>NC_082649.1:104065320-105351203 GCF_028023285.1 Balaenoptera ricei | reverse complement strand
TTGGTCTTACGTTGTTCTTTAGGTGTGTGAGGTTGTAAATGTCCTCTGAGCTCTGCTCCACTGTATATTTGATTGTTACTTTCTAGATATTTTGCTACTTTGAGTCTTCCTTTGACTCAAGAGTTGTTTAATGAGAATATCTTTTTTGTTTCCAAGTTGGGTTTTTTCCTGTTAGTTTTGTTGTGCGTTTAGAGTTTTTATTGCCCTGTTGGGGGAGAATGTGGCCTGTGTCATGTTGACTGGAGTTTATTGCGTTTTTCTTCATGGCCTAATATATGATTTTGTACATGTTCCAGGGACTCTTAAAAAGAAGACTTATCTGTTATGAAGTTTGAGATAAATACACACACACCCCCCTTGAATGTCATATATGTGTAGATCTTAGTGTGAGCTAATCACTTATTCTTGTTCAGCTCCTCTAATATTCTTACTTATTCTTCCTATGTGATCTCTTAGACACTCACTGGGGTGAATTGGTTGTTTTTGGTGTTTTCCTTCCCTTCCCTTATGCTTTCTATATTATGTGCTCCGCTTTGGTATGTGACCGTTCATGACTCATGTTCTTGTTGTAGATTAAGACCTTCATGAATCATTGGTGGCCCTTTGACTCATTGCACCTTTTTTCCGCCCAGAATTCAGGCTTCTTAGATTTAAATTTGGCAATCCAGTTTTCTTTTTGTTTGGGTAGTAATCTTTATCTTTTTTTACTTTTAACCTTTCTGAGTCATTCTGTTTTAGATGTGATTCTTATTTACAGTACAATACACAGTGGCCTCTTGAAAATCAAAATGAATGTTTAAAAGTCCCACAGAGCTTTCTGGACTTCAGCTGCCCCATCTGTAAAATGGGTAGTTTTCTTCAACTGCAAAAGGTTTGAATAAGACACGGTTTGTGCTATTCGCTGCACACATTGTCTCACTAACCTGCATAATGGTATCCTTTCAAGGTATTTCTTTTTCTAACCTTTGATAGATGAGCCAGGTGGGACCCAGGGAGGTGGATTTTCCGGGGTTGCCCGATTGATCAGTGTGTGAGCTGTGATTCACCCCTAATCCAGGACTTTCTAATCCCAAAACCCACATTCTTTCTCCTCAGCCCTTAGAGCTGCCCCAGCACCATGCATGAAACCCCAGGTCACCCTGTGTGAAGTGATTTCTGGCTTTTCAGACAAGTTTCAGCAAGTAGGGTAACCTAGTAACTAGGCTCATTTTTGTACTTAATTGGAACCAGACCGCAGTGGGCTCAAGGGTCAAGCAAACAGTCTTCTCACCAGCACCCTCCTACCCCGCCCCGTCCTCTGAGAGCGAGGGCAGCTTGCTGCGGGCATGGGGGCCTGGCCACACGCAGGGCCACTCCTGCCCTGCCCGGCCCTCCCCGAGCCTGTGCAGCCTCACAGCTGCCCTCCGGACACTGTTTCCAGACTCAGCTCCTTGTGACATTCAGAGACAGCAGATGGAGCCAGAGACTTGGGGAAAAGTGACACCCAGTTCAGAGTCCACGTTTCCCGGGGCCGAGGCCTCGGTGCTGGGTGTGGGGGGAGGGCTTGGCTCCTTGGCGGGGGACATGGAGATGAGGGGCCCTCCTTGGACCCTGTCCTGGTGGTGGATTATGTCTCAGGCTACCCGTGAGGAAGAGGGGCTCCGGGGACCGGCTAGAAGGAGAAGCTCCCGGGAGTTAAGGCCTGAACCCCACAGGCCCAGTTTGGTGCCTGAAAGGCCTTACGAAGCATCCCAAGGGGTTGTCCATGCTCCCTGTCCGTTCCTTCAGGGCCTGACTCCTGTCGGCTGGACGACCGGACGGGAACTGACTGAGCTGCTTTACCTGCACGGGGACAGTCAGGGCACGCCTGGCCCTGGGTCTCGCGCCGAGCGGGAGCAGCCCAGCCTCACCACTCGCAGCTGCGGGAACGCGGCCATTGCTGGGTCTCGGGGCCTCCTCTGTCTGCAGAGCTGGGCCCTGACCCTGTTCCGTTTGGGGGGCGATGAAGATGGTTGCGGGTGTGCCCGCTGTGTGCTGGGGGGAGCATCTCTGCTCAGTCCCTAAGCCGTGGGGCCCAGACCCCGTGTGGTCCCAGTGGTGCCCTGGGCCCACCTTGGCCTCTCTTGGCAGTTGAGCTGCGGCTAAGGGTGAGCACGCCAAGGAGTTGGAACTTGCAGCGGTTCGCAGACGTGTTTTGCGTGTGCAGATAAGCACGATTGCAAAAGCGGAGCTCCGAGCGGTGACCCAGGCCTCCGCCGTTCAGACCCGGAGCCTCAGGAGAAGGGGCTGGCAGCCAGACTCCGGCGTGGCTCTGCCTTCGTGGCACGCGATGGCCCAGGGTCCTGCCCGCTCAGGCCGCGGGAGCCAGGCTCTCCGTCCATCCCAGGAGGCGCCCAGGCTGTGACCTCAGCCCTTCCGGGGCCAGGTTCACTCTGGCTTAGTGTGTGCCCCAGACTGGACTGGGTCCCGGGGCTGGGAGAGGCATGAATTGGGAGAAGGCACAGTTTTATTGAGTCCCTGCCGTGAGCTGAACTAGGCTTTCCACACACTCACCCGCGAAAGAATCTTCCTGCTTTGCAAACCGGAAGCCGGTGCCGTTGCGTTTCACAGCGCTGGTGTCAGAGCCCGTGGAGCGTCTCCTCCAGCCCACGCTTTGCCCCTCGTGGCAGCGGCTCTGTTCTTTCGAGCTGGAAAGGGGGGTGTTGAGGGCCTACCGTGCGCCCCGTCGCCCCCTAGACGCGTGAACACGTTCCCTCACTCGGCCATGGACCGTGGTCGTGGGAGGACCTGGGGCAGATGACCGCATGCTGTTGGGTGGTCCTGTCGTCATGATGGGGAGGGCGAGGGCCTTCGGCGGAAGATGAATGTGTTTGGTGCTGAGTTTTTCCCAAGGGCAGGGTCGATCCAGGTGCAGGTGATCGTGAGTGGCGGGTGCAGAAAGGGCGAGATCCAGCCCAGAGACACGGATTTGCACAGCGCAGCGTGGGCAGGCGAGTCCTTGCAGGGGAGAGCCCGGGGGCGGATCCTAAGGCTGGGTCAGTCAGAGGAGGGGTGGGGCTGCGTGACGGAGAAAGCTCGGGGCAGGAAGTCAAGGGCCAAGACCCTCCTGGAGGAGAGGGGTCAGCACGCAGGGGACAGGGAGGGGGGCTGCCGTTTGCTGAGAGCTTGCTGGGTCCCCCGCAAGTGACACACGTGCCCACTGAGCTGACCCTCGCTGAGGCACCTTCCCCAGTTTTCAGACGGGGAACAGGTACAAAGAAGAACCTCAGGACCAGGATCACACAACTAGGAAGTGGCAGAACCAGGATTCAGATCTGGATTTTTAGCTGTCAGAGACCGTCGGTTCTGTCCACAGATCCTCGAGATTTGGGATGTGAAGATGGAGATCACATATTTGAGGATCTGTGGCTGAGGCCGAGGAGCAAGGTCAGAGTCGCCTGAGGGTGCCCTTCCCGCCAGCCCAGCGCCGCCCCGGAGGGAGCAGAAACTCTTCCCAGAGGTGCCGGCATGTGGCGCTGGGCCCCTCCCCTGTCCTGGCTCTGCTGGCCAGCGGGGCTTGGCCTGCGGGGAGGCTGGATGCCACATTCTGGGATCTTATTCAAATGCCATCTTTTCCTACTTTAACATCCATTGACCCATTTAAAATAGACGCATTTAGGGAAGGAAACTGAAAAGCAGCACAAAGGAGCAGTTGTTTTCCAACCACATATACCTTGTGCAGCTTAATGAAGTCATAACGGGACCAAAGGCAGAGCTCGGTATCTGAGCTTTCCAGGAGGAGAAGCAGCTGTCACCCTTATCATCTGGATGCCCTTTGGCCACCGTGTTTTCAGACCGTCTGAGGCATAGTCGAGAACAGCCCTGTGGCGTGGTGTCTGACGAGCCTCTCGGCAAGGTTAGGAAGCAAGGACCCACCGGACTTGTGTATTTAATTAAAGCCGGGGAGAAAGTCGCAGGATTTCCCGTGTTTTCTCTTCTTTCCCCTGGCAAGTACGGGGCGGTGTAGAACCATTTCCTGCCTCCCCCTGGCTCTGAAGCCCCGGGCTGAGCTGGAGGCCGTGCACAGGGGTGCTGCTGCAGCTACCACGACCCCTGGGGCCGTGGCCTCCATCCTGCCCTGTGCTTTGCTCCCTGGGGGCTCAGACGGGGAGCCGGGGCCCCGAGGGCAGTGGGCCCACCGGGGTAGGAGTGCAGCGTCTTCCCGCTGAGCACGCCCTTCCCTCCTGGTGTCTTTCACGGGGGTTGCGGTACTCCACTCGTTCTGCTCCTTTTCCTGAAGATGTGCCATGGGTGGTGCCCCCTCTGCCTCGCCCTGTCCGCGCAGCAGTGCCCCTGACCTGGGCTGCCCGTGGCGCGGCAGGGGCCGGGGGAGGTCTCGTGAAAGCAACCCTCTTTGTGGACAAAAGCCCACTCAGTAAAGCTTTAAAAATTTTAAAGGCGTCTGGTAAGGAAACCAACTACACAACAATGTGAACTAACTGGAAACACACATGAACAAAGGTTATTTATAACGCAGAAGATATCCCTCTAAGAAAATTTTAAAAATTAAAAATTGGATTCAGATCAAAATCGCATAAGAGGATGGTGATGTGTTTTAGAAAAGGATTAGCTATGCAATTCCTTTTAATTGCATGGTTCCTTCATTCACTGAAAATGTAGTTTTTTACAGAAATTTGGTCTCTGCAGTTTTCAAAAGCGGGCAGCATCTGGCACGTGGGGAGTACGATGGGTTCTCCCTCTGCGGTGCCCAGGGTTCCCTCTCTGGGCGCCCCCAGGCTCGTTGCAGCCCCTTTCCTGCAGAGCGGGAGTCTGGAGGGTGGTCAGCGGGGAGTGAGCTTGGGAAAAGGCTGGGAACTGGGGCTTCTTCGGGGAGGGTGGTAGTTTAGCTCAGAGCCGTGTTCCCATGACCTTCAGGACATATGGCCTCAGGTGTGCGGCTGGTAGCCCCTGGGGGGTCGGGGGGTCCAGCAGCCCCCTCCCCCAGCTTGGGCAGCTCTCTTCCTGTGTGACCTTGGTGGGTGTCCCCTGCTGGGCCTCTCTCCCCTGGGACAGGGTTCTGAGAAGGCGCTGGTCCCAGCCCTCGAGGGCAGCTGCTCTTCTGTGTCGGGTGCTCTTTCCATCCCCAGCCGTTGGAGACACTCTTTGAAATCCTTCAAAATCCAGCTGGGCCATGCGTCCTGGGGGCCGGAGCCCGGCGAGGTCCAGGTTAGAGCCAGTTCTCCTGCTTGGCTGTGCTTCTTGCCCAGAGGCCCCTGGCCGCTCCGTCCTGGAGCCCCAGCCCCCAGCACGGTGCCCGGGTCGCCATCACACTCATGTGTGGCCGTCGGCCCCCAAGGGGAGCACAGCAAGTGCAGAGAGCTTCCACCTCGGATGGTCGGTCCTGGCGGTCAGGAGACCTGTGTCGGGGAGATTCTGAGACAGAACTTTCAAAAAAGGGAAGGAAGCCCGCTCCCCAGCAGGTATGGGACTAAGCATTTTCTGCCCATCTTTCCTTCTGATTTAACCCCAGGCAGCCCTGTACAGTGGTGCTGTTATAACGCTTTTCCCTCTGGGAGGACAGAACCGAAGTGCGGAGGACTGAGTCTTAACGCTGAGCTGCAGTGGGCTCGGACGGGCAGGGCCCTGGCGGCGCGCCTTCTCGGGCCAGGCTCTGTTCTCTGGGGTTTGGCCCTATCCACCTGCCAGCCTCGACCACACGCAAATGCGGGGGAGGGGGTCCTGCCGCCCGCGTGTCCCCAGGCTGCCCGGGACAGGGAAGCCTTTGTTTGTCTGAGCACCCACCAGGAGAATGCCGGTGTTAGGAGAGGGTCGGCCCGCTCCCTCCAAAGAAGGACGGGACGTCCTTGCTTGTTGAAAACTGGAATGTCGGCTAATGAGGAGCAGTTGAGAGACGGCTGGGCCACCATCCCTGGGGCAGAGCTCACTGCGGTCCCCACTTCTCCTCAAGGTGCAGCCGTGGCCGGGCGGGAGGCTGCGGCTCCCAGCCTTCTGGTCACAGGACGCAGCAAGAGCTCTGGGCCAAGGGGGCAGGGGGGGCCGGTTCTCTTCCCCTTCGTTCTCTTCTCTCCTAACCATTTAGCTGGAAAGAACACTCAGAGACAGTTTTCCTGCTCACCATGTTTGCTAGGGAATTCGAACCCCTTCTGCAAAGAGGGAGCTCCCCGGGAAGGTGGCCTGGTTTGGGGTGAGCATTAGTTTGGACGGGGGTGGCTCTTGGTTGAAATCGGGCTCGGTCAAGTCACGTGGCCTCGTGGGTCTCGTCCCCTTGTCTGTGCATCACTTCCCCGTCACGGCGTTGCTACAGGACAACCGAACTGATTAGGGACCTGGTGCGTCGTAGATTCTGGGTAAAATGCTACCGCCTCCCAGCTGTGGGACTTGGGGTGGCTACTTACATCAGTGGGACTCGTTTTCCTCAGCTGGAAAGTGGGGTGATGGTGGCAGCCGCCCCGCGCTGTGGGGATGCGCGGGTGCCTGTGGGGCGCTCTGCACAGAGCGGGCGGTGGTCCCTGCTCCCTGCTTGTCGGTGCGTCCCTGCCGTTACCTGCGCCCTGTGCCGGGGCCTGCCGGTCGGGACAGCGCTTACACTTGCTGCCATCCTGGGGGTGGACGCTCATCCTGAGTACATCCAGGAAACGGGCCCGTGCTCGGGGTCGCGGGGCTGGCAGGTCATAGGGAGCAGAGCCGGGCCACGGGCCAAGCTCAGGCTGCTGCAGCCTCTGCTCTGTGCGTCCAGAGGACGGGACGTGCTCCCGAGGGCAGAGGGGCCGCGGGCCTCCCTTGACAGAGGTCCTCCTTGGCCCGAGGTCCCTGCGGTGCTGCTGGCGGGAGGGCGCGGCTCCATCTCAGGAAGCTGTGCGCTCGCTCACCTGGGGCTGCAGTGCCACCTCCAGCCGGAGGCCCAGCCCTCTCCTGCACCACCCGGGCCTCGGGATTGGAGGCCCCGACTTGGACATACTCCTCTGGAATCTTTCCTTCTTCTCTGCTTGATGACATCTGTTTTTCTGGTTATAAAAGCAGTGTATACCTAGTGGGAAAAATACAGAAAAGTATAAAGGGAAAAATTGACCATAATTCTGTCCATCACTTTTATATGAATTCCCTTTAATTCACTTAATTATATGCTATATATTTGTATATAGTGGAGATCACTCTATTTAATTTTTACTTAATATCACGTCACTATTTCTGATGCATTTAGCACCGCTGTTTCACAAATATGTCCTCATATCTTTGAAAGTGCGTGGTTAGTTGCTCTTTCGTTGTTTCATAACATTATTTTTACGTTAGATGTTTTCTTTCTTAAATTTTTCTCAAGTAATTTCAATTATGCGAGTGATCCATGAAGTCCACCTTTATCGTAGCACCTCACGCGTTGCCAGGAAGGGCACAGCCCTTTCTGATCACCCTCAACTCTAGCTTCTGTCACGGGGATATTGCCGCTTGTCTGAGGATCTGTTCTTTGAAGAACGATATTTACTTATTGCTTTATTCAATTATAATAGAAGTGCATACTTGTGAAAAATTAATACACTGTCACCTAAAGCTGAAAGTTGAAGCTCCCTAAAATTCTGCTCTCCAGAAAGATCCAGCGTTAAGAGCATGTGCACATCCTTTTTGACGTACACACACACGCGCGCGCGCGCACGTACACACGCATGTGCTCGGGGATAAAAGCACGGTGGGTTCCCTGACGGACCTGTTTGCTGTGTCAGTGTTTCCTCTCGGTGTGCAGTGGTTCTGGTCCACAGGAGGGAGGCGCCACACTACCTGCTGTTCCCTGGGCCTGACTCTGGGACTGTCCCACGTTTCTGACCGTGGGGAGGTTGCTGCACGGCTTCTCCCTGAGCGCCTTTTTAGGGCTGTTTCCAGCTTTCTGGACGGCTGTTGACATGGCCGGTTGTCCTGTGTGCGGTGTCACGTGGTCCTGGAGGCCAGGGGCTTGAGGGACGTGGGGGATGAGGAGCGAGCCCTGGGCCTGCGCGGAGCCTGGGTGCAGAGGAGCAGGATGGGGAGCCGGGGCTGGGCCCGGTGCCGCCAGCCTCCGTGAACCGGCCGGCCCTCCCTCGGCGCTCTCGGTGCCATCATTTTCCCTCCGTGACACTCGACAGCGGGGAGTTGGGCCGTTTGTTTCATCTCTTCTTAAGAAAAAGTTAAATTTATAATCCCAGCCCCGACCTTCCTTGTAACTCATGTGCTCATCCTGTTAACTGGTTTAATATATGGCACCACTATTTCATTAAACAACATCCAGGAATAATTAGTTCAGCAACGATGCCTAAGAACAAAAGCCCTTGATTTAGTTTAACTTTATAAGTTGCTCTCTTTTGATGTGTAGGGACACATCTGGGGTCTTAAAGAAAGCAGAAAGAAAAACAGAAGACGTCTAGTCAGGCTGGGGGTTAGGGTTTTCCGAGCGCAGCAAGTAACCCTTTGGTCCCAGGCCCCACCGGCACCGCTCAAGCCCTGCACGCACGTCCTGGGGTCCTCGGGCTCCCGGCCTGGCGGCCCGTGCTTTCCCTCCGCCCAGGCTTCCCCAAGTCTAGACCCTCCTTCTGTTCTTTCATTCCCTCCACAGGCTCCGAGCAGCGGGGCCTGCTGTGTGCCGCCGCGTCTCAGGCGCTCTGGGCGCGGTGGGTGAGCGAGGCCACGGCTGGGTTCGTCTTGCCCTGGATCTTTTCTCCCATCAGCCTTTCCTCCACCCAGGCTGCCCCAGGGGCCTTGCTGACGGCGCGGTCGGCGCACCTCGCCCCCGTGGCAGCATCTCACGGCTCCTCCTGCCGGCAGGGGGAGGCTCCAGCCCTGGCCCGACCTCCGGGCCCTGCCCCGCCCTGCCCCGCCGGCTCTGGCCTCGGCTGCAGTCCCTGGTGCTCACAGGCTCCTCCCCGCCGCCCCCCCCCCCCCCCGGCCCTGCGTGCGTCCTCCTGGGCCTCCGGGCCTTTGCCCCTCTCCTGCCTGAGCTGCTCTCGCCTCCTCGAGGCCCCGCACAAACGTCGCCTCCCGTCTGGGTTCCCGCCCCAGCCGAGTCCCTGCCAAGTGGGAGCCGTGGCTGCTTCCTCAAGCCCCCGGCCTCCTCGCCTCCCTGCGGCAGCCCTTGCCACCTGGTGCACAGGAAGTGGCCGACTGTCCGGCGGCTGGAAGCTCTGGGGTGGGGGTGGAGGTTGTGTGCCACGCATCCTGGTCTCCTCAGACCCGGCAGAGTGCAGGGCACGCGGGAGGGTCTGGCCTGGCGCGCCGTCCTGGCCCAGCCCCGTCTGCGTGAGTCTGAGCGCCTCAGGCTCCTCGGCCGCGCGGGGCCGTGTGAGCCAAGGGCCGCTGGAAGGCCTCGCCTGACGCCGATCATAGTGGGCGCTCCAGCAGTGGTAGCGCTGTCCTTGCAAAGGGGTTTTGGACCAAATTCACACAGATTTTGTTCCAGCTGGTTTTTCAGAGCCTCGAGGGCAGATTAAGTGACTCTCTATCTCTGGCTTTTGGTTTCTAGGGAACCGGGTTTGTGACAGGCAGACAGGTGCCCCACGTTTGCAGGCCGCCAGCAGGGTCCCTGAGCCACCTGTCACAGCACCCTTCATCCCCGCCGTCCACTCCGTCTCCTGCTCCCCTTGCCCTGTCACCGCTTCTACCAGCAAGACCTGGCTAGAGTGTTAGGATATCCCCTGGCCTCCCCGCAGGCAGCTAGTAAGCCCAGCTGGACGGCTGCAGCACCAGGATTGCCCCAAGCGGGAGTCGCTCCCACTCTGCAGGTCTGTGTCGCCCCTTGGCTGGCATCACTGCCCCGTCAAGCCATCCTGGTCCTTGCCTGTGGAGCTGCAGACCCATCCCACGTCCCACCCTGCAGGCACCTTGCCTACCCGGCTCCTGATTCTCGCATGGGCCTGGGAGGGAGGCAGTATTTATCCCCACTTTCCAGGTGAAGACGCTGAGGCCCAGAGAGGTGAAGTGACACACCCCAGCTCCCAGTCCTGGCCAGGGTCTGAGCCTGGGTCTGTCCGCTCCTGGAGCTCCTGCTCTGTTGGCTGCTCGGAAGCTCGTCAGCCATCCAGAAGAGAGGCCTCTGCGTATTGGCACACCTTTCCCACCTGGAAGCATGCTTCCGTCTTCAGTGCCGTTCGTACTGCCGCCCCGTGTGTTTCCCAGGGTCCTGACCGCCCCGCGACCCCTCGCCCCATTTTCTCTTGCTCCTGACCCTCCAGGCAGAAGTACTAGGCCAGCGGGAAGGAGCAGCTCCCCCGCCTGGCTCCGTCACCGGGGACAGCGGGCTTCAGGGGGCTCTCCTGTAATCTCTCTATCCACACAGCCCTCATTTTAATTTGCAAAATTGAACCCAGATCGAGAGCAGTAAAGCCAGAGGACGGTAAATATTCATGCCTCAGTGAGCGAGGGTGGCTCCATTACCGTCGCGAGATTGGGAGAATTACCTTGAGGATTATGTATATTCATGGGCCGATTTTTATTTGCGATATAACATGACTCACGTTGGCCTGTGTGTTACCCGTTCTACCCCAAACAGACTTTGCGCGAAGCTTATGCCCTTAAGCTTCTGAAAGTCATCTCAAGTGGATTGCCCTCTGCTTCTGCTTCCTAGGAGACCGGTAGGAATAATAATCACTGCAGCACCCAACCGGGGCCTGCGCGTGCATTCTTCTCTTTCCGCCTTACAAGACGCGGTGTTATTCTTGTGTCCAGGATACAGATGAGGAGACTGGACCTGCAGGTCACACCCTGTTCTGCTCGCACGGCGGTCTTGCCCCCGGGCTGCAGGACCAGGTCTTGCCTGTGCCGTGTGCCCAAGCTGAGAAGGTGCTCAGAGGCGACCGCCAAGGGGGGCCTGTGGGCGGCGGCCTGCTCTGCGGGGGCGTTCAGCTCTGCCGCCGCGGCGGCTCAGGCAGCACCCGCGGTGCCTGGCGGCCCGGATCGGGCACAGATGGATCTGACCAAGGCGTGTCTGGCTGCTGCAGCCACGGGGCCGCTGTTTCTGTGCCAGGCGGCTCAGCTCACAGGAGCCGGGCCTCAGAGCTCAGCAGGGTCAGCAAGCTGCTGCCCGCAGGCCGTTTTTATACATAAAGCTTTATGTCCGCAGCTGCTTTCATGCTACGACAGCGAGGTTGAATAGTTGCGACAGAGGCTGTAGGGCCTGCAGAGCCTGAAGTAGTTGCTGTCTGGCCTTTTACAGAAAAGTTTGCAACCCCTGGTCCATCAGCTTTGGGGAAGCTGGGCCTTCAAGCCTTTTCTCCTGCCGGGCACTGGCTGGGTGCCCACACGTCTCATAATTTCATTGTCGCGGTAACCCCGGTGGAGCCAGGATGCACATCTCCTTTCTGTTGATGATGAAATAGTAACAGTAATCGTGTTGATCACTAATCTTTATTGAACAGTTTCTAGCTTTTTGATGCCATGCAAACTGTTCCACACAGATTACCCAGCGTAATCCTCACAACTGCCTGGTGAGGCAGGGGCGTTTTCCATTTGAGGAAAGAGAGAGGTTAAGCCCCTTGCCCAAGGTCGCAGGATAACTCGAGGGATTTGAACCGGGAAGTCTGACTCCAGGACCTGCTTCGTAACCGCTGCGCCACACAGAGGCGCGCCCCCTTGCCCTCAGTCACACGTTCGTTCAGCGGTTTTTACCACCGAGGATGTACCAGGTCCCCTCCTCCGGGGGCAGGATACAAAGAATCAGAGCTGTGTGTTCTCAGAGAGGCCTGGCCCAGAGCTCCCCCGGCAGGGTCTGCATCCCGGCCCCACCACTGCTGAGCTGGGTGACCTTGGGCCCCAGTCAGGTCCCCTGGACAGCGCGGGTCACAGTAGGACGGACCCTCAGGGGCTTTGCGGGGATTGAGCTGGCTGATGTACGTGAGCCTGTTGGAACACTGCCCGGGGTGTACAGTGGGTGCTCCCTGCACGTCAGCAGTGGGGGGCGGGGGCGGGGAGGTGATGATGGTGACGGTGGCAGGGTAGGCACAAGAGGCCCTGGGAACCTGGGCAGTCTTGGAAGGCGGCCCAGGGCAGTGGAGCCTCAGTGGGCAGAGCAGTGGGGGTCCTGAGGACACAAAGAGGAGGCCGCTCGTCACTTGCACGGGGCAGGTCCCCAGTCGCCTGAATGGCTCGGCTTGGTGGATGGCCCGTTGGTTAGCGCGTTAGAGTGTCTGCAGACCACAAGCTCTTGAGGCAGAGCGCAGTGGCCAAGCTACGGGGCAGAGACTGGAGTGGACCTCAACGGTCAGTTTGGAGCTGGGGCAGGCGGTGCTGGGCCGCGGGGACGGAGGGGGGCTTGGGTCTGGAGCTGGCAGAGTGGGGCTTGGACCCCGTTTCCGCCCTGCCTCCACCTCCGCCTGTGCTGCTTCTCTTGTCCATTGCTTGTCCACAGCTGTCCTTACAGCTGTCGCCTTGACGGGAAGCTCCATCTGACTCTCCACCCACGCTGGGGCCGCTGATTTCCTTGACTTTTTCGCGTTCAAAGTTCTTGCTTACATGTTTAAAGTAATTTTCATTAATCTCAACTACAACTCCTGGACTTTTCAGATAGTATTAATATTGACACCTCAGCCTACTTTCTGGGCCAGAGCTTATAAATTCATCACAGCTTTTGGGGAAGAGCTCCTCTCAGCCCCACACAGCAGGTAGATATGTTGGTTGCCTACACGCAGGAATAATTCACATTTGAGAAATCTCTACAGATTTCCAGGAAGACATTTGTCAGCCCCGAGCTTTGCCTGTGCCTTTGGAAAGATCTCCTGGGTGTGGAAGCCAAATCTGCTGGCCGAAGCCGAGCCTCCTTTGAGTCCCTCTGGTCGCCTGGCTCCTCAGGAGCTCTCCCCTGCAGGGTGGCTTCTCAAGGGCCAAGCTCAGCAGAGCTGAAGGGCCTTCTCTGTGCCGCAGCCGAGCCCGTCTGATTTGCTGGCTCTGGCTGAGGATTTTGGAGCTTGGCCTGGGTGTGGGAAGCAGGTGTGAATGCCCTTGACCTTTGTTACCTACCTGCAGCGCTGGAACCAGCGCACCTGCCGGATGCAGTCTTCTGCGGCAGGGGTTCAGGGTGAATGCCACCACGTGCCAGGGGCTGGCAGCCCAGGGCCAGCAGGTCAGTTTCCTGCAGTGTCAGTTTCCGAAAGGGCAGTTAATTCCAAACCTTATTTTTATTTTAAAACAAACATGGATCTATTATGGTGTAGAACACGAAAACTTCCATGAATCTTAAAACTTGGGACGTGGAAGAAATTCTGTGCTCCCGGCAGGCGGCATCCTGCACCTGCTCTCCTCCGCCATCAGGAAAGGCAGGAGCACTTCCTGACATCTTTCGGGACAGCTGGGCTCCGGGGCCAGTGGAAAATGCAGGTTTCCTGTAGGTCTTCGGGCTCCTTCCTGCACTGTGATACCGGGAGGTTTCCCTGAAGGAAAGCCCAGGGAAGGGGGAGAGGGACCCAGAAGGAGAAGTTGCTCTTTCATTTCTGATACTCTCCTGGTCTCATTTGCATGGCATTGTCCTTAAACCCAGTTCAGATGTCACCTCCTCTCCTGGCCCCCTGAGCCCTCTCTCACGGCGTAACAGCTGTCCTAAGTGGCACTTATATCTGCCCCACATGCTCCCAGGGTCAAGTGTAAGGCCTGCCTCGGAGCAGGTGCTACAAGAATGTGTTGAGTTAAACCCAGTTGAGGGAATGGGGGTGATGACTTTGAAAACGGGCCTTGAAGAATGCCCACGTGCGAGGCGACCAGGAAGGCACGTGGCCTGGCGCACTTGCGTGAGCAGAGAGTGGAGGGTGCCGGGCCTGGGCGAGCGCTGGGAGAGCCCCTTACTGACACGGGAGGAGGCTGGGCCGGGCGCCAGAGGGGCTGACGCCGGACCCCTGGAGCGCCCTGGGCTGAAGACCGGCGGCGTCTGGCCCGGGCTCTGTACGAGGCGGGTGGCCCGGCAGGAACATGGGGAAGGGGCGCTCTTGGGGAATCTGAGCGAGAGGTGAGGCCCAGTGGATGGGAAGACGCTCTGGGACGGGCTGCGAGCGCTTGAGGGACGAGGATGGAGCCAGGGGCGGAGCTTGGGCCGCCACGCCCCCCGAGGACCTGCGCTCCCAGGACCTCTGCAGATGTGGACACAGGCCGCTGACATTGCCACAACATCCGGGCCAGGGGTACGAGCCGCTTTACTGGTGACAACACTGAGGCTCGGAAACACTGCGGAACTCACCCCAAGCTCAGAGCGCGAGCAGAGGCGGCGCCCACCCAGGAGCGCGGCCCGGGGGGCGCGGCGGGGACGGGCTGAGGAGCCCGGCCCTTGGGACCGTGGGCCCCTTCTGTCCTCCTGGGATCCAGGCTGCCCGGTTGGTTCTCCGAGGCCCAGGTGTGGTCGTGTTTGCTCCTCTGGCCACAGCTTCTCCGGGCTCAGCCCCGGGACAGAGCTGGCCCCCTTGGCTCACCTCCCAAGGATTCCTTACCCCCCAAAAAGCCCAAGGATGTCGTTAAAAACAATTAAAGCCCCAGTCGTATGGAAAACAGAAGAATCAGACATTGGTGTAATTCAATTTAAAGTTTTATGGGATGACAGATGCGTGGAGGGTGGCTGGGAGGAGGAACGTAAAGCCTCCTGGCAGCCCCTGGTCACTTTTACGGGTTTTCATTGTCGCAGGGCTGGGTGATTAATAGCCAGGGTTAGTTTGTGAGGTCGCGGTGGAGGGGTGGGGCCTTCGCTGGCCCGAGTGGTGGAAACTGAATCCCTCCCCCTCCTCCCCGGGTGCCCACCACGTGGCGGGCATCGAGAGGGGGGCCGGCGGTGAGCAGCATGACCCAGCCTGCCCACGGGCCGCCGTCCGCCTGGCGCGGGAGCCCCCCAGCAGGGAGCCAGACGCGCAGGCGCGTGGTGGGGATGACGACGAGGCCGTGAGGAGCACTGTCGGGGCTCCGGGACCCTGGGCAGGGGCCTGGGCTGGTGCGGGGCGGGGCTGGGCCCAGGGGTCACTGACCACGGGGAACGGGAGCCTGGCCGGGCGCTTGGGGCAGGGCGGGCCTCCCGGAGAAGATAGACACGCAGGCAGGCAGAGCCCCACTCCATCTCTGACCCTGGAGCTCGGTCTCTGGGTCCCCAGGCTTCTGAAGACCCTCCTCCTTTTCTTAGGGGGTGTTTCTCATTTCTACGCAGGGACCCTGGAGAGGAAGGTCTCCTCGGCTCTCCTCCTCCCCAGGGAGCAGTTGGCTTTAGTTGAGGCCCCAGTGGGATGTTTGCATGGAACAGAGCCCACCTCTGAGTAGCCAGCACCGTCCCCCAAGACAAGGCCGGGCGGGAGGAGAGTGGCCCGTGCTGCCAGGGCCCAGTTCCTGGCACTGGTGCCCAGGGGGCAGTGGGCCCAGGAGCAGAGCCAGGACAGAGAGGGGCCTGGCCTCACCTCCTGCGGTGTGTCACCCTCCCTGGGAGCACGCCCTGGAGGCTGCTGGGCCTGGCAGGGTCGCCGTGGGGAGGAGCTTTCGCCACTTTGCCTTGGGGTGAAGTGGCGGCAGCAGGGACCCCGAGGAGCTGCCGTCCTAGTGATCTGACGGCTGGGCAGCAGTTAAAGAGCCTGCAGTACCGGTGCCGGTGCCGTGTGAGAGGAGGCCTCTCCCAGCACTGCTGGAAGGGTGTGAGCTGGCAGCTGGGAAGACCTAGTGAAACTGAAGCTGTGCTCCCCACACCACAGTTTTCTGTCCCGATACCTGCTCGGGGACGCTCTGTGTGCGTGTGTGGGCTGACGCTACAGGAATGGCCACCACAGCATCGTTCGCAGTGGCCCACGTGTCCATCAGTAAGGGCGCAGATAAATAAAAGGTGGCAGTTTCATGTAAAGAAGTACTATGCAGCAGTCAGAAAGAATAACCTGGATAGATTGTACGAATAGATAGGTCAGTGTCTACGTAAATATACAGATGAATATACAGAGATAGATCTATGTACAGATATGTCTCCCAATATGAATAGATGTCAAAACCACAATACAGAGGAAGAAAACAAGTATTTGAATTAAACAGTAATAGGGCACCATTGTGTAAAATAGCAATCGGTACTATCCAGGGTGCACACGTGGCTGTAAATGTATAACAGTGGGACACATGAGGACTTCATGAAGGTGATTGCCCCAGGGGAGGTGAGGCCGGGGACAGGACTGGGGCCTTCGACTGGACATCAAGACAACGTGCAAGTGACAGACTCATAGAGGTCAATTCCAGTGGTGGGAACACAGGTAGTTACTACATCACTTGGCTCCCTGTACCTTTCTGAATGGTTGTCATTTCTCTAAAAAACTAAGCGGGTGGGAACTGAGTCCCCAGGGCCCATCTGCTCCCCACTCCTGCAGCCTCCGCAGCTCACGCCGCTTCCTCCCCGGGCGGCATCCCGAGTTTGGCTTTTTTGTGCAAGATGCAATTAACGCATTAAGCGGGGGAAGTCTTATCTGTGCCCGGCCCAGCTCAAAGAAGAGGGAGGAATAAGAGCGGCCAAATTGAAGCCTTATTGAACCAAATTGGTTAGGTCTGATGGAGCCAAACCTAGACGGGTCTTTAAAAGCTTATTTCATTTTTCCCTCCGGTCTGAACCTCTTTGAATTGAAGTAACTGATCCTGGTGTAAGCTTATTAGTGTCAACCTTGTGTGTTTCTTTTCCTCTCCAATTTACATTTTATTAAGTAATGATGAAGTTGCAAGGCCTCGACCCTCGCCTTTGGCACAGCCAGGAGCTTCCAGGCTCATTAATGGAACGAAAACGGATAATGGGGTCCAATCTCATTACAACCAGTACCATTATTACAGAAATCTCTGCACATCAGAAAGACTGCTAAGCCCCCTTCTTTCCAGCGTCTGTTGGTGCTGGAGGATGTCAGGGGGCCCCAGACCTGCTGTTCCTTTGCAGGAGGCTGCAATGGTGTTGGCCCATCCATTTCTTACCCTACAGAAGGAACGCTGCCAGAGAGCTCGCTCGTGGGGTGAAGTGTACCGTGCACTCCGTGGTGGGGTCGATGCATGTGATATGGTGTAAGAATAGGGGCTTTCGGGATGGGCAGATCCGGATGCGGTGGGCGCGTGCCTTACCCTCTGGGCCTCAGTTCCCTGGTCTGTAAAATGCGGTCACTGTTCCCACCTGGACAGTTGTTGGGCGAACGGTAAGGGCCAGCTCATCTCTTGGTGAGCATTCAGCAGGTGTGTCCCTCCTCTGCCTCTGTGCCGGCCGATGGTGAAATCGTGAGGTCTCCGTCCCGTGGCTGGGTGCCCGCTCTTGCACGCACGCTGCTCTGGGGAGCAGAGATGAATGCCTGGTGAACCCCACCTCGGGTCACTTCTAGGCCGGTGTTCATCCTGCCGAGTGCTCCAGATGCGGGAAACCACAGTGCAGACGCTCAGAAGACGCGCGTCAGGCCCGGGGGCAGATGGGGCATTTGTTTGCTCTCCCACCTGGTCAGTCACAGACCTCCACGGAGGGCCCGTCCTGTGCTGGGGCCCTGCCACCCAGAGACAGACGCCAAGGGTGGCCGGAGGGGACGGAGCAGCTGAGAAGTCAGGTCTGAAACTGTCCACTGCACCTGGCCAGGGCAGGAGAGAGGGGCTGGGCGCCCTGCCTCTGCCCTCCCGGCTCTAGAGGCGGCCCCGACTCCCCGGCTCCTTCCCCGGAGCCGCCTTTCTGGGTTCGCGCCGGGGGTGCGGCATCCACCCCGCGGCCCCTGGCTCTGCCCAGCTCTGCGGGGTGGTGCGCCTTCTGCTCAGCTGCTCGGGGTGGGGGGGTCGGGAGACAGGCGGGATGTCAGGCCTGCCCCGCGTTTCCAGCGCTTATTGTCCCAGGTCTCAGCCTGTTTGCTTTGTGACCTTGGAGACATCGAAAACCTCTTTCTTCATCCATAAAATTGAATGTAAAAATATTGACCTGCCTCGTTGGGTTTTTATGACGAATAACCGACCCAGATGATGGTAAAACTTCTTTGTTAATCAGAAAGGGCTAAAGTGCTTAGCAAGCATGAGCTTGAGTTTGAAAAATTGTTTGCTTGCTTGATGTATTCCTTCTTCCCTCCTCCTTGGGCCCATCCTCCCTCCCCAGAAGTGCGTGGTGCCGGGGAGACGGGAAGAGGCCCTGCTGGCAGCCAGCCCTCTTGGGAGCTGAGCTCAGGGGGGCCGGCCTGCTGATCCCAAGCAGAGGGCCGTCCTGTCCCACTCGACGGCATCCCTCCCCCCCGCCACCCGCCTTCTCTGTTGTCATTGTTGTCACTGTTGGTGAGCCTCAGCCCTGCTTCTCCCCTGCTTGGATGGCGCCTCACCCTCGGGGTGGTCTGGAACCTCTAACTGCCCATCCAGCCTCAGGGCCAGTCTGGCCCCCCACGCAGGTGTGCAGCTCCACGGGCCTTTGAGGATGTGTAGGTCCCAGGCCAGGACTGGAACTCCCTGGGGCAGGGGCGGTGCTGCACCCGTTTACACCACACATGTGTGGTGAGGTCTCCTACCTGTCAGGCGCTGTGCTGGGCACTAGAGATGTGAATGGGAAAAACAAGATAAAAACAAAGCCCCTGCCTCGTGGAGGCCACACCCCATGTGGGAGAGAGAGTCAGTGAACAGATACGTAATATGTCGGGGGTGGAGAGCACTGTGAAGAAAAGGAAACAAGCAAAAGAAGACAGAGGAATGGGGGCGGTGGTCCTGTCTCTTACTGGGTTGCAGGGGGGGGGGGTCAAGGATGGATAAACATTTGAGCAGAGACAGGAAGGAAATGAGGGAATGAGAAATGTGGCTCTCTGGGGGAAGAGCATCCTGGTCAGAGGCCCTGGCAAGTGCAAAGGCCCTGGGGTAGGAGCCTGGCGTGTCTGCAGAGCAGGAAGGGTCGTGTGACTGATGTGACGTGGGTGGGGGTGGAGCAGTCGTAGCAAATAAAACCAGAGCAACAGCAGGGGCCGACTGTGAGGCCCAGTCAGAGTGTGGACGTGAGCTTTTACAGAGCAAGCTGGAAGGCAGGGAGGGCGCAGGGCACGACGACCCTCACAGTCAGGGGGCCCGGCAGCGGGGGGGCGGTGGGCGCAGTGGAGGGGCCCGGCTGCTGGGCCTGTGTGGGAGGTAAAGCCTCCTGGGTCTCCTGATGACGGGCACGGCGACGAGGGTCACGCAGGATCGGGGAACACGGAAGTGGCGCTTCCGAGGAGGACGGGGCCGTGGGGCAGTCCAGGAGGAACTTGGCGCGTGTCTCCCCCGCGCGGCCTGCCCTCCCCTCGTGTGTCTCCCGACGCCTCCTGCCCTCTGAGCTCTCGGCTGCCCTCAGGCTGGACGCTGGACATGCCCGTTACCCCCGCCTCTGCCGCCCATCCTGCTGCTGCAGAAAGAACCCGAGTATCCTCCTTGCTGGCTTCCCGCCTTCCTTTCCTGTTCCCTGCCCCCCCGCCCCTGCGCCACGCAGCCAAGTGACCTTGTGAAGTGACCACTGGAGTGCGTCCTCCCTCTGCTCAGCCCCAGGCCACCGCCGCCGGGACGTCTGTTGTCCTTCTCATGGTGCAGGCGCTGGCCCCACTCCCCTGGCCACCTCTTTTCCTGCCCGCCCTGGGGCCTCGGGCCCGCTCTGCTCTTCCCCTGCCTGGAGCCCCTGCGGGTGGTCCCTTCTCCTCCATCTGGTCTCAGCTTCAGTGCCGCCTCCTCAGGGAAGCCCTCCCTGACCACCCAGGAGTCATTAGGTCCCCAGATAGTTCCCCTCACAGCACCTCCCCGTGGTCTTAGGATTCTGCCTTTATTAGCTGATGGTTTAATTAACGTCCCCCCACCTGCAAGCGGTCAGCTCCATAAGATCAAAACTGTGTCCGCCGCCCCTGGGCCGTTCCAGGGCCTGGGCCGGAGCTTGAGGGAAACTGGGTGACACGTGGTGCGTGGGCGTGTGGATGGTGCCTCGGCCCCTCCACAGGGGTCTTAGTGAGGGTTTGGTGAGTGAGTTGGGCAGGAGCGTCTCTCAAAGTTGCCTAGAAAATGACAGGAAAGCCTGGTTAACCCTTCAGCTGGTGAAACTGTCCACATCTCCTTGTCAGTGTCCTCAGTGGCGTCTTGTGTTCCTGATGTGGATCTGGGGGAGCGTGGCGGCCGGTGGCGTGGTGCCCCGCTGCCCGTCCCCGTCTTGATCTGTTTCACAATTTCCTGTCTGGGCCCTAAAACCTTGATTTGCACAGTTATTTGTCTTGCTGCTCTTCACGGCGCCCTCTTAGGGCATCTTTATTATTTCAGTCCTAAGAACGTGAGCTCCGTGGGGAAGAGAACATGCTTTGAATAGTGCCTGCTTGACCCTGGGCCTGGGGGGCCGGGGGGACCATCGGGTGGCACGAGGCCCTGGCCACCCTCAGGGGAGGCTCGTGAACACGCGGGCCCTGCTCAGACCCCTGCAGGTCTGGATTCCGAGCTTGTGCTCTGCCAGCTGTGCTCTCGCCGTGAGGGGTGCGTCTCTTCTCCCTCCCGAGGGGCTGCCGTGGGCCGGCTCTGTCAGCAGCCCTCTGTGCCGGGCACTGGGGGTGCAGCAGCAGGTGGAACATGGCCCTGTCTTCAGGGTCTAGGAGGGGAGAGAGACACATTTGATGGGCAGAAGTGAGGAAGTTAGACAGTGCCGAGTGGTGGAGAAGGCATGTGTCCACTGGGCGGACGTGCACTGGTGCTCAATTTGCCTGGCGGAGGCAAGCGCTCCCTCACCTGTGACCCAGCAGCTCTCGTCCAGGCCTGGGTCCTGCAGCCCTGTCCCCACACCTGCACCCGCAGCACTCCTGCATAGGAGGGGACCCGTCACACCACACCCAGCAGAAAACTGGAGACGACCCAGGGGCTCGTGGATGGGAGACTGGACGGGGGGCCTGTGTGCACCGTGAGATGCACGGTGTCACGACAGGTAAGCTGCAGGTGCAGGCAACACGGGCACCAACTCCAAGTTCAGAATCTCACCAAACAAAGCAAGTTATCGATTAGGCACATGTACTACGTATGTGGTAAGTCTCTACACAATTATAGACACATATCAATAAAAAGAAAAGGCATGTTACACGCCGAATTCAAGAGAGCAGTTCCCTCCGGCTGGGGAGCAGACAGGAGAGCTGGCTGGGGGAGGAGCACGTGGGGAGACAGACGTTGATGGTAATGTTTTGGTTTATATTGTAATTTAAGTCAGTAAATGCACGGAGGCAGGGACTGACAGAGCTGTCAGCCAGCAGTGACCACAGAGAAAGTCAGGTTCAGAGTCAGCCGAGGAGAACAACCAGCTCTGTCCGGAGTGGGCAGGGACGAGGTGCCCTGGGAGCTGGGGTTTAGGGATGGATGGGAATTTGCCAGGTGGAGGTAGTCCCAGGGAGAGGAGCCTCAGGGGCAAAGCTCAGAAGCGTGTCCGCGGGGAAGATGTCGAGCCTCCGGGGGCCGGGGCTTAAGCGTTGCCAAGCGCTGTCGAGTGGGCCGTGGGGTGGGAGGTTCCAGGGAAGACCGCTCGCACTCGTGGGGGAGCCAGGCCAGCAGGAGTCCTGGTGGGGCAGCAGAGGGGGTTCCCTGGGTGGGGGCACTGATCCCCCGTGGAATTTCAGTTCATCAAAGGGTCTTCCTCAACCACAAGGTTTGAAAGTCACGCTGTAAGAAGTGGGAACCCTTGTAGAGGCTGGTGCCGAGGAATTACTTCATCAGACGTGTTAGGGAGCTGGCCCGGAGGGGCTCCGGGGTTGAGGGCCAGGGGACAGCTCCCGGCTTGGGGGAGGAGGCATGGCTGGGTCCTGCCTCGCTGGGCAGACGCTTAGTGTAAGATAATACTCTCCGGTTACTCTGAGGTGCATTCCTGAAAACCTTTGTTTCCCGTTGCCCTTACAGACCATTTCAGAGATGTTTTATGTTTCTCTTTGATTGATCTTGGCTGTGGCTTTTGACACTGTGCTTCTCACTTTCTCTGCCCCCTGACCTCCTGGTTAGGTCGTTAATGGTCTTTAAACAAACACTTGAGTATCAGGCTCTCCAGGAAAGGACGGGGCTTCTGCGGCTCATGTCAGCACGGCACCCCCTCTATGGGGAGAAAACGAGGGTTCCGCACACCCGACTTCGTAGACGGGGTGCTCGCGACCTGAAGGTCAGAGTTGTCTTTGGTGTGATGATTTTTGATGGCGGATTTTCTGAAATCGATTTCACGTTTCTCTGCTGCACTAACCAGAGGTCCCAGCACAGATTTGATCTTATCACTGCGCCGTGGATCTTGGTGTAGACGTTTGTTCATTTTGTGAACGTTTGTTGGGGTCTTTTCTGTGTCTGTTCCTGATTTAGCCACCGTGGGTGCAGAAATGTGCTGGTGTGTTGGTCGGTGCGACGGTTTGGAAACAGGTCGGGGCGCTCCTTTGCCATCGCTCCTGGTGACGTCCGGCCGGCTCCCCCCACTGCAGGCCCTCCCCCCAGCCCCGCCTTTGCACCTGCGGGTCCCCCCATTTAGAGTGGACTTTCTCTGGCCTCCGCACAGCTGGTTCTTACCATGGGGTCTCGGCTCAGACATGGCCTCCGCAGAGATCTCCCTGACCTCTGACGGCAAACAGCCCGACTCTCCCCACCCCCGGGCCGCCTCCAGCGTCACCCTGTGTTGTTTCCTCTGGAGCGTCTCATAAACAGTATACAAATTATGGTGGTATTAGTTACATGTATCTATACACAAAAATGTTATGTATCAGTTTTATTTATATTAATATAAATTTTGTTAATATTAATATATTTGTAACGTTGTTGCTGTTTCTGGACGCTAAGCTCTTCGAAAACATAGCTGGCTCTGTCCCCACTCCCGGAACAGTGCCTGGCACACAGCAGCCCCAGGGGACCGTGTGTCTGGTGAATGAAGAGCCACTCTGCCCTGGAGAAGCCCGCCGGCCGGCAGCGGGCAGGCCCAGAGCGGGCAGTGACAGCACAGCAGGTGGTGTGGGTCAGGAGGGGCTGGGCCAGCACTGAGGCGAGGCGGCAAGTCCTGCCCACGGGGGTCTGGGCAGACTTTCCAGAGCAGGGCTGTTCGTCCTGGCCTTTCCAGGCAGCCGGGCACGGCTTGGCAGGCGTGGGGCTGGCAGGGAAGCAAACCTAAACAGAGGGCTGGGGCAGAAAGCGTGGGATGGGGCCTGGGGGTGGAGCAGGAGGAGAGGGGACCCCGGTGGTGCGGGATGGGCTGCGGTAACCGCTGCCTGCGTCCCGGCCTGGGTGCCCTGTGAGCCTGGCGCCGCGTCTGCAGGGTGGAGCCTGCCCCGTGCAAGGGGCATCTGACCGGGTGCCGGTGAGTGTTGGTGGCGCCGGGACGGGGGCTTCTCCAGCTGGAGCCCCCCAGCCTTGAGGCTCGGCCTCAGAGCTCCCTCTCTTGCTCCCGACCAGGTGGTGAGGAAGGTGAAGTCCATGCAGATGTTCCACACACCCGTCACGTCTGCTGTGCAGGGGGACCGGCTGGGCATCTGCGTCACCCAGTTCGACCCCAAGCTGCTGGAGCGTGGCCTGGTGTGCGCCCCCGAGTCCCTGCACACGGTCCATGCAGCCCTCGTCTCCGTGGAGAAGATCCCGTATTTCCGGGGATCCCTGCAGACCAAGGCCAAGTTCCACATCACCGTGGGCCACGAGACGGTCATGGGCCGGGTGATGTTCTTCAGCCCCGCCCCCGACAGCTTCGACCATGAGCCCGTGCTGGACTCCTTCGACTTCTCCCAGGAGTACCTCTTCCAGGAGCAGTACCTGTGCCCGGGCTCGGTGCCGGCCGAGACGGACCGTGGTGAGGCCGACAGCAGGGTGGGCCAGGCCTCCGAAGGCCGCTGCCCCCGGCAGCAGTGGGCCCTCGTGGAGTTCGAGAAGCCCGTCACCTGCCCGCGGCTGTGCCTGGTGATTGGCTCCAGGCTGGACGCGGACATCCACGCCAACACGTGCCGGCTGGCCTTCCACGGCGTCCTGCTCCACGGGCTGGAAGATAAGAACTACGCCGAGAGCGCCCTGCCCACGCTGCGAGTGTACAAGCTGAAGCACAAGCACGGCATCGTGGAGCGGGTGAGCAGCCTTCCCCCTCCCTCCTGCCCACCGCCCTGCCTGGCCTGACAGCCAGGAAGGCCTTGGAGAGCTGGCTCCAGCGCCTGTGGTCTCCAGACGGGGAGCCCGGCGGGAGTGGCCTGCGTCCTCTCACTCCGCCAGTTAGAGCCAGGCTGACACGCAGGCGGGGCCCGTGAACCCGCCAGGCCCGCCTGGTCAGCGCAGGTGGTTCCTTGGGTGCCCCCCGACCGCCATCATCTGTGCCTGGGAGCCCATGCCTACCGGGCCACAGGTGAGTGGGTGGACAAGCACGCAGGCCTCACTGGCCCTGTGGTGTATGCTCGTGGGGGTCAGGGATGGCAGTGGGTGGTCCCGGGACTCGACCGTGTTCCGCTGACTCAGAGCAGCAGTGCTGAGACCCCAGTGTCAGGGAACTCAGGTTCGTGTGGGGTCTGCCCTGAGGCTCGCAGCAGGCCCTGTGGTTCTGACCCTCAGGCAGCAGAGGAGGGTCACCCCTCCTGGTCCAGGCCTGAGTCAGCGCGGGCGCTGGGTGACAGGAGGAGGTGTCCAGGGCCTGACGTGGGTGTGCCGGGGTTTCCATCACTCACGCCCTCTGGTCTCTCCCCCTCCCCCGGGCCCCCCGGATCCTCCCTGGCTGCTCAGGCCCTGCGCCCCTTCCTCTGCAGCCCCGTGGGGAGATGAGAAGACGCCCTTCCTTACCCACTCGCAGGTCCAGATGCAGGATCCTCAGCTCCGTGGGCTTGGGCATAGCCTGCGGCCCAGCCAGCGCAGCCGGGGCTCCTGTGTTGCCTCGTGCACACCCTGGAGCTGGTGCACACGGCTGCCCTCCGCTAAGTTGCTTACTCTGTGGGCCCCTGTTTCCTCATTTGTAAAAATCACGTGGACGTGGGACTTCCCTGGTGGCGCAGTGGTTAAGAATCCGCCTGCCAATGGAGGGAACAGGGGTTCGAGCCCTGGTCTGGGAAGATCCCACACACCGCGGAACGACTAAGCCTGCGAGCCACAACTACTGAACCCACGTGCTGCAACTACTGAGCCCGTGAGCCACAACTGCTGAAACCCACGCGCCTAGAGCCTGTGCTCCGCAACTAGAGAAAGCCTGCGCTCAGCAACAAAGACCCAACCCAAACAAAAATCAATCAGTCAATCACATGGATGGAGGTGGGCAAATGAGGGCTCAGTGCCCGGGACAGTAAATGCCCTGCACCGCCCCACGCCTCCGACTGCTGCCACAGCCCGGGCCCAGCCGCCCCTCCCACCCCCCGGCCCCGGCAGCTTGCGTAGTTCCACCCACATCACTAGAAAACGAAGGTGTTGCACCAGCTCCCACTCACTCACCTCTCCAGGCCGCCGGGATGAAGACAGCACCACACCCTCGCGTGCACGGTGGGCCCAAGGCGTGGCGGGCACAGGCAGGCCGGCGGGCTGGGCGGGGGCTGCCAGGGGACCCGGGCGGGGGCGAGCAGAGGACCAGGCACGGCAGGTCTCTCGCCGAGGCCACAGGGACCCAGCGTGCACGGGCTCCAGGCCCGCTGGACGGGCCCCTGCAGACCAGGTGTCGGGTGAGTCTCTTCCCCTCAGTTTCCTTGCTGGAAAAATGGGGGCCGTGCTCCCCACCTCTCAGGGCGGTAGAAGGAGGGGAGACCACTGTGTGTGAAGTGCCAGCGCAGAGCGCCGGGCTCGGTGCTGATCACCTGGACTTCCCTCACGGCGCGGCGGCCCGGGCTACCGGATGGCTGCACCTTTCTCTCCCCCTTTGGTGGGGTCAGGCCGGGCGTGCCGGCCACCCTGGGCCTGGCATCCACTGGCGCCGGACAGGGAAGGCCTGAGGGCATGGCCAGAGGAGCCTGTGGCCTCTGCCCAACCCAGGGTAAACACGCAGACGCCACCAGGAGCGCTGGCCGGCTTTGAAGTCTGAAGCGGCCCTGCCCGCCGGCTCCCAGCTCTCCCCGCTCCACTGCTGATGGCTTGTTAGACGTGCCCGGGGCACCGGGTGCGGGCCGGCCTGCGACTGCCTCTGGTCAGCGCGGGTTCCTTGCCGTCCGGCAGGCTAGGCCCCCAACTCCTGGAGGGAGCAACGCTGCGGTCCAGCTAGCCGCTCGGCCAGCTCTGCTGCCCCTTGCCCCCCACTCCGCTCCCAGGCTGCTCGAGGAACAGAGGTTCTTCCTGCAGCAGAGGCCGAGCGGGCCCTGCCCTGGGGAAATCCGATGGCTGCCCAAGTGTGCTGGCCCAAACCCAGGCCTCTCTCCTGCCGTCCAAACAGCGTCTGATAGCCAAGACTCTCCCTCGGCTGCCGAAATGTGTATTGGCCCCCCTTTGAAAATTGCCCTTTTTGTTGCTGTATAGATGCAGGGTCAAGGCAGCTGGACACGGTGGAAAGAGCTGGCTCTGGATCCGATGTACTGAGCAGGTGCTGCTGCCTCGGCCCGGCCGTGGACCAGTCACACCCCTCCCCCACCCCCAGAGCCCGTCGCCTCTTTAACGGAGTTGGTGGGGAGTTGACGCGACCACGCGTGCGAGGGCGTGGCGTGAAGTGTGAGCCCGGCACGCAGTGAGTGCCCGGCAAAGAGTTAGCCTCCCTTTTTCTCCTGGAGAGCGCAGCTGCCTCTGGGGACGGTGCCTTTGTACCTCCTCGTCAGCACCGGCAGGGGCTTTGCCCGCGTTGGTGCCTGGTGACGGGAACAGAAAGAGGGAGGGAGGCTCCGTGCGTCGGGGTCGTGGGCTGCCGGGCTCGTCACTGCCAGGCCAGGTGCCCGCTCGGTGCTGGGCAGGCCCAGTTTTGAGGAAGATGGCCTGGTCGGCCTGGGAGCGGGCGTGGCATGGTCCCCCTCGGGTGATGCCCAGAGCCCGGCCGCCCAAGGCCTCCCCGCCTGGGCCTCTGGAACTCGCTTGCCCAAATGAAACAACTTGAAGGCTAACGTCCGTTCCTGGGTTTGCACCAGGGGATTACAAGGGGTTGATCGTTGCCCGCCAGTGTACTTGGGCATCAGACACGCCTCGCCCTGCGCTGAGGGGGGAAAACGTGCAGTCTTGGCAACTGGTTTCTGCGGCCAAAAAGGATGGATGAGGCCGGGCATCGTCGTCCAGGGACCTGGGAGTTGTCGTTCCTGGTGACTCCGAGGGTCCATTCGCGGCAGAGGTCTCCCCCGGCTCCCGTCCTCCAAGGGTTGGATAACTCACTCTCGGGGTTCTGGGTGGGCTGGAGGAGCCCCCGCCGCAGGTACTGCTTCCGTCATTCTCTCAGCTTCATATTCTGCTCATCGAGGTTCTGGCCTCTGGGCAGGTGTCCTGCTACCGGGTCTCAGGTGTTCTTGCCAGCACCAACACCCCTCATCCTAGCAACAGCCTTTTCCAGAGGAAGGAACTGAGGTTCAGAGAAGCCCCATGCCCCAGATTGCAGAGCTGGAGGAGGCAGATCAGGGCCCCAGCCTAGCCAGCCCTCTCTGCTCAGGGCTCCGCTTCACAGCCAGCTGCCCCTGTCTCCTTGCTGCCACTTCTCCAATTTGAATTAGAATAGTCGCTTCAGAACTTGGGCAATTCCCAAGCCTCATCACGGCAGCCGGCCCTGAGAGAGACACACACGTGTAATGACATAATTACGTGCGCCGCCAGCCAAGTCCCCACTCAGAGGCCGGGGACAGAGGGGACCCGCCTGGCATGGAGGTGAGGGCCCGGGCTCTGTGAGCGTCAGTGACTGCACTTGGGGAACACGGCCTCCAGCCACCAAAGGCCAAGAGACGAAGCGGAGAGTTCACGCAGACACTGCAAGTCCTCCTCGGAGCTATGGCTGTAACTGTGGCGGCTCAGCACCGCTCCCGGGGACCTGCCGCCCGCAGATTCCACGCGCGTTGCCTGTGGCTCCTCGTCACAGGGGTGGGTTCAGAAGGAAAGCCTCCGTCTAGTCTCAGAAGGTCTTCCCTTGTTGGATGTGCTGGTGTGTCTGATCTCTGAGGTCTCTGCTTTGGCTGGAAGAGTCATCTGGAGAAGAGCTCAACCATCAGGGGCACGCACGTTCCAGAGACGGAGGGGCTGAGCTTCACCATTTCCCGCAGCCCAGGACAGATGCCGCCTCTGGTCTTCCTGCAGCACTGCAGAGGCCTCCCGCAGACAGGCCTCCCCTCTGACCAGCGTCATTAAATGGGGGCTCCTGCAGCAGCCGTTTGCTGAGCCCCTCTCACGGCCCCACCCCCTGTAACTACTGGAGGGGTGTGTTCTGGGGGCGCAGAAATGTGCACCTGCCGCCAGTCCGGAACACTCCTGGGGGGACATTGCAAAGGCCTGGCCGGCTGGGGTTTGAGTTTCCACTGTGCCCCTGGCTCTGGCATTCGCGACCCTCTCAGATCTCGTCCCTGAGCTCAGCTCTGACCTCTGCAAAGTGGCCGTGGAAATCCCTTGCAGACAAGGGCTCCGCGAGGGCTCAGTGGGACGCACTGGTGCCTCAGTCCGCACAGGCTGGGGTCTCCGAGGGGCTGGGGGTCGGGGGTCTCCGCGGGCTCTCCTCCCAGCCACAGGCAGCCTCAGCAGCCAGGCTGACCTCGGGACCAGCCTCTGGCCGTGGGGAACGCGGAATGGCTGGTCCGGAACCATCGGGTCGCTTCCGCCGAAGTCCTGGCACCTGCTGGACCAGGCGGGGCTGCTGGCGAGGCTGGGACAGAGTTCCACGTGCAGGCCGTCCTGGCGGGGGGTACAGGTGGGGGTCCTGCGAAAGCGACGGGGCCACCCTTCGCCACTTGGGGCTGGTGACGCCTGCTCGCCTCGACTCCCCTGTCCTGAGGTCGGAGGAGCTGCCTCCATTCAGTTCGCCCTGCAGCCTTCGGGGACACCCGCAGACGGTGCCGTGCGGAGGGCGGAGCCGGGTCCGGCCCGCGAGGGGAGCCCTGTGGGTCTGGAGGACAAGGAGGAGTTCTCGTGTGGGAACGAGACTGCGAATTACAAAGGGCTGTGCAAGTGGGAATGATTATTCTTATCATTGCCTGTATCCGATTCATCCATCACTGGGGAGAGGAGGAATGCACGTACCTTTTATCTAGCGCTATGAATCAAACAGAATAGGATATGTTTTTCCAAAAGGTTTTTAGGGTAAATGGGACAGTTTTTGCTTTTCAAAACAGTCCATCCATTTGGCCCTTGGCCAAATCGTGGCATCTTGGGCAGAAACAAGATGTTTCTGAGCCTGGCCCCCGGGGGCCCCCAGGAGCAGGTCCCCCCACTGGCAGCACGTCGGCCCCACGCGGCCGCCCGAGCTGGTGCCTGGTCGGACTCCATGCAGCTGCCCCGGGCCGGCACACGGGGCTGGGAGGGCAGGAGGAAGCCTCCCCAGTCTCTCCCGTGGCCCCCTTGTGGGACCCGGCATTCTGAGGCCTGGTAGAGCTGGTCTTTACACACGCGTGTGCACACATGCCCCCTTCCCTTCTCTCTGCATAGAGGCCTGGCACCGTCCTGGCACTGGAGAGGAGCCAGGCAGGTCCAGGGAGGCCTGTGCCTGAGCCACCGGAGGCCAGGGCTGGGGGGACTCACACATCGCCCACCCCAAGCTCAAGCGCTTGGGAGAAGGTTCCAGAGGAACACAGCTCATGGCGAAGCCAGGGCTGCCCCAGGCCAACTTCCTCACACGCACGTGTGCCTCTGCTCAGCCTGGGCCTCCACACGGACAGCCACGAGCCAGGGGAAACGGGGCTTCAGCAGGGAGAGCCGTGGGGGCACTGCAGAGGCGGGGCCGCGGTCTGCGTGGTGGACGTGGGCCAGGCCAGGAAGGGGCCCTAGGCGGGGACGCGCGTGCGTGTGGCGGGCGGGACGGCAGAGGCCGGGTTCTCAGAGCCTCCTCGGTGCGGGGGATGCTGGCGAGAGGGTGGGGCAGGCTCGGGAGTGGGCGCCATCCCCTCGGCCTGCAGTGCCGTGAAAGCTTTCCTGAGGAGCGCTGCCCGCTCACTGGGGACCAGTGGGCGGGCGGCCATGCAGAGGTGGGCAGCTGCGGACTCTCGTCACCTCTGCCCGTGGGCTCTGTGGCCGTGGACAGGCAGTGCCTCCTCCTCCCATCTGTCAGGTGGGAAAGTGCCACGTGGACGAGTTGAGCGTGTCCAGCCAACCAAGTGCCCACAGCCGGCCTGGTGCAGCCCGGGCCCAGCAGGTGTCCGTGGCGGGAGGGAGTGGCGAGAGGGGCCGGGCATCACCCGTGACACCACGGGCGGGCCGCCTGGGCAGTGTGGCAGCCCAGCGTTTCCCAGGCACTAACGCTCTCTCCGGGGCTGGGTGTGGGCACAGGTGATGGACGACTACAGTGTGATCGGCCGCTCCCTGTTCAAAAAGGAGACCAACATCCAGCTCTTCGTGGGGCTCAAGGTGCACCTGTCCACTGGGGAGCTGGGGGTCATTGCCAGCGCCTTCGGCCAGAGTGGCAAGTTCAAGGTCCACGTCCCTGGTGAGTGTGGTCATTTCTTTCTGCTCATGGGAGCCGTGCAGGGAAGGTGGGGACGGCACCCAAACACGGCTCCTTGGCTCGGGGTCTCGGCCCGCCCATGCCAACGTCGCGGGCTCAGCCCACATGGCACCGTGGCTTCTGGTCCCGCCACCTGTGGCTGGAAAGCCAGTGTGTGTCCTGGAGGAGCCTGGTGTGGACCCGGGATCTGGTCTGACCGCCCACTGCACCATCCCGTGGCCTGTGCGTGGACGGGACGGTGCTGCTCTAACAGGCGGTTCCGAGGGGCACGGTTGGTGAGGGAGACCACCAGGGCTGGCACGCGGTCCCGGAGCCAGAGGGTTTCCCAGAACGTGCGTTGGCACCTCCTTTCCTGCCTCCCGCTCGGTTTGAGGTGGGACTTGTCCACGGCGGGGTCGAAGTGCGCGTCTGCTGCTGGGACAGAGCTCCCAGGTGTCCTCAGCTCCCCCCGTCACTCCTCGCAGCCCAGCTTCCTGAGGTCCCGCTGCGCCAGGTGTGGTGGCCGTGGTCGGGGGAGGGGGCAGAGCGAACCCGTGCAGGAGGTGTGGACCATGAGCTGCGCAGGAGGGGAGGCCGTGGGCAGCTGGAGAAGTCCTGGGAAGAGGGGCAGCTGAGTAGGGCCTGGCCACAGGGAGGGAGGGCGCCCCATGGACACCAGGCGAGGGGAGCTCCGCGGAGAGGGAGACGCGGAGGCCCTGAGGACGGGGCGGGGGACGGGGGGTGGGCTGCAGAGCCCCGGGGCAGGCGAGGACCGGCCCAAGGGGTGCTTCCATTAGCGGATCCGCGGGGTGCACGCGCGTGCCTTCACACCCGCTTGTGGCTATGCTGTTTGGAGCTGCGGGACTAGGGGATGGGAAGCCGCGGGCGGGCTGCATCTGGTGGGCATGGGGCCTCAGAGCACGGCTCCTCCGGCGGACTCTCCGTGTGGGGTGGTGCCCGCCCGGCTGGGAAGCAGGGTCCTCTCCTGAGAGCCTGGCCCAGCTGTTTTCTCGCGAGTCCCCCTCTGCCCCTCGCGAGGGAGGGCGGCTGTCAGCAGAGGCCCGCTTCCTGCGGCCCGAGCTGTGGGAATGTGCCTTGAGGCCTCTGCCGAGGCGGGAGCCCCGTCACGGATGAGGGACCCCAGGCAGGCAGGGGTACCCGTGGAAGTCAAGCCACAACACCGGGCTTCAGGCTCCCATCCTGTCCTCCCCGCTGTCCCTTGGCCGCTCCTGGTCGTCACTTTAGCCAAACTGGGCCCCAGGGAGCACGTGCAGGCCCGTGTCCAGACCTCAGTCCCCAGGGCCCCAGCCTGCATATGTGGGGCCCTCTGGGCACTGGGGGGCGAGAGCCAAGCTGCCTGGGGGGAGAGGCCCACCCCGGGCGCTCGCCCACCAGGCCTCGGGGCCCTGCTGGTCCACACAGAGGGACGGAGGGCAGCGTCCGTGTCCTCTCCCGGGGTGGACGGCATCATGCCGACCTTGCCCTGCTCCCCTTCCTCTAGCCCGAGGCAGACTCAGAGTTGGGTGTCCCAGAGCAGGAACGTGGGAGGGGGCGTGTTTGGGGCCCTGGGTACTGGGGTGGGGCAGGGGGCCGTGGTGACGCTGCTTCGGGCAACTCGAGTTCACATTCCTGCCGTAGGTCAGTGTTGCCTTTTAATAGGTCTGCTTCCTGTTTGTGGCTCTTAAGCTTTTTATTAAATATGACTGGTCAGATTCCTTCATCCCACCCACTCCCACTCCCGCCCTCCCCGCCTCCACCGACCCTGCTTGTCTTTTCCTGCCGTCCCTCCCCTGAAGAATTACTTTTAACCTTTCTGAAGTGCTGATTGTGAAAGAACCTTAAGTAAAGCGGACGTCCAGCGCCAGGTGGAACAGCAGTGGGGCTTCTGGCCCAAGTCGGGGCCGAGCCGGGTCGGGAGCCCGGGGTTCTGGGGCCGCACACTTGTCGGCCCCCGGAGCAGGGGGCGTCTGGGGGGCCGCAGACCGTGGACGGGGCGGCGTTCAGTGTGGCGTACGGGCCTCCCGCTGGCTCTGCAGGACAGCCGGCCAGAACGGCGACGGAGGAGCCCTCCGGGTGTCCTCCCCTGCCCCGCCGGCAGGCCCAGGTGCACTGGGGCCTCTCACCTCGGAGGCAAGGCCCACAGGGCCAAGCCGGGGTGTCAGAGGACGGTGGCAGGCGATAGGGAGCAGGGGCAGAATGGTAAACAGGGACCACTGCTCGGGCCTCGCTGCTCCCACGCGATGGGACGCAGGCCCAGGAATCAGACTTCATCTGGTTCAATATTTATGGAAAATTTCCTGATTGAAAACTAAAACTGTCTGAACTAAACGAAACCTGCCTTTGGGCTGGGTTTGGCCATAGTGACTTGTGACTCCTACTTGAATTTCAGGATGGGCACTTGGGCCTCGGGTTCAGGAGTCCAAGCTGAGCCGTAATAAGGGAGCAGTGTCTTACGGAGCCATCACTACTGGCTTCTGAGACAAGGGTCCTGACCCTCGAAACCAGACGGGCTAGAGGGACGGCCCCATCCTGACGCCCAGGGAGCCTTCCCAGAAAGTCCTGGGCGGCCTCAAGGTTGGAAGGCCCCACGTTCACACAGCTGCTCCCTTCAAAAGGGTTGTCTCCGTGTGTAAGGCCCGGGGGCCGGAGGCCCTACGAGACGAGTTGGGGACCCACCGGGCAGCATTGCTGGTGACGAGGGTGGTGGGAGGACAGAGACGGCTCCTCCGGACAGACCTGCCTCTGTCCTGGCACCACACCGCTGGCATCGGGTGGCCCTCTGCCGGTGCCTCTGAGCGCCCCGAAGGGCGTGAGCAAGCCGAGCGGGGGCAGGGGGTGGCGTAGAGACGCGGCAGGGTAGGCTTGGGGAGCGGGGCCTGGGGTCCACCAGAGGCAGGTCTCGAGTAAGAGGCTGACTTCATTTGATTCGCGATTTTAAACGACTGCCTAGAGAATGGTTTAAGGAAGGCTGGGGGGGAAGCGGAACGGCAGAAGTCTGCTGCAGTGCACAAGTGACCGTGCGGTCTGTGTCATGTGCATGGGAAGCCCAGGAAGGCTTCCCGGGGGAGGGGACAGTCAAACAGAATCCTGCCCCATCCGTGGACCTCCTCAGGCCAAGCACAAGGAGCCGAGGAGGCCGCGCTTGAGGCCTGAGTGTGTGGGCGCGTTTGGGGAGCACGGCAAGAGCAGTGGGAAGGGCCACAAGCCGGGGCCGCGGAGGGCGTGAGGGCCGGGCCTGGGTCACCGAGTCGGGAGCCAGCATGGTCCTGAGGTTCCCCGCGGGGCGGAGCACAGCCTCAGCTCTCAGTGCCCCCACTGCGAGTCACCACCCTGTTCTCACAGTATCCCTAAGGACACGCGCAGCTCTGCACAGCAGATGGGCAGCTCTCTGGTCTGGGCTGCTCAGGGTCCTGCCAGCCCTGCACCAGCCCTAGCCTGGGTCCCGACACCCACAAGGAGAGCCCCGTCCTGTCTCCACAGGCCCAGCTCAGAGACACCACGAGACTGCAGCGCCCCCGGGCCGGCGCCGGCCAGGCGTCCAGGGCTCGGGACCAGGTGTTCGCTTGCGCCCCCGTCGCATGTCTTAGGGGGGGGAGAGTGAGGCTTGGGACCAAGACCCGTAGACAAGTTTAGCAGCATGGCTGGCGCCCTGCCCACCACCAGCCTGGCCTCGTGCCCGCTTGGTCCAGCGTCCGGCGAAGCAGCGCTGTGGGCAGATGCCCTTGCCCTGCACCTCGCGGCATCGGGAGCATGAGGGCTGGCCCTCACGGGAGGTGGCCGCAGCCCAGGCGAGCTCTGGAGGAGACGGGAGCTGGAGCTGGGCCTCTATGACTCCCCGCGGGCTTCGCACCTGGTCCCGTCTCCAGCTCGGCTGCAGCAGGTCGGGGTGGACAGCCGTGCAAACAAGATCGGGGGAAGCTGTCTGTGGTTTGTTTATTTATTTATTTATATTTGGCTGTGTTGGGTCTTCATTGCTGTGCCCAGGCTTTTCTCTAGTTGCAGTGAGTGGGGGCTACTCTTCGTTGTGGTGCGTGGGCTTCTCATTGCGGTGGCTTCTCTTGTTGCGGAGCACGGGCTCTAGAGCGTGAGCTCAGTAGTTGCGGTGCACGGGCTTAGTTGCTCCGCGGCACGTGGGATCTTCCCGGACCAGGGCTCGAACCCGTGTCCCCTGCATTGGTAGGCGGATTCTTAACCACTGCGCCACCAGGGAAGCCCCTGTGGTTTACTTTTAAGAAAGAGGAGTTTAAGCAACAGCCACTGTCTGGGCGGTGGACAGAGGTCCCTGGATGTGGTCGCTCAGCTGAGGACCCTGCGGGCCGGGCCGCTTCCCCACAGGCCTCCACGTTCCGACCCCGCTCAGGAGGGCAGCGCACTGCGTTCAGAGCGTCCATTTCCCTCTGGTGAAATGGGGGTGGTCACCCAGTTGCGAGGGGCTGTGAGGACCAGGCCAGTGCACAGAGCCGCCCTGATGGCCTGCCGTGTGTGCGCCCGGGCCTGGGAGCACGGGCCCCGCCGGGCACGGGCTGCGGGCCAAGGCCACCAGGTCCTGTGATCAGCCACCACTCAGCTCCACACAGCACAGCCACGGTAGAACCAGCTCTTCCTGCTTTTCAAGAGAGTCTGAGCATCTGGATCTTTGCGTGACATCTCCCTGTTCTCAAACGTGGGCCCGTATCTGGCCTCCGTCGGTCCAGGCCCTTGACGTGCTTCCTCTTCCTCCTGCTGCAGCCCTCGGCCTGCTTCCCTGAAGGGTACGCGGAGGCTCGGAGGATCTGAACGCCTGGCCCAGCAGACCCTGGGGTCCCCAGATGGAAGTAGGCGCTTCTCATGGGCGCTGCTCCACTGAGAGGCTTCTGGAAACCCAGTGAGGAGGGAAAGTGGAAGCTCATCTTGGTGCCAGAGGGAGGGGCCGCAAGGAGTCCTGGTCGTGGGTATTGTTGTGTTCCCATAAATAGGCCTTCAGACAACGGGCCTTTGGGCTGCATGTTCCCTCTGAGGTTTAAAATGAAACTGGTTTTCTCTTCCTGTAAAATGTGTTCTCCCCACACACACCCCCAGCCACGCAGTCGCGCCTGCAGACTGCTTGGAGCGGATTCTTGGGCAACCTCAAGAACCTGTGCTTGGGACCCTACCCCCTGGGGGCAGCCCCCGCCAGGACCACTCCGGCTTTTACTGAAACTACTGGCAGGCTGGGGTTTGTGCGGGCTTGGCGTCCCTGCCCGTCCTGGGAGGTCGGAAGCAGGGCGCCTTCAAAGAGCAAGAACTCTGTGGAGTCCGCCAGACCCGAGCTGAAATCCTGGCTGGAATATAACCTTTCTGAGCCTCGGTTTCCTCGACTGTAAGGTGGGTTTTTGTGAGGGTTTTTCTTCCCAACTTTCTGAATAACTTCAAGCGTATGGAAGAGTTGAAAGAAGAGTTCATTGAACACTCATGTTCCTCGGGCTGCACACCTGTTGGCACTTTGTCACGTGTGCCCTCCATGTGCTGACCGGCCCGGCCGCTGCTGTGGAGGTGCAGCCGCCCCCGCACACCATCCCGCGGCCCTGAGGACTGGGCATCTCCCGCGCAGCGCCGGCCCGCCCTGGCTTGAGGCCGAGGTACGGCCCGCTGTCTGGCTTCCCCGGCGCTCTCAGGAGTGCCCCGCAGAGCCCGTCCCTGGAGGAGGGCTGGGGGAGGAGCACGCCCTGCGTCTGGCGGTCGTGTCCCCTGGAAGAGCCCCCGTCGCCCCGCGTGGCTGACGTGGGTGTGAGCAGGTGAAGGCAGCCGCAGCTGACGCTCAAAGTCATCTGTGAAAAGAATCAGAACACGAAGTTGTACGTGCCACGTCCTCTCGACCACGTGAAAAGAAGCTTTGCAGAGAAAAGAAAGAAGAAACCAGGTGAAAACATTAACGATGGGACTGTGGGAGACTTTTTCCCTTTTTATTTTTCTTTTGACACGCAGATTTCGTTGAATGAGCCTGGTGCGTCCACAGCTCTGGGCCAAAGGCATGGAGACTCCCCCGCCCAACTCAGATCCTGGGTGCCAGGCCCCGGCTGGGTCCTAAACCCAAGCCCAGACCCAGGGCCCACCCTCAGCCGCCCTCAGCCGCCCTCAGCCGCTCGGTCCCCTGGCGGGCCAGCTGTATCACGGGGGCAGACCCCCCCCCCCCAGGCCACCACCATCTGAGAGACCACGGGAGGGAGCCGAGGCTTGGAGGCCTTCTCCGGGCCTGAAGGATGGGTCACCCTGAGCCCCGAGGCCAGGGCCCGTGTTGGGCCCATGCCCCGCGTCCGAGGGCCAGCACCGTCCAAGGAAGGCAGGTGGGCTGCACCGCAGCCGGCGGGCGGCTCAGAGGGGAGCGAGGGAGCTCAGTGAGAGGCCGGGGAGGGGCTGGCCGGGCTCGCTGCAGGCGGGGGGCACTGAGGGGGTTTGGGCAGAGGAGGCCAGGATCTGAGGCATGTGAGGACGGTGGTCCAGGGAGGCTGCAGACCCCCCGTGGAGCCCCCGAGAGTTCACAGCAGGCTCCGGAGAGCAGGCGGGGCGGGAGCCTCAGGCTGCCCTCTGTCCCCAGCCCCGGGCCGGCTGCCACCCAGCTGCGGGCCGGCTCACTCCGACGGCTGCCTTCTGCCCGGACAGCCCGGCCCACTTCAGCCCCACGGGGGCCCGAAGCCGGCTTTGTCGGGGCAGCGACCCTGAGGTGAGGGGACCCTCCCCAGGTGGTCACCGGCCTCCCCCTAGGTCCTGTCACCGGCTGGCCAAGGAGACTCCGGAAAGCAGCTCGGTTGGGAGAAAAGAGGGTTGGAGAGAGTTGAGGGGTGAAAGTCGAGGTTTCAGAAAATCCCTATAAAATGAAAACAGACCATCCGTCTCTCTCACTGGCGTCTCACCCGACAGTGGCCTTTGTGGCTTTCACCCCCCGTCCGTGGGGTAAGCAGCTCTGAAACCCAGTGCAGAGCCAGCTCGGGCTGCCAGCCGCCCACCGCTGCCTCTCCTGGAAGCCAGCCTGATGGAGGGGGACCTTCACCAAGCGCAGGGAGCACTTGGGGTGTCTTTTCTCCCCCAAAAGAATGGCCAACCTCCTCCCCTTTGGCCATTGAAGCTTTTCAAAGCAATTGTAAAAATTATATGAACCCCATCGAAGAACTGTTACAACAATGTTTATACCCAGTATTTGAAACAAAGACAATGATATTATAAATAATTGTAGATGATGAAGATAGGCAAGAAAAAATAACGTCATTAAAAGAATTTTACAAGACGGACCGTTCATGAAGAAGGATGGAGTAACACAATACGTTAAAAATATCTGCAATTAACATAAACACGGCACAGTGTACAGAAACCATCTGCCGACCAGCCTCACCCTGGGCATGGTCCCTTGTCATCCACGTGGGCCGTGCCAGGGCCTCCCCGTGGCCCCGGTGAGGGCGTGGACCCCAGGAAGAGGGGCCTGGGGGCCTAGTTCCAGCACGAGGAACCGGGGGCTGAGGAGTATCCTCGTTCCCTGCCCCGACCCCGGCTGAGGTCCGCCCGTCCGTGTCCCCACGGCGCCCACTGCTTCTCCGTCACGGCTCTCAGACACTGTGCTGTTTCCCAGGGGGTCCCAGCGATGAGTCCAGAGCCCTTGGCGTGTCTCGGGCAGCGTGTGTGGTGGCAGCACCTAGGGCCACCCGGCAGCTCTCAGCCTCGTCCCCGGGGGACAGACTGCCCACAGCACGGTGGGTCCCCTGTACCTCTTTCTCCTTTTTTTAATCAGTATTTGATTTTGCTTTTAACCTGGGAAAACTTTGGCCGCACAGAACAGAAGAGACACCCATGAAACCAGCAAGATCAAACAGACGTGAATGTCCCCTCACATGCTCAAACCTCTCTCTCTCTCTGTCTCTCTCTCAAGAACCAGAACCCTGCGGGCGATGCGAGAGCCCCACCGCTCTCCCACAGGTGACACCCCCTCCCCGTGCGTCCTGTACTCTCCCTGCCTGAGGTTGTGTCCCCAACAGAGGTGGCGTTGCTGCGGTTTCAGTGGCTCCGTTTTTGGTCTCGCACTGACCTAGGGGGTGCTAGAGCCCTTGCTGCTTCCGTTTCAGAACCCGTGGCCCCGGCAGGGTCCTAGTTGACTCACCTGACTGCTGTGTGTTGTTCCGCAGCCCGTGCACCTGTCACCTGTGTGAGCACGGGTGGGTTGTTTCCACGTCTCCCTGCTTCACAGCGTTTCCCCGGGTGGGCACCGGGAGGCCTGCTTGTCTCGTCCTGGCATGGAGTGAGGCCCCGCCCGCCTCTCCTCTGCCCTCATCCCTCCAGCCCGCGCCTCCCCCATGGCCCGTCTCTTGCCACTCAAAGGATGCAGCCGTTGGACTTTCAGAGCAGCTTGTCCTCGGCCTGGTTTCTTGGAGGCCCAGGGTCAGCCCTAAGTATCAGGCCTCTGCAGGAATCCTCCCCTGCAGAGCAGAGCTGGGGGTGAAGCGAAACCCCAGCGTTCAATCAGAAACTGGGCCCCTGGTTTGCTGTGCCCGATCTCTGCTGGCAACCACTTCCCTCCCATCTGTAACTTGGAGTCAGATCCCCAGGAGGTCATGTCACAGGTCTCGAGGCTGTCCTGTTCCCTCAGGAAGGGGAGTGTGCGAGGATGGGTGAGCAGGCACCTGGAAGCACCTGCGTGTGCCTTGTTCCGACGCCCCGCCCCTGCCCAGGTGCCCATCTCTTCTGTGGTCGGAAAGGCAAGTGCCGATGGCTGGAAAGTGGCCCCTGGGCTGGGCCTTGCCCCAGGTGGTGGGTGATTTCTCTGAGGCAGGATGGGCGCCCAGGGCCTGTGGGGACCTCGGAGGAGCCACCCGAGTCGGGCTCCTTCACACGCCACTCCCCGCCCTGTGCTGCGCCCTCGGCTCAGCTCGGACTGGGGACTCAGGGGCAGGAGAGATTGTTCCTCCCTGCCCTTCCGGGCTCCGTACCTCCAGACAGGCCGGGAGCTGGGGAGGACGCAGGCAGGTGACAGGGAAAGCGCAGCTTCCTCGGTCTGGAGGAACCCGGAGCACTTGTGAGGAAGCGGCATCGTGCGAGACCGGGCCCGTGATTCACAGTCACTGGGTGGCCGGGGGGGGGGGGGGGGGGCGGCGGGTGCGTGCAAACGCCCTGTGGCTCAGCGACAGGCAGGGCGAGCGGTGGCAAATGCAGCGGGAGAGGTCGGCGGGGCCTTTGTCCCCTACCTCAGGACAGGAGAAGCCACTAGAGCCAGGCTGAGCTTATGACTCTGCAGCCATTGCCTGGGTCACCTTAGGCAAGGCCCTTGCATGTCAGTTTTTTCCTCTAAAACGGGGGTCCCGACACCCACTTCCCGGATTATGAAGAATAACAAACCTGTCAGTCTTTGGCCTTCCGGTGGCCCCTGGGGCTGCCAGAGGAGAGACATTGGAAGCTGCCTTCGAACTCCTGGACCTTGAGGTGACCCTCCTGGGAAAATGGGGTGCAGCTTCCCCACCACACAGAGTCCACAGGAGGACCTGGGGCCTTGCCTGCCAAGGGCAGACACTGCAGCCGCCAGCGGGGCCCACGGCACAGGAGGAGGGCGCGTGCCAAAGCTGAGGTGTGCAGGCTGGTCCCCGGTTGGGGTCCTCTCCCCACAGCCCGAGGCCCACCTGAGAGCCCCGAGACAGCAGGAGCTGCGTGGGCCGTACATCTGTGCAGGTGCGTCTGAGCCTGTGTCCACGAGTGTGTGCCCATGCCCCCGAGTGTGAGTCTGTGCCCGTGAGTGTGCTTGTGTGTGTGTTGTTTTTTCATAGGAGGGGGGTGAGTGAGAGGCCAGCTTCCTGACAGGGCAGTTGTAAAACATTCATAAAACTTTTATTGGACTTGCCACCCTTCCAGATAAATATTTTTCGATTTTATGGGCTTGTTTTAGGGCCCTGAGCTTAATCATGGCTTTGTAGCCGCCTTTAAAAAAATTAAATATTGTTTTGGCAAAGGGAGCCCCCTCCCCCCACCCCACCAAAGGCAGCCGCTCTCTGAGCTCATAAATTCCTGCCGCTCTCAACTCCTGCCCTCTCTCCCTCCGTACCCTCACAGCCACACTAGGATGAACCTAGAAAACGAGGGGAGAGGGAGAGAGAAAAAATAACTCCTGTTTCCCACTGCCGCCCCAGCCTTGCGCTGGAGGGGCGTCGGTCCAGCCCATAGCGTCCACAGGAGGAGCCGGCTCGGGGTCCGACGGGGCCCCTGCTGCCTCCTGAGGGCCACTGCCTGCCGTGGACACGGGGATGGGCTTGCATAGCCCCCGGCTCCTCCCCAGCTCCCTCCTGCCCCACGTGGGTCCTGAGCAAAGCCCCCTCTCACGCCCCCCGCCCCAGGGCTCAGCACGTCACCCGTCGCTGTGCTGCACCTCCTGCACTCATCCCTCTCTGTCCTTCACGTGTCGGTTGTAAGTCTGTGCCCTGGCAGAGGTAACCCGTACACGGCTGTGTCCCCATACCTAGGGCAGGGCCTGGTGCTGTCATGCGTGCCCGGTGGACACCCCAGAGGTGGTGATCGCGGTGTGATAATAAGTGGTTCATGCTGTGTAGACTTGCTTTGTGCTGGACACCATCCTAAGCTTTCTGTGTCATATTAACTCACATGCGTGTTACGACAACCTTGTAGAGTGCATTCTACTGTTGCCCCATTTTCTGGCTGAGGAGACAGGCACAGAGAGGCAGAATGCTCGCGTGAAGCCACACAGCTGATCCGTGCACAGCCGGGCTCTTGGCTGTTCCTCCTGATTCCTGGGGGGACCAAGAGGGAGAGCCTGTGCCCTTCCGGGCGCTGCAGCCTGGACCGAGCCCGAGCCCTGTCCAGTGGGCACAGCCAGCACTTGAGCCCGGCCCTGGGCCGGGGGTGCTGGGACAGGGGCTGAAGCTCAGATGCCTACCCTGCCGGGTCACCAACTCAGGTGCCTCCAGGGACGGGCGGGTGACAGAAATGAGTGGAGCCAATGGGCCCGGCACAGGCCACGGAGGAGCTGCCACGGCCGCCCCGCCCCCCCACTGCTGCGGGGTGGGAATGTGAGGGTAGGTCCTCTGGCTTGTCAGGACAAACTAGTAACGCAGAATCACGTGTCTGGTGTCCTGAACCTGAAGGTTGGTGAGTCACTCATGTATTTCAGAAATGCCGAGGAGGCTGGTTCCCACTCCCAGGCTGGCATTTCTCCCTTTTGTCTCTGATGAGAGTGTGAGCGCCGGGAACGAGGCCCCAGACACCTCTGCCCGTGGGCCCAGAGACGCATCCGCCAGGCCTAGCTAGGGAGGAAGCCTTCTCAGAGGAGGCGGCACTGAACTTGGCCTTGAAGGGGGCGGGGGAGACGGCCTGGGGAAGGCTGTCCCAGGCGGAAGGAGCGTTGGCTCTGCTCGGGAGGGCGCGCTCCTGCGGCCCAAAGCAGGGGGCTGGGGGGACGCTGGGGGGTGGTGTGCGGGGCGCCTGGATGCCTGAAGAGGCCGGGGTTCCCCCGAGGGATGGCGGACGGAGTCCGATGGAGCCTCCAGAAGATCTCCTGGGCCGCTTTGTGAGGGGCAGGGGCAGAAGTGACTGGGAGCTCTGGCTCCAGGAGGAAGGGGTGAGCCGGGATGGAGAGGCAGAGAGAGGTACGAAGACCAGACCAGACACGGGGGCACGTCCGTGTGCTCAGAGCAGTGCGTGGCGCTCACCCCCTGGTGCGGGTAGCGCGGGCCCCTGGCGTGTAAGACCCCTCGAGCTTTACTGGAAAAAGCAGAGAGGAGGAAGCCTTGTTTCCAGGGCTGGGAAGGCAGGGCGCGTTCACGGAGCCCTTCGCTCCAGGCTCCCTGAGGAGACCGCTCGCCGCCTCTTCCAGGGAGGGGCTGCTCCCTGCTCGTGCGGCCCACTTCCCAGCACGGACACTGGGATCTGGGGACCGTCCCCAGGTGCCCAGGGGAGCTGCCCCTCCCGAGCCGGCGACCCGCCCCTGGCTGGCGGTGGTGCAGGACCAGCCACCCTTGGGCGCATGTGTCATACTGGCGCAGAGACACCCACGGACACCAGCTCAGGTCCACGGGCACTGTCCTCCCCACCCCGGGCCCAGGCCCCTGAGGGCACAGAGACGCCTGGTTGGAGCTGCTCTGAGCGGAGGCTGGGCCCTCCTCAGACTCGGGGACAGGCTCCCACATGTAGCATACCCCCCGCCCCCCAGCCGCAACGAGAGAGCTGAGCCACAGACAGATGAAATCCCGCCCAGGGCAGAGCCTGGGATGGCGTTTTGGAAGGAGGCGGACACGTGCCGGTGGGTGAGGGTCCACGCCAGCCCGTCAGCAGTTGCGGGGGACAGTGCCAAGGCAGGCGGGTGCTCCGTCCCCATCGTGCCTGCAGGGACCCCCGGGACAGGGGCAGTGCAGTGCGGGGCGGGGAAGGACCAGAATGCGGTGAGAATCGGGCGGTGATGCCACCTGCAGCACCTGCTCTGTGCCGGGCCCTGCACTGCGGGTTGGGGACCCGCGCGGCCACGTGGGCCTGAGGGCTGCTGTGGAGGGAGCCGGCGCAGGGCTCCCCCGCCGGTACCTGGTGGACACACGGCAGACGGCTGTCGAGCGGATGACATAGGGATGCAGTAGCGTCGAGCCAGCCTCGCGGCACGCTGGTGTTGTGGGTCGGGGGGAGTCAGCCCTCACACCCGCCTCCCCTGAGCCCGCCAGCCGCTGGCAAGCCCGGCTCTGCCGGTGCGCGGCTGCGCCTGCGCACGCGGTCCCGCGCCTGCGCACGCGGTGCCGTGTGCCCGTGCAGGGTGGGCAGCCGCACTCGCCCCGGCTGCAGCCTGCAGGTCAGGGAGCGGTAAACTGCCAGAGCCTGCGGCTGCCAAAGCAGGAGTGTGGATGGGGACCAGAGGCTCGCCCCCCGCCCTTCGCTGTCACCGGAGAGGACCGCCAGCACTGGCGCCGCCGCTCCCATCGCACTGGAAACGGGGCTGATATGTAATCAGGCTGCCGCACATGGGCCCTGGGAGGAGACTGCTCCCCGGACCTTTGTGCCCCTCCGTGATTCTGGGTGAGGGCTTTTTTCCCGAGTCATAAAAAGGACATTTTTAACATGTGGAATTCTTTTTAAAGAAAAGCAATATGAGGAAGACTTTTATTGTCAATAAGCGCTACGTTTTAAACCAGTTATCTTGGTTTCTGCCCTAGGTATTTTAATTGAAGATTAACTGCTGTTAAAGAGTGTACGCGTTTAGGGACCGTTTGGAGTATTAAAATTCAGCTTCCTCATGGTGGGGCAGTGTCCTTGGGGCCACCAGGACCTGGGCCCTCCCTCGCCAGCCTCCAGGGACTGTCCGTGGAGGAGGTCCCGGCAGGAGGGGCGAGTCCTTGCAGTCCGTGGGGGCAGGTCGGGCGTCCAGGGGCAGCGTGGGCTCCTGAAGGCAGGGCCCTCACGTACCTTAGCCCCAAATCCCTCGTCCCGAGCCAGGAGGACGCCTCCGCTGGGAGCAGGCCGGCGAGGCCACCGCGTCCACACTGGGCTGTGGGCTCGGAGCTGCATCCCCGCCCGGCCAACTCTCACCGCGGCTGCTCACTGAGCTGATGCAGCAGCCACCAGGCGCTGAACGGAACCTCCGGAAGGATGGCCCCTGCCCTGCGGGGGCTCCCGTTCCAGAGACGTGTGTGTGTGCGTGCGTCCCCGGCAGGGTCAGCGCGCCGTCAGGACCCGCAGCGAGGTGACCCTCTGTGGTGCCGTCATAGAGGAGAGGTGGCCCCGTCCTCCCACCACCCGGAGGAGAGCTGGGGCTCCAGGTAATACTGAGGGCTTGAGTCACTTCCTGCCGCTAGCCTCGTGACCTTGGGTGAGTCATTCACAGCCCTGGGCCTCAGCTTCCGACTCTGGATGGTGGCACGACAGCGGGCCTTCCTCGTGTGAGGCGAGGCACGCAAAACGCTTCTCTCCTCCTTCCTGGGCTGGGCTCTGGGATCCAGGCTCTGCCCTCGGAGAGCTGTGGTCGGTTAGGGGTGAGGTCGCGGGCCAGGTCCAGGCCCGGGTGGAGGGCGCTGGAGCTCAGCCCGCTGCGTCTTGGCTGTGACCTTGCGCTCACTGCTGACGACCTCGTGCCAGCCTCCTTGTGTGCAGGGTCCCCCTGGGACACGGGGTGAGGTCGAGGGCCCTGCTGTCCTGAAGCACCGGGAGCAGTGCCTGCACATGGTTGGGGCCCCATGGACGTTAGCCGGGGTCACTGTCAGGGTCCTCGTGACTGTGGAGAGCTGGCTGTGCCCATCCTCGGGCCGTCTGCGCCAGGTGTGCCTCACAGAAGATGGTCTCTGTACTTCAGACTCCCCTGCCCCCCGCCCTCCGTGGAGTCCACCTTCAGCATCTGTGGGCGGTGTGCGAGGTCCAGCAGTCCCGTTGAGATCCAGAGCACGGAGGCACTGAGGCCTTGCCCCCGGAAGTACCTGGAGACAGTCCCCATGGGGCCGGCCCACGCTGCCCGGGCAGGGCGGCCCCAGTCGTGCCTTTGCCTTTCACCCTCTCCTCCCCACCCCTGCGCCCCGCCCGGCCCTTCAGCTGTGTACCCAGCGAGAAGCAGCAGGGTGATGGGCTGGCCAGGCCCGAGGCAGGCGGCGGGGGGCGTGGGTTTGTAAGGCCGTGGGCCTGACTAACTGTGTGACCTGGACAGTCACCTCCCGTGCCTGGAAAGGACGTCTGGAGGCTTGCAGGAGACGCTGAACGCTCCTGGCTGGGCGGCGTGTCGAGGAGAGCGCTAGCTAAGTGGTCGCGGTGACGGTGGTGGCAGGGGCGACCTGGCCAGGCCCAGGCCCCGTGCTCCAGGCCGCCTTCCCCGCCCGGAGACTTGGTCAGACCTCAGCCCGAGGGCCAGCCGGAAAGTCTCCCCCGAGCACTGCCATTCAGACAGGGCAGCGCCGGCCTCGGGTCGCGGTCAGCAGGGTCCCACCCTGCCCGGCCAGCCCTCACTCCTGGGGCACTTAGCCCCTCCCCTCCGAGCAGTCGCCACCCCCGGGGCCGTCTGCTCGCACCTGCCCAGCGTCCAGGTCCCCACGTGCCGAGGGAGGCCTCCAGATCCGGGGGCCAGAGCGTTCTGCCTCCCCCACTGCCTGGCTTGGCTGTCAGCTCTGGGAGGGTGATGGGAGCCAGGCAGACAGGTGGGCGGCTCTGATTCCCGCGACGTGGGTGCTGCCGGGGCCCCGCCCCGGCAGATGAGACAGGGCAGATGTGCCAGGTGGCCAGGGGCCCCCTTCCCGGAAATGCTGGCATGGCTGCAGGCTGCACCCCGTCTCCTGGGGATGCAGGTTCTGGGCGTGGGACAGTGTAGAGGGCCTCAGTGGCCCTGGAGGAGGGAGGCCTGGAAGGCTTCAGAGGAGCCAGAGCCAAACGCTAAGCTCTGCTGAGACGCAAGCAGGGGTGGGGTCTGCCAGGTAGACAGGCATCATGGACACCTCAGGCTGAGGGGGCACCGGTGCAGAGCCAGGGCGGGGCGGGGGGCGCCTTTGCGGGGGCGAGTGGGTGAGTGAGGAAGCACGGGGTGTGCCGGAGGCACTCGGCGAGGGCCTGGTTAGAGGAATTTGGACACCTGCCTGAGGAATGGCTGGAGGTTTCTGAGCCGCAAGGGATGATCAGGTCTTTGTTCTGGAAGGATCTCTGGCAGCCGACCCAAGGGCAGATCAGAAGAGAGAGCTGGCAAGAGGGCCTGGAGGGTCCTGCCAGGAGGCCAGTCCAGGGCCTGCTCCTGCGGGGCCTGGGGGGTGCCGCACCCCGGGAGCAGCCCTGGGTGAGAGGTGGTGAGCTCTGGCTGCCCCAAGCACCCGCCCCGGTGGCCCCGCCCCCCCAGCCACCCGAGGGGGTGTGGCCCCAGCCCGAGTGGGTGTCACGCTTGCCCTGGGCCGAGGGGCAGCGGGAGCTGACGCTGGATGGTGTGGGGCTCGTCACAACCCCCAGCAGCCCCGCACCAGCTGCACCCCTTCCAAGTGAATACAGGCTCTCCTGTGCCCGGGCCGTCACCCTGTAGGTGAGCCTCTGTCTGATTCTCAAGACCAAGTCATTTCCTATTTCAGAATCGTTTTGTTTCTTGCCTTAAAACAAAATCCTTCCTTCCGCACAACGCCCTGGTTTTCACTCCCCGCATGCCCCCAGTCTCCAAAGCCTTGGCTGCCTTATAATTTCAATTTACATGGTGTGGGAAAGATTTCTGCAAAGGGCCCTTTTTTGTTTTTGAAGAATTCATCATTGCTGCTAAGAAGCTTAATATAAATTAAAGGAGGAATTAGGCAACATTAAGACATCAAAATGGGGGTGCGGGCGCCCACCGCCGCGTCTCCGCCCATCAAAGGGGCCGCGTGGAGCCCGCGGAGTGTGCGCTGGAGGCCTCAGACGGGGCCAGCTCCAAGGAAGGGCCTGTCTGTCGCCCGCCTCTCCTAATTCCCTTTGTTGCGGGGACAGCGGAGCACTCGTCTGATAAAAACTTAATCACCTTATCTTTTTAAAGCAAATTGCATCTTTGTTTACATATGGGATCCATAGCAGGAAGAGAAAAGAGGGAAAACCTGGCAGCCGGCCGCCCCCAGCCAGCCATGCTCAAGGCTCCCGAGGATGAGCACGAAAAACCAGGCCTGCAAAGCCATGGCAGGGGTTCCAAAGCTGCCGTCACCCCAAAAGACCCCAAAGTTCAGGGGGTTCAGCAGGAAGGGAGCCGACTGGTGCCCCGGCTGCCTGAGGGGCCAGTCCTCGCGCCAGCTCTGGTCGCCAGCCCGGCTCTCCCTAACCCGCTAGGCCTGCCCCGCACCGCACTCGCCTCTGGGCGTTTCGCTGAAAACCAGGCTGCCTGTCCTCCTTGGGCCTCTCCGCCCTGCCAGCTCCATCAGAGCCAAGCTCAGCCCAGGCCCAGTTTGAGGGACCTCAGGCACACTGCCCCCAGGGCGGGCATCCAGTCCAGAGTCGGCTCTGGCTGAATTCAAGGCCCTTCATGACCATCCAGCCCCCAGCCCAGCTGCTGGCTGTGCCCCTCTGAGCTCCTCAGCCACCCATCATCCCCGGGATGCTGACCCCCCAAAGGGCCCCCCTGTGCCCCGGCTCCCTCCCCGCCCTGCATTTCTGCTCTCTCCAAAGCTGCTTGCTGCGGGAGGGGGTGTGCTAGAATGGCTGGAGCTGGCACAGCTCTGAGGGGCCACCGAGGGGGCCAGTGACCCCAAGCTGCCTGCAGGGCTCAGTTCCCCCTGGAGGGTGCAAGCCGCCCACCAGCGTGGAGACGGCTCTTCCAGTCGGGCCCCCAACATGAAAGCGACGCCAGCAGTTGGAGGCAATTTGCCGGCTTTGATGGCCGTGTCAGGGCGGCACCCAAGGCCAGGGCTTGGGAAACAGCGCGCTGCCCGCATTCTTCCCTGATTACCCGAGCCCGAGCCAGGGCCCAGCAGCCTCCAGCCCATTGTGCCTTTGTGTGGAGCTGGCGCTCGGTGAGAAAGGCCAGCCCGGCCCTGGGAGAGTGTCCCCAAGGGAAGCCATGGGTAGCAGCGTCACCCCCAGGGTCACGCCAGCCCTCCCCACCACATCCCGGGGTCTGGGCTGGTCGGGGGGTGGAGCGGGGCCGCTGGGCTCCAAGAATCCTGAGGGTTAGGGAGAAAAAGCCGGGACGCCTGTGAGCCCCGTGGGATCACAGGGACAGCGTGAACTTGAAACCTGCAGCAACTCTACCCTCATGCCCACCCCACCAGGCTCCAGGTCACGTGGGGCAGGGGGCCTGCTCTCTAGGCCCAGCTTCTCCCTGGGCCGCTGGCGTGCAGACGGGTTTTCCTGGTCCTGGAGGCACAGCTCTGCCGGTGCGTTTCCCTTGCTCGCCCTGCACACCCGCGCGAGACCCCACTCTGTGTGTCTTCGTCCAGCAAGTCCTCCCTGTACCCGCAGGCCAGGCCCTGTGCCCGGGTCCTAACTCCCACACAGGCCGCTGGGGACAGACACAAAGCAAAACTCCTGCTAAATGGGGCTCCAGGAGGGATCCCGCCGGCCGGGGCAGGGGTGGGGAAGCCTTCCTGTGGGGCAGCGGCTGAGTAGGAGTTGGCCAGACAGAGAGGGCAGAGGAGAGTGTTCCAGGTAAACGGGGCAGGTTCAAAGGCGCTGCTTTATGTCTGCTGGCTGGAGCAGGGAGCCCATGATGTGGCAGAGGATACAGGGAGCCACCCGCTGGGTGACACTCAGGACCTTGGATGCCAAGTAAGAGGAGAGACTCTGTCCCGTGGGTGGACCCAAGCCGGGACAGCCACACGTGCCTCAGCGCGGCCCCTCTGCCCCTGGGGGTGGGACTAGGGAGGAGACCGGCACGGTGGTCCCCCAGGGCAGCGCCACGGAGGCCTCCTGTGCGGGGCCGGGCGGCAGGGACGCAGAGCAGGGATGCTTGATGCAGCAGCGGCGGCAGAATCCGTGGCCTCCCTGGGGGTGAGCAAGGGCCTGAGACCCTCCCTGTCTGGGCTCCCACGAGCCCAGCACACGGGGCGCCTCGTGGACACGGTTACCCCAGAGCCCCGGCCCTGCAGCCCCACCAGCACACGGCCATACGTGCCCTCTGTCCTCGAGCACCATGCTCACCCCACCCAGGACGCGGCGCCCGGACTCTCTGCCTGCAGACCCTCACCCGGCATCGCCGTGTGGCCGGCCCCTCATCTCCAGCCCCAGGTCCCCCCGGTCCCGCCCCGGTTCTTCCTGGAGAAGCTAGCCCTCGGCGTCATTTCCCTGGTGGCCCTGGTGGCTGTCTGCCTACCTTGCTGCCTTGTTTACTGCCTGCCCGTTCTCGAGCCAAACTCCGGTGGGCAGGCCCACCATCGTCTCCCAGGCCTGGAGAATTCTGTGAAGGTTTTCAGGCAATGACCACCCGACACCCTGACCTGCCCTCACTTCACACCACTTGCCACTTGGCTGAGGGGAAAGGCCACCACAAAACAAGGTGGCTCCCAGTGGCATTGCCACGAATCCCCGCAGCCTGGCTCCCCCAGCAGACGGTCTCGGCTGGTCGGCATTCAGGCCACCCCATAACGGAGCAGAGGGAAACAAGGCTGGCCATCTCAGAAAAGCAATTAAATGGCCTCGTCTTCGCCAGCGCCAGATAGATTTTCCAGCTCTGCCTGCTTTGGGCAGCGCGAGGTATGCGCTCTGTGTAACGAGAGCCATCGCGGGCGAGATGGGCCGCCGATTGGGCCACGCCTGTCTCCCCAGCCCGGCGCAGACGCCGGGGAGCCCCGCGCCTCTTCAGCCATCAGACCTCCTGGCACCAGAGGGAGACGGGCTGCCCGTGCCATTTGTCAGGGTCTGGTGCCAGCCGCCTTCTTGCAGAAGGAAGGCCGGGGAGTCAGAGACGTACCTGCAGGACTGGCACTTGCCCGAGGGCTGCCCCGGGGCCTTTCCCACGCCCCACGCCCGACCCCAGCGGCGCGCAGACCAGCTGGGCGTGGGGCCTGCGATCTGACACCAGGCTGCCCAGCAGGAGGGCGGCTCCCCTTGGCCCCAGCATCCTGGAGCCCCATCAGCCGAGAGCCCCGCCTCCCCAGGGAACGCAGGCTTTGAGGTGGGCGGTGGAGAGGGAGACCCAGTCCCTCGTGCAGCGAGCAGGGCCGTCCCCGCTGACTCTACGCTTGTCCCTTGAACCAGCCGCCTGGTCACCTTTCTAAACGTCCAGGAGCTGCAGGGCCAATACCCAGTGCTCTCCCAGTCTTGCTTCCTCTGCAGAGCCACTTTCCAGAGCCTGCTTCGGGTGGACGCCCCGAGTGATGGGCTGGGTGGCAGCAGCCCACGTTTGCCACCAGATGTGGCCCAGAGTTCAAATCCTGGCTCTTCCCAACTGACTGTGGGGCCTCACATGAGGCACTGCCCTCCTCAGGGCTCCGTTCTCCGCAAGTGCGTGGAGGGCCCGGGGGACGGGACGGCCAGGGTCCTCCCTGCACTGAAGCGCGACGTGAGCTTCCACTGGCTCCTCTTCTCGGGAGCAAGCCAGCGCCCGGGCGAGGCTGGGCCGGGGAGGACACCCCTCACGTGCCGGCAGAGGCATAGTAGGTGCACCGGGTGTGCAGGGGGGCATCCGCCGCCTCGTGCCCATCTCGACTTCCCGCCAGCTCTGGACACCCAGCCGTGAGGTCTGCTGGCCAGCGGAGCCCCTGTGTGTGGATTAGAAGTGAGTGCCCTCTCTGGGGACACAGCGGCCTGCCAGGACCCTCGTTTGGCGAGAGACTGTGGGCTGGTGCCCCTCACCAGGGTGTGGAGTCTGCACACCTTCCTGCCCCGTCCAGGCTCACCCTCACCTCAGCCCTGCCAGCTTGCGCCCAGCAGCGTCGTGGGACTCACAGAGGGGGAGCGGCTTGTTCTGGGGTGCCCGCTGGTGCAGAGCTGGTCTGGGGCCTGCCCAGAGCCTCGGCCCATATGCTCGGGGTAGCCAAGTAGTCTCTCCCTGGCCGGCAGCCCACGGAGAGACTGCCTCGTGCTGCCCCCAAGCAGACACCTTGTAAAGACAAGCCCCAGAGAAAGGGGCACAGCAGCCTGGTGTTGGAGGAGGGGAAGGGTGTCCCAGGCAGAAGGAACAGCATAGGCAGAGGGGAGCCCAGGAACGGTCGTGGGTTCCTCAAGGCTGCCGGGAAAGCACGAAAGCAGTGGATGATGGGGCTGGAAAGGTCGGGTGGGCGTTAGGGTGTCAACAGGAAGCAGATTTCTGCTCAGTCGTTCGGCTGGAGGGAGTGGACAGAGGGTCTGTACCGAGGCGTGGGTGCTTAAAGGAGCCAGTGAGCCTGGGGTTAGGGGGACAGCGTCTGCCAGCGCCCACGGAGGAGGACCCCAACAGGAGCTCTGGCCAAAGAGAGTGGGACCATCACCCGACTTCTCCCTCTCTCCGCTCTCCGATCCACTGAGGTCCTTTGGCAGAACCGTGATGCCGTCTGCAGAGGTCACCGCCCAGGCACACAGCAGGGCAGGGAGAGCATCTGCAGGGGCAGTTGGAGAGTGCCAAGCCCGCAGGGCCTCAAATGCCAAGTCTCAGGGTAGAGACTTAGCATGAATGCGCCGGGAACAGCGGGACCGCTTAGAGCACCGAGTGCGGGGCGGCCCACAGGGGCCTGAGTGCAGGGTGGGTGGGCAGGCAGGGGACTGGGAGAGCCAGGTGGGAGCCATGCTGAGCTCCAAGCCAGCCGGGCTGGTGGCGTGGACCAGCGCGGTGAGGGGGCCGGAATGCTGGTTGGGGAGGCAGGGGGGGCGAGCCCAGGGTGGCACTGGGGTCCTGGCTCCGCCACGGAGGGTGTAGGGGCGTTGCTGAGTCGTGGGGCAGGATGGAGCTGGGCCAGCATGCGTGCCGTCTGGGGTGGCGGGTGGCAGAGTGACAGGCTCTTCCTCTGTGCCTCGCGCAGGTGGCCTCAGCCCCGAGTCCAAGAAGATCTTGACGCCCGCCCTCAAGAAGCGGGGCCGCGCCGGCCGAGGGGAGGAGGCGGAGCAGCCAGAGCCCGTCCAGCACGTGGCTCTCAGCTTGTCTTTCAAGCGCTACGTCTTCGACACCCACAAGCGCATGGTCCAGTCTCCCTGAGTGCCCGCCGGCCGCCCCGGGGCACCTTGCCCAGGCCCAGGGGCCACAGTGCCACATGTGCCTCCACCTCCAGGCTCTCCCCGGAGCCCCCGCACCCCCCGCCAGGGGACAGCCCTGTGCAGGAATGGGCTTCGGCTCCACGGCTGGTGGCCAGTGTCTCCCAGGCTGCCCGGCTGGCGGCCAGCGCTTGCCAGCTGCAAATAAATGTCCCGTGGTGCCCGCCCATTCTGCTGGTCCTTCTGTGATTTCATGGGGGTCCCCCCAACCCTCCCGGATCTGCTCCCAGGGGCAGTGTCGGGAATTGCCAGGGCTCCTGCCGAGAGCAGGGCTAGGGGAGGGACCCACTGGACTGAGGGGATCCACAAAGTGTCAGGCCCTTAGGTCAGGCTCGGTGGCCCCTCGGGTCTCCTGGGCCTTGAGAGAGTCCGGGAGTCCTTGGGCAGCCGAGTCCAGGAAGAGCGCCCAGGGGTGTCTGGGAGCAGCGGGTGCCAGGCCAGTGCTTCGGGGCAGAAGGCAGGCTGGGGGGTTTGGCCCTGTGTCCCAACACCAGGAGCCCCCAGGCCTTGTGCTGAGCCCCTGCAGCTGGCCCTCTCTAGAGCCCAGCAAGCCCCACCCTGGCTCCTCTGCCCCCTGTACCTCAAGCCACCCCACCCTGCAGCCCGACCTGGCCATACTCAGAAAAGGGTGAAGTGGCAGAGCTGACGGACTGAGGGAGTATCAGAGCTTTTAAAGACATCTGCAGGATGAACACATTTTCCAGAGTCCCTTTATTTGATCTCCAGGTGGACGCAGAGGCCTCCCTTTTACCCTGGTAATCGGTGCGTTATGCTTTAATTTGCAAAAATGGCATTAAAAATATTAACAGGGATGGGTCATAATCAGATGACTCGGGCCTGGTAAGCCCTGGAGCCAAGGGCCCCGGGCAGGGAAGGGCGCTGTGGACCCGCCGGGCCTGTGCGCGGTGGCCATGCTGGGCAGCGGGCAGCCCTAATCCAGCACCAGCATGGGTGCCGGCAACAGTGGTGGCAGCCAACCCACGGCAGCCCTCACAGGGTCCCAGCCGTCAGGCCAGGCAGCCATCAGGGCGGCAGCTGAGGGCTGGGTGGGCAGGGGGAGTCCAGGCCCGGCCCCCACCCCCCCGAGCTGGGAATAGGGCGGGGGCAGCTGGCGCTGCTGCAGCACCGTCAGGAAGCTCCCCTGGGCACCGTCCCCGACACCCCGCCATGGGCCAGGCTCCGGGCCCCACTCTCGTTTAGCCCCACCCCTGCCCTGCACCCCATCTCACCAGGGAGGCGGTGCCACCTGGCTGAGGCCACCGTAGCTCACAGGGTGGGCCCCCAGCAAGGACTTCAGGCAGAGGCCCCGCCCCCAACCCAGTCCAGTCCAAGGGGAGCAGGAAGGGCCTTCATGAGCACCTGCTGGTACCAGGCCCCGGGCTGGCCACTCCCGTGGGTACTCGGCCCTTCGGAGGGGACCCTGGCAGGGCTGGGGGCTCCCAGGACTCACCCCTCAGGTGAGGAAACCGTCCATCGTACTCCTCAGTGTGTGGGGAGCTAGGCGGGCACCACTGGGACCTCCAGCCAGGCCGAGTCCTCCCCGACGGAGGGCTGTGAGGCTGACCTCTCCCTCCAGGCCCCCTGGGGGGCCCTGCCCTGCCTGCACAGGCCGTGACCGCGAGCACATCGCTGTCTAGCGCCACGTGAGGGGTCACGTGACCCAGCGGGGCGAGGGGTCCTCCGTGAGCAGGTGCTAGTTCTGGGGGCAGATCCCTGGGAGAGAGGGGCCCCGAGCCACTGCTGGGCGTCACATCCTGGCTGCCCACTGGCCAGCTGTGTGCCCTCGGGCAAGTCCCGACCTCTGCCTGGGTCCCTGGGTGCAGCAGGAGAGTCAGAGCAGCAGCTGGCCTCCGTGTCCCTGCAGCTGTAGGAGGGGGACCAGTAGACGTTGTCTCCCCACTGGGAGACTGGGGGCCTGAGCACCCCTCAGCAGTGGTGTGGGCAGCCCAGAGCCAGCACTGCCCCCAATCAGCCACTTCTCCAGGACCTCTGAGGGTGCCCACATCTCGCCTGCGGACAGCACCCCTCGGAGCCCCGGGAAGCAGCCGGGCTCAGGCCGAGGGAACTAAGGCCCGGGGAGGAGGGGGCAGCTGAGCCGCGGGGCAGGGAGCGGCCGCCAGGGTGCAGTGAGCCTGCCCGCGTGGCCAGCGGCCCAGGAGGGGACGCTATCGGGCCTGGCATCGGTCGAAACCCGAGCACCCCAGCTGCGTCGGCCGGGCGCAGCCTTTGAAGGGGGAGCGCGGCGGGCAGACAGGCTGGGGGCCGGCGCCCGGTGCTCTCCGGAGCAGTGTCCCCTTTCCCTTGGCTCCAGGCACCCCCAGGCCTTCCACGTTTCGTGGAAGAGAGGGCTACGGCCTGCGGAGCTCACTGCGGCACCATCACACACATAAAGTCGCAGAATATGCTCACCCACCCGCAGGGGTGGCCGGTGGGGCGGCCCCGGGGCCCAGCCGTTGCCTCAGGTGGAGCTGGGATTTGAACCCGGGTTCTGGACACCTCCAGGGCCCCCCTCGCCCCAGTTCCTCGGCTGCGCCCTCGGAAAGAGCTGCCCTCTGGGGCCCTGCTGTGGGCTGAGGGCCGGGGTGGGGGCCGCCCTGCCCGCCTGCCCACCCAGAATGAAGTCGTGGGCAGGCGCCCTGCCACGGACTGGGGCAGGAGGGGCGGCCGTGATCGTCAGGCCCGGCTGGCGGGGCTAATGCACCAGCAACGAGATAAGGCTTATCTGGAAACGTCTCTGGAATTGAGACTCTGATGGAAACAGGCTTCTGGGTTAATATACTTCTGACAGATAAAGTGGGAAGCCCTGGGGGCCCGGGGCAGGAGAAGGGGCAGCTCCTGTTCTCCCAGGCCTCCTACCCTGGCCGGCGTGTGTGCACATGTGTCTGTGTCTGGGTGTGCACACGGACCTTGGTCTCCGGGTGTGTGTGTCTCATTTGCGGAGGCTTTGTCAGGCTGGGTGTCTGGTGAAGAGGTGGGTGTCAGGTCCAGTGTGCACAGGGTGGGTACACACATTTGTCCAGGGCCAGTGTGTCCCTTGGCGCTCTTCCCCAGGACCTGGTGGGGTGGGAGTGGGGCTCACCACCCCCATTCCGCAGACCCAGAGCTTCCTTGAGGTGGCCCAGGACCCTCTCAGTGCCAGCTCACCCTCAGGTGATCCAGGCCTCAGGCCTCCCCAGCCTCCTCACGGGGCATAGAATTTCCAGGTTTCCTTTGGGGGGCTAAGGCCAGTCCTGGCCATGGCCCCCCAGCTCCAAGTTCAGCCGTGTCTGTCCCCCATGGCCATGACTAGGGTGAGGAAGCGTCTCACTAAGGGGCCACCTGGGCAAGGTCTTGAGGAGAGGGTAGGAGTTTGGCGGGGGCGGGGGGGGGGGGGATGCTTCGGCAGAGGGGACGGCAGGAGTGAGGGCCCTGGTGGGAGTGCGGAGTCGGGGGGCCCGCGAGAGGAGGGACGAGGTCGCGGCTCCCCAGTCTCCCTCCAGCCCCGGCTGGGCCTCCAGGGGCCCCCGCACTGGCAGGTCTGATTAAAAAGCGTAATTAGTGCCTGGCTGATAACAGAGTCGAGCCATTAATTCGGCAGCTCGGCCGGTGCCAGGGCTTGACTGCGGGGAGGCAGCCAGGCAGCGGGGATGCTGGGGATGGGGCGCGGTGCTCCCGGGGGGCAGTTGACCCCGACCCTGGGCTCGCGGGGTCTGCTGCGGGAGCACCGTTCCCTCTGCTGAGGGCCTGTGGCAGGGCGGGGAGGCAGTGGGGGCCGCCGTGGAGGGAGGCTGGGCCGAGAAGAGGCCTGGAAGGGCCTTGAAGGGCAGAGGCAGGGAGAGTGTGTTCGATCAGCGTTCGAGACCCCCCCCCTGCCCCGACTTCCGACCAGCACTGGACACTCCTGGCCGAATCCCAGGGCCTCCCGGGGGGCGGGGACCTCGTGGGCTGGAGGAGGACTCCAGGGTTGGCCGGTGATGGGCCAGCGGGAGCCAAGCAGAGGAGACCGAGCAGGCTGAGGCCTGGGGGGAAGAAGAGGACGTTTGGGAGGTTTGGGGCTTCGGCGCAGGGGGTGGACCTTGGTGGCAGGGGCAGAGTTCGGAAGAAGCCCAGAGCTGGTCATTCAGCATTTACCAAGCACCTCCCGTGTGCTGGACGCGGCGGGGGGCGGGCAGCCCTGGACCCCCCACCCAGGCCAGCAGGTCAGAGGTCGTGCACCCACGAGGTATTGCTCAACCCCCCACTGTTATCACCGGGTCCGGTGGGGAGACGGTGCAGCTGAGAGAAACGGCCACTTCCTGCGGCCACAGCTGGGCTCCAGATAAAGGCCCACTGGGAGCCCCGGCCAACCTGGGGAGGGCCAGCCACCCGCCTCGCCCCTCAAGGGACACCCCCCAGACTCAGCCTCCAGACTTCCCGCACAGTCACCGCCAGACAGGGCGGGCGTCCAGCTGCTGAGTGCCGGGCCGGGGCCTCCGCTCCCCTCCCCAGGGTGGGCCCACCGAGCCCCGCCGAGTCAGGCAGGTGACCAGCGCGGCGCCTTTGTCTGGGCACTGCTGTCACAGCAGCATTCACTGGGCCCACCGGGGCCCTCGGAGGGGCCGCGTAGCTGGGGGAGGCTGGGGGCCGGGGCCCCGCCCGCTCTGCCTCTGCCTCCGGGTCTTCGCGTCCATCTCTCACTCGTCCTGCACAAATGACCTTGGCTCCAGGCCCAGTTCAGTCCTCCCACCTGCCGCACCCTGAGGCGTGGCCCTTGCTTGTGCTGCCAGCCAAGGGGGGCAGGTCGGAGGGGCAGCTGGGCGGCACGGGGTCTGTGGGCCTCGTCGCCCGCAAAGGGCGCCCGTGGCGTCCGGTTGGCTCCCCCTCCCACCCTCCTCCCTGCACGGTCCTCCCTGGCGCCTGCCACCCCCCCAGGTATGATCACACCCTCTCAACCCCCCCTGCAGTCTCTGGGGGCCTGTCCTTGCGCCGCCTGAGGGCCCGGAAAGGTGGGGGTGGAGCCGGCAGGATGCAGGAACCGGGCCTTCCCTGCAGCTCCAGGCAGCCCTTGGAAGCCCAGATTTCCCAAGGCTTCCAAAGCTGGGCCACAGAGCCAGGTCCTGACCCGTCCTGGGCCCTCCCAGTTCCTGCCCCTCTCAGCCAGTTCCTTACCCTGTCCCTAGACTGTCAGCACCACCACCACCCCGAGCCTGACCAGCACCCCACGTACACCCTTATCACGAGGGTCCTGCTCAGATACCCGTGGCGAGGGCCTGCTGGGGGCACAGGCCGGCGGGAAGGAGCGTGAGGCAGGTGGCCAGCGAGGAGGGGCCGTAGCCAAGGCCAGGGGAGGGGGACGCAACGTGGCCTCTTGCCTTGGCACTGGGAGGCACACGAGGCAGCGGGAGGGAGGGGACCCAGGACACCTGGCGAGCCTCCCCGCGGTCACACGTCGGCTGCGAGGTGGGAGCTCCGCGGCGGGTGCGGGTGTGGGACACCTTGATGAGCTCGCTGGGCCTCCCGAGCCCAACCCCGCAGTCCCTGGGAGACGCGGGACCCGGGGCTCGGGGCGGTGTGGGCTGGAGACCGGAGCGCATGAGACCAAGCTGGAGAGAAGGAAAATCAGGGCGTGCTCTGCGGGCCCCGGGCAGGAGAGGAAGTGCGAGCCGGGGACGATGGACATGGCTTGAGATGCTCAGCCCAGGGCAGGGTCCAGCGGAAGTGGGCCGGGCACCTCTGGGTGGCAGGCAGGTGTGGGCAGGCTGTTGTGTAACAGGTGTGGGGTGAGATGAAGCAATTTGCTCCCTAATCAGACGTGGCGCCGGACAACAGGGGACGCTGGCCTCCAATCGGCAGCATCTCTCTGCTTCTCAGCATTCAGGGGTCGAGGGGAACGCACCCGCCCCCCACCCAAGCCCTCAGCGGTCACCTGCCTGACTCCGTGGGGCTCAGTGGGCCCACTCTGGGGAGGGTGTGGGAGTGCAGGTCAGGGGAGCAGAGGGAAACTGAGGCAGGAGGGCGGGGTTGGTCCTCTGCCCCAGCCCCCCAGCACGGGGAACCCTGTGGGGCAGGTCCCGGCGCAGAGCTGGCCCGGGGAACAGGGGGTCTGGGTGCGTGTGGACATGCAGGCAGGCCACGGCCGCCCCTACCCTGTGGACAGCCGGGTGGGCTGCTGATAAGGAGGAGCAGTTGTCAGTCACAGGGCGCCACTGATAAGACAGACAAGCATCTCCCGGTGGCCGGAAGGTGGTGGGAGGAGACCCAGTCCCGGGGGTGCCCCCATCGCGGGTGGAAACACTGAGGCTGTCGGTTCCGGGCAGGGCGCCCCCCAGCCGCCCGGGCCGGAAGCCTCTCCAGGGCCTCTGGGCAGCTGCCATACACAGCGAAGCCAGGGGGCCAGGGCCTGGCCAGGGACGGCCAGCCTGAGGTCACCTGCAGGCCTGCGTGTAGGGTGGCAGATGACTCCCGAGAAGACCCTGGGGGCAGGGAGGAGCCAATAACTCACCCCCTCAGCCCCAGCCTTGAAGCTGCAGCTCGGAGGCCAGAGAGGTTGCAGGCGGAGGTTCCTTGGGGCTCGTCAGAGCTGGGGTGCCTGCCTGAGCCCTGTGCTGTGGGGAGTGGCCAGAGCCAGAGCCAGGGACAGCGAGAGACAGGCAGAGACATACAGCGGGAGAGAAAGAGCGAGACAGATGCCCAGAGAGACGGAGAAAGAAGTAGAGAGAGAGATAGGGGGACCCCGAGAGCTGAGTGCACCCAGGGGAGGGCCCCAGAGATGGGGAGGAGAGAGACGGTCCCTGGGGCCGGCCCCACTCTGATTGGCCAGGACTGACTGCAATTAAAGCCCATAATTGATTCCCTGGGATGACGAGGATCATTTCCATGCAGAGAATTAAGGTTTTCTTCCAAGATGGAAATAAAGATTAATTTGCAATTTCCTTCCTCACCGCACACAAGAGAGCAGCCCCTGCTGGGAAGAGGGCTCAACCTGGCAGGTGGGCTGGGGGGGATGGTGGCGCGAGATGGGGCAGCCTCCAGGCCTGGGCGCACGGCCTCCCTGGGAGAGGGCAGCCTCTGGGGGCTCCAGGACCCCTGTGTGCCCATCACTGGCCCAGAGGGGCCCAGCCTGTCCCCCTCGGGCTCCTGGCTCTGTGTTGGTGCCCCTTTCAGAGCGCTCCCGCTGTCCTGCTCCGTACCCTTGGAGGGTGAGGCTTACGACTCACAGCGCCCTCGTGTCGTCTGAGGCCCGGACAGCCACGGTAGATGAGGCAGGAGAGTCCCCGAGGGGAGCGGTGGGAAGGCCCGACTCCCTTTTCCCCGTGGGTCTTTCTTCAGCCCCAGCCTCCCCCCCAGGCACAGCTAATGGCGCCCCACCTGGAACTCACCCAGGGCTTCCCTGGAGGGAAACACGCTGGAGCCCAGGAGGTGTCCCCTCCTCTTTGGCCTGGTCCCCACGGCCCCGCGACCCTGCACCCTTCACTGGGGGCACCCCAAGCTCAGGCACACATGCAGAAAGTGACAGCCCTGGGGCCTGTCCAGGCCCAGCCACCGAGGGCCGCCCCTCGGAGAGGTCTGCCGAGTCCCGGGAGGCCAGAGGGGGCCACCCACGCCCGTGTCCCCGGGGGCCAGCGTCGCATCCTCAGACTCGCCCCCGGCAGGGCACACCGTGCGGCCACGTCACCTCGTCCACCCGCTCCAGGCCCACACCCCGCTGAGGCCCAGGCACAGGGAGGGGAATCAGGCCGCTCTTCTGGCCCGTACAACCTCTGAGCAAGCACAGCTGGGGCCACTTGCTGCCGCGGGGGGACAGCGGTCCGAGCACAGGACGGGGGGTGCCGGCTGTCCCACCGGTGGTCTTCCGAAACCCTGTCTACACTCCCTGAGTGCTCCGGGGCTGTGTTCTGCGTGACCTCTGGGCAGGGCCTCCAGGATCGCCGAGAATTTGAACTTGGGCTCTCGGCCGGGTGCAGCCTGAGACCCGCCGCACGGCACTCCCGCCTCTGCTCCCTGCCCGCCCTGCCTGGTCCGCGGGGGGCCGCACAGCCCAGGGTCGTGAACGGCCTGGAGCTGGCCGCCATGCCTTATGCCAGCCTTTCCTGACGGCCGCCTCTGGGTGACCTACGACCTCGCCCGGCACACGGGCGGTGGGGAGTGGGGGGAGTAGGTTTATGAGCAGAGGGGCTGGCGCAGTCCTCCACGGCCTGGTGGCCTTGGCCTAGGTCACCATCGCCACGGGACTGAGCGCCGGCTGCCCCCCAGAGCCCCGACCGCTCCTCCCCGGCCCACCTGCGACACCACGTGCTCCAGAGCAGGGACTTCGTCTGGCCTGTGTGCCCGGTCCACCTGGGGCCGGGCGGGCTCGCCCCCCGCCCCCCCTCCACTGCTGCCGCATCCGCCAAATCCAGCCTCTGCCTACATACCTCCAGGCACGGGGACGTCCCTCCACACTACCCCGGCCGAATGACAGCTGAGACCAGCAGCAACTCTGGGCCAGCCACCAGGACAGCCCAGCACAGCGCAGGCCGTCTCTGCGGGTGCTCTGGTGGGTCCCAGGTCTGCCCTCTGCACCTGCAGCTCCTCTGTCCCCAGGGCTCTCCTCCAAGGCGGCATCCCCTGACCAGGACCTCCGAGAAGCTGGGCCCAGAGCCTCGGTTCCCTGCCCTGGCCCTGGGCCCTGAAATGCCCCGGCTGCTGGTGGCTGCTGCATCTTGCTCATTAGTTCATTGATTCCTTTGACCAAGATTGGACCAAAGTTTCCTGCACACTTGCCAGGGCCTTGGGGCGGCTTGGAACAGCCTGTCCCCTGATGAGGGGTGCCTAGGAGGGCGGGGACAGTTGCCGCCCTGGCCACCATGTCTGGGAATCATAGGCTGGCCTCTATCCTGGGAGAGTCAGCGTCCAGATGCTTCCTGCAGGTTCCACAGACCACCAGCACCTAGTGGTCATGTAACCAAGTGTCTGGTTCCCAGACCTCACCTCTCTCAGCAGCCCTGGGATCCAATGAGGCCTGGAGCAAGTGTCTCACCCTCTCTGTGCCACAGCAAAATAAAATGACTATTAGGACCTGCCTTGCTGGAAAGTGGTATGAATGAAAGGGGCACACAGCAGATGCCCACTAAATGCTCTGTGGCAGCCACCTGGGAGAAGCGTTGGGGTGTTTCCTAAAAAGTGAAACAGAGTTATTGCCCAAAAGTGGAAACAACGCTAATGTTTATCAGCTGATGAACAGATAAAAAGTGGTGGGCGCACCCACACACTACCTGGAATATTATTCCGTGGAATATTTAAATGAAATATTATTCAGTGATAATATAATAATAATAAAAAGGGATGCAGTACCGATGCTTGCTACATGGATGAACCTTGAAAACATTGTGCTGAGTAGAAAAAGCCAGATGCAAAGGATGCCGTATTGTATGGTTCCACGTGTATGAACTACACAGAAGAGGCAAATCCACAGAGACACAAGGGAGACTGGTGGTTTCCTAGGGCTGGGAGATGAGAGGAAGAGGGTGGCGGTCAGGAGGTGGAGGGATTCTTTTTGGGGTAATGAAAATGATCTAAAATTGATCGTGGTGATGGATGTACAGCTCTGTGAATATACTAAAGCCATTGAATTATACACTTTAAATGAGTGAATTGTGTGGTGTGTGTTATATCACAATAAAGCTGTGAAAAAAAACTAAGCAATGAAGTTACCATATGACCCAGTAATTCCACTCCTAGGTCTTTACCCAAGAGAACTGAAAACATACGTCCACACAAAAGCTTGCACACGAATGTTCAGAGCAGCATGAGTTGGGACAGTCAAAAAGTGGAGAGGACCCGAATGCCCATCAACTGATGAATGGATAAATGAAATGCGGTCCTACCATGCAAAGGACTATGCATAGCCAACAAAAGGATGAAATGCGGATACGGATTCAACATGGATGAACCTCGGAAACATTATGTTCAGTGAAAGAAGCCAGATAGCAAAGTCATAGATGGTAAAATTCCATCTACAAAAGTGTCCAGGATAGGTAAATCCATAATTGTAGAGAGTACCTCTGTGGTTGCCAGGGGCGGGGGGGACCTAGTGGGATGGCACTGACTGCTAGTTGGCTGTGGCTCCCTTTTTGGGGACAAAATGTTCTAAACTTAGATTGTGGTAATGGTTGCACCACTTTGTAAATATGCTAAAACCACTGAATTGTACACTTTAAGCGGGGAGCTTTATGGCATGTAAATTGTATCTCAATAAAATTGTTTAACAAATGAATGAGGCTCCAAGACTGTCCTCACCACCTCACAGCCAATCCTGGGTGGCAGCCCCGCACCGTTTGGTTCTGGCCAGAGCCTTGCCTGCTGGGGAGACAGCGCCCACGCCCCCGGAGCTAAGGGGCAGAGTGAGCTTGGAACTGTGGCAGAGGGTGAGCGACACCCAGAAACACCCGCACAGCCTGACTCCTGGTCCCGGCCGCCCTCTGTGCCCACCCGCGGTGGCTCTCAGCCCCCAGGGCTGCAGGAGAGGCTGGTGGGATTCTGCAGTGGGAATCCTGCTGTTCTTGTCTTAAATCATTTTAGTATTTGTCATGTTTATTAAGGAAATAGTTCAAACATGTGAAAAATGCACAGAGCACAACACAATGAACTCCTGCCAACACCAGCGAGGGAAACAAGGAGAGGGGGAAGCTGCTGGAACTCTCCAGGCTCTGCAGCTGAGCCTCTGCACACCCCCTGCCCGCCCTGCTCAGGAGGCGGGGGGCCGGCCCCCCCTTTGCTTTCCCGGGTTGGGGGATCAAAGCTCGCCATTGGGACCAGAAAGCAGTAGGGACTGAGTCGATCTGAGACTGTGAAAGTCTACAGCTCTATTTTTAAAAATCATTGTTTGCTGCATAAAGAAAAAATTACCCTTTCATATGTACAGTTTTGCTAGTTTTGAAAAACACATTCAGTCACAATACAGAAAAGTTGTCCCCCTCCAGATCCTTCATGCGCCCGTGGCACCCCTCCTGGCAGTCACCGGTCTGTTTTCTGTCCCTATAGTTGTGTGTCATCTAGAATGTCACGTGTCACATGGCGACATTTACATCTCTGGGTCCACCCGCATCCAGCATCTGGACGGTGGTTCCCTTTGCTGCTGGTACATTCTTCTGCATGAATGTTCACCAGCTGGGGGACAGTTGGGGGGTTTCCAGCGTGGGGCAGTTGTGAATAATGCCGCTACAAACACTCATTGATGAATTTTTGTGTGGACCTAAGCTTGATTTCTCTTGGGTTAGCACCTGGTTGTGGAATGTTGGGCTGTGTGGTAAGCGGCGTCTAACTTCCCTGGTGACGACCAAGCTGCGTCCCCTCCTGACATGGCTTTCTTGCTCTTTCCGTCAGGCACCTACGTAGGGCCAGGCACTGTGCCGGGTCAGGGATGGCCGTGGCCAAGACCGGCAAGGCCCTGCCCTCCCAATGGGGGAGGCAGACAAGAAACAAGAAGACTTCAGGAACACGCAGGCTCGCGCTGGGTGGTGACACAGGCTCTGAGGGTGACAAGGAGGGGATGGGCAGCGAGGTCCTCCCTCACGAGGGGAGCCGTCCGAGCCTAGATCTGGGGGACTGAGCAGGTACAAAGGCCCTGAGGCAGGCGTGTCCTGTCATGGTGCTGTGACCGTGATGGATTTACTGGGCACATTCTGTGCTCAGAATGTGCTGAAAACCTCAGAGACGTCTTCCTACTTAATCCTCACACAACCCTAAACAGAGGGATTACCGTCGCGTCCCCCCCCGTCCCCCCTCCCGCTTACGGCTGTGGAATTGTGAGGATCACAGCCAAGAGGGGCAGAGCCAGGATAGGAACCCAGTGGGACCCACAGAAGCGTCTTAACACTTGGGTTCCAACCTCAGCCGGGCTCCCTCCTGCGGTCCTGCTGCGTGACCCGGGGTGGATGACCGGTCCTCTCTGAGCCTCTGCCCTCCCATCTGCCCCGCAGCCCGCAGTGGGAAATGGTACCATGGAGCCTGGGGGTGGGCAGGGGGCTGTGGCCATCTGCGGGGCGGGGACAGATCTGGCCGGGCGGGCGGGGCGAGCCGTGGGCGCTGCACTGCCGCCGGGTGCCGACAGAGGGCAGGAGCGGCCCGCGCGTCCGAGGCCAGGGAGCGCAGGCGAGTGAGGGCGCAGGGGGGGACACCCACGTCCTCGGGGCTCAGAGCTGTGAGGTCCACCTGAAACGTCCACCTGAAATGCGGCCGGTCTGGCCGGAGGTTCCTGCAGGTGCAATACACACCAACCTCCAAGGCTTAGTGTGAAAAACGAATGCAAACTACCACGGCCATCAGTTTTTACATGGATCACATGTTGAAACGACAATATTTTGGACATACCAGGTTAAATAAAATATAAAAGTTAATTTCACTTTTTGTAAACATGGGTATGTAAACTTAAAACTCTGCGCACACTGGCGTAGTTGGCTCTCGTGCTGTTTGTGCAGGACAGGGCTTGTGCCTTATGCCACGTGACCCTCATTGATCCTCCCCGTGAGGCCTGGAGTGTAACGGTCCCCATTTACAGATGGAGAAACTGAGGCAGCGAGAGGTGACACGGCGTGCTCGAGGCCAGCTGTGGGCACGCACCCCGTGCCCAGGTGCACACACGCATGTCACGTGCATGAGTACACGCGTAACAGACGGATGAACCAGCGCAAACGCACGCCGCCAACACCCCAGCCACATGTGCAGCCAGTCTCGCGACAGCCTTGCCAACACACACGTCCACACCCCGCGCACACCTGCAGGAGTGCGGCCCGTGTCCCCTGAAGGCCCAAGTGCCATCTGGACAACTTTCGGGGATCCTGCCGTTGGCCATCAGGCCCAGGATGGCCGGTGGTCTCCCTGCTCACCCAGGGCCCGGACAGGGGGGCCCGGCTGCCATTCCGTCTGTGTCTGCAAAGGCCACCCCTGCGGTGAGCGAGTGGCCTGCCACCCGGCGCTTCGGGCCCTTCCTTCTGGCCGCAGAGCATTTGCATAAAGCTCCCCAAGCCCACGGATCGCATTACATGGAGGCCTGATGATAATCTTTGTTGAAATAATATTTAACACATGCTGCACTTTTAATTAACTATCTGAATAATCTCAAATTAATACCAGAGCTTTAAAAATAAGTTTTCGTTTTCGCGTTTGGTAACATAATAGCGGCCCGGCTGGCCTGTTTCCCCTTCCTTTGATTTAATTAAAAGCCCTTTTGTGTGTCTCTTGTCACTTCAGAAACGGACAAAAGCACCCGGGTGGGCAGCCCGGGCTCCCGCCTCACGGTCCAGGGCCGGGGTCGCGGCCGCGCAAGAGCTCTGGGGTTCGGGCAGCCCCGCGGCACCATCCGGGAGGCCGCGGCGTGGCTGAGCGTCACCCATTGGCGCAGGGACACGGTGACAGACACGCACACGGGGCGGGCGGTGACCTGCTCCCACCCTTCCACGCGTGTCCCGAGCCCACTGCCCGCGCCAGCCCTGCAGGTGCACGCTCGGCCACAGCCACACGCCGCGCAGTCAGGCGGTGACCGCTCCGGCCAGTCTGGGCTGGGGGTTAACAGTTGGCGCCCTGAGTCCGGATCCGCGAAGACCACGGCAGCCAGTCCCAGTGCCATCCCCAGCCGGCAGCTGAGTGTGTGGGAGCGTCTCTCCCTGCTTTGCTGTCTCCGTCTCTGTGCCTCTGTGCCAGGCTCAATGCTTCTGGAAACAGGGCCAGGCAGGCAGCCTCCTGGGGCTGTCGCTCCTCTGCTGACCCTCTGTCCATTGTGCCCAGGGCCGCCGTCGCCTCCAGGTCTCTTCCCGGGTCCTGAGGAGCTGCAGGGGGACAGCGTTTCCTGGGGTCTCTGGCTTGCTCCCCGCTGACGGGCCTGAGCCAGGCCGAGGGAGGCCTTGCACAGGCGAGCAGCCCTGGAGAGGCCAGTGGGGATACGCAGGCCCCTGCGGAGCCTGTTTTCTGTGCGGGTCCAGGCGGGTGGGGCTCTTTCTGCTGGGTGGGCCTGAGGCCCTCAGGAGCTATGCAGAGACAGGGTGCACAGCAGACACCCACCGCCAGCCAAGCCTGGACTCTCGGGAGGGGGCCGCGGAGATGCTTTCGGTTCTGGGGCTGAAGGTCGGACGTGGCTCCCACGTGGAGAGTGGTGGCTGGGCGCGGAGTCTGTGTGTCCCTCTAAGCCCGTCTGAAAGCTGGGGGCCCAGGACAGCTTCCGAGGCTGCCGCCGGGGGTGCAAGTGGCCACATCTCCACACACGCAGCCTACGCATCCCATCAGCAAGCAACGGAGGTTTGGATGTGAGTTGAATGAGCCTTTGGCGTCCTGCCTCCCCACGGCCGTGACCATGAGAGGGTCCCTGCCCTCACCAGTCCCCCAGTCCGGTGGGAGGACAGTCACGTGGGTGCAGAACGCGGTGCTGAAGTGGGAGCTGCGAGGCCGGGCTGCAGCCTTGAGGTAGAGGACGAGGTGGGTGGGGACCAGCGCTCGGGCTCTGGGCCCTGCCCTGCCGGGGGCCTCATCGGTGGCATGGTCAGAGGAGAGGCTCCTGGGGCTGCAGTGCCCGACGCCAGGGTCCAGCCGTCCTCCCCGGGCGCTGGCCCCGGGACCTGGAGCATGACCGGCAGGGCCGGGCCTGGGAACCGACTGCCCTGGGGTACAGCTCCCCTCCCCCACACCAGCCCGTCCCTTCTGGCTCAGGCTGACCTGCCCGCCCCGGTCAGCGGGGGCCCCAGCAGACTCCTGCCTCGAGGGCTACCTGGAGGGGCGGGCAGGCCGGCTCCGACCCACTTCACCTTGGCCGGTGAGGACCGGCCAGGCCACTCCAGGCACCTGGACCCCACCGTCACACACACTCACACGTGTCCACTCACACACATTCACACATGTGGTTCCGAGTCACCCAAGACCACACACAAGTGAGCACACAGGCTCCCAGATGGCCAGCTGGCCCGCAGGGGAGGATTGATCGTCATGGCCTGGGCTCCAGGCGTCCATCCACACACGGGGTGGGGGCACTGTTGTCCTGAGCACCTACTGTGTGCTGGCGGCTGTGTGTGAGCCCAGGAACTGGCACAAGTCTCAAGTCCCACAGGGGTCCTGGTTCACAGAGCGGGTAACGGGCTCAGAGAGGCGAGTGAAGTTGCTCAAGGTCACACAGGGAGAAGCGGCTAGAGCCAGGCCTGATCTCGAGCCTACACACCAGTCAGCCCACCACTGGCCCTTCTACTCCTGAAGGCTCCCCGGCGACACGGCCTGACCAGGAGCGAGGCTGGTGGGCGGGCAGGGGCCGAGCTGCATCTGGAACCCCAGGAGGCGACCCTGGTGCTGACCCAGAAGACTCGGGGCCCCGCGTCCATGGCGAGAGCCTGGGGAGCTGGGGGCAAAGTGAGAGAGGGTCCCCCAAGCCCCTCAAGGTGGTCACAGAACCAGAAACCACTGAGGCCCGTCCCGCGAGCAAGGGGCCCGCGACCTCGTGCCACCCAACCTGTGAGCTCCTGCCGAGAGCGGCAGGGCACAAATGTGACCACAAGGCGCCCGGGAAGGGCCCAGAACCAGCGGCGCTAAAGGAGAACCCCTCATTCATTCATTCATTCGGTCCATCAACAGGTGCCCGCAGGGGTGGGTGCTGTCCTTCCTGCACAGGCGTGGCAAGGCTGACCCGGGCCTGCCATTCTGCTGGGGAAGAGGGACAGCATGCACCAGAGATGGATGAAGTGATTTCAGATAATGATCATTAGCCAGCGTAATCAGGGAGGGCTTCTCTGAGGACGGGACCTTTGGGCTAAGACCTGCCTGAGTGACAAGGAGGAGGCAGCCAGGCAGAGAATCGCGGGGCAGGATTCCAGGCAGAGTGACCCGGAAGGGCAGAGGCCCAGAGGAGCGAAAGCTCGCAGGACAGGGGCCTGGGCGGGAAGCAGCCTGATGGAGCCTAGGCAAGTGGGGTCGCCCACACCCTGTCTGAGGGGCGACTGCTGCCCAGCTCCAGCCCATGGTCGCCTGTGGGACTGAGCACCCAGTGTGGCCAGAGGTTCCGATTCTCCAAGAAAAGCTGGCGGTCTGCGTTTTTGCACAAAACCTCTTGATTTTTTAAATGGCCACAACCGATTCAACTTTTTCTGAAACTGTTCAAGCCACAGAAGATCTTTCTGGGGGCCAAAAGCAGCGTATGGGCCTCTAGTTTGAGACCTCGCTAGGAACTGAGTCGTGCCTCCCAGGCTTCCTAGTCCGGAGACCCTGGGCAGGTTGCTTGCTCTTCCTGTGCTTCAGTGCTTTCGCCTGTGAAGCGGAGGCGACAGGGCCTACGTTGCAGGGCTGCTGTGCAGGCGTAAGTGCTTTAAGTTATTCATTCATTCAGCAAATGTTTACTGAACACCTCTGTGTAGCAGAGTCAATGCTAGGTTTGCGGGTCGTAACAGCGGGCGAAAGAGACAGTCTCTGCCTTGGTGCCTCTTACCGTCCACAGGGGACAGAAAATGAGCAAGTAAGTGAGTGAGTGCCGCATAGGAATGTCACGTGGCCAGGAGGACCGAGAGGGGGCCCGGAAGACTTGACGTTGTAGACGGGGTGGCCAAGGAGGGCCTCACTGAAGAGGGGGCATCGGCGTAAAGGCCTGAAGGATGTGAGGGTGTGAGGCACACAGATATCGAGTGAAGTGATCGAAGCAGGACCAACAGCCAGTGCAAAGGCCCTGAAGGCCTGGCTGCTCTAGGAGACAGGTATGGCTGAAGTGGAGAGATTCGGGCCAGGGAGGGGGGTGAGGCGGGGCTGGAAGGAGATGAGGTGGGCCTCTGGGGCTGTGAGGGCTTCAGCTTTTCCCCTGAGTAGGGTGAGAGCCAAGGGAGGGTGCGGAGGCCTGAGGTCTGCCTTTGGTTTCCACAGGATCCTTCTGGCGGCCGCTGGGGCAGAGGCGGGGAGCACAGGACGGAGGCTACTGCAGCCGTCCAGGCAAGAGGGCGTGGGGGCTGGACCAGGGGCAGCAGTGGGGCTGGAAGCAGTTGGCTCTCTTCTGGATAGACTTCAAAGGTCCACCCAGCACAGAGAGATGTCAGAAAGACGCCTAGGTTTGGTCGAGGCACCTGGAAGACGGGAGGATGGGGAGGTGGAGAAAGCTGGGTCAGGGCAGATGTGGACCTGGGGGGCTGCGCAGTGAAAGCAGCTGAGGAGGAGGCTGGGAGCAGAGGCCCATGGGGGACACGGCGCAGGCACCCCGTTGGGGATGCATGAGTGGGAGGGGGCAAGTGTAGATGGCCGTGAGGACAGCGGCAGCCCGTGGTGCGCAGCCAGCTAGGACGGACGGATGCTGACATCATTTGTCAACTCGGGGTCCAGGGGAGGGGCCTGGACGCAGCTCCGGAACGCGGGCCGGGGAGGCGACGCCGGGGGAGCCTGGGCGGCTGGGGGCCGCAGCCCTCCCCTCCCCCTCGCCACCTGCGGGGTCGGTCAGACCCGGCCTTTGTCCCGCGCCGAAGCCCCGCCGCCCCGCGCCGCGCCCCCCGAGCAAACACAGCTGAGCGCCGGGCTCGCGTGCCGCCCCCGCCCCCAGCTCCCGGGCGGGCCCCCAGCTCCGGGCGGGCGGCGGGCGCGGGGCGGCGGCTTAGCGGGGCAGCTGCGGCCGCGGGCGGGCTCCGCTCGGCCGCTCCCACCGGCGCCGCGCTTTGTCATGCAGATGCCCGCTGGCGGCGCGCGCCCGCTCCCCAGCTGACCCGGGGCGCCCGCTCCCCAAGCGGGCCCGGGCCGGCCCCAGACCCGCTTTGTCCTCCGGCCGGAACCGGATCTCCCTGGTGCTGGGCGGCCCGCGCCAGTGGCTGGGCGTCTCTGGGCCTGTCTCCTGTCATTCCAGGCGGAGGACCTGCGGGTCTCCCCTGCGGGGTGCGGAGCACATTTGGGGAACAGCCCCCATCCCTCCCACACGGACGGGACCCAGTCCAGCAGGACCAGCGGAGCAGGCCTCTGTGGCCACATCCCCGACCCCTGTCGACCCCGCGGGTGGTGGGCACCCAATCCCTGCCCCCGCAGGCCTCAGCCTTCCCATCTGCGCTTTGAGGGCGGGGCCCAAACCAGCGAAGGTGACTGGGATGAGCTTCTGGGCTCAAAGGCTGCGGGGAGGCTGATGACACAGGGTGTAAACATCCCAGCTTGGTGGGAGCTCTTGATAAAGGCACAGATGCTCCAGATGCCACCCCCCCCCCCCCACCTCCCAGAGCTGCCCCTCCTACGGCAGGCAGGCGGGTGGGGCCTTGCCTGGGGATACGCCCACTTTCCCCAGAGCAAAAGATTCACCAAGAGAGGTGATCAGATGGAAAGTTATTTACTGCCTGGTGTCAGGAGTCAGGCCTGAGGCCAGGCCTGGGAGGAGAAACATTCCTGGGCTGGAATCAGGCCTGGAGGAGCTGGTGTCCGTCCCGCAGGGTCACCACGTCCTCCCTGGGACCTTCTCTCCCCACTTTGCGGGTGAGGAGCCCAAGGCAGGGAGCAGCGGAAACGTGGCCCCCAGCCCTTGTCTTTGCCTGCAAAGAACAGAGGCCTGGAATTCAGGCCAGAAGGTGCAGAAATGACCAACATGCGTGGACCTGATGCTTGGGGTCCAAGAGAAGCAGCCAGAGTAACAAGCCCTCTTCCCGCCTCCCAGGTAAAGCCAGTGGCCGGCAGCAGGGTGCTGTGGGCAGGGCTCCTCTCTCGGGGGAGTCACCCCCCGCGGGCACCCCTGCTGGCACCCAGTTTGTCAATCCAAATCGCGCTTGCAATTCCGTGGGAGCTTTGGTCCAGTGATTTTACTTCTAGGCCTTTATCTTTAAAGGGCGTTCCTGCCATGTGTGACCTTGGGCTGCGCAACCTTGGGCGGCTGACCTCAGTTTTCCTCATCTGGAAGTGGGAACATCGCGACACCTACCCCTCCAGGGCCGTCTGAGGAGCGCGTAAAGCCAGGCACGTTGGGGACACGCGTGACAGAGGCTCCCATGAAGGGGAAGCAGTGTCCTGATGTGATGGGTCAGGGCAATTTTTACAAATGGAGATGAGACCCTCTTCCTGGGTGCCTCCTGGTTCTCCCCAGCGACCCCCCTCCAGTGCCCAAGTTTTGACTGGCAGACCTAGGAGGTTGGTGGGAGAGGGGTGTCAGTGTCAGTCCCAGCACAGACTCAACCTTGCCTGTTACAGGAGACGGTGGGGGAGGGGAGGGGAGACCAGCAGCCCAGCACCTCCACCCCAGGCCCTGGCCCTCTGGCTCAGGCAAGCTGGAGAGACCAGTGGAAGGTGGAGGGTTTATCTCACACACCCCGCCAGGGAGGGGCCTTTATGCCCAGATCCAGTTTCTGGCAGAACTGGTTGGTCCAGGTGGCCCGATAGATGGCCAAGATAAGGTCCGTGCAGGTTGGCTGGGCCAAGCGGAAGACCCACGCTGGGCTAAGACGGGGGGTGGCCCAGGCCCAGCCTGACTCAAGGGTGGCATGGGGTCTGGGCCTGTCTTGTCCCAGCTGCTGGCACCTATTGTGGGCCACACGGGTGCCCTCTCTGGACCCCCTTCCCTGCCTGCAGTGAGAAGTGGCACAGAAAGAGGTGATCCTGGGCAGGGGTGGTACAGGCCCAAGGTTGCCCAGGCTGGACATGCTGCGGGTAAGGTTTGTACGGGCACATGACGAGGTTCCAGAGCCAAGAACCAGGCAGACTGAGGTTGCCCGGGCGTGAGGTTGTTCAGGACCCCACGTTTCAGGTGGGCCCAGGCTTGGTTGTGTGTCAGACCTTCTGGAAGCCCCAGGGCTGGCTGGGCGAGCTCGTCCTCATGGGCCGATGGCATCCTGCTATCTATAACGTCACCACGCCCCAAAGAGTCCCTTCATTAGACCCTTCCACCTGAGAGGTTTGAGTGTCACCTCTCTCCTGCTGGGACCCTGACCAATAAACCTCTGGGGTCTCACAGCCCTAGGGAGCAGTTGTGGTCACCACACTTTCTAGGGAGGAGCCCCATGGGGACGGCCATGGAAGGAGCCCTTAGTCCCCGCAGACAGGACTTCCCTCATCTCAGCACAGACCTTGGGAAAGGCAGCCCTCGGATCTGCCTGAAAAATGGGGTTTGCATGCAGGAAGTATTTGAGGGACGTGGTCCCAGGGAACAGGGGCGGGGTAGGGGGCAGGAAGCCGGGCAAGGGGAAAAGCCAGCCAGAGGAGGAGCTGTGGATCCACGGTCAGTGGGGTACAGACTGCACCGAGGCCATCTGAGAAACCTCGAGGGACATGCTGAGAACCGCCCTCCCCAGGGACAAAAGGGGACATAGCCATAGGCTCCCGTCCCACCCCATGGACAAGGTGAGGCTTATCCACCGGCCTTCAAACTTTAGGGTTCCTGTGCACAAGTGCCCAGCAGGTCCTGCGGGCGTCCTCGCGCTGGGTCAGAGCAGCTCTGGGCAAGAGCGAGCTGGGCCATCAGCCGGCATCTGCACAGATGGGCCGGTCTCCACAGAGCTGTGGCTGGCCTGAGCTCGGCCAGGAGGACTTGAGGTGGGCCGCAGAGCCGTCCAGTACAGTTTAAAATAGCATGTATTCAGGGAATATTTGAGGTTCAGTAAGGCCACAGATCAGGAGATGGCTGCCGTTGGAAAGGTCTTTTCTAAGCACAGTCCCGGAGGAGGGGGACGCCACGCCACGCCATGCCACACCAAGCCACGTGGGAAAGCATGGGGAGGTCAGGAGGCGGGGGGAGGCTGGAACCGGGGATAGGAGCCTTTGCTGCGGTTTCTGCAGGAGGGCCGGCGAGGCAGGGCGAGCAGGCTGACCACTGGCTGGTTTGAGTAATTTCATGGGCTCTGGGAGAGACGGGCTGCCCCAAGTTGCCGGGTACCTGACCCTGGGTGACTCGGGCAGCAGGACAGTAGCCCAAGGGGGAGAACCCGATAGAGGAGGTGCTGGGGCTGTGCCTTCTGGACTGGTTGCTTTGCATTTGAAAGTCACGCTCTGGGACCAGTGGGTTACACTCTGCGGGAATCGGCCGGTCCTGGGAGGGGCAGTCCCTCCAGGGTCAGAGCATCAAACCCAAGACACGGTTCCTGCAGTCCACCCCTCACCCACCTCAGCTCCGCTCGTGGCCTCTGTGGCCCAGGGTGGCCCAGGGTCCGGTTCAGGGTGGGAGCCGGCCCGGAGCCCTGACAGGCCTTAACTAGGAGTTAGCGGGACAGGCCGCAGCCCCTCCTGCTGCACCTGGTCCCGAAGCCGAAGCCTCCTCCACCACCCTTTCTGGATTTCCCTCACCTTCGGCCAGCACTTCTGCGGCTCTGGGTTCGCCTGGTGGGGCGACCGGGTCGTCTCCAGGGCTCTGAGACCTTAGTTGCCTTGCCCCTCTCAAGCCGTGGTTGCTGCAACTGCCCCGTTGTCACTGTCACCAGTTCGGATGTACAAGGAGCAGCCCCAGAGAATTTCGAGTCCCCGAGACCCTTGTCCCTGGCCCTCTTCTCACAGAGGTCCGAGCCGACCCTCACCGGCGTGGTGTGACTGCACGTTCATGGGAGAGCTGCTGTGTCCCCCCGCCCACCCCCGAACCAGGACCTCGGATCTGGCCGAGCCTCAGGTGGTGGGGCAGGGAGCAGGAGTTCTGCAAGGGGGGTGACGTCGAGACGGACGGGCCTCCTTCCTCCGCCCGCTGGCTGTGCTCCGGTTACAGGGCCAGCACCGCATCCACAGGACTGGACCCCAGCCCTCAGGATGTCCCAGGACGGCTCCAGGGCTAGGCTGTTCCTTTTTAGATCAGCTGCTTCTGAGTGATGTGAACTAGAGTGCGGCCAGCGGGCCTGTGGCTCTGTTCCCGTTGTCACCTCCTTGTGGTCAAATGGTCCCTGGTCTGAGACAGCATTGTGCAGGACACGAGGGTCCAGCTACCGTGCTGGACCCTTGTCATCCTCTCGCCACACGGCTGTCACGTGGTCTTTGCACAGTCTACACCGATGTCACCCTCCTGCTTCATACCCTTCTGTGTCACCACTGCTCTTGAGATCAAGGTGACAGCACCCATGCCAGACCCCACGCTCCTTGAGCTCTGGTCCACGCCACACTGGCCCTCCCAGGCCCACCCCCCCGCCCCGTGCTCACACGCTTCTCCTGCTGCAGGCACATTGCACACGCAAGCCCCTCAGCCTGATGCACCACCCCCCCTCGCCTGCCTGCTCTGGGGCAGCCTCCTCGCACTGTCCCATCTGGGGCAATCCGCCTAGATGCTCTCCCCGCGTCTGGTCTGGCCCCTGTGGCGCCCCTCTGAGCTGCAGTCTTCGTTTCCGTGGTGACTGGTTAAAGCCTCTCTCCCCCTAGACTGTATTCCCATTGCAGGTGGGAATGATCTTTGCTCGTCACGGTGTTGACAAAACCCACCATTCTTCCTATCGCCCAGCGGGCACGCAAATCCTTCCTGCGTAAGTAAATGAAGTATGGCGCGTCTCTGGTGATGGCAGTGGCAACAGGGTGACAGTGGACGTGGTGGTGGTGGCAGTTGAGGGCGATGCCGTTGGCGATGATGGACCACCTTCCTCCGCACGTGCTGGGCCACTGGACACCTGAGCGGTTCCACTCGAGGGTGGAGCACCGTCAGGGCTGATCCGTTCCAACGGCAGCAAGCCGAAGAGTCCACCCCTCGATTCGGAGCTGCCCGGGTTCCCGGCCTTCCCACAGGTGTTGGGATTTCTTTTTCCTTTGATCCAGCTGTACCCGTTCAGTAGTGCCCCTCCCGGGTTTAACTCGCATTAGCTGGGATTGACTTCTGTCCCTTGTGACCAGAGAACCCTAACTGGTCCGGAAGGGGGTGAGGGGGTGAGCTGAGACGGGGCCCACGCCGCCCCACTCTCCTTGCCAGTTCCTCCTCCTCTCTGGCTTCTGAGTGTCCTTGCAACGTCCTCCATCTCTGCTGACACCTGGCTGATCTCGTCCATTCTCAGGCCTTTAAATGCCATTGCATGTGCTGATTCATCTTGATTTCTCACCGCTGGTCCTGACCTTTCTCCTGAACCAGAGCTCACGGCTGACTGTCGTGCATGTCACACTCAACAGGCCCCAGCTGAGTTCTTGATTTCCTCCCGCTCAGTTGTCCCATCTCAGCGGACAGAGACCTCGGAGATGACCCAGGCCTGTCCACAGCTCCTTCCCACTCCCTTCAGCAGAGGCCGCTGCCTCAGGGCCTGGGCACTTGCTAAGTTCCCTGCAGGGGACACTCGCCCCAGACCTTCCTCACCTCCTCCCGGGAGAGGGGGCTTGTGAGGGCTGAGCCCAGGGCAGGGCAGAGGGCGCGGAGGGGAAGAATCCACAGGACGCAGAGTCTGAGAGGGAGGAGTTCTGGGTGATTCCCTGCACCCTGGGTGGGCAACCGGCTGGCCAGAGGGAACCACCCCTGAGAAGGGGCCCGGGGTGGGGGTCAGACCTGGGGAGGAAGAGGCCAAGTCCACGTTCAGCACGAGGAGTGACCAGCATCCGTGGGCCATCCAGGATGCAGCCCAGCAGATTCCTGAGCTGCAGCCCAGGGCAGAAGTAAGATGGGGAGGCCGTGCCAGGCTATAGTCCTAGGTCTGGGCAGCACCCACCCTCCTGAACCAGCCGGGCCTGCTGGGAGGAGATCCAGCAGCAAAATTCGTGGCTGAACTAACGCGAACAGAGACGGTGCCACTGACCGGGCTCACAGAGAAACGCAGACGCACTCAGGGTGGATGTTTCTGCAAGCCAGCCTCTCCCAGCCGGCCACTGGCAGGCAATCGATAGGCCTAATTAATAATTAACTTTTTAATTAAATATCAATTTAAAACAAGTATGGGAACCAGTCTCTTGCAATTAACACCCTTGCTCTGCTTTCCTAAAGGGACTCAGTCGAAGGCCCAGGCTCCGGGACCTCTTGGGTGGGGAGGGCAACCCGGGACCCAGCAGAGTGGGGAAGGGGCCCGGCCCGGCCTGCTCTACCCCGTCCTGGAGCCGCAGGGATAGATTTCTCCACCCAGCGGTCACCGCCCGCGCCCTGCCCTCAAGGAGCTGGCATCTCGAATGCCGGGCAGAAGATGCTCAGGAACCTGCGAGCGGCGAGAAGCTGATTCCCGGGGTCCCAAAGGAAGGAGAAACGGGGCCACAGGAAGACGGCTCCGCTTGGCCTTGACGGTGACGAGTTGGAAGGACGCGCTGGCGTGGGAGCTGCGCGGCCAGAGGTGCGGTGGTGGGGATGCCCGTGCAGGTATGTCGCGGGTTTGGGATGGCTCAGGGTGGACCAAGCGTCTGTAGAAGGAGATGGCTTGTACGTACCCTTGCTGCCATCCCAGAACCCCAGGACCCCAGGGGTTTCCTGACCGGCTGCTTGGGTGACCGCAGGCATAACCACGGTGCCTGGGGACCCAAGTGGCTGGCGGTGCCAGGTTCCTGCTTTGGGGGCTGTGACAGCGCAGTGTGGTTGGCAGGCAGGGCCGCCCCGGCCCAGCGCTGCCCGGCTCTCATGCCTCCCAGGCCGCACGGAGCACCCCGGGTCCTCGCAAGGTGCCTGGGGGCCGCCGGAGGCATCCAGCACCCAGTGGGTGGGCAGGTCTGAAGTCCTGAGGCAGGGGAGGGCAGTGGGGCCCATGCAGGTGGCTGAGGGCCGGGGCTCCCTCCCCCATCAGGCAGGGACAAGTTCCCAGGGAAGGGGCAGCACCTGGGAAGGTGCAGAGACCAAGGGTGGGACGTGCTGGGCCTCGGCCGTGATGGGGCGCCGGGGGACCTTGCATTTAAGGCAGGCCGGCCCTCAGCCAGGACGGTTGGGTCATCGGGGCAGGCAGCAGAGCCCAGGCGTCTTGTCCCTGCGCCTTCCAAGGCCTGGAACCCAGGGGAGGTGGGTCAGTATTTGTTGACTAAGCTACAGTGGGAGCTCTTTGCAAGTTCCCATGCTGCAAAAGGGAAGGGCCGTTGGGAGGCGCGGGTGCTGTGCCATGGACAAAGCGCGCAGTAAGTGCTCAGCACCCGCTCCGGCCTCCAGAGGAGGCCATTGTTGACTTGGCAAGTTTCGATGATGTGATTGTCCTAAAGGCCAGACCAACGGCGCTGGCAGCTGCTTGGTGGAAACAGCTGGTTCCCAACCCTGCGCTGAGTTTGGGACCCTGCCTGGCCAGGGAGGGACCCTGGGGTCTGCGGCCCTTTTGTGGCAAAGGGGGCGGACTGGGGAGGTCTGAATATGTCCCGGGCCCTGCCTTGGGGGAGCGCTGCAGTGGAGGCCACAGCGGGGCTCTGGAAGGGGCAATGGGGGCAAGGCGCCTCCGTCCCCCGTTGTCGCCCACACCAGCCTTGCCCCCCCACCCCGTGCTCAGCATCAGTTCCGCAGCTGCCCCCTGGTACCTCCCCATCTCTCCTCACCTCGGCACCCTCGAACTGTCTGCCTCGTGGCTCTGTGCCTCTTCCACTCTTGGGTCTCTGGGTCTCTCCTTGCCCCCCATCTTCCTGCCCATCCCCGCCCCACCCACCGCAGTCCCCTCCAGCCCACTCCAGTGCCCTTATCTGGGTCCAGCCCCTGCACTATTGCTGGGAGCCCATCCCCATGACAACGGGGCAGATGGCGGCTGCGATTAGCCGCTCTCCCTCCCGCCACAGCTCAATCCGTCTTTGAAATTAAATCAGCTGCGATAACATCGACTGGCCGGGGGGGGGGGGGGGGGGGGGGGGGCAGGCAGGAGGCTGCCTGGGCCCCACCCACCCCACCCCAGGCCCGGGCGCAGGGGGAGAGGAGGAGTAGGGCAGACGGGCTTCCAGTGCGGCTGCGTGACCTTGTCCAAGTCTGTAAGCCTCCGAGCCTCAGTTTCCCCATCTGTAAAATGGGGGCAAATAGCCATCCCTGTTTTGGGGGTCGGTGCGAGTCTCTGGGGAGAGTGTGCAGGAGAAGCCCTGGAGAGGGCTCAGTAGGGCTGAGAACGTTGCCTGCCCCCATCCATGGAGAAGCCGGAGCCCTGGTGGAAACCCCCGGCCAGGCCTCTGGCTTGCAGGCAGCCATTCAGACCAGGCACGGTTGGAGGCTACAGACCTGCTCTGTGAGCCACGGCACACCCCTCCCCAGAGCTTTGCTGCCCTTGTTCATAAAAGGCTCCAGTGTCACTGAATCCTCGTGCCCGAGGGACGTGCTGGGATGCCATCGTGTCCACCTGGCGATGGAGAGACCACAGGATTTGGGTCCCTTCAGCAGTCAGGGGCCCTGGAGGGATGTGGGGACCCAGGAGTGGTGGGGGGAAGAGGTAGTGAGGGGTCTGCCTGAGGATTTGGTGGCAGGAGTGGGTGGGCCTGGGCGGAGAGGGGTGTTTCAGGAACCGGTCAGTCTGTGCAAAAGTCCCACTTTGGGAAGGAGGAGTGGGGGAGGGGCGCCACAGCACAGTGAGGCGAGGGTGGGGAGATGGGCAGAGACCCAAGGGAGGCAGGAAGAGAGGGGACTGAGGGAGGAAGATCTGGGAGGAGGGTTCCAGGCAGCGGCCCGGCCAGTGCAAAGGTCCTGAGGCAGAAGTGTGCCCAGTGTGTATGCAGGACGGGGAGGAGGCCCGTGGGGCTGGGGCAGAGTGAGTGTCAGGGAAGCTGGGGAGGTTTTGGGGGCCTCATGGGCCACTGGGAGGAGTTGGCTTTCCCTTTGAGTGTCTCACAAAACTCTCAGGTTTTCACAAGATCCTTGTGGCTGCTGGGGTGAGAACAGGATGAAGGAGGGGAATGGGGGAGTCTGGTGCACTGTCCAGGTGAGCGATGACCGGCCGAGGAGCCGGTGGCAGCAGTGAAGGTGGGGACCTACATTCGGAAGGTGGGGCCTCGCCCCTCATGAGCAGGGTCCGTTCTGGGGCTGGGCCGGTGGCACAGGGGCCTCAATGCAGCCCCATCCTTAGGGCCCTCCTGCTCGGGAAGTGGGCCTGAGCTGGACCCAAGCAGCCAGTCCCAAGCCAGGGCGTTCGTTCTGGATTGTCAGGGCTCTGGGCGGCGCCCTGGCTTCCTCACTGCCACAGCCCCAGTGCCCGCCCACAGCCAGGCCCAGAAGGGGCTCCGTGAAGTTCTTTGGCCAGAATGTACAAAGAACATTGGACATTGGAGGCCTTGCTGAGGCCTCCCCAAGGTGCTGACCCGGGGCGGGGCCTCCAAGGATGAATTTAACAGGCCAAAAGGAGATGGGAAGGGTGGCCCGGGCAGGGGGAACAGCATGCCTAGGAAACAGCCGCTAAGAGTCTGGTACGGGCCATGCCGGTGGGGTGGGCGAGGTGTGGGGCTGGAAGGACGGCAGGGGCCTCGGATGCCAGCTAGGAAGCAGGACTTCATCTGGGGTGTGTGCCCATAGCTGCACCTCAACTATCTGGGCTTCAGTTTCTTCATCTGTCAAATGGGGCTAAGGGTTGAGACAAGGACGCAGAGAGGGACATGTCACCCGCTTAGCCGGGCCCGGCAGCTGCCATGCTCGGTCGACACGGGAGGCCGGAGCAGGGGAATGCCTCGATCGGCCCATGCCTCGGGGGGAAGACACCGCCTTCAGGTGCGAAGCTCGGAGAAGGGGCAGGGGCCGAAGGTGAGCCCGGTCCTGGGGTCCTTGGGGTGTCCATGAACACCCATGCCTTGCAAGCACCCAGATCTCTGCTGCACACCAGCCCCGGGACCGTGCGACCGCCCAGGCTGCTGGACCGTAATTGGATTTGCCCAGCAGCTGTCGGGGCTAAGCAGGCCCACTTGACGCAGCCGTGCTTGGCCAGTAATTGGTGAAATTAGCAGGTCGGCAGGGGCAGAGGTCAGGTGGTTAATGCTGTAGTGGGGGCTTTGATGAAGTTAGTCCCACCGCAGGACTGGGAGCTGGGGCTCCACCTTCTGTACGCCACGGGGCTCTCCTGCCCCCCTCGTAACACGGTTAGGGGACCTCCAGCTGCTGGCCTGTCCCAGGGGCTCCGGGAGGCCGGACCCAGGGGACCTGAGCCTGGAGGTGTGGCAGGTCGTCTGCTATGTCCTCCTGGCCAGGGCACCTGCAGCACCCACATGGCCTTGCAAACCCCTAGAGATCTTAGGGAGGTGCCCCTTGGCTTCCTGTGGAGGCTTCTGTCGGAGAACAGCACCCAGGCCCACCTCTAGGCTTTCGGCCCCCACCATGGCTGCTCCTCACCCAGCTCTGCATCTGGAAATGGGGATGACCGCCTCCCAGGGTCTGTCTGTGACCAGGCCACACCCTCCCCGCGAGGTTCACGGCCTCCCAGTGTCTCCTGCCATCGTGAGCTCCCAGGCTTTGTCCTCTGAGCATGCCCCCAGGTTCCTGCTATTCCCTGGAATAGTGTGCTTCCACCCTCTTTCACGTCACATCATTTATTAGACACCTACTGCATGCCAGGCACTGGGCTCGGAGCTGAGATGCATAGGTGAACAAAGTCAGAGCATGTGCCAGCCCAGGTGGCATTCCCTGCACCTTTCCTGGCCAGGCCCACACTCCTTTCTTCCTGGGAACCAGGGACGCCGTGACTAATCAGCCTGGAACCCCGAAACCTGGAATCACCTCCTTTTCTACCTCCACTCCAGCCCCCAAGGAACAGGGACTTGCCAGCATGCCGATGCTTCACACACACACACACACACACAACACACACACACGCACACAACACACACACATACGCACACGCACGCACACACACACACAACACACACACAACACACACGCGCGCACACAACACACACACGCACACACAACACACACACACGCACACACACACACGCACACCACACTCAAGAGCATTCTTTCCTCCAACAAATCGGTGCCCTGCCCCTCACTGCCAGGCACTGCTCTAGACTCGGGGGACACAGCGAAGAACGAGGCGGGCACAGGCCCTGCTCCCGGGACCTGCAGTTAGGGCTGAGGAGGCACACGGCTCTCAGGTAGTCACACAGACAAGGCGGAAGGGCCGGGAGACGCAGGGAGGGGCCGTGAGAAAGCAGAGCTGGTGGTTCTGGGAAGGCCTCCTTCGGAAGGGAGACGTGAGGCCTTCACCGGGGAGCACGGCCGTGCAAAGGCCCAGAGGCCACAAGGCATTTGGTGCCGGGGAGGACCGGAGGGGAGGCCGGTGTGGCCGGGCTCAGGGGGTGAGGGTCCGGGAGGGTGGGCAGTGGCCAGGCCCCCGGCGCCTGGTGGTGAGGACGAAGCCTGAGGTCTATGCTCAGAGCCGCGGGAAGCCCCTGAAGGGCTAAAGCCAGGCGTGGCGGTAGGCGGAGCACCCTCGCTGGCTGGTGGGCGTGGAGCCGCGGGCTGGGCGGGCCAGGCGCTGGTCAGGACTCTCACGACCCGAGGACGCAGGCGCGGACGCAGGCGCGGGCGCGGGCACGGGCGCAGGCGCAGGGAGCTCCTAACCCCAGAGCCTGACGGGCGTCCTCGCGAAATCATCCTGCGCCAGGCGCTGGGTACGTTTCCGGGCCTCGCGGGTGCGCCCAGGCTGCCCGCTCCCCACCAAGCGGGCAGCTGTCTCTGTGAACTCACTGGGCACGTTTATTAAGCACCGCCCGGGCGGTGGGCACAGGCAGTGGGCGGCGCGTACTTGCTGTCCACGCGTTTGAGCTGCTCCTTGCCATTGATGGTCACAGACTTGAGCCGCCCGTCCTCCTCCACCTCCACGCGCTCCTGCCCGTTCTCCACGATGCGCTTGGTGGTGATCTTGTGTCCGTTGACCATCTTGGTGGACGACATCACCGACTTGAAGCCCAAGCTGCCCGAGCCAGAGCCGGCGAAGGATGCGGACGAGAAGGTGGCATGGCTGGCGCTGCCCCCGCCGCGGCCCAGGGTGTCGAAGGCTGAGAAAGCCTCCACGAAGGCCGGGAACTCGCCGAAGCCGGCCGAGAGGGCGCCGCGCAGCCCGTGGCCCCGGCCCGCGTGCTCGCTGCCGAACGGGGTGTCCCAGAAGTCGAAGGAGAAGGGGTCCAGGCCTCCGAAGAACTCGCGGAAGATGTCCTTGGGGTTGCGGAAGGTGTAGCCGCTGTCGAAGGGGCTGCTGTAGGGGGTGCTGGCCCCGCCGGCCCGCCAGCTGTCGCGGCCTGCGCGGTCGTACACCACGCGCTTCTTGGAGTCGGACAGGACCTCGTAGGCCTCGGACACCAGCTTGAACTTCTTCTCGGCCTCCTCCTGGTTGTCAGGGTTCTTGTCGGGGTGCCAGCGCAAGGCCAGCTTGCGGTAGGCCTTCTTGATGTCCTCCGGGGAGGCGTTAGCCTGTACCCCCAGCACTTCGTAGTAGTGAGCCATGCCGAGGGCCGGGGCGGTGAGGAGACGCGGGCCTGGGGCCCGGGTGGCCGGTGGGCGCGGGCGCGGGCGCGGGCGGCAGCGGCGGCCTGGGTCCCTTGGCGGGGGCCTGGCTGGAGTCTGCTGGCTCCGGGGCGGGTTACCCTTTCATAGTACCAGCACCTCCGCTACAGGGGCAGGGGGAGGGGAGGGGAGGGCACTGCCGCTGGGGCCCGGCCACCAGGCCCCGCAGAGGCAGAGCTGGCTGGCTCTTTGTGACATCAGCCCTGGGCGGGGCAGATCCCGGCTCGGGACGAAGGGCCTGCACAGGAGGCCGAGCCTTGGCGGCCTTTGCGGCTGCCAGCTGAGCCCCGGGGGCAGAGGCGGGACCAGCCACAGGAGCCGGGCGAGGTGGGCCACGGGCCAGGGGTCAGGGAGGGGAGTGAGGGCTCCTGGGGTGTGTCCACTTAGCCCAACGGCTGGGTGGTTGGCGTGGAGTGAGGGGACCGGGCGGGATGGGGTCGGGGCCGCAGTTCATTCTGCTTGCGCCCCATGATCCCGTCAGATCCTCTGAGATGAGCCCCACAGAGGCAGGGGTGTTCCTCAGTGTCTGGGACAGTGCTTGGCAATCAGAACACGTTTGTTGAATGAATGAGGCTCAGAGACATGTGGCGTCAGACTCGAGGTCACACAGCAAGTCAGTGAGAGAGAGGGAGACGCAAACCCAGGGCTGTCTGAGGCCAAGGTGGGCAGCACATTGGAAGAGGCATTCCACTCAAGCCTGGTGAGAAAAATAGGCGGCGTTGGTAATGAGTATAGTGGTGGCCCCCAGAAGACAGACCCAAATCATAGAACTTGTGAATGTGCTCTTATTAGGAAAAATTGTCTCTACTGATACAATTAAAGTAGGGATCTCAAGATGAGATTGCCCTGGATTATCTGGGTGGGTCCTAGATCCAATGACAAGTAGTCCTTAGAAGAGACAGACGCACTGGGGGCGGGGGCATGAAGAGGGAGGCAGAGACCGGGGGGAAGCAGCGCAGGGAACGCAGAAGCCGCCCCCCCACCCGACACTGGGGAAGCAGGGCCTCCCCCGGGGCCTCCGGAGGGAGTGTGGCCCTGATGGCACCTTGACTGGGGGCTCCCGGCCTCCAGAACTGTGCAGGGATGGATTTCTGTTGTTTCAAGTGGCCCAGTTTGTGGCAGTTTGCTGTGGCAGCCCTAGAAAACTAGTAATGTGTGTGAGGTAACCAGCTGTACCCAGGTGTTCCTGTGTCTTTAATTCTTGTTCTGTTGTTGGAGCGTATTTAGAAACAGCAATTAACAAGCCTGATTAACACCTGTTCCTCCTTTCACCTCATTCCCCCCCCAGGTGAGATGGAAAACATGCTGCCCGGTGAGGCACTTAGCTGTTTGGCCCACCGAGTCTTAACTGAGATAACTTTCCTCTCCCTTCTCCTCCTCCTCCTCCCTCCCTTCCTCTTCCTCCTTTTTCTAGTCTTCATCCGTTTCTGTTGTTCTCCCTCTTTTTCTTTTCCGTCAATACTTGTGGCTGCTGGGCTCCAGGCACCTAGCAGGGGACAGCGTCTTCTAACCAACCCCAGATGCTGGGAGGTACGAAAGCAGACTCTGGAGACGCTTTGCCCTAGATGACAAATGCTGTCACCCACACACCCCTGGCCAAAAGCACGAATTGCCCTCCATCCCCAATCCATCCACCCACGCGTGCTGACACACCTCACACATCGCTTGGTAGAGGAAACGAATGGCAGAGTAACTCCACTGGGCGCGGCTGCAGGTGGAAATAGTTATGTGTGTTTGTAACTATGTTTCTCTCGCTATAGCTAGAACCTGTTCTCGCCAGGCTGGTCCACTGGTGCTGAGGAAAGATGACCACACACGCAATTCTCCGCGGGAGTGGTGCTCTGGTTGACTGTGGCGACCGAGGGGAGAGTGACAAGGTGGGGCGTACGTGGTGACTGGTGAGGCGTCGGTACGGCAGCAGGGGTGATGGGGGCAATGGGGGCGTGTGGAGCCGTGGTGACGGCAGGATGGTACCTGCGGTGGTGCTGGTGGAGGTGGTGGCGACCCTCGTGAGGACGTTGGTGGGGACCGTAGCCATGCTTGCGGCGGAGACGGCCACTCGTGGAGGTGGTGGTTATGACCACAAAGGAGGCGACGTAACTGAGGGACCGGAGAGCGTAGAGGTGCTGTCGACAGAGATGGCGGAGGTGACGGGAGGGGATGGAAATGGCTGCTAGGGGAGCTCTTGTTGTGCTTGGCAGTGGTGGTGGTGGTCGGGACCACTGCCGCAGCTCAGAGGCTTAGGACCGACACTTAGTTCTCGCCCACTTTACTTGTCAGCACCGCTGGGGCGGCTCCAGGGCTCCAAGGCGCGTCTTCCCCTCCGGGATCCCAGGCTTCGGGAGCAGCCCTCGTGGCAGAGAGGCCGCCTGTAAGAGCTGGTGGACGCGTGGGATGCCTCTTAGAACTTCTCTTGGGATGTAACGAATGTCGCTCTGCCTTACATCACGTGGTCAAGGCCAGTGTCAGTGGAATGGGGATGGCACTCCTTCAAGAAGGTTCTGCACCTCCCGGGCAACACCCAGAGAGGCACAGTCCTCTTAGAGGGAAGAGAGAATGGGCAGCTACGGTACGCTGCGGGTGAGTACGGGGTGGTGGCAGCGGTGGCCCTGGTGGGAGCAGGGGTGGCGTTGCTCCTGGTGGGAGTGGTGATGGTGGTGACGGTTAGCGGTCGGGGGACGGTTGGGGTGCTGGTGTTGGTGGGAGTGACGCCGTGCCAGAGCAAGAGTGCTGAGGGTGGTGGTGACAGCACCGCAGACGTGGCGTTCTCGATTGTCTGTTGCTAACTCAGAATCACCACCGCCCTCTGCTGTGGTCTCCTCCACACCCTGGAGAACCCCTTACCCATGTGGCTCCGGCTTATTGTCTGCAGAGACATGAGATTTGGAAAGTGGAAAAGAAAGAGGCAGTTGCAGGCAGATGACAACCCAGAGGTTTGCAGCACCTTCTAGGTGACCCTCTGAGAACCCCTGCTTCAGGGCTTCAGGCTGAGATATTCAGAGGGAGCTCCCCAGAATAGCATGAGATGCTAGCAGCTTCCAGGCAAGCTCTTGAGATCCACCACTTTGGAACCGTAGACTGAGACCATCAGTGACGACTTGATGGTCGTCAGGTCACCCAGTGGTTGTGGAAACTTGTGTTAAATGTCCTTATACCTGTTACATAGTAACTATGCACACATGGTCATGGTGACAGTGGCTCAGATGAAGTTGGTGGTAGTGGTGAAGGTGGGCATGGTGACGATGGTGACGACGCAGGCAGTGGTGATGGTGTGATGTCAGCATGGTGTTGGAGGTGGGGGTGGTGGTGGTGATAGAGGAGATGATGGTGGCGGTGATGAAGGTGGTTGCCGTGGAAACGGGGGTGATGCAGGTGGTGGTGATGATGATAATGGTTTGGTCATGATGTAATGGTGGTCGTGGTAACTGGGACATTTGTTGAGGTTAAGTTGGCGGCGGTGATGGTAGTGATGGAAAGCATGAGCGTGTCATGGTAATACAGACAGGTCATGGTAATACAGACACTGGCTATGGTGGAGACGGCGGTGTGATGGTGATGACAGTGATAGAATGAAGCAGGTAGTGGTGATGGTGACGGTGACGGTGGTGGTGGGGAAGGAGGTGGTGATGGAGGTGATGTCAGAGGTGGGATGGTGGCAGTGCGGATGGAAGTGGTGGTGATGGCGTTGATGCTGGTAAAGGCGCTGGTAACGAGGGGCATAATGGTGGCCACGATAACGGTGATACTGGTTGAGGTGTTGGAGGTGATGTCGGAGGTGGGATATGGTGGTGCTGGTGATGGAAGTGGTGGTGTGACGACAGTGATGTGATGGTGATGCTGGCTCAGGTGGGGACCGTCGTGGTGGTGGTGACGGCAGTGGTGATGGTGGGATGAGGGTAACCGTTGGGGGTGAGGGCGGAGGCAGGGATGCTGGATGCTGCGGTGATGGTGATAATGGGGGGATGTGATATTGGTGACAAGCCTGGGGCCTCATGACAATGTCATCAGGACAGTGTGTGGGTGGTTACAACAAGCTGAGACACGGGATCCAGGGTGTTGAGGTGCCCAAGCATCCTACAGAGGCTTCCCCCCGACCCGTGCTCCCTCTCTCCACCCTGCCTGAGGCTCATGCTGGCCTCCACTGGCCTCCCGCAGAGGAACTTCCTCTGGCCGCCCCGCCGATGCTTCCGGAGCCCCTCAGCAGGTTCCCTGCCCTGCTCTGCCCCCAGGTCCTGTGCTCAGCCTGAGGCCTCTCGGGTGGGCAACAGGAGGCAGCTGGGATGGAGACGGGCTGGGGGGCCACCAGAGCTCAGAGAGCAGGCCACTCAGTAGGACTCACGGGGAAGGGCAGACCCCAGCTCCTACTGCCACGGGGCCCCGAGGATGGAGAGCCTCCCCATTACCGAGGGGAAGGTAAGCGCCCCGTAAAGGACGGTGTGGAATTTGGGGGCTGCATGCCGAGGTGACTTCCCCTTCTGCAAGGCGTTTGGACTAGTGTCCTCTGAGGCCCTACAGCGAAAGCGTTCACAGAGACCGGTGGGAGTGGCAGGGGCCTCTGGGGTCCCTCCTCAGGGCCCGCCCAGAGGAACAGGGCTGAGCTGACGCGACCTTCGCTCAGGCCCGCCCGCCCTTGACTCGCTGGCTGTCCATCACTTTCGCTCTCTGAGCCTCTCTGCCCTCATTTGCCGTGGGGGGGCGGGGGGGCGGGGGGGCTCCTCCCCTCTGGGCAGCCAGCCTAGCCGCCCTGGCCCACCCCGAAGCCACGGCCTGGGAAGAGAGAGGACCCTGGGTGAGCAGAGGATGGTAGGCGGAGCCTGAGCTGATGCACGGGGAGGCCCAGGGAGGGCAGGGCACACCCAAGGTCACACAGTGGTCCCAGGAACTCTCCCCGCGGTGAGCTGATGGCGTGAGCTGATGGCGGCCGATTAGGCAGCCACTTGGTATTCTGAGCAGCCAGAGGCCCCTCTCTGTCTCTGTAATTAATGGAGTGGCTTTTTAAAAGGATTCTAATCACCCCCGATCCTATCTGCTTATCACTAGCGTTCCTAATTAGATGATCCTGGCAGTCACTCGGCTAATTCCCCCCAGCCCTGTGCAGCCCTGCCCAGCCTGGGGCAGCCCACCCCACCCCCCAAACCGCCCCAGCCCAGCCAGATGGGCAGTTCAGGCCTTCTCTCCCCTCAGGGCCCCTGGTTCTCTAACTGCATTACCTTCAGGATGGATGGGTGACAGCGATGGATGGGCCGCTGGATGGACGGGGACCGGTGAGTGACAGACAGCTACAAGGGAGGGTGGATGGACAGACGGGCAGACTGGGAGGTGGAGCGCTCGGCCTGTCAGGTCAGGCAGCACGGCCGTTTACCAGCTCTGTGTTCTTGGGGAAGTCACTTCACCTCTCTGTGCCTCGGTCTCATCTCATCTGTAAAATGGGGGTCATCAGAGTATTTTCCTCATAGGGTTGCTGCGAGGACAGCTTAAAACAGAGGAGGAGCTTGCTAGTGTAAATTAACTACAGCAGTGTGGATAACGGGGGGCGGGGGGGTGGGTAGACGGATGGATGGAAGGACAGACTGACAGATGAGTGAAGGGAGGACAGACGGTCCGAGGAAGAATGGGCAAAGGGTAGAGGAACATACAAGCTAGTGGGCTGATGGGAACTGGGCAGGTGGTGGGGTCGCCAGACAGGTGAGGGGAGTGGGGGCCAGCCTGTCTCCTCCAAACGCAACAGGACGATCTCAGCTCAGGTCCCAACACAGACATGGCTCAGACCTGCCTTCCCTCCCCAGGACCTCCAGGAAAACTTCCAGCCCAACACCCCCAGCCAGTGGACAGGTGCCCACCGGGTCCCCTGCATCCTCACCCTCAATCCCCACCCAGGTAACACCCGCTGCGGGTGGGCCACGTGGTCTCTGGAGGCTCATATCTAGCCTCAGATGGGCGTTTACTGCCTGAGAGAAGCCATCATTTGTGGGACGACCCCCCCCGCCCGGCAAGTTCCAAAGTGTGCCGGCCTGCAGGGCAGCAGCTCCCGCCTCGCCGCCAGCAGTGCCGCAGACGCCAGCCCCACACTGCTGGGAACAGCCCTGGGGAGGGCCCTGATCCCAATTCCAACAGCTGGTCCTAAGCGTCCAGGAGAATTCAACCCCCAGGGGCTCCCCCAACACCACGGGCCTCTGCAGCTTCTGAGCTGCGGGGCTCCCTAGGTCTTCCTAGAAAAATACGGAACAAAGAAGCCTGAAGCATCTTTCAGAGTTAAGGCCTACACACATGTGCACACATTCATACCATCATCCATCCACCCACCCGCTCACCCACGGCACCCACTCACTCTGTCACCCCCCCACCCCCCCCACTTGTTCCTTGTGCTCCTGTCACACCTGTGCTGTGGTCCAGGCGCTCTGCTAGGTGCTGCAGGTGTATGTGCCAGTGAACACACTAGATGAAGCCTTGCCCTTACGGAGCTGACTCTAGTGGGAAGGTACGAGAAACGGATGACAAGTGAAGGTTTCATCTACCGTCAGGCAGTGAGAGGTGCCATGAGGAAGAAGCAGGAAGAGGGCTTCTCTTTCAGATGGGGCGGTCAACAGGGCAGCCCCCCCTGCACACGTGCTCAGACCTAGGCCCCGCGCGTCAGTGCACGCCTGTACGCACAAACACACGCGTATGCACGTGCGCACAAGCACACACAAGCCCCCCACGAGGCCTGCAGCCCTGCCGTGGCTGCAGATCGGGGCGCGGTGTCCCCAAAGGTGCTGAATTCAGCTGAGTCACCTCCCTTTCGCCCACCGCACACAGGGAGCCCCCGCCCCAGGCTGTGGGAGAGAGAATGAGACACACAACAAGCTTTGGAGGGAGAGGCGACGCCCGTCCGGGGCATTTGGGAAGGCTGGGGGGGGGGGGGGGGTGACACCTGGGAAGGGCCTGAAGGGGTTCGTTCCAGCAGGGTCTGGGGGTGGTGCGAGGGGCGGCGGCATTGGCCTCTGGTCTCAGCCTCACACACATGAAGGGCCCTGGATTTAGACAGCGGATGTCTTTCCAAGTGATGCAAAGCGCTCAGTCATGGAAAACGTAACATTTCCAGGTGGGAAGGTGTTCATCGTGCAGCTGTAAACACGCCTGCGTTCTCAGTCTGCACTGTCCTCGGTGCACGAGGAGTTCATCTTATTCTAAACCGCTGGTGCCAGCGGGGACGGTGCTCCCTCCCCAGGGGACATTTGCAATGACTGGAGGCACTTTTTTTTTTTTTATAAATTTATTTTATTATTTATTTATTTATTTATTTATTTGGCTGCGTTGGGTCTTCGTTGCTGCGCCTGGGCTTTTCTCTGGTTGTGGCGAGCGGGGGCTACTCTTCGTCGCGGTGTGCGGGCTTCTCATTGCGGTGGCTTCTCTTGTTGCAGAGCACGGGCTCTAGGCGTGCAGGCTCAGTAGTTGTGGCACGTGGGCTCAGTAGTTGTGGCGCACAGGCTTAGTTGCTCTGCAGCATGTGGGATCTTCCCAGACCAGGGCTCAAACCCGTGTCCCCCTGCATTGGCAGGCGGGTTCTTAACCACTGTGCCACCAGGGAAGCCCTGGAGGCATTTTTAATTGTCATGACTTGGAGGGGGTGCTCGTGGCATCTTGTGGGGCGAGGCCAGGGGCGCTGCCAAACTCCTGCAGTCACACGACAGGCCAGGTGTCACCAGAGCAAGGCCGAGATCCCTGGGCTACACCCCAGAATCATCATTTGATGTGCAGTTATACTGCATTTCTACTTTTTGTGTGCCAAAGGCATTCACTTCTTTCACGTGAACATTTAAAACATAAGGGTGACCTGTTTGGCTGTTTATTTCCTAATAAATTAATAAAGTCAGAACCTCGAAACATCGAGGGGTTGCCTGAGCCTGAGGGGACGGGGGCTGCAGAGGCTCAGATGCCAGGCCCAAGAGCTTGGATGTGTCCCGGGCTGGGGAGCCCTTGGGAAGATTTGAAGTGGGGGGAGGGGGAGGGACATGATCAGTTGCATGTTCCAGAAAGATCTCTCCACAATGAGCCTGTTTCATATCCAACAAACTGGTAAAAATGTAAAAGGCTGACATGACCAAGTGGTGGTGAGGATGCGAAATTCCCAAAACCTGCTGGTGGGAATGTTAATTGGGACGAGAAGTTTGGAAATTCTTGGCCTTGTCCTGTCAGTGGGAGGGTGCTGAGTCCCTTGACTCAGTAGTTCCAGTTCTAGGCTTCTCCCACCCTGGGAGAAGCGGGGCCTGGTGTCAGTCCGGGACTGCAGGACATTGTATAAACTGTCATGTTTGTCCCTCTCGCAGAGTCTTTTCTCTGGCTGGCTTTGAAGGAGGAAGCTGCCGAGAATCTTACAGCTGCAAGGAAATCGATTCTGCCGAAACCAGAGGGAGCCTGACAGCCGATCAGTGTTTCCCTGGTCCAGCCTCTGATGAGAACCCAGCCCTGGTCTACATCTTGCTTGCAGCCGTGTGGGACCATAAGCTACACTGCGCCTGGGCTCCTGACCCACAGACCGTGAGACAGAAACGTGTGCTTCTAAGCTTCTGAGTTTGTTGGGATTTCTTTTTTCTTTTATTTATTTATTTATTTATTTTTATTTATTTATTTATTTATTTATTTATTTATTTATTCATGTATTTATGTATTTATTCATTTTTGGCTGTGTTGGGTCCTCGCTACTACGTGGCTTTTCTCTAGTTGCGGCGAGTGGTGGCTACTCTTTGTTGCGTGCTCGGGTTTCTCATTGCGATGGCTTCTCTTGCTGCGGAGCACGGGCTCTAGGCGTGCAGGCTTCAGTAGTTGTGGCACGTGGGCTCAGTAGTTGTGGCACGTGGGCTCAGTAGTTGTGGCATGCAGGCTCAGTAGTTGTGGCGCACAGGCTTGGTTGCTCTGCGGCATGTGGGATCTTCCCGGACCAGGGCTCGGACCCATGTCCCCTGCATTGGCAGGCGGATTGTTAACCACTGCGCCACCAGGGAAGTCCCTGTGGGGATTTCTTACACAGGATAGAAAATCATTACGGGGTCAGGGAGGGGGGGGTGTTGTATTGTTAGCTATATTGACTATCTGAAATATTTCATAATTGAAATTAAAAGGTTACGAAAGATCCCCATGGCTGAAGAGACAGATTGCAGAGCACGAGCTGGAGGCCAGCGTGCTGCTCTGTGGGTGAGGGTGGGGCTGGGCAGTGTAAGGGGGCTCAGGGAATGTGTAGAAACGTCCCCTGCATCCCTAAATTCTGAGGAAGGGGAGGGGCTGTCCCAGCGTCTCCTCCATGCCTGGGAAACCTGGATCACAGCCCTCCCCCCAGGTCAGCACAGCCCAATCTGGGGGGAGGAGCAGGGAGAGGAATAAGGACGGCGTTTTCCCAGGGCCCCCTAGGGAGCCACAGATGGAGTGGTAGGAGGAGGCCGCTGGGCCGGGTCCACCACGTCCGTCTCCTGGGAGAAGACCCCGCCCCCGCTCCAGCCTGCACGCCGGGGGAGCCACCCCGGGGAGCGGGAGCCCCAGCCCTGCCTGTCCTCAGTGTCCCCAGCTGTACAGGAGGATGATCTGAGGGCACCCTGCCCGCTCGGGGGCAGGATGGGAGGAAGTGCTGAAAGCACCTGCTGAACAGCCAGGGCCGTCCCCTTGGCCCTCCCATCCCTGGCAGCCTTAGGTGCTGTGGGGAAGGAAGAACAAGGAGGTCCCCAAACACCCTGGGCTTCTAGGAGTGGAGACGGGCATCGGGGCTCAGTCTGAAGCCCACTGAGCTGAAATGGCATTAGAAGGCGATCTCCTTGTTGGGTGGGCTCTCCAAGGACTGAGGACCCTTTGCCTTCCACATATTATCCTTGTAACAACCCTGCAAAGTGTGGTCGTATTTTAGTGGTGAGGAGTCAGGATTCAGAGAGGCTAAGCCACTTGCTCAAGGCTGCACAGCAAGAGAGAGGCAGCTCTGTCTGCCCCACAGCCAGGCCTTGTCCTTCGGTGACATTGGTTAGGAACTGGGGAACCCTGAGGGGCTGAGGGGAGGGAGACTTCAGATAAGGCTTCCTCTCGGATCTTTGGCTGGGGTTTTGAAAGGTGAAGAGAAGTTCTCCCGGCAGATCTGAAGGGGAGAACGTCCCAGGGAGAGAGGCCAACCAGGAACAAGGCAGAGAAAAGAAAAAAGGTTTTGTGAATGATTACTTCCTGCATTACAAAAGTGGCACATAACACCTTAAAATATTAGCCCAAGTTTATAAAGTGAAAAGTACCCTCTTACCACCCCGGTCTCTCATACTTCCCGGAAGTAACTGCTGTTATTCATTAGGCATGTGTCTTCCCGGGTTTTTTTCTGTATGTACACAAACATTTTTAAAACAGAAAGTCATGCGTTATATGTTGTTCTGCAGCTTGCTTTTTTTTCCCCCAAAGAACCCTGCAGTTTAGCTTTTATTTCTAGTGTTTCTGTGAAGTGCGCCTGAGGAGAGCTTGGAATTTCGATCAGCATTCCCACATACGGCACATGCCAGCGGCTGTTTCTACTATCTGCAGGCCTTTTCCATTTTTCTGAGAGGAGAGGTAAAAAGTGGTACCTCCTTGCGAAATGTGCATGTACTTGATTCTTCCTGAGGTTGAGCTCCTGTCCAAATGTTTGTCAAGTGTTTATTTACGTCTATTAGGAAGGACCTGTCTGTGTATCCTTTGCCTGGTTTTCTCTTTTTCTTGTGTGTGTGTGTGTGTGTGTGTGTGTGTGTGTGTGTGTCTTTTTATTATGTACTGCATTTTTGTATTTTGAGTTTTTGCATGTTCGCATACTTGCAAAATTATCTCCCATTTTGCAATGATTATTTTTAAATATTACTTTTTATCATTAAAGCTATTAAACCTCATTACAGAAAACCTGGAAAATGGGGAGAAGAAGGAGAAATCATCTATCACAGAGCTGTCACCATTTGTTAGCATTTGGTGACAGTTCTTTTCCCAGATGCTGCAATGACTGTTGTCATCGTGTTAGACACTCGTAGCCCGTGACTTGGCTCTAAGAGCGTAACCTTCAGGAGGCATTTTAAAGGCTTTCTAGTGGATGTCCTGTAGTTCCCTCACCTCTCTCCTTTTTTTATTGTGGTAAAACACACGTAACGTAAAATTTACTATTTTAACCATTTTAAAGTGCCCACTTCAGTGGCCTTAAGTACATTCACACTGTTGTACAGCCATCACCACCATCATCTCCAGAACATTTTCATCTTCCCAAACTGAAACTCTATCCCCATCAAACGCTAGCTCCCCATACCCCCTCTCCCTGTCTCTATGAATCTCAGTGCTCTTGGGACCTCAGATAAGTGGGATCATACAGTATTTGTCTTTTTGTCACTGACTCGTTTCACTGAGCATAATGTCCTTAAGGTTCATCCATGTTGTAGCAGGTGTCAGAATTTCCTTTGTTTTTAAGGCTGAATAATATTCCATCGTACGGATGGACCACATCTTCTTTATCTGTTCTTCTGCTGATGGACACTTGGGTTGCTTCCACCTTTTGGCTACTGTGAACAGTGCTGCTGTGAACAGAGGTGCAAATACCTGCTCAAGTCCCTGCTTTAGGTCTTCTGTGAATGTCCTCTCATCATGCCCTTTTTCTGAGTATTTAGGTTGTGTCCAATCTCTCCGTTCTGTAAATAATCACGTCCTGAACATCTCTGTGTCAGAGCTTCTTGCTAAAGGTTTTTGGAAGATTACTCAGCATTCAAGTCTCGGAACTGGGATCGTGATCTCAGAGCTCATTTCAAACGCGTGGTCCCAGGCGTTATCCCACCACTCCCTCCCTGCTCCAGAAGCTTTGGCATCTTGTGTGTTCAACAACTTTTCCTTTTTTCTCTTTGGTTCCTAGAAAGGACAAACTTAACCTTGAGGTTTGCAGTGTTCCTTTGCCATTTTATCTGTCAGGGAACCAACCTGGGTGATCCAGCTGGTAAGTTACCGTGGATAGTTTCGAAACTAACTCCTTAAGAAATCTGGAATGTGGAATAGAATACATGTGACATCAGGACTCAAACCCAGTGTCCCTGAGACCCGGACAGGCCTGGGCAAGAGGGGCCAGGTAGAGACAGAGACAGGGCTTCCTGAGGGGAGAGATGTAGAAATGGCCCTGCAGACACACAGTTCCCTCCGGGCCAGATCTTCTCCCTATTTTTAAGTGAATTTCCTAATTTTTTTTTTTTTTTTTTTTTGGCCGCGCTGTGCGGCTTACAGGATCTCAGTTCCCCAACGAGGGATTGAACCTGGGCCATGGCAGTGAAAGCCTGGAATCCTAGCCACTGGACCGCCAGGCAAGTCCCTGAATCTCCTAATTTAAAGTCATTTGCAATTCATTCATATTTTTGTCAAACATCAGGCTGCTGGTCCTAGATCAGAGCAGGTCTTCTCCCAGGGAGGTGCTGTTCCACTGGGTGTTCCAACGCCACTGGATTGAATAACCCTCCACACTGCATTGATCAGGGCACCTCCTTTATCATCCATTATCTTATAAGTAACAGGGGCTCTTTCGGGCTTACCCGAGCCTGAGCCATTGATCTGCTTATTCTGACAGCACAACCACAAGGTTTGAACAATTGTGATCATAGAATCTTGTTTAATACTGGAAAGCGTTATACACACACACACACACACACACACACACACGCACACACGCACGCACCTCGCTCTATTTTCCCTAATTTTCTGACTTGTTCTGCTGGTCTTGTTAGTTTTTCCAGATAAAGTTTGGAATCATTTTGTCATTTTGCCTAAAAGCAAAACAAACCCAGTGGCCTTCTGATGTGCCGGCCGTGCTGTCAGCACAGGATAGTCCTGTGGTTCGTCGTCTTCCCTTCATCCCAGGTGAGGTGGATGCAGGCATTCCTCCCAAACCTGGTTCCCCTGGAGTGGGGTCCGTTCTGTGGCCCTGGGGACTGGAATGCTTTTTCCCTTCCCTGTTCCCAGCAGTGGGTCAGCAGGAGGCAGGAGGGGCTTTGCGGGGGGTGGGGGGCAGAGCTGGTCTGTAAGAATTACAGTGGGGGGTCGGGGTCTTCCTATTGAACATGGGAAGAAGCAGCCCGGGAAGGAGGAAGGGAGGAAGGGCCCTGGGCCGCCAGCCCCACTGGGTGCAAACAGATGGAGCAAAGGCCAACCCAGCCCGGGCACCCTGGCGCCGCCCGCGGAGCCAGAAGGGCACCATCGCCCTGAGAGGCCTGCCTGCCTCCCGCCCGCCCTACTTGGGGGCTCTGAGGCCGCAGAATTGAAACTGTTTCCAGCACAGTGACTCTGGGCCGCGGGACTCATTGCCGCTGGGGTGGGCACAGAAGCTGCAGGAGCCCCGAGGCTGGGTCTGCTGCTCAGCAGTGACTTGCTGGGCCTTGAAGCCGGCCTCCAGGGCCAGTGTGCGTCCCCTGCTCCCGGAGGCTGCCCGTCCGTCCCCCTTGGCAGCATCGCCACCCCCACCGCCTTCCCCAGCCCTTTGTCAGAAACAGCCCTGCCCCGCCCCGGCAAGGGTCTTTGTATGTTTCATCCCCCACCCGAATGCCAAGAACAAATGGGGTCAGTAAACATTCGTGGGATAAATGAGTGGATCTCATTCGACAGGTGTTTGGGAAGCACCTACCGCCAACCCATGAATGACTGTGGAGACGCGAGAGGGACGAGACGATCGCTGCCCTGCTCTTCTGGACCTGAGCACCCTCCGCGATGCCTGGCCTGGGCTCCTGCAATAACACTGGTCCGCAGAAGGAAAGAAGTAAGACTGGGAGTGATAGAGAAATGAGGGGAGGCCGCCGTCAGTGTGGTCGTTCTGGGCTCTGGATTCTGGCTGGAGGTCCTGAGCCACGTTCTAGACTCGGGTCCACGTCCTCAGTGCTCAGTTCTGGGTTCTGAGCTCCAAGCTCTAGGCTGTGGCTTTGGGGGTCCACATCCAAGGCCCAGGTTCTGGGCTGTCTGTTCTGACATCTGGATTCCGAGGTCCAGTTTCAGGGCCCCAGGCTCAGAGTGCTTTGCCCTAAGTTCTGGATTTGGGGGTAAGGCTCAGTGCTCTGTGTTTGGGCTCTGGCTCCTGAGTTCTGGGGTGCAGACTCTCTGGGTCTCTAAGTTCTGGACTCCAGGTTCTGGCCCGGGCTCTGGATTCAGGCCCGGCGGGTAGGCCCGTTTGCCAGAGGCCACACCGGGTCGCCACGGTGCTCACTGCCTAGGATGTAAGCTGCCCAAGCGCAGAGACTTGCTTGTCTCGTGTGCCGTGTGGTCCCCACACCCAGAGCAGTGCCTGGCGTCTCAGTGTTGATCGGGCACGCACGTGTGTGCACTTGGATGCACGATCTGATAGACGCTCTCACGAGCCAGGGCACAGGCGAGCAGGACCACCCCTGCCCTCGCTGTGGCCACGGCTGCCAGGAGGGGAGGCCAGAACGCCATGAGCTGGGGAAGGGCTGGAAGGGGAGCTGCTGAGGAGGCCTGAGAGGGCCCAGGGCCCCTGCACTTTGAGATGGGCGGGCAGTGCCCACCCAGCTACACACCTGAGCTGGTTCCTGCTTGCTCTGTTTCCCTTCTCCACAGAAAGGACATGGGCAGGGTAGCAGTGGCACAGCAGGGGCAGAGGCGTCCTGAGGCAGAGTCCCAGGGACGCTCCCCCATCTCTGGCCTTCACAGGACCATCGCCTCCCCAGCCCCGAGTGACCCCCTGCCGGCACACAGTCTGGGATGAGGAGGATGAAAGGGGGAGCCTCCTGGACAGGGGACTTGAGGGCTGCTTGGAGCAAGAGGTTGACCATCAAATACCATCAGGACCCGGGGAGCAGAAATGATGATGATTAGGGTCAGGGACGGTGGCACGAGTCATGGGGAGATGGTGTCATTCAAACGTGGCACAGAGATCTTGGTGATCAGAGTGATCTTTGGTTGGTAATATCATTAATCATACACCAGGAACATGGGGGGAGTGAGGATGTGACGGGAGCATTGGTGTCATGTATTCGATAATCAAGGGTAGAGGAGATATTGGTGGTCAGAGTCAGTGATGAGCCACCCAGAGATCTTGGTGGTGTGTGATCTTCTGGGGATCAAAGGCATTGATGGTTAGAGAATCTAGTGATCAGAGACACAGGTGACTGGTGATACCGATGACCAGGGAGGTTGGCGATCGGGGTATAAGGGACATCGGTCATCAGGGACTTGGAAGATGAGAAGACCCAGCGACCACCGAAGTAGGACACGACGATGAGCGCTGAGCAGTCAGGGTTATTAGTGACCAGTGTCATGGTGACCATGTTGGTAGTCAGAAAACCTGATGGTAAGAGGATTCCAAGATCAGGGGCATTGGCCATCACGTACATTGTTGGTTAGAGATGTTGGTGATTGGAGAAAAGTGACCAAGGACGTTGCTAAGAAGACATTAGTGATGAGAACTTGTGTGCTTGGAGATGCTGATCCCATATGAGTGATCAGATCTGTCATTGATTAGAAAAATATTGATCAGTGACACTGGTGGTTGTACTTCTTGAGGACCTAGGACATAGTGACAGGGTGCAGTGGTGACCAGCACGCTGGTAATCAGGAACATGGGTGATGAGAGGTACCGACGATCACAGACACGGTGGTTATCAGATGTCAGCAACCAGACACATTGGATGGAAATATTGGTGAATAGGTATGGAACGTTGGTGGTAAGAGATATTCATGGTCAGACATATTATTGGTGAGCAAGGTCGGTCACTGGAGACACTGGTGGTCACATGTTGTGGATGTCAGTGATCAGAGGGCATTGGTGAAATACTGGTGGTCACGTGTTGGTGATCAGTTGTTAGTAATCAGATGTCTGTGGTCACAGGCTCTGGTGATGAGACATGTCATTGATCACTCTCAGTCATGATGACTGTCTCCAATAACTGATATCACTGATCAAAGAGGACAGCAATCAGTGACATCAGTGATCAAAGACACTGGTGACCAGGTTCGTCAATGAACATGAATACTGGTGACCAGGTGGCTCAGACACAAGAGCTGACTGACACCTGGAAGGAAGAGGATGGCATTGGGAGGGGGATCAGTCCTTGCTGGGTTCTGTGTGTGAGCCCTTAGGAAAAGGGTCAGAACGTGGGCTAAAGGCTGCAGAACCCATAGCCTTCCTGAGCCTCCCCGGTATCCACCCAGCCAGGACCCCCGCTAGGTGGTAATGAGAGAATTCAGACGGGAGCAATTCAGGGGAGGACGGTCAGGATCTCAGACCCCAGCCAGACAGGGCCCCTCTCCTTTTCCAGGGGCCCTTCCATCCAAATCACAGGCTGTAGGACTGATTCTGTCTTAATGATCTCGGCACCTGGGACTCAGGAGCCCCAGGAGCCCACAAGACAGGCCAGAGGCATTCACAAAAAGTATTTTATTACTCTTAACAGTTTTCACTTTGAAGGAATAGGAAGATAGCATACAATTTTTACAGACAATATATAAATGTTGTACATAATCAACAATAACTTAGTTCACTAATCCAAAATAAAACAAGCCAAATAACACGTAAGACCAGAAAATACTGCCGATTCTTTTTCTTATGCGGATACTAGTACAAAATAAGTTACTTCTGGCTGTGGTGCCCCCCATATTGCACTTGGACTATATCAGCACAACCCTCTTCCTGGGCCGGGTCCTTGCTGGCCACTGCACCCTGCCACTGCCGCATACAGAATCTAAGCTCGGACACAGTTATGTACAGCTGTACCTTGGGAAGGATCCAGACAGCCACAGCAAAGCAGAGCAGAACCCTGGCATCTCCCAGGACCCAGCAGGTCGTGGCCTCTCCCTCGGTCCTGGCTCTGACCCACCCCCAGCTCCTGCCTTCGCCACCTGCCAGGTCAGCCCCCTGGAAGCCAAGAGCAGCCAAGGCCCCACCCCTGGCCCCTGGCTCCCCGTTCTAGGGCCGTGGGATCTGAGAACTTTTCCAAAAATAATTGTGAAGCTACAGCCTTGGTTTGTAGGTTTTATTCCTTTCCATAGCAAGGGCTTTTGTGGCAACGTACAATTGACTGGACCCAAAAAGAGTTTAAAAATAAAACAACTAACTCATCGGTGAGTTAAGCTTATGTAGTTTTTTTCTGTTTTTTTTTTTTTTTTTTTTTTTTAACATTTTCTTCTTTTGTCTCGGAGTTGGAGAGGAGGGGTTTAGGGGTTAGCAGGAGGACGTATGTACAGGGGTCCGCCGGGCGGAGGAGGCAGCTGTAGCTCAGACCCGTCTAGGGCGCACGGGTCACCCCAGCCTCAGCCTCAGAGCCAGGGGAGCCATCGGAGAGACGCTTCCCCTCTCAAGAAAACGTTTCCTTCCTGTGACCCAGCCCCGGCCTGGGAATCTGCGCGGGACCGCCCGTGATTGTCTCTGCCCTCGGCGCCCGGCCGCGGCCCCTCTGGATTGGCTCAGCCCAGCCTGGGTTCAGCGCTTTCAGAGAGGGAGCCAGTGGAGAGGGTGCGGGCCGAGGTCCCCGAAGACCTGCCCCCGGAGCCGGGCACGGGGAACGGTCAAGTGGCACTTGGCGCCGAGGAAGCCCCGCGAACTTGGGGCAGCTCAGACCGCCCAAGTCTCCCAGTCCTGGTGAGAAACGAGCAGAAACGAGCAAAATAAATTACTTTTGCCTACTCCCTTTTCCTTCTATGACGCGGTTTCTTTCGTGTGTCCCTTGCCCCCAGTCTTCATAAAGTCGTCCTTTCCGCTCGCCAAACAGTTATCCGTGGCGGAGGCCCCACCTGGGAGGCCGAGGCAGCCTCCCAGCCCAGGGAAGATCTTCACAGTGACGGCCGACGGGCCCACAGGTGAGGCAGCGTGGGGCTCCGGCTGGGCTGGCAGGGCAGCATCAGTCTCCGGGGAGGGACGGGCAGCTGAGGGTCTGGTCCCCGCCCCCCGTCCCGGGAGCGCCTTCCCCGGCATCTGTCTGTCGGTCCGTGGGGGGCGGTCCCTAGCCCATGGCGGTCACCATGCTGGATGGGTGGGGGTGGCCGAAGGACAGGCTGGAGGAGGGGTGGATGGGCGTTGGGGTGGGCAAGATGTGTCCCGAGTGGCTGAAGGGCGGGAGGTGGCCCACAGGCGCCATGTGTCCGGCCAGGGCAGCCGCGCTGAAGGGGGACGCCTTCTCCTGCATGCACTTGGACAGCTCCTCCAAGCACTCGGCCCCCTTCTTGTTCTTCTTGGACTTGCTGGACATCTTCCGGTTCCGAGTCTGGATGCCTTCCTTCTTCATGGTCAGCGGCCTGTTCACCTGGGGGCGACCACGGAGCTTTCGGTGGGTGGAGCTCCCTTCCGAGAGCGAGAACCCCACCCCCAGCTCGCATGGGGGGCCCCACTTCCAAAGGCCCACTGCCCACCACGGTCTTCTCGCCAGCACCGCTGCCATCTTGAGAAAGGTGCTTTTCACCGCGTGGGGCTGCCCCCACAGCCTGCAGGGCGTTTGGCCTACGAAGTGCCAGCGCCGCCCCCCCCCCCCCCCATCGAGCCACGCCGCCGAACCCCACCCCAAAGCCGAGATACCGCTTTCCTCGACCCACCGGCCCCCGCCCCTCCCATCCTCCCAGCCAGCTTGCCCCCCTTGTGGGAAGCCCTTCTGGCGCTCAGGGCAGCTTCCCAAGCCAAGCCACGCTGGAGATTGCCGCCGAGGCCTCTCCTGGCAGCACAAAGCGCAGCGGTCCCCCGGGAGGGGGGGGGCGGGCCAGGCAGGGCGGACTCACATTGTGCAGCTTGTAGTAGAGGCCACAGGCGTTGCAGACAGGGTCCCCGTTGGCGTTTCGGCGCCATAAGGTGGTGGTTGTCGTCTGACAATTTGCACAACAGGTGCCCGCTCTCCTGGCGGCCGACTGGGAGGGGAGGGGAGGGGAGAGGTGGCGTCAGCAGGCTGGGCTCCCACGCCCCCCCACCTCCTCCCAGACCCTCGCGCCACCCCGGCCCCCACCAGCTTAGCCCAGGAGCAGCAAATCTCACAGGGGAATCAAGGCATCTCAGAGCCATGGAATTCTAGAATCTGAGCCCTAAACCATCACAGAACTTTAGAATAAAGGACTCTCTGAAGCCTGATCTCAGAATCAAAGGGGTTGCAAGAGCTGGAAGGAAAAAGTAGCCACCTCCCCCAATCACCAAACAATCTAACGCTACAGATGGGGAAACTGAGGCTCTGAGAAGGGGTCTTTGGTTTAGAAGGCTGGCTGGTTCCCCTGGAGCACCTGGGTCTGGAGCTGCACTCCCACAAAGCCCATAATCCTGGGCGTGTCTGAACCCCTGAGGCCAGAGGGGGGCCCTGCAGCTGCCCAGGGCAGGGATGTGAAATGCTCAGGGAGTCGAGCTGCAGTGTCCAATGCAGTAGCCACTAGCCCTGTGGCCATTTTAATTGAACTACAATTTAATTCAGTTCCTTCAATTGCACCAGCCACATTTCAAAGGATCACTAGTCCCAACATGAGCTAGAGGCAACCATAGTGGACGGGGCAGACCTACAAAAAGTGTCCATCTTCACAGCTTTATTGGACAATACCGGTCTATCTGTCCAGCACCCCGTACCCCAATCCTGAGTTCTAACTGCCCCCTAGCCCCTCAGGAAATGCAGGGCAGAGGTGACCTGGAAACGTCTGGTTTCTGGAGAAGGGAGCTGAAGGCTCCCGAGAGAAGAGGCAAGAGAGTCTTTACCCCAGAAAGCAGAAAGCCCTCTCCAGACCCACAAGAGCACTTCCCAGGGAACCGCGGGCAGCAGGGGTGGGGGTGGGAGGCGGGAGTGGCCCCAGGCCCCAGCCTGGTCCAGAGGGGCCGGCCTGCAGCCACAGGGGTGGGGAGGGATGAGGGTGAGTAAGCAGCCTGAAGCTGGAATTCTGACTCAGGGACCAAGCCCGCATCCTCCCCCCCCCGCCCCCCGGGCCCTCACCCCGCCCTCGCTCCAGGGAAAAAAAAAAGGGGGCCCCCGAAGCAGCAAGCGATTTAAGCCTCATAAATCACTTCGCCCTGAAAAAATATATTTATTATTCTTAGCATTTTACGCATTATTTGCAGAGTGGAGGGTATTAGAAGTTTCAAAACAGCCCAGCGAGAGGCAGGACTGAGCCGAGGAGAGACTGAAAACTGGCGGAGTCCGGAAACAGATACGCGAAGTTTCCTTATCTTTGGGCTGCAGATGTCCGGATAGGAAACTCCGGCAGGAGATCCGAAAGGGCATTTTTTTTAAATCACTCAAATGAAAATACACAGTATAGGTGACTCCATGGAAAAATAATAAAGGGCAGGTTTTTTTTGGTGGTTGGTGTGTGTGTTTTATTTAAATAAGCGTGAGGAGACTGTGTGGGGAAGCCAGGCAGAGCAGCCTGGGCTACAAGGAAAATTACTTCACGGCCCTATTTTTAAAAGGAGTTTAACAGGGGCCAGGGGACCGGACTTGGGCCCCTGGATGCTCAACTTCGGGGGATCCCTGAAGGTACCAGGTGGGCTGCAGAGGGGAAATCTGGCCTGAAAAAAATCTAGCCTAAAAGCAGGGCAACCCCAACTGACACCCAAGTGATTTTAATGATAAGAGTTCAAGCGACAGAGCACCTGTATTTGAAGGTTTGTTTTTCTTGTAACTAACTGTCAGCTCCCGCCCAGGTCGACGCCCCCCTGCAGCCCCCCAGCCCAGGCTGCCCGCTCCTACCAATCTCCGCTTGGGCTTGATCAGCGGCCGGTTCTGCCCGTTCATCTTGTGGTAGAGGCCGCAGGCGTTGCACAGGTAGTGCCCGGTGCCGTCCCGCCGCCAGAGAGGGGTAGCCGTGGCCCCGCAGTTGACACACTCCCGGCCTTCTGAAAGGGGACGGGGGGGGGGGGGGGGGGGGGGGAGACACCAGCCCGTTCAACCGACAGAGTCACCGGAGGGGGCCGGTGGGCCAGCCAGGCTGCTGCAGGGTGTGACTTTTAGTTCCAGCCTGGCGGGAAGAGGGACCCCGGAGGTGGGATTCGGAGAGGAGCTTAAGGCAGGGGAATGGGGCGGGAGGGAGGAGTGCGGCCAGGGCCCCAGGGATCCTCAGCACAGGGAGAGGGTATTTACAGCAAACTTTGCCTGCCGACGGCAGCAAGGCGGGGGCACGAGTCGCCAGCTCAAGCTGGCTTGGCTGGGAGGACTCGGCCCCCTTTCGAGTCCCTCTCCTCTTCTGTCCCTGTCCTTTCTCCCCAGCGGCGTCCCTGCTCCCTGTCCTGTGTCCTCAGCCCCGTCTTTCTGTTCTCCGTCCCTCCATCCACGGTCACTTCCTTCTCAATCCCCCACCTCCCTGCCTTCCGCCGAGGCCCTGGACCAGGGTGGAAGTTGCTGTTCTTTAAAATGAAATAAATAATAAGCCCTTTCGTTTTTTGAGGCTGAGTAGGCTAAGTGACCTTGGTCTGTTGCTGGTGGTGGTGGTATTTTGTTTTGTTGTTGTTAAAAGGCCATCTGGAATTCAGATAGAATGTAAAACAAATTTGGGAGAAAGGACTAATTAAAGGCAAGCGAGCTGGTCTGAGCAAAACAGGGCCCCGAGGTGGGACCGGAGTGGGCGCTGGCGGCGGCAGGCTGGAGCCACACAGCTGCCTTAGCATGATGTTACCCCGGACATTTCTCCCCATTTAGTTTAAACTAAGCTGTCAGTCCATACGGGCAAGAAAAGGCGGTTTCTGGACTCCGCAGCAAAAGTTTTAAAAATCTTCCTCTTCCCCGTCCTAAGGGGATTGGAAGGAGGTGTGGACAGCAGGAGCCCCACACCAGCCACATAGGCGTCTGCTCTGCAGCCGCATTCCTGCACAAACCCAGCCCGGTCCCAGCCAGTTCCCGCAGCAAAGGGGCAGAGGCACCTCCAGCTCCTTCCCCTCACTCCAGCCCTCAGGGAGGGAGAGTGAAGGACATGCCAGGGGGCAGGGAGCGGGATCAGGTCCTGGGAATTTTGCCTGGGGCGGGGTGGGGGGCGGTGGAATCTCCCAGGAAGATTGGGAGCCATCGAAATCCCAAGACCAGACTGATGAAGTCGGAGATCCAGATTCCTTAAGGGTCCGGAGCCTCTGGGAAGGGCTGAGTGCACCCATAGCACGCACACACGCACACACGCACACACGTACACACACGTATACACCGCCTCACTGCTCTCACCTGCGTATCGCATTCTCTCACATGCTAAGTCATGAGGCTGCTCGAATTTTCACTTAAGACTCAGGGAGGGGAAGGGGGGATTCCCGTTCTGTGTTCTGGTCGGGCAGTGGCCAGCCTTGGAGGGGAGGGTGAGGAGTGGGGAAGGGCAATAAACTTTGGGGCCACCAGGAACACTTAAGAAAAGGGCAAAAGTTTTAGGGTCCCTTGTCCCCCGTTCTGGGGTCTCAAAGATCTGCTGGGGGCCATTAGAGGGGGACGTCACCCATCCCGGATATAGGACACCGACACTGCCCCATCTCCCACATCACGGCCCCCTCCCCGGCAAAGCACAAACCGTCCCCACTTCCACTAGCTCCCTGGCCCTGCCTTTACCTGAGCACGAGCGCGCCTTGCTCCGCTGCTTAGGGGTGAAGCTGGAGGCCGGGCCACCCAGGAAGCCTCCAGGGTGGAAGAGCCCGCTGCTGTAGTCGTGGGCGGTGGCCGGCACATAGGAGGGGTAGGTCGGGATTGGGTGGTGCGTGGCAGGCTGGGTGCCTGTGGCAGCCAGGCCTGGGCGCAGGGGACTGCCACTTTCCATCTTCATGCTCTCCGTCAGTGACACCTGGTATTTGACGCCGTCCTTGTCCTCCCCCCGGGCCGCAGCCCCCCCTGCGGAGGAGGAGGCTGGGGAGGCAGCCCCAGTGGTGCTGGGGTCGGGAGACACTTCTTTGGGTGGCGTGGGTGGGAAGCCGAAGAGGTGGGAGCCCGAGTGGGCTGCAGTCGGGGGGAGGGAGGCCACAGAGCTGCCAGCGCCTCCCCCGCTCCCACCCCCTGCCCCTGGGTACACAGAGAGGGGGCCTCCGGGGCCTCCGGCAGCCGCGGGGTGCAGCGGCGTCTTGGAGAAGGGGCTCACGGTCCAGGGGTTGTGGTGATGTGCTGCAGCCGCGGAGAGGGCTGCTTTGCCCCCGTCCAGCCAGGGCAGCCCCGGGCTGTGCAACAAGTGTGGGCGGCACATCTGGCCTCCGGTCAGCCGGGCTGCAGGGGGAGGGAGAGGGGTCAGGGTGCACGAGGCTGCGCCGAACCGGGACACGGACACACAGGGCCACAACGCCCCACAACCAAGTGACCCCTCCCCAAAGAAAACCAGAACTGTAACACCCCAACCGGCAATAGTCAGGAATGTCCGTCCGGAGCGGAAGGACAAGTGGCGGACAAGTGGCACACAAGGACCCCCGGACAAGCCTGGAGGAAACCCTCACAGGCCAGCTGGAGACGGGCAGAAGCCCTACGGGGCCCAGACCCTCCCCAAGAGGCCGCTGCCCGCTCCTTTCCCGGCCCGATTTCTCAGCTGCTCCGATTCCTGCGGATCCCACATCCGGGAAGCAGGCAGCCGGGCCTCGTCCCCTCCCGCGCCGGGCGCTCGGCGTCTGGGCTCCCAGTCGCCCACGGGCCCCGGCTCACCATGCGCGGGGCTGTAGGAGACGCGCGCCCGCGCGTGGGCCGGGTTGGCGTAGTACGGGTTGCCCTGCGAGTCGAGGTGGTTGAAGAAGACGTCCACCTCGTCGGGAGGCAGCAGCTGCGCGGGCTCCATGTAGCTGTGCGCCAGGCCCGGGTGGTGCGGGTCTGGGTGCTGAGCGTTCAGCACGGCGGGGTGCGCCATCCAGCGCGGCTGTTCCGGAGCCGCCTCCATGGCCGGCGGCGGAGGCCGGGGACCTGGGCGGAGGCGGTGGCGGCGTCCCTGCACGACGGAAGGGGGCGTGAGGGGCGCCCCCACGGCCCGACACCCCCAAAGCCCCGCCACACGGCGTCCCGCGCGCCGCTGCGCCCCAGCCGAGTTCAGCCGCGGACCGGTCCCGGCTGGGAGGAAAGCCCAAAGCTCAAAACGAAACGAGGGTGGGGGAGCCGGCTCAGCCACGCACGCTCCCACGGTGACCCGGGTCCCGGAGCCACGCACTTGTGCGCACGGGGTCACACGCGGGGCCAAGCACCGACACCAGCGGCCCCAACAAACGCGCAGAGTCGCACTTCAGCCAGACGCTCACCGCCCCCCCACCCTCGCACCAGCCCTGTACACAAACACATAAACACGGGCTGGAAGTTGAAGACAGGCGCCCGAGCACCCACGGGGGCACACGAAGCTAGCGACACGCACAGAACTACACTTGGCGCTGACACGGACTGACCTCGCCTCCCCAAACACACACGCTGCCCCACGAGCCCAGAGCCAGCCCACCCCCACCCCCCGCGCGCACTCCCCGGCGACACGAGCAGGACCTCTCACCGAGGCACACCAAAGCAGTCACCCGCAGCCTGGCCCGCGGGGCCCAGGCCCCCGCAGTGACCTCTCAGAGCCCGGCGCGCCCCAGGCCCCCGGCCCGCTCTCGAAGCCCAAACTTACACACGCAGCGCCGCGGGAGGGGGCGCGGCCTCGGAGCGGGCAGCACGGGCGGGAGCCCGGGGGGCGGCGGGCTCAGGGACGGCGCGTCGAGCGGATGGCGGGGCTCACGGGGTGGGAGCGGGGGTCAGCGCGCGCCTCGGCCTCCGGCCCGCCCGGCTCCGGCCCCTCGGCATCCTCCGGCCGCCCTGGCGCCAGCTCGCGACTCCTGCACAGACATGAAGCGGGGGCCGCGCACGCCTAAGAAGCCCGCGCCAGCCAATCAGCGCCGCGCGCCGCCCAGCCTCCGCCCCCCATTGGCTGCGCCCGCAACTCCCGGTCCCCTGGACTCCCGGACGGACCCGCGGGCCTGCCCCCCTGCGCCTGCCCGCCTCCTCCCCGCGCCCTCCCGGCGGCCCCTGCTGCCGACGTTCCCCCCAGGACCCGCACCCCGCGGGCCGACTGTGCGCCCCCTCTTGCGGACACTCTTGGTTCCCCTAACCTCCGGGCCCTCCTCCCAGTAACTAACCTCCAACTGGGCCCCCTCCCCGGGAGCCTGGGCCGCGCACCCTCTGGGTGTTTGGGTGTCCTCTCCCCGGGACCCCAGCCCTTCCACTCTCTCGGATCCCACCTCCTTTACCACTGAACGTGGCCATGGGAGTCCAACTACCTACCGAGACCGTTCCCTCCCCCAACTGGGGCTCTGGCTAAGCGGGGGGTAGGCGGTGGGGTGGGAGGACTGCTGCGGGACAGCAGGATCGGTGAGGGGCAGGAACTACAGGGCCCCCGTGGGCACCTGGGCCTCGGACAAGAGGCCTCTTAGGACGGCCGGACCTGGTGGAGGTGGCCTGGCTGGCAGCTCCGGAGAGGGGGAGGGGGCGTCCCCTTCCCGGGCGTGGCCTTCGCAGACCAACGGGCCGAACTGCCTGGGGCGAGGCCGTGCAGACCCGGACTGGCGCCGGCGCCGGCTCGAAGGAGACGCCTCCGGGCAGGAGGAGGCATTTTTTTCCTCGCGAAGGGAGGGGGGGTCCCTAAGGCGGCCCCTGGGGAGAGGGAGATGGTGGTCTGAGAACTCCGTCCCCTAAGTCACCTGGAACTGCTCTCCACAAGCCTACAATCCAGAGATCCGGCTCTGTGGGTGAAGTGGGCCGGGTGCACAAATCTCTTTGCTCTCTCCCATTGTATAGACAGACGGAAGAGACCGAGGCTTGAAGGGAGCCTACGGCCCAGGATGGGGGTCGGGAACAAAAAAAAATGGGGGGGGGGGGTGAAGGGACAGGTGCGGGGGTAATAGGGAGTAATCGACATCCTCCAGCCCCCTCCCCTCGCTGGTCCACGGCTCTCGGGGGTAGAAGCCCAGAGGGATGCTAGGTGGGTCCGCAGCAGGGGGGAGGGCCGGGGTCCTGGCCACCCCCAGGAGGGTGGGGGGAGGGGCGGCGGGATTGACAGTCGGTAATTGGGTAACTGGAGGCGGCTTCTCCGGCCGGGCAGCCCCGCCACCGCGACGCCGGGCCCCTGACGTCACCCGATTCGCCAGGAAATGAACTTTTTAATAATCTGAGGAGGGAGGAAAGCCCTCGGTCCCCTCGGCTCGGGGGGCACCAGGCCAGGCCCGGCTCCGCCGGCGCGCCCCCGTCACCCTCTCCCAGGCCAGCTCTGGGCAGCGCCAAGGGGGCGCGGGCTCGGGCTGGGGGCCTCCTCCTGCCTCTGCGTCCGGCTGTCCGTTCGTCTGTCCGAGGCCCTGGCGCAGGTAAAGGCGCGGGGACAGGGGTGCAGAGCCCCATCCCGCTGGGAACCCGCGCGTCTCCGGCCCTTGGGGCCAGTCTGCCCTGGCCGCCCGCGCGCCTCCCGCTCCGCTCCACTCCAAGGCGCGCGGGGCCCGGGCTTCTCGAAACTCCGGTCTGCGGGAGAGGAGGCCGGCGCCCGCCAAGTAAGGCGCGCCGGGGCCGGGAACGGGAGCTCGAGGCCGCGGGCGCCGGGCCTCGGCAGCCGGACCGGGCAGGTGGGCGGCCTCCGTGCCTCCCTGTTCGCGCGCCCCGAAACGCGTGCGGTCTGGCCCAGACCCGCTGTCTCTCCGTACGTCTGTTTCTCCTCCCCGCCTTTAGCTTACGATTCATCAACGCGTAAAACGCGATCGCCGCGAAGCCTCCAGCCTGTTTCGTCGCCTCGGAGCCCAGCAGGAGCTTCTCAAAGACAACACGGCCCCGGGGACAATCCCCCGTGTCCGGCAGGGCTGCCCCACAGGAGCTCAAACCCCAGGACCGAGCGCGGGAGGCCCCCGACCCTCAGGCCGGCCGCGAGGCGGTGAACGCCGGAGCCGAGCGGAAGCTTGCCGCGGGGCCGCGATCGGAGCCTCGGCTCGCAGGGAGGTGGTCGTTCCGAGCCCTCAGGAAAGCAGGTAATCGCCTTTTTCCCCCCAAAGGCGCGGTTCAAATTATCTCCGGTTCTGGGTGGGTCTGCAGTTTCATCACCGCGAGCTCGGCTTCAAGCTCCTCCGGGGCAGCCTGAAGCCCCTCTGGGGCAGCGTCCTGCCCACTGCCGGGATGGAGGTGACCCGCCCGGGTGGGCCCCTGCCCGAACGGCAGCCCTGCGCTGCCCGCCGGCCTGGCGCAGCACGGAGCGCGGGCGGGGATTTAATTACCCCGATCGGCGGCTCAGAAAATCGCCGCGAAGAGGAGCTTAGCAGGGCAGTTAAGCAACGCTCGAGCAGGGGCCTCGGGAGATCCGCACCAGCCTCCCTTCCCGCAATCCGGGCCTAGAGAAAAAAAGGGAAAGGGGAACCCTGCCAGGGAGGGTCTCTCGAGGCCGTGGGGTTGCCTCCCTGCAAAAGGCAGGCAGGCAGGCAGCCGTCTTGGCTGAGGCCTCCACATTGGTTGGAGCTCCTGCGTTGGACGCGGGACTGCTGCGTTCTCCAGCAGGAACGAACCCGCCTGGGAGAGAAAAGCGGGGCACCAGGCCCCAGGGCCCCTAGCTGGCCAATAATGGGGGGGGGGGGTCCCGCTGGTGAGTGTGTCTGCCAGACAGACCGACGGACATAACCAGGCGCCATGCCCACCGGGCAGCGAGACCATCTCATCACTTCGGATGGAAAAAACCTCCAGGGAGGGTCAGGTCAGCTCCCAGGATGGGCTGGGGTGGGCATCCTCGGGGCTTCGGAGGGCGGATTTATTTCAGTTTACGGCCTCGGACTTTGGGGTCTACAGAACACGTTTAGAGGGACACGTTCCTTTTTTCCTTCCTTTTTTTTTTTTTCTTTTTGTTCACTCCCAAGTATTGTTGCAAATGCGGGCCGCTGCCCTTTGGTCGCACTAAAGCTGTCACTTTCCTTACATGGGAACAAGATTTTATAAAGGACTGGGGAAGGGCAGCGGCAAAACTAAATTTTCTAACGACCTTTTCCGAATGACTGGAGATTCCCTAGCAGAACGCGGCTCAGAACTGCCCGGGGTGCTTTCTCGGGAGCTGGGGGTGCAGAGATCCGAAGCCCCGTTCTAGAGAACCTCAAAGGCCTCGGCCCGGCACTCAGCTGCCCAGGTCTTCCCCATCCTGTGCGACCCTCCCCTCCCTGCCCTTTGTTTAAATTTGGCTCACCTGAGTCGGCCCCTCTGGGACCATAAGTTTGCCCTCTCTCTGTAACCTAATTCTCACCTTTTCCTATGGGCATCTAATTGGCCAGCAGTGGAGGGGGTGTTTAAAGAAATCCGTTTGCTTAGGGGCTGCCTTCCTTAGGGATATTTAATTTGCAACACAGCGGCCTCACTGGCAATGTGCCTTGAGGGGTACTGAGGAGGAAGTGGGGGCCGCTCTAGCCAGAGGGGTTCAGAAGTCCCCTCTAAGGCAAGGCCTCAGATCTTCTCGGGCCTCAGCCATCCTCCAGAGGGGCTCCCCAGTGAGGCGACCAGGGATCCAACAGCCCCTCCCGCTCTTTCAGGTTCACTTCCAGCCCCCAAAATCTGAAGTCTCCCTCTCCTCCCGCCTCCATGCTAATTCTCCCACCCCAACCATTTTCTGGGCCTTTTTGAATTGTAAAGACCAGGGTCCAACGTCCTACTCGTGTCCGCACCCTGGGTGGAGGCTCCTCGGAGACCCTGTATCTCCTTACGAGGTTCTAACCGCCACCTCCAAGCCCGACAGCAAGGGGCCCTGCTGAGACCTGCAGACAATCGAGCCGCGTTTCTCCCTCCTCCATGAACTGCCACGGTGTGCTCGGAGGCCTGGCAGCCCCGCAGCCCGGCAGCAGGACAACTGGTAAATCCGTTTCGTTAGACGCAATTTGTTTGCAATTTGTCAACCCGGCTGGGAAACGCTCCCCAGACGCTTGGGCAGCCGCACTGGCCCTACCTGCTTCGCGGGTCCTGCCTGCTCATGAACGAATCCCAGCGCGAGGTGCCTGCGTAGACCCAGAGCTCACTGCCAGATGTTCCCGACCCCGGGAGACGTGGCTTTTTCCAAAACAACGAATTTCCTTCCGTGTTTTCCGGGAAAGGAGCGGCCGCCACATCCGGGGGCCCTGAACGCCAGAGCTTTCCCCTCGCGGCCGAGGCAACCTGGAGTTCAAGCCTGGCCTCCGCCGAAGGATTCTAAATGCCCTGGGTCCAGACAGACCAGACCGCCGCCGTCTACGCCTCCCGCCTCCCGGAGGCAGATCCCGAGACCGCGGCGGCCCCATTCTTATTGAAATCCCACTAAAAGGATTCCGACTCCGGCTCGGGGCAGGGGGGAGACTTCCAGACCCCGTGCTCTCCCCCACCCGCACCCCAGCCACACAGGATAAAGGGCCGCGGGCCGCGGCGCCCGGGGGCGCACGCAGGAGCGCGCCGGGTTAAGCCGCGCAAAGCCGGCGCACGGGACCAGCCGGCAGGTGCAGCCGGCGAACGGCGGCCCGGCTCGGGCGCATCGCCGCCGCAGCCCGGAGGTGGGGGGCGGCCCAGACAAAGGGCCCAGCACTGGGGCTGGGCGGGGCGGGGCTTTGCGTCTCTCGGAATAACCGGGCCTCGAGGCCTACGGCTCCGTCCGAGAAATGGGAAGGCGGCAGGCCCCAGGCGGGCCTGCTGTCCACAACTCTCCAAACGCTCCCTCAGGTTTAGGCCCCTGTGACCTGGGGTTCCAGGCGCTGGTATAGCCAGGGCGAGCCCCGAAGGCCACATGTCAGGGGCCACTGGGCCAGGCGGACCGCGCGATTAGGGTGCCAGCTGGGCCGAGCCTGGGGGCTGGAAGGGCCCTGGCCAGGCGGAGAAGGGGCGACTTACCGAGCGAGATGCGGCGGGCGGCGCCCCCGGGCGGACGGGGCCGGGGCGGAGCGGGGCGCACAGCGCGGTGCGTAGCGAGCGGGGCCCAAAGGATCCCGCGCGGGCTGACGGCGTTACCAGGGGGCCCCGGGCGGCGCGGCGAGCGGCCGCATGGTGCGCGTCGGGCCGCTTTTGTTCGCCGGGTGGATGACGGGGGCCGGCTGGGGTGGGGGCGACGGCAGCCGGGAGATAGACTTGAGCGGCGGCGTGCCCCGGCGGCACTGGCCCCGCCGCCTTCCTCTCGCTCCTGCTGCCTCTCCCTCCCTCGGCCGCAGCGCCTCTGCTTTTATTTCGACAGCACTTTGAGGGGGGGTGGCGGTAGCGCCGCAGGGGGGCAGGAGGGTGCCCGGGGTTCTGCGCCCCGTCTCCCTGGTCCAGCCGCCGGGCGGCGGGCCGAGGGGCGGTAGGCACTCAGGGCGCACACACCCTACTCGCCACTACTCCAGACCACTCCCGCCCTCGCAGGGGCGCACACACAGGCGCACCCCTGCTCTCCGGGATGCGCGCTCGGAAAGGCCGGCCGTCTCTCTTCCGAGACTCTCTCCCCGGGGACCTTCAGAGCCGTGGGCACAGGCGCTCACACACGCACGCACACGGACGCCTGCTCCTCCTCCTCTAACCCGCCTTCAGGAGTGCTCACACGGCCACACACATATCCGTGCACACGCGTTAGCACACACAGCTGTGGCCGCGTGGACATCCTCAGGCAGGAGGTCTGGGCCACACAGACATGAGCACATGCACACACTCAAATGTAGCTTGACACACACACCTGGCACACACACAACTGCCTCACTTCCAGGCTGACTTGGCTAAGTGTAGACAAAGCCCCTCTCCCTGCCCCACCTGTACCCCACCCTAACTCCCCAACTCCAGAGCACACCAGAGCATTTTAGAAGTGGAGTTTGAGGCATCTCCCTGGCCCATCCCAAAGCAACCCTCGAGTGGGAGGAGGGAGGAAGGGAGTAGAGGGCTTGTCCTTGGAAGGCTGGGTGGAGGAGTTGGGGTATGGAAGTCTTCACCCCAAGAAACTCCTAGGTTTAGGAGCTAGGAAGTCTAGTTCTTGAACTTCCAAAGTTCCTACCAGGAGATTCAACGCGGCAGCTGAAGTCCCATCCCAGCTGCCCAGGGAGAGTGAAAGTGCTGTGGGGACCTTTGGCCCAAAGAGAAAGTGCTTTGCCTTGGAAAGACTGGGAAGTCCCTGCCCAGGTGCGCCCAGAGAGGAGGTGTGTCCAGCCTGCCATCTCTGCGGGCATCTGCTGTGTGTGGGTTTTTCTTTGAAGCTGGCAGTGACTGTGCATGTGCTCTGGGCTGCGTGCCCGTGTGTGTGTGTGTGTGTGTACATTTGTGAGCACATGGGAAGGGAAGCCTGCAAAACCGAGTCTATTAGTATGTCCATTCCTTCGTGTGGGTCTCAGACAGTTCATGTATTGAGGGTCTCTATACTGTGGGTCCCAGAGAGTTTGTGTATTGTGTGTGGGCGTTTCAGAATGTGACCCCGAAAGTGCACTTGGGGGGGAGTATCTGTGGAACTGGATGTGTGTCCCTGTGGCTGTGTATCTGTGAGATCACTGTGTCCATGGACCTTGTGATGGGAAGTGGGTATTTCCAAGTGTTTGTCTATAAATTGGTGTGTGTCTCTGGGTATCCTGTGTCTATGAATTGGGGTCTGTGTCTGTCTTTAACAGCATAGGCATGGGTGTGTAAAATTTTATGTTAGAACTGATGGTGGGAGGGTGGAGAGTGTATTCAAATGTGTCTGCATATCTGTGTATAGCTCCACATGGAACTGATGTGTGTTGGGTGGGGTGTTTGTGTATGTGGGGTGTGGGCATCTGTGTCTATGAGTATATATTTGAACAATGTATGTTTCTCTACCCAGTGTTACTCTGTGTCTGTGGCCTGTGGAGGAGTGTGACGCTGTATGTGTGTCTTCCCAGATTGCCTGCCGTCCACACTTTCCCTAACCAGCAGGGCAGGCGGCCAGAGGAGCTCCGGGGTGCCGTTTGTGAGGGCACTTTCTGTCTGTCTGTGGGAGGGGGAGATGAGCTGATAAGGCTTATCTGCCTACACCAGCGCCGTGCTGAATAACTGCTCTAATGAGGTGGCCTCTCTGGGACCACCCGCTCCCCAAACCCCAGCCTCTTTGGGGGCAGGGGGGAGGGGAGCCAGTCCTGGGGCACAGGAGCACACCCCCATGAACCCAGCAGGGGCTGTGTCTACAGGGCCTTTCCTAGTTCTGCCCTGTTTCCTTGGAGGGGGGTTCCAGGTCTCACACTCCCCACCCCAGTTGCCATCTCCCTGCTGGGCTGGGCCAGTGAGAGCTGGCTGGAGCCTCCCAGCCTCTGGTCAGTGGTCAGGAACACGGCTTGAGAGGGCAGGAGACATGGGGCCCTCTGGGGTGGATGGAGAGACATGGAGAGTCTGTGATGGAAAGACTCAGATAGGTAAGGGGGACGAAACGGGGAGACCCAAGGACAGATTTTTAAAAGTAACAGTGATAGAGGGACTGGTGGGGGGGTGGAGGGGTGGGTTGGGGACACTCAGGGATGGAGAGAAACAACTAAAAAGTGGCAGAAAGGCTCAGAGAGATGGGAAGAAAAGCAGTGGAAGTGTTAACCAGAGAGAGGCACGGACAGAGAGACAAGAGAGAGATAACAGAGAGGATACAGAGAGGAGAGAGCGTGAAAGGACAAAAATAGAGATGAGAAGAGAGAAGAGAACCCAGAGAGGCTCGGAGACCTTGGTGGGTGGAGGGAGGGAGGAGAAGGGGCCTCAGAGAGAAGGAGGGGAAAGTGGGGACACGAAAGATGGGCTGGGCGGGGTGGACAGACTGAGACAGAGGGACAGCCAGGGGCCCCGAGCCGCCGAGAGCCCACAAGAGCACTCAGGGCAGCGGGCGGGCCGGGAGGGCGTGAGCGCAGAGCCCGCAGGCCGGGCGGGGCACCAAGGCACGGGGCGGCAGCGGGCAGGGGGGTCCGCGCGGGGCTGCGCCACTGTCCGGGGTAATTTTTCATCTCGGCCGGCTAATCTTTGTTCCCGGCGAAGATAATGAATAGCCAATCGTTATCTGCCCGGCTCCCGGAGGCTGCCCGAGAATGGGGTTGTACAGGGCTGGGAATTGTTTCCAAAGTGCCGAGGAATAAATGGTGTTCCTTATCTCTGCCTTCCAGATTATCGGAGCCCTTTCAGAGCGCGCACAACAAATGCGCCCGCCATCGAATGCATCATTTACCACCGCAGATCCGCGCGTTGATGGGCAGGCAGATAGCCGTCTGCGGGGGGCACTCGGGCGCCTGGTGCCGTGCCGCCTGCCTGCCTGCCAGCGGCACCCGAGTGTGAGCCCCCGGTGTGCCCGGCGTGTTTGGATGGGCAGGCGGGTGTGCCAGTGAGTGGGCACTGAACAAGCAAGGGCGTTAGTGTGCACGCGGGCGCTTCGAATGAGTGGAGCGCTCACGCTGTTTGGGGATGGCCCAGGTGAGGCTGCTTGAGGAAGGGGTGTTGCACGTGACCGTGTGGGCATTCATGTCCCTCAGGGTGAGTAGACACGTGTGTGAAAGAGCAGCTGTGCAAGCGCGTGGGCACAGGTGTGCGTGGGGGGCGGCACTGTGAGTGCCTTCATGAGTCTGCCCTCCGCAGGGCCGTCTAGGGGTGCACACAGGAGGTGGTGTCGCCTGCCACCAGGGCGGGGGTGTATGCGTACCTTCAGGCACGGGTGTGTTACAGGGGCTTGGGGCCACGCATCCTCTCAGGCATGTGCATCCTCACACGCCTGTGACTACCAGGAGTGCGCACCCAGCGTGCGGCTTGGGGTGTGCACAGATCTGCGTGAGGGTGGTTGTGTCCTTGTGTATCTGTCGTGTATGCTCCGGGGCGCTGCTAGCGGGGCAAGGGGGCAGGGGCCTGTCCCTGTGCCTGCTTGTGGCTGGGGGCGGGACACACGAGCTGGCCCCTGCCAGAGGGACAGAATGGTGCGTGCGGGTGTGATAGACTCCACAGTGGAAGGAGTGGTTTGTGCCGTGTAACATGAGTGCTTGTCACCCAAACGGGGTGTGTGGGTGTGTGAGGTAGAGGGGTCTTCCGAAGAGTTTGGCAACACCCAGGGGTCCCAACCCGCCTCAGTGGGACGCCCTGCCAGGGGCCCCAGAGCCTCGTCGCTCTGCACCTGGGGTAAGAGAGACCGGAGCCCAGCCGCCAGAGGTCCCCGCACCGTGAGTGACACGCGCCGCCGACAAAGGCTGTATTTTTCCGGGCTCGCGCCCCGCCCGTGTGTGTGCGCGCGCGCTCGAGCGCGTGCGATGGTCCCCATGGCGACGCAGATAGCGCCGCAGCCATTTTCCCTATCTCCCCGGAGTCTATTATAAGGCGGGATTAGCTCATCTCCAGGCAGGTCAAACCCAAAGTCACACAACCTGCGGCGCGGGCCGCGCCCCCGCCCCCCCGCTGTCCCTCCCCCGCGCGGGTTGGTCTCGGCCCTGCGACCCCGGAGCGGCGGCCGGTGCGCAGGCGCAGAGCGCCACCTGGCGGCCGCGGGTGTCCGACCGGGGTCTGGAGAGACTGCCGCCGGGGTGCGAGTCGCCAGGCAGGAGAGGTGGGCCGGGGTCCCTTCCTCCAGAAGCTGGGCTCTGCAGAGCGGGGGCTTTGTTCTGCCACTGCTGTGCTCCCAGGGCCAGGCTGGCCCTCAGTAGATGCCCCATAACCGTTTGTTGAAAGGATGGATGGACCAGCAGGAAATTATAGACGTGCCAACTGTCAACGTCACACAGCTTAGTTGGCAGCAAGAAATCATTTATTAGAAGTACCCTCTGAACTTAAAGTAAAAGCCAAACTCCTTTGGAACCTACATAACAGGCCTTGCTGACCCGTCAGACCCGGTCCCTTTCTCTTGCCTCCTTCCTGTTCTTTGGGGCCAGAACTTTCCCAGCCCAGGACCTCTACCCAGATGTCACCCCCCCCCCCCCACACCGCCCCCGAGAGCAGAGTTGCCCTCCTCTGCCTCACTTTTCTCGGTCTATTCTATATATTTCTTTTATAGTGAGTACTTAGCACAATGTAAAAGCGTCTTGTCTTTGCTTGCTCCCTAGGGGGAGGGGGTCTGTCTTGTTCCTCACAACAGCCCAGCGGCTGGAATCCTTTGGGGACAAGGGAATGAGGGCAGATGGGCCGGACCCGGCACCTTCTCTTCACCGTTATACCATCCCACCACCCACGCCCTGGCCCCGGGGTGTCTGGCCCCACTGACCTGCTGCAGCCTGCAAGTCTCGGGTGGGGGGCTTGAGGAGAGAGCACCGCGGAGACCTCCAGCATGTGCGCGCACTGTGCCTGTGAGGGCGGGGACAGTCAGCCCCGTCCTCAGGGTGCCCGACCTCTCTCCCCAGGCCTAGGCCCCCGAGACTTCACTCATAATACAAGGTAATTATACCAGCGTTGTCAAGAGGCGATGATGATTAATTGCTGCGCGTGGGCTCGGACAGCGCGGTGTCTAGAGCCAAGAGAAGGCCACAGCCCGAATGGGCTTCCAGGTGGAGCTCGACCTGCCCATCTCCCTCTGCCGGGGCTAATCGGGCACCAGGCCAGGCCCACCCCGCCAGAGGGCTCTGAGAATTAGCTCCCTGCTCCTCAGGAATGCCCCCATTCCCTCCTGGAAGTAAGTAGCTCAGGATCTAGGGCCAGGACTTCCCCAGCACACACTACCCCTCCTGGCTGGGTGGCCTTAGGCAAGTCGCTTTCCTACTCTGAGCCTCAGGTCGGCCCCCGGGGTTGTTACGAGAATTACTCATGAGCATGTATTTAAAAAGAGTTTTGTAGCCCAGCCTTTGAAAATTGGCAGCCCAAGTCTCAGGGGCTCATGCAACAACTAATTGTTAACAATATTTTGAAGTGGGAGATTTCACATAAAGAGACTCATTTCCAGCTTCTCTTGAAAAACTGGCTACCCTGGGCCCACATTCTGCAGTGATGCCATGATGGAGTTGGTATCGCCTGCCCTGGTGGCCCCAGGGTCCCCATCCACCCAATTCAGGCCCCTGGGTCAGGGACGTGTCCCTCATAGAAATACTGGGTGCTGTGGCTGTGTTGCTTTCGGCCTTCCTTCTCTGCGCGCTTTGGGGGTATTTCCAATATCTTTCTCCCTCCAGGTACTGTAAACCACTTAGTAATTGGTTAGTTAATAAGTCCAATCAGCACTTTAAAATGATGTGCTAGGCCACACTGTTTTGGACCCTGGGTATACAGTGTTGAACAAAATGGCTATGGTACCCATCCATGGATTGCCTCAGGGAGCAAGCCGACCTGACATCAATTAATACATTGTCACAAATTGTGATAGGAACTGTGAGGGGGAAAGACCACAGATTTACAAATATTGAACCCAGGCTTTTTTGCAGAGACCTACTCTGGGCCAGGTCCTGTGCTGAGAGGTCAGGGATGGGGACTGACACCGGGTATGGTCACTCTGTGCAGGCAGCTCACAGGGTGGTGGAGATGCAGGCACATCAAGAGATTCTGCTCATTCTAGTCTATGGGAATTGGAATCCCAGGTGCCTGCTTGAGGAAAGGCACTTAACCTAGTCTGGGAACAATATATAAAGAGTGTCTGTAAATCAATAAGAAAAAAAATACAATTAAAAAATGGGCAGGGACTTCCCTGGTGGTCCAGTGGTTAAGACTCCATGCTCCCAATGCAGGGGACCCAGATTCAATCCCTGGTCAGGGAACTAGATCCCTCATGCTGCAAATAAGAACCCTCCATAACTAAAGATCCTGCACGCCACAACTAAGACCCAGCACAGCCAACTAAATAAATAAAATTTTTTTTTATTGGGCAAAGGTATGAACAGAAAATTCTTAGAAAAGGAAATAGAAAGGGCTCTTAATGAAAACATGCTTAATCTCAGTCAGAGAAATGAAAATTTTAAATACATTGACGGGGACTTGCCTGGTGGCGCAGTGGTTAAGAATCTGCCTGCCAATGCAGGGGACACGGGTTCGAGCCCTGGTCCGGGAAGATCCCACATGCCGCAGAGCAACTGAGCCCATGCACCACAACTACTGAGTCTGCACTCTAGAGCCCTTGAGCCACGACTACTGAGCCCACATGCTGCAACTACTGAAGCTCGCGTGCCTAGAGCCCATGATCTGCAACAAGAGAAGCCACCGCAATGAGAAGCCAGCGCACCGCAACGAAGAGTAGCCCCCACTCTCCGCAACTAGAGAAAGCCTGTGTGCAGCAACAAACACCCAACACAGCCAATAAATAAATAAATAAATAAATAAATAAATTTATTAAAAAAAAAAATACATTGACAGATTTGGGATGAGAGAAATGTTCTAAAATTAGATTGTGGTGATGGTTGTAACTCCATAAACTTACTAAAACTCATTGAAATGTATGCTTAAGTTAACTTTATGGTGTGTAGATTATACCACAATAAAGATGCTTAAAAATAAATAAATTAAAAACCACTTTGAGATACCATTTTATACCTATCAGTATTAGCAAGTATCAAAACTTCTGGTTACATATTATGTTCCTGAGGGGGTGGGGGAGACAAGCTGGCGGGGTGTCAACTGATGCACTCAGGGTGGCGTGGGAAATGTGGCACTATCAAATTTACAAATGCACTTACTCTTTGAGCCAGGAATTCCATTTATAGGCCTTTATCTGATAGATAGGCTCTTACACTTGTGAAATTTGTAAGGAAATTCATTGCAGCCTTGTACATTATGGCACAATTGGAAACAAAAGATGCGCACGTGGAACAGACTCTTAAAAATATACAGCCAAACAGTGGAGTGTTGTGCTCCTGAAGAGAGAGAGAAAGAAAGAAGGAAGGAAGCGAAAGAAGGAAGGAAGGAAGAAAGAAAGAAAGAAAGAAAGGAAGGAAGGGAGGAAGGAAGGAAGGAGAAAGAGAGAAAGAAAGGAAGGAAGGAAGAAAGAAAAAGAAAGGCAGGACGGAAGGAGAAAGAGAAAGAAAGGAAGGAAGGGAGGAAGGAAGGAAGGAGAAAGAGAGAAAGAAAGGAAGGAAGGAAGAAAGAAAAAGGCAGGAAGGAAGAAGAAAGAGAAAGAAAGGAAGGAAGAAAGAAACAAACAAAGAAAGAAAGAAAGAGAAAGAAAGAAAAGAAAAAAGAGAAAGAGAAAGGAAGAAACAGAGAAGGAGGGAAGGAGAGAAGGGGAGAAGGGGAGAAAGGGAGAAGGAAAGAAAGGAAGGAAAGTAAGAAAGGAAGGAAGGAAGGAGGGAAGGGGGAAGGAAAGAAGGAAGGAAGGCAAGAAAAGAAAAAGGCAGCTCTTTCTGTAATGGATATCAAATGATCCCAAGAGAGAATTAGTGGAACGGTGCAGAAGCCTAAGTATGGTGTGATTAAAAATGGGGATAAGGAGAGAAGATACATACAGATTTGTGTACATATTTATAGAATTTCTCTGGATGAAAAACAGAAGAAACTGTTAACAATGGTTGCACCTACAAAAGGATCTAGGTTTGTGGGGCTGGGAATAGAGAGAGGAGAAAGACTTTACTGTGTAAGCTTTGATCACTGTTGAAATTACACAGATGATAGTTAGATGGAGATTGAGACAGGGATAGATATACACACACATATACATATATATATCCTATATAAAAAATAAAGATTAAAAAACAAAAAAATCTTTTGATTGAAAAATAAAGATGGAGAACCTGCTATATAAAAAAATAAATAAAATAAAATTCAAAAACAAAAAAATAAAGATGGAGAGGAACAGAAGTTTGCCAAGAAGGTAAGTGGAGGAGAAAATTCCACCACTGGCTGGAACACAGGGAAACAAGAATTCTCTGGCCCTCTTGGCTGGAATGTAAATTGGTACAAGTATTTTGCAGAGTTCTTTGGTTGTATCTAGTAAAGTTGAAGATATAGATGCACATGACCTAGCAATTCCTCTTCTAGGCATTTGAGAAGCCCTCCCACATGAGCAGAAGAGATGTGGACAAGGGTATTCATGAGGCACTATTAGTTAAAAAAAAAAAAATTTTATAAAGAAACTCTGGATGCGAGCTAATGGCTTAACCAAGAGTGGGACCTTCTTTGGATGGAACGCCGTGCAGTGGGGACCTTGTGTGAATGGATATGAAGCACAATGCTTCAGTCAGAGGAAGAACTGGCAGAATTTTAAACACAAAACAGAACTGTATATTCTTTATGGAAATGAAGCACATGAAGTAGAAGTATAGAGACACAAATGGGATTACATCTTCTGGAAGATTTCAAAATAAGATCTGGGAACTTCCCTGGTGGCGCAGTGGTTAAGAATCCACCTGCCAATGCAGGGGACACGGGTTCGAGCCCTGGTCTGGGAAGATCCCACATGCCGTGGAGCAACTAAGCCTGTGTGCCACAACTACTGAGCCCGTGTGCCGCAACTACTGAAGCCTGCGTGCCTAGAGCCCGTGCTCCGCAACAAGAGAAGCCACTGCAATGAGAAGCCCGCGCACCGCAACAAAGAGTAGCCCCTGCTTACCGCAACTAGAGAAAGCCCGTGCTCAGCAACAAAGACCCAATGCAGCCAAAAATAAAATAAATAAATTTATTAAAAAAAAAAAAAAAAAGGACTTCCCTGGTGGCGCAGTGGTTAAGAATCCGCCTGCCAATGCAGGGGACACGGGTTCGAGCCCTGGCCCGGGAAGATCCCACATGTCGCGGAGCAACTAAGCCCGTGCAACACAACTACTGAGCCTGTGCTCTAGAGCCTGCAAGCCACAACTACTGAGCCCGTGTGCCACAACTACTGAAGCCTGCACACCTAGAGCCTGTGCTCTGCAACAAGAGAAGCTACCGCAATGAGAAGCCCACGCACAACGAAGAGTAGCCTCCTCTCGACGCAACTAGAGATAGCCCGTGCACAGCAACAAAGACCCAATGCAGCCAAAAATAAATAAATAAATAAATTAAAAAAAAAAAAAAAAAAGATCTGGAAGAGAGCAAGCTGGGCCATGTTCTCAGATGGGAAAACTTAATACCATAAAAATGTCAATTCTCCCAAATGTTCTGCACAAATTTAACATAATTCAAATTAGAATACCAACAGGGTGAATTTTTAAAAACTGGATAAAATGACCTCAAAGATTATGTGGCAGAATAAATGCCTAAGAATAACCACGGAAAATTGGAAAAAGAGTAACATGGGGTTTTTGCCTTACCGGAAATAAGAACATACTAAAAAGCCACTATAATCAAATCAATGTGGCATTGGCAGAGGAACAGACAATGGAAAAGAATAGAGAATCCAAAAATAGATTCCAGTGTACATGAGAACATAATATACGACAAAGGTAGTATTTCAGTTCGGTGGGAAGAGGGTAGATTGTGAAATAAATGGTGCTGGCACAAGTGAACCTCCATCTGGCAGAAAATGAAACTGGACCCCGCTTAGATATATCCAAACGAATTCCAGATGGATTAAAAATGTAAATGTAAAAAGTAAATGACTAGCAATCTTGCAAAAAAATCTCGGAGGCGACACGTGAGACCTGGACAGAGGAAGTGCAAAGGCCAGAGGGTGGGCGAGCTCAGACACTCCTGGAAAAGGCGCTGTCCCACATGGCTGCGCAGGGAGAGAGGCCCAGGTGTGCCCGGAGCCTCCCCAAAGCACAGTCACGTCCACTGCCATCTCAGGGCTTTCTGCCACACCTCTTCACCTCCTGTGCTGTTCGGTGATCATTTTCTTTAAATCAATTCATGTCTTTATAAATTAAATTTTTACTAAAAGATAATTTTATATTGCTGACAAAATGATGGGTTCAATGGGCTAGTTATATATTTTCTGAATCACATGGAAACAAATGTATTGACTATTAAGATGGAAGAACCGGCCTGGAGTTACCTTGGTGGGCGCGTTACATTTGCATTTTGGAAGTCATTCTGCCACCTTGTAAGCCAAGGTCACGGGGATGTCCCCCACACACACACACACACCCGCCTTCAGTCTGTTATTCCAAAATCTGGCCATTTCCCAGCGTCAACACAGCTACTGCCCTGGTCCAAGCTGCCAACATCTTACCTGTATTACTGCACTAGCTTTCTTGATGGAAGCCTACAACTTCCCTACTGTCCACTCAGACCACCGCAGCAGAGGGACCCTGTGAAGATGTGAGCCTGGTCCTCCTTGCTCCGAGGAGCCCACACCATCTGGACCCGCGTTGCCCCTTGGATCTCATCCTGTTTGCTTGCTCACACCCAGCCCATCTGGCTTCCTGGCTGCTTCTCAAACATACCTGGCACACATCCACCCCAGGACATTTGCACTTGCTGTTGCTTTTGCCCAGATGTCCACATGGCTTCTTCACATACTCCCTGAGAGACTCCCTAGACCACTTCCTGGTGGGGGCCAAGCCAGCTGTGGGTGACAGCCAGGGTGCAGATGGGTCCTTACAGGCTTTCCAGAGAGAGAGAGACAGGGAGAGCGAGAAACAGCCATGGAAACAGGGCTGGTTTCTGCCTCCACTGCCCTCTGTCCACTCTCACTATGGGCACAGCGGCCTGCAGTACCACATAACAAGGCAAGGCCGGGGGAGAACATGACTGTTACTTCTTATTAATCGGGCCTTCCAACCCCCGGCAAGGGGAGGGGAGGTGACCACACAGTGCACACGACCCACAGCACATCTCAAGGCTTGCTAGCAAGAACCCTGGGAAACGTGAGACAGAATCACCGTATTCTTTACACCAGCAGTCCCCAGCCTTTTTGGCACCAGGGACCAGTTTCATGGAAGACAATTTTTCCACAGACCGGGCCGGGGGTGGGGGCTGGTTCAGGCAGTAATGGGAGCTATGGGCAGCGATGGGGAGCGGACGACGAAGCTTTGCTCACTTGCCCACTGCTCACCTCCTGCTGTGCGGCCCGGTTCCTAACAGGCCGTGGACCAGTATCGGTCCGCGGCCAGCGGTTCTGGACCCCTGCTTTATGCCATCAGAGCAACACAACTCCTAGGTATGCACCCGAGATGCAGGAAAACATGTCCACACACAAACGTGTACACTCATGTTCAGGATGGCCCCAAAGTGGAGACAACACAAATGCCAACCCATCAGCTGATGAATGGATAAACAAACTGTGGTCTGGCGATACGATGGAATATTACTTGGCCATAAAAAGGAATGAAGACCTGCTACATGCTAAAACATGGAAAAGCAGATTAGTGGTAAGTGGCTTTTAGTCTGTTCACAGAGTTGTGCAACCGTTACCACAATCTAAGTTTAGAAGATTTGCATCACCCCAGAAATGCTGTATCCAGCAGGCACTCTCCTTTCTCCGTCCTCCCAGCCCCTGGCAACCACTAATCTGCCTTCTGTCTCTGCTAAGGACGTTTCATGTACGTGGAATCACACACTCTGTCTTCTGCGGCCAATTCAATTGCCCCAGTTCTCCTCCCTGGGAGGCTGCTCCCTGCCCACCCCGCCATGGCCATGTCTGTGGTGTGCATTGGAGTTCTTCCTCTCTTTAGTAAGTAGCCAGTTCCTGACGGTGCCGATTCCAGACATTAAAGACTGTTTAGGCTTAGAGATAACGTCACGTAGTCTTGTTTTGTTTGTTTGTTTTTGTGAGTTTGTTTTTACCAGGCCTGGAGTTTTTTCTGGCAGTGCAACCCCATCAAATATTTATTTGGTTTTCCCCTCTCTTTATTTCTTTATAAAAACGTATTGTGAAATATTTCAGGTACACGAAAGTACCTGAATAATATAAAAAATACCTGTGTAACCAACACCTAGCTGAAGTGTTAAAACATCACCAATATGGTTGAAACACAAGAATTCACTACATACCTGAAGAAAAGGAACAACTTTTTTTGGTAACTTTGAGGTAGGGAGGGGTTTTCTAAGCATCATGCAGAAAGCAGAAAATATAAAGGATTGATTCATTGGACTACAAAAAAAGTTTCAACTTCTGTATAGTTAAAGGTGCTATAAACAAACTTAAAAGGTAAACAATAGACTGGGAGAGAGTATTTGCAATGCATATAAGGAAGTAACAGTCAATATCTGTAATATGCAAAGTGTTCCTAAAAATCAATAAGGAAAAGGCAAATAACTCAATAGAAAAACACGCCATTCACTCAAGAAGAAATATCATGGTAAATAAACATATGAAAAGAAAGCATGCCCTCATTTGCAATCAAATAAATGAAAATTAAAAACAATGAGATACCATTGTTCATTTAACAGACTGGCCACTCAGACAAAAAATTACACAAGCAACAAGAGTGATAACATCCATTGACTGCGAGCCCATGGGAAGGTAAGCACTCTCCTCCGCTATTGGTGGGATATAAATTGATACAGCCTTTCTGCAAGAGCAATTAGCTGGAAGCCATCTAAATGTAAAGTGTACATACCCACAACCACACACTTAGTAACAGATCATGCAGAAATACTAGCATGTGAGAAAATAAATGTACCAACATCATTTGTAAAGCAAAACTACTGCAAACAGCTTAATGCCCATAAATATGGACTGGTTAAGTAGATTTTGATACAGCCATTACTTGGCTTGTTACGTAGCTTTTTAAATGGATGAGTTAGCTATGCATGTGCTGATGGGGAACGCTGCTGTCCATAATTTATTTCAAGTGGGGGAAAACCAAGTTATAGAACAATACATATATTATAATCCCATTAGTATCTTTAAAAACCCTATATGATAATCGTGTATGCATTCCTTAAGGTTCTCTGTGAGCGGCGTTGTTTGAATTGTAATAACAAATATATTCCTTTTGTAATCCAAAAACAAGAAAGAACTTTTAAAAACCTAAGAATGTGTACTAAGTAGGTGACTTAAAAATAATAAAGACGAGGTCTATTTTATTATTTTTCTTTCATAGATTGTGCCTTTTGTGTTCTATTTAAGAAATCCTTGCCTAACTCGATGTCACAAAGTTTTTTTTTTAATGTTTTTTCCTAGACATTTTTTTTTCTTTTAATATATTTATTTATTTATTTATTTATAGCTGTGTTGGGTCTTTGTCGCTGCGCGTGGGCTTTCTGCAGTTGCGGCAAGCGGGGGCTACTCTTCCTTGCGGTGCGCCGGCTTCTCATTGCAGTGGCTTCCCTTGTTGCGGAGCAGGGGCTCTAGGCGCGCGGGCTCAGTAGTTGTGGCTCGCGGGCTCAGTAGTTGTGGCACACGGGCTCAGTTGCTCCGTGGCATGTGGGATCTTCCCGGACCAGGGCTCAAACCTGTGTCTGCATTGGCAGGCACATTCTTAACCACTGCGCCACCAGGGAAGTCCCTCCTAGACTTTTACAAGTTTTAGCTCTTAGGTTTAGATCTCTGATCCCTTTTGGATTGTTTCTGAGTATGGTGCAAGGTAAGAGTTGGAACTCATTTTTTTCCATAAAGATATTTAATTGTTCAACCACCATATGTTTAAAAAACAGTATTTTCCCCCATTGAATTACTTTGGTACGTTTGTAAAAAAAAAAAAAAACCTATCAACCGGGGGTGGGGGGATAAATTGGGAGATTGGGATTGACATATACATACTACTATATATAAAAGATAACTGATAAGGACCTACTGTATAGCACAGGGAACTCTACTCAGTACTCTGTAATGGCCTATATGGGAAAAGAATCTAAAAAAGAGTGGATATATGTATATGTATAACTGATTCACTTTGCTGTACACCTGAAACTAACACAACATTGTACATCAACTATACTCTAATAAAAATTTTTTTTAAATCAATTGACCGTATACATGTGGGTCTATTTTTTGACTCTTCTTTTTCATTGATCTATAGGTTTATCCTTACACCAATATCACACTGTCTTCATTGCTATAGCTTTATAGAAAATCTCGAAATCAGATTGTGTAAATCTTCTGACTCCACTCTTTCATTTTTTCAAGATTATTTTGGCTCTTCTAGGTCCTTTGCCTTTCCATATAAATTTTAAAATTCGGTTGTCAATTTCTCTTTTAGTAAAGCCTATAAGATTTTGATTTGGATCATATTGAATATATAGATCAATTTAAGGATAATTGACACCTTAACACTATTGGGTCTTCTGATTTATGAATATGGTATATATCTCCACTTAGTTAGTTCCCCTCTAATTTCCATTTATAAGGTTTTGTAGTTTTATTTTAGATTTTTTTAAATCAAGGTAACATTGCTTTATAAAGGTTTTTCAGTTTTGAGTGGACAGGCCTTACACATATTTTGTTAAATTTATCCCTAAGTATTTTGTCTTTGATGATGTTGTAAATTGAGTTAATTTTAAAATTCCTTTTTTTAAAAAAATTAATTTATTTATTTATTTTTGGCTGTGTTGGGTCTTCGTTTCTGTGCCAAAATAATCTAGCTGTGGCGAGCGGGGGCGACTCTTCATCGCGGTGCGCGGGCCTCTCACCATCGCAGCCTCTCCCGTTGCGGAGCACAGGCTCCAGACGCGCAGGCTCAGCAGTTGTGGCTCATGGGCCTAGTCGCTCCTAGGCATGTGGGATCCTCCCAGACCAGGGCTCGAACCCGTGTCCCCTGCATTGGCAGGCGGACCCTCAACCACTGCGCCACCAGGGAAGCCCTAAAATTCCATTTTTAATTGTTCATTGCTAGTATATAGAAATACAGTGCATTTTTGTATATTGATTTTTATCCTGAAAACTTGCTGTATTCGCTTTTTAGTTCTAGCAGCTTTTCTAAAAAAATTTCCTTAGGGTTTTCTGGGTATACAATCATATTGTCTGCAAATAAAGACAGCTTTCATTTCTATCTTTGTGCCATTTGTCTCTTTTTCTTGCCTCATTACACTGGCTAGGATCTTCAGTGTAAATGTTGACCAGAAGTTGTGAGAGCAGACATCTGTGCCTTGTTCCTAATCTTAGCATTGAATCTTTCACCACTAAGTATGTTAGCCATAAGTTCTTCACAGACATACTTCATCAGACTGAGGTGGTTCTCTTCCATTCTTAGTTTGCTAAGAATTTTAGTTGTGAACTTGTGTTAAATTTTGTCAGATGCTTTATTTGACAAATGATCATATGGTTTTCCCTTCCTATTCTACTAATATGGAGGATTACATTAACTGATTTTGGACTTGAAATCAACTTTGCATTCCTGGGATAAGCCCCTTGTGGTAATGATGTATTATCCTTTTTGTATATTGCTATATTCGATTTGTTAAAATTCTGTGAAAGACTTTTGCATCTATGCTCATAAGGGATTTCAGTCCATAGTCCTCTTTCCTTATGATGTTTTTGTCTGTTTTATGGCATCATAAAATTAGTTGAGAAATGTTTCTTCCACTTCTATTTTCTGAAACAGTTTGTGTAGCATTTATATTATCTTTTTAAAATGTTTTCTTTGTGGGAAGGTTTTTAATGACAAATTTAATTTATATAGATTTATTCTACATTTCTATTTCTTCTTGAATCAATTTTGGTAATTTGTGTCTTTCAAGGAAATTGTCTGCTTTATCAAGGCTGTCAAATTTATTGGCACAAACTTGTTCATAATATTTCCTTATAATCCTTAAAATATCTGTAAGATCTGTAGTGGTGTCTCCTCTTTCATTCTTTTTTCTTTTTCTTTCTTTTTTTTTTTTTTTTAGTTTTTGGCCACACCACATGGCATGCGGGATTTTAGTTCCCCGACCAGGGATCAAACCCATGCTCCTTGCAATGGAAGCACCAAGTTGTAACAACCAGACTGCCAGGGAAGTCCCTCTTTCATTCTTGATACTGGTAATTTGTATCTCTTCTCTTTTTTCTTGATCAAGTTCATCATAGGCCTATCAATTTTACCGACCATTTCAAAGAACCAGATTTTGCTTTCACTGATTTTATCTATTGTTTTTTAAATTTCCCATTTCATTGATTTCTTCTCTTTTTTATTTCCTTTTATCAACATTTTGGGTTTAATTTGTTTTTCTTTCTCTAATCTCTTAAGGTTGGAACTTAGATCAAGCCCCAGACTGAGAAAAATATATATATCTGGTAAGGGTTTGTAACCAAAATTTATTTTTTAGGACGACTCCTACAACTCAATAATAAGACAACCTACCTGATTTTTTAAAGTGAACAATTTGAACAGCCACTTCATAAAATGGCCAGTAAGAATATGACAAGATGCTCAACATCACTTGTCATCAAGGAAATGCAAATTAAAGGCAGTATATACCCACTAAAATGACTAAAGTTAAGAAGACTGACAATACCAAATGTGGAAGATGACACAGAGCAACTAGAATTCTCATACCTTGCTGATGGGGACGCAAAATGGTATGTCACTTTGGGAAACAGAGATGGCTAAAACCAAGTCAATCAGGCCAAGCAACATGAATCCCAGGACTTCTGTTTAAGCATCTGGAAATAAGATTCACTTTCCCACTGAACTTTTCAACTTGGAGGTGTTCGTCCAGAACCGTTGCCGCTAACTTGCCACCTAAGACAAAAGCCTGCCTGAGAGCGGAGTCTCAGAGAGAAAACCAACAGGGTTTTGATGACATAATTTAAGCCCCTGCATCAAGCCATACCTAAAGACCATGCTTAGATTTTTCAGTTACTTGGAGCAGTATCTCCTCCTCCTCCTTCTTTTTTCTCAGGAAGGTTTGGGATCCCCAACTGCTCTGATGAATCACAGAAGGGCACTTGGTAAGTGGGTCAGCCCCGTACACGTGTATGAAGTCATTCCTGCTGGATGGGGCTGCAGATGGCGAGTTCTGGTTTTGCTCTGCCTGGAGCCGGTGCAGTCAGCGGTAACCTCTGCTGTGGGAATTAAAAGGCAATCAGGGGACTTCCCTGGCGGTCCAGACTCTGTGCTCCCAGTGCAGGGGGCCCGGGTTCGATCCCTGGTTGGGGAACTAGATCCCGCATGCATGCCGCAACTAAGATGTCCGCATGCTGCCACAAAAATCCCACGTGCCACAACTAAGATCCGGAGCAGTCAAAATAAAAAAAATAAAAATAAGTAAATAAAAATTTTTTTCTAAAAAGGCAATCGGGTGATTTTCCTGTTCCAAAATATTCTAGGGATCTCCAACATAGAGTAATTAGCAAGTGTTATACCCAAGCAAAACTGGTGTTCACTGTTTCCTCTACACTAGAAAGTCTCAGTTAGGCACTGATGCATCTTTAAGTCTCCTCTTTAGTGGTCAACTGCATTCTCTTTCCAAGCAGAGGGTTCTTTTCTTGGTTTAAGGCCATCAAAGGCTGCCCCGGCAAGGGTGGCCAGGAGAACAGAATTGGCTGGAGCGGACTCGCAGCGAGGATACAGCAGACGTTCAAATTGGTTTGGTCTACGCCCTCGAGAACAGCAGGACTCCTGTGTGGCTCAGTGCACTCCCCTAGGTAGGGTCCCCGAGAGGTTTGTTGGGGAGCCCTGAGAATCGGCATCTCGTGAGGGAAGCAGGGAAGCAGAGAGAAGCTGGGCTAACGTGCAGTCACCACAAAGGCTCAGCCAACTCGCCGGGGGGAGCTGGAGCCGGGGTGGTCCTCGGGGCTGTCCAAGTGGAAGTGCGGGTGGCTGGGCCTTTAGACCCCTGCATTAGCCAGCCATCGGATGCAGGTCTGGCCTCGGGAGAGACGGCTCTCTTTAGCTGCAAGTGACGGACTCAGCTGGGAGCCATCGGCAGCCAGCAGTGTCCGCTGCGCTTCCTGACTCTGCCGAGAACCTTTTCAGGAAGTGGGAGCGTCCATGTCCTCTCTCCGCACTCGGCTCCGTTTTCCCAGAGGTTGCAGGCTTTTGCTCTGGGAGCACCACGAAGCCGTCGGGATCACCTGCCAACCCCTGGAGCATCGGCCCACCCAGAGCTGTGGGCAGAGGCCAGCCTCAAGGCCCTGGTCCGCCCTCGCAGCTGTCCTTGGCCAGCGGCGCACAGCCTGGTGGACTTCCTCTCTCTTGCTCCGTCAGCCGGTGGGCGCCCCGCTCCCCCCTCTTAGAACGACCCTTCCTCAGAATTCGCTCTGCCGTGCCACACCTCGTGCACCGTGGGGTCTCTCCAGCAACGCCTGCAGGATGCTGCCCTCGGGGTGACGTGCGCGGGTCTCCCTCCAGTGTGGCTTTGGGGCCTATCTTCCCTTGAACACCAACAAGAGCTCTTGGCAGGTGACAGTGGCTCCTCAGAAGTGCACACCTGCTGGAGCTGCTCCGTGGACTTGAAGCTCCCCGTTCTGGCCGGAGGACAGTGGGGCCCCAGGAGCGTCCCTGCAGACGGAGAGGAGCAGGTCCTGCGGCTGACAGGTCCCGGGCAGCGCTGTCAGTGTGTTTCACTCTCAGACTTCCTCCGGCCTCTGCGGGAGGCCTGGCAGTGCCAGCCGACACGTGTGGCACAGCGGGCTGGGTTGCAAAATATATCCGGCATGGCAGTTGGTGAAAGAGTTATGCAATCGCCACCAACTTACGGAAACCACCGCGAGGCGCTCCTGGGAGGAGAGGAGCCTGGCCGTGCCACGCCAGCCACAGGCTCGGGGTCTGCGTCGGCCGCCCGGAGGGGTCCAGACTGGGGGTTATCAGGAACTGTGACGGATCTTCCCTGAAGTCACCCTGGGTACACGTGACCACTGGACCCCATGACGCTGGCATCTCCTCCCCCGAGGGACCCCGGGGCTCCTCTCTCCTTCACACTCTACAAGCTCCAGAAGACAGACCCCTCAGACCCCCAGACCCCCAGACAGGAGGTCCCACCTTAGAGAGGGACGGGGCCAACCTGGGGAAGGGGGCTGGAGGGGACGGCTGGAATGGGGAGGAGGCTGGGGACGCCTCCTGTAAGGACCAGAAGTGGCTCAGCCTGGAGAAGGTCCAGGCACCAACCCGCTAAGTCTCTTCAGGCCTGTCCCAACGTGGCGGAAGCAGGTGGCATTCGGGGGACATGTGGGGAAGTCCCAGGGAGGCAGATCCCAGCCCTACGTCAACGAAAGTCCTGTTCAGAGCCCTCACGGGTGGGATGCGGTGACTAAGGGAAGCGTCCACCACACATGTCTCCCTGCTGGACGTCACAAAGGTCATCCAAGCAGTGTCTGCTGGGGCCACTCGCCCGCACAGGCCATCCCTGAGAAGCCAGGTGAGCAGTAAGACCCCGCAAGCTTCCCTGAGCTTCCACATTCCCCTCCACCAGCGGGGAGTGGACCCAGGATGGGCTTTGAAATCAAGCGCACCTGGACCAGCTCTGCTGCTTACCCTCTGTGTGACCCCAGGAAGCCATTTACCTTCTCTGAGCCTATGGCTTCTCCTCCGAGGATTACATGAGCTGAAGAACGTGGGGACCCCAGGCACACCGTTAGTGCTCAAGAAAAGGAAAGTTTGTTTAATTTTTTATTTATTTCAATCTCACCAGCCGACCACATTAAATCCATAGACTCAAACCTCACACTTAAGGCTCACCACCTCCAAAAGTGGCTTAAATTGACACCAGGTGGGAAAGCATCCTTGGAGACTTTCAGGTGCCTTTTCCGTTTTCTTAGGGAAGGCTAGCTATGACTGAAGCTCTATAAGTTAAGAGCTCTATAAGTTTGTGCGAAACTTCAATGTATGCACTCCCATCAAAGAGGGGATTATTAAGTAGCTGTTCTTATACTTTGCATATTATTCTGCACCTTGCTTTTTTCACTCAAAAACTTTCTAAAGCAAAAAGTGTGAGTCCTCCTACTATGTTCTTCTTCAGGATTGTTTTGGCTACGCTTGGTCCCTTGCAGTTCCATGTGAAATTTAGAATCAGTTTTTCGATTTTTACAAAGAAGCCATCTGCGATCCTGATAACGGACTGCGTTGAATCTGTAGATCAATTTAGAGGGTATTGTCACCTAAACAATATTAAGTCTTCCAATCCATGAATATGGAATCTCTTTCCATTTATCTAGACTTTAGTTTCTTTCGACAATGTTTTGTAGTTTTCAGAGTATACATTTTGCACTTGTTTTGTTAAATTTATTGCTGAGTCTTTTATTCTTTTTGGTGCTATTGTCGACTGAACTGTTTTCTCAATTTCATCTTCAGATTGTTCTTTCCAAGTGTAGAGAAATACAATTGATTTTTGTATATTAACCTTGTATCCTGCAACCTTGCTGAATTTGTTTATCAGCTCTAATAGTCTTTGAGTGGTTTCCTAAGGATTTTCTATATACAATATCATTTCATCTGTGCATAGAAATAATTTTACTTCTTCCTTTCCAATACGGATGCAATTTTATTTCATTCAGTTGTCTAATCGCCCTGGATAGACCCTCTGGAACAATGCTGAATAGAAGTGGCAGGAGTGAACATTGTTGTTCCTGTAGTTAAAGGGAAAGTTTCCAGTGTTTCACCATTAACTATAACGTCAGTGATGTGTTTTTTTTGGTAGATGCCCTTTATCGGCTAGAGGAAGTTCCCTTCCATTCCAAGTTTTTTCGTGCTTTTATCTCGAAAGGGTGTTGCATTTTATCAAATGCTTTCTGCATCTATTGAGATGATCACGTGTATTTTGTCCTTCATTCCACTGATTGATTTTCAGATGTTAAACCAAATTTGCACTCTTGGGATGAATCCTGCTTGGTCATGGTGTATAATTCTTTTATATATGTTGCTGGATTCAGTTTGCTAGCATTTTTTTTTTAGGACTTTTGCATCCATATTCGTAAGAGATATAGGTCTGTAGTTTTCTTTTCATGTGATGTCTCTGTCTGCTTTTGGTATCAGGGTGAAGATGGCCTCATAGAATGAGTTGGGAAGCCTTCCCTTCTCTTCTATTTTTTGGAAGCATTTGTGAGGAATAGGTATTAATTATTCTTTAAATGTTTGGTGGAATTCACCAATGAAGCCATCTGGCCCTGGGCTGTCTTTCTTTGTGGGTAGTTTTTAAAAAATTCTTATTATTGTAATTTAATCTCTTCACTTGCTATATAGGCCTATTCAAATTGTGTATTCATTCTTGAGTCAGTTATGGTATTTTGTGTCTTTCTAGGAACTTGTTCATTTCATCTGAGTTATCTAATTTATTAGCATGCAATTGCTTATGGGATGCCTTTATAATTCTTTTTATTTCTGTAAGGTCAGTAGTAATGTCTCTTTCATTTCTGATTCTAGTCATTTGAATTTCCTGTCATTTTGTCTTGGTCAATCGAGCTGAAAGTCTACTAATTTTCTTGATATTTTTCAAAGCACCAGCTTTTGATTGTCTCTTGTTTTTCTAATTATATATTTTCTGTGTGTATCCTGTCCTTTAGTTCCTCTATTCCTTCTTTACTGCTTTCGTCTGCATTAAGTGAAGGTGGCATTTAAATTTCTTTAATGATACTTTCACTGTATCTTTTTGAGGTATTTCCAACAGCTTCAGATTTGTACTAACTTAATTCCAGTGAGATATAGGAACATTAGTCCTACATCATACTCCCTTTTCCTCCTTAACCCAACATCATGTTACTACAGTTATTACTTTATATAATTTCATATCTGCCTCCCCCCCCCCCCACCGTCTATCCCCCTCCATGGAGGCCCAGGTCCTTCCACAGAGGGACACAGGCTCAGGTGTGGGGCTGATATGGACCGTCACCAAACTTGGATTGCGCACCTATCAGTAAAAGCTTTTGAGCAAGCAGCTCGACATCCATATATTTATTTACGACTTATATACTTGGCAACACTATCTGCATTTCATGTATCAATAAGGCTTCACTAATTCCTTTTTTTAGATGAAGGCTTAAATAGAAATTCTCTGATTCTCTTCTCTTGTCTTTTATGTCTGCTTTGGAGACCTCGGGCGAGGGTACGGGTGGGATGGGATGCAGGTGGGGATGGGGCCACGGCCTGGACTCTCCTTCCCGCTGCCCGCAAGTTGCTTTCCAATATTGTGAGTAAAAGGAGGGGCCCTGCCAGGGGAGGTTGGCTGATTCACCCCATGGAAATGTTGGCGCCCTGGGCTGGGGGGCAGGGTGGGCCCAGTTTCCAGGAAGGACTTGGGCAGGAAGCCAGGCAGGAAGGGGCTGGGAGTTTCTGGAAGGGCAGTTTGGAGAGGCCAGGCCGGGCAGCCCTGGGCCTCACCACACACTGCAGCTGGCTTCTTTCAGAGATGGGGAATCCTTGGCACTTCCTGGCACATGCCAGGGATGAGGGAGGGAGGGAGGGAGGGAAGGAGGTTCTGGGCCCGAGGACAGGACGGGGGTGGTGGGCCGCGCCTCAGCAGGCCTCCAGGAGGTATGGCCGTGGACAGAGAGGAGAAGGTGGGCGGGCTCACGGGGCAGTGACTGGGGCACCTGGCCCTCGCTCTGAGCCTACCCCCCGCCCCCCACCACTTATCCTGTCCTAGGAGCTGCACTTCCAGCCAGGAGGGACCTGACATAGGAAGGGATGGAGAGGGGGCCACGGGGGCTTTGCTTGGTCAGGGGCAGGGGTCAGGTTGGAAAGATCCTTGGGCAGAGAATCCACTGATGGGTGGGCAGGAGCTGCTCCCCGAGGCCCCCGTCTCCACTCTGTGCCCCATGACACCCAGCCCCGGCGGTGCCTCCTGCCTACGTTAGTTAGATAAGATATAGGACAGAAATCCAGAGTGAGGGAGGTGCGAACAATATAGAGGTCGTTTCTCTCTCAGGACTAGCCTGGGCAGAAGCCTTCCGGGGCTGACAGGGTGGCACCATGTGTCAGAGACCTGGTTCTCCCTGCCTGCGGCTCCCCGGCCCCGCGAGGTGGCTGCCCATCCCCCGTTCAGAAGGGGGACGGGAGACAGCCCGGAAGCTGCCCGCGGCCACGCCCACCTGAAGGGATATAGGCTGTAGCATCCCTCAGAGGGTGGTCCCCTGCTTCGCTGCAGCTCTTACCCCCCAGAAATAGCAGAGGAGCTGTGGGGCGGCTGGCAGCGTCCGCCACGCCCCCCCAACACGCGAGCCCACACACAAGCCAACTTCTCCCTCCAAACAAGACCCCCGCCGAACACTGAGTGAAAGCCAGCTCAGGGGTCGTCATGACAGGAAGGCAAACGGTCCAGCTCCCCTGCAGCCCCAGTATGGCCTGTGGCCTCTTGTCCCCCGGCCCGGGTCCCCGCACCCCAGCCTGAGCTCGCGGACCTGACTTCGGCCTCCGCCGTCCGTCTCCTCTGGGCACCTGAGGTTCAGCCCTGAGTCCGCTCACCCACTGGGCCAACAGTCAGTGAAAACCTCCGAGCCCCAGCCTGCGGTCGGGGTCCTGCCCCTCCGGACGCTGTGCTCCAGGCTGGTCCTCCGCGCACACGGCAACCGGTTCAGGGTAGAGCCGGGCCACTCGGGCGGCTCCAGGACTCAGGCAGGCAGCACAGGCCCAGGATGCAAACCTGGGAGAACGAGGGCCCGGGGTGGGGGATGGCAGGGTGGGCCATTCGTCACCCTGCGGAAAACTGCACCGAGACGACCCGACAGAGAAGGAAAGGGGCCCACGAGTCGCAGAAGGCCTGGCTCCTCTGGTGTCTGAGCCCCAGGGAGCAAGGGCTGCCCTGGCGGGAATGTTCGCGGAGGCTGGTTTTCTGCTGCCTGCGATCCAAGCGGGCGGCTGTCCAGATAGGGCACCGAGGACGCCCAGGCCTGATGGGTGAGAGGACGGTGGGAGGGCAAAGCCGTGGTGGGCGGGCTGCCGGCTCTAATCCCGCCCTCGTCACGCCACCTCCAGACCGAGATCCACCTGCCAGAGCCACCGGGGCCGTGGGGGCCATGGCTCTTGTAACTGACAACCGAGCTGAGAACTGAAGGATGAGGACACAGCCACGGGAGGGTGTGACGGAAGGACAGTCCAGGGAGCGCACAGAGGGGGGACGGCCGGGACGGAGCAAGCAGGGGCAGGCGGGAGGCGACGGGTCCCAGAGGAGGGCTGGAGGGGGCGTGGAAACTCTCGCAACCGGAACGTGTGATTAACCAGACGCAGCCTCCACCTGCCACGTTCGCTAACAAGGCTCTTGCCATTAATTTGACAAATGAGCCAATAATGTGTTAAAATTCAGACCTTCTAAGTTCTGGTTCCCCACGAGGGCAGGAACCAAACACACCTGGCACCAGGGGCCAGACAAATAGCCGGGGAGGAGACCAGACTCAAAGACAGGAACCACCGGTTGCCAAACGCCAGGACAAGGGGCCAAAACAGGGCCTCTCGGACAATAGGGAGGGGAGGGCACGGAGGGGGGTGAGGGAGAAAACTTCCAGAGGGTTCCAGGTCAGATTCTAGATGAAGCAGGACTTTTCTGTGGCAAGTGACAGTGCCCCAACCTGAACTGGCTTAATTAAAATGGGCACCGCTGACGTAAGTACCTGGAAAACCCAGAGGTGGGTTCGGCCCAGGTGAAGAGGATTCCAGACACCATCACTGTTGCCCCGCTCGGCTTCTTCCCACCTTTCAGCTTAGCTCACCTCCTCCGATGACTTTACTCTCCTCCCGGTGGAGATGGCTGCAGCAGCTCCAGCCCTTACTTCAGGAAACGGGAATGTCTCTGGTCGACTTTGGGTCATGCCCATCTCTGAGCCCCTTGCTGTGGGTGTGAGGAGCAGGAAGGGCCACTGTGGCTGGGGCGGGGGCTGAGGTCAGAGGGGAGGGCCGGGGAGGGAAGGCCCTCCCCCTGGACAACACGGGAGCCTCGGAGGGTTTGGAGCAAAGAGGAGACGTTGGTTTGAACAGGATTCTGCCACCTGAGCTTGCTTGCTGTGTGGAGAAGAGGTTGTGGTTGGGACAAAGGGGGCCGAGGAGGGAGGTGGGGGCCCAGGGAGGGCCAAGACTGGGTGGCGGCAGGGGTCCGGGGAGGGGGCTGCATCTGGGGAAGGTGAGCCGGCAGGATTTACAGACGGACTGGATGAGGGGGAGGGAAAGAGATAATCACATGCAGCTGAGAGAAGCAGGGCGCGAGCTCGTAAGAAACTTGCTGTGGGCTGAGTCAGCACGGCGGGCTGCGTGCAGTCACGGCACCTGCCCGGCGTGGCGGCACCCGGGGCTTCCTGGCTCTAATTTGCAGGTGGTGGCGTGCCTGTCTGCAGGAGGCCAGGTCCCGCTGCCTGGCCCACCGAGGACGGCCCGCTGGCCCACAGGCTACTGCGAACTGCCCTCTCACCCGTGGCCAGGAGTCCAGGGCGGGGCTGGGCCCACAGCCGGGGGTGAGCGGGGGGTGTTTCTCTCTGGAGAGAAACATGAGGGACAGAAAGCAGAGGCTAGTGTGTTTTTCAGGAAGGAAATCTTCGCCGCTGTAACAGTCTGGGAGTCTCGGCTCGGCCCAGCAGTCCGGCCCAGCCAGGAAGCGCCCCTCCCCCGCCTTCGGGTCAGAGGCAAACAGTTTTGAGGCCAGGAAGGGAAGAGGTGAGGTGAGCATCAAAGCAGCTGTGGAATCCGGGGGCCGGTCGGCTGAGGAAGGGGGTCCTTGCCATCTTACATGCTGATGGTGACTTCCAAGCCCCCAAACTGGGAACAGGCCCGCTGGGGTGGGAGTGGGGCGGGGGCCGGAATTCCTGCAGGACGCTTTGTTCTCAGACGGCAGCCCTGCTAGAGCCGTGAGGCCTGTGCCGTGTCCGGGTGGCCAGCCAGAGCAAGGCCCAGGAAGCCCTCAGCCGGCCACGGGCTGGGCACTGCCCCACGATGCCCGCCCAGCCACCATCGGGCACCCTCCACCCCACCGGCGCCACCGCCCCTCCTGGGACCCCCTCCCTGGAGCCGCCTGGAAACTGGGCCCCGTCCAGCTGGACAGGCTGTGTAATTCCAGCTGGTGGGATCCGCTGAGGCCACCCCTGTTTCCTGCAGCCATGCCCACTGCCTAAAACGGAGACCACGTGTCCTGCTTCCCCTGTCCTCGCTAGGTCCCCCACCCCGGCCATAACCACCACCCCCTTCCTCTCCCCGCCCCCCCCCCCCCCCTCCATGGTAACCTCCTGGGAGCTGTGCTGGAGACGTGCCCTGGGTGGCTCACAGTGGAAACTCAGCAGACCCGCCCTGGTCTCCAGCGCACTGTGCAACATCAGGAAAGCAACTTAACCTCTCTGTGCTCCAGCTTCCTCTGCTTTATGGGAGGCCCCAGGCTCCACGAGAGGACAAACGTTCAACCTCAGGGAACTGCTTCACAATTATGCAATCAGAAAAGTCTGGAGGAAAATCCAGATTTCAGCACCGAGTTCTGATGTTACTTGGATTTGCCGGAATGTTTTTAAACAAACACACACGGCACTTTGCTCTGGGCACCACTCTCCACACTTTGCCTGTACGGGGCGCCAGCAGCGGCCCCACCTCACCGTTTCACAGAGGAGGAGACCGAAGCTTGGACAGGCAGACAGGCTGCCCAGAGGTGGAGGCTGCAGAACCGGGGTTCAGCCCTGGCATCCGGCTCCAGGGTCTGGCTCGTAAACACTGCTCCGCATGCGGGTCCTGAGGGCCGCAAACACCCTAAGCTGACCTGCCCCTGCCCACCTCGAGGACTAAGGTCCCCACTTCAAGAAGAAGTCGTTCTCCAGAACTGTGTAAGGGGGAGGCGTGTGTGCGTGTGTGTATGCCTGTGAGTGTGTGTGTGAGGATGTGTAGGTGTGTGTGTATTGTCTGAGTGTATGTGAATGTGCACACGAGCGTGCGTTGAGTGTGAGTTGTAACCGTGCGTAAATGTGAAAGTGAGCGTGTACTGTGAGTGCATTGTGTGTTCGTGTGTGTGTGTTTGAGAGGACGTGTGGGTGGGTGTGAGTGTGGACAGGAGGTTGGGGGTGTGTGTGCGTGTGTGGCAGCCTAGAGACTCCTGAGAAGAGCTGGCAAAGAAAGGGGGGGGCGGGGGTGAGACTTTGGGATGCGCCTGGAAAAATTAAAGAGCGATTAGTCAAAACTGAATTGTTTTTCTAAACTCCTAATGCAAACAACATGTGGGGCAGCGCCCAGATGGTGCCCGGGAGCCCCTGACAGGGTCCTCAGGAAACAGGTGCTCTTGGAATGTTTCCTGCCGCCGGCTTGTGGCAGGCGAGCGAGGTGGCCATGATCCTCATTACCGTCAGGCGGGCCCAGCTGCAGCCCCGTCCAGCTGGGTGGAAGCCGCAGGCAGCGGTCACGACAGCGCAGGCCTCAGCTGGGCCGGACCCCGCAGCCTGCGTGCCCGGCCTCACCAGCCGGCACGAGCGCCTCCCTGGCCAGGGCCGGGGAACAGGGCTCTGTTGACCCCGTGGGATTGCTGGCAAGGGGTCTATGAGCATCTTTACTTGGGAAAGCCATTGTCAGTTATTCTCCCAGGCACTGCACCGATGAACGGTCCCGCCAGCTGTGAACACGCAGACCGGTCTCCCTACACCTTCCACAGACGTGGAGCCTCCGCCTCCTCTGCCTTCTTCATCCTTGTTCATCTGATAGAGGAAAACGGCATCTCCCAAGGGGCAGATTTCCAGCAGAGGAGGGGCACAGTCATGCCTGTTTTAGGAAGACCATGATGGGGGCTAAGCTGATGACAGACTGTGGTACAGCCTGGATTGTGTTCAGGCACAAAAAATATCTCAGCAACTTAAACAAATAGGGATTGATTTTTCTCACATAATGAGAAATCCAAAATGTTCAATGGCTGAAGCATGCTTGGACTGAAATCTCTGTGCTTCTCTTTCCTCAGGGTCACAAGATGACTGCTGTAGCTCCAGCCAATAGATCCATGTTCAAGGCAAGGAGAAGGAGGAAAGAGGAAGGGCTGGACCAGCTGAGTTCATCTCTTTTTATCAGGAAAGAAAGACTTTCCTCAAAGCCACCCCCAGCAGATAGCTGCTAATATATCATGGGCCAAAACTACCACCTCTGGCTACAGTGGAGTCTGTGGAAGTCTTGCTTTCTCGCCTCCAAAGTGGAAGGCTCCAAGGAAGCAGAAGGTTGGGGATGGGGACTGGGCAGCCTGGGCCCCGCCCACCTGGCTCCGTGGTGGTGAGCCTCTAGCCACCCTCAAACTGTGTGCCCCGTCCTGGAACCGGAGAGAACTCAGCCCACAACGACACCAGGAGATTTCTTCCAGCTCAAGGCAAGAAAATTGCCTCCAAACTTCTGGTGAGAGTCCCAAGGCAAATCCTTGTCTGTCCCAGTGTGGAGCCAGTCGGTGGCGTATCAGGCCCCTTGACAGGCCATCTGCCATGGTCTCTGGGGTATCAGGCCCCTTGACAGTCCCTTTGCCATGGTCTCTGGGGTATCAGGCCCCTAGACAGTCCATCTGCCTTGGTCTCTGACACCCAAAGAAGTCCAGCCCTGTGTCTAAGAGACCCACCAGCTCCCACCAGCCTTCTCCCGGTGTGGCCTCCTGCCTTGAGTGCCCATCCTGGCCAACAGGCCGCTGCTCTGACCGGCCACCCTGCCCAGCCATCCCACCCGCTTCCTGGGCTGGCCATTCCGCCGTCCACGCCCTGCCCCTCTCACACCCCTAAGAACGCTCCCAGACACGTCCTGCGCACAAATGTCCTCCCAGATCCTGTTTTCTGGGAAGACCGAGCACAACAAGAAGATGTCCACTAATGTAGTCACATAATTAAAAAGCCAAGTACCCAGAAAATGGACCGGGGGTTGCAGGAGCTGGGGGAGGGGGAGGGGCACTTGGTGTTTAACGGGGACAGAGCTTCAGTTTGGGAAGATGAGTTCTGTACATGATGCTGGGGATGGTTGCACAACAGCGTGAATGTTCTTAATGCTCTGAAGTGGGCACTTAACAATGCCTAAGATGGGAAATTTTATGTTACATGTATTTTACCACAATAAAAAAAGGTCAAGTAGCCCAAACATAAAGTAAATATCCACACTGGTATCAGTAAATGATTGAGTACATTACTAAGAGCAGAAGAATTTCAAATAAGGTCTCAAGCTGTCCCACACCAAAGGAGGGAGCGCATGGGCTGTGACATCCTTCCCCAGCGCTGGGCGTGGAAAGGGGGAAGAGTAACTCACATGGAGACACCTGACAACACGGCCTTGCCAGGTGGTCAAGGTCAACACCGACGGTGATACGACATGGTGACAGCAGGCACCCTTGATGTGACATGGTGAGAAGGCCCCTGACCTCTGTCGTCTTCCTCCCAAAAACTCTTTATCTTCCAGTGAAATCACAAAGCCAACACAGAGAGCTCTCACGTACCCCTCACCCTGTCCCCCGTTAGTAATATCTTACATTACTACAGCACCTGTGTTACAATTCGCGACCCAACATTGATGTTATTATTATCATTAACTAATTATATTATTGTTAATTATTAACTCAAATGCATACTTTTTCAGATTGCCCTAGTTTTTCCCTAATGTCCTTATTCTGGTGCCTGCATCCCGGGGCTCCCAAACCTCGGTCACTGTCACACCACCTTCACACTGTTGCTGCATCCGTCCAGCACCTACCTGTACTATCATAACTTACTATTTATCCTTTCCACTGGCTTGCTTTTAAAAATGAAAGTATTTTAAAAGAAAGCCTTTATGTCACTATCACTTTTTAAATCTTACACCAAGACACATTTAAACAAACATCCATGTCCTTTAGCACACCACCGAAACCCTCTCCCTCACCCCGAGGTACCTGTCTCACACCTTCAACGTTAAATCATGTGACTTGAACCTCAGTTCTCCTCCGTGTATCGTAACAGCTCCGTGTGGCAGCTGCCTCTCTCCTCCCTCGGAACTCCCATCCTGGCTGACAGCAACTCCATCTTCCCCATTGCTCGGGGAGTCACCCACACCCACCTGGATGTCTGATGGGCCCTGCAAACCTTGCCTGCCCCAAAGTGTGGAGTCCGCAGTGGGATGTACGAGTCTGGAGTCAGGGGAGAGATCAGGGCTGGAGATGATTCATCTGGAAGTCACCAGCGTGTACAGGTGTTTAAAGACCTGGGACTGAGTTCCCAAGAGAGTGAGTAAGACGGAGGAGAGGCCTAAGGACTGAGTCCTGGGGCTGAAGTTTAGCATTCCAGAACAAGGAGGAGCCAGCTTCGGGGCCTGACTCAGAGCAGCCAGCAAAGGCCAGGAGAGGCAGGAGAGAGTGCGCTTCCAGAGCTGGTGAGCTTGCCCGCTGAACGTAGGTAATAGACAGAAAGATGATAGACAGACGATAGACAGATGATAGACAGATGATAGACAGATGATAGATAGATAATAGATAGATAGGTGATAGACAGATGATAGATAACAGATAGATGATAGATGATTGATAGATAATAGATAGATGATAGATAGATAGATGATAGATGATAGATAGTAGATAGATAGATAGATGATAGATGGATGATAGATGATAGATAGATAGATACATGATAAATAGATAGATGATAGATATATACATAGATAGATAATACATGGATAGATGATAGATGATAGATGGATAGATGATAGATAGTAGATAGATAGATAGATGATAGATAGATGATAGATGATAGACAGATAATAGATGGATAAATGATAGATAATAGATAACGGATAGATGATAGATAGTTAGATAATAGATAATAGATGGATAGATGATAGAGAGATAGATAGATGGATGATAGATCCATAGATAGATCCATAGACAGATGTACTGACTTGTAGTGTTTTCCAATTTCTATGGTGAAGCACTCCCACCATGGTTCATTTCAAGCTACCATTGTGGTGTCACTGAACAGGTTGTTGGCACACAGTCAACACTTGCAAGCTGATATGAGCTGGCTCCTGCTCACCACTGCCAGGAAACCAAGTGAAGAAAGAGTCACAAGAAAGAATTAGAAGAACGGAAGAGTGATCCTCATATTAAATTCTGTTGACATGTCAAATTAGATGAGGACTTCTGCAGTGATGTATATAAAATTTTGTCATACAAAAATGTTAAACTTCATTCAGGCAAGATGCAAAAATAGCATGACCTCATACCCTGTTTGTAAAGTCAAGTTCTCCCAATGTGACTTAAAAACCAGAGAAAGGAGGAGAAATAACCGCTCAGCTCATTTATTTTCAACCTTTCCCCTTTTTTCTAATATATGTATTAAGGCTATAATTTTCCCTCTAAGCATGGCTTTAACTGCATTCCACACATTTTTATGTTTGGTATTTTATATATCATTCTCTCAAAATATATTTTTTATTGCCATAGTGTTTTTTCTTTGGCTCTTATGGTTTGGGGTTTGGTTTTTGTTGTTGTTTTGCTTAATTTTTTAAGCAAAAATCACTAATATTCTTAAATTCAGAGACAGGAAGAGGAAGTATTCAAAGAAACAATGGTTTGACCCCAGGCTGATTCATTTTTACTTGGGCCCACTTTTTTCTTCAGTTTCTTTCTTTTTGATGGAATTACTCCTCATATCTTGTGCTTAGTTAACATCTGGAAATTTTAGTCAGATTTAAAGTGACACACGCGGGACTTCCCTGGTGGCGCAGTGGTTAAGAATCCGCCTGCCAATGCAGGGGACACGGGTTCAATCCCTGGTCTGGGAAGATCCCACACTCCACAAAGCAACTAAGCCCATGTGCCACAACTACTGAACCTGCGCTCTAGAGCCTGTGAGCCACAACTACTGAAGCCCGTGAGCCACAACTACTGAGCCCGTGAGCCACAACTACTGAAGCCCGCACACCTAGAGCCTGTGCTCCGCAACCAGAGAAGCCACCGCAATGAGAAGCCCGTGCACCGTAACGAAGAGTAGCCCCCAGTCTCCGCAACTAGAGAAAGCCTATGCACGGCAACGAAGACCCAATGCAGCCAAAAACAGATAAATAAATAAATTTATTGAAATAATAAAAAATAAAGAGACACACTCAAATACTTCTCCATAATCTTTAGATTGTTTTAGGACGTACTGTTTTATTACTGCAAAAACTTTGAACTTTTCTACTGTAAGCATTAATAACATTTCAATTAAATGACTGTCTACGTAATGGGTAACATTTCATTTTTTTAAAAAAAAGGATTTTTTTAGTTTTCTTTTAAATCATTATTTCTAACTTAATTTTATTGTGCTCAGAGAACACATACTGTAATATTCCAATTCTTTGAAACTTTTTGAGACTTGCTTCCCAGTATGAGTACATTTTTGGTAAACTTCCAACGTGTGCTTGAAAAGAGTGTTTTCTAAAGTAGTTGTGTGTCCAATGTACTACACAGGTCCAACAGGTCAAGTTCACTGATCCTGTTATTTGAATCTTTTATATCCTTACTGAGTTTTTTCTGCTTGTTCAACATGTTACTGAAAGAGGTAAGAGGTGTATTAATACCTCCCACTATAGCTCTGGACTTAGCCATTTCTCCTTGTCTGTTTTCTGTTGTCTGTTGTTCCTCCTAGTTTCTGTTCGTGTGGTCTTTTCTCTGTCTGGCCTGGTTACTTTTGTCGTGTGCTTGATATTAAAATTTTAAACATTGTTGGTAGAAATTATTTGAGGCCTCGAATGCTGTTACCTTCTTTCAGAGAGGTATTTAAAGGTAATAAATACCTCCAGAAAGGTTTTTCTATAGTGCCTTAGACCCTAAACTCTAAATCTAGTCTTGGGGTTTGAGATTATGTTAGACTGGGCAGCAGCTCCTGCAGGGCTGGTGGAGGTCTGCCTGCAGGTCACCCTCGGTCCCGGAGGTGCTGCTTTAAGGCTCTGAACCAGCTTCACCAGCTCTTCCCTTCCTTATCCCCCCAACTGCCAAAAGCACTGCTCAGCTCCCGCACCCTCTGCCGAAATCGGCAAACAGCCTCAAGGAGAAGGTGATCCCAAATGTTGAACTCACATTTTTGGAATTTTTACTTTATACTAGGTTCTTGGCCCAGTAATTCCTCACGATGTTGTTAGCTCTCCAGTGCCTTCAAGCAGGCATTTTGCTTTGTTTTGTTTTGTTTTCTTTTGTCTGGTTTTTCTAATTGTCTTCAGTGGAAAGGCTGGTACCAATCACTCAGTCACCTTTACAAAAAAAGCAAAACTCTTGCCTCATTTTTCAAAGGAAAGAGTCATGGCTTCCTATCCCCCAGAAGAAGGAGTACCTTATTTTCATTCCCAGAGAGTTCTCTTCCATGATGAGTATCTCCACTGATGAAAATTTGAGGGAAGAGGTTTGCTAGTAAGGACTCTTAAAGGCAGACAGTATTAAGAGCACAATGGGCTACTACCAGCCAAAATGCTAAATGCAGAATTCTGTTTCCACACACAAATTGTTAAGCTCATTTCTTCAACTCCTGCAAACCTCAGCTACCATTAAACCCCGGAGCAATTAGGCAAGACGGAAATAGCACAGCCACTTGGTGACAGCATGTCCTAACTATAGGAAATATACCTAAATGGGAACCAAAGGTCCAAAATCAAATCACAGGTTAGGACAACATCACTACAGGAGGTTTGACAGCCAAGCCCCTGCCTCAAAATATGACAGGGAAGGGATGATGTAGAAGACAGATCCTGGAGAAGAGAGACTCAGCACAGCCCCGGGCCAGCACCCCCCCTCCCCCGCACCCAACTCAGCCCATCTGCCCACAGTCCTCACCCCTTAGCTCTCACCAGAGGGAGGGACGTATTTGCACTTGCACTCAGGAGAAATCTTGGTGGATATTTTAGCCCCTTCCTTACATTCAGCCTCATTCAAGATCTCTCTTCGTGACGGCACCGTCCTAACCCACTTTCTCACTGATAAAAATACCACTTCTAGTTCTCGTCCTAACAACCAGAGAAACTTGGCGTTGGAACTGCTACTGGGAAATCTCTAGTGACCCTTCACGTTAAGAAAGGAGGAAGGGGAAATTCAGAGAGCCTGACCGACCTGCCCAAAGGCGCAGCCACTCAGGCAGGGCCGGGGGAGCTGCTGCCTGGCCATCCGTCGCTGTCCATGTGGCCTCAGTCACAACACTTCCTACCAGCCCAAGGCTCGGGGACCGGGCCGGTGGGCGCCGGGCTGGGGAACTGACTTCCCAGGGCTATTTCAGTAGGGTCTGCCGAGACAGAAGACGGTGTGGTGAGAGCAAAGGAGAGGGTCAGACCCCCCCCCCCACACACCGGAACCGGTGAGGGCCTTACGCTCCCGCCAGCCCTCAGCCTGGCCTCCCGTGCCACCCGCCAGCGCCACAGAGGGGACGCAACTGGACTTCAGGCACCCGGCACCTGGAGTCTACGGACTGATTCCCTCCTGAGCAAGACCTTTCCAGGCAAACAACAGCCTGGTTCCGCATTTAACTCGCTGTGTGACTCTGGGTGGGTGGCTTCACCCCTCTGATCCTTCCTTCCCCCTCTGTGGCGTGGACATGGTAACAACACCCATCCACGGGTTATTGTGTGTCACTCACTTGAAGCCGTGCCTGGCTCGCAGTGAGTGCTCAGGGCATGGTAGCTTTGCTGGCAGAAAAGGAAAGTCGAGGGAGGTGTAACGCCGCGTGGGAAGGATTTGGTCAAACCCGGAATCAGCACGGGTCAAGGGCCTACCCCGGGCCAGGTATTTCTCTCAGTGGCTGCTGTGTGTTCGCTCCTTCAACAGCCTCTGCTTGAACACCCTCAGGGACGGGGAGCTCACTGCCGGGCGTTCCATTTTTGAAGCCTTGATGGATTAGGAAGCGTTTTCGTCAGGAGAAGTGTACCACCTACAGCTCCCTGGTCCCGGCTCTGCCATCCTGAACCACACAGCCTTTGCCTCCATGCGAAACAACAGTAATAATAGTAATATAACGGCGACAATTTTTTGAGTCGGTCTGGTGCGCTAATCGCCGTGCTCCAGGCCTTTGAATGTATTATCTCACTTTAGTGCTGAAAACCAGCTACTGTGCCCAACCCCCCACCCCAACAAAGACAGGAAGTTCCCAATTTATGAACTAATTGTGTTCCTAAAATTCTTTCCTACGGCTGTTGTTTGGCCGGCGGAACCGCTTTCCCACATAAACAAGTTCTAAATGGCTGTGGGCGCCCAAAGAGGCCCCCGAAGCCTGGCTAACCCACCACGCCCGATGGGCCACCAGGCATCTGCGGTGACACAACGGACTCGGCCGGGTTACAGGCGCAGCCATTAAACAACGCAGGGAAAACGGACGTCGGGGGAAAAGACGTTTGTTCGTCTTCAATGCGGCTGCTTGACGAAGCGCCGGCCTGGAAGAGCACGGCTGACTTTCCACACCGGGAACCAGCCCCAGAGCCAGCTCTCCACCACCGAGAGACCTGGACAGCCACGCTGAGAACTGGACCCAAAGGCTGGCCCCTGGTGGTGGGCATGGTGTGGGGTCCCAGAAGAGTCGGCCGGCCTGGCTTTGCCACCTCCTGCACGTGTGGCCCTGAGCAAACTTCCTGCCATCTCGAGGGTCCTGCGTGGAAAGTGGGGTCACCACACACCTTCCTGGGGGCAGTTTTCACCCGCTCCCCAAGCCCCTCTGATGCCCGGCCTGCGGGGGTGTCTGGCGGCTGGGCGGCTGGGAGAACCCAGGTTTGCGGTCAGCAGGTCTGCGTGACTCCAGCAGGTCACCCAGCCTCCCTGGGCCTCAGTTTCCCATCTCTGCGCTGGGCACAGACATGCTTGTGTGTGTAGGGCTAATCCTGAGGATTGGCAATAATGCCTGTAAGGTGCCGGCACGGGGCCAGGCACACACACGCTCAGTAACTGGTACTTGGGGTTGGGAGTCGGGAGCTGGGAGAGGCCGCCCCGGCCGGCATGAAACAGAGGGACAGCCGAGAGCGGCCGAGAGGGCAGCCGTTTTCCCGGGGCAGCTCCTTCCCAGACGGCTCCACCCAAAGCGCACAGGTGCTTCCTGGAGGGGGCGCACCTTTCACCAGGGACCTGGACATGGCTTGTCATTTTAGCTCTGAAAAATGGGATGGAGGTTGTCAAGGGGAAATCCCTTCTTACCAGAGATGAGACTAGAGCTGGGGAAACCCTCTCCTCTTTCTCCCCCTGCCACCTGGCTCTGCCTGAAGCTCACCCCTGATGCAGCCTCTCCCAGGAAGACAAGGATGCTCACCCGGGGTTCAGAGCCTGCTGTGTGTTTTGAGCAAATCACTCACCCTCTCTGAGTCTGAGATCCTCATCTCTTACTACGGGGAGGAAGGTGACAACCATTCATTCATTCAGGAGATTTTTACTGAGCATCTACCAGGGGGCGGCGGAGGCGGCGGTGGTGGGAGGGGGTGAAACCACAGTGAACACGGTCGAGGCAGCCTCATCCGCACGGTGGACCGTCCAGTGGGAGAGCCAGGCTTTAGTCAAACCATCTGCAAATGTCTAATTGCAAAACCAAATATCTAGCTGAGAAAGTGGTGGTCAGGCAAAGGTTCTTCCAACAACTTTTTAGCAGCAGAACCCTTTGTTCAAATAAAGTCTTACACGGAAAGTGAGCATGGAAAATAGATCAGAGGAAAGCAGCTGGGAGGGCTCCGGGGCGGGTATGTCCAGGACCCTAGGCCTTCGAGGAGCACGGCTGGAAACTGTGCTGGGGGTGGGGGAGGGGAGGAAATGTCTGCAGGTGGCCGAGCGGTCCTGGCCCGGGGGGGCACTCGGGGATCAGTGCTGTCATCCCTCTCTCTCTAGGGGAGAAGAGGGCCGCACTTCAGACGGTCGTGGCGGCAGGGGTGCTGGGTGCCAGGGCAGACTCAGCCCCGGAGCCCAGTGTCACTCAGCTGGCCGAGGGTGCCCTGGGGGCTGTGAGTCGGGGTCACCGGGTGGCGGGGACGCGTTGATGCAGGGGGACTCACGCTGGAAACCAGCTCCGTGCAGTGGCCGATTATCTGATGGAACGCTTCCTTCATCAGCGCTAATATCCATGTAGTGAAACAATGAAAGGGTTTCCTATCAGTTCCAAATAGGACGTGAAAAACTCTCAGTGCTAAGAGTAGAGGATGCTCGAATAGGGCAATGGGAAACGCCTGAGTCACCAGAGGGCTCTTTGATTCCAACGGCCAATCGGTGAAAGGAAAGAGAGAGAGAGAGTGGCTCATCAGTGGTCACGGGGAGGACAGGAAGGCCGGTCTTTCACGTGGGACCCCCGAGGGCCGAGAGCGGGAGGAGCCCAGCTGTGAGGACGCCCCCTGGAGAGAGGAACGGAGCCCCCAGCTTCACCGGCCCCCACCTGCGCTCCACAGCAGCTACGGGGGCCTTGTTTAAGGAGGAACTTCCAGGACATGCTCGTCTCAGAGCACCGCTCACCCTGGAGCTGGACGGCCGCAGGGCTGACCCGGGGCGAGGAGGCCAGTCCGCCAGTGCCTTGTCCTGGGGCTCGGGGCAGCCCCCGGGGCCTCACCCGCAGCTCAGATTTTCTGCAGGAGAAACGGGACAGCTCCTCAGGCCCGATTCCTGCCCAAACCTTTCGGAACCGACCTCCCAGCCCCCTCTGGCTGGACGCGGGCCGTCTTCTCCCCCTTCTCTAAGATGGCACTGGGCCATTTTTCCGGAAAAGACGAAGTGTGTACCTGCCCAGCAGGGCAGAATGGCGGTTAGCTTCGTGGCTACTGCGGGCACTCAGACCTGTGCTCCTAAAGTTAACTGCCTGTTAAAGTCAAACTACAGGCCTGGGTATCAGCCTGGGAAGTTACAGGGGTGCCTGGCGTGGCTCGAGCCTACGGGAGTCTCAGCCTTCACTTCGCTTCGAGGAGCCGGCCTCCTCCGGGGCTTGCTTGGCCCAAGGAAACGATGCAGGCCAGAGTCTTGCTTACGAAATGATTCTCTATGGGGTCAGAAATTACTGTAATGAATGACTTTCCCTTCCTTGCTGGTGATGTTAGACTGTACCCACCTTTAAGCTTCCCAGTGAGGCGAGAATGTTTGAACCTGCCCGTGGCCATATCACCTGGGGGCCTGCCTACACCTAGGTGCCCGGGGAGGGGCGCACGCAAGCCGAGCTCTGCTCTGCGTCGACAACAGCTCGTAGGAGAAACATTTGGGTGATCTGCTGGCACGGGTCCAGGTCCTGTGCACAGTAGGGGCTTTCTGAGCGCGCATCAGATGAACCCGAGCCGAAGGGAGCTTATTCAACACGTGTCATCCAGGGTCTCCTTCCCCGGGAAATGGCATGTCGGGTGGAGGGAAGGCTCCTTGGGCTCCGCTCCAGATCAAGCTGGAGGCTCCTGAGAGAAAGGGGCCCAGCTCAGCGTCGGGCTCAGAACAATGCCGAGCGCTCAACGTGGTGCAGGTGTGTGTGTGCTGGAAGCTCCTTCCTGAAGCCTCTGAGGTCAGGGGCCAGGGCCCAGCGGGCTGGCTGCCTTTATTGTCCACTGTCCTGGCTGGGACGGGAAGCACTTTCTGTTCCCGATTGCTCGGGTGGATAATTTACAGTGGGAGCTCAGGGGCAGCGTGCCAGCACCTGCTTTCCCACCGAGAGGCCCGCTTCCGGACTCGGGGGCCTTCAGGAGGGGTCCACCTCTGCACAGATACAGCCTCCCCAGACCCCCCCGGCTGCCCTCTCTGCCACGCTGGCCTGTGGGCCACCGGACCTGCTGGGCTGCGGCTGAGGCTGCTGTCGAGCCCCCCGCCCATGGGGGACAGTTCAGCCCCCCGGGGTACATGCCACACTGGCCCAGTAATGAACAAGGACCACCAAACCTCACAGACCATGTCCTCCCTTCTGTTGAGGACCCACTCCCGTGCCTGGAGCGGCTAGGTGACACACACACGCTCCTCCCCTTTTCACTTGATGGGGATTGTGGGTCCCATTTCACAGACGAAGAAACTGAGGCTCAGAGAGGCCACTACCCAGGTCGTAAAGGGAAGTGCTGGGGTTCGAGCGCAAGTCTGTCCGGGGCCCTGGGTTCTCTTGCAAACTCAGATGTCTCCAGGTCCCAGGCAAAGCACCCCATGGGGAGGTACTGGCCGCAGGCAAGCACGGGGCAGTGGGTGAGGAGAGCCTGCTGTGACCCTGAAGCAAGGTAGGCCTGTGTGGCCAGATTTCTATGTGGAATCTCCACATGTTCCCATGTTAGTAACTGGCACTAAACACTGGGTAGGTCAGAGTAAGCCTGTGCGCCGTACCGGTGACAGCAGCGTGCACCTACTGTATGCACAGTGGTCCCTCGGCCTCTCCATGCCCCCCTGCAGCTGGTTCCCTATCGGACAGACAAGGAGACTGAGGCCCAAGAGGCAAACCAGCTGACCGCGGGCACCCGGCCAGTCCCGGTTTGCTCGCTGCATCCCTGCCTGATATACTGACATCACGTCCAGCTAGAAACAGGGGAAGAGTTTAGGGGTCCGGCGGACGATGGGGACGCCGACCTGTTTCCGTAGGTCATTTTCCTGTTCCTGGGGCTGGCCCTGACACCGGCACCCAGAGCCCACACTAACCGCTGGCCGGTGCCACCAGGACTGGCCCAGCAGAAGCTCGGCTCCCTGACTCCAGTGGCCCGAGATGGCCCCAGGCTCCTGCTCTCTGCCCGGGGCCCCTGCCCCTGGCCCGGCCTCCCCCAGCCCGAGGCAGGGTGGGTGCATCACCGCGTGCCCGGACCCAGGCCCGCCCGCTCCCCTGAGTGACGGGCTGCCCTTTGTGGAGGGGGAGATTAGGCGCGGGTGAGGGGGCCGCGCAGCCCTCCCGGATGACAGGGGCCGTCAGCCCTACATGCCACACAGCCCGGAGCGAGGGAGCCTTGACAGGCCTGGAGGGGATCCAGGAGGGAGCGCGAGGGGGGCGCACCCCTCAGCACAAAGGCCGGGCCTGTCTTCACACCTGCGGGAGGATCGAGCCGGCTGGGGGGGCGGGAGGGGGGCCGGGGCGCATGAATAATTCGCTCTGAAAGAAGCATGTCACGGGGAGATAGCTCAGCCAGACACTTCAAATAAAGGCAAGCAGCCGCGGTGACAGGGGACATTCTTTCCCACCGATGCGCTGCTGGGACCTAAGTGCTGGGATGTCGTGAAAGAAAGGCGTCTTGAACCCTTCATAGTTATTTTTATTAAAAAAAAAAAAAAAATGAGCGCCAGAGAGAAAGAATGAAAGATACCACCACGATGCACAGATGAGCCTGCAGCCCTGAGAAAGGCCAGATAACAAGCGCGGCACCTCCGTTCTGCCCTTGCTGGCACTCTCGCGGTTGGGGTCAGGCCCGCCCACCCCGGCGCCCTCCCCACCCCCGGCCCAAACCCGCAGACCAGCCCCGTGACCCCTCCCCTCCTGCTTCACAAGGACCACCCCGGTCAACCACCCCGCCTCCTCGCTCCCTCCTCCCCCGACACCATCATGTGGGGCTCAGGTGTGACCCCGTCGTCCACCCAGCCAGCCGAGCCCTCACAGCAAGGGCCCTGCTGCTTTCTACTCCATGTCCCCCATCAAAGCACAGGGTCCTGTACACAGTGGCCACCACTAAATGTCAACCGAAGGGAACAATGGCGGTGGTTTCTTTTTTCTTGGGAGAAAGCGGCAATGAGCCTACAAATAATAATAGTGGAGTGAAAAACTGACCCTCTCAGTGTCCATTCATAGAGGAACTAGAGCCCAACGGGGGACCCCTCTGGGGCCCCTCAAGACTGAGGCAGGGCTTCCCTGGTGGTGCAGTGGTTGAGAGTCTGCCTGCCAATGCAGGGGACACGGGTTCGTGCCCTGGTCTGGGAAGATCCCACATGCCGCGGAGCAGCTGGGCCCGTGAGCCACAATTACTGAGCCTGCGCGTCTGGAGCCTGTGCTCCGCAACAAGAGAGGCCGCGACGGTGAGAGGCCCGCGCACCACGATGAAGAGTGGCCCCCGCTTGCCACAACTAGAGAAAGCCCTCGTGCAGAAGTGAAGACCCGACACAGCCATAAATTAATTAATTAATTAATTAAAAAAAAAAAAAAAAGAAGACTGAGGCAGTCCTGTGTGTGTCCACGTGGATGAAGGCATGTGGGGGGGCTTCTCCCCGAACCACGGCCTGGGGCTACCTCTGCCGAGTCAGGATTTAGTGGGAGAAGGGGGCTGAGGGACTTGCACTTTTTAGCATAGGCACTGGGTATATTTGGATTTTTTACATTGAGTGTGTATTACTTTTGTAACTAAAAGTATATATTCTCAATCCCTGTGGTTTAGCAAGAGCTAAACCCTTTCCCAAGCTGGGTTCCAAGGCATTCTTTGCTGGCGGAAGAAAGAGGGGTCTGAAGATGGTGGCTTTGCATCCACCGTCCTCCAGCCGTGATGCCTGGCGGGGAGGCCGGGAGGCCAAGACCCTCGTCCTCAGGAGGCTCCAAGAAGCCATCCTTCTTCCTTGGTTTCCTCCCTCCCACTCCAGCCCTGCGGGATCCCAGGTACAGGGAAGGACCTGGGAGGAGGCCTGCAGGATGTCCAGTGTCCAGCGTCCAGCACGAGCCCCTGACAAGAGCTCTTGTGGGAACCCAGCGGGCAGGGCCGTGAGGTCAGGGGTCCTTTTTATCGAAGCCTTGCTTTCACAAAGGACCTCGAGTTTAGACCTCTTCTATATTACCTCCAAATTAGGTTCCACTACAGAAGCCTTTTTGCTGGGGCGTTAATCTTTGTTATTTAAACAATTCGTCACACGCTGTTCTGTCTTGTCTTCATTGTTAGTATTCTAGAAGGCCCCTCGCTCCTGGAGGGAGCGGCCTTGGGACACAGATCCCAGCGTTCCCAGAGGACACTTGCTGCTTGTACACCGGGGACCCTCGGGACTTAATGCTGTGCCCCTGAGGCCAGGCCCGGAGCCACCAGACAACCCCCCAGAGAACCGGGAGAGACCCGAGCCCAAGTGTAGTCATACTGAATTCTCCTTTTTGGGGGAGGCTCATCCCCAAGCCACTGTCCCTTCAAAGGCCACCAGGCCGGCCCTGGATGTAGAAGATGGGGCCCAGGGCGCCAGCAGCTGCACCGGGGCTGGGCCGTCCCTTCCCTGAGCGGTGGCTGCCCCCACGAGGACAAACGCGGGCGGCCAGGCATTTCCGGGGCAGGGGAAGCTGGCCGACGGGGGAGAGGGGAAGAAGGGCCCGAGGGCCGGACACACTGGGCTGTGAAAGGGGCTGAGCAGGGGCCCTTCACCTCACGCGTTTTAGTTTAACAAACTACAGCTGTTATGGGAAAAATTAAAACATGCCACCTCGTGATTATGCTCACACAAGGTAATGAGGAGATTTACAGAAATACGTGTATATGGTTTTTTTTTTTTAATTTTTTTATTTATTTATTTTTGGTTGTGTCGGGTCTTCGTTGCTGCACGCGGGCTTCTCATTGCGGTGGCTTCGCTTGTTGCGGAGCACGGGCTCTAGGCGCACGGGCTTCAGTAGTTGTGGTGCGTGGGCTCAGTAGTTGTGGCTTGCAGGCTCTAGAGCGCAGGCTCAGTAGTTGTGGCGCACGGGCTTCGTTGCTCCACGGCATGTGGGATCTTCCCGGACCAGGGCTCAAACCCGTGTCCCCTGCATTGGCAGGCGGATTCTTAACCACTGCGCCACCAGGGAAGTCCCAAAGTACGTGTATAGTAACCTGGAGTCGCTCTGAGGAGTGAGTGCAACTGTGGAACACGAATCAGTGGAAATGCTGAGTGAGGAACAGCATCTTCTTTCAGCCCTGTCAGTGGGTTTCTGCAGTTGTGTTCAACCTCGTTTTTGTTTTTGTTTGTTGCTAATTTTTAAACGGCTTTATTTTTTGAGCAGTTTTAGAGTCATAGCAAAATTGAGTGGAAAGTACAGAATTGTAACATGGTACATTTGTTACAATTGATGAACCCACATTAACACATCATAAGCACCCAGGGTCCATAGCTTACATGCAGGTTCATTCTTGGTGACGTACATCCTGTGGGTTTTGATAAATGTATAAGGACACATATTCACCATGACAGTATCATACAGAACAGTTTCATTGCCCTAAATTCCTCTGGGCTCCACCTGTTCATCCTTCCCTCCCTGCAACCGCTGGTGGCTACTGACCTTTTCACTGTCTCTACAGTTTTGCATTTTCCAGAATGAAATATAGTTGAAATCACACAGTGTGCAGTCTTTTCTGATTGGCTTCTTTCACTAAAGAAGTGTAGGTTCACTGATTGTATCAAACACTCTACTCTGTTTTAGTGAAATGGACCACAGTTTATACATTCATTCACCTGCCGAACGACATCTTGGTGGCTTCTATTATTATAAATAAAGCTGCTATAAACATACACATGCAGGGTTTTTGTGGACATAAATTTTCAACTCCTTCGGGTAAATACCAGGGAGCATGATTGCTGGATAGTATGGCAAGAGTATGTTTAGTTTTGTAAGAATCTGCCAAACCGTTTTCCAGAGTGGCTGCACCATCCTGCATCCCCACCAGCAATGAAGGAGAGTTCCTATTGCTCCACATCCTGGCCAGCATTTGGTGATGTCAGTGCTCTGGATTTTGACCATTCTGACAGGTGTGCAGTGGTGCCTCATTGTTGTTTTAATTTGCCTTTCCCTGATGACATATCAGGTGCAGCATCTTTCCATGTGTTTATTTGCCATCTGTAGGTCTTGTTTGGTGAGGTGCCTGCTCAGGCCTCTTGCCCGTTTTTAAATTGGCTTGTTTGCCTTCTTATTGAGAAGAAGAGGGCTCTTATTGAGCCCTCTGCGTATTGTGGACAACAGCCCTTTACCAGATGTAAACCTTTTGCAAAGGTTTCCTCAGCCCGTGGCTTGTCTTCTCACCCTCTTGGTATTTCACCTCTTTCAGGGAAAACGTTGAAAGTCTGAGTTTGAGACCCACCCACATGCAGTATCATTGGGACCCCTGCCCTCCTCATGCCCGGTGGTCCCTGAGGGGAAGGGAGGGGCCTGTGAGGAAAGATTAGTCCTCACAGGGAGGGACAGAGATTCCTCCCTTGTGGGGGACGGACGTGGGGGAGAGTCGGGCCTGGAGGAAAAAGCTAAGTGTGAGGAAGGGGAAGTAAGAGGGTGCGGGGATGGGGGACACTTGGGATGGGCAGGGAGGCCGGGTGGGAAGCAGAGTCCACCTGAGGCTTCTGTCCCGGAGGCTGGAGTCCTGGAGACAGATGCACACGGACTTTCCTCTGCCAGGCGGGGAGGACCCTGGAGCCGGGGTCCTACGCTGTCACTAGGGGGCCCTAGTGAGCTGCTCCGAAACCTTGTCAAGGTGCCCTTGTCAGCTGAGACCGAGTGGAGAGGCCATCCCTGGTACTTTCAAAGGTCAGACCCTAAAAGGGCCCGTAACCAAATGCAAGGGTCAGATTTTGCTATGTTCACCCAGGCCACGCATCCTGGGCATAAACCAGAATCCAAATCCAAACCATTCCTGAGGCCCGAGTTGGCGGGTAGCGCTCCAGGGAGAACCTTCACATAAATATTCCCTGACTTGACAAAACAGGCCGCTTTAAGGATGTCCATGAAACTGCTGGCATTTGATTTCCCTTCTCAAAACCCATATCACCAAAAATAATCAAAGAGGTAAACGTAACGCCAGGCTGGAGCCCAGCTGGTCTCTGCAGGCCTGAGCTGTTGCCAATTTCACACAAATTCATCAACTGTCAAAGCAGAACTGTGGCTCTATCTCCACCTCCCCAGGAAGAACCGAAGTCGTCACCGGGCCCTGATCATAAGATCTCAAATCGGAAATCTTAGCCAAATTTCCTCAGCTCCCAGGTACCGAGAAATAAGCCCAATAAGGAACCTAAATTCTGACAGTCCTGGTTCGGGACGACTTTTTCGAATCATTAGCCCCTGGAGGTCCTCACAGGACCTCAGGTTTGGTCCTGATCACCGGGTGGGAGGATGTAAGAAGGAGAAGCTGGAAAAAGTGAAGCGCAGAAAGGAAGTAAGATAAACACTGAAGAGCATCTGAGTCACCAACCTGCAGATGTCACGGGCAGGAAGCACGCTGATACCCGCACCCCCGCCCCCGGACAACTGGGCAGAGACCCCTGGGCCTCCGGGCACCTGACCTCTGTGGGGACGTGTGCCCCCAGCAGCACCCGGAGCCCCGCCCCCAGGGCTTTCTCGGTGCCTGTCCTGCGCCCAGCATCCCACCACTGAAGGCTCTGATCTCCTCTGGGACGCACACAGAGACACGGGAGTCCGCCTAGACGGACACAAATGAGAGACGGCTCAAACAAGTGACGGTGCCTACATCACAATGGAACGTGACACAGCTGTAAAAGAGAGGGGAGAAACTCATTATTGGTGGGTCTCCAAGAGACATCGTTCAGGGAAAAAAATCAAGGTGCAGAACCCTGGTGTAAGAAGCAGGGAGACAGAAATACTATTCAGCTGTAAAAAAGAAGGAAATCCTGCCATTTGCAACAACATGGATGGACCTCGAGGGTGTTATGATAAGTGAGATAAGCCAGAGAAAGACAAAGACTGTATGATCTCACTTATATGTAAAATGTTAAAAACAAACAAACAAACAAACAGAAAACCTGAACTCATAGAAAACAGAGATTGGTGGTTGCCAGAGGTGAGGGATGGGAGGGTGGGCAAAATGGGTGAAGGGGGTCAAAAGGGACAAACTACCAGTTATAAGATGAATAAGTCCTAGGAATGTAATGTAGAACATGGTGGCTATAGTTAATAATACTGGGCTGCATATTTGAAAGCTGCTAAGAGAGTAGAACTTAAAGAAAGATCCCAAGAAAAAAAAATCTGTAACTATGTGTGGGGATAGGTGTTAACTAGACTTACTGCAGTGATCATTTCGTAATATATACATATATTGAATCATTATGTTGCACACCTGAAATGAATATAATGTTGCATGTCAATTACATCTCAATTTAAAAAGAGGATCTAGGAGACTTCCCTGGTGGCGCGGTGGTTAAGAATCCACATGCCAATGCAGGGGACACGGGTTCGAGCCCTGCTCCAGGAAGATCCCACATGCTGCAGAGCAACAAAGCCCGTGCATCACAACTGCTGAGCCTGCGCTCTAGAGCCCGTGAGCCACAACTACTGAGCCCGTGTGCCACAACTACTGAAGCCCACGTGCCTAGAGCCCGTGCTCCACAACAAGAGAAGCCCGTACACCACAAGGAAGAGTAGTGCCTGCTCGCCGCAACTAGAGAAAGCCCGTGTACAGCAATGAAGACCCAATGCAGCCAAAAATAAATAAACAAATTTATTAAAAAATAAATAAATAAAATAAAATAAAAAGAGGATCTACAGACACATACGCTTGTTCCTAGGAGAGCTGTCTCTAGAACTCACCAGGGGCCAGTGATGCAGGCTGTCTCTACAGAATGTAACTGGGGGACAGCGGGGGGGAGGGGGCTTTCCACTGTGTGCTCTTTTGTACCTTTTGGATCTTAGATCACATGAATGTGTTACCCTTTAAAACATATTTGGATTTTAAAAGGAAGGGAATGGAAAAGATCTCCATGGAGAGACGTTGAGAGTGATACAGATTCGTGATTAAATGAAAGCTGTTAACAGGGTGTCCAGGGTGCATCAACCTGTGTTTAAAAAAAAGAAAAAAAAGAAAAAAGAAAATATTCACAGATTTTCCTTCCTTTCGGAAAATCAAATTGATGGAGCAGGATTCTGTAGTCTTTCTTTGAGGGCGTCCCTCCCACCGTTTCCTAGAGCCCCTTCCCTTTAAGGAGGAAACACCCGGAAAGACAAAACTGTTCACCTAAGAACATCACCAGCACGCCCCTTTCCAGGAGAGGCCTCACTGGGGCCGCAGTTCCTAACCCTAAAGAACACTTCCTGGCCCACACACCCTCCACGTGTACACGTGCTCACCGGTGCCACAGCCCCCACCACTCCCTGTTGCACCCTGACACTGAAGCTGAGATACTGCTTTCATCTCTAAAGGCCTTTACACAGTTGCTCTTCCTATGGTGGAGACATAGCTCGTGGTACCACATCTCCACCAAAAATTGGAAAATAGAAAGTACCACGGGTGTTACTTTACGGACACGAAGAATATGCACATGGGGTCAACCTGCACACACCGTCCTGTGCCTGCTTACCACGTGCATTACCAGCTCGCCAGAGCTGCCTCATCAGGTTGTCAAGGTTGTGCACTGCTCATTCCAGGGCCCCGTCCAGTACGGTCTGCCCGGAGGGCAGCTCCTGGAACCCACCACCTGCACAGCTGACACAGCAGAGGTCCAGGTCCCAGCCCCTGTCCCCGGTCGTGCGCTTAGGACTGTCTCTCTGTGTGGTCTACACTCGCTCTCCGTGGTGTGCATCTGTCTCACGAGAAATCCCAAGGCAAGGCTGAGTCTGGCTGTGTCGGTCTCTACTGGGCCCTCGCGCTTCCTGAAATGGCCTCAGATAACGCAGTGCAGATGACCATAGCGATAATGACGCCTGGGACCTTGGCACTTCCCATCAGCCTCTGAAAAGTGATCTAAGATACAGCTTCTGATCTATGACACCCACATGCAGCCTCCACAAATGGGAATTCCCTTGTTTAAGGCTGGGCTTCGCACGAGAGCTGCCAGGAACCATTTGGAAAATTCTTTTAACTTATCCCCCTTGCCTTGTTCACCTATTTCTGGAAATCTAGCCTCAGAAAGGCATAAAAGAAAGAAAAAGAGGAGAGTGGGAGGAAGGGAAAGTTACATTCGTGAAAACATCCATTGGGCAAAAACACGTCCAATGGTCATGGCGGGTATGTAGTTGTGCGGGCAAAGATTTTGTTTATTCATTTTGTTCCTGTTACTTTGAAAACTTTCTGCAATGTTATGTTTAGTTTGATAATTCAGACTACATCGATGCAACCTTACAACGTGATGTGTCTTAAGGACTCCAGGCTACCCACGGTCCCCAAGGGCAGGACTCCGGAGCTGGACGGCCTAGGCCCCTGGCGGCTCCTCCACTCCCAGACCGAGTGTCTCCAGAAGTGCCATTTTCAAATGGGCACAATAACAGTATCTACCTTGTAAGGTTGCTGCTAGCATCCAATGCGTTAATAAAGGTGAAGGCACCAGCGTTAAATAAGTCCTTCTCAGTTGCTATTAGTGGTGATAACAGTGGGTTGTGCCATCGTTCCCGACCCACCGGCTCTGCCCAAACCCCATCACTCCCCAGCACCAGCCTGGTCATCCTGCAGCCCCAGGGCGGCCCAAACACAACTCTCCCATGAAACGCCCGAAGCACTGGCCTCCAGCTTCAGGTGACTGCCCAGGAGGGAAGACCCGGCGCCGCAGGGCCACCCTGCACCCCCTGCCGCCCCCTGCAGGGCCCTTCGCCCTCTCCCCACTCCCTGCACCACCTCCTCACCTCCCCACGCCCTGCCTTCGACCAGCCCCCCCCCTTCAGAGCCTCCTCTTCCTCAGCCTGTCCCCAACCTCATGACCTACGTTCACAGCAGCACTATTCACAGTAACCAAGACATGGAAGCAACCTAAACGTCCATGGACCTAGAGATGATCATACTAAGTGAAGTAAGTCACACAGAGAAAGACAAATACCATATGACACCACTTATATGTGGAATCTAGAATATGATACGAATGAACTTACTTGCAAAACAGAAACAGACTCACAGACATAGAAAACAAATTTACAGTTACCAAAGGGGAAAGCAGGGAAGGGATAAGTTAGGAGTTTGGGATTAACAGATCCACACCACTATATACAAAATAGATAAGCAACGAGGACCTACTGTATAGCACAGGGAACTATATTCAGTACCTTATAATAACCTGTAATGGAAAAGAATCTGAAAAAGAATATATATATATATATATAACTGAATCACTTTGCTGTACACCTGATACTAATACAACATTGTAAAACAACTATACTTCAATAAAAAGCTGTTTTGTTTTGGAAAAAATACACATATATAACCGACATTCACATTTTCTCCAAAATAGAGGGAAGAGGTCAGATGCTGCAGGCTGTGTGGTACGCACACTCTGTTATTTGTGGAAAGGTCCACAGCCATGGATCTGAGCCCAAGATGTGCAGACCAGCTAGGCAAGCACTCAGAGGGCAGCAGTGGGCGTGGGGTGGTCATCCCCAACAAGAAGATAGATAAGGGGGTGGGCTCTAGCCTACTTAGCCCTTGGGACTTGCCACAAGGATGGGACCTGGATCTGCTGGGACCATCCTGACTTCACATGCTGCCTCTGTCACTCTTGTCAGTGCCCTAGACGTGGCCATCTGGGACCCCAAGCTGGGCCTTGCCGACTGCGTCGCCATAGTTTGGGCATGCGGCTACGTGGCCCCCGCAGGCCCTGTCCTCCCCTCGGGCCCAGGCAAGAGGGCAGGGCTGGCCCTGGGCCTGGCTCTGGACCTTTGCATCAACCCCTCGTGCTCCAGCCCAGCCTGGGCAGTGCTGCCCGGGTGCGTCTTGCTGAGCAAATGGCCCAGAATCCTGGACGCTGTGGGGAGCACGTCCTGTGCCAGCCAAGCCTGGGTCTCTCTATCGCATCCCACCCAGACAAGGCCTCTTCACTCGTGGCTGGCGGGAAGCCTGCAGAGGAGATGTGACTGGCCCTCCAATCTCTGCCCTGCTCAGGCCCCCCTGCTGGCAGAGGGGCCAAGACCTACGAGAGGATTCGGGGGAGCAGGAAGCGGAATGGGGACCCCTTGCCCCGCCACTTTTCACTCCCGCCAGTTGGGGCCAGAGTAACAAAGACGCTTCTTCTCAAGGGCACAGCCTGGTGGGTTGGCAGTGCTGGCGGAGCGCTGTGAAGAGGAGGGTTCTGAGGCCCTGTCCGGGCTTGAAGGAAAGAGCGCAGGGCTGATCTACGGGCCACGTCTGCACGGCGTGGAATGGGAACCTGGGAACGTACAGACCATGCATTTCCATCCCCAAAGCAGGGTCTCTCCTTTTCCCCAAGTTGTAAGCATGACCTCAAGTCTGGGGGAGGGGGGCCTTTAGGTGAATGATTGCTACGGTGACTCCTGTTACTATTGTGAGTATTGTTACTACCACTATCATCACTCTCCCTAGAGCTCTCGCTAGAGCTCGTTGGCAGTCCTCCGAGGCAGGCACTTTACAGGTATGTCCCCGTAACAGTCCTAAAAGTGTTGTTAAAGAATTAACGAGGGCTGGAGTCTTACTGTCTCTGAGTATCTATTGAACTGAGGGGTGAGCGTCATAACCCCATTTCCAGATGCGGCAACGGAGGCTCACAGAGCACTTGCCGGGGTCCCACTGCAGCAGGGGGTGGATCCCAGAGTGGACCCCAAACCTGGCTGCTTCCCCCCCCCCGCCTCTCCCCCGTCCACCCTTCCCATCCCAGGGCCTGGTCCCCCGCTGCCTCTCCTGAGCCCCTACCCTGGGCCTGAGCCCCCTGCAGACACGGGGGACATCTGCCTGCAGGACCTCGGGTGCCACTGGGCGGGGGGGTGGGCAGCAAGATGGGTGGGGACTCGCCGCCCCTGCAGGCAGTGGACCCGGCCACCCTGCATCCGTTACGGCCCCCAGCCCAGGCTCTGCCCACCACACAGCAGTGATAGATAGTTTGTGAAATACCCCGAGTTTGCGGTTGACCAGAATTCTGAAATAATTCCATTGAGACCGGAATTCATGCAATGTTCTGTATCCTGATGTGGTAAAGAAGGCAGCCCGCGGCGGGGGTGAGGGGGTGTGAAGGCCAAGGACGCTGAGGCAGCCTCCAGGCCCTGCAGTAGGGGCTCCCGCCGCCCCCCTTCGCCCACGGGCTCCGGAAGGCCCATCTGACAGGAGCGGAACCCTGATAAGCACCACCTGACCAGGAGGCCCCAGGCAGAGAGATTAATGCACAAATTGCCAACAGCCTCCCGCTGCCCCCCACAGGGGAGCAGGGGCAGGTGGGGGGCACGCCGGGAGAGGAAAGGCAGACGGGGCCTCGGCCAGAGCAGGCAGGAGGGCGGCCCAGCCTGCCCCACGCCTCAGCCTCGGCCCGGCTACCCGGCCTGCAGCACCAGCCCTGGCACCCCGAGCGGGACGAGGCCAAGGTGCGAGGCCAGGTGAGCATCACGGCAGCCCCGGTTCGCTGCCCAGCTGGCCCTCGCTGCGCGTGGGGAGGGGTGGGAGCCGGCAGAGACCCCCTCGGCCTGGAAGCTTCCCACGGCTGGGTTGACGCCTGAGCCTCCGTGCCCAGCACTGGGGCCTCAGGCCGACCGGGGCTCCACCAGGCCCTGCCAGCTCCTTGGCCAATGTGCTGGAAGGGGATGGGGGCTTCTGCTTGGCTGGGTCCCCCTCCCAGTGCTGAAGAACACCCCTCTACGTCAGCAGCTGGGCAGCGACCCCAGGCCCGGACTTGACGGGAGGAGGGCAGGCCCGGGGTGGCTCTGGGGTCACCACGTTCGGGGCCCCCCTCACAGCGGTCGACAGGCTCAGGCCGATGACACCTCCTCTCCTCGCCGGGAAACCAGAAGCCTGAGGGCAACCCAGTGGGTTTTCCGTAAAGCAAACCGCATTCGTGCAACGGGCCTCCCTGTCCTCTGAGATTAGGAGTATCCCCCTCTTTAGGGAAAAAAAAGAATAAAACCTTTTCTCAGAAGAAAAGATGGTGCTAGCCATCAGACACGGCAAACCGAAGGCCCACTGGTATATTTAGTTTCCTATGTGGGTTTCCGTCTTTAAATCTCTGAGTCCACTCTTAAGTTATATTTCCAGCTTTGTTTTGGAAGCTCTGAGCCCCAGGCCCCACCTCAAACTTTTAGGGACTATCTCCTGACTTTTAAATGTGGATAATGAACTCAACTTTCCATAGTGATAATAACATTCTGCAAGAAAAGAAAGCACATGTGCGTCCAGCAACAAGGTGATTCACCAGATCCCAGGCTGCACACAGCCAAGCGGTGTCATGAGGACGCAAAACCAGCCCTAGCAATATCTTCTGAGCATCTTCTGAGCGGCCCCGGGCACCCACGCAAGGCAGCCCCCATCCCAGGCCTCGGGAGGTAGGCATGGAAGGGTGGACAGAGACAGATCATTAGAAAGCAGTGAAGGGGGCTTCCCTGGTGGCGCAGTGGTTGAGAATCTGCCTGCCAATGCAGGGGACACGGGTTCGTGCCCTGGTCTGGGAAGATCCCACATGCCGCGGAGCAACTAGGCCCGTGAGCCGCGATTACTGAGCCTACACGTCTGGAGCCTGTGCTCCGCAACAACAGAGGCCGCGATAGTGAGAGGCCCGCGCACCGCGATGAAGAGTGGCCCCCGCTTGCCACAACTAGAGAAAGCCCTCGCACAGAAACGAAGACCCAACGCAGCCATGAATAAATAAAAATAAATTAAAAAAAAAAAAAAAAGCAGTGAAACAGCATGAACATTCTTGTGCAGACGTGGAGAGTTTCCTGGGGAATTTACAAGGAATGGCTAACAAAGTTTTCCCCTGGAAGGGAGGTTGGCCCCTGGGGGCTGGTAAGAAGGTGGGAGCTTCCACTTTTCCTTTCAACACTTCTGATCTGCTTAAATGTTTACCACGAGCAGGTATTACTTTTACAATTTTTAAAATACAGTATACATTTTTTAATGAATCTGAATGCAAACCGGTGCAGCGATACTGTTATGACACTGTAACTCAAATGTACAGAAAGCCCAGCGAGGCAGTAACTGTCTCAATATAGGAGAGAGGAGGAGAGTGGCATTAAGCCTTCCCAGGGGCAATGCTGGCAGCTGGGTTTTAGAGAATGAATAGGAGTTTTTCCAGGCAGACAAGGAGGGAAGCTTCCTTGCAGGCCAAGGAAATCAGTGGCTATCAGCCACCAGATACGGTTTCATGGAGTTTATGGAGGGGCGGGCTTCGGCTGGATCTTGGCGGATACAGAGGATTTGAATGAGAGCAGTCAACGTGGTGGGCACAGACCAAGCATGGACACAGAGGGAGGAATGAGCCTGGCACATGTCAGGGGCTGTGGGCTCTAGCTGGGCTCCAAGAAGGCCATCTCCTGGACCACCTATTTCAGCACCGAGCCGTAGCCTCCAAGCTACCACAGGGCAGTTCCAGAGCAGGGACCACAGCCTGAGGACGTCCCCAGGTCCCCACAGGACCTGGCCCAAAGCTGCCACCCAGAGTCCAGGAGGCCGCCTCGGGCACTCTGCCCACAGGTGTGTCCCGGGCTCTCAGGGGAGCCTGGGTCGGCAGCAATGGTTGTTGCAAAGGCCTGAGCAATGTGGCATGACCAGCCCCCAACTGGGAGCCGGTCACTGGGACCGAATCCCAATGGGACCCATACTCAGCAGGCGGGACCCTGAGTTGACTTTCCCTAACCTCCAGTTTCCACGTAGGACCCTCCACCCGTGGGGCAGCTGTGAGGACCCAGGGGTGTGAGGACCCGAGTTCCCACTGCAGGACCTCTCCTGGAACAGGCGCCCAGCAATAACTGCTGACACGTACCCAGCGCCCACCCCTCGAAGAGCTCCACCACCATCGGCTCGTTCTGTCTGCACAGAGGCCTGTGAGGCAGCTCCCGTGACAATCCTAGGTGACAGGTGAGGAACCAAGGCAGACAGGACTGCACACATCTGGGGAGTGTGCGAGAGGACCCGGCGGTCACCACCTCACCCGTCGGGCAGGCACCACGCTGCTTCACCCTCCCAAGTAGAATCCGGCCCCCCCAACAGAGCTCCTCGGGGCACAGCCCCCGCAGGCGGCAAAAAACGTGCGGCCCCTGTGCTCTGGGCAGCTCAGCCCGCCTGTGTGCACAAGTGTGGATTTCCTGGGCGGGGGCGCCCTCTAGAGGCAATGAGGCCACAGTCTCCGCCGGCCTCGGAGGGTCTTTGGAGCAAAGAGAGGCGAGTCCAGCCCTTACCTGAACCTTGCTCACCACTCAGGGTTCGGGGTCCAGCCGCCCTACTTTGCAAAGGGGAAACCCAGGCCCTGAACACCGAGCAGTAACTCTGTCCAGAGCCACAGAACACGTCCCTGGAAGGACGACAGGAAGCCAGATGGGTGTCCAGCGGCCGGCCTGGGGGCTGAAGTGAGACTCCAGCATTTATTGAGCGCCCACTGTATGCTCTACAACTATGGTCTCCCATGACCCCTACCAAGGAAAAAATTATTCAAGGCCCTTGTTAAAGACAGTAAGGAAGACTGTTATCAACAGGCCCCTACAATGGGGTCTTGCAGTGGGAGAGTGATGGGGCCTAACCCTGAACACAACAAGGAAAAGGGAATTTACCGCCCAGGAGCAGGTGGGGGCAGTGGATAGAAAATGACCAAGAGGAAACACCGGGGGACCGGGTTTCTGGCTAAACCAACGTCACAGGATTCTCGCTGAAGGCGGGCCAGGTGATCAGACAGCAGCTGCGGGAGGTGAGGGGTGAGGAACTGATCAGATATCCAGGGTGGGGGAATTCCAGCTAAATTGACCTAGCAGGATTCTTGCTAAAATGGGACAGTGCAGAGAGGGACACAGAAGCCCGAAAGTCAGGGCCTAGGTGAGAAGAGGGTTCAGGGGACCCCCGACTGGAATCTGGTCAAGGAGAAGGTCCCTGTCGCACCCACAGCAATCCTGGGAGTATCCCATCCTATGTTTGAGACCCAAGGCTCCGAGGCCAGGCTCCCAGAGAACCGCCTCTCAGCTGCCCCTGTGTCCCCGGGGTGCGGGGGAGTGTGGCACACGACAAAAGGGACTCAGTTCCCCTCCGCGATGGCAGCTAAGTTAGAGGGTGTTTGGTCAGCAGTCGACTCCCCATTCACAGCAGTGCCAGATGCTCCCACCCTCCCGTCTAAACGTTCCCATAGACAACAGACCCCACGCAGCACTTACTACTGGCCACCGCCCAGCCTGTCAACTCCTGTGAGCCTCACAGCAACAATGACTCTCAGAGTTAGGAATGAATATTGCCCCATTTTACGGATGGGGAAATCAAGGCACAGGGCAGTTGAGTACCTTGTCCTTGGTCACACAGCTAAGTGGTGGCAAAACCAGCAATCCACCCCAGCAGCCAGCCTGGAGCTCTCTGCCATCTCGCACCCTCCCTACTCCGTCTGGTGGGTCTCTAGCCTAATTTAGTTTCAAATGAAAGTCTGTATCCCTACCGTAGTGGAAAGCCAGTTTCACTTGCCTAAATAAAAAGTAACTGTATCCGCAACAGGAGGGGCCGCGATGGTGAGAGGCCCGCGCGCCGCGATGAGGAGTGGCTCCCGCTTGCCGCAGCTAGGGGAAGCCCTCGCACAGAGGCGAGGACCCAACACAGCCAAAAATAAATAAATAAATAAAAGATTACTATTAAAAAAAAAGAAGTAACTGTAAAGAGATACTGTGTTGCCAGGTGTGAGACTCACACCGCCCCAGGGTTTCTCTCATGTCACTCGGGTGCTGCACCCCCAGACTCTCTTTCCCAACAGCGGGCATGGCTGCTCTCTGGGGACCCCGATACCTCAGAGCAGCCAGGAACTTTGCAGCGGCACCCCTGTCTTGGGTCAGGCAAGGCGCAGCTCCCAGCGCTGGGCGGGTGGCAGCAGGTACCAGTCATTTTGCAAGTCCCTGCTGCCAGCCTGGCGCCTGACCCGCCTGATGGTCGTGTGGCCCCAGAAGAGCCACCTCTCCTCCCTGGGGTCCTGTTCTCATGGAAATGGAAATGAGTTACACCCCCCTCCCCCCAGGTCTGCTGTAGGGACTCAACAGATACAAACTGCACAAAGCAGGGGGGACACGGCTGAGGAGGGGCCACACCGTGGCCATGCTGGCAGAGCCTGTGAGCTCCCAGTCCCCCTGCAGCCTCCTGTGGGGCACAGGGAAGATGGACCCAGCCTGCAGAGTGGGGTCACATCACTGCAGGCCGGGTGGTCAAGAGGCAGAGGACACACAGCAAGATACTCCGGGATAGGACATCCCAGATGTACACACGGCAACGTGAATCGACCCAAAAACCTGACACAAGTGAGACCAGCAAGAAACAGAGTGAGCTCTAGAGCCAAGTGGACACACACGCGTGGAGACACGCCACATACTTCACCAGGGTGCACGCACACCTGCACCGTGGGCCCTGGGTAAGGCCATGTCTCCGGGTACCTGTGTCCACGTCTGTCAGATCAGAGCCCTGCGGCAGGGCTGCTATCTGTGCCAGGTCCACAGGCAGTGGCTCTGGGACATGAGTAACAGGTGGGCTACACACCTAGAACCAAAGGACGGCCACGCTGGGACGGGCCTTCGAGATCAGCTCTGCCAGGACCTGCAATTCACAAGCCCGGAAAGGGCCCCAACACCCTGCCCCGACACACACACACAAACAAGTCACAACTGCCCTGTCAAGACGCCTGCTTGCACACTTTTCACCCTCGTAACACAGGTATTATGTGGTCTGTAGCCTGAGTCAGGAAATGTGTGCAAAGGACCCAAGTGACTTGCAGAACCAAGACTCAACCCCAGGCAGGTCTGAGGCTCCCCCTTCCAACTGGCCCAGCTGCTGCCCACAATTTGGCAAAACAAACAAAGCCCCATGTCTCCTCCCTCCTCAACAGAGGCTGGGCCAGCATCCATCCCAGAGTCAGGGCAGAAGGACCCTCAGACATGGGCTTGTGCAGGAAGACGTCAGGCTGGGGAGGGGAAGGCACTTGCCCAAGGAGAGGCAGCGGGGGGCACCCCGAGGGAAGACTTGGAGGCAGGAGGTTCTGCCGCCACCAGGGCCTGGCTGGGTGGAGCGGAGCAGACGCCCGCAGGACGCAGCAGGGCTTGGGGGGCTCGCTGAGCCCTAGCGCCAACCCTGCCGCCGCCTCCTCCCAGTGAGCCGCCCCAAGCCTGCAGGCTAAACCCACTGATCACATCACCGTATTTTATTTCCTCAATAGCACTGCCCACAGTGATTTATTTTCTAGTTTCTTGTCCTCCTGAAAGTCACACAGGACTTTGCCTACTTGCTGTATCCCCAGTGTCTAGAACTGTGCCTGAGACAGAGTAAAGATATCTGTGAAATGCATCAATCGCAGCCTCGACGTGCTGCCTCTTCAGCCCCGCAGAGAGAGAGAGCTCCCGGGCTAGGGCAGCAAGCAGTTGCTGCACCTCAGAGAGCAGTGCCGATTGGTGTAAGGTAGGGGCCTCCCAGCCACCTGGGGAATCGGGAAGGTCACCTGGGAGGCAAAGCTGGACGGGGTCTCTGCCGCTTTCCTCCACGGAGCTGGGGGGAGGCACGGCCAACTGCTCAGAGATCTCCCTTGAAATCCCCGTTCAGCCCTCAATCCCGTCCAGTCCTGCTGTTCGGGACTCCTTCTCTGGACCGGCGCCTTCTCTCCTGGATCTGTAACCTTTCCCTCCCCATGACCTCCTTCCTTCCCTCCAGCATTGAAAGGGGCTCCTGTCTTTCTCATCTTAAAACATATCTTTCTGGATTCCACCTCCTGAAGGAAAGGCAAAAAGGGGGCTGGAGTCTGGGCCCCTCCCTCCCCATCATCCCCACCTGCAAATCCTCCACACCCTTTGACCACTCCTCTTAACTATGTCCCATTCGGCCTGCTCTTCCCCATGGCCAGTACCGTGGCCTTCTGTTCACTTCTGTTTCCCTGCAGTTGGTTCCGGGCCTGTCACAGTGACCATGGAACCAGCGATGGCAGGGACGCTGGGAATGTAAACGGCTGGGTCGGGGGCACCACGAGGGCTTGGCCATGGGAGGGAGAGGCTGCCCTTCCTCTGGCTCAGGTCAGGCCCAGGCCGCAGGCTCCATCTTCCCTCCATGTCACCTCCAGGCAGGTGACAGGTGGGTCCCCAGGTCCGGGTCCCGGTCCCCGGCCACTGGGCTCCAGCCTGGCCCCGCCGTCGGGGCAGCAGCCGGCGTAGTGAGGCCGCGGGCCGGGCGTGGGGGCCTTTCCTGTCTGGGCCGCGGCCCCAACCGCTGGCAGCGCTTCCGGCGGGGCTGCGGCCGGGCTGCACTATCAGCTCGGCGCCAGATGCCCGGCCAGGATACTTGTGGTGAAACTGTGAGGGCGCACTTGGCCCTCTGGGGTTTCTCCGTGTCAGCCTCCAAGACAAATGGAGGGGGAGACTGACACCCGGCCCTCTTCTTCAGCCACCTTTTCCTCCCTCTGACCACCCGCGGCCGTGGGCAGCTCGAGGCCTGTCCGTGGAGGAGGAAGGCTGGACGATGGGGCTGGACAGCGGGGCTGGAAAACGGGCTGGACAGCGGGGTCGGATGATGGGCTGGACGGTGGGGTCGGGTGATGGGCTGGACGGCAGGCTGGCCTGGGTGCCTAGACCACACGTGGCCCAGGAGCGCCCACTCCCCACTGTGGGCCCAGGGAGGAGGCTGGTCCGCGACCAGTGAACGTGTCCGTGTCTTGGGCACCTCGCCGCGCACCACGGGCCAGGCCAGTCCACCCTCGCCCCGGGCTTAGGAGGGGGAACCAGGTCCCGCTGGCCACTGGGGAATCCAGGACCAGGTAGGAACAGGGGGGCCCGCGCCCCAGAGCTGGGGATGGGCGGAGCTCGGGCAGCGGGCGCGCAGGCCTATCCCGGGCCCCGCTGGGGTGATGGACGAGGCCCTGGCTCGGCCCAGCGCAAGTCTGGTCCAGGCCGGGAGGAGGCTCCCGGCCCCCGCCCCTAGGTGGCACCACCGCTAGAGCCCTCGGCTTCACCGTGGGTGCGGCCTTGCGCATGCGCGGCTCCCCTAGCCGCGTCTCCCCGGCGGGCCCTCTGCGCCTGCGCACCCGGCGCAGCCCGTGTAGTGTCGGCGGGTTTCCGGGAGTCGCGCGGGCGCCGCACAGCTTGCTCCCCGTCCTGCGCGCGGCCCGCCGGCCCAGCAGAGGGCGCCCGCCGGCACGACCCTCGGTTTCTGCCCCCGGTTCTTCCCTTCCCTGCTCCGAAGTGAGGGATTTACCCGAACTAAGCGGGCGGGGAGGCTGGAGAAGAAGCTGCCTAACGGCCGGCCGAGGCGGCCACCGCCCGAGGGGAGCCCGCCCTGCAGCCCGGGGCCCCGGCCGAGCGCAGCCCCGCCTGCGGCCTCGAGAGCGGGACCCGAGGACCCGGCGCGGCCAGAAGCTCTTCGGAGGAGCCAGCATTAAGGCCGAGGGAGCGGCCGCGAGGTACCGTCACCTGTTCCCTCCCGAGGGCTAACCAAGCGCCGCCCGTCGGTCTCCCAGGCTCCCCGAGACCACAGTGCCGGTGGGCCCGGGGGTCGTGCAGCCCCGCTCTGGAGCGAGCGTCTTCCGTACCCTCCCCGACCCCCGCCTCAAGCCCTCACACTGGCCTCCACCATTTCCTCTCTTCAGTCTCCCCCTCCCACCCGACACTCCGCGACGGCAGTTAACACATCTGAACGCGCCCATCCTCAACCTGTCAGTTGCACCGGGAAGCCTCTCCCGCGCCCGTCCCCACCGCCCAGCCACGCAGCTCTGCAGTCACCACCTCAACGACCCGCTCCGAAACCCCACAGCCTCCTCTTGGTCGACCCGAGACACGCACTGCCGAGTCCACGCGGTCCTGCGCTCCCTTGCCGCACCCGCCGCAGCGTCGCGCTCCAGGCGGCCGCGGCACCCTGGGGCCCTAATGCTCAGTCCTGGGTCTCCACCACCCCACACCTTTCCCCGGCAGCGGACCCGCAGCCTCCAGCTCGCCGTTTCCGCAGCCGTCTCCACGCCGAATATCCAGCTCCCACGGACGGTCCCACCGGGCGGCTCAGGCACACACCCCCTCACCGGGTCTGAAACAGAACTCATCACCGTCTTCCTCGAAACTGGCCTCGTGCAGACTGCCCCACATTAGGTGAATGGCACAGCCATCTCGCCACCCTCCCCACCAAGATGTAAGCCACCAACTGGGTGTCACACGCTGATCTGAACGTCTAGCTGATAACACAAGGGTGAGCGTATCAGACGAGACCTCTGCCTTATCAGGGCTGGTCCAGTGATCGCACACGTTCCGACCGCGCTGGACGATGTGGAGGACGGGTACAGGGTAGCACAAGAGGGCACAACAGGATGGGTCCCAGAGGTCGTGGAAGGCTTCCCGGGGGCCGTACTTAAGCTGTTCCCTGAAGGACGAGCAGGACTTCACTAGGTGAGGATAAGGCGTCCACCCCAGGCAGAGAGGAGAGTGGAGTGGAGGGAGTTGATCACTCGGCAGCCGATTCCCCCACGTAAGTCTCTCCACTCCATCCGTGTCCCTACATCACCACCCTGGCCCACGCCTTCAACTTCTGCCTGGGTTACAACAGGCTCGCAGGCCTTCTCCCACATCTACTTATAGTCTTCAGTTCGTTCTCAGCCAAAACCAAAGCTAAGCATGTCTCTCATACACGGGTCGGTCTTCCCTTGACTTTAGGGTCAAGCCAAAAGCCTGGGCAGGCCTATAAAGCCCTGTCTTGTCTGGGCTCTTCCAGCTCTGCAGCCCTGTGTCATACACTTTATACCCCACTCTCTGGATTCCCTTCAGGTCCTCAAGCCCCAGGGCCTTGGCACATGCCGCTTTCTCAGGGAAACTTTCCCCAACTCCCATCCCCATCCAGTGCTCTCCTGTATTTACCATCAGAGGACCCTGTCCCTCTTCCTTACAGGGTTATGTCAGTTTGTGACCATGAGTCTGTGTTGATCACGTGACTGTTCTCCACAAGAGCCATCTCTGCTCTGCTCATTGTTTCCTTAGTGCCCAGAAGAGCCCATGACACAAGCACTCTGACACCCCACCACTCTGTTCTGGGACCTTACCTAGGCCACTTTACCTTTGTGGCGTCAAGTGTTCTAATATGTAAAATGTAACCAATACTCGCCATGCAGACTTGCTCTCAGGAGCGAATCCATTATTTAATGGATAAAAAGCACTTGATAAAAGTACTATCCCCAAAGTTAAGAAATAAGTTATGAGAGACTTTCAATAGAACAGAACAGATGTTCACAGTTCCAGCTTTATTTTCATTCGGTCACACATGCTTTAAAAAACATACACGCCTGTAAAATACCCAAACATCAGGAATTAGAAGGGCATAAAACAAGGGGCTTACAGGTGGAAAGAATATCCTAGGCTTCAGAACAAATAAAACCAACTCAAAAATTTCTTTGTTCAAAACACAAAAATATTTTGTTTTTAATGACACTTAAGTTTGTTTTTGTTTTTTTTTAAAGGAACATTTTAGGGACAAAAACTAAGCTTCTTGTATTGCTTGAGGCAGAGCCTGGCTTCCTTCTTCCTTGAAGGCCTTCTGCAAAATACAGAAGCCAGCATTTGCCGGCCTTGATGTTCACCACTCCCACCCTGCCCTCTGCAAGTGCAGGGCTACAGGGCATCCAGGATGTGGTCGATCTTGGTGACCAGCTCCTGTCGCTTTCCCGAGATGAGCTTCTCGTTCTCGATGTACGTGTCTTTCTTGAGCTTGCCAGCCACCAGCCGCTCGGCCTCCACTGCCGACTTCAGTACCAGCTCCTTGACCTGTGCGTCCAGTTTCTGCATTTCGCTCACCTGGCCGAGGCAAGAGCAGGGCAGGGCTCGAGCGTCCTCCGCGGCCCTGCCCCACAGACCCACCACCTCCCGGGGCAGAGGGGCTGCTGTGGAGGGAGAGGCCAGCTTCACCCCCTGAAAGGCCTGTTCCTGCAAGCTCTGGCCCCTGTGAGCCAGGCCCTTCACCACCCCCGGCCCCAGATGTGGAGAGACTGTAAGGACCGAGTGTGGAAATATCGACACCCCCCAGCACAGTGCCGGACGCACGCAGGCACTCGGTGAACGTTTGTTCTCTTCCCTCCCACGGCCAAACTTGGCCAGGGACTTGATCAGGCAGAGGGCCAACGGCAGCGGGTGGGCGACTCCTGTTATCACCAACTGGGTGTCAGGCTGAGGCCTTTTATAGCCACATTCATTCAACACTCAACAAATACTTGTGAGCCATGAAGCCAGGCATGACTACGCTCTGGAAAACAGCAGTAACGACACGGGAAGCTGACGCACAATAAATACTTAAGCACACGAATACGTGGTTTCACAAAGGAGCGGGTGTGCGGAAGAAAACAGCACAGGGTGCGGAGAGGGAGCAGGAGCGGGTGGGGGCGCGTGGAGAGGGTGGTCGGGGGCTCAGAGGGGCACCCCGGGGGCTTTCAGCCTCATTTACAGGCGCCAAGAACTCATGCAGCACGTCCTAGGCAGGATTCCCAGCGCTTCACATGCACTAACTCATTTCACATGACCGCCGTGAGCTCAGTAAGGATTAACAGCTCCCCCATTTTAGAGATGAGGAAACTGAGGCACACAAGTTAGGCAACCTGCTCAGGTTCAGAAAGTCTGAATCACAGCCTGGATTCAAACCCACAATTCTAAGTCTGGGTGCTTCTCCCTGCAGCCCGAGCAACCTGGAGCCTCGTCCAGTCTGGCCTCCAGGAGAGGAAGCAGCTGCTCTCAACACCAGTGCTGTGGAGGCCAGCAGCGCTTCCTCCAAATCCAGCTCACAACCGAGAGCCCAGACCTCGTTCCACCCCAAGGGTCGGCACCACGCGACGCGGCCACCACTGGGCGCGCTCACCCCACAGGCCAGCGGCGAGCAAGGCCACGTTGGGCGAGGCAGGAACGAGCCGGGTGACTCGGCGACGGCAGGCACTTACTCTGTCGCACAAGTCGGAGCCCTCCGTCTTCAGCCTGGACTGCAGCAGCGCCACCTCGCTGGCCAAGGCCTTGTGCTCCGTCTCCAGGCTCTTCCTGCCACTGTTGAGGGTGGACACGTCCCGGGACTGTTTGTACCTATTGACTGTCTCGTCAAAGTGACGGTAGAGACCTAGTCTCTTGTTGACCAGGGTCAAGACCTGCTCTGTGATGCAGGCCACCTTCATCCTGGCTTCTGCAGCCGGGTCCTGGGGGAGAGACACCGTGTGTGATGACGTCCAGGCCTGAGCCCACTCCGACCTTCTCCTCCCAAGGAGCACCCACCACTAGCACACAAACGAGAGAAGCCGCCATCTTGGAAAGTCAGAGAGTCACACTTTCACCGACACTGACCCTGGAACGGTTCAGCCATGGGCAGGACGGGACGGGAAGATGAAGCAGACGTTCACGTCCAAGTCCAGCAGGACAGACAGACTCGTATAAAAGGGATACTAATGCCAGGGTGCACCGTGAGGGGTATGAGGTACTGAGGGAGGAGAAATCCCATCTCAGGCCGGGGAGGGCTTCCAGGACGTGTTTCCAGGGCCTAAAGGGTGAAGCCCAAGCTCCTTAGCCAGCCACGGCCCTTTAGACGCGGCCCCGTGTACTCCCCAGAATCCCTCACCAGTGGGCCACTGCAGAAGCCCTAACCGGGCATGCTCAAAGGCTGACTCTGGCCTGCAGAAGGTCGGTTTGGCCCACAATTAGTTTTTTTTCCTCAACAAACTATCAAAGCTTTACAATACAGATGTATACACAGGAAATCAGTTGAATAAACTATGACCTATCCATACAAGAGAGTCCTCTGCAGCTATAAAAAAAATAACGAGGAAGAAAGCTCTCTATGAACTGATATGAGTGATTTTCAGGATACATTAGTTAAGTGAAAAAAACAAAGTGAAAAGTAGATATGCTGTTGCTACCTTTTGTGTACAAAAGAAGAAAATAAGAAATATCTGCCTGTTTTCGCAAAATCAGAAAGGCTACCTCGGGGACTGATGAAATTGTTCCCTACAAGGCAGGGTGGGACAGGGTGGAGGAAACCGCACCGTTTTCAAGTTCTCAATTTAGAACTTTGTTAATGTTTTACGGTATCACGACCAACATTAAATATTTCCAATGATGGAGGAAGAAACCAGAATAAAATTCAAGCATAAATGAACCTAACTACCTTTCAAATGAGTAACATGGGAAAGAAGAACAGAGCAACTACCTTGGGATCACAGTACTTTGACACTATAGTCTCAATCTAAAGACAAAAAGAGGGCTTCCCTGGTGGCGCAGTGGTTGAGAATCCGCCTGCCAATGCAAGGGACACGGGTTCGATCCCCGATACCGGAAGATCCCACATGCCATGGAGCAACTAAGCCCGTGCACCACAACTACTGAGCCCATACTCTAGAGCCCGCGAGCCACAACTACTGAGCCCACGTGCCACAACTACTGAAGCCCAGGAGCCTAGAGCCCGTGCTCCACAACAAGAGAAGCTACCGCAACGAGAAGCCCATGCGCCGCAACGAAGAGTAGCCCCTGCTCGCCGCAACTAGAGAAAGCCCGGGCGCAGCAACGAAGACCCAATGCAGCCAAAAATAAAAAAATAAATAAAATAAATTTATAAAAAAAAATAAAGACAAAAAGAACTGCCAAGAAACCTGGCGCTCTACTGGTAGGTTTGGTGTTTGTCGTGGTATGAGTGCAGCAACTGTGGAACTGTTTTGTTTTGTTTATAGACTTCAGCAAATAAACACACTGATGTTGGGATCCAGGCAAAGAACCCTGCGGTGTTAGACTGGAATAACTCATATTTCAAATACCACATGTATTTATCTCCCGGCTCTGTCTGCTGAAAGGGCTGAGGAGCAGAGATGCTCCAAAAGCAGTCATCACAACCAGCTCCCAGATCATGGTCTCCAGGTACCATTCTGCACTGAAAGGAACCGGAGCTCCTTGGAGAAAGTACAAGATATGCCGGAAACGTATTGCTGCACCCTACAATAAGGAAGTGCTCAAAAATACGATGTAGACAGAAAGACAGTCAAACCTGGGACACTTGAGCATCAAAAGGAATAGCACAGTGGACAGTAATCCAATAAAATAACACATGAATCCAAACGAATAATGAACCAACCAACCAACAAGAAAAGCTTTTCCTTACAGTAGGAAACCACCTAGTAAGGTAAAACGCACTATAGTTTTTCAGCCACCACAACTATCAGATTCAGATAAGAATTAGTAATAAATACTGTAACTAATGGGTGAATATATATGATATTTATATCGACTCAAACAGATTATATATTAATTGCAAAGAGAAAAATAGTAACTTTACAGTGAATAAACCAAGAAAGGCACCAACTCAACCAAGGAGAGTCAATATCACCAACCCCGGACCAAATGACACCAGGTACCTCCCGACGTGATGCACTGCAGACACAGCACCACTTTATAATGTTCTTGCCAAAAGTGCATCATCTGAATCTTCAAGGAGAAACATAAGAAACCTAAACTACATACAAAGGCTGAGGAATGTCCCAGAGTAAAGCACACTAAGGAACTATGACAACTAAATGCAACGCATCATCCTCAACTGAATTCTGAAGTATGAAAAATAACGGCTACAGAAGTTACCCTTGGGGCGATCAGGAAAATTTGAGCCTGGACCGGGTGCTGGTTGTTACTAGAGCAACGTCACATTCCCGACTTCGATCGTCATGCTCTGGCTGTGAGAGACGGGGCCCTCGGGGTCAGGCTGTGCACACGCCTAAGTATTCAAGGGAGGTGGGCAACTTACTCTCAAACGGCTCAGGAAGAGTACACACGACAGAGAGGCCAAATGTCAACCACTCCGTCCAGGTGAAGAGTGCACAAGAGTTCGTTTTACTATTCTTGCAAAATGTCTAAATGCAGAATCATTTTAAAACTCGGCATTTTTTAAATTAATAAAACAAAAGCAATTTTTATAGCGTAGAAAATGGGGATATGTCACAATAAAACCTAGACTCAGCCCTTCTGCGTGACAAGGCTAGCAGCTGCCCCGGTGGCACCCCTACCCCGGGGCAGCCTCGCTGGTCTACGGAACCAGCCAGACCAACGTCCTTGCTCGTTCGTACCAACTGCCACCCACAGGCCCCAGCGAAAGCCTGCCATGCTGTCCCACAAGCTGCTCCCTCCAGCCAAAGGCCCCGCCCCACCTCTTCTGCCAGTCACTTCCCCAGGAGCCTTTCTGGGCACACGCTCTGCCCACCGCCTCTCCCCACGGAACTGGCCGCCAGCAGCAACCTGTCTCCTTCAACAGCGCACGTCTGTGACCACAGCAACAAAAGGAGGGGTCTCTAAGGTAACGGTCAGCTGAGGCCACAGGCAGGGCAGAGGCGTATGTCGCGCAGCCGGGCGCTGGGAAAGCGAGTCAAGCGCACTCTGCAGGCGGCCGAGTTGGGTACCTTTGTGATGGAGAAGTCCAGCCTGACGTAGACGATGACGGTGAAGAACAGGATGTAGAAGGCAGCCACCACCAGCAGGGGCTCCTGCAGCATGAGCACCTTGTTGAAGGTGTAGTGCACCTGGGGGGAGCCAGGAACACACGCTGACACACAGGTCCGCCCGGACTCGGACACCTGGGGGCGAAGGGGCCTCACAAGGCCTACAACTGTCCGGGCTGCCCCCGCCATCTGCCCCACCCCCGCCCCCAGAGGTGGCTGTGCCGAAACCACGCCAGGCAAGGAGGAGAGGATGGCAGGTCCCCGACCCTGCAGCCGCTCTGCAGGGAGGAGGCCTGGGAGGCAGGGCTGTGGAGCGCATACCACCATGTCCTGAATGTGCTGTTCCACCAGGTTTTCCTTGTGGGCCACGATCACGGGGCGGCCAAACGTGTCCAGGTAGGTGTAGTGCAGCTCGTCAGGGGCTCGGCTGATCTCATAGGGGCTGTCCACTTGGATGTTCCTAGATGCCGATGGGGGGAAACTGAGCCTCAGACAAACCGCACTGACCAACTAGGTTCACAGTGAGGATCCAAGGCCCAAGGGGTCTTCCCAGGTCATGAGTTCTACTCCACTCTGCTCCCCTCCCATCACAGGGAACACCCGACCCCCTGAGACCGCGGACCCACTGTCAGAAAGCCCTGAGTATGAGAATGTTTTGTCGCCCATGCCAAGGGCAGGTGGCCCTGTGAGTGTCCACTGGTTTCTGCCAACTGGACTCCTAGAGACGCCGTGGCTCTGTCCTTTCCCAAGCCTGGTTCTTCAACTTAGGCCAGCATTTGATGAGATCCCTTACCCTTCCAGATTCCTTCCTTTCTGCTTAAACTGGCCAAAGACAGCTCCCTCTGTTTATAACCATGGAACCTGATATACCATCTGAGACCACCCTCCCCCCACCACCTTCTGAACCTGGTGTGACACGCCCAGGACAAGACAAAGCCGTCTCCACTATCCCTCCCCTTCCTAGGAGCACAGCCCAAGGCCACCCAGCTGCCTCAACTCTGCATTCTCTCCTTTTGCCAGTCACCTCATCAGACTCAGGCCATCACTCTGGCCTGCTGTGAATCCTGCCCCTGTCACAGAAAGGGCTGTGTTGGGATAGCTCATAAGTGAATCTTGTGCCCTCACTGAGTCAGATGTCTCAGTTTAAACTCCGCCGGAAGCCCCTCCTCTGCACCCTAGAACCCAACGTCCCCCTGAGGTGCCAAGAGGGCACCACCAGGAAGGGAGACAGGAAGGGAGGTCAGACTCACTTGGCCCCTTCTGGCAGGATGATTTTCACAGTCAGAGAGTCTATCACTTGTTCATCAAACACGTGGTCCACAAGCCTCATCTTCAATGCATACTGGTCTCCTGGAGGGTCAAGCAGACACAGCTGTGACTGGTTTTGTGCGTGTCTTTCTCGTAAGTAAAGTACTAGAATCTAGGCCCTGAACGTCACAGAAGGAGACACCAGCCACCACCAACTGTGTGCCTTCAATGAAAGAACACGTCAGCTGAGTCCTGCTGAAAGGATCGACCTGAGTCTGATCAGGCTCCAGAGACAGCTGTCAATGGGCTAGAAATACGAAGACAGAGGCACGTGCTGCCCTGCGCTCTGACCCGCAATCAGCAAAATCCAGACCATGGGCTACACTACAAACAGGGTCAAGTTCTTCAACAGATAAACCATGAGGAAAACAGATGGAGGAGGAAACTATGGATTACTAGAGGCTGACAAGACAAATCAACTTTTTTGAAAAACGCAGAACTAGAGTATCTAGAGACATACAAGTGGGTGATAGAACGATGAAGAAATTCAAGAGAGTGGCTCCCAAAAGTCAGGACGGTGATCGCTGTTGTGGGGAAAGAGGAGGTACACGAGGGCCTTCTGAGTGGCTGGCAAATTTCAATTTCTTGACCTGAGTGATGGTTACAAGGTGTTCCTCTTATAATTTACTGAGCTTTGCATTTGTTTTGTGTGATTTACTATATTCTATTTTGCATTAAAAAGGTTTTAAAAAGAAAAACTTGGAAATATGACAAAATGTTTATAATCAGTAGTTCTGGGTGCTTGTGTAAAAGTGTTTATTATTCTCTGAATTTTTTATTTTTTAAATATTTCAAATTTAAAGAATTTAAGCAGTTCCTTCTTATGCTAGAACTCGGGGTAAGAAGAAGCTTTTTACTGTCCTATGTGAATTGATTACCGTATGCAGGTATCACTTTTACAACAGTAATTTATACCCACCCATGAAAAGTTGTTGCTGATATCCCAGCCTTCCTAAGAATGATAAAAGAATACCCTCTCCCCATCTAAAAGGACTGGCAATTATCACACACACACACACACACACACACACACAACACAACACAAAACAAACCCACAGGAAATTAAAGAAAAAGACAGTCTTTCTCTTTTCAACTCTCTAACAATTGAAAACTGACCCAAATTATAGAGGTACTCATAGCTTGGGAGGTTGTAGCCGACGATGTAATGGGTCTTCCACCCGCCAAAAAGAGGAAAGCGAGGCCGGATTTCCATCTCTACGGAGTCATCCAAAATAAGAAGGTGGCTGGTGGAAACATTGCCAATCTCATCCCGATAATAAACATCCTGTGCAGCAGCAGGAAGGATGGTCTGCAAGACAGTGAGTATACCTTCTGAAGACTCCAGAAACTGACGCAGAGGAAGTGATCCTAAGTCCAGAAAAGACTTCCTGCACCAAGCTCTTCATTACACTACTTAATAGTCTCCAAACTGTGAACAACCTGAGGAAAGTCTAACTTCCCCCCAAAGGCTTCAAAATATCTAGATACCTCATCTGCTTCTCAGTCAAGGTTGGTAAATAGCCAAATTTTTCTAAACAGTAAATAACAGACTCAAAAATACCTTTGCAAATGCTAAAGACTTAATACAAAGGTACAAATAATCTGTAAGTTATTTTGCAGGAAAGCAAACTAAAGATGGAGGAAATCACATGAAGTCACTAGGTGGTTTATGGTTTACTTATGAAAGGGGTTTCTCCACCTAATATTTTTAACTTATTTTTTTAAATCTTTACTTATTTTTAATTATTTATTTCCAAATCTGTAAGCATATTTTGATAATCGAGGGGAAAATGTAATGCCTTTGTTCGCACAGTGAGCACTTATGTAATACTTAAGTACATGAAAATGCTTCTGGGATTTCACTGATAAGGCAGAAAAAGATACAAAACTGTATATGCAATATGATCAAATGTTTTTTAAAAACAGTATTATAAAAGAAAAAGGAAATACATAAAAGAGTGTCAGCAAAACTAGTGCCTGGGTTTGTTTTTCCTTTTTCCATTATTCAAATTTTCTTTAAAAAACATGACTTACTTATATAAATGGGGGCTTTTTTTTTTTTTTTGGCCTTGATGCTAGTTCCCCAACCAGGGATTGAACCTGGGCCACAGCAGTGAAAATGCCAAGTCCTAACCACTGGACCGACAGGGAATTCCTGGGGGCAATTTTTTTTTTAACATTCTGTTGGTTCTAACACCGTCACTCAACTACCTGAACATCAGTCAATCCCAACGACTGTCCATAATTAGCTACTTTCAAAAAGCAAAAGAAAGGACAGATGTGATAGTCATGGTTTCCCTTATGTCCAAGTCCAACAGTCCATACCTTAAAAGAACGGATGGAGGAGACTCCACTATCTGGCTGTCTCTGGTAATCATAGCGCGAAAAAGGCCCCTTCAGCACAGCCCCCGTGTGCTTCAAGTCCACGTTTTCCTCCACAGCAATGTTACCCCAGTGGGAGACCTCGATGACTCGGGTCATGCTGGTGATGGTCAGGAAAGGGCTGTTGTTCTCAGAATGTACTTTAAAAGTGTCCTGGAGAGGAAGGAAACAAGCAGCTCAAAGTTTGGTGACAGAGGAATCAACACTAGCTTAAAGCAAATTGATTGGAAACAACCTATGCATCAGTACCAGGACAGTTAAACTGTGACACGTCTAATGTATGCAACAGAATGGTTAAATTGTACTGTCTCTAATGTAATGATGTGGAAATATTCACGATATATTATTAATTGGAAAGATAGAATACACAAAGCTGTTTTAGGTTCCAACATAAACATCATTTGTTTTACAAACAAAATTGCTATACTTATTATTTTATAGTGACTATGTGAGAAAAAGAAAACAGAACCTGAACTGAGACACATGAGAATGTCAACACAGACAGGAAACAGAATTACAGATTATTTCTACTTTCTCCTTGTAGTTTTTATTTTCCAAATTTCTGCAAATGAGCTTTTTAAATTGATTTTTTTAACCAATTTTTACAGTTTTAAAATAAAATAAAATCTTAAGCTGTAAATAAAGAAAAACTGTAACTAGGAAATAAATATAAGATCTAATGAAGACATAACCTCTCACCAGTGAGCTAACAAATAACTCATAACTGAGGGAGACACGTAGCATTACTGGATTTTTCTAACCTGAAGAAAATTCATCTGGAAAAGTTCACAGAAGAGACTTTTTAAGATAACATTTATGGAGTTAACATGTATGTATGCATCAGGCACTCTTTATGAGCTCTGAATAAGCACATAATTTCATTTAATCCTCAAAACATCACAATGAAGTAATTACTACTTATCCCCAATTTTACAAATAAAAAACCCAGAGGCCCAGCAGTTAGTATTAAGAAATCTTTCTGGTCACAGATACAAAGAACAGATTGGTGGTTGCCAGAGGCATGGGTGGGAGAAATGGGTGAACTGTTTTGTTTCTTTTTAATTTAAATAAACTGAATAACAGATTTTTTAAAAAGTAAAATTACAGAAAGACCAGAAAAACATCAAATTAAAAAGCTTTTGTACAGCTAAGGAAACTACCAACAAAATGAAAAGGTTGCCTACTGAATGGAAGAAGATATTTGCAAATGATACAGCCAACAGGGGATTAACATCCAAACTGTACAAAGAACTCCTACAACCTGACATCAAAAAACAAAGGACCCAATTTACAAATGGGCAGAGGATCTGAATAGACATTTTTCCAAGGAAGATGTTCAGAGAGCCAACAGGCAAATGAGAAGATGCTCAACATCACTAATCATCAGGCAAATGCAAATCAAAACCACAATGAGCTACTATCACTTCACACCTGTCAGAATGGCTATTATCAAAAGATAATAAATAACAAGTGTTAGTGAGGATGTAGAGAAAAAGGAAACCTCATGCACTGTTGGTGGGAATGTAAACTGGGGCAGCCACAACAGAAAACAGTATGGAGATTCCTTAAAAAATTAAAAATACAACTACCATATGACCCAGCAATTCTACTCCTGGGTGTTTATCCAAACAAAATGAAAAAAACTCATTAGAAAACTTATATGCACCTCAAAGTTCATAGCAGTGTCATTTACAACAGCCAAGATACAGAAGCAACCTAAGTGCCCATCAACAGATGAATGGATAAAGAAGATGTGAGATACATACACATACACACACACACACACACACACACACACACAGAGTGGAACACTACTCAGTCATAAAAAGAATGGAATCTTGCCATTTGCGACAACATGGATGGATCTAGAGGGTACTATGCTAAATGAAATAAATCAGAAAAAGACAAATACTGTATAATTTCACTTATATGTGGAATCTAGAAAACAAATGAACAAAACAGAAACAGAGTTATAGATATAGAGAACAAACAGGTGGTTGCCAGAGGGGAGGGGGGTCAGGGAAGGAGAGAAATAGGTGAGGCACATTAAGAGGTACAACCTTCCAGTTGCAAAATAAATGAGACAAGTATGAAATGTACAGTGTGGGGAAGTCAATAACTATGTAATATCTTTGTATGGTGACATATCATAACTGCACTTATTGTGGTGATCGTTTTGAAATGTACAGAAATACTGAATCAATATATTGTATAACAGGAATTAACATAGTGTTGTAGGTCAATTACACTTCAAAAACCAAAAACCAAACAAACAAACTCATAGAGAAAGAGATCAGATTTGTGGCCCCCAGAGGCAGGGGCGGGACGGAGGGAGAATTGGAGGAAGGTGGTCAAACGGTCCAAACTTCCAGCTGTAACATAAATAAGTACTAGGGATGTGACGTACAACGAGATAAATATAATTAGCACTGCTGTACATTACATATGAAAGCTAAGAGAGTAAATCCTAAGAGTTCTTATCACAAGGAAAAAATTTTTTTCTATTTCCTTAACTTTTTTTTTTTTTTAATTTCACAGCCCCTCGTCCCAAATAATTTATATATGAAGCACCAAAACTGGAGCCAAGGTCTGAACAGGTATCTATTTCTTTAATTTTGTATCTGTATGACATGATGAATGTGCACTAAGCTCCTTGTGATAATCATTTCATGATATAAGTCAAATCATTATGTTGTACACCTTGAACTTATTCAGTGCTGTATGTCAATTTAATCTCATTAAAAGTGGAAGAAAAAAAAAAGTTAAAGGACAAAAGGACCAGAAAAACACCTTTCTTTCCCAAAAGTCCAAGAAGTGGACAAGATAAGGTTATTTTATTTTGTTATTTTATTATAATTGTATTTAATAGCATTTAATGCCAATACCGGCACGGGTATGGGGAAACTGGCAGTTTCATAGTGCTGGTGCCATAATAAACTGGCTAAATTCTCTGAAAAAGCATTTGGCAATACAGCAAGAGATTTTTAAATGTTCATATGCTTTGATTTGAAAACTTGTACTTCAGAAAATCTATCCTGAAAGTACAGAGCAAAGAAAAGAGAGAGAAAGGACGGCTGAAGCATTGTAGCAATAGCCTGACAACCACTGAATCTCAGCGACAGATGGCTGTCCGTTTACGATACCCTATACTTCTGTATGTTTGAAACGTCCCATAATAACTACATCTTTTTTAAACCCTCATCGTTCCCTCTGCCTTTAAGGCCCACGCCCTAGGCTCAGCAACACCACCAGCAGCTAACCCCAGCCACCAGGGCCAGCACAGCTCACGTTTTCCCATCCCCGCGCCTTTGTCCCCCCACCGCCTCTGCCCAGAGTGCCTTGTTTCCTGCTCCCCCAACTCCGCCTCCTTTACAAAGCCCCCCTCCTCGAGCCCCAGCCTCTATGTGAACTCCCAGAATGAGGGCAGGGAGCCCCATGGAGTCACTTCTCGGCAGGTGAAAACTCCGGGGATGATCCGACATAGTGCTTTGGATTCCCACCCAAGCCCCTCAACGTGCAGTCACCCCCGCAGGAGATATGCTCTGCAGCGGACAGGGGTGGCCTGGACTCCACAAGGGCCCACCTGACTATAGGCAGGGACATCGCGGAAAGGTCCGTAATCCAGGAGGTCCTCGGAGCGCGTCGGGTTCCCCAACTTGGTGTAGCTCTCCACGTTTCGGGAGGCGAGTTTCACACGCATGGTTTGTGTCTTGGTCGGGTAGGGAGAGTAGAAATAATGGTTCCCCTCAAACACCACAAACTGTTTCTCCGACTGGGTGATCTGGGTTGGATATGGCTGAAGCACATGGGTATAAATGGCTTCCACAATGACTGAAATCTTGGCCCCGGGATCAAGGGCGACTGGGAGCTTGACGGTGAAGAATCTCCCGCTGGGGCAAGAATGAGGAGAAACAATTAAGAGAGATCAAGAAACTGAAAAGAGAAGAGCAGCTTAAAATCACAGCAAAATTTTGTACCAAGATAAAAGCAGTTACTTCTAAGAGATTACCTTCAACCTATTAATTTAAGCCTTTTTTTTTTTAAATTTATTTATTTTATGTTTGGTTCGGTTGGGTCTTTGTTGCTGCGCGCGGGCTTTCTCTAGTTGCGGTGAGTGGGGGCTACTCTTCGTTGTGGTGCACGGGCTTCTCGTTGTGGTGGCTTCTCTTGTTGCGGAGCACGGGCTCTAGGCGCGTGGGCTTCAGTAGTTGTGGCTCACAGGCTCAGTAGTTGTGGCGCGCACAGGCTTAGTTGCTCCGCAGCATGTGGTATCTTCCCGGACCAGGGCTTGAACCCGTGTCCCCTGCATTGGCAGGCGGATTCTTAACCACTGCGCCACCAGGGAAGTCCCTTCCTGCTTTTTAACGTGTGTTTGAAAACTATCCTTAGTAAAGTGTTTCAAAATAAATAACAAGTGCCAGGCCCCCTGCTAGGTACTGAGGTTAAAGCAGAGAAGAAGGCAAGTTCAAACCCAGGCTTCATGTTCAAAGAGCTCAGTCTACCTCCCGTGAAAAAGCATCACTTTTGGGCTTCCCTGGTGGCACAGTGGTTAAGAATCTGCCTGCTAATAAAAGAGACACGGGTTTGAGCCCTGGTCTGGGAAGATCCCACATGCCGTGGAGCAACTAAGCCTGTGCGCCACAACTACTGAGCCTGCACTCTAGAGCCCGCAAGCCACAACTACTGAAGCCCGTGCACCCTAGAGCCTGTGCTCCACAGCAAAGAGAAGCCACCACAATGACAAGCCCGCGCACCACAACGAAGAGCAGCCCCCGCTCACTGCAACTAGAGAAAGCCCGCACGGCAACAAAGACCCAACACAGCCAAAAATTTTTAAAAATTAAAAAAAATAATAAAATAAAATAAAAAGCATCACTTTCAGTGCCCTGAAGGCTGGCAAGGAGGTGTGGTAAGGCTGTCTACCCCTTGTAAACAGGACGGTAGCCAAGCAGCGATGGGAGGGTATCTGCTGAGGCAAACAGCCTGCAGGTCCCACCCACCAGTTTCCCATCTATTGACTGGGGATCCCTACCCCCATAGATTAGAGACCTGATCTGGCATGGAAGTAACTACTTTCCTGTTGTGAAACACACTGCCACTCTCAGGGGAGTCCAATTTCAGCACGAGGAGTCAGAAAAGACATCATAAATGGGTCCAGAATGCGGGGAGCCTGTCGCCTGCTACCACACACTCTATTAACTGAGACAGCCTCTAACACGCTGGGCCCATTCTAAGCGACTCTCCTAGTTATGATTCCAGCCCTGATATGATAACCTACAACCAGACAAGGCAAGACAGACATAGATATTCTGACTGTTACCTTACCTTTTACCCTTAATTTTGGTTTCACGTACTTCCAGATTGTTCTCTTCCTCATCCTCTCCCTTCACCTGTAAAAGTACAAAGGAAGTTATTCTTGTCTTTTAGTCTCTAAATTTTGAGTTAACAATTAACTAACTGCTGCAGAAGTCCACATTAAAACATTCAAACCACCAGAACTTTGCAAAGATTGAATTCTGGTTTCAGTAACAATTTTTCAAGTGAAATACAAGAACACTGTCAAAAGACCTACTTTGGCACTGAATAAGCTGTATAATATGCTCTAGAAAATCATAATATTTTCCTGAATGATCAAATACACAGATACAAATTAAAATTACGCTTCCAAATACAGTTTACACCTACAAATAGAAAGGCCAGAAAGGTTTCTTTCTGGACGTTTTCTTCTTCATTTACATTCCAATATGCCTATGCATAGAATAAGTCTCAGTATTATTTATTATTTATTATTTTTAACTTTTAATTTTTAATTTTGGCTGCGTGGGGTCTTCGTTGCTGCGCAAGGGCTTTCTCTAGTTGTGGCGAGCAGGGGCTACTCTTCGTTGCGGTGCGCGGGCTTCTCATTGCAGTGCGCGGGCTTCTCATTGCAGTGGCTTCTCTTGCTGCGGCATGCAGACCCTAGAGTGTGCGGTGCGGGCTTCAGTAGTTGCGGCGCATGGGCTCAGTAGTCGTGGCTCAAGGGCTGTAGAGCGCAGGCTCAGTAGTTGTGGCACACGAGCTTAGTTGCTCTGCAACATGTGGGATATTCCTGGACCAGGGCTCGAACCCGTGTCCCCTGCACTGGCAGGTGGATTCTTAACCACTGCACCCCCAGGGAAGTCCCTATTTATTGTTGTAGAAGAAAAGTCTCATGCATAACCAAAACTGATTTTACTTGCGCAAAAGAAGTTAACAGTGGCAAAAGCAATGGCCACTGTGTGGCACACTCTTTTATTCTTATCCTTCATTGCAACCGGCTGTGCAACCAGGAAAAGGATGCCAGCTCTGGCAGGCTGCAGGGTCTTTCTGAGAAAGAGTAGGCATCTTGAATGAGATTGTGGAACAGATTCTAAGGAAAAAACTTACACACACAGCACTGATCTCTTTGCCAACCCAACCTCCACCAAAAGAAAAAAAATTTAAGACCACCTTTTAAGACTGGAGCAGTGATTCCCAATAGGGTATACAAAGCTATAATGAGAAAGCTATTTGTAATATTTCAAAAAGCCTAAAAATTATCATACAATCATCCTCATCAAAGCTGTACAGCCTAATAAAAACAACAAATTTCACTACTTTTGCTAGAATCCTATCACAGTGGGAACATTCTAGTATACTTGTGCTTATCAGGAACTCTCATTGTTCAGTTATATGTTGATTTGTCTTAAGAAATATTTATTATCACTTCTAAATATTTACTAGAGTCACTGTGTAATCTAATAAAAGGTTAGAGAAACAAAATATTTCAAATATAGGATCCAAATGAAAGCAAAAAAAGTAAGATGAGTCTTTGGTAGTAAAAAGACAAGGAACCACTGGCTCCTAGTCAATAATCATCACAGCCTCCTCTACCAGTTCCTAAACTTCTACATGTAGTGTTGAAGATAATTCACTGAAACAATTTCTAGCAACCTCACCAAAGCCTCCCAGGCAGTTGTTGGAAAATACACATCTTCTTGGTTAGGTTTATCATACAGTTACGTTTCCCATTGGGACAGGGGTACAAGGGAGCACATACACCCGTTTAACTCATCTCACTCTTGGACTACAAATCAAAAAATGGTTCTGAATAAACCTGGTGATGGGACTACAGGTCTTATACCCCCAACAGAACCCTACCTCACACCATCTAGGCCAGAAGAGGCAATGTCGTACAGTGAAGAACGCACACACACAAAGCGTGAAACAAACTAACCTGACTCTTTATTCTAAGACATCATGTAGGAGGTTAAACAACTTAACCTCCCGAACTACAGTCCTCACCAGCAATAACAGTACACCTCGAAGGACTCTTAGGAGAGTTAAATGAGAATGTACTTAAAATACCTACCACAATACCCGACACAAGGTAAATTCTCAATAAGACACCAGTACTGTAACCCAGCTTGTAAGCGCTCTCCGGCATTATGGCCAGATAGCTTCTGCTGTCATCTTGTTATACTGTGGCAACCTCACTAAATGAGAACTAGCTTTTATAAAAGAATGGGATTTAACATTCAGAACATTCAAATGAAGTTTTAATCCATCCTTCCACAAACCTTTAAGTAAAACTGCGTGTTTCATTATGGACAAAGCATGAGAAGGGAAAAGGAGTCATTTCAGAAGCATGATCTCTATAAAGGCAACTCTATAGCTCCAAGTTCAGCAGTCAGGTATGCTAAGAAGAAATACGACACTGGAATGACTATTCTCCAAACCAATAACTGGGTAATCACTTAATGGATGTTGTTTAAGGAAAACAGCAATAGAACGCAGACCTCTGTATACGTATATTCCCTCTATTCCCAAAGCCAGCACTGTTTCCTTGAGAGGCGTAAAAATGACCACTGAAATGCCTGGAAGAACAGAAGCAAACTTGGGAGGCATTTATTGCTTTACTGTAAGAATGAGAACCGGTCGGCGGGAGGGAGAGAACTGGACTTTCCCTTTCTGTACTGTATTACTTGCACGAGTTTTTAAACTAACTTTAAGGAAAAGGAAATTTTTTGAAGCGTCGGTTCGCAACCGTAAGAAATGCGTTATATTAACAGCAGTTTCAAACGATTCCAAACTTGGAAGCAGGGGACCTGTTCCATTTGCGATCGCACTGGACGGAGCCCAGCTCCCCGGCGAATCCGCGCTCCGGCCGCACCACCTTGCGGCGCCCCCGCAGGCCCCGGGCCCAGCCGCCCGCGCCGCCGGCCGGGGCTGACGTGTCCGGGGCGGGGACGGGCGCCGGTCCTCCCGGCCGGCCCGTGTCCCCGGGCCCCGCTCACCTGCACGCCGAGGTACGCCAGCCGGGCCTCCAGCTCGGGCTCCAGAGCCAGAAGGAAGGAGGCGACGCGGGGCGAGGAGCTGCCGCCCGCGTACGCCAGGACCACCTCGGCCGTCACCTTGGCCAAGTGGCTGCTCAGGTCCACCGTGCGCTTCACGTCCTCGTTGACCAGCGGCGGCGCCTCCGCGGAGGCGCGGCCCGGCGTCGGGGCCCAGGCCCCGATCAGCAGCAGCAGCGGCACCAGGCAGGCTGCGGGGGCCTCCATGGCCGTGAATGAGCTGGGCCGCAGCTCGCCCGCCCGCGCGCGCACCCCGCGTCCGCCACGGCGCAGCCGCCCATTGGGCCCGCCGGCGCCCCAAGATGGCGGCGCCCAGGGGCGAGGACCCCGTTTCCGTGGCAACGGGCGGCCCGCCAAGCGCCTGCTTGCGCGCCCTGGCCGGTCTCAGGTCCCAGGAAGGCTCCCTGGCCGCCCCACCGCTCTCCCACAGAGGTAACACTGGCAGAGATAAAGGAGGAGGAGCACAGGCTGCGTCTGTCCACAAGAAGTGCTGATGATGAGTGAACGGTATGTTACTTTTTAGCTTAGAAAACACTGCCCCCAAATTCTCCGTTACACATGAAGCCATTTTCATTCTCTTTATTAACTCATCCTTCCACTCCCTCAAGAAACATTTATTGAGCCTTAAGTTGCATACCCATCCGAAAGAGAGGCAGTAAAACATCCTTTTAACAGAGAACATACTTTTGATGTGGAAGAATGAGAGAGAAGATGTCTTGTAGACGGTGAGCAGTCCGGGCCACAGAACTCCACAATCCTTTTGAGGAACTTGCATTAGTTCCGTTTGGGGGAACAGTCAAAGTGCACCAAACACCACAGATGCACGAGGGGGAACGAGACCCAATCTAGGCCAGACTCGCTCTCCCCGAAGCTGGAATCTGAAGGCAGCAACTACACCTGAAAACTGCAGAACTGATTCATGTGCGCTGGGAGGCCTGCAGAGCTGGCCAGGGTCCCGCTCCGATCCCCAGCTTCTCCGTGTCTGCTTCTTCAATGCCTCCCACTCTGGGAGCACAGGCTCTTCTCAAAAATAGAGGAGGAAGGAACTCATTCCACGAGGCCATCATTACCCTGATTTCAAAACCAAAGACATTAAAAAAAAAAAACAGAAAAACAAACAAACAAATAACCAAAGCCATCATAAGTGAAAAGAAACTACAGACCAATATGGGGGTTTTTGTTTGTTTTTTTTGATAAATTGATTTATTTATTTTTGGCTGCGTTGGGTCTTCGTTGCTGCACGTGGGCTTTCTCTAGTTGCGGCGAGCGGGGGCTACTCTTTGTTGCGGCAGGCAGCCTTCTCATTGCGGTGGCTTCTCGTTGCAGAGCACGGGCTCTAGGCGCGTGGGTTTCAGTAGTCGTGGCATGTGGGCTCAGTAGGTGGGGTGCACGGGCTTAGTTGCTCCACGGCACGTGGGATCTTCCCGGACTAGGGCTCAAACCTGTGTCCCCTGCATTGGCAGGCGGATTCTTAGCCACTGCGCCACCAGGGAAGTCCCCAGACCAATGTGTTTTATGAATATATATGCAAATTTTCTCAACAACATATTAGCAAACCAAATCCAGCAACATATAAAAAGAATTATATGCCATGATCAAGTGGGCTTTCCCAAGAATAGGAGCTTGGTTTAACATCCAAAAGTCAATTAATGTAATACACTATAATAATAAAATAAAAATGAAAGAGAAATGAAGATTCCCAGGTAAACAAAAATTGAGAGAATTTGTTGCTAGCAGACCTGCATTCCAGGAAATAATAAAGGGACTCTTTCAGGCTAAAATGAAATGACACTAGACAGTAACTCAATTCCAAACAGCGGGGGCAGGGGAGAAGAGTACCAATCAAGGTAACTACGTGGGTAAACATAAAAGACAATATAAAGTATTTTGTTTGTAGGTTTTTTTCTTTCTTTTCTTTCTTTCTTCCTCCCTCCCTCCCTCCCTCTGTTCTTTCTTTCTTTCTTTCTTTTTTATTCTGATTTAAAAGACAACTGCATAGAGAATTCCCTGGCTGTACAGTGGTTAGGACTCAGCGCTTTCACTGCGGGGCCCAGGTTTGATCCCTGGTTAGGGAACTAGGATCCCACAAGCCGAGGGGCACAGCCAAAAAAGGAAAGACAACTACATAAATCATTAATTATACACATTATGTGGATACAAGTGCAAAGGCCTGATGTTCCTGTTTGCTTTGGTTTGTGTTGTCCAGCATGAATGTCACTCATAACATTAAGGACGATATTAGACAATTTCAGTGTTCAACAGAAAAATAGGATGAGGTTTCCTTCCGTCATTTCTTCCACGACAAGGCAATAATACCTGCGCATTTGCACACCTGGCTTAACAAATCTCGTCTATTTCCCAAGGACAGAAACGGCATCTTCCCTGGGTCCTGGCCTCTCGCCCAGGAGTGTGATGAAGATGAGGATGAAAACTCTCAGACTTGCCCTTAACTACACGTACCGCCATTAAGGTGCTAACTCCTCACCTATGTGGGAACTGATACCAGATATAAAGGTTATTTTTGGACTTTAAAGAGAGGTCTCCTGAAGCCCTGGAATGCATCCAAACAGGAAGCTACCCTGATGGAATAGGAGGTGGTCTGATTGGTGGATTGAAGCAGGTAGAGCAGGTAATGATATCTAAAGAGTCCTCAAATCACTGTATTTGCACTTATAAGTGCTACGCATCTTGGAAGTGTGAATCCCAAAGACATCTATGAAGGGAGGACAAGCAGGAGCCCTACAAGGGAAGCCAGGCTGCCAGACTCCTGCGACAGAGCCAGGGCTGCCTCCGGGGCACTGCCCAACCAGTCAGGTCCCTGAGGGCTGAGAGAGCTGATAGCCAGGTCGTACCAGAACACCAGCCCGTGGCGACCCATCACCGGTCACAGATAAGGGACAACTTCTGGGTGGGCCTTGGGATGGTGCTTCCCTGGGCCGTCTCCATAACCACTGCCGTCTGCTTCACGAACCCCATGGACACCCTCCAATGTGTCGCTGGCCTCGTTCAAATGAGCAGGTATGTTCATGCCTCGTCTGCTCCGCGGCTGGCCCTCTGCAGAAGCTTCCTCAGCTCCCGTCATTAATGTCCCCACCCCGTGCACCACGCTGCCCCCACTGTCCTTTACCACTTCAGCGCTCCCTGCCCAGGAGGATCCTCCAGGGGACCTGTGCAGACCCCGGGCAGCCCAGGGGCCATCCTGCACGAGGTTGTTGTTATCGCTATCACCGATGGAGAGGAAACGGACGTTAAGAACCAGGTACTGTCATGCGAAACCTCAGTCCTCGCAATAACCCCCCATTAAGTAATGTTACCCATTTTACAAAAAGGGGGGACGGATCTCCAAGCCATCTTCACCGGGGTTTAGCAGAGTGGGCAAGGAGGGCGCGTGTTCTCACCCGTTAATGATAACAATAGCACGGGCCTCCCGGGAGGGGCCGAGGTAACAGACCACGCAGACCCTCAACCCACGCGATCCCCGCCCACAGCCCCACGCCATCGCCGTTGCGCACGCTCGGGTGCCACCCCAGCCGCGACCCTGCTCGGCGCTCACGTCAACGTCCCACCCCCAGGAGACCCGGAAGCAGAATTCCCCGCAGGTCAAAGCTGGCGGCGCTACTCCTGCGCCGCCGCCAGAGGGCGCTCACGCCACCTTTGTTGGCTCGCGCCTCACGGGTCAAGTCAGCGGCCGGTCCCGGAAATGGAGGGCTTTGCCGTACAAGATGTACAAGATGGCGGCTTCCCGTGTGGCGGTACGGCACGCTGAGAGGCTGGCCTGTTTCTGGGACACGCGGGGATTGTAGCAGGCTCCTCGCGAAAGACGGCTCCCGCGGAGTTTCCCGGCGTCTTTGTCGTCGGGTAGGTGGCCGAAAGCACAAGATGGCGGCCCCCACTGCGTGGCCGGAAGTGGAGGCGAGCGTGCGGCGTGGCCCGTGGCCCGGCCGCCGGCGCAGGGCGCTCGTGCTCTGCCGCGGTGGGGCGGTCTTTGCGGCTCCCGGACCTTCCCGGGCTCGGCTTTGGGCCCACAGTGCCCCGCGGCCACGTTAGGGGTTCCCTCTCGGCCGTTTAGGGAGGGGTGCCGGTGCCCTCAGCTGCCTCGCGTGGACACGAAGGCTGACCTTCTTGTCTTGACCACGAAACCAGGAATAACCAGGTGACATGAGTTAGTCTCTCCTTTCAGAGGAGTGACCTGCCGTCGCTAGAAACCGCAGTACGGTTCCTACACTAATGTGGACCCAACCCCAGGAGACACTAAGTGACAAAAGCAAAGCGCGGAAAAACGTGTGAGGATGTGCATTGTTGGCGGGTTTTGGATGTTTTTTAGAAAGACCCACGAGGGTAGAGATGCCCACGAGCTCGCACAGGCAGAGTCCCAGCCGAAGGGCCGAAACGGGCGGCGAGGAAGGCAGCAGAGATGGGAGGACGGGGACAGGGGCGGGGGAAACAAGTTTGGGGATATTTGAGTGTGTGATCTAAATACACAAAGTCTTTTTATGAGGTTATCACATCATAAAGCAAGAAGGCAACGTTAAAAAAAAGTAGGTTTTTTCAGCTGGAACCACGGTGGTTAATAGATTCATGAGATTGAATTTGTGAGGATAAAATTTTACAGGTCAGTACTGTAGTATCAATACTTGATGCAAAGGTTTCGAATCGATGAGACGACCTGAGTCTTGAAAGCGAGATTTTTGTTCTTGTTTTTGTTTTTGTTTTTGAGGGGGGGAGGAGGAGCCGGGCAAACAGCAGGCGCTCAAGACCGTTTGTTGAATGAATGAATGAATGAATAAATGCCTTTCTGCTACAAGCACACATATTTTCAGTAGGTTCTGTTGCTGGTATATCTTCCTGTGTTTTTAGGGTTAGTACCATGGAACACAATGGCACATTGACTTAGAAACTGAAGCAAGTTCTGCCTTAAAATCATCCCGAAATGTCTTCTTAATGTTTAAAAAATAAAGTAGTAGCAGTTTCAGAACGGGTATTGGTTTTGGGAATCACCTATTTGAATGTGAGAGCAACGTCCTCCTTCCTGAAGCAACTGACCATTCTTGAGCTTTCCCAGTGTGCCGGTGCTGGACAAGTGGACACCCTTGCACGTACCACTCGGGCCTATGGTATACACATAATGCCGTAGCTCTGGTGATGGAACTAGAGTTAGCCAAGTTCCTAAGCTGTGCTAAATGCTCAGGAAAGAGCATTTACTGTTTGGGGGCAACCCTGAGTTGCTTGATCCATTTTTGCCTCTGGGACCTTAGAGGGGCTTTAAAAATATGCTAGTTGCCCTATGGATCTTACTTTTATTTTTATCATCTTAGAGGCCATATAATGCAAAGAACTTAGCTCCTTACTGTGTATCGTTGAGTAAGTTACCTAACCTTTCCAGACTTCAGTCTCCTCATGAGTAAGATGAGAATCACAAAACCTCTTTCATAGGGTCACCGTGAAAATGATCAGAGACAATGTATGTAAAGCACCTTGTGCAGGGCATACGGCAGGCACTCAGTAGTGGTCTCTAGTTCTGCAGTATTTCAACCTCAGGGTTAAGGAACTAATACTGCACTCAGAAGCAGGAGAATTTCTCCGGAGGGTAAGGAGCAGGCGGCCACAGGGTGACAGTTAACACAGGAAGCCTGCAAGGAGAAGTGGGGGCCAGCAGGTCTGCTGGCTTCAGGGCCCCCAGTTTCCCGTCTCCAGCGGGAGAATGCGGATATGGTCTGCAGGCCGTTTGCGGAGACGCCGCCTTGCTCACAGCCTCCTGCACTGTTCAGCTCACAGGCGCCTCTTCGGAGCGTCTCCCAATGCCTTTCAGAGGCGTCAGCCTCCATTTCTGCGGCTCATTGCTCATGTTTCATTGCTCATTTAATATGAAACACGTACTGCGTATGTTTAAGTTTTTTCTTTTAGTTTAATAGTGGTAATGTACACATAATGTAGAACTCAGCATCTTAATATTTTTAAGTGTACATTTCAGTGGCGTTAAGTACATTCACACTGCTGTGTAAGCAATCTCCAGAAGTCTTTTCATTTTACAAAAAGATGAAACTCTGTACCCATTAAGCAATACCTCTCCATTTGTCCCTCCCCTGAGTCTCTGGCAGCCACCATTCTGCTTTCTGTCTCTGTGAAGTTGACCGCTCCAGGGGCCTCATATAAGAGGAGTCAGAGTATATTTCTGTGACTGGCTCATTTCGCTGAGCGTAGTGTCCTCAAGGTTCACCCACTGTAGCGTGTGTCAGAATTTCCTTCCCTTTAAAGGCAGATTAATATTCTCTTGTGTGTGTATAGCACTGAAGGGGAGCAGAATATGCTACCCCAAATGTGCCACCTTGTCATGTGAATTATTTTGAGCCAAAGGCTATCAAGACCCAGCAGTTTCAGGAAAAATTTTTACCTCTTCTTTATCAGCCTAAAAGAATTTAAATAGGGGGCCAACCCCTAAAGAAAGCAATTACCAGAGATGAGTTTTTTATGTTAAAGACTTAACCTGCGTGGTAGGGCAGACATCTAATCACCAGACATCCGCTCTTCTCAGGTGCTGTGAATGGCCCTCCTCGCCTCTGCAGCCCCAGCTTCCATCCCTTTCCTAGTTCAGGGATGCAGATAAGCCTCAATTGCCTGACTGCCTTTGGGTCTCATATTTTTATGGGGCTCCCGTACATATGAAATTAAGTCTGTTTTTCTTCTGTTAATCTGTCTTATGTCAGTTGAACCATTAGACCAGCCAAAGAACCTAGAAGGGTGGAAAGAAAATTTTTCCACCCTGACACCACATCTTGTTTCTTCATCTGTCAGTGGACACCTGGGTTGTGTCTACCTTTTGGCTGTTGTGAATAATGCTGCTATGAACATGGGTGCGTACGCATTTTACCATGAAGTAATATCTGATAGGATTATAGAGAGTAGAGTGTGTTTCATATAGTTGCATTTGACAAAGTAATTCTGAATCATAAAAAATGCACTATTAAGCTGTTTACAAGGTCATTAGAAGATTTAAAAGATGTAGTTAGTCATTGTGCATCATGGGCCATGACGTAGCCCGGTGATGGGACACAGGTTTAAGGTACTGTGATGATCGTGGATTCCCTTCTGCCCTGCCAGTGGGTTTGGGGCATTTTGTGGATAATCTTATTTAGAGATGGCATCGAAAACCTAAGGAATAGGTGCACAAAGATAGGAACCAAAGATCTTTAACAAAGGACTGTGAAGTGAAATATTGGAAGCCCCTAACTAAGGCCTAATGTATTCATGTGTGAGGTGTGGATAATGAGAGTATTCATCTCAGGGTATGTTTTGGGGACAGTAGAGTCACGTGGATAAAGGGCTCACCTGGCCATTAAAAGGAAGCAGCATATCTGGGTGAAGGGTACACAGGGATTCACAGGGGTTCTTTTTACTATCCTTGCAACTTTTTTGTAAGTTTATATAAAAATAAGTTGGAAAAAACAAAGACATCAAAATAGCATGTAAAGTAAAACACAGCTTTGAGGAAAATTTTATGCACACAAAAAAGACATGATTTTTTATGTTAAAATTGCTAATCATGGTTATCTCTGGGTGGTAGAATTACATATTTCCCCCTTCCTTGGTGTTTTCTTGAACTTACCAAGTTTTTTTGTTGTCGTCACTGTTATTGTTGTTTCGTGCATGTATCAGTTTAATAACTGTGGAGAAAAAAACATCAGTACATAGTTAAATAAAAATCTTGAGTCTAGTAGTTATCTAATACTTGTCAATAGAAACGTCTGAGACCTTGCATGAAATTGAGTACCATCCAAATGGCCCCTGGCTTCTATGAAAGACCATAGCATCAGGGCAAGGATGGGGGCCCTGCGACTCCTGGTCTCACTGTTGGGTGGGTCCTTTTTCCAAGGTTGATAACCTCACACTTCAGAACCAAATCAGATGCTTAGAATATCAGCAGCTCAAGGTTTGAAAGATCCTTAACAGCCATGGAACCCACTTCCCGCTGCTCGGGACCTCTCCCTGCTTCTCCAGCACCCAGTCTCTGCTTGCACTGCTCAAGGAGTGGAGTGCTCCCCGACGAGGGGCCCTGTTCCTTTCTTGGACAGCTCTGACCGTGACAAGCTCTTCCTCATTTGTAGTCCAAACCTGACCCCTGCTCTGTTCCTCAGAGATGGTCAGAATGTGTTTGTGCCCCACCTGAGACCAGCAGTGAGGGACTCGGAAGTGTCCACCCTGAAGTCTTATGACCTGTCTTTTTTTTTTTTCTTTTTAATTTATTTATTATTTATTTATTTACTTTTGCCTGTGTTTTGGCTCTTTGTCACTGTGCACGGGCTTTCTCTAGTTATGGCGAGCAGGGGCTACTCTTCGTGGAGGTGTGCAGGCTTCTCATTGCGGTGGCTTCTCTTGTTGTGGCTCACGGGCTCTAGAGCGCGGGCTCAGTAGTTGTGACGCACGGACTTAGTTGCTCTGCGGCATGTGGGATCTTCCCAGACCAGGGCTCGAACCCGTGTCCCCTGCATTGACAGGCGGGTTCTTAACCAGTGCGCCACCAGGGAAGTCCCTGACCTGTCCTTTTCTAACCCGGCTCTTTTCCCCAAGCTCCAGACCCACACCTCCTGCTGTCTCCTGCTTCTCTGTGTTTGTCTATCCCACTGGCACCTCACACTCAGCATCTCCAAAGCGTGACTGTTCTCTCCTCTCTTACCCAGGACCCAAGAATAATGCATGTTACTTGTCTCTGCTACAAGTGATGAACAAATTAGGGCTTCATTTTTCTCTTTTGTAAAAGAAGTTCAGATTTCTGCTAGAGTGGCTGCCCCATGGGACCATCACGACCCAGACTCCTATCTTTTGATAGAAAACCCAACCCATAGTGCCTTAGCTGAGCATAGATTTCCCTTTTCTCATGGATCGAGAAGTTCTGAGAAGTACAGTCGATGCATGAAGCCATCAGAGGCCGAAGCTACTTTTGTCCTTTTGCTCACTCATCCTTACCCTGTGGTTTCCATCCCCATGCTTGTCACCTCAGGGTCACAAGATGACTCCAGGCAGGATGAAGGGGAAGGGAAGACAAGGCAAAGTGTACGTGCCTGCTCGGCCAGCTTGTTACGAGCTGCTCAGGAAGCCCCACCCAGCGGCTTCCCCTCGTTTGCTGGAGTCCTGTCACCTGGCCACCTCTAGCTGCAGGGCCTGCTGAGACACGGAGTTCTTTAGCTGGGCCCATTGCTGCCCTGAACAAATCAGGCTTACGTTCTAGGAACCAAGGGGAGACTGGACATGTGAGCAGTGGTGTCTGTCACAATAAAGCTTCCTTGGGACCTCCCTGGTGGCGCAGTGGTTAAGAATCCGCCTGCCAATGCAGGGGACACGGGTTCGAGCCCTGGTCCGGGAAGATCCCACATGCCGCGGAGCAACTAAGCCCGTGCGCCACAGCTACTGAGCCTGCAGTCTAGAGCCCGTGAGCCACAACTACTGAAGCCCGCGCGCCTAGAGCCCGTGCTCTGCAACAAGAGAAGCCACTGCAATGAGAAGCCTGCGCACCGCAGCGAAGAGTAGCCCCAGCTCGCTGCAAGTAGACAAAGCCCGCGCGCAGCAACGAAGACCCAACGCAGCCAAAAATAAATAAATAAATTTATTTTTTAAAAATCTTAAAAAAAAGCTTCCTTAAGCAACAGTAACCGTGTTGCCTAACTGCAGGATTTCTCAGAGCCTCTCAAATTCCAGGGAGAGCACTGTGCGTCCACAGAACCCTTTTTACAGTGGTCATGTCTCAGGAATTGTTGCATGGTACGTGTTTCAGGAAACACAAAACGAGCCATACTCTCTCTTTAAATCTTTAAAAGAAAAGTTGGGGACTTCCCTGGCAGTCCAGTGGTTGGGACTCCGCGCTTTCACTGCCAAGGGCCTGGGTTTGATCCCTGGTCGGGCAACTAATCCCACAAGCCATGTGGCGTGGCCAAAAAAAAAAAAAAGTTACATCTGAATTCAGGATGGATTTGTTAAATATATCTTTTTTACTATCATGTAGTAAGAGTGGCGGTTTTAATGACTTTGATGGTAATTGCATCATTTCAGTTTCCTAATCTAGAAAGCTTCTGGTCATTTTCAGCATTCCTTTCTCTTTCTTGGTACTTAGGTTTCTTACCTGGAATCTTGCAACAGAATCCTCACCCTTAATGTGTTGAAGTATTTCCTTCTAGTCTTTTTTCTGTGCATAGGTATATGGTTTTTTTGTTTGTTTGTGTTTTTGGGCTGTGTTGGGTCTTCGTTGCTGCACGCGGACTTTTTCTAGTTGCAGCGAGCAGGGACTACTCTTCATTGTGGTGCACAGGCTTCTCACTGCAGTGGCTTCTCTTGTTGTGGAGCACGGGCTCTAGGCATGTGGGCTTCAGTAGTTGTGGCACACGGGCTCAGTAGTTTTGGCTCACGGGCTCTAGAGCGCAGGCTCAGTAGTTGTGGTGCACGGGCTTAGCTGCTCCGTGTCATGTGGGATCTTCTGGGACCAGGGCTCGAACCTGTGTCCCTGCATTGGCAGGCAGATTCTTAACCACTGCACCACCAGGGAAGTCCCGGGTATATGTATTTTTATCAATAGTTGAAATTATATGCATATATGCAGCAGTAAGAGCAGTGTTTGTTTTCCATCCCCCGTTCTAGGATGAGGAATACACTGAGATGAGTAAGAGAGGGAGGTCTTTGGTCACAGTTGTAGCCTCTTTTGGTTGACACTCCTCACTACCCCCAAGACACTCCTTTCTCCTCGCTGAGGCGCACTGGTGAGAAAGCTCAGAGTTAAGAAATAGATACAGCTGCTGTGACGGAGATGCAAAATAACCGTGACTTTGTTAAGGTGAAAGTGTGTCTCCACATGAAAGTCCAATCTTGGTGGCTCCAGTGGCCAAAGCATGATGGGTCAAAGTCAGAGTGGTGGTCATGGTCTTGTAGGTGGCAAAAGGATTACAAAGACAAGAAAAAGAAATATGACCCTCCTGTACCTATAGAGTGGGAAAAAGGAAAAGGAAATAGGGACCAGATGCTGCCAGCAAACTGTCCCCAGTGCCCCCTCACACTCAGTGCCAGTTAAAATTATTCAGGTTGGAGAGAATTAAAGACTATGTTCTCTGGTGGAAGGACTCATTAGAATTCAGAGAAAAGTGAAGGCTTTAGAGGAAAAGCAAGAGGAGGAGAGATCAAAGGTGGGTGATCTGAGGGGACGGCGGTGTCGGCAGGAAGCGTGGAAACGTGATTGTTGTCCGTCCCACCGTCGCATCTGTACCTGTCAGCTCAGAGCAGCGCGACAGCTTTCTTTCACTTGTAGACAGGGTGCTGCGGAAACCGGGCTGCTTGGTCCTGCTCACCCACAGGTGCATGCCATGGTAGGTGTGCTGATGGGTGACGCGGAGCCCCAGGTCACAGTGGTGAAGGTGGGAAAGGTCCCCCAGCAGACCTACACTGATACTGGGGGGTGGACAGCCGAATCCGGGAGGTTAAGGAGTCTGCAGTGCTTCCTCTGTCTCATCCTGAATATTAAGAGGAGATGAGTGTGAAGTCACTCATTCTGTGTGGTCAACCCAACACAGGTCAGACCTCACCAGCCAAAGCAATAAGAGTACATCAAACCTCGCCACTTTCTGGAGGGCAGTTGGCTCTGAACTTACTCAGAAGCACCTAGTGATGGGCCAAACTCATCCAGGGATTGTTTCAAGTGGCTGAAGAATATGCACCATCCATCCTCCTCATGGATGAAAGTGATGCCATAGGGACAAGAAGATGTGACTCAAATGCCGGTGGTGAGAGAGAAATTCAGACAGTGAAGTTGGATCTGTTGAACCAGCTGCATGGATTTGATTCAAGGGGAGATGTGAAAGTTATCACAGCCACAAACTGAATAGAAACTTTGGATCCGGCCCTGACGAGACCAGGCCAGATGAACAAGGGGATCGAACTCCTCTGCCTGAGTAAAGAACTGAGGAGCACTATTCATACAACAGGGTGAAGCTGGCCGATGATGTAGTCCCAGACCACCTGACTGTTGCCGAAGATGACCTGTCTGGTGCCGACATCAAGGCACTCTATACCAAAGCGAGTCTGGTGACCTTGAGAGGACATAGAAGTAACAAATGAAGACTTTTTTAAAATCTGAAGAAAATTTTCTTTATAAAAAAGAAGGCAGGGGCTTCCCTGGTGGTACAGTGGTTAAGAATCTGCCTGCCAGTGCAAGGGACACGGGTTCGAGCCCTGGCCCGGGAAGATCCCACATGACGCGGAGCAACTAAGCCCATGCGCCACAACTACTGAGCCTGTGCTCTAGAGCCCACGAGCCACAATTGCTGAGCCCACGTGCCACAGCTACTGAAGCCTGCGCTCCTAGAGCCCGTGCTCTGCAACAAGAGAAGCCACGACAATGTGAAGCCCGCACACCGCAACACAGAGTAGCCCCCGCTCACTGCAACTAGTGAAAGCCCATGCACAGCAACGAAGACCCAACGCAACCAAACATAGATAGATAGATGGATAGATAAATAGATACATAAATAGATAGATAGATAGATAAGGCGGGGACTTCCCTGGCAGACCAATGGTTAAGACTTCACTTTCCAGTGCAGGGGGTACAGATTCGATCCCTGGTTGGGGAGCTAAGATCCCACATGCCTCATGGCCAAAAAACCAAAACATAAAACAGAAATTGTAACAAATTCAATAAAGACTTTTTAAAAAATGGTCCACATTAAAAAAAAAATCTTTAAAAAAATAAAATAACGTAAACAAGAAGGCACCCCTGAGGGCCTCTCTCTCTAGTGAATCATGGTTGCCTTCGAGGAAATGGCTGGGAGTCCTCCTGGGAGGGATAAGGTTGGGGAGGTTGCCCAGAGCAATCCATGTTCCCGTTGATCTTTTTCAGCAAAGCACCCTGTGTGTCTTCTCGAGCACGGTGGTCAGGATGCCTGTTGAGCTGCCTTCATCTGTTGGTCACATGCAGTGCTCTCTTTCCAATAAACTGTGCTCTTCCTCAAAAGGAAAAAAGAAGCCCAAGCTTTCTCAACAGCACCGATGCCCAAAATCACCAGGCACCCAAGTTCCACCTGTCTTGTTGCTTGGTCATCTCTAAGGAGTTTCCATCATCTAAATAGTCTACAACTGGTTGCCACACATTTGGTTCCAGCCGGTGGAAGGAGGGAGGGATAAAGGGGGTGCAGCCTGATTTTAAGGATCTGATCTAGAAAGCTCTCATCCACTGGCCACCACTTAAAGCTCTATTCTGAGCATCCATGTGTTCTTGACCTTTGCCTTCCTAGAGTTTATAGTCTCCTGGGGAACAAAAGGAACAATGATAGCAGTGATACATGCTAACAAGAAAACAAACTCGGGTTGGCGTAGAGATGAAGGTGGTCGGGAGTCGTGCGATCAGGGATCTCCCGGAAGAGGGACCAGCAAGCACAGATGCCCTGCAGTGGTAATGTGCTCGGCACATGGGAGGGGCAGCACGGTGTGGCCAGTGCACCTAGAGTTGTGTGGAATCAGAGGAGTGTAAATCACATCAGGTGGAGCCCCGTAGGCTAGGATAAGGTAATGATTCTTAATTTGAGTGAGATGAAAACTTCTGCAGATTTGTGAGCAGACACGATGGCATTTACATTTTAAAGATCGCTTTGAGGACTTCCCTGGTGGAGCAGTGGTTAAGAATCTGCCTGCCAATGCAGGGGACACGGGTTCGATCCCTGGCCTGGGAAGATCCCACATGCCACGGAGCTACTAAGCCCGTGCGCCACAACTACTGAGCCTGAGCTCTAGAGCCCACAAGCCACAACTACTGAGCCCGTGTGCCACAACTACTGAAGCCTGCATGCCTAGAGCCCGTGCTCCACAAGAGAAGCCACGACAATGAGAAGCCTGCGCACTGCAGTGAAGACCCAACACAGCCAAAAATAAATAAATAAATAAATTAATTTAAAAAAAGATTGCTTTGATTTAACAAGTTATGAACTCTGCATACTGTGGATCAAAGACCTAAATGTAAGAGCTAAAACTGTAAATCTCTTAGAACAAAATATAGGGCTAAAGCTTCATGACATGGGGTTTGGCAGTGATTTTGTGGATGTGACACCAAAGACACAGGCAATGACAGAAAAAATAAGTCGGACTTCATCAAAAATTTTTTTTTTAATCAATTTTTATTTATTTATTTATTTATTTATTTTTGGCTGCATTGGGTCTTCGTTTCTGTGCGAGGGCCTTCTCCATTTGCGGCAAGTGGGGGCCACTCTTCATCGCGGTGCGCGGGCCTCTCACTATCGTGGCCTCTCTCGTTGCGGAGCACAGGCTCCAGACGCGCAGGCTCAGTAGTTGTGGCTCACGGGCCCAGTTGCTCCGCGGCATGTGGGATCCTCCCAGACCAGGGCTCGAACCCGTGTCCCCTGCATTAGCAGGCAGATTCTCAACCACTGCGCCACCAGGGAAGCCCTCATCAAAATTTAAAATGTTTGTGCATCAAAGAATACAATCAACAGAGTAAAAAGGCAACGTATAAAGTGGGAAAAAATATTTGCAAATCACATATCTGATAAGGAATTAATACCCAGAATATATAAAGAACTACTAAAATTCAGCAGTACCAAACAACCCAATTCAAAAATGGGTTAAGAGTTGCACAAGAATATGAATGTATTTAATACCACTGGTACACTGAAAAATAGTTAATTTTGTTATGAATATTTTACCACAATTTAAAAAATGAATTTTAAATAGAATGCCCAAAGGACTTGAAAAGATATTTCACCAGAGGAGTTATCCAAATGACCAATAAACACATGAAAAGATGCTCAACATCACTGATCATTAAGGAATAGAAATCAAAACCACAATAAGATAACTTCACACCCATTAGGAATCATCAAAAAAGCAGAAATTGGAACCCTTACACACTTCTAGTGGGAATGTAAAATGGTGCAGCTGCTGTGGAAAACAGTATGGAGGTTCCTTTAAAAAAAAAAAAGAAACAGAGAATCTCCATATGATCCAGCAATTCCATTTCTGGGCGTATTCCCAAAAGAACTGGAAGCAGGTACTCAAACTGGTATTTGTACAACAACGTTCACCACAGTATTTTTTTTTTTTTTCTAAATTTATTTATTTTTCTTTTTGGCTGTGTTGGGTCTTCGTTGCTGCGCGCGGACTTTCTCTAGTTGCGGCGAGCAGGGGCTACTCTTCGTTGCGGTGCACGGGCTTCTCATTGCGGTGGCTTCTCTTGTTGCGGAGCACGGGCTCTAGGTGCACGGGCTTCAGTAGTTGTGGCTCACGGGCTCTAGAGCGCAGGCTCAGTAGTTGTGGCACTCGGGCTCTAGAGCGCAGGCTCAGTAGTTGTGGCACTTGGGCCCTAGAGCGCAGGCTCACTAGTTGTGGCTCACGGGCTCTAGAGCGCAGGCTCAGTAGTTGTGGCTCATGGGCTCTAGAGCACAGGCTCAGTAGTTGTGACGCACGGGCTCAGTTGCTCCACGGCATGTGGGATCTTCCCGGACCAGGGCTCAAACCCATGTCCCCTGCATCGGCAGGAGGATTCTAACCACTGCGCCACCAGGGAAGCCCCACACAGCAGTATTATTCACAGTAGCCAAAAAGTGGAAACACGGCAAATACCCTTCAGTGGGCAATGAATAGAAAGCAAAATGCTGCCTATCCACACACACAATTGAATATTATTCATCTGTAAAGAGCAAGGAAATTCTGACGTACTCCACAACATAGGTGAACTTTGAGGAAATTACGTTAAGTGAAGTAAGCCAGAAGGACAAAAGACAAATATTGTGTGATGCCATTTTTTATGAGATCTCTAGAGTAGTCTTAGAGATGGAAGTAGAACAGTGGCCCCAGGGGCTGGGGGTGGCGGCGGGGATTGAGGAGTTCATGTTTAATGGGGACAGTTTCAGTGCAGGATGATGATGAAGTTACGCAATGGATGGTGGCAATGGTCGCACGACAGTGAGAATGTACTTAATATCACTGACCTGTGCACTTAGAAATGGTTAAGATGGCCTTTTTTTTTTTTTTTTAAACAACAGCTCCTGTTTATTTTTTAATTTTTATTTATTTTTATTTATTTTTTATTTTTCTTTATTTTATTTATTTATTTAATTTATGGCTGTGTTGGGTCTTCGTTTCTGTGTGAGGGCTTTCTCTAGTTGCGGCAAGTGGGGGCCACTCTTCATCGCGGTGCGCGGGCCTCTCACTATCGCGGCCTCTCTTGTTGCGGAGCACAGGCTCCAGACGCGCAGGCTCAGCAATTGTGGCTCACGGGCCTAGTCGCTCCGCGGCATGTGGGATCTTCCCAGACCAGGGCTCGAACCCGTGTCCCCTGCATTAGCAGGCAGATTCTCAACCACCGCGCCACCAGGGAAGCCCTAAGATGGCCTTTTTATGTATATTTTACCACTATAAAAATTTAGTTTAATTTTTAAAATTTAAATCTACCTACTCAAATTACCACATGGTCATTTAAAAAATTGGAAGACCTTTGACATACTGTTAAGTAAAAGAAGTTGAATGCAAGGAAAATCAAAGACTATCCAAGAAAGGAGATGTAACCATAGTACACTGCTTGGTTGTGCAGGTAATAATATTTCTATCGTGCTCATCATATGAGCAACATTTATTGAGAGAGTCCACCTGTCAACTCAGCAAGGAAGACAATTATGGTTACAGAACAACATAACACATTATCAGTTTGACAGTGTAAAGTTATAGTTAACAGAAGTAGACAGGTGGCAGGGTGAGGGAAGGAAAAGGTACAGAGCTGGAGCTCAGATACGGCCAGAGTGGAAGTTACAGAAGGACTACAGATAGTGTTGAAAACCCTTGGAAACAGTGGAGGAGGGTGTAAGTGAATTAAATACTCACACAAAGCAGGAAGTCAATGTACCATTCATATACCCAGAAATAGCAGGATAAGCGTGTTATTTAGAGCTATAGGGGTAAGCACCAGCAAAACAAACAGTTAAGAGTGATTGCTCTGAGAAGCAGCCTTGGGGTCAGGAAGGGGGTGGGAGTGTTGGCTTTTATTTAAGCCCCTCAGTACTATTAATTTTTAACCATATGCATATATTGCTTTGATTTTAAAAAAAACTTTAAAAACTATTTTAGAAATCAAATTGTAGGGTAACATGTAATCTATGACCCTGTTTTTAAAAAGAGGCCAAACCCCAGCAAACCGTGCATCTGTGTATAGATGATTATCTGAGCCCAGAGAAATACGTGAAAGATTGTGCTTGTGTCTGGGAGGTGGCAGCAAAGGGTGTGGGAGAAAACTTCACTTGTCCTCCATTCTCTGTTGTCTGACTTGACCATAGATTATTTAGGTAAATTTTTTGCCTTTATCATTCTCTCTCTCTAAACCACTTGAGAGTGAATTGAAAACATCTTTGTGTTTAACCTCTAACTTCAGGGTTTATTTCCTAAATTCAGAGGCATTCTGGTACAAAACCAGAGTACAACTATCAAAATCTGGAAATTCAGCATTGATACAATCTTGTTATCTAATTTACAGCCCATATTCAGGTTCTTCCATTGTCCCAATAATGTCCTCTTTATGGTGGTGGTGGTGGTGGTGTTTTCCTGGTCTAAGATCCATTCCAGGACAATGCATTGCATTTTGTTTTCATGTTCCTTAAGTCTCTTGATCTGGAACAGTTTTCTTAGCCTTTCTTTGTCTTTTTCGACCTTGAGGTTTTTTGTTGTTGTTGTTGTTTTTAATTAATTAATTTATTTATTTTTGGCCGTGTTGGGTCTTCGTTTCTGTGCGAGGGCTTTCTCTAGTTGCGGCAAGCGGGGGCCACTCTTCATCGCGGTGCGCGGGCCTCTCACTATCGTGGCCTCTCCTGTTGCGGAGCACAGGCTCCAGATGCGCAGGCTCAGTAGTTGTGGCTCACGGGCCTAGTTGCTCCGCGGCATGTGGGATCTTCCCAGACCAGGGCTTGAACCCGTGTCTCCTGCATTGGCAGGCAGATTCTCAACCACTGCGCCACCAGGGAAGCTCCGACCTTGAGGTTTTTTAAGAGCATAGGCCAGTTATTTTGTAGACTGTCCCTCAGTTTGGGTCTGCCTGATGTTTCCTTCTTATTACATGCAGGTTTTGCAGTTTTGGCAAATACTGTATGTGATATTGGATCCGTCTCTGTTCGTCTTGTCAAGAGGTCCATGGTGTTACTTTATGCCGATGTTGCCAATGTTACGTGAGACCATTTGGTTACAGTGGCGGTCCACCAGTCTCTCTCCATCTGACTTACTTCACCTAGTCTGATAATCTCTAGTTGCATCCATATTGCTGCAAATGGCATTATTCTGTTCTTTTTGATGCCTGAGTAGTAGTCCATTGTCCGTATGTACCACGTCATTTATTTATTTATTTGGCTGCACCACGTGGCATGCGACATCTTAGTTCCCCCACCAGGGATTGAACCTGTGCCCCCTGCAGTGGAAGTGCAGAGTCTTAACCACTGGACTGCCAGGGAAGTCCCGACCACATCTTTATTCATTCATCTGTCAGTGGGCATTTAGGTTGTTTATAAATTTTATTATTTTAATTGGTTATTTATTTTTATTTATTTTTAAAATTTTATTTATTTTATTGTTTTGCACCTGAACAGGGACTTGAACACTGGGCCCTCAGATTAAAAGTCTGATGCTCTAGGAGACTTCCCTGGTGGTCCAGTGGCTAAGACTTCGCGCTCCCAATGCAGGGGGCCCAGTTTCAATCCCTTGTCAGGGAACTAGATCCCACATACTGAAACTAAGAGTTCGCATGCCACAACTAAAAAAGAAGATCCCACACGTAGCAACAAAGATCCCACGTGCTGCAACTAAGACCCAGCGCAGCCAAATAAATAAATAAATATTCAAAAAAAAAAAAAAAAGTCTGATGCTCTAGGGGAGTTCCCTGGTGGTCCAGTGGTTAGGACTCGGTGCTTTCACTGCCATGGCCCCAGATTCAGTCCCTGGTGGGGGAACTAAGATCTCACAAGCCACACGGCTGGCCAAAAAAAAAAAAAAGTCTGTTGCTCTACCGACTGAGCTACCCAGGCATTCTCCCAACGTGTATTTTTAAGCTAGGCAGGATTGACAAGGAAGCACTTTACAAGAGGGTTTGGTAAAGGCCAGCGTCTGGAACCCACTGTCCTTCCTGCTCACCTGGTTCCCCAGGCCCCTCGGTCATCACTTGCCATCACTCCTCTATCCCATCCATTTCTGCCCTGGATATCTTCAGAGGCAGCGTGGGCCCTGTGCACAGTTCTTCAAACCTGAGGCCTAGGAGATGCTAAGGCAGTGGTTCTCAAACTGTTGTCTTTTGTTTTTAGGCCACACCATGCGGCTTGCGGGATCTTAGTTCCCCTACTAGGGATCGAAACTGGGCCCCCTGCAGTGGAAGCACAAAGTCCTAACCACTGGACCTCCAGGGAATTCCCCCTCAAACTGTTTTTAGAATGTAAAACAGATGAAATGGAAGTTGTTTGGGTTGCAGAAGAGCAGTGAGCTGCAGCCGTGCCCAGAAGACCTTCGCCTTCCTTGCTGGTCGGCTTCTGAGGCCCCCAGCTGGCGCCCTGGACAGCGTTGGAGCCTTGGGCACAGGAGGCACACCAATGGCCACTGGCCCCTCAGGAGGGCTGGCTAGAACAGCTCTGACCCTGAGACCTGGGCCACACGAATCACCGGCTTTTGAGAAGGGACTCTCAGCCTGTGCCCAGGCAGCATCCCAACCCCCCACACCATCCCAGCTGCACTTTCTCGTTTGTTTTCCTGGGGTATCAATTGCAGCCCAGAGAGGAGGCCAAGAAGAAGCATGAGAGACCCAGCAAGGGCCCCCCCCGCCGCCTCTGCCCTGAACCTGAAGGCGGCTGCTTCCTTCCAGCCTGCGCCCTGGAGGAGGCAGCCTGCTCGGATGTCCAGGCCACACCTCCTGAGCTCTCCCTGCAGCACACCAGCCCCGTCAGAGGGGAGCCGGGATCCTGATGGATGACCACAGCCGCCAGGAGGAAGTAGACTGGAAGAGTTCTTCACTTCTCCCAAGTCATGCTTACTGGTGGCTTTCGGAGTCTGTATAAGGTGGGGGTGGGGATGGGAGTGGGGTGAAGACCATACCAGCCGGGAATGAATCCCAACTTTGTCACTGACCACTAGCAGCCATGTGACACTGACAGGTCATTTCAATTTTCTGATCCTCTCCATTCTAAAGTGGAGGCAAAAATTAAGCAACTCCTACTGTTGTCACAGGGACCAAATGCCATCTTGCAGTGGGGTTTCCAAATCTTAGGACTTGGCATGCCACCCGCATGATTTTGGCCATATCTTCATGCCAGTTCTACTATTACTTACCTAATTATCCCCCCGATTGGTTTGCCTTTTAAACATGTCCTGAAGAGATACTGCTCATGAAATTGGGTTTGTTTCACATGTTATATTTTCCTACTCTACCTTAAAATAAGTAGACAATGATTAAAATTTAAAATGTTCCCGTGTGTACCACAGTCAGGTAACGGATGCAGAGTGATGGCCCTGCTCTCTGCTTCCACACCACCAGCAGTCCCCCTCCCCCACCCTCTCCCCAGAGTCTCCCATTTAACTTCATGGCTTTGTTTGTAGGGAAATGAAGGAGGACCCAAATCTCTATGATGATAGGTATTTTAACTCCTTCCATGTGTTGTTGCAGACACTCAGTTGGCCTGAGCAGTGGCTAGGATTGTACAGCCCTTACCTTTGGGTGTGGAAGGAGGACAGATCTGTCAGAAGCAGGATCCCTGCAGCGAAGGCTGTGTCTGTGCTTGCCCTCAGCTGCTCTCAGAAGTGGTCTGTTCTCCACTGAGGCAGGCCAGGTCAGGGGAGCTTTTTGGTGGTGGTGGGGGTGTCCATGCTTCTTCTTGGGCATAACAAGAAGAGGCTCTCCAGAATGTAAGCCAGAGCCTGGACTTGAGCCACATTTTAGGGGGAATGCGGTTGAATAGTCAGTTTTAACGGCAAGCCTCTGCATTAATCAGAGTTCAGTTAGAGGAAACAAGCCATTCTACCAATTTTAATCAGAAAGGGATTTAATACAGGGCGTTAGATGTTTACAAAGTCATTGGAGGGCCTCAAGGAATGTCTCTGAGTGGGCCTTCAAGAATGCATCCAGAACAACACAGCAGAACTGGCCTACTAGGGGAGCTGCAGCCTCTCCCACAATCAGGAAAAGGGGGCATCACTGGAGCTGTGTTCCAGATATAAGGGAGCCTCTGCCATGGCTGCAACTCTCTCAGCCTCTTAGTTCACACAAAGCTGAATTGCTGGGCTTCCCTGGTGGTGCAGTGGTTAAGAACCCGCCTGCCAGTGCAGGGACACAAGTTCGAGCCCTGGTCTGGGAAGATCCCACATGCCGCAGAGCAACGAAGCCCGTGCACCACAACTACTGAGCCTGTGTGCCACAACTACTGAAGCCTGCGTGCCTAGAGCCCATGCTCTGCAACATGAGAAGCCACTGCAATGAGAAGCCCACGCACCGCAATGAAGAGTAGCCCCCACTCACCACAACTAGACGAAGCCCATGCGCAGCAATGAAGACCCAACGCAGCTAAAAATAAAATGAATAAAATAAATAAATTTATTTTTTAAAAAAACCTGAATTGCTGCTGAAACAGTGTTTCCCTGGCTGTGCTAGCCAGCAGTAGCAACCATAGAAGCAAAAAGATGGCCACGACCTCACTCCTAGCTGCATCAGTGCACTTAACTGGTGGAGCTAACTCATCCAGAATTCTAGCTGCAAGGAAGACAGGGAAATGTAGTTTTCAGCTTTCTGGCCTCAGCAGCCTGTGAAGGCACAAGAGGAAGTTGAAACGGATGATGAGAGCCAGTTCACATACCACCACAGTCGGACAAGTGAGGCGCCTTCCCCTCCAAGACCTGGGCCCAGCATCGTCTCTAGCCACCATCCACCCTGTGTTCAGTTGAGTTGCTGGTGTGCCTCCAACGTTCAGTGCCTTTTGCTCAAGATTTTCCCATTGTCCAGAAGGCTCTTGTTTTTTTCTGGATGAATTTGGATTTCCTCTTCTTAGAAACTTTCTCTTTCCTCCTGGGAGAAGTTTGGTTCTCGGCTTCTATAGCTTTTTGTGTTTTCCTTCTGTAATGATTTATTTACATGTTTGTCTCCCACACCAGACCTGGAAGGCAGAGACTAGGTCTCACCTGTCTTTGTTTACACATCTGAGCAAGGTCTGAGCCAATTCCTTTTAGCTCCTGGCATATAAAAAGAAGAAGACTGAAACAGGGTAGCACGTTTTCTGGTACAGTGTAAAGGTTTCAGTTTACCAACCTAACGCTTTTAACATAAAAATGATGATGCAATATAACTGGGGTATTTTTAAAATAAGTACAGAAAAAAAGTATTAATTCATTTTTAAAAGGTATTGGAAACTGTAGGAGAGAATGCTAATTTTGCCCCAAATCAGTTCTCTACTTTTCATGTTATCATGGCCCTCAATTTTTAGCTGGATATATGGTCAGCCAGATCAAATGCTACATTTCCCAGATTCCCTTGCAGCTGTGTGAGCCGTATGATTAAGCCTGGGCTATGGGGTGTGGGACCAAGTGCTCTGTGCACTTCAGGTCCCCTGAAAGGGAAGAGGCCTTTTCCAATAGGCAGTCAGCCACATTGGGCCATGCAGACCGGGGCACCCCAGGGACAGTTGAGCAACAGTATGTATATTTACAGCCTGGCTCCTTGATACTGCAAAGCTGGGCTATTAATAGATGAGAAAGAAACCTGTCAAGTGCACAAGTGTTCTGGTTCTATTCGAGTAGCTGAAAGTACATCCTGATTATTCCTGGTTTGCAACTATGCAGTTATATGATGAGCACCGCTGTCTTGCAGATACGACTTAATCTGTACACAGCATTAAAATCCTAAATGTAGTACCTGTTTGTGAATGTGTGGTGCAGGTGTGTTCTTCCTGAGTCCCTGTAATAGGGAGTTGGGCCCAGAAAAGACATTTACTGTGTAAAAGAATTAATGATCTAGGAGGTCATGTGTGTTTTTTACTCTGTCTCAGGTGTTCTTTTGGCAAGGTAGCCTGTTCCCAGCTTTAAAGGAGTTTCAATAAGATACAGAAAGCTCATTTCATGGAGATGTTCATCACCGTGAAATACTGGAAATGAAGTAATAATAAATCGACATGGGAGGGAATAAAGAAATAATTATTCATTTAGTCAAAGGAGAATTGCAGCCATTAAAATAATGACAATTATGTGTTAAGTATAATATGCTTTGAAGTTATGCTAAATCAAGGAAGATTATAAAATAAGGTTCAAACTGGGAATCCACCTATGTCAGGAAGTGTGTACACGAAAAGAACAAAAAAGTTTTGATCACCTACTGTGTACTAGGCCTCCTGCTGAGTCTTAAGGATACACAAATTAATAAAACGTGGTCCTAGGCTTCCTTAGTGGTCCAGTGGTTAAGACTCTGCACTTCCACTGCAGGGCACAAGTTCAGTCCCTGATCGGGGAACTAAGATCCCACATGCCACGCAGCCAAAACAAAACAAACAAAAAAACACATGGTCCTATTATGGCTCTCTGTTATGATATCTGCACCCAGTGATGTGCAGTTAAATGCTTAAAAGCTGCCTGTCATTTGTGGGTGGGGGGAAATATTTTGTAATTTTGCCAGTTTTTGTGATGTAAGCGTTTCCACCATGGCTGATTTCAAGCTACCAGTGGAACTTTACTGAAGGAGGGAATTGGGAAGAGATGTACACAAGTGGCTCTTCAGAGTCAGCACAAGCTGGTTCCTGCATGTCCCTGGAGCCTTCCACCACCTAATGTCTACCAGTTGGGAGGTGGCTGTTAAGTAAACAATAATGTATTCATAGAATGGAATGCTAATCAGTCATGAGAAGATCATACTTTGGAATAATTAGTCATATTTGAAAAATTTCAAGGTTTAGTTTCAAGTTTCAACACAAGTAGGTGTGAGTGAAAATGGCAGTGTGAGGATTACAGAAATTGCTTCCTCCGTAAAGTCAACCAGAAAATTGGCAAGAATTGTCAGAATCAACTTTTTGAGAAGTGTGGAAACTAGCCAAAGTCTTGAAACAAGCTGGAGAGCATTTATTCAAGAATAAGGGTGGGGACTTCCCTGGTGGCGCAGTGGTTGAGAGTCTGCCTGCCAATGCAGGGGACGCGGGTTCGAGCCCTGGTCTGGGAAGATCCCACATGCCGCGGAGCGGCTGGGCCCGTGAGCCACAATTGCTGAGCCTGCGCGTCTGGAGCCTGTGCTCCGCAACAAGAGAGGCCGCGATAGTGAGAGGCCCGCGCACCGCGATGAAGAGTGGCCCCCGCTTGCCGCAACTAGAGAAAGCCCTCGCACAGAAACGAAGACCCAACACAGCCATGAATAGATAAATAAATAATACATAAAAAAAAAAAGAATAAGGGTGAACACTACAGATTCAATGCAATGCCTATCAAATTACCAATGGCATTTTTTACAGAACTAGAGCAAAAAATCTTAAAATTTGTATGGAGACACAAAAGACCCCGAATAGCCAAAGCAGTCTTGAGGGAAAAAAACGGAGCTGGAGGAATCAGACTCCCTGACTTCAGACTATACTACAAAGCTACAGTAATCAGGACAATATGGTCCTGGCACAAAGACAGAAATATAGATCAGTGAAACAGGATAGAAAGCTCAGAGATAAACCCACGCACCTATGGCCAACTAATCTATGACAAAGGAGGCAAGGATATACAATGGAGAAAAGACAGTCTCTTCAATAAGTGGTGCTGGGAAAACTGGACAGCTACATGTAAAAGAATGAAGTTAGAACGCTCCCTAACACCATATACAAAAATAAACTCAGAGTGGATTAGAGACCTAAATGTAAGACTGGACACCATAAAACTCTTAGAGGAAAACATAGGAAGAACACTCTTTGACATAAATCACAGCAAGATCTTTTTTGATCCACCTCCTAGAGTAATGGAAATAAAAACGAAAATAAACAAATGGGACCTAATGAAACTTCAAAGCTTTTGCACAGCAAAGGAAACTACAAACAAGACGAAAAGACAGCCCTCAGAATGGGAGAAAATATTTGCAAACAAATCAACGGACAAAGGATTAATCTCCAAAATACATAAACAGCTCATGCAGCTCAACCTTAGAAAAACAAATAACCCAATCAAAAAATGGACAGAAGACCTAAATAGACGTTTCTCCAAAGAAGACATACAGATGGCCAAGAAGCACATGAAAAGCTGCTCAACATCACTAATTATTAGAGAAATGCAAATCAAAACTACAGTGAGGTGTATCACCTCACACCAGTTAGAATGGGCATCATCAGAAAATCTACAAACAACAAATGCTGGAGAGGGTGTGCAGAAAAGGGAACCCTCTTGCATGTTGGTGGCAATGTAAATTGATACAGCCACTATGGAGAACAGTATGGAGGTTCCTTAAAAAAACTAAAAATAGAATTACCATATGACCCAGCAATCCCACCACTGGGTATATACCCAGAGAAAACCATAATTCAAAAAGACACATGCACCCCAATGTTCATTGCAGCACTATTTACAATAGCCAGGTCATGGAAGCAACCTAAATGCCCATCAACAGACGAATGGATAAAGAATATGTGGAAAATATATACAATGGAATATTACTCAGCCATTAAAAAGAACAAAATTGGGTCATTTGTAGAGACTTGGATGGATCTAGAGACTGTCATACAGAGTGAAGTAAGTCAGAAAGAGAAAAACAAATATTGTATATTAACGCTTATATGTGGAACCTAGGAAAATGGTACAGATGAACTGGTTTGCAGGGCAGAAATAGAGGCACAGATGTAGAGAACAAACGTATGGACACCAAGGGGGGAAAGTGGCGGCGGGGGGGGGGGGGGTGGTGGTGGGATGAATTGGGAGATTGGGATTGATATGTATACACTGATATGTATAAAATGGATAACTAATAAGAACCTGTATAAAAAAATAAAATTCAAAAATTGAAAAAAAAAAAAAAAAGAATAAGGGTGAACAGTGAGTGTTATGACATTTTAACTTGCCCTAGACTCATCCTCTGTTCTCCACATCCACAGTAGCCTTTAAAAATAACAGGCTGCATTTCTGGTGCCGCATGGCAGCTACCAGAGGAAGAAGAATGGAGCTAGAACTCTTTAAAGACACGTTCTCAAATGGATGCCATTATTTGATCAGTCTGGTGGTTCCCTGGAAGCCCTCAGTTGCAAGGCTGCCTTGGAGCTCTCTCAGTGTGAAAAGTCTTCTCTCTAGGGACATTTAAAAAAAAACAATTACAGGCAAGTTTTTTAACTATGTGATTGTTAGAGGCAGCAGGTAAGAGTTGGGTCAAACAGTAGACCTGAAAAAAAAAAAAAAAAAAAAAACAAAGCTTAAAAGAAAAGTTTAGGGAATAGAGTTCCATAAGGGCTTTGGAAGCTTTGACGTGTTCCGGGAAGTCTGGGTGGTCGTGCACACGTGTGGGTCTGTGTACCCAGGGATGTGCACTTGGTCAGAAAAGAACTCAGAAAGCCCTAAGCTCTCACCTTTGTTGACCTTGAAGCATTGCCCACGCAGGAAATGAAGTCTAAGGTGGAGTTGTAAACTGCCTGTCTGCACCCTGAAAGTCTGTCCTAGCCACACTCACAGCCCCTTGGCAAAGAATGGGAGATTTATTTGTTCCAGGCATTTAAAGAAATCTGTGTCCTGTCATTAGCTGACCATTAACTTAACTGAATAGAGACTTCAGTGACCTTATGTGACAAAGAATACAGACACTATAGAATTAGTTCAGGGTAGTTACTTAACTACCACGACAAGCAGTAATGACAACAGACCTTGGGGACAGAGAAAATCTTATTTCTAGAGCTGTACATTCAACTATTTAAAATGTCCAGTTTTCACCAAAAATTATGAGAACACTTCCCAACTCATTTTCTGAAGTCAGAATTACCCTGACACCGAAACCAGACAAAGACATCACAAGAAAAGAAAACTACCGGCCAGTATGTTTTGTGACCGTAGATACAGAAGTCCTGAACAAAATACTAGCAAACTGAATCCAGTAGCATATAAAAAGGATTATACACCATGACCAACTGGGATTTATCTCAGGATGCAAAGCTGGTTGAACATATGGAAATCAATTAATGTAATATACCATATTAATTGAACAAAATGGGAAAAAAACACATGAGCATCTCAGTAGATGTAGAAAAAGCATTTGACAAAATCCAATACTGTATATGATTTTTAAAAACCACTTAACAAAATAAGAACAGAAGAGAACTTCCTCAAATGGATAAAAGGCATCTAAGAAAAATCCATGGCTAACATCATATTTAATGGTGAAAGAATAAGAAGTTTTCCCTGAGATTAGGAATAAGACAAGGATGTCTGCTTTCATTACTTCCTTTCAGCATTGTTCTGGAAGTTCTTGCCAGGGCAGTTAGGCAAGAAAATGACATAAAAGGCATTCAGATTGGAAAGAAAGATGACATGATCTTACATATAGAAACTCCTAAGGAATAAATACACACACACACAACATACAGTGCTAATAAACAAGCTTAGCAAGGGTGCTAGATACAAGATAGATATACAAAGAAGTTTTATATCTGTGCACTAGCAATGAAGAATCTGAAAATGAAATTAAGAAAATTCCATTTGTAATAGATTGAAAAGGATAAAATACTTAGGAATAAATTTAACAAAAGTGCAAGATTTATACACTGAAAAGTTCAAAACATTGTTGAAAGAAATTAAAGATCTAAATGAAACACACCTTGCATTCATAGATTGGAAGACATAATATTGTTAAGATGATAATCCACTCCAAACTGATCTATAGATACAATGCAATTTGTATCAAAACCCAGCTGCCTTTTTTTTTTTTTTTTTGGCAGACACTGACAAGCTGATCCTAACTACTTGGAAGTGCAAGGGACCCAGAATAGTCAAAACAACCTTGGAAAATAAGGACAAAGTTGGAGGACCTCACACTCCCCAATTTCAGAACTACTGCAGAGTAACAGTAATCCAGACAATGTGGTACTGGCATCAGGATAGACATGTGGATTAATGGAACAGATTAGAGAGTCCAGAAATAAACCCATACATCTACAGGCAATTGATTTCAATTAGGGTGACAAGCTCATTTAATGGGATCAGAATATTCTTTTCAACAAATGGTACTGGGACCACTGCAAAAGGATGAAGTTGGATCCCTAACGATACCATATACAGAAGTTAATTCAAATTGATCAAAGGCCCAAATGCAACCGCTAAAACTGTAAAACTTTTATAAGAAAATGTGGGAATTCCCTGGCAGTCCAGTGGTTGGGACTCCACGCTTTCACTGCTGAGGGCCCAGGTTCAGTCCCTGGTCGGGTGGCTGGGATCCTGCAAGCTGTGCGGCCAAAAAAAACAAAGAAAACGTAGATGCAAATACTTATGACCTTAGAGTACACAATGGTTTCTTAGCTATGACATCTAAACCGCAAGCAACCAAGGAAAAAAATTAATGGGATTTAATCAAATTTTAAAACTTTCATGTGTCAAAGAACACTGTCAAGAAAGTGAAAAAATCCACAGAATGGAAGAAAATATTTGCAAATCATATATCTGCTAAGGATGTATTACCCAGAATATATAAAAAACACAATAATAAGACAACCCAATTGAAAAATGGACAAAGGATTTGAATGGACGTTTCTCCAGAGAAGGTATACAAAAGTTCAATAAGCACATGAAAATATACAAACTTCATTAGTCACTAGGAAAATGCAGATCAAATCCACAATGAGAAACCACTTCACACCCACTAGGATGAGTACAGGAAAAGAAAAATGGGCAATGACAAGCATTGTCCAGGATATCAGGAAATCAGAACTCTCATACACTGCCAACGGGAATGTAAAATGATGCAGCAGCTTTGGAAAATAGTTTGGCAGTTCCTCAAAAAATTATACGTAGAGTTACTGTATGACCAGCCAGGTTTATACCCAAGAGAGTTGAAAACATAGGTTCACAAAAGTGTGTACGTGCGTATTAATAGCAGCATGATTCCTAATAGCCAAAAAAGAGAACAAATATCCATCAACTGATGAATGGATAAACAAAATGTGTCTCTCCATACAGTGGAATCTTTCTTGGCCATAGAGAGGAATGAGCACTGACGACACACTACAATACGGATGAACCTTGAAAACATTATTGCTCAGAAGCCAAAACACAAGGCCGCATATATATGCAACTCATATGTATCCATATATGTAATATCCAGATAACTGCATATATGCATTTATGTGCAGTATTCAGAATAGGCAAATCCATAGAGACAGAAAGTAGATCACTGGTCTCCGGGGCTGGGAAAGAGGGAATGGGGAGTGGCTACGAATGGCATGGAGTTTCTTTATGGGGTCATGAAAATGCCCTGGAGTAAGTGGTGCTATTTCCACAACCCTGTGAATATACGAAAAACCACTGAGTTGTACACTTTAAAATTGGTGAATGGTAAGTTTTGTGGAATATGAACTATATCTCAAACAAATGAAAAATAAGTAGGTTACAAAATAATGTTTCATATAAGTGGTAGGAAGGCAGCGTCTAAAATGACCCCCAGTGATTTTCATCTCCTTGTGTATCCCTTGGTCTTTGGTGCGGGCCAGATTTAGGGGCTCACTTGTAGCAAACAACACAGCAGAAGTGATGAAATGTCGCTTTTGATACTAAGTTGTAAAAAGATGGAGTCTCTCCATCATCCTTCCTCTCGCACGCATCCCTCGTTCTGGGGAAGTGGCTCCAGGCCCTGAGCAGCTCTGTGGAGCTCCCGGGTGGGGAGGAACTGCCGTCTCAGACAAGCCAGTGCAGACCTACGCCTGCCAACAGCCGCGAGAGTCGGCATCCAGCTGGGTCCTTCCCCCGTCAAGCCTTGAGGTGACTGTAGCTTCAGCCAGCACGTCAACTGCCTCCACATACACGCAGCCAAGTTACCCCTGGATTCCCGACCCTCAGAAACCATGAGATAATAAAGGCTTGTCATTTTCAGCTGCTAAGTTTTAAGGTGATTTTGATATTTTCTGAAGGTAACTACTGCAGTGTGTTATATCAAACGTAGACAAAAGACACAAATGATGTATATACCACATATTGTTTTACCAGTTGTCTCTAGGTGGGATGATTGTTGGTGCCTCATTTTCCTATTCACAGACGCCTGATTTTTCTAAAATGTTCAGTAATGAACATATGTTGTTTACATAATCAGAGAAAAAGTGAATGTGATAGCTGATTTTAGGATGCTTAGGAGCCATTTGGTAACATAAGTGCATTTGGTATAACATTAGGTAAAATAGGCAGTATGAAAATGGTCCATAGGGAATTTCCTGGCAGTCCAGTGGTTAGGACTCCGTGCTCTCATTGCCAACGGCCTGGGTTCCATCCCTGATCGGGGAACTAAAATCTCACAAGCCACGCGGTGCAGCCAAAAAAACAAAAAAAAAGTCTGTGTACTAATATTGCATAAAAATTCCATCTGCATCTGGACAACGCCTGGAAAGGAAAACTCAAAACAGTTAGTTCTTTGGAGTCTCTGTTTTGAGTATCAAATTAATTGTTATCACGATGTTTAATTATTGAGTTCCATTGGGCTGAAACATTGAAAGTCAAGAAAGATCCGTGAGGCAGAGTGGAGGCCAGGCCCCGGTAGGAGGGTGGAATCGTGGTGGGTGCTGTATGCGACGCAAGGCCAGGCGTTGGGATGGAGCAAAGGATGAACCCAGGAGAGGAATAGGACGCCAGATGGGTGGGTCCTGGTGCCTGGTTTAACGAAAGGGCAGAGAGAGAGAGACGATCCAGATAACGGTCCCACACTTGAGATACCTCTGGAGAACACGGAGAAGGAAAATGAGGCTACTCTCTCCGCATTATTAATAGCAGCTTTCCCCCACTATCCGAAAGTAAAGCGTTCCTAAGAAACCTTTCATAAGCCAAATGGCATAAAGCGAAGGAGCAGTTACCTTAGGACACATCTTGCTCACAGGTGCACAGAATAAATCAGGATAAGATGCTTGCAGACACAGTTTAAAGCTTGTGGCGGCTTGACGCTGAGGTGCTGAGTGTGTTTCCTCGGGGAAGGAGCTTGGCGGGACCACTCCTGCTCAGAGCGTGCACTGCCTCTGTAACAGCTTGCTGCAGAACACACGATGAATACTATTTCTGCTTTTTGCCTTTTTTTCGTAAAAGCGAAAATCCTCTTTAGAGATCTTTTGGTTAGTGAAAACAGGTACTAACGTAGGTCTTTCGTAAAAGCGAAGTGGCATAAAGTGAACTTTCAAAAAGTGGGGAATACCTGTATCAGGTTATTTTGAAAGTTTTACGTAACAGTTTGTGTTCTGTTTGCCTTGTTCTTCCAAGAATGGAATAGAGTCCTGGCCTTTTAGGTTGCTCACTAGTGCAGTCAGTGAGAGAAATGTCTAAACGGTGTGATAATGGTCATTAATATTCAAATACTGTCCAAATATTCAATGCTGTTCATTAATACTCAGATTATCCTCCTTTCAGGGTCATGGTAAGATCATGCTTCCCTGCCTCATGGAAGTTGTTGTGACCAGGTGATAGGCTTTGTCTAAGGAAACATGAATGGAGGCATCATGTTTTACATGTGGGCAGAGGCCTTGAAGAGGCGAGCAGGAGTTTCCACACTTGCGCCCTGGAACGAACACAGCAGCGGGTGGTCTGCAGTGGTGGAGGCTGGCGCCATCGGCCCGGGTTCCTGAGTAAGGATGAAATTAAAAAACAGTCTGGTGGTGGATACACAGACCTACACAGGGGATTCAGTTATATAGCACGTAGCATGCACGCGCATGGGCGCACGTGCATGCGCACACACACACACACACACACACACACACACACACACGCAGAAAGGAGTACAAGTAAGACTGAGGAACTCTGAATATGACCAATGTCAGTGTCCTCACACTGAAGAGCTATAGCTTTGCAAAAATGTCACCCTTGGGGGACATTCAGTAAAGCGTTCAAGCCATCTCTCTGGATTATTCCTTACATCTACTTGTGGACCTACAATTAGCTCCAAAAGAGAAAAGTGACAAAATTATTCCTTTTCCAGTTATTTTCCAATCTTTCTGAATACCTCAAGGAGAAATTCTAAGTATGATAGCAGTGCGTATGTTGCATTTCTCTGACACTTGCGAATACACATTCTGAACAAAGAAAGAGCAGGCTTCCTTCAGCAGGCAGTATCTACTTATAATTCAATAATGCTTATTATTTTCATTATACTTATTTTGCCAGTTATCGTCTATATATGTCAAGAGTGACTCATTATCCCCTTATGATGGTGATACAAAGTTTTTCTTAAAAAAAAGTTTAAAAAATTTCTAAGTCAACTCCCTTTCCATAAATAGCAGTATTGATGGCATGGGAAGATGGTATGTAAACAGTGGAATTTGAGGGAACACATACCCCCTGGGAAAAAAATGTAAAATTAAAAAAAAAATTTAGTGTTAATTGTTTGAAGAATCTCAATGTCTTGTAATATAAGTATGAAATATGCTCTGGGTAGCAGATTTCTTAATGACATTAAATATTTTTGAAGTGTAACATACATAGGAAAAAGCATTCAAATAATAAGTAAGTGTACAACTCAATAAAATTCTCCCCAAGTGGAGTATAAATGCCATGCAATTCCAGTCTATATTCTAGCAGAATTTTTTGGGGTGGAAATTGACAAGTTGATTCTAAAATTTACATGGAAATGCAGAAGACCAATGATAGCCAAGGCCATCCAGGAGAGGAGGAAGGAAGTTGGAAGATTTACACTGCCAGATATCAAGATCTATAATGTAAGTATAGTGATTAATCTAGTGTGGTACTGGCATAAAGATGGGCAAACAGATCAGTGGAACAGGACAGTCTAGAAATAGACCCATAAATACCCAGTCATCCGATTTATGGCAAAGGTGACACTGGAGAGCAGTGGGGAAAGGGCCATCTTGTGAACAGGTCTTTCAGGTCCCAGCTGCTCCGTGAGCACTGCCATGTCTGTTGGGCCTGCATCCCGCACGGGCCATGTGTGAGTTAGCCGCAGAGCCCTGTGGGGCCGTCCCACAGCTCAGGTCCGTGATGAGGGAGGGCCGACTCAGGTTTGAACTCTTCCTGCCCCCTCTGGCTCATCGTCTTAAGGTGCCCCGTCCCTGGCCAGCCCTCCTGGCTGCGGAGCCAATGAGAGAGCTGTGGTCTCCAGCCTCCACGTTGGCCCCCGTGATTCTTACCGCCAGGGTTCACGTCCTTCCGTGGTCCCCTCTCCCACCGAATGGGAGCTGACCTGTGTGACCAGCTGAGTTCTGTGGAGGTGATGACATAGGACTTCTGAGGCTCGGTCCTATCCGACGTTACAGCGTCTACCTCAGCCCTTTGGATAGTTTTCTCAGGGGGACGCCAGCTGCCGTGTTGTGTGGGCACAAACAGCCCTATGGAAAGAAGCTTCTTGGGCAGCACCAGTCGGCCAGCGTGTGAGCGAGCCCCAGGCAGGCCTTCAGATCATCCTAGCTCCCAGCCTTCACGGGTCTCAGCTGAGGCCCCAGACAGCACGGAGTAGAGGTAAGTCATGCACATGATCTTCAGTCTGACCTCCTGGCCCACAGGAATCATGAGATAAGAAATGACCCCAAGTTTATGGCACTCAGGTTTGGGGGTGTTTAGTTTTGTAGCAGTAGATCGCTGATACAGAGGCTCAAGCCTGCTGCCCTCTGGACCAACCCCTTGGCTCTGGGAAGGGCCCGCCTAGTGGCTTTGCCCAAGCAGGGTTGCAGGCAGCTGCCCTTCAGCCTTCTCTGTGAGCCCCTCTCCTGTCCCTGCCCGGAAGGCAGAGGGCAGGACCCACACATCTGCTGCCGACGACGCAGAGGTTCCCCTGGGAGATGAGATGCTAGTCCGTCCTGCTTCCCCCGCCCCAGCTTTGCATCTCACCTTGGCAACGGCGGGGGAGGGGAAGCCCAGCACTCTGGGCTCGGCGGCCCTGTGCCTGCAAGAATTCCCTCTGTCCCCTCTGCCCACGATTCTGCTGCCGCTGGATGCGGGCAGGGCAGGAGGGGAGCCGTCGTGGCGGGGCCAGTCCTGCCGCTTCTCTGTGCGTGTGCCCCCATCTCAGCCGAGGTCCTAGTCATCGAAGTGTCAGATCCTCCATGCTTTTTGCCTCAATTTTGGGTCTTGGCTGTCAATACGAGGAAAACAGGAAAAGGCCCCGCTGACATCCGGATCAAAGGCATTCACGACCCACCGCGACCCAGTCTTTGTGCGTGAGTTTCCTTACTGCTCCTGCTTCCTTCCCTTGAACTCTGTTCTCCAGGGACACTAAGCCGTCAGCAATTTCTGGAATGAGTTATGTCACGCGCTGTCTTTTCTCTGAACGTTCGCACCCAGCTATCCCTCCCAAGCAGTCGCCTTCCTCTTGGCCCAGCAGGTTCTTAATCATCCTTCATGAGTCACCGCAGCACCTCCTGCTCTGGGAAGCCCTCCTTGACTACTCTGCCTCCCGGGCTACCTCAGGTGTTTCTCCTGGGCCACCCTTGCTCCTCCACTTCCTGTACCCAGCGATCACCACGCTGTATCAGCGGCAGAGGCAGACAGCTCCCTAGCGAGGTTTGCTCTCCCTCTTCTGGAGTGCACAGCTGTTGCCTCGCCTGGGCCCCTGTTTCGTAGGTCCTCTTGCATCCAGGTGTGCAGCATGACTAGCTCTTACCAAAGTAACATGAGCAGAGGTGGCACGTGTCCCTTGCACACCCAGGCATTAAGAAGAAGATGTGCCATCTCCACAAAGTTCTGCCCCTGCTACCAGCTCTATCTAGACAATGACAAGCCCCTTGGGAATGGTGTGGCCACAGGGGAGAATGAGCCCGGTCCCCACGTCAGTGGGTGGAGGAAAGCCGCCCGCTTCTGTTTTGTTTGACATCTGACTCATTTGGAGACCTATTTGTTATAGCAGGTAGGGTTGCCTTCTGTAACACAGTACTGTGATGGTGTGTTTACCAATATATTCTTTTTTTAAAAAAAACTTATTTATTTATTTATTTATCTTTGGCTGTGTTGGGTCTTCATTGCTGCGCGCGGGCTTTCTCTAGTTGCGGAGGGCCGGGGCTACTCTTTGTTGTGGTGTGCGGGCTTCTCATTGAGGTGGCTTCTCTTGTTGCGGAGCACGGGCTCTAGGCGCGCGGGCTTCAGTAGTTGCGGCACGCAGGCTCAGTAATTGTGGCTCGCAAGCTCAGTAGTTGTGGCTCGTGGGCTCTAGAGCGCAGGCTCAGTAGTTGTGACGCACGGGCTTAGTTGCTTCACGGCGTGTGGGATCTTCCCAGACCAGGGCTCAAACCCGTGTCCCCTGTGTTGGCAGGCGGATTCTTAACCACTGCACCACCAGGGAAGTCCCTACTAACATATTCTTGATGAACTAGCCTTAAAGGAAAGAGGGGAGTTCTTTATGTGAAAGGAGAGGAGTAGGGGGATGGGAGAGCAATGAATTTATCAGTCATTCAGTGAATATTCACTGAGTATCTGTCATGTCCCAGGCACTGTTCCAGGCATTGGAATCACAGCAGCAAACCAGGTAGACAAGGTCCCTGCTCTCAGGAAGGCGGAATTCTAGGAGGAGGGAGAATTTCCCCATAAAACAAGGAACATTCTAGCTCCGCCTCAGGCGGGCTCTGCTCTCCAGGTGACAGGAAGCCCCCAGCAAGTCTAGGCCTGGCTGACTCTTTCTCCTGGGAAAAAAGTCTTCTTTCTCCCAACAGGTCTGCTCCCTCCACCCCCCAAAAAAGACCGTGATGCCCTGGAGCTGGTCGAGTGCCCGTCCGTGAAAGGGTCGCTGTGGGCAGAGGGCTGCGTGCAGCCTCGTGGGCAGGAAGGCTCTGGAAAGCAGCCTGTGGCTAGTTGTCGGAGGAGGAGGGTCTAGTGTGACGTGTGGTTGTCTTTTTGTGGGTGTTCCACACACACACACAGCCCACTGGCACCTCCTGGAGCTCAGGGACTTGGGCTGGTTCATCTCTGTGTCCCTGTGGTCAACCTGGAAGCTGATTTTTTTTTTTTTTTGGCTGTGCTGTGCGGCATGTGGGATCTTAGTTCCCTGACCAGGGATCGAACCCGCTCCCCCTGCAGTGGAAGTGCAGAGTCCTAATCACTGGACCGCCAGGGAAGTCCCTAATTGCATTTTTAAAAAAAATATATTTATTTTATTTATTTATTTTTGGCTGTGTTGGGTCTTTTTTGCTGCGCATGGGCTTTCTCTAGTTGCGGTGAGCGGGGGCTACTCTTCCTTGTGGTGCACAGGTTTCTCATTGCGGTGGCTTCTCTTTGTTGTGGAGCACGGGCTCTAGGCGCGCGGGCTTCAGTAGTTGTGGCTCTCGGACTCCAGAGTGCAGGCTCAGTAGTTGTGGCAGTCCCTAATTACCTTTGAATGAATGGATGAGTGATCACATCTTAAAGAAAAGTGCCTGAAGCCGCCACCCAGAAACCGACATGTAACTCTGGTCTCCCCCCACATGTGATGGGGCACTTTGTAAGTCACTTTCACATCTGAGTCCCACAGTGACCCAGAGAGGTGGGCTTATCAACACCATTTCAGAACGAGGACACTGAGGCCCAGGGAGCTCAGGAGAGTTCCTCAAAGGCACAGGGGCTCCGGCTGAGTGCTGGGGTCAGGGGAAGTACCAAGAAGGGAAGACTAGAGCAGGGGTGGAGGGCCAGCCAGCCTAACTCCTGGACTAGTGAAAACTGCCAAGGGTGGAACCCTTGAGCCAAACCAGCTGTGTTTAATAGAAAATCTCAGAGAACTTTATAAATCATGCAAAGCTGCATCACATAGAAAAATTCAACATTTGACCCTGCGTTGAATTGGTCAGACATGTACCCAGCAGGTGCTGGGCCACTGAGGCAGGCCAGGGCAGGTGCTGGTCCCCAGGCTGGACGAGGAGGGAATGAATCAGCAGACATCAAGCAAGCAGTGTCCTGGGGCTGCGGCGGGCCTGGACGGGCCATGGGTCGCCGTGGGAACAGGGGAAGGGCCGCAGTGAAGCGGCCTGTGAAGGGAGACACAGCTCACACATAGACACGCACACGCTCTGCTTCAGACCCTCCCCGGGCTTCTCCTCACACGCAACACACATGTCAAAGGCCTTCCCACCACCCATGAGATTCCGCGTGAGCCGGCTCTGCCCGTCTCCCCACCCCCTCTCTCCACTCTCTCCCTCCTTCTGCCCAACCACACTTGAACAGGACACCTTGTCTCTGCACAAAGCTATTGCCTCCGCTGTTCCCTCATCCCGTAACACCTTCTGCTCAGGTAATCTCAGCATGGTCGCTCCATCTTGTCAACAGGTCTCTCTGCTCAAATGTCACCTCCTTAGGGAGCCTTTCTCACCACCTGTGTCGAATATCACCTCTCCTCCAACTTCCGTCACGTCCGAGAAGCCCATCTTATCGCTTGCATCCCATTTATCACCCTGTGGATTTCTTTTCTTAATCTAAATATTTTTTAATTAAAATAATTTTTAAAAATTAATTTATTTATTTGGCTGCACCGGGTCTTTGTTGCGGCACGCGGGATCTTCGTTGCCGTGTGCGGGATCTTCAGTTGCGGCGTGCGGGTATCTAGTTCCCCGACCACGGATCGATCGAATCTGGGCTCCCTGCATTGGGAGCGCAGAGTCTTAACCACTGGACCACCAGGGAAGTCCCTAATTTAAATATGTGGTAGTTAATACAGTCCCATAGTTAAAACTTAAAGATAATATAGGGACTTCCCTGGTGGTGCAGTGGTTAAGAATCCGCCTGCCAATGCAGGGGACATGGGTTCGAGCCCTGGTCCGGGAAGATCCCACATGTCGTGGAGCAAGTAAGCCCGTGAGACACAACTACTGAGCCTGCGCTCTAGAGCCCGTGCTCCGCAACAAGAGAAGCCACCACAATGAGAAGCCTGCGCACCGCAACGAAGAGCAGCCCCCCGCTCACCACAACTAGAGAAAGCTTGCGCAGAGCAACGAAGACCCGACGCAGCCAAAAATCTAAAAAAATAAAAATAAAGATAATATAAAAGATACGCACAGAGGATCTAGCCCCCGCGCCTCCCGTTCATCAGCTGTGCTGGCTTTGTTGCGCACCAGCCACGCTGGAACTACATTTCCCAGAATGCTCTTCCCTCTACAGCTCTGTGTTCACATTGGTCGTGTGAGACATTTGCCTGAGATTTAGAAGGCAGAAGTCAAACAGCAGTCATGTTGTTTATGCTCTGAAAACCACGACCGGCCCCAGACACTGGGATCGCCTGTGCACGGTGCCCCTGGTCTGCTGGTCTTGGGGCCTTGGGGTAACCTCCAGACCCACAGCCCTCCAGCCCTCCAGCCCCCCATCAGACCTGCCCCTTCAGCTTCTCTGAATCCTGGGCCGAGCGTGGGTGCAGCTCCGTGGTACAGGGCAGCTCGCTCTGCACAGGTCACTCACACACGGCACTGATGCTAGAGGTGGTGAGAGACAGACATGGGTTCCAGCTGGCCCTCGTGGGTTCTCGTTATCCTCACGGGGTCCCGCGTGGCTGTGGTTTCCTCCCCCTCCAGCTTTTCTTGCTGGGCTAGCTGACCTGTAGTGCGTGATGTTGGGCTCAGCACTGGAACAGAAGCAACAGCCTGCACAGACTTTCTACCAACCATGACAACGTGCAAGTTCTCACCCTGCCATGAATGCCTTAGTCTACCTTCTCTGATTACATCTTTTTTTTTTTTTTAATAAATTTATTTATTTATTTTTGGCTGTGCTGGGTCTCCGTTTCCGCGCGAGGGCCTTCTCTAGTTGCGGGGAGTGGGGGCCACTCCTCATCGCGGTGCGCGGGCCTCTCACTGTCGCGGCCTCTCTTGTTGCGGAGCACAGGCTCCAGACGCGCAGGCTCAGTAGTTGTGGCTCATGGGCCTAGTTGCTCCGCGGCATGTGGGATCTTCCCAGACCAGGGCTCGAACCCGTGTCCCCTGCATTGGCAGGCAGACCCTCAACCACTGCCCCACCAGGGAAGCCCCTCTGATTAAATCTTGATTCACATATACCAGATAACATTTTTTATTTGCTGAAGACTGTTTTTACTCCACCCTCACTTTTTTTTTTTTTTCAAAAAAGGGAACATATAGTGTATACTTTTCTGTATCTTGCTTTATCACTTAATAATATCCCTTGGAGATATTTCCATATCAATATATGGAGAATTATCTCATTCTTTATAGTTGCATAGCATTCCATTGATGGATGTATCATGTTTTATTTCACCAGCTCTGTCTTGAAAGAAATTTGAGTGAAATTCTCATTTATGTGTGTGTGTATGTGTGTGCTTACTTATGCATTGTTTGCTGCACAAAGTAGTAAGGACCTTGAGAGCAGAGGCCTTGTTTTTCTTGCGTCCTCAGCACCTAACAAGGCCTCGCACATAATAGATTCTCAGTAAATAGTTTATTGCGTGAAACACTTCTGCACTTCGTTGAGGGGCTATCTTATTCACATCTATACCCCTTACTACTCTCAAATCTCTATTTTCAACCCAGGCTAATCTGAGGGACCCAGATGCCCAACTGCCCCGTGTCTGCCTCAGCCCAGTATACCTAGCTGCCTCCTCCGCATCTCCACTTGGAGACGTCCTGCTGAGGTCCTCTGAATCAGCTTCCAGAACTGAACTCCTCACTCCCAGCCTCCTTCAGCCTGCCTTCCTTCTAGGCCCCAGTCCTCTCTCCCTCTGACCTCTCCAGCTTATCCAGATATTGCCAGATCCCATCCACGTCCCATTGCGGGGACAAATTTTCTTGAGTGAATTGTATTCATGGGTCAATGAGACACAGTCCCTGCCATTCGCTTCCCATCCAGCCTCAGGTACAGCCCCAGCTCAGGGTTCCTCCCCTCTCACCTTCAGCAGGACACCGAGTTACTAGAGGATTCCTATAACAGCTGTGATCATGTCAGTCCCTTAACTAACTTTTCTGTGAGATCTTTCCCCCCACCAACCAAACCTGTTTTACCAAAGGTCTTTTACATAACTGTTCCTTTCCAGGTTCATTTCGTATAGGCTCTATCCTGGTTATCTATTGCTGTGTAACAAAGCAGCCCAAAACGTATGGCTGAAAACAATTTATTAGCATCTCTTGGTTCTGTAGATTGGCTGGGCTAAATTGGGTAGTTCTCACTTGGGCCTCTTGTATGATTGCAATCATTTTTCAGTTGGGGCTGCAGTCATTTGAAGTTTAATATGGTTGGACATCTCAGACGACTCAGTTATGTGGCCGGCAGTGGATGCTGGCTACCTACCAGGGGCTCAGCTGGAGCCGTTGATAAGAATACCTACACATAATTTGAGATTCTTACAGCATGGAGGCTGGTTTCTTAGCCTTCTGCTGCCTGAGCATTTCAAGAGTTCTGGGTGAAAGCTGTAAGGCTTCTGATCATCTAGCAGTGGAAGTCACAGGATATCACTTCTGCTACATCCTGTTGGTCAATCAAGTCAGTAAGGCTGGACTTCCCTGGTGGCGCAGTGGTTAAGAATCCACCTGCCAATGCAGGGGTCACAGGTTCAAGCCCTGGTCCAGGAAGATCCCACATGCTGCAGAGCAACTAAGTCCGTGTGCCACAAGTACTGAGCCTGCGCTCTAGAGCCCACGAGCCACAACTACTGAGCCTGCATGCCACAGCTACTGAAGTCCGTGCGCCTAGAGCCTGTGCTCCGCAACGAGAAGCCACCGCAATGAGAAGCCCACGCACCGCAACGAAGAGTAGCCCCAGCTCACCGCAACTAGAGAAAGCCCGCATAGCAACAAAGACCCAACGCAGCCAAAAATAAATACATAAATAAATTTATTAGAGAAAAAAAAAAAGTAAGGCCAACCCAAATTCAAAAGGAAGGGAAGTAAATTCCACAACTCAAAGAAAGGAGGAACAAAGAATTTACCACATTTTTTAATCTACCGTGGTCTACCTTCAGGACACAGATTTTGTCTAGTTCTCCTGCGTGCCAGATATACTCACCTCCTCCCAGAGGCCCTAAAAATCTCATCCCAGTACATCATTGGCTCATAGTGGATCTTGTGTAAATCAGGTCCTGGTGCAAATGAGGCTCCTCAGAATACGAAGTTCCTGTGATTCCTCAAGAACAGCTTCTTGAATATGTTTCTCCTGATCTGAAGACCTGTGAGCTACGGACATGTTTTCTACTCTCCACAGAGCCAACAAATAGAGTTGACAAGCATAAGACAACTGGAGCAGACCCTTCTGTTCAAAAGGGGAAAAACAGGAGTGACATAGCTACCACTGGGTCAGAGCAATTTTGAAATCCAGTTAGGCACATGTGGTCAGTTTTCTGATAAGGGTCCAGTCCTGCTCCTTGGGAATAATTCTCTGCAGCTCCTGACTCCACCTTCTTGGCTGATGGATTTCTTCGGAGTAGTCCTTTCTTTTTCATGAGAAATAGCCATGTTTGCATTTGAATAGCCGTCTTGGTCTGCTTCTTAGAAAGCTGGGGGTTCACTGGTCTCTTTTTATTTTTGTGCTCTGCCTTTTTCTGTGTTCTATAGTTGTTTCTTTAAGCCTAGCATTTTGAATGGGTGCAGAATGGGGTGGAATTACCATAATTCTTGGCTTCTGAGTCCATTTCCAACTTCCATTGCCCTGAATACTCTATAAATGGTACTCACTGAGCATCTACTGTGCCCCAGCACTGTTCTAATCAAGGATATGGCAATGAATGAAACAGACAAAATCCCTACCCTTACGGAACTGCCATTCTAGTGGGGGAGATGGACAGAAAGCAAACAAGAAAGCAATATGAAGAAACAAAAAAGCAGGAAGGGAGATAGCAAGTGGATGTTTTATGTCTAGTGTGATAGGAAGGGGAACTTCAGTTTTATTTAGGGAAGGCCATTCTCACTGCGAAGATGGCATTTAAGTCAAAACATGAAGAAAGTGAGGGAGTGGCCATACAGATATCTGAGGGAAGAACTGTCCAGTTCGAAAGAAATACAACTGCAAAGGGTTTAGTTACATGTGTGCCTTCTCTTTTCTTAAACTAGTGTAGTTTGAGCAGACTGATCAGAGGGGATGTTAGAAGGAGATGAGGTCCGAGAAGTATCTAAGGGGTCAGGACTTTTTTTTTTTTGGTGGCTTGCGGGATCTTAATTCCCCAACCACGGATCCAACATGGGCCCTTGGCAATGAAAGCGCAGAGTCCTAACCACTGGACTGCCAGGGAATTCCCAGGATAGGACCTTTTGTTTGTAAAGCCTTTAGTTTTTATTCTGACCTGTGGGAATAGTTTGAGCAGGAGAATGACATGGTTTGACATTTTTATAGAATTACTGTGGCTACTGTGTTAAGACTGGATAGGGAATGAGGTGGGAGCAGGAAACCAAGGTTGTTGCCATAATCCAGGTGAGAAATGATGGCGGTTCAGACCAGGTGGTAGTGGCAGAGATAGTAAGGAGTCACATTTCGGATATCTTTTGAAGCTTGTGGATGAGGGGTCCGAGAGATAGACAGGGGAGTTGAGTTAGTTTCCTAGAACTGCTGTCACAAATCATCACAAGCTTGGTAGTTCAAACAACAGAAATATGTTCTCTCAAATACAAAAGTCTAAACTCACCACTGTTTCTACCCGCCCCTCCCCGCCCTTGCTGTTGGCATTCTTTGGGTTATGGCTACTCACTCCAGCCTCTGACTCCATCTCCACGTGGCCTTCTCTTCTCCGTGTCTCTTATAAGGACACTTGTCATTGGATTTAGGGTTTCCCCATGGTAATCCAGGATGGTCTCATCTCCAGATCCTTAATTACACCTTCAAATACCCTTTTTCCAAATCAGATCACACCCACGGGTTCCAGCATGTGTAGGGGGGTCACTATTCAACCCACTACGGGGATCAAGAATGATTCCAAAGTTTTTGTACCCAGCAACCAAAAGAATGAAGTTTGCATGAACCAATAAGAAAAGGCTATGAGAGGAGCATGTTTTTGAAGATGGAGCCAAAGTTCTGAGTAGATTCTAATGTGTGCAGGTGGAGCTGGAGCTGGGTAGGGTGTCCCGCCCTCCGCAGAGCTCTAGTGGGTTCAATTTCTTTTCTTCTCTTTTGGTGCTAAGTTCAGGGGCTGAGGCATCGGCGGGTGGGTCCAGCATGGCGCCACCCTGCTCCCGGCCGGGCCTCAAAGATGGCCGCAGCCACTGGGGGCAGACATGTTTGTGCCACGTGACCCAGGCCCGGGCCCGAGGCGGCTGAACGTGACGCACGGTAGAGGCGGGGCTCCTCCCCCGTAGCCCTGGCGTCGAGCGTCTCGTGACAGGTACTTCCGCTCGGGGCGGCGGCGGTGGCGGAAGTGGGAGCGGAGCCGGAGTCTTGGCCATAAAGCCCGAGGCGGCGGCGGCGGCGGCGTTGGAAGCTAGGACAGGCCGAGGAGCCCGCCGGAATCGGAGCTTGGAGTTTCTTTCGCTCCCGTCGTCCTCTCGTCTTCTCCTCGGCGGAGCCCTCGCGACGCGCCCGGCCCGGAGCCCAGCGGAGCGGCCGCGGTAAGTGGCGGCCCGGCCCCATCCCCCTCCCGGCCCTCGGTCGCCGGTGCGCGCCGTCCGCGTCTTGGGCAGGCCCGGTCCGGCCTCTTGGGGAGCTCCGTGTCTTCGGGCCCGGCGGCAGGCCGGCCGAGCGTCCGCGGGGGTGTCAGAGGTCGCCGGGTGTGACCCCGGCTGGCGCCGCGCACGCCCGTTTCCCGGGGCGTCCAGGCCCGGGACGGCCAGGGCGACCTGGCCTGGGCGGCCCGGCACTGGGGCGGCGGCCGAGGGCGGGGGCCGGCCGACCAGCGGCGGGGGCGCCGCCCACCCTGCCCCGGTGCCAGGCAGAGCCGCGTGCCCGCCGTCCGGTCCTACCAACGCGGGTGAGGGTCCCCGACGCCGCGAGTCCGCGGAGACCCGGGTCACGTGCCCCGGGCTCCCTCGGGCGCCTCGGGCTCCCGCGACTGGGAGCTTTTTATCACAAAGACGTTACGGTGAGGGGTGGAAGAAGTTTCCAAACTTGCTGGGGGAGAGACGGTGGCTGGTTGCAGAGCTGTGTTTGGTTCGGACCGCGGCGGGGCCCGCTTAGGGCGTTCAGTTCGGGCTTCCCCGAAAGGAATGGTTCGCAAAACTAGGAAAATTGAAAAAAACAGTAGCAAACATTGGAGCGGTTACTGCATGTTAGGCAGCGTGGTGGTATTTCTGCACCGATTATTGTATTTAATTCTCCGAATAGACTTCTCAAGTACCATTATTGTGCCCACTTATAGATAGGGAAATGGAAGCTCGGAGAGGTTAAGTCATTTGCCCAAGGTCGCAGAACTGATAAGTTATGGAGCGGAGATTGGAGTCCAGGCACCCAGACTCCAGAGCACTGTGCTCGGCCTCTGGATTGTACTGCTTTCTGATGCCCCTGAAGCTTGTGAAGTATCTTTTGCCACTTGGTATCTGCCTCTCTCCGCCTCCTTTCTTTCTAGTGATGTCATTTTGGAAGCCTTTTCTGGTGGCATTAATTCTGCCTTAAAACCATAATATTCTATTTGCAGTTGTGAGTTTCAACACCCTTTTTTGTTTTTAAATAGTGTAGCGCCAGTAAACTGGGAGCTCTAGTATCATAGCAGAGTACTCAATTGAAGTTTGAAAGTTTTTGTTACCTACGTCTTTTGTCAAATGAGTTGGGCTGGCAGTCCTGCCATGTGGACCTTTCCTGAAGCCTTAGTGCATGGGTGTCCAGCTAGCTGGTTCTTTCCTGTTGAAAATACTGTATCTTCTCTTTGGATTCCAAAAGAACAGGCTCTTGTCTCTTCCTTGTGACTGAAGCAGCTGATTACCCGCATGACTTCTCATCCATGGATTGATAAAGTCTCCTATTGGTGTGCTTCTCTCTTCAGACTTAGGAGAGTTTGTTCAGATTTGAGTCTAAGAAGTGGAAAGTGAGTTGTGAGTACTTCTTCTGAAGATCCTGTCCAAGCCCTGTTGTAGTCTGATTTCTTTTTTTTTTTTTTTTTCTTTAAACTTTGTTATCCAGCCTGATATACTTAAGTGGGTATTAAGTGTGGTAGCCTTAAGTATTGTTTCCATTTAGAGGAGTGTAATGATGAGTAGCGTTTCATCCATTCATCAGATGTTTTGAGTATCTACCATGTATCAGGCATTGCCTATTGACTCAGGGAGATAGGCCTGGTTCCTATCCTCAAGGAATTTAAAGATGGTGAGTGATCATGGCTAGGAATTCTCTTGTGGAATGGCTTGGTGGTAGAATTTGAGATTTTTTGTAAAGGGGAGTTATTTTTCATCTCAGCAAGTGCATCCAGAGTAATCCAGGCAGCACGGTGTTCTGGGTAACTTGAAAGCTTTGCTCATTTTAACAACAGCATTTGATTTGGTTTGCTTTTGAAGAGAGTTCGTAGAAGATAATATCATAGTTTCTGAATTGGTCGTGTTTTTTGAAGGGTAATTTTCATCTCTAAACTTGTTCTACCTTTTGCTCGCCAGCATTTTTTGTTGTTCACTGAGGGAGGGGGTTGGTGTCACTGTCATCTTACAGTGCGAATGTCAGCTTCGGGGGCTGTCTGAGCAGAGGTGCACTTGGCAGGCTGGGGCTGCTGCTTCAGCCCACAGTGGAAGTTTCATGTGCCGCCTCCCCGTCTCAGTACCAGTATCATCCTAGATAAAACCCTCCGCCACCCCACGTCCCACAAGTCCTCTGGTTCCCCTTCTTGAAGAGGGGACGTGAGTTTTGCATTTGTGGTAGAATTTCAGGAGTAGACAAACAGAAGGGGGAGTGGAATGTAGAAGATACTCTAAAACAGCTTTATTTGGACATTTTTTCAGGTAATTGTTAGCAACCTCATGGAGCAAAAATATTTCTTGGTGCCAACCAGGCCTAACCCCCTGCCCCAAACCCCATAATCAGAGAGCATTGCTTTATAGTACAGTGTGGCTTTGAATCCAATTCCTGACCCCACCACCAAGCGAAGCAAAAGGTTTTGGTTGTTTGATTAGCTTTTAATAAATTTCCAAAGGGACCTGCGCTGAGAACATCCTTGCCCTTAGGTTTGGCGTTAGTCTTTCTATGCAAAGGTGTAGCAAACCCAAACCACACACGTGGGAGAGTCGTTTTATGCACTGTTTCTCTCTGAGATTTGACGTAAATATTTACCATTATTACTGTCGTGAGTTGTCTAGCTCTCCGTCTGCGTAATTCACATGTGGCTAAGGAGAACTCGCCCGGCTGTTGGTCTGGGAGTTAGAGGCCGGGTGTCCGGGGAAGTCAGGAGGAGTCCTCCTGCATGAGGCCCAGACGGTGGTTCACCCGGCACTGATGTCATCCCTGAAGGAGGCTGGAGCTCGGGAGATTAGCTCCCCCCACTTCGCTGCTCCTGGCTTTCTGCTGCTTCCTGTCTCCCCTGTAAGGTGGCGGTTGTATTCCCGGCATCTGTTCCTCTGCGTGATCACACCTGCGTCTGTGACTGCCGTCTGCTAGAGCTGTGTGCTTCTGTCTGCAGTTTGCTGCAATGTGTTGATCTCTTCAGTTATTTGCTCTCGCACCTTCCCTGTATTTTCTGCTTTTTCCTTCCTGCATATGGCATTAAACACAGAAAAATAGTTTGCACTTATGTTTTAAAACTTGTTAACGGTAGTTGGGGTTAGTGTGATTTGTGAATCAAAAGTAAGCGTGATGCGGTGGGGGAAATCAGAACAGGCTTTTTAGCACCGTCTCCGACTAGTTTCAATTTTAGTACTCCAGGCTGTGATTTCAAAAACAATTTAAGAATAGCTACTTGCAGAATGTCTCCGTGGGGGAGGAAGAGAGCTTGGGAGTTGGTTCCAGTGGTGACATGCAGTATTGGCCTTGCTCGTCTCCCTGAAGACGCAGGGCTTAATGCAGGGGATCTCAGGCCCCCCCCCCCCCGGGGCTCTCTGTTTTGGTGATGTCATCACTGCCTCGGAGATCAGTCTCACTGATTCTGTTGTCCATTTCCTGGTTGTTTAGGACTGCTTGCTGTCCGGACAGAGCAGGTTTGAGCAAGCCCATCAAGGGAGGCAGGGACCTTGCTTGGCTCTCAAGTGGCCTTGCCTGCGTGCCCACCCCCAGGTGCAGGGAGGCGCCTTCTCTGGTCCACCCTCTCACAGCTAGAGGGCTTGCTCTTACTACTGCCTTTCCTGGGCTTAAGCTCAGCTCAGTTAAGGAATACTTTAAAATTTCCATTGTGAAGTAAAAAGTTACATCATTGGTTTCCAATCTTGGTGTGCAGTTTTAATTTTAAAAATTTATTAACATTTGAGTTGTTTGAGAGTACACAACTAAGCTACTATGAATTAACCTTTAAAAAACCTGATTGTAACAGCACAGACTTTATGAAAAATAGTGCCTCTTACATGTGTTATTCAGTCAGGCTACCGACAGTTCTCTGTGTACTTATAGGTCCAGGGGCCCCAGAAATAACTCTGGGTCGTTTGGGCAGCCCACAGGTTAAGAGCCACGTTAAAGTCCTCCAACCTGTCCTGTTCAGGTGATGGTTGTTAAAGAGCATTCTTTTTTTTTTTTTTAATTATTTATTTATTTATTTTTGGCTGCATTGGGTCTTCATTGCTGTGCGCGGGCTTTCTCTAGTTGCGGCGAGCGGGGGCTGCTCTTTGTTGCAGTGCACGGGCCTCTCATTGCGGTGGCTTCTCTTGTTGCGGAGCACGGGCTCTAGGCACGCGGGCTTCAGTAGTTGTGGCTCACGGGCTTAGTTGCTCCATGGCATGTGGGATCTTCCCGGACCAGGGCTCGAACCCGTGTCGCCTGCATTGGCAGGCAGATTCTTAACCACTGCGCCACCAGGGAAGTCTGCATTCATGTTCTGTAGAAACTTTTCCTACATGGTATTTGTCTTTCAGTGTTTTTTAATGTTTGGCTAGTGCTTAACAGTTCACATAGGATTTCACCTGGTGTTCACAGCAGCCCTACAGGCTTAGAGGGTGGCCCAGCCTGGGTGCTCAGGTGGCCCGGCTACTCTAATGCTAGTCTGGGTATCCTGAAACACAGCTGAGGCTCTTTCTGATGCACCAGCCTGGCTTTCTGATTATTCATGATTGCTGTAAAGCAGTCAGCGTTTGACTCCTTATAAAAATGTATCTTTCTTCCACTACTTTTTATTTAAAATGACATTTCTCTTTTGCTGATTATTAAATGAGCCATTTCTTTAAAAAAAAAAAAATACAGAAGTAAAAAGAAGAAAAATTCAGTTTTCTACTACGAGGAAGACCAGAGTGTTAACTGGTTATTTTATTCTTACGAATGTATACTTTAATACTTTCCTTTAATGAGATTGAATTTTTAAAATACGGTATGAGAGATTAACTTTGGAGGGCCCTGGATATTCTTTGGATCCTTTGACCTGTGGGACCCCTCTAGATAAACACTCAGTGGCGGGAAGCTGGGATCAGGAGACTAGCTGTATTTTTCAAATATTTAGTGGCAACAGGTGAAGAACCTGATGCATTCAGTACCATAATAAGGTTTTTTTGCCGTGGTGACAGTGGATCAGTAAGTTGTTGCAACTTGTCATTTCTACATCTTAGTAAACTCTGAATTTGCAGTAGGGCATATGAAAAGCGTCCAGATAAGTGAACAACGTCGAGAGTTTTCATAGACTCAGAAGCCCCCTTGTGCCTCCTTCAGGTTGTTGTCATCCTCTCCTGCTGCTTTTTTTTTAAATGTTCTTGTTTTCCATTTACCTTTTTTTTTTTTAATATTCATTTACTTATTTAGGCTGCACTCAGTCTTAGTTGTGACATGCGGCTCTTAGTCGTGGCATGCATGCAGGATCTAGTTCCCCAACCAGGGATCGAACCCTGGACCCCTGCATCGGGAACTTGGAGTCTTACCCCCTGTACCACCAGGGAAGTCCCTCCTCCTGTTGATTTTTAACACTGTAGTTTAATTTTGTCTGATTCGGACTTTGTGTACATCATACACTGTGTACCCTTTTTTATCTGTTTCTTTGAGTCATTGTTGCCTGTGAGATTTTCTGTTGGGTGCAGTGGTAACTCCATTTTCATTGCTCAGTAGTATTTGATTATATGAGATACCGTAGTGTTTTTATTAACTTACTGATGGGCATTTGGCTAGTTTGTAGTTTGTGGCTGGTAAAAATAATGCTGTATCGGGACTTCCCTGGTGGTTCAGTGGTTAAGATTCCACGATTCCACTGCAGGGGGCACGGGTTCAACCCCTGGTCAGGGAAGTCCCACATGCCACGCGGTGCGGCCAAAAAAAAAAATGCTGTATGAATATTCTTGGGTTTGTCTTCTGATGACTATATGCACACATTTTCATAAGTTAATACTGAGGAGTGGAAAGTTTTAGCGTGTGTATCTGTATGTTGCTAGGGCTGCTATAACAAATACCCCAGACTGGGTGGCTTAAACAACAGAAATTTATTTTCTCATGATTCTGGAGCCTAGAAGTCCGAGATCGAGATGTTGGCAGGGTTGGTTTCTTTAGAGGCCTCTTTCCTTGGCTTGTAGGTGAACGTCTTCTCCTTGTGTCCTCATATGGTCTTTTGTCTGTAGGGGTCCGTGTCCTAACCTCCTCTTACAAGGACACCAGTCTGATGAGGGCCCACCCTCATGACCTCGTTTAACTTTAATCACCCCTTTGAGAGCTCCATCTCCAAGTACAGTCACATTTTGACATTTTGAGGTACCAGAGGGTAGGACTTCATAAATTCTGGGGGGGGTGGGGTGGGGTGGGGGACAAAGTTCAGTCCGTAACGGTATGTGCTGCACCCCGGTAGACACTGCCAGCTTTCCAAAGCTGTATACCGCTTTACACTCCCATCAGCTGTATGTGTGAGTTCCAGATATTCCACATCTTTGCTGGCGCTTATTTTCATCTTGCCCTTGTGGTACTAGCATCGTACCTCCCTCCAGTACCAGCATGGGCAATCCTTGAGGGGGTGGGGAGGTTGTTTCTGGAGCCGTATGTGTCATAACTTGAGACTGCCTCTTGTAAATGCTTTTTAAATCCGTTGGGGATAGACAAGCAGAATGACTTCAGTCTAGTGAGCAGTTAGCCCCCCTTAGTTGCCCTTATGGGTTAGTTTTTGCATTTATAATCTGGACTCATTCCTGGGGATGGAATTGACTTCAAAGTGTCACCTGTAGGGTATAAATCTAGCCATGGTAGAGAGTGCTTTCATTGAAATCCTTCTTTGGTGTGACACTTGCGTCCTTAAAATATTGGATTCCCTCATACACGTGCTAGGAATAGGTCTGTTTTGCATGTTCTGACTGACCATTTAGATACTAGTTGGTGTTTGACCAGCCGCTTTCTGGCTGCGTGATCTTGAGCTTTGTGCATCCACTGTAGACCTCGGTTTGATTGGAATAATATTACATGCCCCTGCCCCTCCCCCAGTCTAATCTCCTTGAGGGCAGGGATGAATCATTATTCTAGCATGGATCTTGAAATATTACTCAGTAAACTTAAAAATATTTTTCCAGTTCTCACTTTGGACACTGTTTTACTATTTGTAGCTTTGTAAGTTTTGCTTCTGGGCCAGTGATTAATATGGATAGCCTTCCTGAATGATAAATTATGTGTTCTCTGTTCATTTGACACAGTTTCATTGTCTACTGTAAGAAAATACTGCTGCCAGTTGTGGGGAGTATCAAATAAAAAACACTGGAGGTTTAGGAATAATTGTAAAAACAAGACAGGTGAGAGTCACAAAAATGCTAGAAGTGTTCAGTGACTGGGTTAGGTGGTGCTGAGTAGATTTTGGATGAATTGATATGGAGGGGAGACTTGGGAAAGCCATTGTAGTTGGAGGGAATGGCATAGCAAACGAATGGAGATGGGGGAACGTAGGGCAGATGGAGGGACTATGGTACCTCAAATTGGGGAGTGGCAGTATGTATGGGGGCCAGACTGGGGTGGGGAGGGGACGAACTCCAGTGCCATGTTGAAGGATTTATGTTTAACAAAGTGGTACTTCACTGGGTGGTGCTAGGATAGGGCGTAATCCTTTCACTTGAACTTCACAATCCTATTGGGTAAGACTGATGGTGTCTCAGTTATGGATTTATAGTTTACCTGAAGAAACACACATTAAGGGATGAGTGGGGCTAGGACTGAAATACAGGTGACATGCTTAAACCTTCAAAGAGGTACTTGCTCAGAATGCCTTTAACACAGGCTAAAAGTAAGAGCTGGTTTGGGGGGATGGGCTGGAGAAAGAGAGCAGTTAGCTTGGTTTTCTTCTTGAGCCAGCCAGCCCATGTGGACACTTCTTACCAGTTTATGGGCAATGTTTTATTGGCTAACTGCCTGAGATAATCTAGGGTTCATATCAAACGTTCAAACTATTGAAAAATAGTTGTGTGTAACCCTCTCTTGTTTTCCATTCTGTCTTATCAACAAGTAAAAAAAAAAAGGCACTGTCGTCGTGTTCTGTTAATACAGACTCTTAGCTCTTGGTTTGGCACCTGCATTTAGAACAGTGGGAGCATCATAGTCAAGAATCTATTGATCCAGGGGCTGCAAGGTCCTCGTAACAAGAATTGCTTTCCAAGGAACTTGATTCTTTGAGAAAGTGGCTTTAGTTTTTCCCCTCCCCACACGTGAATGTGATACCTTGAACAAAGTATATATATACACACACACAAATAATCCCTTTATATATTGTAGAGCTTAACGGTTACCTTGTTGATGCTTCACTTCCAAGTTCAAACTAAGCAGCATTTGCCTTGTCAGAATCTTTTTTCAGATGCAAGACCAGCCTGAAAGAATATACTCAGTATCCCGACTAGTGCTCCATATTCCAGGTTGGCAGATGTGTCTTTAACCCCAAGAATGGTGAGAAGAATAGCACCTTCTTTTTTTCTTTTTTTTTAAAAGATAAGTACTTTTTTTTTAGAAAAATTAATTTATTTTTAGCTGCGTTGGGTCTTTGTTGCTGCGCGCAGGCTTTCTCTAGTTGCGGTGAGCGGGGACTACTCTTCGTCGCCGTGTGCGGGCTTCTCACTGCCGTGGCTTCTCTTGTGGAGCATGGGCTCTAGGCGCACAAGCTTCAGTAGTTGTGGCTCACGGGCTCCAGAGCATAGGCTCAGTAGCTGTGGTGCACGGGCTTAGTTGCTCCGCCGCATGTGGGATCTTCCCGGACCAGGGCTTGAACTCGTGTCCCCTGCATTGGCAGGCGGATTCTTAACCACTGCGCCACCAGGGAAGCCCAGAATAGCACCTTCTGTGGAAGAGAATAGCCCTTGTAAATTTTAGTGATCGGTTTTATTTAAGTGTTTTTTTAAAGTGTTTTTGAAAAGAGGGATGCTTTGACTATTCTGTTTCTTTTGAAATGTAAATTTCCAGGTAGTGAGTTTTCCAGCAGCATCTGACTGAATTGGCTAGGTTTTTCTATAGTAACAAATAATCTCAAAATGGCCAGCGTGTTCAGTATGGATTTTCCAGGGGCTCTGTGTCATCCTTACTCCAGCTGAAGAAGCAGCCACAACAGTGTGGGACGCTGTTGGCTGTCTTGGCAAAGTAAAGGAGAACTGTTGGAGGGTCTTGCTCCCGTGGTTAAGTGTTCCAGCCCAGAGATGACACGTCACTTCTGCTCACAGCTCACTGGTTAGAGTGAGTCACACTGCACAGGGGATCAAGAGGCACTTGACTTGGAAAGCACAGAGTTGGAAATATTGGAGAAATGGTGCTAGTTTTACAGTGGCTGGCTTCCGTGGGTAATAGCTGTTGGGGAAAGTGCCTCATTTGTAGATTCTTGTTCCATTAGCTAGTAATTTAAATGCAAAAAAGGATACCAAGTTACCCATAAATCTTCTCTTACAAATCAGCTTCCTATCGTAAGAAATCTATTTCTTTTAAATGATAAGTGGGATAACCTCAATTTGAGTGCCTTGCAGTATCCTTCACACGAAGTAGGCGTGAAAGGAACATTTGATTGTGAGCCCTCCCTTGCCTTCTACGTTGTCAGTACCCTCGCCCAGCCCCCCCATCCTTCTTGTGAAGTGCTACCAGATAGTCTTGAAGTGGTCCTTAGGGCCCATTCCTTCCCTGGCCACAGAACCCTATGTTTTTCTACACAAAGTGTCTCCAGCTTGTCTTCCTGGCTTTGTCCTTTTGATGCAGACCCTGTGTTGCCCTGACTTGCTGTATTTAACCTTTTCCTGACCACACTTTGTTCCCTGCTTCCTACAGTTTGGTTCCTGCCGCTCCCCTTCATCTCTGTGTTTTGTCTGTTGGCGTCCTGCCTTGCTCAGGCACTGCCAGCTTCCTTTCCTAAGTATTTCCCATCATATTCCCACCTTTCACTGAATCCCTGGGGCCTGTATATGTGTGTCTGAAACACGTTTTATAGATGTTTTACCTGCTCTAGGAGAGGGTCTTAGGGTAGATCCCAGACTTATTTATTTAAACCAATAAGCCTTTTGCAGTGGGCGGGCACCGTGCACCTTGTGGGATCTCAGTTCCTGGACTAGGGATTGAACCCGGGCCATGGCAGTGAGAGTCCTGAATCCTAACCACGAGGCAACCAGGGAACTCCCACATCCTAGACTAATTTATGTTTTCCCTCCAAAGGTAACCGGATGAGAGAAAGAACTAAAAATCAGTTCCCCGAGTGGCTTTTGATAGATACGTATACACACACGTTTGTTGTGCTCCCTGCTGAAAATTCCTCAGCTTGATGGAAGTTGGGGGACCAGAAGCCGGAGGATGGTGGAGGCTTCCTTAAGCAGGGCCCCGGGGTGGGTCTCAAGGGAGCTGCTAAGCTTCAGTTTCCACTGCTGGAAAATGGGAGTACACTGGTCCCCCCTTATCCCCAGTTTCACTTTCTGCAGTTTTGGTTATCTGCGGTCAACCATGGTCCGAAAATATTAAATGGAGAATTCCAGAAGTAAACAATTTGTAATTTTAAATTGCGTGCTGTTCTGAGTAGCATGATGGAATCTTGCGCCGTCCTGCTCCTTCCCACCTGGAATCCCCAACCGTCCACATTCTCCGCTCCAGACGTCCAGGCCTTGACACCGTCATGGCCCCACCATCTGGGACCGCTCCAAGCGATGGTCCTCCTTTAGATGTGTAGTCAGAAGGCCAGCAGTGGCACAACGCCATTTTATCCTCTCACGTCACAAGAAGAGGTGGGATGAGTACAGAACAGTAAGATACTTTGAGAGAAACCACATTCATATAACTTCTGTTACAGTATAGTGTTATAATTGTTCTGTTTTGTCCTTAGTTATTGCTGTTAATCTCTTTGCATGCCTGACTGAAAGTTAAACTTTATCATAGGTGTGAATGTATAGAAAGAACAGAATGTACAGGGTTGGGTACTGTCTGTGGTTCCAGGCATCCCCTGGGGTTTGACCGTACCTCCCATGGATAAGGGGGGGACTAAGTACCCACAGGATCCTTCCTATTCTATTTTCTCTGGCTCTTGCTCATACTACAGTGGCTCTTGCAGTATCCTCACTGGCAAGATGACATCGTGGAAACGTAAAGGACCCTTTCAGCCACGGAGAAGCTGTCACCTATGTGGAGCCCTGCTCATTCACTTCTTTAGAGGAGCAGGGGGACCTCACTGCTAGGTGGCTAGATTTTTCCTAGAATGACTTGTTCCTCAATTACAGAAGCAGTGTAGAAGTCTTAAAGTGAATGGTTCACTGTCATCCTTCCGATGGTTTGGTGACCGTACTTCCAGACTTACATTTTTCTGTTTAAAGGGGGTCATACGGTGCACGCTCTGTGTCTCTTGCTTGTTAAAGACTTCACTCGGCACCCGTCCTTGTCGGTGCCTGCTGTTGCTCGTGGCTGTGTGCTGCTGCTGCTGGCACAGGCTAACCGTCCTCTCAGTGAACACTTCGGTGACTTCTCCCTTTTCTCTGTCACAGAATTATTTACTGTTTATCTTTGTCCACTTACCTGATTGTTTCCCTGAGATATAGTGGTTATACGTACTTGAAATTTGGTACTCATTACTATAGTACCTCCAGGAAGGTTGTGTACTTAATATTTGTAGTTGGAGAATTCTATTTATATAGTTGCCAATTGTCAGTTTTCTTACTGTTTGCCAGTTTAACTAGTGGGGAAAATTTAAATGGTGCCTCATTGTTTAACATTTCCATTTCTTTGATAAATGGATTAAACTTAAAAAAAAAAAAGATTAGCCATTTATTTTTCTTTTGTGAATTGGCTTTTGTTCTTGAAAGCCCAGGTGAGGGTTTAAAAAATATAGCAAGGGACTTCCATGTTGGCACAGTGGTTAAGAATCCGCCTGCCAATGCAGGGGACACGAGTTTGAGCCCTGGTCTGGGAAGATCCCACATGCCGCGGAGCAACTAAACCCGTGCTCCGCAACAAGAAGCCACTGCAATGAGAAGCCCGCACGCCGCAAGTAGAGAAAGCCTGTGTGCAGCAACGAAGACCCAACGCAGCCAGAAATAAAAGATAAATAAATTTATTAAAAAAACAAAAACCATATATATATATCAAGAATGGTTCTTATATAGTAAGAGTATTTTTTATATAGGAAGAATGTCAACTCTTTTTCATGTGGCAGTGTTCCTGGCTTGTTTTCTTTTCGCTTGGTTTGGTTGATGCTGTGTTTTTGTAGTATAGAAACTTTTCTGTAGTCATATCTGTCAATTTGTTTTGTTTTCTGGGTTTCATGTTACACTTAGACCTTCTCCTTTCCTAGGACAATAGAAACAATGGTTATTTTTTTCCTAGTACGTAGCACGTTTGGAATTCTTCTGTATGACGTGACGTCAGACTCTTTTTTCCCAAACGCGTAGTTGCCCCAGTATTTCGTTGTATTGTCATCCTTTCCTCACTGACTAGAAATTTTTTTTTATCACACAGATTTCCCACCTACATGTGTCTTTTGTGAATGCTTCTGTTCCATTCTTTGTTTCTGGGACAGTGCCGCTGTCTTGCTTGCTTCTCTGCTTCATGATACGTTTTCATAAATTAGGCAGCTTTCCATCTTTCATAGAACTCTGTTGAAGCTGTGCTCAAAGACCTGTTTGCTTCTGATTAAATTGGTGCTCCTCCTACGCTTGTCCTGTTTTCTTGATCAGTTTGTCTGGCAGATTGATTTATCAGGAAACTGAGAGGAAGCCTTTTCCTAAGATGCCCTGGTAGGGGGAAGGAGCTACCTCCAACCCACCTGCCATGTGTCTGGGACAAACACCATATACTTGCTCATTCAGTCAGCAGGTTTTATGGAGCACCTACCGCGCCACAAGCTCCCGTACAGCAGGAGTTGTACAAACAGTAGAAAACCTCGTTACTGAGCCCCGGAGAGCCTTGGGTTTGGGGGGCAATGTGCGTATCTTTTCATCCTTGTGTGTATCCCTGTTGCCTTGTGTAATGGGTTGGAAAGCAAGTATTGGGTTTTAAACTGTGTTCATGATGCTTTTAAGCATTTCATGTTTTGCCATCTCTGGTCTTTTCTTGCAGTATTTGAGCATACACAGTTACTTCATAATCGGCACTCTGGATGGATTTTTTTGTTAAATTTTATTTATTTTTTGGCCATGCCATACTGCGTGGTGTGCTGGATCTTAGTTCCCCAACCAGGGTTAGTACCCGTGCCCCCTGCAGTGGACGTGTGGAGTTGTAACCACTGAACCGGCAGTCCCCTGGATGGGTTTTTTTTTTTTTTTTTTAAATGTATTCTTTTAAACGCATTGTTTACTTTGTTTATTTATTTATTTATTTTTGGCTGTGTTGGGTCTTCGTCTCTGTGCGAGGGCTTTCTCTAGTTGTGGCAAGCAGGGGCCACTCTTCATCGCGGTGCGCGGGCCTCTCACTATCGCGGCCTCTCTTGTTGCGGAGCACAGGCTCCAGACGCGCAGGCTCAGTAATTGTGGCTCACGGGCCTAGCTGCTCCGCGGCATGTGGGATCTTCCCAGATGAGGGCTCGAACCCGTGTGCCCTGCATTAGCAGGCAGACTCTCAACCACTGCGCCACCAGGGAAGCCCCCCTGGATGGGTTTTTATTGTTAACTGTTTTTGTCTAACTTTGACAAGTTAGATTTTTCTGTCTTTCTTAGTGGAGGGTTGTTCATAGCAGATTCCATAAGAATGTGCCAGGCTTGGCATGCATTAAAATGTTTCTTTTTACTAATTTTCACAGATAAAGAGTAGACCATTGGGCCAGTCTTTGTTTTCAGGGCTTTTGAGGAAATGTTAGCCGTCTGAATTGGGAAGAACAATTACCTTTTTGACAGAAAAAGTACACTGGGTCAACCAGTTCTTTCTTTTTTCTCTTGCTTGTTATCTTCTAAAGGTGTAGCTCATCATTTGTGCGTGTTGTGATATGAAGTCCTGTCCGTGTCTCCTGTGTTGCAGGTACCCACGGTCTGCAAGGGGAGGGGGGTGAAGCCTGGTGCCCAGGACCCCTGTTAGCCCAGTGGAGAGGCCAGGCTGCGTCATCAAGAGCCCTGGGGGTGGGGGCAGGTCGGGGCGGGAGAGGAGGAGCTCGTGTGGGCCGGTCCTGCCAGGTACCCCCTCTCTGGGCACACAGTTAACCAATAACTTCACCCGTAGCTGTTCACAGGCCAGAGTCAAACCCTGCGTGTCTGAATCTGAGAACTAAGTTGGTTTTTGGCTTCCTGTCCCCGTGGTGCAGGGGTGGAAGTGCGGTCTGTAGATGCCTGAGCTTGCAAAGGCTGCGCCGGGCCAGTGCCACGCTAGGGAAGTGCCCAAGGGGGAGGCGGCTCCTGTCCTGGGGGGGGCCTCCTGTTGGCTGTGTGACACTTGAAGAGCTACCTACAAAGGGGATGATGTCATATGAAGAACGATTTGATAGGAGGCTTCCGGACAGGTGAACAGGCGATGATGTACTTGATCAGTCCAGAAGGAAACCTGGAAAACAAGTCTGTGTGTCCTCTCAATCCCTCCTACTTAGAGATGACCATGAGCCCTTTAATTGCTTGGTTTTGACTTTCCAAGCTGACATTTCGTAGGCTTCAAGCTAATAAACACAATGGAAGCATAATTTGTTCTGTACCCCTTTTTAAGAAAATCTAACTGCATTTTAGAAGGTCTGTTAATAATACATGTAAGTCTGCCTGGTATGTATTTAATGTATTCTGAATATGTATTTTGAAGTAGGGGCAGAGTATTTTCCCTACTTGGGTCATTTTTTGGCTGAGAGAAGTGCACGGAGGGGAGGAGAGAAGTGGACCTGTGACCTTCCAAACATGTTGACGTGACGGAACCTGGAAGCAGGCTGTGAGATTCCGGGCCTGATTGACTGAGACGGTGGTAGGCCTTGAAAACGAGGGGGGAGGATCGGGACTGAGAGCGGGCCTGGAGTGCAGCGGTGTGCACGTGACTTCAGGGGCGGCGGGCTTCGCGCTTTCAGCTGCGTTATTCCAGAGCCCAGGTAGCAAGTACGTGATGGGACTGAAAGCAGGTCTGCGGTACTCTTGTTTTCACATTAATCACATTTTGTCATGGCAGCCTATCCATACTTACATGTCGACAGGGAAAGGACAAGAAAGCGCAGAGGAGATCATTCTGGGTGAAAGGATTTGCAGCTGAAATAGCTGGGGCGTGAAGCGCCGGAGCCCAGCCCAGGACGGTGGCTGTGGCTGTGAAAGCGGGAGAGCTTGTTGGGCAGGTGTTGGGTAGCTGGGGGCTGGGCGGGGCAAGTGCAGTGGAGTTGGTGACGGAAGGGAGCAGGGCGAAGTGCTCCCGAAGAAAGGAGGGACCAAAGGTGCCCAGGCAGTGCTGCGTGCTGCGCTGCCCTGGTCTGTATCAGCTTCCAGTGACACGGAGAGGTTCCCAGCTTCCCCTTGCTGCTCGTTGGTGATGACGTCGCGCTCAGGGCCCCTGAGGGCCAGCTCTTGGTGCAGTTTTCCTGTTATTGTTGGAGGAACTTGTTTGGTGGGAATTGCTGGCTGTTAGCACATCGGTTTTTCACATCGTATCCCCTGGCTTACCCACTGGTACAAATTGCCTCAAAAATGGCGTGTTTTATTTTTTATTTTTAAAAATTTATTTATTTTATTTATTTATTTTTGGCTGTTTTGGGTCTTTGTTGTGGTGCTTGGGCTTCTCATTGCGGTGGCTTCTCTTGTTGGGGAGCACGGGCTCCAGGTGTGTGGGCTTCAGTAGTTGTGGCGCGCGGGCTCAGTAGTTATGGCTCACGGACTCTAGGTGCGCGGGCTTCAGTAGTTGTGGCCCACGGGCTTATTAGTTGCTCCACGGCATGTGGGATCTTCCGGACCAGGGCTTGAACCTGTGTCCCCTGCATTGGCAGGTGGATTCTTAACCACTGTGCCACCAGGGAAGCCCAAAGGCATGTTTTAGAGAAGGTTTCTGGAGTGAGAGCTAAGTACTTCTCCTGCACAGAGCATTCTTTGTATTTTTTCTTATGTATGTTTCCAGAAAATATTTCTTTTAAGATAAAAGAAGGTAAATATTCTAGCAAATGTCCAGGCTCCTAATGTGGTTAGGGTTAGGGCACGGAGTTGGAAGTATTAACTTCAGCTGCAGCCGCAGGCACTGGGAAGTTGTCCCCGGAATAAAGACTCTAGAAGTAGATTCTTTGTCATGCTCCTGTCAGCCACCTCTTAATAACTACGTTCCACCCTAGTGCTTCGAACGGTACTTAAACCCTGGAGCAACTAGGTTGATGCTGAGGTCTGTGCTGTGAGATGAGGTGAACTTTGCCTGCTGCCACACACTGTCTCTCTTACTGTGGTCGTCTTCTGTGGTCACAAGAGGTTTAAGGAAGGAGTTACATTCAAGGAAGAGTGACTCATCCTGATCCTTCACCAAAACTAGAAAACAAATCGTACCTTATATTTGGAGAATATGCATGTACTTGGCATTTTCTGCCGAGAGAATTAGCAGTGATTCAAGGGCTTGAATGAGTTTGGTCAAGGTCTAAAAATTGGACTGAGTCACTGATATTTAAATTAAAAGACTGTAGACTACAGTGATGTCACACAAAATGACAGAGTAGGAAGCTTTAGTGGCCGGTTCCTCTACCAGGTCAGCCGTTGAGCTGGAAAGAGTGGTTGGAATCAGCTGTTTTGGAACTCTAGGACCTGATTGGATGAAGCCTTCCTGAGGGGATAGTCTGCTGGTCTTTCCTACGCGAGTGGTGGGCTCACAAGTGGACAGTTCTAGCCCTGAACAGGCAACAGTCAGCAATCCTTGGAGAGTAGGAGAATCAGATTTCCAGAATTCCTCACTATAAAATACTCAAGAGTGTCCATTTCTTAACAAAAAAAATTACGGAGCATACAAAGAAACAGGCACGTGTGGCCCATTCACAGGAAAAAAAAAAAGAATTTGACAGAAACCATCCCAGAGGAGGCACAGATGTTGGGATTACTAGTACAGATATTAAATCAACTGTCTTAAATATGCTCAAGGAGCCAAAGGAAACCATGGGCAAAGAAGTAAAGGAAATTGGGAATACAGTGTCTGAAGAAAAGGAGGGTATCAAGAAAGAGTAATTATAAAAAGGAACCAAACAATTCTGGAACAGAAAAGTGTAGTAACTGAAAGGAGAAACTTATTAGAAGGGTTTAAGAGTGGTGTGAGCAGAAGAATGAACCAGCAAGCGGAACGTTAAGACAACTGAAGTTATTCAGCCTGAGGAACAGAAAGAAAAGAATGAAGAGAAAGGAACGCAGCCTGAGTGTAAATGGATTAAACTCTCCTGTTCTAGCTTGGACTAATGAGGGAAGTAAGAGGCAGCCACGGCCCAGCCCGGGCCCGAGGCTCAAGGGAGAGGAGAGCTGAGCGCTCCATCATTGCAGCCGCCCGCTTCCAGGCCCTGAGCTGGAGCCGCTGAGCACGGTGCACCGGTGGGGGCGGTCCAGCCCCTGCCTCCCAGCCTCGCTCCCCGTTTCTGTCCTGCGTGTGCCTGACACCCCGGCTTCCCGCCGCCCGGATGCCTGCTCTCCGTTTCCTGCGCTCAGACCCACGCCTCGGGGTCCAGCTGGACTTCACCTCCTTCACGAAGCTGCCCTGATCCCTCCCACCGCAGGTGAGCATGGGCTGTGCTCCGTGTCCTCCTTGGTCCCTGTGAACAGGTGGCTGCACTGTAGTTGGGCCCCTGTCTCGTCTCCCCAGCTGGACTGGGAGCTCTTCAGGCAGGGTCTGTGTCTGATTCCTCTTGGGGAGCCCAGTGGTGCTTGGCCTGGGTTGTGGGCACCCCAGGGAGAAAACCGCACATGCAAAGTGTCAGTGGGAAACTGAGCAGTTCAGTGAGTAAAGTGCAAGGCGGGGGCGGTGCTGCAAGGTCTGCAGGGGGCCAGTCACACAGGGTCCTGAGAGCCCAGTAAGGAACTGGGACTCGCTGGGGAGGGGATGGAAGCTGGCGATGGATTTCAAGGAGCGCAACACTGGTTGACCGCACATTGGGCTGCTCAGCGTAAAAAAGCCAAAACTGGGGAGATTAAGAGGTGCAGCAAATCCCCAGCCCGTCCCAGTCCTCCTCTTGCTTCCCCAGCTGCGCTCTCAGGGTGTGGCACGAAGGAGGAGCCTCTCTGATGGGTCAGGTGCAGACTCATGGGCAGGGTCACCGAGCGTTGAAAGGCTGTACACACAGCGCCGGTAGGCCGCGCAGCGTTTTTCGGGCTTCCCGGGAGCCCACGCAGGAGCTCCCAGACGGACATCTGACACACACATTCACCACCTAAAATGGAAAGACCAGGTTCCTGGGAATCTGGAACTTGCTTTTTAAAAGGCACCTTTCCATCATCCCCTCCACCCTTCTGGGCTGCTGTGTGTTATCAAGACTCCTCCCTGTGGACCCCCCAGGATGTCTGGCTCATGCGGAGCTCCCCTAGAATCTCAAGCTGCTGAACAGCCCATGCCTTGGTCAAGCCTCTTAAAAGGACTGCTCCATGCCACTGTTATAAAAAGGAGAAATCACAGTGGAATACAACTTCCGTATTATAGTCAGGGAACTCGACTATACAGGAAAGTGACCCCAAGCCTCTTTGGGGGGGGCACACCCCCATCACTTCTCTGACTCTCCACACAGGTTGGTTCATGGTGCTTTGTTATCCTATAACGAACCTCTTGCTTGTAATGAACACAGGCTGGGTTCTCTGACATAAAGCATACTGGTGTTTTCTTAGGTCATTTTTTCAAGGTAATAGAAATAAAAACAAAAATAAACAAACGGGACCTAATCAAACTTACAAGCTTTTGCACAGCAAAGGAAACCATAAACAAGGTGAAAAGACAGTTATGGACTGGGACAAAATATTTGCAAACAGTGTGACTGACAATGGCTTAATTTCCAAAATGAATAAATAGCTCACACAACTCAATAACAAAAAAACAACCCAATCAAAATATGGGCAAAAGACCTAAATAGACACTTCTCCAAAGAAGACATAGAGATGGCCAATAGGCACGTGAAAAGATGCTCATCGCTAATTATTAGAGAAATGCAAATCAGAACTCCTTATACCAGTCAGATTAGCCATCATCAAAAAGTACACAGGGCTTCCCTGGTAGCGCAGTGGTTGAGAATCTGCCTGCCAATGCAGGGGACACGGGTTCGAGCCCCGGTCCGGGAAGATCCCACATGCCGCGGAGCAACTAGGCCCATGAGCCACAACTACTGAGCCTGCGCGTCTGGAGCCTGTGCTCCGCAACAGGAGAGGCCGCGACAGAGGCCCACGCACCGCGATGAAGAGTGGCCCCCGCTCACCGCAACTAGAGAAAGACCTCGCACAGAAACGAAGACCCAACACAGCAAAAATAAATAAATTAATTAATTTAAAAAAATTAATCTATTAAACAAAAAGCTTACAAATAACGAATTTTGGAGAGGGTGTGGAGAAAAGGGAACCCTCCTACACTGTTGTGGGAATGTAAGTTGATGCAGCCACTATGGAAAACAGTATGGAGGTTCCTCAAAAAACTAAAAATAGAATTAACCATATGATCCAGCAATCCCACTCCTGGGCATATATCCAGACAAAACTAATTCAAAAAGATACGTACACCCCAGTGTTCATAGCAGCACTATTTACAATAACCAGGACATGGAAGCAACCTAAATGTCCATCGACAGATGAATGGGTAAAGAAGATGTGGTACATACATACAGTGGAATACTACTCAGCTATAAAAAAGAATGAAATAATGCCCTTTGCAGCAACATGAATGGAACTAGAGATTATCATACTAAGTGAAGTCAGAAAGAGACAGAAAAGTACCATGTGATATCACTTATATGTGGAATCTAAAATATGACACAAATGAAACTATGAAACAGAAAGAGACTCACAGACATAGAAAACAAACTTATGGTTACCAAAGGGGAAAGGGAGTGGGGGAAGGGTAAATGAGGACTTTGGGATTAACATATATTGTACAAACTACTATATGTAAAATATATAAATAACAAAGTTCTGTATAGCACAGGGAACTATATTCAATATAGTGTGATAAACCATAATGGAAAAGAATATAAAAAAGAAGGTATATATGTATAACTGAATCATTTTACTGTGCAGCAGAAATTAACACAACATTGTAAATCAAGTGTACTTTAAGAAATAAAATAATTAAAAAAAAAATCTTCATGCTGTGGACTTAATGGAAAAGTGCCTGGAGGCTGGAGGAGCTCTGTTGATTTTTTTTTTTAAAGACCTTGATGGCCAGCTGGGCCAGCATCACTTTAGTGAAGTTACCTTGGCCAGTGGTTTTGAGGAGCTTTGAATAGTCCACACGAGCCTCCTTGTCAGCAGGGAGGCTTCAGTGAGGCCCTGCACCATGGTCACCTGCTAAGTACACTAACTGACAATATTAACCAACAATGCTAATTATGCTAACATTGCTAACTACCTCGTTTTATTGCAGTTTGCTTTATTGTGCTTAGCAAATATGCATTTTTTAATATCTTTATTGGAGTATAATTGCTTTACAATGTTGTGTTAGTTTCTGCTATATAACAAAGTTAATCAGCTATATGTATACGTGTATCCCCATATCCTTTCCCTGTTGAGCCTCCCTCCCACCCTCCCTATCCCACCCCTCTAGGTGGTCACAGAGCACCGAGCTGATGTCCCTGTGCTATGCAGCAGCTTCCCGCTAGCCATCCATTTACATTTGGTAGTGTGTATATGTCGGTGCTACTCTCTCACTTCGTCCCAGCTTCCCCTGCCCCACCGTGTCCTCAAGTCCATCCGTTCTGTATGTCTGCGTCTTTATTCCTGCCCTGCCACTAGGTTCATCAGTACCGATTTTTTTTAGATTCCATATATGTGCGTTAGTATATAGTATTCGTTTTTCTCTTTCTGACTTAACTTCACTCTGTATGACAGACTCTAGGTCCATCCACCTCATTACAAATAGCTCAGCAAATATGCATTTTTTACAAATTGAAGGTTTGTGGCAACCCTGCGTCGAGCAAGTCTGTCAGTGCCATTTCTCCAACAGCATTTGCTCAGTTCAGGTCTCTTTGTCACATTTTGATAATTCTCAAAATACGTCAGACTTTTTCATTATTATTATGTTATAGTGAATTTTGATCCGTGATCTTTGATGTTGCTGTTGCAAAAAGATTACAACTCCCTGAAGGCTCAGAGGATGTTTGGTAGTTTTAGTAATTAAGTATTTTGAAATTAAGGCCATGTACATTTTCTTAGACATAAAACTATTGCACACTTAACAGACTACAGTATAGTGTAAACATAACTTTTATATGCACCCAAAAGTTTGTGTGCCTATAAAATGCCTAAAAGTTTGTGTGCATATAAAGACTTGATTTAAGGCGGTATTCACTTTATTGCAGTGGTCTGGCACCAAACCTGCAGTATCTGAGCTGCCTGCATACTACCTGTGCTAACCAACTACAGTAACAATACTAATTATATTAACAAGACTAACTATGCTAATGATACTAAATAAAAATTTTTTATTTCCAGGAAAAAAATGAGAAAAAAGAAAAAATGAGCTAAAGATCAAATAAAGATTATCGGTAGATTTCACATCAGAAACCTTGGAGGCCAGATGGCATGGTTTGATGTATTCAAAGTATTGAAGGGGAAAGCTGTCAACCAAGAATCCTATATCTGGCAAAACTGTCCTTCAGAAATAAGGGAGGAATTAAGACCTTCCCAGATAAACCAAAGCTGAGAGAGTTCTTTACCACCAGACCTGCCTGCAGCAAGGGGCTCGTCCTACAAAAGCTGGTGCTATTGTAGCTGGTGTTAAGAGACTAACTTACTTAAAAACCCAATTGTTAATCCTTTGTTGGGGGGCACACAACATAAAGATGTAATTTTGTAACATCAGTAAGTGAAAGGGAGGCGGGTCAGAGTTGTATAGGAACAGTTCTTGTATGTTTTTGAAGTTAAGCTGGTATAAATTGGCCTTATACTGTTACTAGGATGTCAAATGTAATTCCATGATAACCAGAAAAAAAGACGAGCCATAGGATATATGCAAAAGGAAATGAGAAGGGAATTAAAATGTTTCACTATAAAAAATCAGTTAAGGACAAAAGAAGATAGCCATACAGGAAATGAGGGACAAAAAAGCCATAAGGCATATGAAACACAAACAGGAAAATGACTGAAATAAGTACTTCGTTATTAGTAATTCCTTTAACTGTAAATGCATTAAACTCTCCAGTCAAAAGACAGATTGGCAGATTGGAGAGAAAAACATCTATCTACTTGCTGTCCACAAGAAACTCACTTCAGAGCCAAAGACATGAAAATGTTTAATGTGAAAGGGTGAGGAAAAGATCCATGCAAATAGTAACCAAAAGAGAGGGCAACTATACTAATCTGAGGTGAAGTAGATTAAGTACAGCAAGAAGATAAAACGGTGATAAACATTTACACACCGTTTGACAGGCCCTCAAAATATATGAAGCAGAAATTAACAGAACTGAAGGGAGAAGTAGTTTGACAGTAATACTGAGTGACCCAGACAGAAGATAAGTGAGGAAGTGGAGGACTTGAATGACACAGTAAACCAATTCGATCCAACAGACACACGCACGACCCTATCCACCGCCAACAGAACACACAGTCTTCTAAAGTAGACATGGGTCATTCTCCACCATAGAATATATGTTGGGCCATAATTTAAGTCTCAGTAGGTTTTAAAAAGTAGATTGTCATACGAAGTACCTTTGTGACCACAAAGAGATGAAGTTTAGAAATCAGTAACAGGAGGAAAACTAGAAAATCCAGAGATGTGTAGATGTTAAATAACACATTCTTAAAGAACTAATGGGCCAAAGAAGAAATCACAAGAGAAATTTAAAAATATTTAGGAACAGGGAATTCAGTGGCAGTCCAGTGGTTAGGACTTGGTGCTTTCATTGCCACGGCCCGGGTTCAATCCCTGGTTGGGGAACAAAGACACCCCGCAAGCAGTGCGATGTGGAAAAAAATTTTTTTTAGGAACAGATAAAATAAAAACAACATACTAAAACTTACGGGACATGGGACTTCCCCGGCGATCTAGTGGTTAACACACTGCGCTCCCCGTGCAGGGGGCATGGGTTCGATCCTTGGTTGGGGAACTAAGATCTTGAGTGCTCTGTGGCATGGCCAAAATAAATAAATAAAATTTTAAAAATAAATAAAACGGGACACAGCAAAGAAGTGCTATGGGGGAAATTTATAACTATAAATGCTAACAAAGATTAGGGCAGAAAACCCTTTAGATTGAGTAAGAATTTTAAAAAGGCTCATATTAGTAAAATCAGAAATGAAAGTGGGGATGTTACTACCCATTCTATGAATAAAAAGGATTATAAGAGTCTTAGGAACATTTGCACACCCACAAATTGGATAGCCTAGATGAAATTGACAGTTTCCTAGAAGCACACAAACTGCCAAAACTAAATAGAAAATAGAAAATCTGGGCTTCCCTGGTGGCTCAGTGGTTGAGAACCTGCCTGCTAATGCAGGCGACATGGGTTCAAGCCCTGGTCTGGGAAGATCCCACATGCCGCGGAGCAACTAGGCCCGTGAGCCACAACTACTGAGCCTGCGCGTCTGGAGCTTGTGCTCCGCAACAAGAGAGGCTGCGACAGTGAGAGGCCCGCGCACCGCGATGAAGAGTGGCCCCCGCTTGCCGCAACTAGAGAAAGCCCTCGCACAGAAACGAAGACCCAATACAGCCAAAAATAAATAAATAAAAATGAATTAAAAAAAAAATCAGCTGTATTTCTTTCTTTTTTTTTTCTTTTATAATTAACTAATTTATTTATTTTTGGCTCCATTGGATCTTTGTTGCTGTGAGCAGGCTTTCTCTAGTTGTGGCGAGCGGGGGCTACTCTTCGTCCCGGTGCATGGGCTTCTCATTGCTGTGGCTTCTCTTGTTGCAGAGCACGGGCTCTGGGCGCGCGGGCTTCAGTAGTTGTGGCTCGCGGGCTCTAGAGTGCAGGCTCAGTAGCTGTGGCGCACGGGCTTAGTTGCTCCGCAACATGTGGGATCTTCCTGGACCTGGGATCGAACCCGTGTCCCCTGCACTGGCAGGCGGATTCTTTTTTTTTTTTTTTTTTTAGTGAGATATTTTAATATAATTGCCTTATTAATAAAAATATGGAACGCTTTGCGAATTTGCGTGTCATCCTTGCGCAAGGGCGATGCTAATCTTCTCTGTATTGTTCCAGTTTTAGTATATGTGCTGCCAAAGCGAGCACGGCAGGCGGATTCTTAACCACTGCACCGCCAGGGAAGTCCCCATCAACTGCATTTCTAAATACTAGAGATGAACAATCCAAAGAGGACATTAAGGAAACAATTCCATGTACAGGAGTATCAAAAAGAATAAAATACCTACGAATAAATTTAACTTGGTAGGTGAGAAAGACTTGTAAACTAAAAACTATAAACATTGCTGAGAGAAGTTAAAGATGGAAATAAGTGGAAAGACATGTCACATTCATGGATTAGAAAAGTTAATATTCTTGGGAAACCATCTACAGATTCAACGCAATCCTTATCAAAATCCCAGTGGCGTTTTTTGCAGAAATAGAAAAACCTATCCTAAAATTCATGTAGAAAATCATGGGACTCTCAATAGTCAAAACAATTTTGAAAGCTCAAAGTTGGAGGTCTCTCACTTCCTGATTTTAAAACTTACTACAGGGGACTTCCCTGGTGGTCCAGTGGCTAATACTCCACGCTCCCAATGCAGGGGGCCCGGGTTCGATCCCTTGTCAGGGAACTAGGTTCCACATGCCACAACTAAGAGTTTGCATGCCACAACTAAAGACCCTGCATGCCTCAACTAAAGACTCCACATGCTGCAACTAAAAGATTCCTCACGCCCCAAGTAAAAGACTCCGCATGCCACAACGAAGATCCCGCACGCAGCAACGGAGATCCTGCGTGCCACAACTAAGACCCAGCGCAGCTAAATAAATAAATAAATATTTAAAAAATAAATGAAGGAATAAAACTTACTACAAAACTATAGTAATCGAAACAGTGTGGTACCGAGAAAAGGATACACATGTAAACCAGTGGAACAGAATAGAAAGCCCAGAAATTAATCTTCACATTCATGGTGAATTGAATTTTGACACAGGTGCCAAGTCCATTCAGTGGTGAAAGCACAGTGTCTTCAACAAATGATAATGGTGCTGAGAAAAATCTGCCTGTGGAAGGATTTGGACCCGGACCTATCATCATATAAAAAAATTAAAACCAATAAAAGACCTAAATCTTTTTTTTTTTTCTTTTTAAAATTTATTTTATTAATTTATTTTTGGCTGTGTTGGGTCTTTGTTGCTGCACGCGGGCTTTCTCTAGTTGCGGCGAGCGGGGGCTACTCTTCGTTGCGCTGCGCAGGCTTCTCATTGCGGTGGCTTCCCTTGTGGAACACGGGCTCTAGGTGCGCGGGCTTCAGTAGTTGTGGCGCACGGGCTCGGTAGTTGTGGCACACGGGCTCTAGAGTGCAGGCTCAGTAGTTGTGGCGCATGGGCTTAGTTGCTCCACGGCCTGTGGGATCTTCCTGGACCAGGGCTCGAACCTGTGTCCCCTGCATTGGCAGGTGGATTCTGAACCACTGTGCCACCAGGGAAGCCCAGACCTATATCTTTTTTAAAAAAATTTTATTGAAGTATAGTTGATTTACCATGTTGTGTTAATTTCTGCTGTACAGCAAAGTGACTTCGTTATGCATATTCTTTTTCATATTCTTTTCCATTATGGCTTGTCACAGAATATTGAATATAGTTCCTTGTGCTATACAGTAAGACCTTGTTGTTTATCCATTCTATATATACTAGTTTGCATCTGCTAATCCCAAACTCCCAATCCATCCCTACCTCCCCCCCCTCCCCCCCGGCAACCGCACATCTGTTCTCTATGTGTGTGAGTCTGTTTCTGTTTCATAGATATGTTCATTTGTGTTGTATTTTAGATTCCACATGTAAGTGTTATCATATGGTATTTGTCTTTCTCTTTCTGACTTACTTTGCTTAGTATGGTAATCTCTATCCATCCATGTTGCTGCAAACGGCATTATTTCATTCCTTTTTATGGCTGAGTAATATTCCAGAGCGTGTGTGTGTGTGTGTGTGTGTGTGTGTGTGTGTGTGTACACACACATATTTATGTGTATATATGCACATACATATATATATATACACACACACACACACACACACACACCCCCCACATCTTCTGTATCCATTCATCTGTTAGTGGAAATTTAGGTTGTTTCCACATCTTGGCTATTGTAAATAATGCTGCAATGAATATAGGGGCATGTATCTTTTTGAATTAAAGTTTTGTCTGGGTATGTGCCCAGCAGTGGGATTGCTGGATCATATAGTAATTCTATTTTTAGTTTTCTGAGGAACGTCTATACTGTTTTCCATAATGGTTGCACCAACTTACATTCCCACTAACAGTGTAGGAGGGTTCCCTTTTCTCCACACCCTCTCCAATATTTATTATTTGTACACTTTAAAAAAATTATATGGATGCATCAGGTCTTAGTTGCAGCATGTAGGATCTTAGTTGTGGCATGTGTGCTCCAGAGTGCTCAGGCTCAGTAGTTGTGGCACGCAGGCTCTCTAGCTGTGGCATGTGGGCTTAGTTGCCCCACGGCACATGGGATCTTAGTTCCCCAACCGGGGATTGAACCTACGTCCCCTGCATTGGAAGGTGGATTCTTAACCACTGGATCACCAGGGGGTCCCTTGTAGCCTTTTTTTTTTTTTTTTGGCTGCATTGGGTCTTTGTTGAGGTGTGCAGGCTTCTCTTGTTGCAGAGCACAGGCTCTAAGCACGCGGGCTTCAGTAGTTGCAGCACACGGGCTCAGGAGTTGTGGCACACGGGCCCTAGAGCACATGGGCTTCAGTAGTTGTGGTGCTTGGGCTCAGTAGTTGTGGCTCGCGGGCTCTAGAGCACAGGCTCAGTAGTTGTGGCGCACGGGCTTAGTTGCTCTGCGGCATGTGGGATCTTCCCAGACCACGGATCAAACCCGTGTCCCCTGCATTGGCAGGTGGATTCTTCATCACTGTGCCACCAGGGAAGTCCCCCTTGTAGACTTTTTAATGATGGCCATTCTGACCTGTGTGAGGTGGTACCTCATTGTATTTTATTTTATTTTATTTTTTAATTTGGCTGCACCAGGTCTTAGTTGTGGCACGTGAGATCTTTAGTTGCAGCATGTGGGATCTTTAGTTGGCGGCATGCAGGATCCTTTAGTTGCAGCATGTGGGATCTAGTTCCCTGACCGGGGATCGGACCCAGGCCCCCTGCTTTGAGAGTGCGCAGTCTTAGCCACTGGACCACCAGGGAAATCCCCCTCATTGTAATTTTGATTTGCATTTCTCTAATAATTAATGATGTTGAGCCTCTTTTTATGTGCCCGTTGGCCACCTGTATTTCTTTGGAGAAATGTCTATTTAGGTCTTTTGCACATTTTTTGATTGGGTTGTTTTTTTGTTATCGAGTTGTGTGAGCTGTTTGTATATTTTGGCAATTAAGCCCTTGTCAGTTGCATTGTTAGCAAATATTTTCTCCCAGTCCATAGGTTGTCTTTTCGTTTTGTTTAGGGTTTCCTTTGCTGTGCAAAAGCTTGTTAAGTTTGATTAGGTCCCATCTGTTTATTTTTGGTTTTATTTCTGTTGCTTTGGGAGACCGACCTAAGAAAACATTGGTATGATTTACATCAGAGAATGTTTTGCCTATGTTCTCTTTTAGGAGTTTTATGGTGTCACGTCTTGTATTTAAATCTCAAAGACCTAAATCTAAAGAGTTAAAACTTTGAGGGACTTCTGTGGCGGTCCAGTCGTGTTAAGACTCCGTACTTCCACTGCATGGGGCGTGGGTTTGATCCCTGGTTGGGGAACTAAGATCCCACATGCCACGTGGTGTGGCCAAAAAAAAAAAAAAAAAAAAAAAGTTGAAAACAGGGATATTTCAAGAGGTGGGTTCAGCAGTGATTTTGTGGATATGATACCAAACGCACAGGCAACAATAGAAAAAAAAGGTAAATTAGACTTTATGACAATTAAAAACTTTTGTGTTTCCAAGGACAGCATTAGGAGAGTAAAAAATCAGCCTACAGAATGGGAGAATATGTTTATAATTCATACATCTGATGAGGCTTAATATTCAGAATACATATTTAAAGCTCCTACAAGTCAACAACAGACAAGCAGTTTGATTAAAAATGGGTTCAGGACCCAAATAGACATTTCTCCAAAGAAGATACAGAAATGGCTGATCCACACACACAAAATACACAGCATCACTAGCCGTTAGGAAATTTGAAACAGTGATATACTACTTCACATGGATTATGATGGCTCTTATTTTTTAAAATGCAAAAAATATGTGTTGGTGAGGAAGTAGAGAAATTGGGACCCTCGTGTATTGCTGGTAGGGACGTAATACGGTGCTGGAGTTGTGGAAAGCAGTGTGGTGGTTCCTTAGAAGATTAAACAAAAGTACTGTATGTCCTGGCACTTAGGTGTATATACCCACAGAATTTGAAATCAGGATCTCAAACAGATACTCGTGCACTATTGTTCACGGCAGAACTATTCACAACAGTCAACAGGCAGAGAGTGCCCGTGTGCTTACTTACCAAGTGGTAAATGGATAAGCCAAATGTGGTACCTAGGTACAGCGGTGTATTATTCACCCTATAAAGGAATGAAGTTCTGGTGTGGGCTGCAGTGTGGACGAACCTTGAAAGGAAAGCATGCCAAGTGAGATAAGCCAGTCGGCAAAGGACAAATACTGTGTGACCCTGCTTACAAAAGCTATTTAGATAAGGCCAATTCAGAGACAGAAGGTAGAATAGAGATTACCACAGGCTGGGGGAGCAGGAAATGGGGAGTTATTGCTTAATCTGCATAGAGTTTCTGTTTGCCCTGATGAAAAAGTTCTGGAAATAGGTAGTTGTGATGGTTGCACCACAGGGTGATGTTCTTAACACACGCAGAAATTAAGATCAGTATGTTCTCTTCTAACAAGTTCTTTCTCTCAAATAAAAGCCAGACAACATCTTAACTGACAGATCTCTGACCTTGAAATGTGATTTTGTAGTTACATCAAGGTTGGTAAACAGCAGTAGGGAAACTGAGAATCTCTATTCTGAAGCTGCTGTCGTAAGTCGACCACGCGTCACCACCTTCTAGTGTGCTCAGCAGCGCTGCGTGGACCTGTGCAAAAGCACACAGACCTGACCTAGTTACAGACTGTTCGGCCCTTTTCCTTTTTAGCGTGGCACTGGTGTGTTTCCACCTTGAGTTAGTGTTTGGCAGTGATATTCCTGAATGGTATCCGAAGCAAGCTGTGCATCGGTGATCTTCTGAGGCACGTGGATCTTTATTTTGCCAGAATCTTGCCAGCACAGTTTGAGTCCCTTTAAACCTATACTTCAGTAATAACCTGTGGATAGTAACCTTTGAAATGGAAGCAGAGTGTTTGGAAACTTCTGACATCCTGTTCTTTAGCACTTCCTCCTCAGCCTAAGGGGCTGGGCTTTTGCCTGAGCCCTGCAGTCTGCTGGGTTTTCACATCTACCTGGTGTGATGGTTAATTTTGTGTGTCAGCCTGACCGGGCAAGGGACGCCCAGGTGTTTGCCTAAAGCATCATTCTGGGGGTGTCTTTGCCTTGTTTCTGGATGAGATTCACAGTTGAATGTGTGCACTGAGCCAAGCAGACTGCCCTCATCCAGTCCTGGGAGGCCCGACTGGAAAGAAAGGCTGAGGGAGAGGATTCACTCTGCCTGCAGGTTTCCTCCCGTCTTCCGTCTCAGACTGGATCTGACACCACCAGCTCGCCTGGTTCTCAGGCCTTCAAACTGCAGATCGTGGGACATCTCGGCCTCCATAACCATGTGAGAACTTCCTTACTAAATCTAAGTACCAAATCTCATGTATGTATTATGTAATCTCATATAGTGTTACATAAACATAAATCTCATATATATGAAGTTTATTTTATTTTTTTACAAACAAAAAAATTGTATTGTAGTTGAGTTATAATGTGTAGATTTCTGCTGTACAGCAAAGTGACAGTGATACGTTTATGTATACATTCTTTTTCTTTATTTTTTAACATCTTTTTTGGAGTATAATTGCTTTACAGTGTTATGTTAGTTTTTGCTGTATAACAAAGTGCATCAGCTATATGTATACGTGTATCCCCATATCCCCTCCCTCTTGCGTCTCCCTCCCACCCTCCCTATCCCACCCCTCTAGGTGGTCACAAAGCACCGAGCTGATCTCCCTGTGCTATGCAGCTGCTTCCCACTAGCTATCTATTTCACATTTGGTAGTGTGTATATGTCAGTGCCACTCTCTCACTTCGTCCCAGCTTACCCTTCCCCCTCCCCGTGTCCTCAAGTCCATTCTCTGTGTCTGTGTCTTTATTCCTGTCCTGCCCCTAGGTTCTTCAGAACCTTTTTTATTTTTAAGATTCCATATATATGTGTTAGCATACAGTATTTGTTTATCTCTTTCTGACTTAATGAAGTTTATTTTTAACAACAGATTTTAAATGTCACTTAAAGGTAACTGGTAAAACATGGGCTTATATGTGGTGTCAACAGAACCATTAGGCTCTGTTCTTTCATCCTAATGGTTCTGTTTCTCTGGAGAACCCTAACTGGTACATCTGGCGGTAATAGAGTTACTCTTCCTGGAGACAGGCCCCAGAGCATCATTATGCTGATCTTTTCCATACCTTTGCTTCACGAGTACTTCTCACAGTGCAGGGAACTAGTGTGATTTGAGAATGACCAGATGTACTCTGACTGGCAGAAAGGTCATTGCAGTCGCCAAGCCAACAGGCTTTTTTGATTGGTAAGTCCTTTGAGTCCGAGTGGGGAAGTTCATCCAGGAAGCAGAAGAGAAGTGTGAGGTAGAAATGAAAAGCTAGTGAGAGCTGTGGGAAACATGGGGTCGAGAAGATGGGACTAGCGGTAACTCTGAGATCTTTTCCAGTCTAGCCGTTGCTGTAGGGAGCAAGGCAGAACCACATCGTTCCCCACTGCCTGTCCCGCAGTGACTTCAGGTAAGGTGCGGACCTCTGTAAAGCCTTTTATTGTTTATAAGGCGCCTTTACCGATTTGCCTATGGGATGAGCCCGACAGCCCTAGGAGGTGGGCAGGAAGTCCTCCTACAACGAGGAAAGAAATTGAAGTGCAGATGTGAAAATTCATCATCACCCCTACCCCCCCTTATTCTGTGTTGAGAGTTTCTTTTGATTACAAGAATTATATATGCTTGCTATTTTAAAAGTTCAAAGGAGGCGAATTTTATATATATGTATATGATGTCAATGTCCTGTACACTCCTCATATCCCACTCTTAGGAAGAAGTCTTGACTATATCCTTGTGACCTAGCACATATCTTCCTGTTTGCTTACCAAGTGTCTCGTTAAACCGAGCTCGAGACATGGAGACCAGCTCAGTCATCTTTGTATCTCTAGCATTTCTCTAAGTGCAGGCGCTTGAGAAGTCAGTCTGTTCCAAGGTCACCAGCTTCTGAATAGGCCTTATGCACCAAGGCCTATCTGTCCGAATTGACATGACCTCTGATCCAGCAGTCCTTTATTTAGATTTTCAAGACTCGGTTCTACACAGTAGATTCCTCTTCTGGAAAAATGGGGCACATCTACTCTAGAGCAACAGCTGTCAACCAACAATCCTGCTTTAAAAAATAACTTGAGTTTTAGTTAAACTACAGGAACAGGGTCTATGTATACAGAATTCAGTGTATTGAAATAGTCATCTGAATTACTGACTGTCTTGGGCATTACTGAAAAGCGGTCAGGCATTTAAGATTTCATTTCTGGCGATGCCTGTCGACCCGTGGCATCGTCCTCGTGAGCAGACACTGACTGTGTTCCTGCTCTGCGGCAGCTGCGGGGCCTTTGCCTTGCCGTATCCCCACCTCCCCGCGCTTGGCCGCCCGGATATGCCCAGGTTTTGCCGGTCACCTTCGGTGAGATTTAAAATTTCTTGTTGGAAAAAAAAAAAAAAAATTTCTTGTTGAAAATAAACTTCATGGTACTTAATGCCATTGACTATACACTTAAAAATGGTTAAAATGGTAAATTTTGTTATGTATACTTTAGCACATACATTATAATAAAGTAAGAATGCTTTCTATAACTTTATGCTAATAAATTCGAAAACCTGGGAGCTGCAAGTGATGGGTCGGTTTGTTCTAGGAAGCAGGTAGGTTTTGCCATGTGAAGATGAAAGGTGAAGAGGGCTAAGGGGGAGGGACAGGGGAGGGGAGATGGACACTTGAAGGGTTTCTGTTCACTCTTCCCCAAGAATCAGAAGGAACGTTTACCAACGTTCATTTTCTTTCAAGCCTTTCTCCCCCCAGCACAGTAAACTAAGCAAACCATGTCGTTTATTCTTTATTACAGACCTCTCCCACACTTTCTCTGAACTTTCTGAAGTGTTCCACACACACTCCTCTAAAAACAAGAAACAGAAACGGGACGGAATTTTACAGTGTCCTGAAGGATTACTTAAATCTGATCTAGTAGTGAGGGCCTTTCTGGCTTGAGGAGGGGTGTTTCCTAGTGCAGCATACCTAAAGTTCTTTGGAAGGTTCTGCTTGAGGTATTTCCCTGATGGGTCTCACAGGCCCTGGGGGCGAGGGTCAGAAGCCGCTTAGGCAGAGGATGATCTGACCAGAGATGGTGCCCTGGTGACACTGTGTCAGGGAGCCACCCCTCTCCTGTGGGGTAGCTGTCTCTTTTTAAAATGTTCGATTATGAAAAAATTCCAAATATATGAAAAGTAAACAGACTCATATAGTACATGAACGCACACACTCCTACCAAATTTTGGCAGCTAACATTTTATCTATTTGTTTCATCTGCATATTTGGTTGAACGAATACAAAGTATATTAGACATCATGACACTTCACGCATAAATGCTTGAGTCTTTTCATCAAGAATGTGGTCTCCTCTGCTCCCCCCCTTTTATATCGTTACCTTTAACTTTGACAGGCTCCAGCTAGGTGTCCTAACAGAATGTTCTGCACTTCAGGTTTGGCTGGTCTCATCCTTTGATCTTGAATGTGTTCCTCTAGTCCTGGTACCTCTTGTGAACTGGAAGTTAGATCTGAAAGCTTGAGTACGTTTGGTTATACATTTTTGACAAGAAACTTCGTAATGTCTGATCGTCCCACTGTTAGTGAAGATAAGTTTAATCACTGTATTATGATGGTCACTGCCGTATTACTGCTCTTCCTGCCTAACCTTTGTGACTACGAAGTGATCCGCAAGGTAATATTTTGGCGCCATGTGGATCTTTAGTTTTCCACCTACCTTCACTTGTACAGTATTAGCATCACTGATGATCTTGACCTGACTTTCCTTGTTTTCATTAAGGATTACAAAATGATTTTTTTTTAATTAATTAATTAATTTATTTTTGGCTGCATTGGGTCTTTGTTGCGGTGCGCAGGCCTCTCATTGCGGTGGCTTCTCTTGTTATGGAGCACGGGCTCTAGAGCGCAGGCTCAGTAGTTGCAGCACACGGGCTCAGTAGTTGTGGCGCATGGGCTTAGTTGCTCCGCGACATGTGGGATCTTCCTGGACCAGGGCTTGAACGCGTGTCTCCTGCATTGGCAGGCGGATTCTTAACCACTGCGCCACCAGGGAAGCCCCAAAATGATTTTTTAAAATTCTGTTTCAGTCATTCCTTCTGTATTCCTTCTACTCTCTTTTTTAAATTACAGTAGTTGATTTACAATGTTGTATTAGTTTCATGTGTACAGCAAAATAATACAGATATATATCTGTCTATTCTTTTTCAGATTCTTTTCCATTATAGGTTATTACAAGATACTGAATATAGTTCCCTGTACTATACAGTAGGTCCTTATTTTTATCATGTATTCCTTCTACTGGCATTCATGTGTTAAAATTTTTTTCCCACTTGTCAACTGGCAAACTTTTTTCCACTTGTACACTTCCTTTTTTTTTTCCCCATAAATTTATTTATTTTATTTATTTATTTTTGGCTGCGTTGGGTCTTCGTTGCCGTGCGCGGGCTGCCTCTAGTTGCGGCGAGCGGGGTCTACTCTTCATTGTGGTGCGCAGGCTTCTCGTTGCGGTGGCTTCTCGTTGTGGAGCGCGGGCTCTAGGTGCGTGAGCTCAGTATTTGTGGCTGTCAGGCACTAGAGTGCAGGCTCAGTAGTTGCGATGCACGGGCTTAGTTGCTCCACGGCATGTGGGATCTTCCCGGACCAGGGCTAAAACTCATGGCCCCTGCATTGGCAGGCGGATTCTTAACCACTGTGCCACCAAGGAAGCCCTACAATTCCTATTAAAAAGGCAGGATACACTAATTGTTTTTCTCTAATCATGGGCTCTCAGAATGAGGAATTATTATATGAAATAATCTTCATCAGAATTTACACTTTGTAACATTTTTGGTAGCTGATTATAAAGTCATGACTGCAGAAAGGAATCATATGGTACATTTAGTTCAGTCGTAACACTTGCTGTCCTGATGAGTGTCCTGTCTTCTGCTTCCCATGACAGTGTTTTCCCAGTGCTTCTTGGTATGTCCTACTTTATTCAGCAACTGGTGGTTATTCTGTTTCCTTGATTCAAAACTCGTTTGTTAAACCACTGGTCCAGATCCTGTCCTCTGGAGTGATGCAGTTGGGCACACGTTTACTGTGTATTGAGGCTGCCAGGGTTTGAGTGCCTTTTTCAGTGGAGCACACAAGAGTTCACGTGATGTTTTTGCGTCTGTGTCTGTATAGGTCGAGGGGCAGCTGAGAGCCTAGAGATTTCTTCACGTTAGAAGGTGCTCCGGTGTTATTTGGGTTGGGTTAGGCAGGATAGGTGAGTAGGTGTGAGAAGCAGCGATGGTGCGGAGCGGCAGGGAGGTCATTCCAGTTAAAAACGTGTCACGGCGGAGTCCGAGGTAGACGAGTCGAGGGCGCTGGACCTGGAGACGTGGGCAGCTGAGGGCAGGGGCCTGGCGTGCGGTCGGGGCCCTCACTGCACTGCTGCTGGTTCCCGTGGACATGGGCGGGGGGCTCCTGGCAGCCTCCCAGGAGCACCTGGGGAACCCCTGTCCCGCCCAGCGTGGGGACGGTGAGACAGCTCGTGATTTCTCATCTCTTCTCCGCTTTTGACGTTTTAGTCCTGGGGCCCAGATTATTTTGCTTACTTGGAGTTTGTTCTCTGTTCATTGCTTGACGCACGTTTGGATGTGTGTTTTGGAGTTGTACTTCAGCGCAGTGGGCTAGCTGGGGCTTATCGGTGTCCCTGAGGGCTGTGTGTGTTTGTTGCCGATGCTTAGTCCTTGATTAGACTCTTGCTGCTGTTTCTTGTATCTTTAAATGTTAAGAAAGAATATATCTTAATTTTAAGCTTTGTATTTGGTGGAAGATTCCCTAAGTCATGGGGCTCATCTCAGGAAGAAGGGTGGAGACTAAAATCGGTTCTGTAATTGAGCTGTCACAGGACAAGGAGCCCCGCAGCGCGCTGAGTTGGAGAATGTTGTACTGGATTAATTTCACCAGGACCCAGTTGTAGCTCCAGGAATTTGAGAAATAGAGAGACGTTGGTCTTTGGCTCCTCTGCCTCTTCATTCTCATATCTTCTCAGGAACACACCCACCTTTTACAGAGTCAGGAATTCAGTGTAAGGCCCAAGGAGAGCAAATTACTTACCTCAGCTTGCACAGCTAGTAAGTTTCAGAGCCCTGATTTGAACCAGAGCCTTCAGGTCCCAAGCACTTGGTTGGTCCCTCATCCCCCAAGTTCCTCTTGCGTGTGCGTGAGGAGCAGACCTGACCCCTCTGGGGGAAAGGAGTTGGGACTCTGCCCCTGCAGCCCTAGCACGCTGACCGGCCTGTGTGTGGCCGCTGTAGACCAGGAGGGGTCTTGTCGCTCTTCACGCCCTCTGCAGAGTATTGCGCTTTGGCCTCTGAACATGCACCGGAATGCTGTAAACCTTTTTGGAAATGTTGGCTGTTAAGTCTAGGTGATGGGTTTCTTGTTGTTGTTTTTGGTTTTGGGGTGTTGGGGGGGCGAGCGGAATGCAGGGTATTAGTTTCCCGAGCAGGGATCGAACCCGCGCCCCCTGCGGTGGAAGCGCGGAGTCTTAACCACTGGACCACCAGGGAAGCCCCTAGGTGATGGGTATTGTTAAAAGATAATTTTCAAGAAAAGGTAAGATCGTGACTGTCATTTAAATATGAAATGAACAAAGAACAGACATACATGGAAGTTGGTAATGTTGCAAGGAACCTGCAGATGGACGCACAACTGGCTTTTCCATGGTGGAAGTTTGTCCAGATAGAATTCACTTGTGTAGACAAGAGCCATTTGTTCTACCATCATTCCTACAACCTACAGTTGGTCAAGGGCAGTGAGACCCCAGAGTGAAATAGCCCAAGGAAGTGATCTAGAATCGAGAGTCTGAGTAGTGCATCATTTCCCATTGGAGGCATCCCATACTCTTTTTTTTTTTTTTTGGCTGTGCTGGGTCTTAGTTGCAGCACGCGGGATCTTTAGTTGCGGCATGCGGGATCTAGTTCCCTGACCAGGGATTGAACCTGGGCCCCCTGCATTGGGAGCGCAGAGTCTTAACCACTGGACCACCAGGGAAGTCCCACATACTCTTTTTAATTGCAAGTTTCCTTACAGAATATGAGTTGATAATGCTATTCTCTCTCTTTCTTTCCTTTCATATTAAAATTTTTGAACACTTGTTTTAAAAATGTTTTTGCTGGGGAGGCTTTGTGAATTGAAGCCCCCGTGGTTACATATTAGGTTTAATGTACTTTGATGACATGATATGAAATATGGTCTTTATTTTAAAGCTGATGTACTTGGGAACATTTTCTTCTTCAAGTATCCGTTCTGAGAATGATGGCCCTTGTGACAAGGTATGGGACTCCTGGTACTCCTATGTTCCTAGTATCTGACTTGGAAGCAACACCCAAGGTTTCGAGCCTGTAGACCCTTAAACTTTGGGCAAGAGTTTGCTGCTCTAACTAGCATTTCCCCGGGCGTAACTCCACCTGCGCGCTTCAGTGTCGGAGGGGTGAATGCTGTGTAGCCACAGTTTTGTATTCCTTTGATCTTATTCTTTGGAGAGGTGGAGGGATTTGGGTGGTGTGACGGTGCAAAAGTTGAAATTGAAGTTCACTGTTGGGAAGAAACAAACCCATCTTTGGAACTATAAGGGGCTCTTGCACACCCTGGACAGCCAGCGGCCATTGGGAGTCCTTCTTATGTCTTCAGTTAAATGTGAGGAGGGGTGAGCTGCCCTGCAGGGAGAGTCCTGTTGGGGGTCTGTTGACTGGAGAGCAGCAGGAGCGCTGGGGGGGAGAGGCAGCGCTAATGCAACCTTCACATCCGTAGCCTGGCCTTCGGCCGCAGCTTGTGTTGACTTGGGGAGGAAGGCTGCTGGCTTAGTGATGCTCTCCACCTCGCCCTCCTGTGGACTCTGGTTGAATCTGTCTTCCATTGGTTTCCGCCTTTCCTCTGTTAGGAGGGTAAAGGACACATTTGCTTTTCATCTGATAGAGCTCAGCCTGCCTCTCTGACTTCTTTCCCTCTGTCTTGGTGGCATGTTGTATCATGTGACCTGGGCTTCCCTGCCTGAGATTCTGGAACCTGGACCCTTGAGCGGTGGCATTAACTTGTTGGCACCTAACCTGACCAGGCGTATTACATTCTGCAATGTTTGCTGTACTTGTTTTGGAGCTTTAAAAATTGCCTAGTGTGGAAACAGATTATCACTTACCTGACTGGTTTTTCTTTTTTTTTTTTTTTTCGGCTTCTTGATCAGGAAATGGCCAGGAAGAAATTGTTTTGAAATGTAAGTCTAGCTGTGTGAGACACCTCAGTCACCATGGTTCTTCCAAGGGTGCTTGAGAAGAAAATACATGTGACCACCTTACACAGTCGCATCCAGCTCCTAAGAGGATCTGATGAAACTCTGTACACTGTCAGGAGAAGACTTTCACACCTAATCAAAGGAGGATTTCAAGATTTGGTTGACATTTTCGTAATTTTGCCTTACGCAGGCAAACTGTGCCTGTTGATCAGTGTGGTCTGTGTCTGGTCCTTGCTGCGCCTTGTGTCGTGCACAGTATGGTTTGCTTTCAAACAGTTAACTGAACCTCAGTCTCAGTGGGTTACAAAGGACCTAGGGTAGTGTTTGGACCAGTGGCTCCAAATATTTTGAAGTGGGTATGATGCAGCCAATATCTTGCTGTAGTAGTCTAACGAAAAATTCGCATGTTAACTAATACTTTCTAAAGTTTGCCCTTGAGGAGCTAGTATCTTTACTGTGTTTTCAAGAGTGAAAGAAGATGGGCTAGATAATCAGTAATTAAGGGCCATAAATAGAGATTTGAGACGTTTGAGGACTGTCTACTAATGCTAGTAAAATCCTCCAGGGTTGTTTTGACCAGCACCATACCATAGAACTCACTGTGATGATGGAAGTGTTCTCCGTCTGCACTGGCCAGTGCGGTAGGTGCTAGCTGTGTGGCTTGTGAGCACTCAGAGTGTGGCTGGTGTGGCTGAGGAGCTGTATTTGATTCCATCTAAATGGCTAGTGGCTGCTGTATAGGACAGCACAGGTCTAGGCCAGCCTTTCTCCGCCACCTTTCATTATCGCACCTCCCTTCTGCCCCACAGGCCTTTTTAGATTTTGTTTCCCCTAATTGTCTCCCCTACCCCAGTGAAGTTTTAATGCCATGGATGTACTGTGTCTATCTGTTTTTATATTGTGGCTTCTAGAGGGCCACAGACCATTGTTAATAACACCCCCGCTGGGAATGTGTGGCCTGGACTAACCAAGGGTTGGCATTATCGAGAAGCTTAGCCCAACGGCAGTACACTTCCTGGACAATTACAATGACTGCTAAGGCTGGTGGTACCTGTGAGTGCAATTAAGAACATCAAAGCTGAGTGAGTTTTTAGAGGTTTGTAAAATTCTCCACATCCTATGGCATCACCATGTGTTAGTAATGGACAGTACTTTTACAAAGAGGCAGGCATTTTAAGAAGTACAGTGAATCTGATCCAGTCAGAGGTAGGCAACCAGGAAGTTGAGTGATCTGGAAGCCACGTTGCATGGACAGGAGTTTAGAAAAGATGTTGGCACTGGTGATGGAGTGTCTGAGTGTCTCTGAATCCCTCTGCAGCCTTTGACAGCGGAACACTGCACAGGAGGTACTTCATGGTCACTGTGAGTGTGCAGGCAGGAACTGGGCGAGGTGTCGGTGCCACGGAAGAAGTGTCTCTGCTAATAAAAGGTCAGGATAAAATGACTTCTGAGGACCCATTATGGCTGAGTTTAAGGTGATTTGGCTTTGTTCTTCACTTGGCCTTACTTTTCTTTTCCCTATCTATTTATTTATGGCTGCGTTGGGTCTTCGTTGCTGCGCACGGTCTTTCTCTAGTTGCGGTGAGCGGGGGCTGCTCTTCATTGCGGTGTGCGGGCTTCTCACTGCCGTGGCTTGTCTTTGTTGTGGAGCACGGGCTCTAGGCACGCAGGCTTCAGTAGTTGTGGCACACGGGCTCAGTTGCTCTGTGGCATGTGGGATCTTCCCGGACCAGGGCTTGAACCCGTGTCTCATGCATTGGCAGGCGGATTCTTAACCACTGCGCCACCAGGGAAGCCCCCTCACTGTTTTTAGAATCACATAGAACCCCTTGTCCAGCAAGGAGTTGTGAAATAGCCAGCTGAATTTGGCCACTGAAGTTTGCAGTTTAACACTTGAAAGCTGCAAAACAGAATGCTTTGTTCAGCTTACAGAGAATTATGATGGCCTCCTTTTGAAATAAGAAGTGTTTGTAGTTTTCTGTAGGTAAACCCCAGCCTCCAACCCAGTAACTGACACTTACTGGACCCTCAGCAGGTGTTTGAACTGAACTAAGTGTGCTTACCCTTAGGTCATGGTTAGTGACCACTGTTCCTGAAACAAACGGGGATACGTGATTGGACATGTTTAAGTCTGAAGCACGGAGGAGGGATTGCAGGACATGGGATGTTTTAGTCTGAGGTCGTCTGATCGATGTGGCTCAGGATCTTGGGAGCAGTGAGCCATCCTCCTAGGGCGCACATGCCTATACAGTTAATGCACAACAGTAGAAGCAGAGGCAAGAATTCAAATTGTAAGTCACGTAGTGAGCCAGTGCCCACTTCTCAGGTCTGCTTTTTCTTCCATGGCGTTGGCCATGGATCTTCCTCCAGTGACAGGTCTTATGCCAGATGTGACTCCGCTGCAGTGCTTGCTGATGTACGACACAGGGCCTCAGTGCCGGTACGCAGTGTGATTTTAGGAAGCACGTAAGTGAAGGTGCGATTCGTCTTAGATGAGTAACTAGGACCTCAGACACATTTATGTGGGTTAGCATGCGAATGTAGCACAAGTCAAACAGGTAGTGTGAGAGGCTGTAGTGATGAGATTTGGAAAGTGAAGTAATACTAGTTGACTAGGTACAAGTTTCTATTCACTGTTAGAAAAGCCCTCATGTCATAATAGCCACTTACTTAGTAGATTTAATGAGCCAGATAGAGCTTTCTCTGCATTATCTCATTTGTAGGGGATGCTCATTTTCACATGAAAGCACATTTAAGTTCACACAGCTGAATGTGCAAGATGGGATTTCAACCCGTGGTTGTGACCCAAAGCCCATAGTCTTCCCATGGCTATTGCATCTCCCCTGTGGAGGGGTAGCCTTTAAATTGCCTCGCTTGGTCAGTTTCTAGCCATCCTTCTCTCGCTGGTGTTCAGTGTAACCGTTCAGCTGTCTCCCTGAGAGCGTGGGAGCTCCTGCTTCTGCTTATCATTCAGTGGGGCTGTGGTCGCAAGTGCCTTAAGCAGATTGGAATGGGACAGTCAGAGCAGAACTATAAAACAGAACCTGGCCTGGTGCCTTGCACTTAGATACCCAGTGAAAATTTGAATGTTGGAGAAGCCAGTGATGCTTGTTGGAAGAACTCTGGAGCCGGACTGCCTCATTTCAAATCCTGGCTCCAGGGACTTTCCCTAGTGGTCCGGTGGTTAAGAATCCGCCTTCCAGTGCAGGGGACGTGGGTTTGATCCCTGGTCGGGGGACTGAGATCCCACATGCCACGGAGCAACTAAGCCCGTGCACCGCAACTGCTGAGCTCTTGCGCTCTAGAGCCTGTGCACCACAACGAAAGATCCCGCATGCCGCAACGAAGATCCCGTGTGCCACAACTAAGACCCGACGCAGCCAAATACGTAGATAAATAAATATATAAAAAAAAATCCTGGCTCCAAGATGACTAGCTGTGTGTCCTTGGACAAGTTACCTTACTTTTCTGTGTGTATACATCTTGAGTTCTAGGGAGAGGTTGCCATTTGAGCCCGAGCTGAATGGAAAAGCATTGCAAGTGCCAGGACAGTTCTCCCTGTGGCAGAGGCTGGTGCCCGAGGGGTGGGGACGCTTGCTGTGTGCCCCCTGCTCCTTTTACCTGCCTGATGGTCGGACATAATCTTCCCAGGCTAGAGCTGAGGAGCAGCACCGAGGGCTGCGGAGGCCTCTCACGGAGCAGCGCGGTGCACGAGCAGGCACCGAGTCCCCCCTTGGCCCAGGCAGACCTTAGTGAGAGGCGGGGCTAGCCGCGAAAATGATCCAGGCCTGGGACTTCCCTGGTGGTCCAGGAGGGAAGACTCTGTGCTCCCAGTGCAGGGGGCCCAGGTTCGATCCCTGGTCGGGGAGGTAGATCCCGTGTGCCGCAACTAAGAAGCCCACATGCCGCAACTAAGAGTCCGCATGCTGCAACTAAAAAAAAAAAAAAAAAAAAAAATCCTGCATGCCACAACAAAGATCGCACGTTCTGCAGCTAAGACCCGGCGTAGCCATAAATAAATATTTTTTAAAAGAAAATGATCCAGGCCTGGGGAGGAAACGGAGCTGCCAAGGCGTTTCTTTATGTCTTGTGTAATCCGTCTAGATTTTTGCCTACTCCCTTAAACCTTTACTGCTAAAGGATCACAGATCACTACACACAAGAAAGTAACGTCTCCACCTTTTAAGTGAGAGCACAGACGACAGTTAATACTGTGGCGGATCCAGAGAATGTGCCCTGGTGAGAATGGTCAGCCAGGCTTTTCCTGCTGAGTGACGGGCAGGAGGCTTGAAGTCTTCATGTGAATAAGCGCTAGCCTTGTGCCCGGAAGCTTGGCATCATCAGTGTGGGCCGAGCCTAGAAGAAGGCGCTCGCGGGGGCAGCCCCTGGACCCGTGTCTCCACCAGGGAAGGCTGTGCTCTCCGGGCCCGTGCACGGCCCCGTGGGGGTTGTCCCCCGAGCCCTCACTTGCGGGGCCCCGTGGGGAGTGGCAGGCGCACCTGAGACGTGGGGCATGTGGGGGGAGATGAGGCCTGCTGGGAGCAGTGTTGCCAGGTTAGACGAGGTGGCTCCCTCCAGAGGTTGCCTGGAGCAGCGAGGTGGCTGTGCCTGGGCTTGGTGTGCAGCTCAGGCCTCCCACCTCGGTGACGTTGTACTCCCGTGTCCCGCCTGTCTTGGCCCCGGGCCTGACGCTCCACAGTCCGGCTCTTTCTCATCTCAGTCCCCTAGCACTTTCCCCGGGGCTTCCTGGGGCTGTCTCTGAAGCTTACGAGGAGTTGAAAACAGTGAAGTGTCCTGACAGCGTGGACACACTGAGTGCTCCTTCTGAGGCATCGCGTGTGCACTTGTTTAGTGTTGCTTTGGAAGATGTTCGGTATTTCTGCCGGTTGGGTTCTCTCTTCTACACCATTCTTGTCTTGAAGTCCATGTTTGTCCTGCCCTGTGTATTGTTTGTCTTCTTGCCACCAGGCAGCAGCCTTTAGGAGGCAAGGTCCACCAGCATTGTTCTTCGCACTCTGTCCAGGGAGTGCTGATGTGCCCGTGTTAGCACAGGGCTGTAGACTGAAGTCATAAATCCAGCACAGTTAACAGTGAAACTTAAGATGTAACTAAGTACAACCATATCTTTTAAAAATAGCTTTGATTGCAAGATTACCCCAGGCCCTCTAGCATTGGAGGAAAGGAGAATATGATAAAATTCAACTGAGTTCATATTTTTCATAGTCTTGGAAATCCCTGTAAACTATAACATGGAAGTAGGTGAATGTGAATCTCAGAATACCTGTTCCTTACCAGATCCTTGAGTCAGTTAAAGCAGTGGCTCTTGAACTTTGCAGAGTACAAACTGATTCAGCAAGGCAGGAAATTCCACACGTCCTGTACACTGCCCCCAGCCATTTATCTGCCCTCTTTGGGCAGATTCCATTCTGGGTTGGTCAGAGATACTGGCAGTATCTCTGCTTTTAGTGGGGTTTTCCTACAGTGAAAGGTAACTATTACTCAGATTCTTTATCACATCTGTATTTTGATCCATGTCTGTCCTCCACTCAGTTATATATTTGCCACTTAAAGACATTTTGAGCATTGACCAAGCAAACCATATGCGTAATTGAGTAAAGACTTTCTCTTGTTTATGTCAGGGTCACTTCAAACTTAGCATGTCTAAATCAAACATAATTCCCTTCCAAAAAACGCCCGGCTCTTTTTCAGGGTTCCCTGTCCGAGGATGCTTTTCGTTGCGTTGCGTATGAGCCTGGGCGCTTCGTGGCACGCCCCTCGTGTCCTGCCTCTTCTCAGTCCAGTTCATCGCTTGGTGCGGCCCCTCTTTTCTTGACCCTGGGAGCACCTCCGTTCCCCTCAGTCTCACCTTGGCTCTGGTGCAGCCCCCTTGCCTGGAGGTTACAGCAGCCTCTTCACCGTCCGCTGGAGGGTCTCCTGCTCAACACTGCCCCCCCCCCATGGCAGGCAGGTTGATGGCGTCACAGCATGAACACTACTGTGTAAGAATCGCAAAGGGTGGGCTTCTCAGTGCTCTGGTTTCAGGGCCGCGCCGTGGCCTGCTAGGTCCCCTGTGATCTGGCCGTCAACCCCCAGGTGTTCGTTTCTCCCTGCAACAAGGCCTTTGCATGCTGCATGCGCTGGTTTTCCTGCCAGGGAAATTTTGGCGTGCTTTTCCTCCTTCAGATCCAGATTCAGGCAGATCTTCCTGGAGGAATCCTTCCCTGAGTCTCCCAACTAAGGTAATTACTCTTAAAATTAATTTAATATGTCTCGATCACGGTAGTATTTTAAAGTAGTTGGGCAACTCCTTAATGTGCTTTTCTCACTAGACATTTTTACTGTGTAATGAAAGAGTGTCTATCCCCACCCCTTGGGCCCTCAAAGTGTCCTTATGAAGGCTTCTAGTAACATCTTCCTGCTGAGTTTCCCACGTGGAGGTGGTGGTTCTAAATGGAACATCAGACCAGCAGCTTATTTGCTAATATCATTACAGTAGAAGTCTTACTTGGAGCATACAGGTTATGCATTATCTGCAGACCACGTATTTCAAGCTGTATAACCCCAGAGTCTCAGAGCAAACGGCACCCCTGCGTGGATGGCACGGGCACAGCGGTGCTTGGTTAGAGGACCGCAGTCCCGGGCGGAGAGCCTTTCGAGGATGGCGGCAGAGGTGAAGATGGTCTTGCAGGTGACTGTCGTCCTGTCCTGCACTGCCCGCAGGCTTCCACGTGGTCAGAGGGCCATGCACTGAGGGTTGACCTCTTCCACCCAGAGGGCCCTGTAGAGCCCCGTCCTCCCCTGGCAGTGCGGGAGAGTGTAGCGGACACAGGGGAGGGAGGCTTGAGTGTGTCCTGGGCTCTGGGGAGGCCAGAGGAAGCTTCTCAGTGAAGGCAGCATTTGACCTTAAGGGAGTGAGGAATAGCTCGCCACAGACAAAGCTTGGTGCCCTGGGAATGTATAAGCAAGATTCAGGGGTTTAGGGTTATTCTGAAACAGCTGTGTTGAATGAAGGGAGACTGGGAACCGGCCAGTGGAAGGGCACGGAAGGTGTGCTAGGCCAGGCCGATGACTTAGGGGAGAGGAGAATAGTGCAAACAAGGCAAAGGCCAGTCACAAGTAAAAAGGAGGCCTAACTGCCTAAACGCCTGTTGTACATTCAGAGGTAGTGATCGTCTTGACCCGTTGCTAAGTTCTGTGTTCCAGTCTAATCATGTCTCCGTTCCTAGAACACCAGCACTGTCCTGAGCGCCCCGGAAATGACTGGATGATGCCACAGAAGTGGCTTTTGGCCTCTTACATTTTTCTCTCCTTCACTTCCTTGTACCTGCTTTTTTTGGCCTCTTACATTTTTCTCTCCTTCACTTCCTTGTACCTGCTTTTGGTCCCTGTGCCACCTGATAGTGGAGTTTCCAAACATCTCCAGTTTCCATCTTTCTTTATTGGTGGGACGTTTTTGCTACTGTTTGAAGTTATGACTTCAGTTTTAGTTCTGTAGCTTTCAAAACGTTATTCAGTGATGCTTTCTTTTGCCTCTCCCCTGGGCTTAGAACTTATAAGCCATTTTCATTTTTAACCCAAGCCAGTCTGTCACACCCCGTCCTTTTTCCTCTTTCTTGTAGTAGAATATTTCCTAGATTTGCTAACCCTTGGGTTGTTAAAGTAGCCACGCTTCAACTCCCATCCCCAAGGGCACGCTGGCCACCCTTAACAACACTAAGTTGTCTTAACCTTCCTGCTTCCCCAGGTGAGATGAGCGGATAAAATGCTTATTAGCCTGGAGACAGTCAGTAGTGAGCTTGCAAGGGAAGCAGTTGGTGATGAGAGCTGACTACAGGCATCAAAACGGTCTGACTGAGCTCAGGCCTCTGGGTAACTAGCCCTCCTTCACAGACTGTGACCTGTGTTCCCCAAGCCCGTCAGGCAGACCTCCCTTCTGCAACCAGCATGACTTCCTTCCTTCCTTCTGCCTACTGGCTGGGAGGTGCTGTTGAGAGACGTTTTTTATTCAGCTTACAACATTTTATGGCTGTTTCCTGATACTTTAGAACCCTTGCACAGTGCCTTTTAGCCACTGGAATTGAAGTTGTCTGGATGGTATTATTGGTTGAAAATTCTGATCTCATTCTGACTTTTCTCTTTCCTTCTTAAGCTTCTCTGGGATGGGAATCCAAATTAATATTTGTGTTACCTTTTTCTCTCTCAAACTGATGTTAAAAGAAGTTACCTGTGGGACTTTCCTGGTGGCTCAATGGTAGAGAATCCGCCTTACAATGCAGGGGACGCATGTTCGATCCCTGGTCAGGGAAATAAGATCCCACACGCCATGGGGCAGCTAAGCCTGCGCACCACAACTACTGAGCTCCGGTGCCTAACTAGAGCCCGCGTGCTGCAAACTACAGAGCCCATGCGCCCTGGAGCCCGCGCGCCACAACGAGAGAAGAGAAAACCCGCATGGCACAACTAGAGAGAAGTCTGCACACCACAACGAAGAGCCCACGTGCCACAGCAAAAGATCCTGTATGCCACAACGAAGAGCCCACGTGCCACAGCAAAAGATCCTGTATGCCACCACTAAGACCCAATGCAGCCAAAAATAAATAAATAATAAATCTTAAAAAAAAAAAAAGTTACCTGTTCTTATCAAAACCCTAAGATAATTTTTTATTTAGGCCTCCTTTTTAAGTGGTATTTGCTAGACACTTTCAGATTTCTGCGGTGGCAAAACTAACACTCCTGCTTGCCCCGCAACCAGAGGCTGATTATCACAGATGGCCAGAGATGATTACCAAGCCTTATTAATCAAGTCTTGATTTCTCTTCCAGATACTCCTTGTGTGTTAAGAGTGTGAATTGCATTTACAGTTTTTACTACAGGAAATCTCAGGTGTTACAAAAGTAACGAGACCAGTGTTATGAACCTCCCTGCCTCCCCCCGGTGACTCAGCCTCAGTTATCATCTCGCCCCCGTCTTTGGCTGTGCACGTGGTCTCACCCTGTAGGTTATTTGAAGCATGAAATGCCGTTATGATCTTGGTGATCAACCCAGTGTAGTGGCTGAGATGAAGGTCTTTGTAATCAGTCCTGGGCTCCAATCTTATGTCTGAATATTTTTAGAAATGCAGTGACCACTTATGAGCTTCTGTTTCCTCATCTGTTAAGTGGGAATTCAACCCTATGGGCTTGTCCTGAGGATTAAGTAGACAACCTCACTGAGGCCTGGGGTGCAGTTCACTAGCTGGAATTTGCTTCTTGCTGTTTCATGGGCTGTGCCCTTCCACTCTTTAGGTCCTAGTCTGCTTCCTCAGTTTGGAAAGTTAGAAAAAAGAGTCTGGGGGCTTCCCTGGTGGCGCAGTGGTTGAGAGTCTGCCTGCCAATGCAGGGGACACGGGTTCCATCCCTGGTCCAGGAAGATCCCACATGCCACGGAGCAACTAGACCTGTGAGCCACAACTACTGAGCCTGCGCATCTGGAGCCTGTGCTCCGCGACGAGACCGCGATAGTGAGAGGCCCGCGCACCGCGATGAAGAGTGGCCCCCGCTCGCCACAACTAGAGAAAGCCCTCGCACAGAAAGGAAGACCCAACACAGCCATAAATAAATAAATAGATAGATAGATTTAAAAAAAAAAAAAGAGTCTGCCTACAACAGACACTACTGCTCAGCTTGACGACCAGCACGGTAATATTATGTGAGTTCAGATGCCTTCCCCGTCTCTCCACGTAACCTTCTCCAAAACTTTATCAGCAGACATCGCTTGCCTCCCTCTCTCGAGCCTTGAAGTCCATCAGTTTGGAGAGCAAGAAGACTGCTGGGTTTCTCTAATGGTCAGGAACAGAGCCCAGACTCTTGGAAGGCAGTGGGATGCTGGTTAAAGTTGAGAATGGTACTTTTATTCTGCTCAGAAGCCTACAACTTGTGAAGTCTGTGTCCCAGTGTTGCTTCCTTTGCGATGTTATATTTAGACCATGTGTGCAGTAAATCACATTCTAGTAGGTAAAATAGGCAGAGACCATCAGACAACTGAGAAATACTTGGTGGAGATGTTCGACTCTACTAATGTAAGGAGTACAGATAGAACCCGTTGACCCTCATTTCTAGCTGTCTATCTGATTAACAGTGATCTGTGCTAATGATAGCTGGGGGTGGTGAAATTGGAATACTAGTTCATTGCTGGCGCGGGTGGAAATAAAGTTATTCTGGAAACTAATTTGTCAGCGTATTTCAAGGGCCTTTCAAATACTTATACTATTTAGCTGAGTAATAACTCATTTGTGAGTCTGATCAGGTTGTATACATAGGTTCATCTCATTATAACTAAAAGCAACCACTTAATAACAAAGGAGTGGGATTATCCATATGCTGAAGTATTATCAGCCTTAATAGCGTGGGAAGATATTTAATGTAGAAAAAAATGGGATGCAAAGTTATGAACAGTATGATCTCAACCGTTGGAAGGAAAACTGGAAAGACTTATACCCTGATGCTAATAGTGATTGCTTCTAAGAGATGGAACTGTGTTTGGCCTTTGTCTTTGCTTCATTCTTTTGTACTTTTCTGAATGTTGTACAATTCAGTACTTCAATGGGGGCAGAAAAGTCAACTGTCTGGTTAGGCTGTAGCTGTTAAAGGTAGGCAACTTGGAAACACAGACCAAGTAAAAATGTTAATGGACTATAGAAAATCAATTGGTTTAACTGTCCCAGCTTTGTTGAACCTTTAGCACTTGTTCAAATATTTTGTGCCATCATTGGTTTTGTATCAGACACACATGTAAACCAGAGCAGCAGTTTTTGACCTCACGTCACTGATTTCCAAACCTCGTGTGTGTACCTCAGTCCCCAGAGGGAGCTTTTTTAAATGCCTAGTTGCTGGTGAACCAGGGGAAAGCTGGTATTGCCGAGTGGCAGGGCAGTCAGGTGTTGGGTCTGGCTTGCACACCTGATCACTCCAGCTCTGCCACTGGATTGCTGTGTGACCTTGGACGTGATGACACCTCGTTCAGTTTCACCCCCTGCGCTTTACACTGTTGTCTTGACGGCTTTGCAGACACTTTGCTCTCACCTCCTTGGCCCTGCTTCTCCCTGTAGAGCCTCACCTCCACTTGAGCGTAGGCAAAGTCAGCCTACCTCCAAGAACTCAGACTTGGCGGTGGCCCGCTGACCCCCAGCTTCCTGCTCTTCCCCACCCCAGCCCTTTATCCTCCTTGCCCTCCGCTGACCCCTCTCCGTCAGTCCCTTTCTGTCCTCACTGACCCTGCCGAGCCCAGAGTTGGGAACAGTATTTTCCTGATGTTTTTACCTGCTTGGGGCGTCCTTATTTTGTCTGCCTTTATGGCCAGCTGGCTGCTGTGCTTCAGCAATGAAGAAAGCGGCAACTCCAGCTGATGGGGGGAAGTTCTGGTTTTTGATTCATTACACGGGAAACACTGTACGTGAGGGGAAGACTCGATTCAGCGTATGGAATAGTTAGTGTTTGTTCTAAAAAAATGCTTGTTCTTCCAAGGAAGAATGCACCCCAGAGCACACTGATCAAGTTTGGTTTGATAGTAGAAGGAAGGAAGTGTGTTCTGAATATATCTTATTCTAGAAAGGCTTTTAGAGAGCTTCCTGGATTAATGGATGCTATCTAAAATGTTCGTTTCCAGGCAACAGGGGTTAGGGACCTCATACAGCTCCCTCCGTTCTCTCTGCCTGCTTCCCTTTCTCCTGTAAAAGTGTAAAAGGAAGTGGTCTGTGCATTGAAGAATGGTTTTCCACTTAGAAATTTCTAACTTGGTAGGATTTTTAAAAGTAATTTCAGTCTTCGAAAATTCATGAAGGTGGTGATGGAAATGGGTAACAGAAAGCAGAAACTGCCAGTGAAGGTTTTAAAGCCACTGCTTCTTGTGGCAAAAGTTGTGTTCAGGGTTTCGTTTGGTTTTGTTTTTTTCTTAGCTCTTTTCTAGAAACAAGTGCCCCATTCTTGGTCCTGGAGAACATTAAGTACAAAAACATAGCTCTTAGCTTCTGCCAGTTTAAAGCCATCAGCGTCCTGGTGAAGCCAGCCGGGGGTTTCCTCCGGGCCGGCGCCCTGTTTGCAAAAGCCCGACTGTTCACAGGCACCGAGCGAAGAGGAAAGTCTGCCTTTAGGTGCACCTCATGGCGAACAGGAATATTGTTGTTTTTTTTTTTAATTAATTTTTTAATTTATTTCTGGCTGTGTTGGGTCTTCGTTGCTGCGCGCGGGCTTTCTCTAGTTGCAGCAAGCGGGGGCTACTCTTCATTGCGGTGTGCGGGCTTCTCATTGCGGTGGCTTCTCTTGTTGCGGAGCACGGCTCTAGGGACGCGGGCTTCAGTAGTTGTGGCTCGCGGGCTCAGTAGTTGGGGCTCACGGGCTCTAGAGCGCAGGCTCAGTTGTTGTGGCGCACGGGCTTAGTTGCTCCGCGGCATGTGGGATCTTCCCGGACCAGGGCTCAAACCCGTGTCCCCTGCATTGGCAGGCAGATTCTTAACCACGGCGCCACCAAGGAAGCCCCAGGAATATTCTTGCAAGCAGAAAATTTACCTGAAAAATCAACAGGTGAACATTTTCCTCCAAAATGGAAATAGCTTTTTGAGTTTAAAAGACATGTGCTCTTCACACGAGTATAAAGAAAACGCAATCGTCTGGAATCCCACCACCCAGGAAAACCTGCTAATCTTGTGTGTATTCCTTTCAGCTTCATGCACAGCCATTCTTACATTACAGCTTTACTCCTGTGGGGATCTCTTGTGGAAGGTGAGGTTTAAGGATGTTAATTCTGGCTCTCACCACTTGGTAAATGGTTCATCCTTTTGCTGCTGAATTTTGTTAACGCTGGACATGCCGAAATTGTTCCTTTCTGGAGTCTCTTCTGTTTATTCCAGCCCATGGTGTTCATACTGTATTTTTATAACATACTTTCCAAGACTGTTAGGCAAATCCCTGTCATTACTCTTTTTTGAGAGGAATGGGAGGGACTCTTGTGCATTTATTTTTATGAATAAAGTTATAATTACTTCATCAAATTCCAAAAAAACCCTTGGAATTGTTAGGGAAGAATTCCTGCCTTTACATGGAGGCTTCCTATTGGAGGTATCTCTTCATTTATTCAGATTTTGTCTTAGTAAAATTGTCATTTTTCTCATTTAAATGCCGTATGCTGTTAATCATTGCAACAGTGGTTGCAGTGTAAATTTGGAAAATCCTTCAGGAAAATGAATTAGCACAAGTTATGAAAATGTTTGTACTTTTGACTCAGTTACCCCATTCCTAAACAATACCCGTGGGTTAAGGTGGACAAAACCCTTTCCTGTGAGTGAGAATTTGCCCTTTGTTTAACTTTCTAGCTGTTTCCCTGGGAACCCCACTAAAGGCAGCGCGGTTTGTGATAAAATGTCTCCTGGTTGGTGATTGCATCTGCCAGATGGGGAGGGGCTGTGAGTACCTCATGGGCCCCAGGCCCACTGGAGCACAGTGGCTCTCGCGCTGGACGTGTCCCCCATGGGGAGCCCCCCCAGGAATGAGGGCTCAGAGTCAGGGTGGTGAGTCCAGGCCGCCTCCCTGTGCCTGAGCTGTCTGCGGTGTGGGCTGTCGCGAGGACAGCCAGCGAGCTGTGTTCCTCAGGGCCGGCGTGGCCTGCGATAGTCTCGTGAGTTTGAGCCTGAGAGACCTCCCCAGCGGTATTGCTGCAGCCCAGGAAAATGACCCCACATATGGAAGTTCAGAGCTGTTCCTTATAGCGTTGTTTTCCCCAGATTTTTGATATATTAAACAAAAGGTAGGAATGGGTATTAAAATGCTTAATTCACTCAGAGAAGTATTAGACACTGAGACTGTCATGGAAGCAAGTACTGGAAAACAAGGCTAAATAGTAACATGGGAGAGACAGAATACCGGGTTGTGTGCGGGGCTGGGCGAGCTCTGATGGGGACTCGGGACTTCCCGGCTGCGCCCTCCGCTGGGTTCTGGGGCTTCTGTGACTGGGTGTGCAGGTGAGGAAAGACGCTCAGGCGTCGTGCTCTGCTGCCCAGGAGGGTCAAGGTGGCCACACGGGCCCACCTGCCACCGCTGTGAGCAGAAACCTGAGAGGACACAAACGTGAGGTCTGTCGTGTGGGAGCAGGATGGGTGAAGTGTGTTTCTTATTTCCTTCTAATATGAAATAATACTCGATGCACCGTGAACCTTACTAAACCAGGTCATGGAAATCCCTTTTCCCATTCTCAAAATCAGTGACTTAAATATTCTTTAAGAATTTCTTTGTAAATCTCACCTTCTTTTCATACCTTTCCTTAATTTGCCCTTTGGATTTGAAACTTGTCCCAACTGTCATAATCTGATCTCTAGCCCAAAATATGGTACCAGACCTTGGGATGAGACTCTTAAACTTTGGTCAAGGTAGTCCCTAGGGAGGAAGGTAGGGCTGTGGATCTCATGGGTGATTGGGGGTGGTGTACCTTCTAACTGCAGAGAGAAAAAACCAACACCAACCCTAGATCTGATGGAAGACCAAAGGAAGCAGGCAGAACTCGGGCTTGTCTTGTGCCGCCCCCAGCTAGCACTGGTGAGCGCTTCATAGACAGAAGCTGGTGTCTGCAGAGACGGCACAGACACGAGGCTTTGGGCTCTGAGACAGCTTGCCCCAGGCTGGGTCGTGGCGCCTGCTAACTGCCTCTGGTCTGACTCCCGTTCCCACACCATTTCTGAAGCCATGGAAGACACCACTTTCGGGAGTGTAGGGCTCGCCATCTAATCCCGCCCGTACTTTGCTTAAGTATAAACACTCAATTTCCCCCAGCTCCACGGAAGGTAGGAGTCGGATATTGCCCCGTAACTGTTCGTGGTAGTCTCCTGCCCTGGCTACTTCAGCGTCTCCTGAGGATAATGGCCAAGGCTAGAGGTTCTCAGAAGGCATAGGTGTCATTTCTGAGGCTCACATGCAATCATAAATTCCTGATTCTAGAGGAGGTTGCAGCTCTCTCCTGGGGATCGGCTGCCTGAGGAGTGCTCCTCTGGCAGTTTTTAGTTAAGTCACTGACATTGGGGTCCAGAATTTAGGACTCCTGCTTTCCTGAAAGTTGTTCATCTTCTGAAAGTTACTGGGTCAGACCCTGAGGACTGAGGGGCAATTAAGACAGGAGGCCGGTGTTGATAGGTAAATTGACCAGGCGGTCACGTGGTGGCAGGGAGTTGAGCACAGATTAGGCCTCTGACATGTTGTCTGGTCGAGGCTGTGGAAGGCTACCTGAAAGGCTTTCTGGGGAAAGGTGGTCTCAAGAGCTGCGAAGTCAAATATTAATTTGTGCATTAACCCAATATTTGATAATTCTCTACTTGGCACTGGAGAATAAAACCGTGGGGAATAAAACTGTTTTCACAGAAATTATTAGGAAAGGGAGAAGAGAAATGAATATAATACATTAAAACGTCAAGTACAGTTGACCCTTGAACAGCACGAATGACGCGACCCTGCTTGGTCGATGCTGTGGATGCGGGACCGCAGATGCGGAGGGCCGACTGTAAAGTTATAAGCGATTTTCAGCTGAGTGGAGGGTCAGTGCCCCTAACCCTTGAGATGTCCAAGAGTCAACCGTAGTGGTGAGTACTCTGAAGAAAAATACGGCAGAGTAAAGGGACAGACGGCAAACGGGGAGAGGGTGTGCTGCTTTACTTCACATAAAGTGGTCACCTCCGAGGAGTGATGTTTGAGCAGAGGCCTGCCTGAAGCAGGACCCAGCTGTTGAGTAAATGGAGCATTGATCCAGCATCCAAGTGGAAGAATCATTCCTTCAGACTCCTCCCAGGGGCGGGATGGCCGAGCTCTTGGGTCCAGAGTTCCAGTACTGATGCTGTGTTCTGTCGAAGGCCCTGGGTGGCGGGGAGCAGCCGGCGGAAGGGCTCAGGCGCGGTGCTCTTGGGGCTGCGAGACGTTCTGTGCCCAGGGGGGTGGGCCCCCTGGGTGTTCCCTTCCTGCTCACATGCGCTCTCCTCTCTTCCAGCTTGAAGGATGACCTCGAGGAAGAAAGTGCTGCTGAAGGTCATCATCCTGGGGGACTCTGGGTAAGTGTCCCTCCTGCACTGGGGCGAGCACGCTGGCCTGGACTTACACTTCACCCGCTTGGAGCTCATGCCCTCTGTGCTGACATTTGCTGCTTCCATCTCTTAACAGCCGTGCCCTTAGGGCCCTATGTTTCCGTGCTCTTAGGAGCACAGCAACAATCTGAATGACCCCTGGTCAGGTAGTCCTTTGTGCCCCAATTTGGGCAAAAGGGTGGCTGTTTGAACTCAATTAATGATAGTTTCATGGGGGACTTCCCTGGTGGCACAGTGGTTAAGAGCCCGCCTGCCAGTGTAGGGGACACGGGTTCAAGCCCTCTCCGTGGCTCCGGGAAGATCCCACATGCCGCGGAGCAACTAAGCCCACAAGCCACAACTGCTGAAGCCCACGCGCCTAGAGCCCGTGCTCCACAACAAGAGAAGCCACCGCAATGAGAAGCCCGTGCACCGCAACGAAGAGTAGCCCCCGCTCGCCGCAACTAGAGAAAGCCCGCGCGCAGCAATGAAGACCCAGCGCAGCCAAAAATAAACAAGCAAACAAACAAATTTATTTAAAAAAAAAAAGAATCCGCCTGCCAATGTATGGGACACGGGTTCGATCCCTGGTCTGGGAGGATCCCACATGCCGTGGAGCAACTAAGCCCGTGTGTCACAACTACTGAGCCTGCGCTCTAGAGCCTGCGAGCCACAACTACTGAGCCTGTGTGCCACAACTACTGAAGCCCGCGTGCCTAGAGCCCGTGCTCCACAACAAGAGAAGCCACTGCAATGAGAAGCCTGTGCACCACAACAAAGAGTAGCCCCTGCTCGCCGCAACTAGAGAAAGCCTGCGTGCAGCAACGAAGACCCAACGCAGCCAAAAACAAAGAAAATATATTTAAAAAAAAAAATTTCATGGAATCCCTTTCCCAAGCTGGTTAGACTAGGGAGCGCTGTTTATGTAGGCTTGTTGCCTGTGCAGCACACGCAGACCCCAGAGACACCACGGGCTTGGTTCTGGACCGCCGCGACGAAGTGGGTATTGCAGTGAAGGGAGTCACGTGAACCTTTTGGTTTCCCAGGGCATATGAAAGTTATGTTTGCACTATACTGTAGTCTCTTAAGTGTACAATAGCCTTATGTCTAAAAACAGTGTACACACCTCAGTTTAAATGCTTTTATGGCTAGAGAAATGCTAACCATCATCTCAGCTTTCAGGGAGTTGTAATATTTTTGCAGTAGTAACATCAGAATCACTGATCGTCATAACAAATATACTAATGAAGAAGTTTGAACTATTGCGAGAACTAACAAAAGGTGACACAGACATGAAGTGAGCAAATGCCATTGGTGTCTGCTGGTGTCTGCAGAGACCGCACAGACACGAGGCTTTGGGCTCTGAGACAGCTTGCCCCAGGCTAGGTCGTGGCGCCGATATGACCATTACGGCCAGCTTGACACAGGGCTGCCACAGACCTTCAGTCTGTAAAAAGCGCAGCTTGCGCAGAGCGCATTGAAGTGAGGTACGCCTGTGTCCTCCTCCTGCTGTGCCTGAGTCAGTAGAGCCTGGGACTGGAGAACTGGGTTTGGGTCTCAGATCTGCCGCTAACCGGGTAACTAACTAGTTCTTTCATCACTGTTAAGATTCAGGGGGTTACTTGGGGAGCTTTTCAGACTTGGCATCTGAAGTGACCCATGAAAACTCAGACTGGAGGCTACATATTTTTAAAAATAATATGATAATAAATGCAGGTGCACCTCCTTATTCCAAAGTTCTTTTTAAAAGGCAGTGCTTTTTCTACTGTGGCTGGCTGTTTTAATCACCCGAGGAGCCTTTTAACAATTAGCATTTGCCCAGACCAGTGGGTAGGACCTGGTTGGCAGTGCTTACATACACGCGCACTCATCTCTCTCTCCCCCTCCCCACCTCCCACTCACGTACATTCTCCTGGTGCCGCTGGTATGCTGTCAGGATTGAAAGTACTGCTTTTAGCCTGTGTTACCCAAACTTGCCTGATTACAGATTTCCTGTCTTTTCCCCCTGGAAATTCTGGTGCACGTGGCCGGGTGGAGAACACTGCCTTGGGCTGTTTGTATTTCCAGGTCCCCTCTACATGTGAAATGAATGTGTTCCTTTGTGAAAAGGAAGGTATTACTGGCTGTGAGGAAGGCTTGCGTTCTCTTCGGCCTGCCCTAACTACCTCATCACCAAAAAAAAAAAAAATCACACATTGTCTCTTGCTGAGTTTTCTTACTGGAAAATACCTCTGGAGGAGCATACTTTGAGGTAGATTCTGGTTTGGTGGAATATTGGTGCTTTTTTCTGCTTCAGATTTTAAACTTTGCAGCAGCAGGTTGGTTATAACTGGTGTAAATGTCTGCCCGGAGCCAGTGGCTTCCTCTGGCTATTATTTGCTTGGACTGAATAGCAACCACTCAATGGAGACACACCCAAGGCGGCAGAGATATTTTTGGACTAGTGGAGCGATCTTATTGCTGGGGCTTCTTTTAGAAGCAGAGTATTTGTTGGCATGCTTCTGGAAGGAGAGAAATAATAATACTAGGCTCTACCAACTATACCAGAACCTAGAAGCAGCTTTTCCAGATCTGGCCCGCATCTGTACCCTGTGTTTTTGTCCCAGGAGAAAGCATGTCGTCAGGCGAGTGAACTGGGAAGTTTTCCTCCTCTGATGGGGGTGGGCAGGGCCTTGTTCTCCTGCAGGACGGGCAGGTTCCTTCCGAGCTGCAGGCGTCAGAGTCAGTTTTCAGTGCCTTCCTAGTTGACTTATACTTGTGGTTTTTCTCCAATTTCAGAGTCGGTAAGACATCACTCATGAACCAGTATGTGAACAAGAAATTCAGTAATCAGTACAAAGCCACAATAGGAGCAGACTTTCTGACAAAGGAGGTGATGGTGGATGACAGACTAGTTACAATGCAGGTAAGCGCGCATGTCTCACCTTTGCCAGCCAAGCAAGCCTTGGTCATTCGTCTTTACCCCTTTTTCATGCCCAGGCATTTTCCCCTCCCTGTTCTTTAGATCTCACTATTATATTCATGGATAACTGGCTTACAGGTAGGATTGCCAGATAAAATGCAAGACATCAAGTATGTCCCAAATACTGTGTGAGACATACTAAACATTTTTCATTTTTTTCCAGAGTTCAAATTTAACTGGACTTCCTGGTTTTGTTTTTTTGTTTGTTTGCTGTAAATTTGGCAACCTACAGGTTCCTGTCTTATGTCTCCAAAATGTGTAACTTGTCTCTTTTCTAATACCCTCGCCTAGTGCTTTAGGCCAAAAAAATCTTTGTGTCTCTCCTAGGTTCTTACAGCAGCTGTTAAATTAGTTTTTCTGGCTTCTTATAATCTGTCCTATCTGTAGCCCTTAAAGTTGTGTTTCTATTAAGCCAATGTGGTTTTTCATGTATCAGCTTAATCTGATTTCAAGGGCTTCCCTTTCAACAGTTAGGATAAAAACAGATTCCTTCACATGGCTCTTTAAAAGCCTTTGCATTCCGGCTACAAACTATTCTTCACTTTTTCATCTCCTGCCAGTCCTTCCAAATCAGGTGCTGCTCTTGCACAGCTGTAGTTGCACGTGTCTCTGCCTGCTAGGCCCTTTGGTCACGCAGCTGCACCCATCCTGAAGTCGTCAACTTTCAGCCCAGATGTTGTCTTTGGAAGCTCCCACCTCCACACCAGTTGTTCCTTACTTTCTCTGCTAAATGATGTCCTGGGGAGACTAAGACATGGGGGTCCTAGCGAGCACCGGGCTCGCTGAAATGTTTGGATGGTACAGGTTGCAGATAGTTTTTACATGTGTTGACCTCAAGCTGTCACATGCTCCCAGGGGAACTCAAACCTCCAGGATGGGGCTAATGTGGCTCCCCCATACCGCAGGCGTACACACAGAGGTGTTCAGTGTACAGCTGGAGGTGGGCAAAATAGGTCCAGGGGATTAAGAGGTACACACATCCAGTCACACAATAAATAAGTCCTGGGGAAGTAATGTATAGTCGGCAGTACTGTAATAGCTCTGTGCGATGACAGATGGTAGCTAGACATCGTGGTGGTCCTTTTGTAACTTACAACAATATAAAATCACAGTGTCGTACACTTGAAACTAATATAATATTGTAAGTCAGAGAGTATACTTTAATAGTAAGTGTGTGTGTGTGTGTAACTAAAGTTTGAATAAGCCAAGCTTGAGAGAAAAGGAAATTACCAGATAGCAGGAAAGAAGAGAGAACTGAAAGCTCATCATAATAAGCACAGGGGCTCCTGCCATGGTGATTTGTGAATTTATAACAGAGACTTGAGTTCTGTCTGTCATCAAGGACAAGAGGCGTGAACTGCACAAGGTGCGGGCCCAGAACTCAGAACTCCCTTGCACACATAGACACACACTCATCTAGGACCTTGGAAAGATGTGAAAACAGGACCCCAAACCTCAGCCCACGGAAGTGGCAAAGCTGGCATGTGGGGTGCAGGCTGGGGCTTTGCTGCTTGCTTCCTGGTTGGAGACTCCCAGCCCCACTGTGCCTGTGTGTGGATTCTCAGTTTCTGCTCTGCCAGGCACAGAGAGTTTAGTCTGGAGGATCTGACATAATCCTCTGTCACTCCTGGCAAAAACAAAGATAAGACCACCTTATAGGGACAGAGGATGAGCTCAAGGGGAAATAATGTCCTGCAGAAAATGCTCACAATGACTAGAGATTTCTTGGAATGGAAACCATAATGAAAGGGGGCACTATAAAAAATGAGGATATGGAAAGCTTAGTAGAACTTCAAGAAGTGAAAAAATAGTCACTGAAATAAACTGAACGGTTAAACCTCAGATTAAACACAGCTGAAGAAAACAGTAAACTTCAAGATTAAGCTGAGCAAATTACCTCAAGAGTAAACTCAAAACTGGAGTGCCAAAAATCAGAATCCTAAAAGCAACTGGAGAGAGAAGACAGGTTACAGATAAAGGAACAGCAGTTAGATGAGTTCTTGGCTGCAACAGAAAGCAGAAGGGAAATGGGATGTATTCAGGGTGCCAGGGTCAAATGCCACCTGAAGATTTCCCGTGTCCCGTAGCAGGAGAAGCAGATGGAGAGCCACGCTGTGGTTCTGACAGCCAGGTGGGCTGATGAGAAGCGAGACCCAGCCCCTCCTGGCTCAGGGGCCATTCTGATAGAGCCCCACAGGTACCATGGGCTCGGATCTTGGAGTTTCCTGGAGTCAACCCCATCTGGAGAAGCCAGGGCACCAAGGAGAGTCTGGAAAGGGTGGAAAAAAGAACATGGTCCTCAGATTGAAACAAAAGGCTGGCCCTTGTGCTCCTGCAGCCAGTTTAAAAGACTAGAATTAAATGAAAGCCATCATCTCCGGACAAAGACGTCATCATTATAGATCTTGAGGAATCCTCACCTATTTTTCACGGGCCTTTAGCAGCTTGCAAAAAAAGATAATTCAAATTAAGACAACAAGGCAAGAACCAGTGGAAACCCCCCTGGCAATTCAGAGTGGTCTTTGTATTTAAAGAAATCAGGCAATCTTGTGTATCTGTGGAGAAGAAACTAAGCAGGTGGTGTAGGTCAGTAGAACTTCTAAAAATGAAATACAATAACCACAGTTTGGAAATATAGAGAGTGTTTTTAGCAACAGATAGGATACACACCACAAGAGGGCTGAAAGGAAGAAAAATGGTGGGAAATGGGGAAAAGAGGTAAAAACAGGATTCAGTGAGTAGGTTGGACTTAGTCTCAGGCGAGCAAACAGGTGAAAGGTATTTGCTGAGGATTTTCCAGAACTGATGTGGCATCAAATCCACAGACTCAGGAGAAATAAAGAAGTCTAGAAAAATCCTACGGAAAAAAAATTCTTTTTTTTTTTTTTTTAAGATGAACTTGAAGGCAGCCAGAGGAAAAAGAATGACCTGGAGGAGCAGCGGTGAGGCTGACGGTGGGAACGGGCAGGCTGTGGGATGTGAGCTCGGGGCTTGTCGGCAGAGTGCTCCGACCCCCTGGAAATGCCCTCCTCCAAGAAGGAGAGCGAGCGCCTCCTTAGGCTCAGGGGCAGAAGCCCTGAGAGATACACTTCAGGCAGAAGTGGAAAGGTCTGAGATAAGATAGACTGAGATAAACTTAATTGTGCGTATGCATCTGTTTTTAGAATTATGACCCTAATATTAGGAGTATGTAGCTTCAAACTAGTACAAGGAAACCGGGATTGAAACTGTGTAATTTAATGTGTGGGGAAAGACTAGTGACTGTGGTGCGTTTTTAAAATTTCTTATATTGTTCAGGAAGAAGCTAGAAATCAATCGGTATTAAACATTAGATGGAGTCAAGTGTGCATGAAAAACCTAAAGGTAACTTATGAAGCCATAGTAATTTAAACAGTATGATATTGTCACAGAGATCCACAGATCAAGTGGACGGGGGGCACAGAAACAGGGCACACCTAGCTGGACGCTGGGTAGGTATAGGTGGCTTTGCAGAATGGGGAAAGGACAAGTCAGAGGACAAGTCATACTGTAAACGGCCCTGGGCCGGTGGCTTTCCATTTGGTGAGGAGTAGCCAGAGTGTTCAAGACCTGAATGGAAAAAGCACAAAATGAAAACCTGTAAAATGAAAATACAGTTTTTTTTGTTTTTTGTTTTAACTTTAGGCATTTAAAATAGAGAAAGCACAAATCATAAAAGGTTAAAGATTGATAGTAGACCACAGTAAACATCTGAATAACAAGATTCTAAGTAACAAACTACAGACTGGGAGAAACTGTTAATAATGCCTAATAGTATCCATTCGGCAGAATGACCTAGTGGATAACAGGCAACTCTCAGAAGAAACCACGTCCTGTGGCCTGACGTCAAGGAACTGCCAATTTAAAAGGCTGACAAAATCGAGTTTTGGCTAGAAGTAGAATATTCTCAAACTGTTGGTGGGAATATATCCGTGCAGCCTTTCGAATGGAGACTTCAGTTGGCTCTCCGCCGTCACACACACGCACCCCTGACAAGCAGCCACTCTGCCTCTGGGTTCGGAGCCGAGGAAACTGGGGGCCCGACGAGAAGTGAGGAGGAATGCTTACTGCAGCCTCTGTGCGGTCACGAGGAACTACGGATAACGTAGAGGACCAGGGGGCGATGGTGGTGTTTTAAGGCACCGGGATACTGTACAGCTGTTAACATCTGGAGAAAAAAACAGCAAAAAGATGCAGAGGATCTTGTATGTAATTATGTTACATACACTGTCTCTGTGATACAGGTCTCAGGAGCCGCTTACTTCTTGGGGGGGAAGGGAAGGAAGGCTGTGAGGAAGGGTTGACTCTCTTCCTGAAGAACTGGTGTAAAAACAGCAGTGTTAATAGTTGTCACCTTGGAGTTGTGGGTAGATAGATATATTGGGTGTATTTTGAAGGTAGAAAATAAAGTATTTCAGTTAAAATATTACAAATTTTGAAAGATCATAGCCACAAGACTACTTTTCTAAGTGTTAAGTTAAATTAATTTTGGAAACTTGTTAAGAATAACCCTCAATTTTTCAACTTTTCTTTTTAATTCCTTACTTTGCCTTCTCATTATCTGAGTTCCAAATACCCATTTGGTTCCGCCAAGAGTCATAAAGTTCCTGTGTAATTCTGCTCTTGGGATCCTGTCCTAAAGAAGCAATCTGAAATACAGGGAAGACTCTCTGTGTTAAAGCTCATTACTGAGTTACTTATAATTATGGAAAATTGGCAGCAATATTTTTTTAAAACGAGTGAAGTGGTTTGCTGAGTCCGTGGGGCAGAGTAAGGATGTGGGCTGTCGCCGGGGAGGGTGCTGTGTGTTTCGTGGGGCAGAGAGGAGTGGCCTGTGCACTGAGATTGCAGCTGCGTGAGTGACCCTGCACCGTGGGCACCTAGAGAAGGACGTGTGCTCGTGACGACCTCTGGGTGGGAGGACGCCAAGAGTTTCGGGGCATTTTTTGGCTTTTGCTTTACTTACCCAGATGTTTACATGGTGACGATGTTATTTCTCTGATGGGAACTTTTTTGTTGCTGTTGTCCAAGCCTATATTTAATTCTGTTTTTAATTTTTTTTTTCCTGTGTTTCTCTTTATAGAAGTAGTTGTCAGTTTTTACCTGCTGTGACGGAGTTCTTGATTCTCCCTCCACCTTGGTCTTCTTTTATGAGAAAAGGCTCTTTTCTCCACTCAGGGACACGCATTCAGGGTAGGACGTTGGACAGCAGGAGAGCACAGAGGTGACCCTCACAGGGTCCGGCTGCTGCCGCGCTGTCCACAGAGACTGTGCGTCCGCACGTGTGCCCTGCTGCTCGCGTGGGGCAGGCGGTGTTCGTCCCTGCCCACTGAGAGCAGGCAGAGTCTTCGGCTTTGTTTCTTTCATTGCCCTTCAGCCTTATCATCACTTCTTCTGGTTCCCAGCGGCTGCTTCCTTCCACGTAGTGTGAGCACCGCTGGGCCCCGCATGGACATTACCACAGCCTCCTGACTCCACGCCTGCAGGCACGCTGAGCCCCCGTGGCCACTAGGACGTGTCCTGTTCAGGAAGGTTCTTCCCAGAGTGCTTGGAGCACGCGGGGGCAGGGGTAGGCTGCCGTGGCCGGGCCCCTTGCGGCCAGAGCTGTGACCCAGAGTCTGGTCGCCTGTGGCGTCGTGTGCTGGTTGTGGAGGGCCCCATACGTCGGAAGAGAGGGCTGTGTGGGCCTTGCAGAGCTGCCCTCCTCGGAGGGTAACCTCTGGGCTGGGGTGGGCACTCTTTGCCCCGCACTGACGGGCGACCACAACAGCCCCCTTGCACATGCACTGTCCTTGGCCCGTCTGTGAGCCAGAGTTTAGCCTGTGTAGTTGCACTGCTTTATGGGAACTTCTTTAAGGGGTTCTAATGCTGCCGTTCCCAGCTTTAGATATTTCCAGACAATATTTAAGTCCTGGCCCTGCGCCTGTCTGCCATGATGTTGTTTGAGCCCGTCCCCAAGGGAAAACCAACCTTCAGCATTTGCATGTTACGTTTCAGGGCTCCTTTTGGAGAACATTCTGGGAGGTTTTGTGGGGTTTAGAACATCATGAGCTTGGTAGTAGTAGAGAAATGCGACTCCCACGATACTGCCCTGTTCTGCTGGGTCATCCTCGTGTGTGTTCGCTCACTCTGCGCAAGCATCCCGTGTGCACTCTGTGCGGCGAGGCTCTTCCTACCTGAAGTGGAAGCTGTCTGTGGCCGCGGTGGGGTTGGCGTGTCCCCGAGTGCTGTGGGCTGCCTGGGAGGAGCTCAGCCCTCCTTCTGCAGACGCTGCTTCTGGAGGTGAAACTGTCGTGGCTCAGTCCACACTCCATGTTGGTCTAAGTCGCAGGCCTTCGGCTCATTGGCTGGTGCTTTGGACGTAAGGTTGAAATTTATTTGGGTTATGAGGATGGTCCAGATTCTCATGTTGCTCTGAAGCTAAGTGGTTTCCTGCAAACAGACAGTGGAGCCAAGAGGTGAAGACTACTGTCAGCTGGAAGTAACTGCGAACTGCTTTGGACCCCGGCACCGTGGCTCGCTGCGGGGGTGCGGCCATTCTGGAGAACACTAGTCCTCTCCAGGCAAACCAGGGGCCCTTTTGGAATCTGGGGCGTTGAGGAAATGCATCCTTGCTCTTGGACCTGGCGTGGCAGTGAATGGTGGGAAGTTCTTTGAGCTGAGCGCCTGGTGGTCCATTGATCAGAAGCGACCTGGATCTGTCCTCCATGGCGTGTTCTCACGTTGCTTGTCCCTTTATTTCTCTCCCCCTCTCTCCTTCCCGGCACCACCCCCCCCTTTCTGGTACTTTTGTTTCCTTTGTCTCTTAATTAAGGTATAATATGAATAAAACATACTGGGGTTTTTGTAGGTCAACTTTATATATACAGTAAAATGCGTACATTTGAATGTACAGTTTGGGAGTTCCCTGGTGGTGCAGTGGTTAGGACTCGGTGCTTTCACACTGCCGTGGCCTGGGTTCAGTCCCTGGTTGAGGAACTGAGATCCTGCAAGCCGCACGGCACGGCCAAAAGTAAAAATAAATGTCCAATTCAATGAATAATCACCTCCCTAGATGTCCATCACCCCCAGAAAGTTCCCAGGGTACATCAATCTTATGTTTACAGTGCAGATTTTACATAAACATCTACCCATGTGACCACCACCTGGATCAAGATGAACATTTCTCTAGCATCCGCCAGACTCACGGGACACGTCCACTCACATTGCTGTCGGGGTGCTCTGGACACTCGGGTGCTGAAGTCTGTTCCCTGATGAGTCCTGAAGTGCTTGTCTCTGGGAGGGCCCCTGGCGTCCTCCACACACCCCACTCCTGGCGCTCCGCCCCAAGGAACGACCGTTTTGTCTCTCGCAGATCTGGGACACGGCCGGGCAGGAGAGGTTCCAGTCTCTGGGTGTGGCCTTCTACAGAGGCGCGGACTGCTGCGTCCTGGTGTTCGACGTGACTGCCCCCAACACGTTCAAGACCCTCGACAGCTGGAGGGACGAGTTCCTCATCCAGGCCAGCCCCCGGGACCCTGAGAGCTTCCCCTTCGTCGTGCTGGGGAACAAGGTTGACCTCGAGAACAGACAAGTAAGCGCCAGCGATGCGGGGGATCGCCACCGGGGGGCTTGAGGACCTGAGAACCTGCCCTCGCTTGCGTTAGGGCTCCTGAGTCCCAGGAAGGGCCTTCTCGTAGAGGGGCAGCTAAGTTTTGGATGACAGGTGCTGTTTTTAGATTTGACTGGTAAAAAACGACGTGCCTCAGGGATCTACACCCCATGTCTCTGGCTGCGTGTGCCCCATGCGGGGGTGGGTGTGGGAGACAACTAACTAGCCACCTGCCCAGCCCTTGGAATGGGGCCTTGCTCCCTAACCTGTAAAGACCTACATCCTGGCTTCCCCGTGGAGAGGCGGGCAGCCAAAGTCTGCAGTGGTTGGTGTTCCCTTGGGAATTACGGCAACAAAGTAGGAAGTCCACCCCATGGAGCTGCCTGCAGCGGCCAGCCCTCTTGGCCCCGGTGACTTGATTTGCCTTGAGGCCGTGGGATATTTTGGTCTTTCGGACGCAAAGGCAGACTTGCACTTAGTCTGGCTCATGCACTCTTAAATAGGGGATGCTTCCTGAGTCTGACGCTGTGTTCATCTGACGAGGGCACTCAGATGCCAGATGACAGTGCGTCCGGGGCTGTGGTGCCCAGGAGGAGCTTTCTAGCATTTTCCTCTCCTGTGAGAGCCCCCTGCTTCTGGGGTACCGTGTGAATTTGGAGGGTTCTGTGCTGAGCCCAGACTGGCTCTGGGGGTGCACTACCTCCCAGCCAGCTGCCTTTGGGGACCGGGGCCCAGGAGGCCAGTCCACACCCCCATGCTGCCCCTGCAGCTGTGACTTTGGGTCATTAGCACCTTTGCCTCTGAGCCTCGTTCCCTTTCTGCGCTGGGAAGGAGGGGATTCGGGTGTGACCTTCTCACGTGCTCTCTCAGCGCCTCAGGGGCCCCCCCTTGATCCCCGTGTGTACAGGACAGGAGATGCTTTGGCTTTGAGCAGAATTGCTCTAGGTTTCTTTCAAATAGCGTTGCTCTGGGGAATGTAGACTCTTAATCGTAGCTACATGTATTTCTGACCACTCATCTCTTTTTCTCCCTTTCCTAAGTGCCTTAGTCCTTCTCATGCCTGAAAATGGGCTAGGGTGGGGAAAGGTCAGGACATGGGAGGCAGGGTGAGGGCCTCGGGGCTCTGGTGTGTAGGTGTCTGGCCAGGTGAAGTGCCGTGAGCAGTAACAGAAGGGGCTGCAGAGCTTAAGACCAAGCTTCCAGGCCCGTCCTGCGCTGAGGGCCTCGAGGTCCCAGGAGGGACGGTTACTTCTTCCCAGGCCGGCGTCTTACTCCCTTCAGAAGCTGCTTCTAATCTTAGTGCAGCTGAGGGTCGGAAGCTGTGGGTGGTAGACGGGGTGCTTTGGCTCCTGGCTCTACTGTGTGTAGCCAGCGGGGTGACCGGGGCGGTGAGGGGGGACAGTCCTTCCCAGGTGGGATTCCCGCTGTTCCCTGCACACACATGCCCTGCCTCTTCTTCCAGGTGGCCACAAAGCGGGCACAGGCCTGGTGCTACAGCAAAAACAACATTCCCTACTTCGAGACCAGCGCCAAGGAGGCCATCAACGTGGAGCAGGCCTTCCAGACGATTGCCCGGAACGCGCTGAAGCAGGTGGGTGTCCGGCGGTAGTCTGGCTCCGTCCGGTGATGGACTGACCGCTGGGCCAGCCCCGGCCTGGCTGCCTTGGCCTTAATCCTCTTGCCTCGCTGACTCTTTTCCATGTAGCCAGAAACCCCCGTGTTTATCCGGGAAGGTAATGGCACGGTCTGCTAATAAGGCTGCCAGAAAGTCCACTCATTTGTGAATAACTTCAACCGTGCGGGGCAACAGAGACCTCTGCCGAGGTCTCCCTGGTCTGAGCAGCTGCGTTGTTCTTTCCTTTTGCAGCTCTCAGGTGGCCAGGCCACTACGTGGCCCTGGTCAGATTGGTCCTTCTATTTGAGGAGGGGATAAACTTGAATTCGAAACCCAGCTCTGCTGCCCATCATTGGATCTAGTTTTTTTTGTTTTTTTAAATAAATTTATCTATTTATTATTTATTTATTTATTTATGTATGGCTGTGTTGGGTCTTTGCTGCTGCGCTCGGACACTGTCTAATTGCAGCAAGTGGGGGCCCCTCACTGCAGTAGCTTCTGTTGGGAAGTGCGGGCTCTAGAGCGCAGGCTCAGTAGTTATGGCACACGGGCTTAGTTGCTCCGCAGTATGTGGGAGCTTCCCGGACTAGGGCTCGAACCCGTGTCTGCTGCATTGGCAGGTGGATTCCCAACCATTGCACCACCACGGAAGTCCCGTTTGTTTTTTTTAATCATATCTGAGCTGTAAGAGACTGCGGGCTTTTGGGGCACTTGTGAAGATTAAATGAGATACACTGACTTTTGGAATTCTCCTAAATGATCCCCAGAAAGGTTAACCCAAAGCTCTAGGAATTGTATTCCTTGGATAAAGTTTTCCTACATTTTCTTTCTTACTTTGTTTTATTCAACTGTTCCCCCGAAATAACAGTGGCTTCTTGCTGGCAAGTGCCAGTTGAAGACTTTTTGACTCAGCAGCTCTGTTGGGGCCGGTGCATTGTGGCAGGTCCCAGCATTGTCAGTCGTCTGTAGTGGGCAGGTAAGGGCTGCAGTCGGAGGCAGGGGGCCTGTGGAAGCTGCAGAGGGCGGGGTGGTCCTGCAGCTCCTGGGCGCGGGTTTACAGAAGGCGCGCTTTTCGGCAGTCGGGGCACCTGGCCTGCGGGCTGTACAGGAGTCGCTTTTCACCAGTTCCCTGTTGGCTGGCATCACTGTTGGGAGTTTTTCTCTCTGAATATTGCTGTCCCTAGAGCCTCGTTATAGTGACGAGCTGGCATCTCGGGAGTGAGATTGTTAGATTGAAAGGTGTGTGTATTTTTGCGGGCAAGTGCCACCTGGCTTTCCCAGGGACAGTAGTAATCCTTCAGTTCCTGCCAGCACGCTGCGGGCCTCCCCCTGGAGCTCGGCTGACACTCTCCACGGCAGAGCCCATACGCAGCCCTCCCGCGGGACCCCACAGTGCTCAAGAGCGCTTTTGAATTGAACCTCACTTCACCTGTTACTGCAGTGGTTTTTTTCAATTCCTTTGGCCATAGAGTATTTTTCAGTTGAGTATCCAGTATTCACATACGTTGGGGTCTGTCCTGGCCGTCTGCGTGCTCCTTGCCTGGACCATCTTGATTTCGCTGCCTCTGCGTCTGACCCCTGATCAGGCAGGCCTCCCCTCACTAATTTTATCTTTTTTCTTGGCTATTTTTGGTTCATTTTATTCCAGGTACAACTTTTTCTTTCCTCACCCTCCCCCCAGATAAGACCTTAATTGAGATTCTGATTGGAATTGCAGTACAACCGTTGTATTAGTCTCTCTGGGTGCCTTAACAAATACCACAGACTGGGTGGCTAAAGCAACAGACTTTTATTTTCTCTCAGTTCTGGAGCCAGAAGTCCATAATCAGGGTGCCAGCAAATCCGATCTCCGGTGAGGACTCTCTGTTAAGACAGAAAGTAGCTAAGTGTGTGTGAAGGGCTGAGGGCATCAGATAGGGTCCGGGGTGGCTGCCGATGGTAGACTTTCTTCTGGGGGTGGCGGAAGTGTCCTGGAATCAGGGCGTCGTGGCGGCTGGCACTTTTGAATATACTGAACAACACGGCACACACACACTGCTGTATTCAGTAGAGCTTTTTAAAAAAATACGTAGTCCTAGAGGTTGTTACTTTTATAGCAATTGTGAATGGAATGATTTTTCCTAGAGAACTTCTGATGGATAGAACCAGTCCCTGCTTTCCCAAATCCTTGAACAGTTCCTGATGCGCAGGTGCTCAGTGTTTAAGTGACAAATTACTTTTCTGCATCAGGAAGTAGAAAGCTGCTCCTCACTGGAAACATGCTAATCAGCGGAAGTCCCACTGAACTGACCCCAGTCTGTGTCCTGTGATCCCCCACAGACAGAGGGATCCGTCCTCGGCTGGGCTCTGCGTGTGCAGATTTGGAGATAAGAAAAGCTAGACCCTGAGTCCGGGAAGATGAGAGCAGATAGGGGGCTGGAGGAGTGCCCAGGAACCCTGTGGAAATGCCGGCTCAGAGCGGCCAAATCCAGCCCACGGGAGCGTCTGCCTTCTTGTCAGGCGTTGGTAGAAGCCTCCGGAGCAGGCGGTGGCCCCCAGGCTGCCAGGCTGACGTCAACACGGAGGGCACGTCAGCCCTGTCCTGCCTGCTCCGTGTCACCTTGCCCCGTCTTCCGCTCACTTGGCCTTGAGCGCCTCTGCCAGGGCCCTCGCTTCACTGCTGGGCCTGCTCCGCGCCCATGCCCCCCATCTGCCCAGGCTGGGCTCGGGAGTCTCCCCGAGCCTGGACTGACCAGCCTGTCTGTCTCTCCCTGCCCAGGAAACGGAGGTGGAGCTGTACAATGAATTCCCTGAGCCCATCAAACTGGACAAGAACGACCGGGCCAAGGCCTCGGCGGAAAGCTGCAGCTGCTGAAGTGGCAGAGAGCAGAGCACAGAGTCCTTCGCGATCCAAGAACACACGTAGGCCTTCCACCATGAGCCCCTCTCCTCTCCACACCAACAGTCATCTCTCACATCCAGCTGCCAAAAGAACCCCCAAACACAGTCTCCCCTGCACACACACACACACCCCTGACACAGACTCACTCCACAGCCCAGGCCTGTGACGGCTCCATCGGGGTCCCTGCGTCAGCCCTCAGATGGCAGCAGGACGGGCCGGCTGCAGAGATCGTTCCGGTTTGGAGTCGGCCTCGGAGGCTGCTTCTTTTTGTCCACTGGAGAGAGAGAACTGTTTACAGTCAACCCGTGTCTAATTAGTTCTGGTTTTTTTAACTGTCTTGTGGTCTTTTTTACCCCCCCACCCCCGTGAAGGCTACCACTTGGGAAGGCGGGTGCCCTGCGCTTCATTACAGGCTCACACCCAGTCTGATAAGGCTGAGTTTTGTATGTATCTGTTAATGCTTGTTACTTTTAACTAATCAGACCTTTTTACAGTATCCATTTATTATGTAATGCTTCTTAGAAAAGAATCTTATAGTACATGTTAATATATGCAACCAATTAAAAGTGTATAAATTAGTGTAAGAAATTCTTGGATTACGTGTTTAAGTCCTGTGATGCAGGCGTAGAGATGGAGGGTTGAAGCCTGTCTGGATCGCGGAGTGTTCAGCCACTCAGATTGCAGAAATCCAGCTGGAGGCAGTATTCTGTACAGTAGACACGAGACTCATGTACGCCTTTTAATCAAAGACTTAGGAGCCAAAAAGCTTTTCATCTCTCCAGGGGGAAAACTGTCTAGTTCCCTTCTGTATCTAAATTTTTCCAAGAGGTTGATTTGCATAATACCATGGTGTGTGCAGTGGAGAAACGGCTGTTTCAGAAATATAAAACTCTGATTTTTCTTTTTTTTCTCTGCTCCACACTTGGAAACTCCCCTATTAGATCAGCATCCACGTACAAGAGGGAAAGGAAAAGGAAAATCCTACCAGACCTGTCCTAGTGACTTTACCTTTGTTCTGGAAGGCACTCCTTTCGGGGCTGTGGCATCCTTAGGTGAGCAGACCGCCTCTTCTTCTTCCCAGTACAACCCGCCACGCCTTCCCTGTGTCCTGGGTGAGGAGCCAGGCGGCTGTGCCCCAGGACCCGCCCGCATTGTAGCTTGCTTCTCAGAGCACCTCCCTCTCTCCAGAGGCCTGCATTCTAGGGTGTGGGCCGAGTTCTTCTGTAAAGAGATGAACGTGATGCCAATAAAATGTAACAAGAACAAAGACCGTCTGTCTTCGCCCTGTCTTTTTTCCCTCTTCCAGACTCGGGCTCAGGAGAGACCCTGTTAGCTAATCACTGCCGCTGCTTTTTCTGGGCCCGCAGGCCTCTGAGGCAGAAAGGCCTTCTCCTCTCCAGCCCCGCAGTACCTGTCCCTGGGTTTTGTCTTTTGCATTTTTAATCACAGTATTGGTGGGGGGGGACCCTGCATGGAGAGAGCATTGTCCCTTTAGAGGAGCAACCGCGAGCTGCTGGTGAACCATGGGACCACCCACAGCCTGTGAGTGTGACTCGGCCTTTGTGCTGTCTTGTTTTTTGACTGGCGTGGTTGCTAATGCTGTGATGGTCGGCCATCACATAGTTCTGGATTTCTGATTTTTCACAGGACAGGAAGATCTGGCCGCATCAGCCCCATGTTCCAACATAGACAAGCAACAGCCGGGACTGAGTAGGTGCCTCCCAGAACCAACTGTGGGAACTAGTCATGCTTCCCGCAGCAGGACAGTGTAGGCTTTGCAGACTTAGCCTTTGGATTCTACTTGGGTCCACTTCTCAAGCCCCTCAGTCGGTGTCTTTCCCTTGCTGCTCTTGGCTCGTACTTGACGTGTGAAAGTACCGTCCTCAGGAGCTCACCACCACAGTGCCGCCGCGGCTAGTGGGGCTCACCCCTTCTGGGGCCCTGCACCCTGGGCTGGGCTTGGTGCGGCTAGTGGGGCTCACCCCTTCTGGGGCCCTGCACCCTGGGCTGGGCTTGGTGGCTATGCTGTTTGGCCTCGAGAGGAGCAGTGTCCTTCCCAGCTGGCGGCCCAGTGCTGGGCCGTGCTGTGTGGACCAGGCTGCTGTTCTCAGACCGGGTCCCTCGGGTCCTAACCCTGAACATGACGTGGAAATGGACTTTGACCTCTGACCTCAACCATGCCCTAAAACTGATGATCATCCTTACACTGACCTGCTTTATTTTGAAATGAGCTTGAACATAACCTTGTGGCCCTGATCCCAACCGTAGCTAGCTGATTCGAAATTTGACTTTCAACCGACCTTGACTCTGTTCTCAGCTTCATCTTGTCACTGACAATCACCCTAAACATGGTCCCCCTTGAAATGACCTTGAATCTGACCCTCCTCCTGACCCTGTCATATTCCAACTTTGAAGTTAACACTGAACCCTACCTACCATGACAACCTTACTCCAGCCTGAGACTAATGCATGTAATGTCCTGTCAGCCCAATGTCTGGCTGACCTTGATCTCACCTTATTTACCTAAACTCTACATATACAGCTACACTTACCTAGATTTGGTTTCTCCACAGTACGAAGTAAGGCTGAGACTGAACTCTGCACTAATACAGCGTCTTTTCCCATAATCCTACTAAGAGTCAGCATCAGCACGTGCTTCTGAGAGAAACAAGTTTGCTCCAGCAAGCAGTAAGATTTGCTCTTGAGGAGAATGGGATTTGGAGTGTTTGCACTAATGCAAATTCTTTTCAGTAACACAGTTAAGTTCGTTTGAATTTGCTGTGCCTCCCGGTAAGAATGTGAATTGCCACGAATGTGTGCTGCTGTGTTTACATTCATCTCACTTTGTTCTAACAAGAGGAAGTTACTTTTGAGAAGAATGGGAATGATTTGTTGCACGGATACAAATTCATCTCAGTAGTACTCCTCAGCTTGATCCAAACCCACTGTCGCCCTGTGAATGTGCATTGCTGTGCTTGCGTTCAGTTCACTCCAACAAGCTGTAAGGGGTCTGGGACTGACTTTGTTGCACTGATGGGACTTCTTATCAAAACCTCTATTCAGATTGGTCCTAATTTCTCCTACCTCTCAGTAAGAAAGTGCCTTTAGATGAAGGTGTGCTGCATTGCTTCCGTTCATGTTAGTTAACACTAACCAGCAATAAGGTTTTATCTGTGAGAAGAATGCCTGAGGCTGAGCTTGTCTGCACGTAGTGCTTTCCAGTAGCACTAGTTAGATGAACGTGCCCTAGAGCTGAATGTAGGTCCGTCATCATGGTTTATGCTGACCTGCAATGGTTGAGACTAAGCTTGCTTACAGTAATAGGGATTCTCCCCATTACCACTAATTAGACTCATCCTAATTGGCTCAAGCTCTCAGCAAGAGCTTGCTGTTGAGGTGAAAGTATATTGCTGAGTATATTCATCTTGTTTCATTAATCCTGACCCAGTCCCTGATTCTCGGCCAGATACACTCTGAGGTTGAACCTCTTGCCTTGTCATGACCCTAAGATCTTCCTGGACCTCACAGTGATGTTGGCACTTCCTTGCCTTCCAAATGACCTGACCACATGATGTCCTAATTTTAGGTTGACTTCCTACTTTGCCTCAAACCAGATGTTTATCTTGAAACTGATCTTGAGCCTGACCCTGATCCAGTCTCTCACCCTATGGATATGTGTTCCTCGTGAACTGCCCTAATTTTTACCTTGTCCTGAACTTGACCCTGTGTCACACTTATGTTACAACCTTGGAATGACCCTCCCGATGCTGCACGTTAACCAAAGCCAGAGCTGAACTGGTCCTTGAATTTGATCATCTTGAAGTTGACCTTGAAATTGACCCTCACCCCTGATCCAGATCATGCTGCCAATGTCTCATATTGAGAAACTGATTTTAACCTTGAACTTCTCAAGTCCAATCTTGTCCTTCATACAGGATGTTCCTGACCATAATCCCCTTGAAGCAACCTTGGGTAAGCTTTCAAATTAACCTGGAACCTGACCTTGATCCAGTGTTCTGTGCCTCGCTCTTTTCAGCTTGATCTTGAACTTCACCTTGAACCTGTGCACTGAAAATCACCTGGCCTTAATCCTCCTTGAATTTCAAATAAGCAAGAACTTGACCTCACATTTGAAAGTGGCCCTGTACAACTCAACAACAAAAAAAAACCCAGTAGAAAAATGGGCAGAAGACCTTAATAAACATTTCTCCAAAGAAGACATACAGATGGCCTACAAGCACATGAAAAGATGCTCAATATCACTAATTATTAGAGAATGCAAATCAAAACTACAGTGAGGTACCACCTCCTACCAGTCAGAATGGCCATCATTAAGAAGTCTACAGGAATTCCCTGGTGGTCCAGTGGTTAGGACGCCATGCTTCAACTGCAAGGGGAACGGGGGTTCAATCCCTGGTCGGGGAACTAAGATCCTGCATGTGTGGGGGCAAAAAATAAAAAAAAAATTTAAAAAGAGAGCTGTTCTTAAAAAAAAAGTCTACAGATAACAAATGCTGGAGAGGGTGCAGAGAAAAGGGGACCCTCCTACACTGTTCGTGGGAATGTAAGTTGGTACAGCCACTATGGAGAAGAGTATGGAGGTTCTTCAGAAAACTAAAAATCGAACTACCATATGAGCTGGCAATCCCACTCATGGGTGTATGTCCAGAGAAGACTCTAATTCAAAAAGATACATGCACCCCTATGTTCATTGCAGCACTGTTTACAATAGCCAAGACATGGAAACAACCTAAATATCCATCGACAAATAAATAGATAAAGAAGATGTGGTACATAAATACACTGGAATACTACTCAGCCATAAAAAAGAACACTCCAAAAAAGAACATTACGGGCCAGTATCTTTGAATATAGATGCAAAAATTCTCAACAGAACATTAGCAAACCGAATCCAACAACACATAAAAAAAAAAGATCATACACCACGATCCCAAGTTTGAATCCAAGTGGGATTTATCCCAAGTTCACAAGGATGGTTCAACATTTGCAAAATCAATGTGATATACCACATTAACAAAAGAAAAGTCAAAAACCAAATGGTCATCTCAATAGATGCAGAAAAAGCATTTGACAAAATTCAGCATCCATTCATGATAAAACCTCTTACCAAACTGGAATAGAGGGAACATATCTCAACATAATAAAAGCCATTTATGACAAACCCACAGCCAATATAATAGTGAAAACCTAAAAGCCTTCCCGCTAAAATCTGAAACAAGGATGCCCACTCTCACCACTTCAGTTCAACATAGTACTGGAAGTTTAGCCACAGCAATCAGACAAGAAAAAGAAAAGGTATCCAAATTGGAAGGGAAGAGGTAAAACTGTCATTTTATGCAGATGCTATGATACTATATATAGAAAACCCTGAAGACTCCACACAAAAACAACTAGATCTAGTAAATGAATTCAGCAAAGTAGCAGGATACAAGATTAACATTCAAAAATCAGTTGCAGGGACTTTCCTGGTGGTCCAGTGGTTAAGACTCCACCCTTCGACTGCAGGGGGCATGGGTTCCATCCCTGATTGGGGAAGTTATTCCATGCCACGAGGTGAGGCCAAAAACACCAAAACAAAACCAAAAAATCGCTTGCATTTCTTTACACTAACAATGAAATATCAGAAAGGGAATGTAAAAAACAAGTAACTTTTAAAATAGAACCAAAAAAAAAAAAATCCTAGGAATAAACCTGACCAAGGAGGTGAAAGACTTACACCCTGAGAACTATGAAACATTAATAAAGGAAATTAAAAAGGATTCAAAGAAATGGAAAGCTATCCCATGCTCTTAGATTAGAAGAATATTGTTAAGATGGTGATACTACCCAAAGTAATCTACAGATTTAATGCCATCCCTAACAAAATTCCCAAGACATTTTTCACAGAAACAGAATAAATAATCTAAAAATTTATATGAAACCATGAAAGACCAGGAATTGCCAAACCAATCCTGAGGGAAAAAACAAAGCAGGAGGCATAACTCTGCTATACTTCAAACAATACTACAAAGCTACAGTAATCAAAACAGTGTTGTATTGGTACAAAAACAGACATACGGATCAATGGAACAGAAAAGAGAGCCCAGAAATAAACCCACACACCTATGGCTCAATTAATCTTTGACAAAGGAGGCAAGAATATACAATGGAAAAAAGACAGTCTCTTCAGCAAGTGGTGTTGGGAAGGTTGGACAGCTGCATGTAAATCAGTGAAGTTAGAACACTCCCTCACACCACACACAAAAATAAACTCAAGATGGCTTAAAGACTTAAACATAAGACATGACACCATAAAACTCCTAGAAGAGATCGTAGGCAAAACATTCTCTGATGGGACTTCCCTGGTGGCGCAGTGGTTAAGAATCCGCCTGCCAATGCAGGGGACACGGGTTCGAGCCCTGGTCCGGGAAGATCCCACAGGCCATGGAGCACCTAAGCCTGTGTGCCACAACTACTGAGCCTGAGCTCTAGAGCCTGCAAGCCACAACTACGGAGCCCACATGCCACAACTACTGTAGCCCGCGTGCCTAGAGACTGTGCTCCACAGCAAGAGAAGCCACTGCAACGAGAAGCCTGCGCACTGCAAGGAAGAGTAGCCCCCGCTCACGGCAACTAGAGAAAGCCTACGCACAGCAATGAAGACCCAACACAACCAAAAATAAAATAAATAAATTTGTAAAAAAATTAAAACTAAAAAATAAATTAAAAAATTAAAAAAGCCAACTTAAAAAAGGGCAGAAGACCTTAATAGACATTTCTCCAAAGAAGACATACAGATGGCCAGTAGGCAAATGAAAAGATGCTCAACATCTCTAATTATTAGAAAAATGCAAATCAAAACTACAATGAGGTATCACCTCACACTGGTCAGAATGGCCATCATTAAAAAGTCTACAAATAACAAATGCTGGAGAGGGTGTGGAGCAAAGGGAACCCTCCTACACTGTTGGTGGGAATGTAGATTGGTGCAGCCACTATGGAAAACAGTATGGAGGTTCCTCAAAAAACTAAAAATAGAGTTCCATATGATCCAGCAGTCCCATTTTTGGACATTTACCCAGACAAAACTATAATTCAGAAAGATACATGTACCCCAATGTTCACAACAGGATTATTTACAATAGTCAAAACATGGAAACCACCTAAATGTCCATCAGCAGATGAATGGATAAAGAAGATGTGGTACAGGACTTCCCTGGTGGTGCAGTGGCTAAGAATCCGCCTGCCAATGCAGGGGACACGGGTTCGAGCCCTGGTCCGGGAAGATCTCACATGCCGTGGAGCAACTAAGCCCGTGTGCCACAACTACTAAGCCTGCACTCTAGAGCCCGCAAGCCACAACTACTGAGCCCATCTGCCACAACAAATGAAGCCCGCACACCTAGAGCCCGTGCTCCACAGCAAGAGAAGCCACCGCAACAAGAAGCCCGCACACCGCAATGAAGAGTAGCCCTCGCTTGCCTCAACTAGAGAAAGCCTGTGCGCAGCAACGAAGACCCAATGCAGCTAAAAATAAAATTAATTAAAAAAAAATTAAGGATCTCAAATATGCACTTGCTCTCCTCACCACCCCCACTAGGCTGCAGTCCTGCACGTATTCTTTGGTCCACTTCCCCTACACACATCCCACCAGTATTTCTGTTTTCCCCCCACAGCGTACAGAATCTTAGTTCCCCGATCAAGGATCGAACCTGCGCCCCCTGCACTGGAAAGGTAAGTCGTAACCACTGGACCACCAGGGAAGTCCCCCCATCAGTATTTTGAAATTGGAAAACACCAGGCAAAGTCCAGTTTTCCACCTGCTCCTATGGATCACTAACTGAGGACCCACCACGCTGCACACTTGCCTTCTCCCTGTGTGTGTCACTTGCACGGGCTGGCCAAGAAGCGTGTGCCTGGCATCTGGTGCTGCCGGAGCCCTGGTGTGTGGCGGAACGAGAGCTGGCGGGGCTGCTCTGCCAGGCGGGCTCACGCTCCCGAGTTTCCTGACGTCTGGGGAGAAGCGAGCTCGCTGGCGGGAGTCCTGCCTCAGTTGGCGCTGCAGGGCTAGAGCCGCCCTTGTTGCTGGGCACTCGCCATTTTGCCAAAGCTCCAGGGAAAGGAGCCAGCGCTGGAAGTACGTTACCACCTAGGGTCTAGTCTAGCTCACGGGCGAACTGTTAGTCCCTACATTAGGCCAGAGGGGAGGAAGGGTAAGGGCTGTAATAAACCCCTCGCTTTAGGGGAGGAAAGGCCAACTGGCTGAAGTGGGGTCTGCACGTGTATCTGTTCCTTCTACTTGGAGAAGCCAGCATGGCTGTCAGTTCAGAAAAGCATGCTGGGGCCTTCCCTGGCGGTCCAGTGGTTAAGACTTCCTCTTCCAATGCAGGGGGTGCGGGTTCGATCCCTGGTGGGGGAGCTAAGATCCCACATGCCACACAGCCAAAAAACCAAAACATAAGACAGAAGCAATATTGTACCAGATTCAATAAAGACTTTTAAAAAATGGTCCACATCAAAAAAAAACACAAAAACTTAAAAAAAAAAAAAAGGACCCTGGCTCTCTCTCCAGTCAGCCCTCCACGCCTGGAAAGGACTGTTTGGGGGCTGTCTTGTCCAGGAGTTGTGGAAGGACAGGGAAACTGCCTGCCATCCCCCATTTCTGGCCCTGGGATAGGATCCTCCAACTCTGAGATCAACTCAGGTTACCCTGGGGATCATCAAAATCCTCTCAGGTCATTGATTATCTGGCTATTCTTGCTGTAAAAACAGAAATTGCTAAAGCATATTAAAAGGGTTATACACTATGTCCAAGTGGAATTTATTCCTAGAATGCAAGGATGATTCAACATACGAAAGTCTATTGATACACGACATTTATAGGATGAAGACAAAAAAACATGATCTCGGGCTTCCCTGGTGGCACAGTGGTTGAGAATCCGCCTGCCAATGCAGGGGACACGGGTTCGAGCCCTGGTCTGGGAAGATCCCACATGCCGTGGAGCAACTAGGCCCGTGAGCCACAACTACTGAGCCTGCACGTCTGGAGCCTGTGCTCCGCAACAAGAGAGGCCGCGATAGTGAGAGGCCCACGCACCGCGATGAAGAGTGGCCCCTGCTCGCCGCAACTAGAGAAATCCCTCGCACAGAAACGAAGCCCCAACACAGCCATAAATAAATAAATTACAAACAAACAAACATGATCTCAACTGATACAGAATAAGCATTTGAAAAAATTCAACTAGAAAGTTTCTGCAATGGAAGCCATGAACACAATGAAAAGACAACCTGCTGAATGGGATAAAATATTTGCAAATCATATAGCTGATAAGGGTTTAATATCCAAAATATATTAAAAAACTCATACAACTCAAAAGCAAAAGAACAAACAATCCAATTTAAAAACGGGCAAAGGATCTGAAGAGACATTTTTCCAAAGGAGACACACAGATGGCCAACGGGGACGTGAAAAGATGCTCAACATCACTAATCAGGGAAACCAGTCAAGACCACGATGAGATATCACCTCACACCTGTCAGAATGGCTATTTATCAAAGACAAGAAGTAACAAGTGTTGGTGATGATGTGGAGAAAAGGGAACCCTTGTCACTGTTGGTGGGAGTGGAAGAGAGGATGCAGGTTCCTCAAGAAATGAAAGACAGAATGATGCACCGCACGTTAGTGGGGAACCTGGTGCTGAACCGTCTGCAGACGAGCTGCTTCTGGGTCGGGCCTCGAACGCGGCAGAGCAGCTCCCTCGCCACGATCTACTGAAAGTCAGCCCTCGACACAGGGGTTTGTGAAAAAGTAAAACAAACAAATAAGTAAATTAAAAAAACAGAACTATCAACCCATCCAGCAATTCCACTGCTCAGTATTTATCTGAAGGAAGTGAAAACACAACTCGAAAGACAGCTGCACCCTCACGGTCACCGCAGCACTAGTCACAACGGTCAGGACATGGAAACACCCTGGGTGTCCATCAACAGACAAACGGATAGAGAAGATGCGGTACACGGATGCAATGGACTCTTCCTCAGCCATAAGAAACGAAGGAAATCCCGACATTTATGACATCGTGGATGGACTTGAGGGCATCAGGCTAAGCGAAGTAAGTCAGAGGAAGACAAATACTGTGTGATCTCCTTGATATGTGGAATCTAAAAATAAATAAATAAGCCAAACCCACGGACACAGAGAACAGACTGGAGGTTGCCAGAGCTGGCGGGGGGGTGTGGGTGAAATGGGTCAAGGGGGGCAGGCGTCCGGTTACAACGTTGGTCCTGGGAATGTAACGTTCGGGATGGCGACCAGGGTTCATCATACTCGACTGCATATTTCAAAGTTGCTGAAACAAGCTGTCTTACCTGACGCGCGGCAAGCCACAAGCTGAGATGCCGGCCGAGGTCGGCAAGCCGAGCGAGGAGACAGGAGAACAAACGCCCCGGCAGGCACGGGGCCCGGGTGGTTTCGGGAGAAGGAATAAGGAAGCAGGGCGGCGTCTGCGCGTGGGGTGCGTGGGGAAAAGCGATGGAAGAAGGGTGTGAGCAGGCGGAAGTAGGCCGCCGGCCTCTGCAGGTTCCAAAGGCCGCCCCGGGGACACCTGCGCAGGCCCAGTTGGAGGGCCGGCGGTCCTAACCGGTTTCAACCGGCTCAGCTCCAACCGGGTGCAGCTGACTCTGGGCTTCCGGACACTGTTAGGCTGCGTGGAGGACACGCAGGTCTTTCTGTAGCAACAATTAAAACCGCCTTGATGAGTCAAGGCAGGTTACAGGTGAAATGGATTTAACTAAGCAGCCCCTGAAGTTTCACTAAGAGACTAGACCTTATAAGTTCTCATCAGAAGAAAAAAAAAATTTTGTAACGATGTATGGTGACGGATTTGACTACACTTACTGTGGTGATCATTTCACAATATATACAAACAGCGGTACACCTGAAACTAATATCATGGTATGTGTCAATTATATCCCAGTGTTTAAAACTTCAACACCTTTTCGTGATATAAACACTGAGTAAACTAGCAATAGGAGGAAACTGCCTCAACATAATAAAAGCCACATATGAAAACCCCACAGTCAACATCATACTCAGCGGTTAAAGACTGAAAGCCTTTTCCCTAAGATGAGGAACAAGACAAGGAGGCCCCCTTCCATCACCACATTCCACAGCGCACTGGCAGTTCTATCCAGAACAATTAGGACAGAAAAACAGATAAAAGGCCTCCAAATTGGAAAGGAAGACGTAAAAGTATCTTTGTTCACAGAGGGCACAGTCTTATATGTAGAAAACCCTGAAGAGGGGCTTCCCTGGTGGCGCAGTGGTTGAGAATCTGCCTGCCAATGCAGGGGACACGGGTTCGAGCCCTGGTCTGGGAAGATCCCACATGCCGCGGAGCAACTAGGCCCGTGAGCCACAACTACTGAGCCTGCACGTCTGGAGCCTGTGCTCCGCAACAAGAGAGGCCGCGATAGTGAGAGGCCCGCACAGCGCGATGAAGAGTGGCCCCCGCTCGCCGCAACTGGAGAAAGCCCTCGCACAGAAACAAAGACCCAACACAGCCATAAAATAAAAATAAATAAATAAATAAGTAAATATGGTTAAGAAAAATATATTAAAAAAAAATACTAGATGCTTAAAGTTAAATTTAAAAAAAAAACCCTGAAGAGTCCACAATATAATTAGAGATGATAAACTACTTCAGCAACATCGCAGAATACAAAAATGAACACACAAAAATCAGCTGCATTTCTATATGCTAACAAGAAACAATCCAAAAAAAATTAGGAAAATAATTCCATTTACGATAGCATCAAAAATAATAAAATATTAGGAATAAATTTAACCAGGTAGGTGAAAGACTTGTACGCTGAAAAGTACAAAGCAATGCTGATAGAAATTAAAGACCTAAATAAATGGAAAGATACTGTGTTCATGGATTGGAAGCTTATAACTGTTAAGATGACAAATAACGTCCTGATTCAAAACTTAATACAAAACCACTGTAATCGAGACAGTGAGGCACTGGCATAAAAACAGACATATACACCAATGGAATAGAACAGAGCACTTGGAAGTGGTATATATATGGTCTGTTAATTTTCAACGAGGGTGTCAAGACCATTCAATGGGGAAAGAATAGTCTTCAACAAATTGTACTGGGGAAACTGGATAGCCACACAAAAGAATGAAGTTGGACCCTTACCTTAACACATATACAGAAATTAACTGGAAATGGATCAAAGGTCTAACTGTTGTAGCTAAAACTATAAAACCCTTAGAAGAAAACATGGGAAAGTTTCAAGACACTGGATTTGGCAATGACTTCTTAGATATGACAGCAAAAGCACAGGAAACAAGAAATAGGTAAGTTGGACTTCATCAAAATTAAGGACTTTTTTGCAGCAAAAGTTAATATCCGAACATATAAAGAACTTCTACAAATCAGTAACAAAAAAACAGGGCAATTTAAAAAATGGTCAAAAGACTTGGATATCTGTCCAAAGAAGATACACCGGTGGCCAATAAGAACATGAAAAGATGCTCAATGTCACTAGTCATTTGGGAAATGCAAATCAAAGCCACCTTACACCCAGTAGTATGGCTATTATTCAAAGCAAAACAAAAGGGACTTCCCTGGTGGTGCATTGGTTAAGAATCTGCCTGCCAATGTAGGGGACACGGGTTCAAGTCCTGGTCCAGGAAGATCCCACATGCCCTGGAGCAACTAAGCCTGTGCGCCACAACTACTGAGCCTGTGCTCTAGAGCCCGCGAGCCACAACTACTGAAGCAAGTAGCAAGTATAGCAAGTTAACAGCAGCATTATTTGCGATAGCTATAAGGTGGAAACAACCCAAGTGTCCATCAACAGATGATGGGTAAACAAAATGTGGTTTATATATGTATAACGGAATAATATTCAGCCACAAAAAAGGAACAAATTCTGAATAATGCTGCAACATGGATGAAACTTGAAGCCATTTTGCTAAGTAAAATAAGCCTGACATAGAAAAATAAATATTGTATGACTTCACTTAGATGGAGCTAGAATAGGAAAATTCCTATCAACTGAAAATAGAATAGATGTGGGCAGTGGGGGAATGGAGAGTTACTCTTTAGTTGGTACAGAGTTTCTGTTAGGAATGATGGAAAACTTCTGGACATAAACAGTGGTGATGGTTGCACAACATTGTGAATAGATGTCATGACACTGAATTGTATACTTAAAAATGGTTAAAATGGTAAAAAGTTTGTTACGTGCATCTCATTTTTGTTTTTAAAAAAAGGGAAAAAAGGAAACTGCCGAGCTAAAAAAGTCAAAGGCAATTAGTGTCTGCAGCTCACGAAACCTGAAAAGAAGGCTCAGCCTCACAGAACCCCAGGTGCCCCTGCCTCTGCCCGCAAACAACCTCCATCCTCTGTGATGTCCCTGCGAGGGTTGCCCTTTCAGCAGGAGCGCCCGTGCGTGGGCAAAGCCACACCGCACACAAGACAGCTCTGCCAGCTCGACTTCTGCTGCCACTCCCTGGTGTATATAGAGAACACGACCTTCTTCCAAGGTGTGGGAAGGCACAGTGGGGTGGGGCTATTTCTTTGGCCATCAAGCTCTAAAAGAGCCAGTGGGCAAGGCCTGCCAGCCTCACTTCCTGAAGGAGGTGGAAGCCGAGGGGGCCAAAGAACAGGCACCCCTCCCTCCCCTGAGAAAGGCCCCAGACTCAGATTGCCCCCCGCCCTTGGAGTGGCTCTCACCCACCCAGCATCCCGGAAGCTGGGAAGCCTGCCCCTGGACCACGGGGAGCCCCAGGGCTCACCTCCTCCCGCTGGGGGCAGGGCAGCGTTTCCACTGCCCCGAGGCAGGCATTCTTTCTCTGGTAATGCCCTAGAATCCCCCGGAAATCCTAGTGCCCATCAATTATACCCCAATAAAACTGGAAGAAAAAATCCCCATGCCTGGGCCCTACCTTTGGCACTTTGGATTTCACTGTCCTGGGAGAAGGCGCTGGTGTTTTTTAAAGCTCACCAGGTGATCTGAGTGTGCAGCCAGGTTAAGAACCACTCTTCTGGATTGTGACCAATCAGCAGAGGCCGTGGCCCAAGGCTCCTTAGGGAACTAGGAGAGGAGCCGGCGTCACCGTGGTCATCGTGTTCCAGTGTCCGTGGTCCTGCGAGATGACGGGCTGGCAGCAGACAAGTATTAGAGGGCGGAGCAGTTGGTTTCTATTTCTGTTGTATATGTCTCTGGAAAGGGGAAGAGAGAAACCCCCTTCCCTTCTCAGTCAAGGCCTGAAGCCCGAGGAACTACCGTCACACGCCCCTCACTGTGCGCAGGAACCGTCCGCCTGGGAAGTCACACCTGGATCTGGAGGAGCCCAGGGCTGACCGCTGGAGCCCCAGAGCAGGGCGCGGGCTTGCGCACAAACGCACGTTGCTGGTTAGCGCATAAGCCGTCCGGAAAGGGGCCAGGAACTAGGTGCAGATTTTCAGGGCTGAGGGTGGGAATCTCAGCGCCGGGGCGGATGCTGCCGGAAGCTGCCTTGGAAGCCAGGCTGTTGCGCTGCTCTTCCCACCCTGACCTCTAGGTTCAAGGGGTGGGAGGGGCTTTTGAGAAAGTCGGCTCCCAAGTCTGGGGCCAAACTCAAAGCGGGAAGAGAGCACCGCGCGGTTGGCCTGGGACCTGGTGCTGAGAGGCGCAGAGACCCCCGCCTCCCTCTCCATCTCCTTCCAGACTGGCTGCAGGATCAGTTTGGTAAAGAATCTTTGGGCAGCCCTTGCTCCTCAGGGAGAAGCAGGTGAGGGAGGTGGGCCAGGCAGGGTCCCGCCCTGAGGAGCCCCCAGCTGGCCAGTAACACAGAGGGATCTCTGGGGCTCAGGCACATGCAAAGAAGAGCGTCCAGGGGGTCTGCTCACAGCAGGCTTAAGTGGAGTTTTCATAACATCATGGGCAGACAGGGCTGAATCTGTGCTGAAGTCCACGCAGGCCAACCCTGAGCTGCAGACGTGCCTTGTTTTACTTCTTACAATTTTTTCTTTAATCTAAATTTTTAAATTTATTTATTTATTTATTTTTGGCAGCGTTGGGTCTTTGTTGCTGCGCGTGGGCTTTCTAGGAGTTGTGGCGAGCGGGGGCTACTCTTCGTTGCGGTGCGCGGGCTTCTCATTGCGCTGGCTTCTCTTGCCGTGAAGCACGGGCTCTAGGCGCGCGAGCTTCAGTAGTTGCAGCACGAGGGCTCAGTAGTTGTGGCTCGTGGGCTCTAGAGCGCAGGCTCAGTACTTGTGGCACACGGGCTTAGTTGCTCTGCGGCATGTGGGATCTTCCCGGACCAGGGCTCAAACCCGTGTCCCCTGCATTGGCAGGCGGATTCTTAACCACTGCTCCACCAGGGAAGCCCTTTAATCTGAATTTTGAATAATGTTTAAAGAACAAAACAAGAGATTATATACTAAAAAATACCGTTTTGCCACTTCTCTTCAGAGTATTTTGCAGCCCGGGGCCTGCCTTCTACCTGGCATAGCAGTGGGGGCTGGGCTCATTGCCCCCTTATGGGCCCACCGTGCCCCCCAGGTCACCAGTCCCTCGCAAACCATCTCATTCATTGATATTTTCTACCTGGCCAGGTAGGCCTGTAAGTCTGTGAACCCTGGGACAGATAAAATTAATGCTTTTGTCTTCTGTTGTGGTTTGGACTTTTGTTTTTTTGTTTCCTGGGACAAAATTCGAATAGAAAAGCATCCCACACAGGTGGACAAGAAAGGCACAGAGGTGTGCAGTGTGGTGGTTCCACGTGAGGACAGATCTCTGGTGGTTTACCATCAGGCAAATCTGCGAAGCTCTGGTCCCCAGTGTCCGGTGTCACCACAGGGGCTGGTGGTGTGGATTCCTGACATACAAAGGCCAGCAGGTGCCGACTGTACAGGCCTTGAAGGCAGCATCAGGAGTGACCAGTGAGGACAAGTTAAAAGGTCACTCTGGAAGCCAGCTCTAGTGGTTGGTGCAGTGGCAGGTCAGGTGTGCACCAGCTGTCACTTGGCCATATCGCGGGAGAAGTCAGCTTTCAGGTTAGCCAGTCCTCTGCTGGGGCTGTGGACACCTAAAAATCTGTGCAGGGTGCGGGTCTTGGGAGGAAACCAGCAGTTGGTCTCCTTGGCAGGCGTAGATGTGGCCTAGGCTGTTCTCTGAGCCTACCAGGCAGAGGCCAAAGACCGAGGTCAGCTTTGCAGAGCTTCTGCCATAGCCTGGCTGGGATCTGTGGGGGCCAGTGGTCCCCACAGAGGGACGCCTTCCCTCGTGGCTGCCCGGCGGCGTCGGGGGGAGCCTTGCAGCGTCCTTCACAGACTCTCATCTCAGAGCCTCCTCCAGGGCAGCCCCGCAGGGAGTGACCAGAGGGATCTGTGCCCAGGGGACGAAGTCCTGGGGTCTGGCCTCGGCGCCACCCCAGGGGAACCTTAGCAAGGCCTCAGGAGGACCTGTGGCAGGAAAGCTCCAGTGCAGGTCCTGGACCAGCAACAGCACCCAAGGGTCCAAGCTCTCCAGGCTTTGGCTCAATTCCTTTTCCCAAACCTGTCCCAGCATCGACCCTTTGCTAAACGAGAGGACTCCCCCGCCCCTCCCTGGGCCTGTCGAGAAGGGGGTCTGGCGGTCCGCGTGTTGACATGCGTCTCCAAGCTTTAGGATCCGCGCGTCTGGTCCCCGGAGCCGCGCAGCCGGTGGGCTGTTGGGAGGCGGGCGCGCGGTCTCCATGGAGACGGGGCGGGGCGCGCGCCCAACGCCCGCCGCGGGCCGAGCGCAGTTGAGCGCAGTTACCCGCCCGGCCGTCCAGCCGCACCGGCGGGGCGGGAGGGAGGCGGGCGCGGAAGGGCCGGGGATGCGGGTGAGACCACGCGGCGCGCCCCTGAAGCCCGGAGGGGACTTGGGCAGCCGAAAACGCAGAGGCTGGGCGCCTGCTCCCGCTCCCCCTGGCGCAGAGACGAGCTTCCTCTCCGAGCATCCCGGGGACCTTTTCCGTTCAGTCCCCTCCACAGCGATTGACCCCAGATTGACCCGGCCGTGGTCGTTGCTCACCCTAGGGGTGAAGACTGTCCTTCCCGAGAACTGTCCCCGCTCCCCACACAGAAAGCTGCCCCAAGCTCTCCCGTTTGAAATGCTAGTTCCTCCTCTGGAGCAAACTGCTCACTCGTCGAAGGCCTAGGGTAAGGGGGAGGGCAGGGGAAGGTGCTGTCTTGGCCCTAACCCTCAGGCTCTCCGGACGCGCAGGTTAATACCTTGGGCAGAAAAAACGGGCCGAATCTCTGTACTCCCTGTGAGGGCCCTTTCTCATTCACTTACTCAAACAAATGTTTACTGAGCATCTACCATATGCTAAGTACAGAGAATTCGGTGACCCACACACCAGACAAGCTGACTCCAGGTGGGGAGGAGAGACTAGGCTATAAATGCAAAAGCTCAAGTAGTGATAAGTGCTTTAAAGAAAAACTTGTCAAAGTGACGGTGAAAGATGGGGGTGGGTGGCCCTACTTCAGACGGGGTGTTTAGGGAAGGCTCCCCTGGGGTGTTATTCACCTGACTGGCAACAACAAATAGGGCCTGAGAGTCCAAGGAGGAGGGGACAGCAGCACAAAGACACCGCGTGGGGTGCGCCGGCTGTCCAGGGCGGGGACAGGAAGGCAGGCCGCATAAGGCCCTGGAGAGACGTTTGTATTTTATTTTAAGTGTGATGGAAAGCCGCCCGCGTGTTTGAGGGGTGGGCAGGATCTGATGGGGTCCAATGGGGGCTTTGAGAAAACCTTGGCCTCTGTGAAGATCTGGCAACAGGGAGATCCACTCTGAGGCTTTCTCAATCTTCTGGGGCAGATGGTGCCTAACAGGCAGGTCCAGAGTGAGCTTAGAGGCCTGAAGAGTGCTTGGGCCTCCTCCGGCTGCCCTTCTGCTGTTCCCTGGCTCCGGGGCCTGGCCCGGATGGAAAGATTCTGCACCCAGACAAGGCTGGAGCTTGGCGAACACCTGTCCTCATCCTGGGACCTAGCCTTGGCCTTGCTGTCCCTCCCCCGCCCCTGGCTAACTGGACAGATGAAGGGTCAGGAAGGGCAAGAGCGCTGCGCTGGGAATCAGAGTTGGAGCGCAATCCAATGGCACCGTGTGAGCCCTGCCTCTTCTCTGGACCTCAGCTTCTTCACGTAAGATGGGGACAGGGCAGACAGGACGACAAGACAGGGTCTAAGGGTCCTTCCCACATCGACGGTCCCAAAGCGTTCAAGAATTAATATCGGATTAGAGGGAAATAAAGTAAGGGAACTCATTTTTGGAGAGCCGTTTATGTCAAGCTCTAGACTAGGTGTTGGTCTGGTGGCTTTTGTTTCCCCCTTTCACAAATATAATTCTGAGTCCTGACGGACCTAACTCCTGAGTTTGGAGCTAGATTCCTTTCTAGATTCTCATCATTCAATGCTACACAAGACAGACAAGGTCTTGGGGGTGGGGGACAGATGCTAAAATAAAAGATACTTTAGCTACAGAAAACTTACGAGAAAAGGAATCAGGATGACAGGACTGAAGGAGCTGATGGAAATCAAACCAGGGGTGGGAAGTGGGCTCCGGGAGGGAGGCCGCGGGGAGGGCAGGGGCGCCAGGACGTAAAGTCGAAGAGGTCAGCAGGCCCAAGTGCTGCAGGCCAGTCGGGGAGTCCTGGAGGGTCCTGAGCGGGGAGGGCGGGGGCCCGGGCGGGGGGGGGCAGCCCCCCCGGACAACGGCAGTTAGGGAGCAGAGTCCCAGCCTCTCAGGGCAGCTGTGAATTGTTCTTGACCAGGAGAGAATGTCGGGATCGCCAGTCACACTGACATGAGCGTCTGCGAGCCTCGCAGGCCCCGCGGGCTCTCGGCTCGGCCCTGGGACCGCGCAGACTCGCACTGGGACGGGAAGCCCGCCAGGGTTTGACTCCCATCTCATTCATTCAACGAATATTTATTGAGGACCTACTACGTGCCAGGCCTTGTGCAGCATGGGTTGACCAGGTCCCTGCTCTCCTGGGGGTGGCAGGCATGAGAAAGCGATAGGTGGTGTAAGACCAAGTGCTAGAAAGTGGGGGGGGGGGCCCGCCTTGAAATGAGGTAAACAGCAAATGCTCTGCCATCTCTTCCTGGCCAGGGGTCACCGGGGACCTCACCCAGTCTCTCCTGGGTCCCGGTTTTCCGCCGCAGGCAGAAACGCAGCCCCGGCCGCACAGGATGGGTGATGCCCGGCGCCGGGCCCAGGCTGCTCTCGCCCCCTTTAGGGCTTTGCGGGCCCCCCGCCCCGGCCCCCACAGGAGTGTCTCCGCGGCTGAGGCTGCTTGTAAGAAAGGAGATAGAGCCATGATTCCCTTGTCGGCGCCTCTGCCCCGCAGGGCGACGGTGGAGGACGGTTTCTTTGTCTGTCGGGTTTTGTCCTGGTCGCCGGGGCCCCTCCCCAAATGGTCTCTCTATCGCAAACCCGCCCGGGGCTCCTCGGGCCTCAAACCCCGGGCCTTCTGGAGAAGAGATGTCAAGCTCTACCACAGCCCAAGGCTGGAAGACAAGTCTGGCCTCGCCCACTGGGCCGGCTCCCTCCCCGGGGGCACTGGAACGGGCAGCCTGGGTTCCAGGAAACCCCTGCCCCGCAGACAGGGGGGCCGGGAGCCCGCGTCTCCTGGGCCAGGAGAGTCGCCGGCTCCCCTGTCCTTGAAACAAGGGCCCAAACGCCCCCCAACTCCACTGCTCCCCCCAGGCCTGGCCCTGCCAGGCAGAGACCCCCGCAGGGGAGGCCGGGCTGGGCCGAGGCCGAAAGGAAGAAGGGCAGGGGAAGGTGGGGAGGGCAGAGCCAGGCTGTGAGGGGGGCAGGATGCCACGTCCCTTCACGCCCCCAAAGGCTGGTGGCCGCGGCCCAGAAGAGACGGGGTGTCGGGAAGCCCTGAGGAGGCGGCCAGGTCACGGGGGCTGGGGGGATGGCGGTGCCTGAAGTGGGGTGGGGAGGTGGGGACACACACAGGCCAGGCTGGGGGGAGTCACAGAAGCCGGGATGGGCGCTCACGGGGGACGCGGGTGCGGGGAGGAGGGGGCGCTCGGAGGGCTGCACGGTCGGGGGGGCAGCAAGGCTTAACTCGATTTGTAACAGTGAATCTGGCGGCTAGTTCTGGGCTCGTGAACAAAGGACAGTCACGGAAACACCTTAGTAACAGCCCCGCCTGCCCCGCAGGAGGACACGACCAGACGGCTGGCGCTGCAGCCATTCAGGACAGGCCACCTGGACGCGGACCCGGTGTCCAGAGTCAGCGACACGCAGCCCTGTGCGCGCACAGCTCGCGAGCTGGGGGCAAGGGCGGGAGCTTTGCTTTCACTTCTCATCCTTATACTCCCGTTGGGTTTTACACCACAAACAACTTCACCAAGAAAAAACTACCCAGCACTTAAAGAAATGAAAGGAGAGAAAAGTAAAAGTCCTGGAGAAGGTCCCCAGCTCGGGCAGGAGCGGCAGAGGGAGGTGGTGGGACCCCTCCTGGAGCCGAGCCACTGTTCACGCCCCAGGGTACAGGCTCCAGTCTCCACGCCGCGCCTCTGATCAGCACTGCAGGCCCGTCTCTAGGTTGGGGTCCTTACTCGAAACCCACGTTCCTCAGTCCCCCGGAGGGGGGGGCCTCCCTCACTGTGACCCTGACACACAGCGCTAGGCGGTGGCAGGTTCCGCCGGGGTCTGGTTCCTTCCACACTGAGTAGCACCTAAGTCCCTTCTTGACAAACTGCACGTTAAGGACAGCAGCACCTTGGGGGCGTCTGCAGCGGGGGACCCTGCGGGGAAGCAGAGGTGGTGGGCAGCCGGGGCCCCCGGGGACAGGACAGGACGCGGTGGCAGCCCAGTCCCCCGTTCCACCTCCTCTAAGCGTCAGCATCAACTCGTCCGCTCCTTTGATCTCAGCCTCCCGCCTGGCGGTCCCGCCCCCGCCCCGCCGCTGGCCCTGGGGGTGAGGGGCCAGAGGCCCTCACCACATCCCCATTCAGGGCTTCACAATACACATTTGCATCTTAAAGGCAACCTCCCCACAGTCTCGTCTGGTGAATTCCCCTTTGTCTCCCCCCTTAAATACTGAAAAGCACTTAATGCCTCTTATTTACATTTTAAACCCCAAACTGGGCCCAGCCCAGGCTAAGGCTGGAGCCAACCTCTCAGTTTAAAGCACCTTCTGGGGAGACAGACCCTCTGGCCTCTTAACTGTTACCCCAGCAGCCCGGCCAGAGCTGACTGGGCCTTTCCTACAGCAGGTTGGAGACCCCACAGCCCTCTGGGCCTCCCTGCCCGGGACTCCTGCCCAGGCTGTCAGAAACACTCCGAGGTGGAGGTGCCTCTGTTTGCCCTTTTGTGCGTGTACCCCTTATACAGATGGCAACACTGAGCCCGCCCGGGACCCAGGCAGGTGGGTCACACAGGGAGTTTGGGGGAGGGGAGCTCCTGACTCCCAGAGTCCACCTTCCTGCTGCTGCCTCGCCAAGCAGGGTGTGCCCGGGGCTGGGGGCCGGCAAGGAGCAAGGCAGACCCAGCTACGCTCTCGGAGCCCCCCCAGAAATAGGCAAAACAGGGTCAGATGATCGTAAGTGCTATGAAGAAAATAAAGCAGAGTAACGAGACAGGAATCCCAGAGAGGCGTCTTGGCCCGGCTGGCCTGGAGGCTGCACTGAATGGGTTCTGGGTGAAAGGAGCTAGCCACACAGCAGGTGCGGAGGCCCCAGGGTGGGAGCCCCTGGTGCGTGGGAGGAACAAAAAGGCCGGAGAGGGAGGGCGGCAAGCGCGGCGGCTGGGGGAGAAGTGCACGCAGGCACCTGTGGGTTGGGGGACAGGGGAGAGGGAAGAAGAGATGAGGAGGGGCCCATGCTTTCTGCAAGTCTGGGGAGGAGCAGGATTGCAAGAGAAAATGGGGAGTTTTTGTTTCAGCGATGACACAGAAGAGACACTTTTTAGACGTCCCAGGGGAGGCCGCAGGCAGTTCGTGGCCGCCTGTTAAGTTGGGAGAGAGACAGAAATGGGCGTCACCAATGTATGGGTGGTGTTTGGAGCCCCAGGACTGGAGAAGCCTGCCTAGGGAGAGTGGACCCGCCCAGAATATGCACCCCCGGCCCTGGGGAAGGGGTGGCCCTCTCCGCCAGGCCCTGGCCAATTCCAGGTGCTCCTTTTCCCGTATTTTGGCATTTTCCCATTGGCCACGTGAGGCCTTCCCCACCTGTGATGTCCTTAGAAGGATGGCAGGGGGCTACCCAGGAGCGTTTGGTTCAAGAGGCATCCCTTAAGGCCTAGAGTCCTGGAGAACTGGATAAAGCTACTAACTGCCACCCAGGCCTCAGTGTCCTCACTTGTATAATGAGGTCACTGGCAGGAAATCACCTCCCTGCCCACTCCCAAAGCCTAGAATTAGTCTCCCTGAGCCCTGGGCCCCAGGCAGCAACCCCCTCTGTGCAGGCCAAGGAGCCCACCAGGGCCGGTGTGGACTCTTGAGCCTTGTCTGCTGTGTCCTCCCTGTGGTCTGGGCCACACTGCCCTGCCTGCGTGTGTCCATTCTCTGCTTTGATTCCTTCTCTCCTCCAGTTACGGCAAGAGAGCCTCCCAGCACCCCTCACTGAACTGTTACTCAGGCCCCGCACCCTCTGCCCACTCCCCCCAACCCACCCCGGTCAAATCTTCCGATCTTTTAAAGGGAAATCTGAAATGTGGACTGCATTTTTACTGAAATCGCCTGATTTTTAAATCCTGGAACTAATTTAGGTTTTAGTAAAACACCAGACGAAACAGGCAGGGTCCAGGCAGAGGGTCTCAGAAGCCGGCTCTGAGGATCAACCAGCTTCCTGAGGGAGCTGCACTGGACAGACCGGCCCTTCTTGAAACTCTCTCCTCCTCGGCTTCCAGGACACCAGCCACGCCTGGCCCTCCCTTCCTCTCTGACCGGTCTTCCTCTGTCTCCAATGGGCAGCCTCCCTCTCCGGCCAGGCCCACGTCCTTCCTTCCCTTCCGATGACCCGGGGAGACAGCCCTCACCCCGCCTGCTACTGCAACCAGCTCCAAATTCGCATTTCCAGCGACCTGCCCCCCTCCACGGCGACGGCTGGGCAGGCTTCGGTCAGGGGTCCTTCGGGGGTATCACCCTCCGCTCTCCCTTTGACCTTTCAGAGACCCAAGCTGGAGCCCCTCTTGGCAGTCAGCCGGGTGCCTTGCGCCAGCTCTCGTGGGCGCCCCTGCCCCACTCCACCTCAGTGCGCCCGAGTCCTCCCGGGAGGGCCACCACGCCCACCCCCAGCACACCCACCCTCTGCGCACTCCCGGGGCTTCTGCTCCCAGGCAGACCCCTCGGGGGCACGGGGTCTACACCTCGCTGCTTCTCACCCTGCATCTTCGGAACCCGAGGTCTTTGCTCAAGCCACGCGGTATCTGCAAGCTCCTTGCCACTGCTCCCCATTCCTCCCAGGGCTCAGCTCTCACAGACCCGTGTGTCCCTCCCCCAGTTAGGAACTTCGGATGGTGTTTCATCACCTGGGCTGGGCTCGCTAAGCAGCCCTCCTCCCTGGGAGAGGGGCTTGGCCTTCTCTGCAGGAGCCCGGGCTGAGATCCATCCTCCCTCTCCTACGGGCTGTACTCTCTGCCCCCTTTTGTGGCTCAAGCCCCTGATCCCCGCAAACACCCCACCAGCCTCAATTTCCTTCTCCCCTGGGGCTTATTCCCCAGCTTGTCGGAAAGCAAATGGGGGCCGGACAAGCGCTGTGACGGGGGAAGCACAGACCGCTCAGGGGGCCTGCTGGGTCAGAAGGCCCGAAACGCGCCCCGCTTTTTTGGCTCTCACGGCCTGCAGCTCTCCTCACCCCTGGAGCTCAAGTCCAACCCCCCCCCCCGCCCCACCACCTCTCCTCCATGCTCGGGCCTCAGGGGACTGTTTATCCTGCCGTGGCCGTAGGATCCGGGCCTAAATCACTCACCCCAAAGGGATCCTCCCTCCTCCCGGAGCGTCTCCCCGTGGCCTCAGCTCCCCAAGTGGGGGCTCCTTTGGCTTCGAGAAAGATGGTCCAGCGCCTCCTCCGCACCCCCAATACTGGACACAGCGGCAAGGCCACCAGATTTGCACAAGCCTCCGCCTGGTACCCGGAGAGGGAGCCCCCGCTCTCAACTGCGCTCCCCACATGGGAGGGGGAGGGGTGTGGCCCCGAACGAGGAGCAACTCCCCTCCCCCATCCTCTCCGGGAAACCGTCCGGGGTCCGCGGCCTCCCCCTCTCTCCCGCCGGAGCCACCATTTGGCTTTGGGGGGAATGGTGGAGGCTGCTCACCCACCATAAAATGGGGCCCTTGTAGCATCTGCGGCGGGGGCGGGGGCGGGGGCGGGGGCGGGGGGCGGCGGCTAGGAAATGTCCCCAGAGAAGCACCTGCGGTCCTCTCCGCCGCCTCCCGCGTCCTGCCCAGGCCCCCGAGGCCTAAGGAGACCCCGGGCGCGCAGGGGAGGGCGCCAGCATCCGCTCTACCCTTGCACTCTGGCGGAGACCCCCCTCGAAGACGTCCCGGCTCCCTCCACACTGCCCCAGCCGACCGCGTGAGGGCGTGCCCTGTGTTAGTTCGGACAAATTAAAGCGCGTCCAGCGGGCAGGCCCGGGCCCCCCCGGACGCGGTCTGGGCTTGGGGACCCGTGGACCACTCTTGGCTGACGACCGCCGAGCTCCGGGCCGCGGGGCCTCCCCGGGGGCCCACGCTATTCGGCCCTAAACGGGGTGCCCCCCTCCTCTCGCGCTACCGCAGCCTAGGGTGCGTCCCTCCGTTCCCCTCTGCCGAGCCCTCCCTGGGCGCGGGCCGCCTCTCCGCCGTGCCGCAAGCTCGGGCCCTGTCCGGGGCGCACGGCGGCGAGCGCGGCGGCGCCGGGGAGGCGCGGTCTGGGAAGCCAGCGGCCGGGGAAGGGGCTCCAAGAAGCACAAGTTGGCGCTGGCCCCGGACCAGGCTGTTGTTGTTCTCAACGTGGTCCGCCGTAGAGCCATAAAAGCGGAGCGGGGCGCCCTCCTCGCCAGAGCCCAGCGCGCACGCCCAGCAAGCTCTGGCGGAGGCGGCAGCGACGCTCGCGAGGCCGACTAAACCCGCTCCGAGACGATCCCCGCTCTGACCGCCTCGCGCCGGACTCCTGCGCTCCGGCCGCCCCCGCGCCGGCCCCGGCTCGGGACCCCCGCTCCGGCCGGCCCGGCCCCCACCCCAGCCCTGCCGCCCGGCCCCAGGCACGGCCGCGGCCGCTCCCGCCTGGAGCCGCCGCGCGCCCCCAGCCCCCCGGCGCCCCCGCGGCCCCTCGCCTTCCTCTTCCCGGCGCGGCCCCCGGGCTTCCGCGCCCCGCCCGCCACCAACCCGCTCGCCACCATGTCTGTGGAGCTGGAGGAGGCCCTGCCGCTGACGACCGCCGAAGGGGCGGCCAAGAAGGCGGCTAAGGCCAGCGGCTCGACTTCGCTGTCCCCCTCCAAAAAAAGGAAGAACAGCAAGAAGAAGAACCAGCCCGGAAAATACAGCCAGCTCGTGGTGGAGACCATCCGCCGCCTGGGCGAGCGCAACGGCTCGTCGCTGGCCAAGATCTACGCGGAGGCCAAGAAGGTGGCATGGTTCGACCAACAAAACGGGCGCACCTACCTCAAGTACTCCATCAAGGCGCTGGTGCAGAACGATACGCTGCTGCAGGTGAAGGGCACGGGCGCCAACGGCTCCTTCAAGCTCAACCGCAAGAAGCTGGAGGGCGGCGGGGAGCGGCGCGGAACCCCGGCGCCCGCCTCCGCCCCGGCGCCTGCTGCGCACAAGGCCAAGAAGGCGGCCCCGAGCGCGGCCGCTGCGCGGCGCGCGGACAAGAAGCCCGCCAAGGGCCCGCAGCCCGAGAAGCGCTCGCACAAGAAGGGTGCCGCCTCCAAGAAGGACAAAGGCAGCAAGGCCAAGAAGGCGGCAGCCGCGGGCGGCAAGAAGGTGAAGAAGGCAGCCAAGCCCAGCGTGCCCAAAGTGCCCAAGGGCCGCAAGTGAACGCGGGGCCCCGGCGCCCACTTTTCCACCCCGAGTGCACGTAGGTTTTGCGCGGGGCACCGGCCCGGGCCGCCGTGCGCGCTCCGACTTACGGGGACCCGGCCCCGCGCCGACCTGCCCATCCCCCGCGTGGGAGCGTTTTTTTGTTTGCTTTAGATTTTTGAAACGGCCCTGGCGGTGCCCCTATTGGCTCTCGCCCTTGGCAACGGCTGTCGCCTTGGTTACCGGGCACCGAAGGCCGCGCCGCGCCTGCGCGCGAGGACGAGGATGGCCGCGCAGCCCTTCCCGCCTCCGCCCTCCCTGCCTCCGGGCGCGCGCCGAGCAATCGCGCGGGGCGCGGGGCCGCGCGGCGCAGCTTTTTCTCGTCGCCTTTTTTGGGACACAATAAATTGGGCACAATAAATTGTTTAAACCTTTGAATCGCTCTTGTTTTCTTCCGAGTGGAGTAGGGTTGGGCGCGGCCGCCTCGGGGCTTGGGCTGGATGGGGGGGGTGGGTCCCCAGCACCCCGGATCCGTTAGAGGTGCAGGCCCGGAGCCCGGCACGAGCGGGGGCCGGTTGGTCCCCAAGGAAGGGCGGAGTTTACCTTGGTAGATGAGAAGCTGGGTCCACCGCCTGGGGGGGGGGGAGCGGGGGCTTTGCGGGGTCTGCGGGTTAGAGACCCTCAGGTCTCACAAAGTCACCGCACGCTGGGCCTTCACCGAGCTTACTGACTCCGAATTCAGAGAGGCTTCGTGTTGCTGTGACAGGGACAGTGGAGCCGGGTTCTGGTTCACTCACCACTAACTGAGGTGTAGTCTGAGCAAGGCTCTGACGCTCCCGGAGCTTGTAAATTAATCTGGAGTGCACACGGGACCCAGAGGATTACAAATTGGCAGGAATGACCTTCAGCCCTGGGACACCCTCCCACCCTTTGCGTCCAGCATATGGAATAGCTGTGCCTCTAATTGGGCACTAGACTTGAAGCCTATTCTGACAGATGTTCCTGTGAAGGGACAACCCTGCAAAACAGGGAGAGCCCTGGAGCAGTGGAAAGCCAGACAACATTCTAGGATAGTGCACACGCACAGACCAGGCTGAGCAAGTAGGTGAGAGCTTCAGGGGATCTCCGCTGGAGAAGAGCCCCTGGCCAGCAAGTGACCCTGCCCATGGCCTGGCAGCCACTACCCTCCTCTGGCACACAGGCTGGGTAACAGGGCAGACCCTTCCCACATTGGGCAAGTGGCCAGCCAGTGCCACTTCAAGTCTCTCTCCACCCTCCTGCAGGCTCTCCCCACTGCTTCCTGCTGCAGGGAACTGCACGGCCAGCTGCCAGTGTGTTATTGCCCTGCCCTGGCCTGGGCCCAGGGGACCCAGCAGCGGGCCGAACCAGCACAGGTGCCTGCCCTGCCCAAGCTTCCAGTCAGTGTGGGAGAAGTGGGGAGACAGAAGTCACAGGGGTACCACATCATTGCCCTCAAGGCAGAAGCTCAGAGAGAGACACTTGAGAGCCAGATGGGGCCCTGATCTGGCTGGCATTAGGGCAAAGGCTGTTTTCAGTTCTTGGGAACTCCACCCACCTTGCCAGCCCATATCCTGGCCACTTACTGATAAGTAACAGCTTCATCTACTTTGCAGTTTTGATTTTGGGGCAGTGTGCCCCGTGCCCTGCTGCAGGGCCACCGTGCCAGCCTCAGCCGGTCCCAAGCTGCCTGCAGAGCCAACCAATAGGCCACCAGCAGCCAGCAGCAGTGAGAGGCCGCAGCCTCCCCAGGGTTCTGGGGGATGGTGCTCCTGACCAGCTTAACGGGAGCCCTCCCATTCCACACCCTCTTTCCCTAAACCAGAAACCAGAAACCCAAGCCCAGATGCCACCTGGGCTCACCCCAGCTGTCCAAGTCAGCATCTGAGGCTGGGGCCTGAGGCTTGGGTTTCTGACCCTCTCCTAGGTGGCCCTGAGGTTCAGAGACGGTTGGGAAGGGCTGCAGGGACCTGGGCATGTGGACACTGCTCCTTCCCGCCCAACCCTTCACACTGAGCCACCTCCCCTTCCCAGAGTCCTCCCTGACCAGAGCTCCACCCCTACTGACTCTCTATCCTTTGAAGACATCCCGGGAGCTCCAAGGCCCCAAAGTGCCCTTCAGGTCGGCCTTATTCCGCACTGTCCTTCCAGATTTCCCACTGAAATCCGCCCTTCACTGCTCACACCACTGGCTCTTCCAGCAGCCTCTCGCTCTGATGCTGCTGCCCACACCCTCCTCCTGTCGCCACCGCCCCCCTCCATTCTCTGAAGACTTAGCCTCTGGCTTGTTGTCCACACCGAGGCCTATCTTCTCCACTTAGCATCTCTCATTCTTGTGATAATACAAAGCACTTTAGTTTTCTTCTGGGGACAAACCACCCCCTTACTCTCAGGCCACTCTCAGGGCTCTGGGGGGTCTGACCCGTCCAGTCCCAGGGATGGTCACATGACCAAAGACCTGGCTGTTGAGTGTTTAATCTGTTCCTTGGCCACAATGATTGGAGAAACTGGTTCTTGACCCCAGTGAGTTCAATGAGTCAATCCTGAGACTTCCTGGAACTAGTGAGAAAGAGGTGCTCTCTCACCCAGGATCACTAAGGGTAGGGACACTGGGGCCAGAGCTGCCAGTGGCCATCGTTGTCAACACATAGGGAAAACCCACCTGAAAAAAGAGCCAAGACATAAAGGTGGAGCCAAGAACTAAGGACATTAATGCAGCGTCTGGATCCAGCCATGCCTGAAGCTACACAGACCTGACTATTCTGTGAGCGGATACTTGCTTTTCACATAAGCTAGTTGAAATTGGGTTTATGTCACTTGCAATCTGGTCTCTCATTCCTTTAACTCACTTTATCCTCCCATGCCTATATCCTGGACCTTGTCATCTATTCAAATTGCTCTTCCTCAAAACCACTCTCCTAGGGTCCCACTCTCCTCCACCCACAGGTCCCCCACCTTCCCAACTTGCTCACTCAGACCCTTCGGCCGAGCTGCATCTCTGTAGATGGGTCCCACATCCTGAAGTTGAATGAACACTCGGCGTGTGCCAGGCACTCTGAGGAAGGCTAGAGACCTCAGCCTCAAGACAGCCCAGTGAGGGAGATGTTCCAACACTCACCTCACTGGTGCTGAAGGTGTATTTTCTGCCCTGACACCACACTCAGCTCCTGCACAGAGCCGGGGAGCCCATTTACTTACTGTGTCTCTTGGATTTGGCTTCAAGGGGCCTCAATTCCAGGTGAACACTGAAGGCACGTGACACTGTGAGGCCCTGGAGGAGGTAACCATTGTGCAGCAAAGGAGACAAAGGACTACGTGGTTTTCTTGTCTGTACGACAGGGCACAGCAACAGCCCAGGCCCGCACCCACTGATGGAGGGGACTTGGGTGCGGGGCCCGCAGAGGACGAGGTCAGGGTTCTGGGCCTGGGTCCACCATGGTCTTTTCTCTGGGGCAAGAGTGTTCTCTCCAAGCCTCAGTTCCCTCATCTATAAACAGAGCCAAAAAAGATTTCTCTTACTCACCTGCTGACCAGGGCGGTCTGAACACACCACCCTTGGCCAGGGTCTCAGGTTTCCGTCTCCATTCCTCGCACCCCTGGGGTAGCGCTCTCTCCTCCTGTGAAGCCGCCTCCTTCCTCTCACAGGGCTGGGACCCTGCCTCCCTGTGAATCTCCTCAGGGTCTCGGGTCTACCCTCTGCGCTCCTGGGTCCTACTTCTCCCTGGGCCCCGGACACCTCTGCACACACTGCAAAAGCCCCTTTCCAGGCCAAGCAGCCCGAGCGACCCAAAGAATGGGGTCTCCACCCATTCAACTGCTGGGGACCAACCCAGCTAAAGCTGTCCTCTGCCAGGACAGGGCCTGGCACTGAGCACAGGACTGAAACCCATGTCCATGTTGCCTCTGACCTTGGCGATGAGGGTATCCTGCAGAAGCTGAGACCTTTCACCCAGAGCTCAACATGTCCACACCTGGCCCAGTAGTCAGAAAAACTGAAGGAGAGTCCAGGGCAAGTACAGTAATTGCAGGCCCAGGTGCCACTTCCCAACAAGGAGGTAAATCAGCAGCTCACCAACCAAAATGGTTGCTTCCTTCCAAATCTGGCAAGAATCTGCCTGTGGCCCACGCTACCGGGAAACCTAGAAGCGAGGGCGCTCTGGGAGAGGTAGCGCAGTGCAGCCAAACTGACACAGTACGAAGCCATCATGATTCCCCACTACAGAATGGGTGCGTGTGAACTGCACCAGGGTCTCAGACACAGAGGTGCACAGGCCCCAGGCCGGGCAGGACAGCCTGCCCAGCTGGAGGACACAGACCCCCCTGAAGAGTCCTGCTGATGGTCTCCAGGCAGCACTGCGGTGGAATGTGGACAGAGCTTCCCACCTTCTCAGACCTATTAGGAGCACCTGTTTCTGATTTCCCCTCCCGAGGCATGGAGGGGCGTGGGCCATCCAGGGAGGCCTGGCAGGAGGGTGCCCCGGCCGGCAGTGGTCCCACACCGGGGCTCAGACATCAGAGCCGCCTCCTGAGAATTTTTTTTTTTTAATTATTTATTTTATTTCTTTTGGCTGCGTTGGGTCTTCGTTGCTGCGCGTGGGCTTTCTCTAGTTGCGGTAAGCAGGGCCACTCTTCGTTGCGGTGCACGGGCTTCTCATTGTGGTGGCTTCTCTCATTGCAGAGCACGGGCTCTAGGCGTGCGGGCTTCAGTAGTTGTGGCGTGCAGGCTCAGCAGTTGTGGCTTGCGGTCTCTAGAGCACAGGCTCAGTAGTAGTGGCGCACGGGCTTAGTTGCTCCGCGGCATGTGGGATCTTCCTGGACCAGGGCTTGAACCCGTGTCCCCTGCATTGGCAGGTAGATTCTTAACCACTGTGCCACAAGGGAAGTCCTTCCTGAGAATTTTTTATGTGGAAACTATAAACTTCTTTTTGTGAAACCTCCCACTTTTAAAATGTGGGCTTAGAAAAAGAAATACTCCACCTCACACCCATTAGGATGGCTACCATTAAAAAAAAAAAACACAAGTGTTGGTGAGAACGTGGAGAAATTGGAACTTTGTGCCCTGTTGGTGGGAATGTAAGATGGTGCAGCTGCTGGAAAACGGTATGGAGGTTCCTCAATCAAACGTAGAATTGATCCAGCAATTTTACTTCTGGGAACATACCCAAAAGCACTGAAAACAGTGACTCAAAGAGAGATCCCATGTTCATAGCAACACTATTCACAACAGCCAAAAGGTGGAAGCAACCCAGGTGTCCATCAAAGGATGATGGATGAACAAAGTGTGGTCTCTACACACAATGGAATATTATTCAGTCTTAAAAGGAAGTTCTGACACTTGAGACAACACGGATGAACCTGGAAGACAGCGTGCTCAGTGAAATAAGCCAGTCACAAAGGGACAAGTACTGTATGATCCCACTTATATGAGGTCCCTAGAGAAGTCCACTTCACAGAGACAGAAAGTAGGATGGTGGGTGCCAGGGGCTGGCGGGGGATGGGGAGTTAGTGTTTAATGGGGTCAGAATTTCAGTTTTGCAAGATGAAAAGGGTTCTGGGGATGGATGGTGGTGATGGTTGTACAATAATGTGAATGTATTGTATTTAATACCACTGAACTGTACACTTAAAAATGGTTGAGATGGTAAATCTTACGTCCTGTGTATTTTATCACAACTAAAAATAAATACTGTATGGCCCAAGCAAAATCATGTGTGACTCAGTGTGGCCTTCAGTCCCCACCTTTGCGATCACTCAACTTGATCTTCTTTTTTTTTTTTTTTTTTTTTTTTTTTATAAATTTTTTTTTTTTTTTAAAGTAGAGGGAAGGATTTTTTATTTTTTTATTTTTGGCTGTGTTGGGTCTTCGTTTCATGCGAGGGCTTTCTCTAGCTGTGGCAAGCGGGGGCCACTCTTCATCGCGGGGCGCAGGCCTTTCACTATCGCGGCCTCTCTTGTTGTGGGGCACAGGCTCCAGACGCGCAGGCTCAGTAGTTGTGGCTCACGGGCCCAGTTGCTCCGCGGCATGTGGGATCTTCCCAGACCAGGGCTCGAACCCGTGTCCCCTGCATTAGCAGGCAGATTCTCAACCACTGCACCACCAGGGAAGCCCACAACTTGATCTTCTATGTGGGCTGTTCTTGCTGCTTCACGAGACAAGAAGCTTCGAATGGTGGTGTCCTGATGGAGCCGGAGCCAAAGGACGCCACACAGTGGTGACAGCAGAGACCAGGCTGCTCGTGCTGAGGGCCTGCACCAGGGTGACCACCTCCTCCCACAGGGCTGTTCCTAGGACCCCAGAGCCTTGCTCAGTGCACCCTGCACATATGTGCTTCCTTATTCTCACTCACCTCCTCTTGCCTCTCCCAGCCCCCAGCTTTCTTCTGGCTGTCTCCATCAGGGGCAAAAAGTGTGGCACTGGGGCCCTGCCCCAGCCTGGCTGCCCTATAAAACTTTTTGTGTTATTCAGTGTGATTATACAACCCCTTTCACTGAAGCCCCAGCTCCTCCAAACAGTCCTTTAGCTTCCACTGCCCGCTGGGAGTGTTGCCTGCGGAGCCTGCAGCATGCCTCTCTTCCCTGGAGCCCCGGGACACAAGGGGGACCCTCACCCATCACCACATGAGGGACACCATGACAAGAGGTAGGTTCTCAGTCTCCAACAACCAGCACCTGTGGCTGTGGGATCCTGGGAGTTCAACTGTGAGCACCCACTCTCCTGATTCAGAGACGGGCAAACCAAGTCTCAGAGAGGACCAAGGACTTGGTCAGTTTTGTATGTACTAGAGACCCTTCCATGCAGCCCGAGCCAAAGCTCCTTTCCCCATGGAATGAGGTTCCACACCTCCCATCACGGAGTGCTCCTCATTCTGGTTGAGAAGAGGGAGAGAGTCTGAGGCCACGCATTACCCTCTCTGGTTCCCACCACCGACCTACCCTCTGGGCTCTCCTGGCAGCAAGCAGGGTCCTGTCCAAACTCTCCAAACTGAGACACCGTTCCCAGGCCAGAAGCCCCTCAGATTTGACCTCAACTTACCTATGCCAAGCTGTGCGCTGTGGGCCAAGCCCCTCCCTTGCCTGCGTCTGTTCTGTTTGCTTCTATACAAAGCAGGACTGTGCTTCAGGTACACAAGCTTTGCAGGAAGAGATGGATCCAGAGGGACCGCAGACAGCAGCAGGGGAGACACCCATCTACTAGAATCTGGAGTCTAGGGGACCCTCTGCCTGCTCTAAGGCTGCAGAGCAGGAAAGGGTCCCCTAAGGCCTGGAGCCAAGCCTGGTCATCGTGCAGGTAGGGTGGGGTGAGGAGGGCCTGCCAGCCGAGAGGGAGCCCAGCTGAGAGGCCAGACAGCCTCATTCAAGAGCTGTACCTCCTGCCCTGAGAACAGTTGGGGGTCCTGGTCTACTAGATCACACCACGAAAGGAGACCCAACGCAGCCAAAAATAAAAATAAAATAAAAAATGAATAAATTAAAAACAAAAACAAAGGGCAGGACAGGATGCTACGCTGCTCTAACAAGCAGGAGTAAGTATTGGCAAAAGGTGGGAAAATGGTAATCACATGCCCCTGAAACTAGTGAAAATTTGGAGAGCAACTTGGCAATACCTAGTAAAGCTGATGACTCAGATAGGGGGAAAAAACTGCCAAAGGAAATGCCCAAGATGATACCATTTATGTAAACCTGAATATCACAAAACAATGTTTTGATACAAGAATGTGCTTTTAACATCACATTTATGTCAAAGTATAAAAACCTGAATGAAAAGGACACAGGCTCTTGAGGACACTCTATTCTGCCTCGTAAAAGACCCCACCAAACTGAAAACCCTGAAAAAGAGTGGGGAAAAGCGAGGAGAAACAAAGGGAATTTTACTTCGTCGCTCATTAAACTTGAAGCAAATACGACAAAAGTCGTTAACAGTCAACATTCTGGTAAGGTATCTGTATCTGTAAGATCTCTTACTACAACCCCGTGCCAAAGAGCCCAGAGAAAACTGCAGGCCCCGGGAAAGCGCCCCACGCCCCTCGCGCCGAGGTTGGTTTCCAAACCCCACCCGCCAGTCCCCCGCCGCCGCCGCCACCGGAAGAATTTGGAGGCCTAGGGTCTGGAGCGGGGATCCCGCCCGCCGGCGCCGCTCGCCCCCATTGGCAGGAACAGCGCCGGGGCCCCGCTCTGATTGGTGAGGTTGCGATCCCTGATTTGCATAGGCCCGGCGGCGGCGTGCGCACGACAGCCTGTGCGCGGAGGCGCCCCATCCCTCCCGCCGCCAGGACTGCGCTTGGCGGGTTCCGTCTCCCGGACGCCCGGAGGCGGGGGGGAGGGGGCGTGACCGGCGCGGCCCTCCTGGAGGCTGTCCCCAGACCCCTGGGAAGGCCCCTCGGCCTCGGCGCCCCCACCGTGGGCCTCGCCCCCCGAGGCGTGGCATCCGGTTAAGCCTGGAGGGCTGCGCGCGCAGTTAGTGCGCAGCTACGTTGCAGGAGCCTTTGCAGGCCTCCTGTTCACGTGGGCAGAAAGCGGTCCCTGCCTTCACGGACCCAGCCATCTGGGTGGGGAGGCGTACAGTCACAACCACCCAAACATCTAATTACAGAGTGACTGGTGCCTGGGACGAGCTTGCAGAACAAACCGCGGGGGCGTTGACCAGGCTGGGCCGGATGGCCCCCAAACCCGTGTCACCCTCCGTGCGCCGCTCCACCCAGGGGCCGCGAACCTGGGCAGGGCTCGCACCCAGATCCTACGCTCCCCATGCAGGGGTCTTGGCCTCTGCAACCCCTCGTGTTTGGCAGGCACTCTGGCTGGTTTTAAGCTAAAAGATTCGGGCAACTTCCAAGTATTACGAGTGAACAGAGACTCAATAAAGAGCGCCCCACCAAGCCTTTTTGTTGTTTCCAGAAAAGCAGTTTTGTCCACAAAAACCCAAATGCCCCACATTGTGACAAAACCATTCCCTAGGACTATGCCAGGAGAAAACAGTGAGATCCAGAGTTCTTCCCACCAGCAGCATTTTCTGAAATGTAAACAGTTTATCAAACACTTTATTCAGAAAAAAATACAATGTTTTAAGAACTTAATTCCAAAGCACTGAAAAGAGCCAGAAGGCTAAACAGAAAACAGCCTCTGCTAAGCAGTACCAGGGGACGCTGAGAACTGCCAGCAGGGTCAGACTCTGAGGGAAGGTCCCCGCGGTTCCAGGAGAGAGCCGTGGCCACAAGGGCCCCCCCCCCCCCCCCCGCCATCATGAGTTGACGGTGGTGCCTCTCCCTTTTCCCAGGCTGCCCACCCACCCCACTGGGGGTTCCCAGTCACAGTCAGGACAGCCACTCCCCCAAGAAGCCACAACTGTTAACTAACACTGTGCTACCTCCTCCAAGCCACACCCACCCCCCCAACCTGTCGTCACCGTGGTGTTCAGCGCGGCGCACCTCGGCCTCGGCCTCTGGAAGTCCTGCGCTACTGGGTGTGAGGCCGCTTGGCCACAGGCTCCTCCTCCTTCTCCCGCTTCAGCCATCGCTCCAGGAGGTCAGCGCCGCCTCTCTTGGGGGAGAGCGGGCTCTTCTTCAAGAACTGGCTGGACCACTGGGGCACATCTGACTCTGCCTTTTGGGGTGTTTTGGTGTCTTGCTTTTTGGGTGACTTTGTGGCCAGCCATTGCAACATCTTCTGGCTGCTGCCACTTGCCTTGAGCTCCTAAGGAGAAAGAAGGAAAAGCTCAAACCACCAGCTCAAGCTTTTGGAAACAGGCCAACTCCAAGGGAAGAAAGAGGGGAAGAGGCATTAGGTATTGACCTCGGCATGGAAAATGTCACCAAGGGCCAGCTGGGGCCCCTAATCAGGAGTGGGAGGAGAGGAGCAGAGTGTGCTCCAAGGGCTGCAAGGAGGAGGGAGCAGCTCTCAGAGGAGGCTTCCCAGAGGAGGTGTGCGGGGCCAGCCAGAGAAGAGGGCTGCTGGGCACTCCAAACACGGGCAGACAATGAAGCAGTGTCAGGGAAAAGTGTGTGCTTCAGCCAAGACCAGGCAGCGTGGGGTGGGGAGGTGAGCTGGAGCGCGGGAGTCAGCCGAGGGCCGAGCGCAGCTCTCTCCCGCGGCACCGCCCTCCACACAGCCCCCTACCAGCCCCGCTCCCTCTGCTTCCTCTACACCTTCGCCAACCCCGGACTGAAGCTTCTGAGTTCACACGATGCCACCTCTCCAGAATGTGAATTCTTTTGGAGTAAAGACCATGGCAGAAACGGGGCAGTGTCTAGTGCAAAAGGAATACATACAATGACATTTTTAGAGACGGGTAATAAAAAAAGTGTCAGGGGAGCAGGAGTTCGAGAGAACTGAAGAAAAAGGATGACACTGACAGTGAGTATGAAAACTTAATAAACTTTTAGAAAAGTGGGGAAGGGGGCAGCTGTTCTAGCCATCATTGTCCTGCACACTTCTCAGGCACCCTAAGATGCCTACTTTGGAACAATCAGACCCACGTCTTACTTCAGGTCCCTCTATGCCACCGACAAACAGTTGCTACTCCTAAACCTTCACCCCGGGTATCAGCAGGGGCCAGCTTCTGCTCTGGGACTTCCTTCTCACTGAGGCCTCTTGCCTGTTCACCTTCCCTTCAAAATACATCATCTGGATCCCCGCCAATTCTAAGAAGTTAAAGTTCACGGCAGGAATGTTCTCAAATCCCCCTGAAGGGGAAAGAGGATTGGAACTCCTCCATCTTGTAGTTGGGAAAACAGAGGTGCAGAAAACAGACATAAATCACACATCTGGTTGGCGAGAGATAGAGTTATGGTCAAGGGCTCCTTTGTCCTTCTCACAATCACCCTCTAGATTAGGAATCCTCAAACTTGGCTTATTATCAGACCCACCAAGGCAGCTTCTTAAAGATACAGAAGCCCAAGCCCAGCCCTGAATACTGAAGCAGTAGGTCTAGATAGAGGCTGGCATTTCCATTTTGCAACAGGTCTCCTGAGGACTCCCGAGTCACAGCCCGCTTTGAGAGTCACTGCCCTGGTCCACCTTGCCGTGCACGAGGAAGGTGAATCTGGGGTGGTCTGTATTCAGTCTCTGATTGTGCAAGGTCACAGCATGAAATGAACAGGTCACGCTGACGGCAGGCAGAGAGCTCAGGAAGGACTGTCGCAGTCAGAGGCCCTACCTTTCTGCCCAGCAAGCGGAGAGGAAGCAGGCACTCAGGAGTGTTGTTCCGGGAGCTGTTCACCACGGAGGAGACTCGGTGGAAGGTGATGTTCTCCGTGGGGTGAATTAACTTCAGAGCTTCTTGAGCTGAGACCTCCCCGAAGTCCAGCCACATAGAGACTGCCTCCTCTCCATCTAGTATGGCAGGCATCCTAGCCCGTGCGGTGAAGACAGTGGTCGGGAGACGGGGGGGGGGGGGGGGGGGGGGGGGGGGGGCGGGGGGCGGCGGGGAGAGGCCTGGTCAGCTGAAGCGCAAACTGCCCCAAGCAGCAGCTCACCCTCCCTCCGCGCCTCACGTGCCAGTTGCTGCCCGGTGTCCCCCCCACCCCCAGGGACCAACAGGGCACAAAACTCAACACCAGGAGACCCAGCTTAACAGAGTCAGATGGCAAAGACAGTGCCCCGTGCTATGAGTGGATCCACTCCAGTGTACACGCTAGCAAACTGGTGACCTTTACGACACTCCAGCCTAGACTTAAAGGGAAAATAAACCCTGGAAAACGTGTCTATCAATAATACTCTCCAGCCTTATCACCCATGGAAGATTTGTCTAAGAAAGAGCTATTTATATAATTGTGAACAAAAAGAAACTATGGCTCAGAAAAGCAAAGAGCCTGCCTCAGATGACTCCTGGTACCCAGCAGATGTTAGGAAAAGATCCCTTGTTTAGCCCCCAATTTTATGTTCTGGGCCAATGCAAAGAATGTACACACTTCATTGGTGGGTGGTACAGATAGGAGATAAATGCGTTAACATCTATTCTAATAATTATTATTACTTCAAGAAGTCAAACATTTTAGTTTATTTTAATTTAATTAATTTTTTTGGCCGCACTGCACGGCTTATGGGATTCTTAGTTCCCTGACCAGAGATCGAACCCGGGCCCTCAGCAGTGGAAGCACAGAGTCCTAACCACTGGATCGCCAGGGAATTCCTCCAAACAGGTACTTTTAAAAAGTGTTTTAAGGGACTTCCCTGGTGGTGCAGTGGTTGGGACTCCAAGCTCCCAATGCAGGGGGCCCAGGTTCGATCCCTGGTCAGGGAACTAGATCTCACACACGTGCCGCAACTGAGAGTTTGCATGCCACAACTAAGGAGCCCACATGCTGCAACTAAGGAGCCCACCTGCCACAACTAAGACCTGGGGCAACCAAATAAATTTAAATAAATCAATAAATATTAAGGAAAAAAAAGGGTATTTTAAGATCTTTGAAATCCAGATGCATTTTATGATGAATGGCATCTCTGTACTGTATCACACTTTAATTGGCAATAATTGGCAGCACTTTATTTTTCTTAACAATGTATAAAATAGTGGTACAAAATCTTAGATTAGATGAAATAGGAATTTATTTTAAGGTGAATTAGCAAAAACTAGAACTATTATATCCCATGAAAGCATCACTTCAGACAGAACGCTTAGGACAAGAGGGCTAAAATCGGTAATCCAGTGTGTGCAGCACTGCGTTCTTTCCAGCAAAAGATCATAAAATTACTTCTGAGGACACTCAGATCTGGCAAAAACTGTGAAAGTGTTACACAAGTGTAGTCAGTTCTGCTAACGTTTGTTTTTTATTTTATTAAATATATTTTTAAATTATTTATTTATTTATTTGTTTGGCTGCTTTGGGTCTTAGTTGCAGCACACAGGATCTTTGTTGCCTTGTGCGGGATCTTCGCTGCAGCATGCGAACTCTTAGTTGCGGCATGCATGTGGGACCTAGTTCCCTGACCAGGGATCGAACCCGGGCCCCCTGCATTGGGAGCGCAGAGTCTTAGCCACTGGACCACCAGGGAAGTCCTGTAACGCTTGTTTTTAAAATGAAAATCTGTTCCAATGTGATTGATCTATTAGAACATAATGCAGATTTTGCCTTTGCTTATATACGGTTTTGTCTGTGAGAAACACAAAGTGAACACAGAAAACTGCACCCCGCTGAACTGAGCCTTGTAAGAGTACACAAAATGCACACATCTCAAACACTGACGGCTACCTTGGCTCACTGCATATTATCCTCCAAAGTTGTGTTCTGTTCTCATTTTGCATTTGTAAACTTTTCTCTATATTAAAAAAACTATTCATTCAACATCTCAAACATGTCTAAGCTTCCTGGCTCAAACACGCTAAGCAGTGCATGCAAACAGAAAACTTGTAAGTCTTGACGAGAAGCTTGAAATAATAATAAAGCGTCTTGAAAGCAAGAAGAGAACATGTGATATCTCCCGAGCAAGAGACATAAAGGATCCACAACAGTAACAGGGCTGGGAAAAAAGGAACATCCACGGCTGGAACAATTGCAAGAAGTGTTATAAAGTCAATACCAGCCAGGTCTGAAGGAATAGAAGCAATGGAAAGATATGGACTGAAAGCCGAACAGTAAAAAAACTAAAAAACTGGAAGCTTTCTCACAAAGAGAATGCCCTCTCTATACACAAAGACCACACAAACACCACAGAGGTGGCTCCTCTTAGTGCTAGTAATGGCTGTTTTGGTGGCCCCAAACACTGCTGCCATTTCCAGAGCTCTCAGCTGTTGGGAGAAGACATGAGTACAGATGAAGATGCTGTTAGGGAATTTCCACTAGTGATACTGAAGTTAATTGGAGGAGGCCACACATTGGACCAAAATGTTCAGTTTTGATTAAATACGTATCTATTATAAAGGCATGCCTCGAAGGAACAACGTTTCAAAGGCAGAAGAACATGCCCCAGGATTTAAGACTGCAAAAGACGATAATTTTGCAGAATCTTCCTTCTACCACTGCACAATAACACAAGCTGCAACTCTTGCGACACTCACTTCCACAAGTCAGTTTCAGGTCTTTCTAAGGTAAAGTGCCATATTTATTGTAATATCTATGTACTTCTTAACCACTTAATGCATGGAACGATAGTACTGTTTTTACTAGATTCCTATTTTTTTTTTTTTTTTACTGTGTCACTGACAAAATTTTTAAGTGTTGTCCCCTTAGTCCCACTTTTCCCGTAAGTCCTATGGTTTTCATAGTGCAATTTTGCATAGTGTGGTGATTTTTAGGAATGCATATCATGTTACAGCCAAACTGACTATACTTTGTGAAGCAACTGTCTTACTTTCCTACTCTCTAAATCTGTGCGTACAGAAGCTGCCTATCTAAAAGCAAAGAGGACAAACCCTGCCCTGAATCCTTTTGGACCCAGGCATGAGAAGTGTGACTTGCCTGTGGTGGATGCCATTCAAGCCTTTGCAAGAATCCACTGTGATGATGGTGTAAGAATACAGGCAGTCTCCTCCCTCCGGGGGCTCCCAGCAGTCAAAGAGCCCGGCCATTGTCAGCGGCCTCCAGTTGTCCCAGACTTTCTCCCAGTCCTCAGGGCCATCTGCAGCACCCATGCTCTCTGACTGGAAGCAAAATCCATGGTAGATTAGATACTCAGCAGCCGCCTTCCCCCCTGCAGGTTGGGTACTATTACAGACTTGAGAGCATGGCGATCATTTTAGAAGTAATTCAGCCCATGCCTTTAGCATGGGTCCTCTTGATCCACTGTCGCAGAAGGAAAGAGGCTTGGTGGCAGATACTCACTGAAGCAATAGATTTATGGCTCCTTAATGCTTTCACAATACAGTTTAACACCTTCAGTGGATATTCAGGCCTTCCATGATCTGGATAATCATTCCGGCTTTCAATTACAATGTTAACTTGAATTAAGCCCAGCTATTTCTAAATGATGCCCTCATGCAATTTCATGCCCCTCTATCTCGCAGAAGCAACTTTCCTCTGCCCCAAAGGTCTTCCCTTCCCTTTTTCATCATGCCAACTCCTACTTGCCATTTAAGATTCAGTTCAAGGCCTAGAATACAGAAAGCTGGAAAGTGTCACCTCCACCCTAACAAAAAAAAAGGTAGAGAATCTAAATAACCATAACTTAAACTCATCAGAGAACTGAGGTCACAGGGCAACCAATTAACCTGAACTTTATGGAAAGACAGGGTCATCCAAGAGGAGATGAGACACCAGTACTGGCTTCCCAGTGGTAACAGAAGGAAAACAAGGCCTCCTTCGTGCAGCAGGTAAGAATTCAGATAAAATTATCATCAAATTGCTCGATGCAGAGTGTGGGCTAGTCTGAGAGCACAGAAGCCCTGGGGGCTGCAGACATCAGGGAAGTTTGCCTCAGCTTGCAGACCACCCTCCACAGGTGCTATCGAGAGAGACTGGGGGCAGGGGACTGGAGAAAGCTTCCTTGCCAATGTGTGCTAGACACGGGGAGCTCTTTTGCCTCAGGGATGGTGAGAAGCCTCAGCTGGTCACTTCTCCTCTAAAGAACAAAAACCTTAAGGGGCCAAGGGGAAAAGGGATAAATCCTATCGCTCCTAAGATACAGGTAAAGACCCCCTGAAGCTGGAAAAGGGCAAAAGAAAAAAACCCTCTACGCCCCTGGGGAAGGAGCAGGATCACTGAGAAAGCTTGAGCCTGAGAGCCAGGGACACAGCTTTGCTTAAGACTGAGACTGAACCAAGACAATGGAGAACTCTCTCCACCTCCCTGCACACCAAATGACAAGCAACAGCAGTCTACCTCTGGGGGAGGGGCAAGAGCATGGAGGCTCAAAGGGACGTAACAACAGCTGCAGGGAGCAGGGCTACTGAGAAAAACCCTCTGGAAAACCAACCCTTACCCTAAACACAAGGTGACAGCAGAGAAATATTTAAAGCCTGTGGTGCACAACAAAACCAAACCCAGTTCAGCTCCGGACAAGGTCAACTCAACCTCGGACATTAATGGCCTAATAAAAGAATAAACAGGGACTTCCCTGCTGGCGCAGTGTTTAAGAATCCGCCTGCCAGTGCAGGCAACGCGGGTTCGATCCCTGGTCTGGGAAGATCCCACATACAGCAGAGCAACTAAGCCCGTGCGCCGCAACTACTGAGCCACAACTACTGAAGCCCGCGCGCCTAGAGCCCGTGCTCCACAACAAGAGAAGCCACCGCAATGAGAAGCCCGCACACGGCAACGAAGAGCAGCCCCCGCTCGCCGCAACTAGGGAAAGCCTGCGCGCAGCAACGAAGACCCAAGGCAGCCAAAAAAGAATAAACATATCCATTTCCAGACACAAATATTATTGATCTCAGTCTCTGTCCTATCTACTATGTCTGGCAATCAATAAAAAATTATAAGACATACAAAAAGCCAAAAATAACCAATGAATTGCCAAGATATATAGAAATCAACAGGACCAGACTCAAGAGATTACATTTCCCAAATGCTGAAACTATCAGACAGGAATTTAAGTGTAATTACTATGTATATATATTAGCTATGTATTACATATATATATATAATAGCTCTTATAGAAAAGGTAGACAACATGCATGAACAGGCAGATAAGCAATTTCAGTGAAATAAGAAAGAACAGTGAACTTAAAAACAGGTCAATAAAAATCACTCAAACTGAAACACAGAGAAAAAAGAATGAAATGTACATAAGAGAACATCCAAAAACTATGGGACAATATCAAACCGTCTAACACATATATAATTAGAATGCCAGAAAGAGAAGAGAAAATGGGGCAGAAGAAATAGTTGAATAGATAATGGCTGAGAATTTTCAAAAAAATAGGAAAGACATCAAACCAAAAATGCAAGAAGCTCGGAGAACATACCAAACACACAAAGACACAGACACAGATATACACTGCTGATGATACCTTTTCTGTTTTGATTTGGGGGAAGTAGATGAAGTAGGGCTGCGTCCGGCTTGTTCTCTGACATCGCTGCCACTCATAGAAACCATCTGCTAAAACAACACAGCGTCTTCCCTTTCCCAGAGGCACCTGAGGGAAAACATGAGCAAGATATGGTCTTAGTGATGGAAACACGTTTCATGGACTTAAAATCTCAGATCTGCCAATGTGTGACCTCAGAGCAGTTAATTCCTCTGTATGTCACACTTCTTATGTATAAAGTCACACTTACACAGATGTTGAAAAGATTAAATAATGTACATAGCAGGAAACAGGCACTGTGGTAGCTAGTCTCCAGAGCTGGCCCCCCAGAGAACCACGCCTACCAATGTTCACATACTACGTAGTCCCCTCCCTCAGGGATCTCAGGCTGGCTCTGTATGACCAACAGAACGCAGCAGAAGTGACGCTGTTATGATTTCCAAGGCAAGGTCACAAAGCCCTGCAGCTCCCGCCCTGCTCCCCTGGATGGTGAACTCTGGGTAAGCCAGATGCCGTGTGAGATGCCTGACCACCTTGACACCCCCTAGCAGGCACATGGAAAGGCCTCCAGTTGTTCTACTCATCCCAGCTGACGTGTCACACATGTGGGTTAAGAAGCCACCTGGGACATCCAGCTGTCATCTGACTAGAACTACATGAGAACCTCTGGTTGAGTAAAAACTGTCTAGTTGAGCCCAGGCAGCCCATGGTTTATTATGAGAAATAATAAACTGTTGTCTTGGCATGCTTTGTCACACAGTAATAAAGAGAACAGCACTCTACATTAATAACTGGGAACACACTTTGGAACTATTTCTCAGGTATATAAGGCACTAATAGTTCTGTTAGATAAAATATCAGAATATGTGCCTTTTCCCTAGACCAGCTACCTACCTTAAAGGACCGTTTCTCCATTATGGTATCACTACGACAGTTGCTAGTGTTGTACTGCAGCTTGGAAGGATCAGCTTCTTTAAACCAAGATGGGACCAAGCCCCACCGCATGGGAGCAATGATACGCTCAGATGAGTCTGCGCCCTGCCACGAAAAAGGTTAAGATCCAGTGAGGAGATCATAATGAAATTTAGAAAACCTAATTCAGTACATGCATTACGTTACTACTAGTATCAAAATACAAAGAGGATTATTAATAGGGAAAGATTCTACTTGAAAACAATTTTAATGACGTATCATGATGTGAGTAATTTGAGTTCTCTAGCAACCATATTTATTAGAATGTATGACATTCTGCTTGGGTAGGATGGGGGATACAAAGAGCTTTAATTTCTGTAAACTTTTAATGAGTGCCTACTGCAGGAGAGACATAGTACCAGGCCCTGCACTTCACATGGCCCCAGCTCTCAAGAAGCACACGTTACAGGCAACCATCATACAAAAAGGTACATGCTATGATTAAGGGATACATAGGGTAGTATGGGGGCACATGGAAGGTGCTTAACCTCAAAGGGCTTGCACTATAACTCGTGAGGCCACACAGACATTAAAAATATGAAGTGATAAGATACCATAGGCTAAGGGCCATATAAGTGGTACACACAAGGAGTGTCAAAAAAGTTCAGTGGAGAGTGATCTGTGAGAGATGGAATGGAGAAGTATTATCAACTCCTTGGGAAGGGCAGAGGGGAAGGAATAGGGTGAGGTGGTTCTTGGATTGGATCCCACAAGAGGTATAGGAATCAGACAGAGAAGAGATGGGAGGAAAGACCAGATATGAAATTAGAGGCCGTGTCAAGAATGTGCAGGAAGTGGTTTTGTGCAGCCAAGTTATAGCAAGCCTGAGGATGCTATTTGTAGGAAGGCCTGCTTACAGGATTGGCCCTCAGTTAGGATCTGAGAACTTGGATTTTTAGTGTTTCCACCTTTCCCTAACTGATAAAGATGGTATACTATGCCTACTTTGGGCAAAAAATGAGGTTTATGCTGAGTACCTGCTTTCCTTCTAGGAGTCTAGAACTTTGGTACTTGCCAGGCAGAGAGTGCCTAGATGACCAGCCCCCGACCAAAACCTTGGGCCTAAGTTTCTAATGGGTTTCCCTGGGCAGAAACACTGCACGTTACTACATTTTTCACTGCTGGAGAGAAAACATGCTTGGTGTGCCCCCTCACAGGAAGGAGAGACGATAAGGAAGCTTGTGCATGAATTTCTCCAGATTTCTACTTGTTTCTTTTCCCTTGCTGATTCTACTGTGTATGCTTTCACTGTAATAAAGCTTAGCCACGTCACATGCTGAGTCCTTCGAACGCACCTCCGAATGTGGGGGTGGGGTAGTCTTGGGGCCTCACCCTCAACACATGGTTGTTAAACTTTTTTGGGGTAACTGGTCCCTTGAGAATTTGATGAAATCTATAGATTAAAACACACACACACACGCACACACACTATTCTCACGGTGTACTACACTGAGTTGGAAGACACCAGTGAGCAGAGAGTACATTTTAGGTTCTACTAGGGTGGTACAGTAGGTCTGGTGACAGTAGTGAGAATAAAAGACATTCAAAAGATAGAAAGAAAAAAGAAGAAAAGAAATTGTGGTGTCAAATGGACAAAGAAAACAGCGATGATTAAGTTTTCAGGCCCAGAAGCCTGAAATAATGACGGTGCTATTGAACAAAAGAGAAAAATCCGAAAAGAGGTTTGATGTGGGGAAAGATCACATGTTGAATTTCAGGTAACAGCGGGAAGTCTGTGGCAGCTTAGAAAAAGGGTCCCAAAGTCTTTGACGCTTCTCCCATCAAGAGCTGTGTGGGGGACCTATGTGCCCTTTTCTTGAATCTGGACGGGCCTGTGACCTGCTTCTATCCAACAGAATGTGGCACGAGTGACACTGTATGATTACTAAGGCTAAGTCAGAAAAGGTTTTTCAGCTTCCTCCTTGTTTGCCGAGACACTGCCTTCGCTGCCCTGAGCTGCCATATAAGAAATCCAGCCACCTTGGTGAAAAAGCCCAGGCTTTGTGGAGAGGCCACATGTAGGGGCTTTGGTCAAAAGCCCCAGTTCAGAGCCAACATCAACTGCCAGATAAGAGAGTGAAGATGCCTCTATTTATTTATTTATTTTTTGGACTGTGTTGGGTCTTCGGTTCGTGCGAGGGCTTTCTCTAGTTGCGGCAAGTGGGGGCCACTCTTCATCGCGGTGCGCGGGCCTTTCACTATCGCAGCCCCTCCCGTTGCGGGGCACAGGCTCCAGACGCGCAGGCTCAGTAGCTGTGGCTCACGGGCCTAGTTGCTCCGCGGCATGTGGGATCTTCCTAGACCAGGGCTCGAACCCGTGTCCCCTGCATTAGCAGGCAGATTCTCAACCACTGCGCCACCAGGGAAGCCCGGAAGATGCCTCTAGATCAGATGTTGGTAAACTTTTCTCTAAAAGGCTAAATATTAAGTACTGTAGACTTTACAGTCTTTGTTATAAACGCTATTATAGGGACAGAGCAGCCATAGACAATTGATAAATGGATGTTGCTCTGTCCCATAAAATTTCATTTACAAAAATGATCAGAGGGCCCTAGTTTTCTGCCTCCTGCTCTAGATGATTCTAGCCCCAATGCCTTCTCAGCTGAGGCCCCAGACTCCAGGGAAGAGACAAACCATACCTGCAATGCCTTCTCCTAATTCCTCACTGGTGAACATAATATAAAGGTTGTTCTGAGTTACTGGAATAAAATCCACAGACAGAGGTTTACTATGTCCAACAAGCATGTGGAATTAAAGCTTAGGAGAGAGGCAGCATGGTACAGAGAATGGGTCAGCAAACTTTTTCTGTAATGGACCAGACAGTAAATATTTTTGGCTTTCTGAGTCCACACAGTCTCTGCTGCAACTCAACTCAACTCTGCCACCGTTGGTAGTGTGAAAGCAGCCAAAGAACAAGTGAGCATGGTTGTATTCTAATAAAACTTTATTGATAAAAACAGGCAGTGAGCCAGATTTGGTCTGAGGACCATGGTTTGCCAACCTCTGGTATAAAGGAAAGAAAACGGCCTTTGTAAGAAGACCCTGGTTCAAAAGTCCCTTCTCTGCTACTTATGAGGTTAGATGTGTGGCATGGAATAAGCACACTAATTGTAGTTTAATATTTTTTGAGGTTATGATGAAAAAGAAACAGCAAAATCTTCTATACAAAGGTGACTGGTAAAGCCATTAGGATAAAGTTTCTTAGAGAGCAAATCAATCACAGGATCAAACCTGGGGGTACAAAAACAAAAAGGAGAAATGAGGAAAAAGTACAGTCCAACGAAAAGTTCCTAGAGAGATAAAAGCAGAATGAAAAAAGTTGAGAGGATGGAATTCCAAGAGGGGAACTGTCAGTAGTAGTGTCTTAGAAGGGCTTCCCTTTTTTTTTTCTCTTAAATTTATTTGGCTGCACCGGGTCTTAGTTGCAGCACGTGGGATCTTTAGTTGCGGCATGCGGGATCTAGTTCCCTGACCAGGGATCGAACCCGGGACCCTCGCACTGGGATCGCGGAGTCTTAACCACTGGACCACCAGGGAAGTCCTGGGCTTCCCTTTTGTTTAAAGCTAATTCCTCCACTGTGCTCTTCACAGGATCCTGTCCCACTTCTTTCAATATCTTGCCTGTATTAGTTAATCCCCTTGCCATACAAACACACACACACACACACACACACACACAACACAGACCCATTCTTGTTATACATGGCAGGTAGGTTGTACAAAGTTGCCACGAACACTGAAGTAGGGAACACTGAACTGCGGCTCTTAGGGGAAACACCGTTAGGTTGCCAGGAACCTATAGTGACAACATTTTCATCAACTGATCAATATACAACCTTGTCTTCTGTGTGTTTTTAACATATTTATTATTATATGTTAAACTTTATTTAACATATATTGTTGGTTCATTAATGTTGAATTCATGACCAGCAGCCACAGTAACTCATGCCTGAACGAAGCGTCTCTAACACATGTATTTTCTCTGTAAGGCATATTACGCCCTTCTTGCATTTAGGAATTCTAGCCTGCACTTTACCACTATGCTTGGGGACAATTTTAAACACTAAGATCACCAACAAAAAGCATAGAAATGCAAAAAACATGGCAATAAACAGATCTCAAAAAAGACACTTGTTTATAGTATAAAAAGTGAAACAAGAAAGTAGAACTTCATCTTACTTGATCTCAGTTAGGAATACATATTTGGGTAACTTGAATATTTCACCACTCTGTATGTCCACGAATGACTACAAAAGCATTATGAGTATTATTTTGGGGGTTACAAAGTAGGCAAGTAGGCAAATTTACCAACACAGAATCTATGAAGAATGAGGATCAACTGTACATATGTATACATATATACATACATACATACACACATACATACACACATATATACATGCATACATATATACATGCATACATACATATATGCATACATACATATATGCATACATACATACATACGTATATACATGCATACGTATATACATACATACGTATATACATGCATACGTATATACATGCATACGTATATACATACATACGTATATACATGCATACATATAGACATACATATATACATGCATACATATATACATATATACACACATACATATATATACATGCATACATATATGCATGCATATATATACATGCATACATACATACATACATATATACATACATACATATATACATGCATGTGTTGCTTCCTCCTTAAAGACAGAAGCAGCCTTTAAAACCAATAAACGAGCTCGCAGGATAACTAAGGAAAAGGTGATCCTGGAAGAAATGGTAGGGTAGAGAAGGAAGGAAGAGAAAGAATGTGTGAAAACACAGAGCTTTTGTAAATCCTCTTTCTCTTCCGGAATCAAATATGTCAAATGTACCTTCCAAGCAGAAGGGCTCCCTGCACAAAGCATAAATGAAAATAAGAGATAACATTATCTCACAGCCAACTAAACAATCTCGCATCAGAAATTTACAAGACAAAACTCTAGATCTGAGGTTCTGGACACGGGACAATTCTGACACCGCCCCCCCCCCCCCACCTTCACTTCACCAAGCCCGGGGGTGAGGGCTGGTCCACTGGCATCGAGTGGGTATATCGTGTGGGTATTTGGCAATGTCAGGAGACATTTTTGGTTATGATGACCTAGGGAAAACTGGCATCTACTGGGTAGAGGCCAGTGACGCTGCTAAACATTCTACAAGGCACAGGTCAGCTTCCCACAACAATTATCCCACTTAAAATGTCAATAGTGCCAAGGCTGAGAAATCATGCTCGTACGAATTCCACTGATCACCTTTAACCTGAGTGTGTTCAATGGACAATTGTAAACCAAACCCAAATACAGGGCTGCCCCATACTGGGAGCAATGAATAGAAAGCAGCTTCTAAGCCAAAATACTGAAAATATTGCTCAATATTAGTCATCTTTTCCTCTACCCTCTTGGACTTGTAACCTGAACAGCTGGTAGCACCAGGGGTAGATAAATGAAAGAGGAAGTAACTTGCAAGTCAGTGGCTTCAAATGCAAATGTTACAATCTATACACATGTGCTGACATTGATGATACGGATTAGTGATCTGAAATAGTTCGATTTTCGCTTTACAATTTACGATGTTCATTTTCAGATAAATGAAACCTCAAATATTTATCAAAATTAGGAAACCCTAGCAATCTTTATAAAATTTATTGGAGATGTGGAGTCAAAACATTCCATCAGCAAACTGACATCACTGACAGAAGAGGAGGGCTATGCGTGTTTAGGGGCTCCACCTTCCCCATTCCTAGTTCCAGGAAGTATCCACTGGAGTGGCAACAGTGGACGGGACCTCGGTACCAGCTCTTCCCTCACTGCCTGGGTAACCCAGGACCACTCACAATCTTTCTACACTTCTGTCTTTACATCTGTTAAAGTTTTCTTCCAGCTAACATTCATTCTATAATTTTAATGATGTGGTACAAAGAGAACCAAGGCTAAAAAATAAGAAACCTCACACAGTTAATCCTTCTTTCTCTTCAAATTATGCCTCCCTCTGAAACGTTTTATTTTTTCCTTTCCCAGTCAAGGTTCCCCATGATATTGATTTTACTTTGATTTGCCTCTCATTAAAAAAAGTCTGTTTAGTTTCAACAAGTATGCATCCACTAAAAATGGCTCGAGAATAAACTATTTCATGTAAATGGCTTCATTCAACCAAAAAGATCAAAGTCATCTGGTATTTTTTTTTTCTAAAATAATCTGATCCCTGTAACGGAAAAATGAATCTTTTTTGACTATCATATTATCACAACAGTTCTGAAGAGTATGCAGCAGGGGGTATAGTCAATTGTATCAAGTGACTTAAGCATTATGGATCAGAAAGAATAAAAATCCAAGATGGAAACAATCAGGATTTTAAAAAAACATATCAAGGATATTTAAAATATTTAAGACATGGAAGAACTACTAATTTCTGGAATGAAGCATTTTTATTACACTACAGGTATGCACGCATACAGACACACACTCCCCCTCTTTCAGGAGATAAAGCCAAGAACCAAAACATGATTATAAATTATCGGCCACTCCAACACTACAGAAGTAGATTCTACCAAGATAAAGAATGCAATTAAACTTCATAATGCCAAAGCAAATACCTCTGTTCCTAGCTTCAGTAAAAGACAAACATAAAAAGATTGAAGACGCAAGCAGAAAGAATAGAAACTTAAATGTTCAAGAAACGTCAGAGGTGTTTTTAGACTAGCTAGTCTTAGTCCTGCCCTAAGCCCAGAGATTCTGACTTCGCTGGACTCATAAGAGGCATGGAAATCCTTTTTTTTTTTTTTTTTTTAAAGATATTGAAAGGTCCCTGATGATCAGTGAGGTCTGAAAGACGCTACCTTAAACAGCGCTTTCAAATGCATATGAACCGGGCAGGCAGCAGGGCTGGCGCGCCTCGTGCAGAGCAGCACGCAGCTGGGGCCCCAGGAACAGTGACCCGTCCCGGAGGCGTCAGCACAGGCGCAGCGGCGGGCGCAGGGCAGGTCCGCGCTCACCTTCTCCACGTGCAGCCGGGACAGGAGCACCGGGCTGCTGGACTGCGGGCTCTTGTTGTACGACGGGCAGTACCGGTCCGGGTCCCTCCACTCTGGGAGTCGCCGTTGGCCCTGCCGGTCCCGGTAGGCGCAGGCCCGGGCGAGGACCTCCTTGGGCAGGTGGCAGGACGTCCGCCCGCACATCCTCGGAGCTGCGAACACCGCGGGCCCTGGACGCGAGGACGGGGTTCGAGCGCCTCAGACGCGGGTCTCGGGCCTCGGCCCCCTGGGTCTCCCTCCGCGCCCCGCCCCGCCCCACCCTATCCCCACCCCAGGCCCGCGCGCCGGGCTCACAGGGACACCTCCCGCCCCGCGGCCCGGCCGGGCGAGGAAAGGAAGCTTCTCGGCCGGGGGCTCCTCCTGCCCCGCAGGCACCGGCCTCTCCCGCTCTGCCCCGCTCCCTCCGGGACCGCTGACCCCGAGGACCGCGCCCCACCCCCCACCCCCACCCCCACCCCACCCCCGCCGCCCGTCCGGTCTCACTTCCCTCTCAGGCCCGCCGCCCTCCCATCCCGCCTCGGCCCCGCTCACCGCCGCTCAGGCCCCGGCCGTCCCACTTCGCCTCCCCCTCAGGCCCGCCTGCCCGTCCGCCCGTCCCCTCCTCACCTCCACCTCAGACCCAGCGTCCGCGTCGCTCTCGGCGCGCCCGCGTTCCCCGCGCCAGGCCCCGCCCCCCGCGCCAGGCCCCGCCCCCAGCAGGCCGGCCCAACCCCCAGCGGCCGGCGGTTCCGCCTAGCGCTGGGGCTTCTTCCCCTCCCGCACCGTGCAGAGGGTTGGGGCTGTGGGACCTGACAACCCTGAAGGAGCCCGAGCAGGAGCCGCTGATTGTCTCGAGGACTCGTCCTCCGTATGGGCCGTTCCCCCGCGGGGTTAACTCCCTCCCAGGGCGAACCTCGGGAATGGGCCGGGAAGGGTCCCGAGGGTGCAGGCTGGCAGAGACCCTAGATGCGACCCGGGGGCCTGCAGCCCCCTCTCCGTACAGCGGGAACCACAACTCCAGGGCACCGGGTTCTCGTAGGGGTGAAATCGGGAAATTTTCTTTACTTCGCAGTCCTACTAACGGCCCATAGTTTCGGGCAAAAATTGAAAAACCATCAGGAAAACTGCCATGGATCGCCCAAGTCACTCTGAAACTTCGGTGGGCACCACCACACTTTCCAAGGCCCATTTCCCCACCCTCAAACCGGAATCTCTAAGGGTTGAGGCCTATGTTTTTTAAAAATAGTCTTTACAAGGTGTATTTCAGCCACAAAATTGGCAAACCACCTGGCTTGTGTTTAAAAGCCCAGCAGAGGAAACGAGTGACTTCTGCTCTGTAAGGGCTGTTCCTCTGGCGGAAGTGCACCGGCCACCTCAGACCCGGCACTAGGCAACAGCCAGGTAATCCACCCAAACCCTCCGGCCTCACTCATGTCCTGTAAAAGGAGGGTGGTTTAAGGGCAAAGGCTCAACGCCTGCCAGCTGCTGTCATTCCCTCAGCAAACCTGCACTGCTCCTGCTCCTGGGCATGGGGCTCGGACGGAGGCCAGTGAGAGGGTCCCGCCTCATGGTAAGTACAGTGGCAAAGGGCTGCAGGTGCAAAGGGGACGCGGAGGTGTTCTTGGTGGTAGGGAAGCCGGACCCCTAAGCACGAGTCTGCAGAAGTAGCAGTCATTCAATAAATACATGCTGATTTATTTATAGGGATAAGATGGTTCCTTAGGGGATCAATTCAAGAGGTGGTGCAAGCACGTTATTCATTTGAGATGTCCCTTCCCTGGCAGGCAAGGCAGCAAGCTCTAGGACGAGCTGAAATCACCCCCTCTTTCCAAAGTTACCCTCAGCAGGGGGTTTTGGGGCAGGGGTTAAATTAAAAAAAAAAACAACAAAACTCATTGATTCCTAATTCCTAATTTGAATACAATTGGCTTGGAAAGGAGTTTCCACTGGGTTCATAAGGAAGGCCTGACTTCTGCACAGTGTTGGGGGGGAAAGGGTAGGATGTGATCCTATGCAGGCTGGCCTCCTAGCCCACAGACGCCAAGATGATGTCCACTGGCAGCTCCTCTGAACTTCTGGCTGTCACCTGCATTGTTACTGTGTCCAAAAGCAGCAGCCGGGAGCGCACCAGGATGTCGTGACCCCCCCGGAATACGCCTGGAAGAGAAGTGAGAAGGACAGGTGTGTAGGGCTGGGAGCTGGGCTGAGAGGGGCACCTGCAGCAACTGGCGAAGGCAGCTCTGGGGCTTGAGGTGGGAGGGGCCCGCAACCAGGAGCACTGGCTGAAATCCCTGCGTGAGGCCCTGGGCACATCACTTTACCTCTTGAGCTGCAGCATCATCAATGATCTCAGCAGAGATCACTCTACTAGCTGTATTTCACGCTTCGGCCAAGCTAAAATGAATTAGTGGACACCTACGGCTTGTGTCTGACATCACAGGGGCGCTCACACACGCTGCCGGAATCTAAGAGCACAGACGAAGGGACAGCCCCACCATGACAAAACCGCAGCGCAGGTGTGTGCAAACCCCGGGGGACTGGGTTGCTTCACTGTGGTCAGAAATGATGGGCTTGGGGGCTGTCAGCTGTGAGCAGGGCACTGAAGCAGAACTACTTCCTAACCCTGTTTATAAACACTAAGAAAAAAATTTCCTTTCGTTCATTGTTTTAGGTGTGTGATAAGCGTATTGCCTCCCTTTTAAACAAAGGGTCATTAGCTTCTAGAGAAGCATACAGATCAGAAACATTTACATATGAAATGTCTATATATGGAGTTTGCTCTAAAATAATCTGGGGGTGGAGAATGAGTATAGGTAGAGACGCTATCTGTTGTTGCAGCTGGAGGATGAGTACTTGGGGGTCCCATTTTTGTGTAAATTTGAAAATTTCCATGATAAGTGCTTAAAATCCCACTCCTATTAGAAAAGACCAACCAACCCAATAGAAAATTGGACAAAGGATCTGAAAACAATTCACAGAAAAGGAAATACAAATGGCACTTTGCATTTGAGAAGATACTTAACTTCCTTCAATATACAAGAAATGTAAAGTAAAACTACACAGAGGGTTTCCCTGGTGGCGCAGTGGTTAAGAATCCGCCTGACAATGCTAGGGGACAAGGGTTCGAGCCCTGGTCCGGGAAGATCCCACATGCCACGGAGCAACTAAGCCCGTGTGCCACAACTACTGAGCCTGCGCTCTAGAGCCTGCGCACCACAACTTCTGAGCCCGTGTGCCACAACTACTGAGGCCCGCGTGCCTAGAGCCCGTGCTCCGCAACAAAGAGTAGCCCCTGCTCACCGCAACTAGAGAAAGCCTGCGTGCAGCAACGAAGACCCAATGCAGACAAAAATAAATAAATTAAAAAAAAAAAACTACATGGAGACACCATTCTTTACACCTGACAAAGATCATAAAGTTTGATAACACATTGTGTTGTCCAAAGTGTGGGAGAAAAGGCATACAATTCCTATGGAAGGCAACTGGAAATATTTACCAAAATGAAAAATGCACTTTGACCTGGTAAAGCCTTGGGAAACTTACCCTACAAATACCCTCAGTGCACATAGGCAAAATAAAGTGTGTATGTATACATGTATGTATGGGATTATTCCCTGCAGCACAGTTGTTTTTTTTTTAAATTTTTTTATTTATTATTTATTTATTATTTTTATTTTTGGCTGTGTTGGGTCTTCGTTTCTGTGTGAGGGCTTTCTCCACTTGCGGCGAGTGGGGGCCACTCTTCATCGCGGTGCGTGGGCCTCTCACTATCGCGGCCTCTCTTGTTGCGGAGCACAGGCTCCAGACGCTCAGGCTCAGTAGTTGTGGCTCACGGGCCCAGTTGCTCCGCGGCATGTGGGATCTTCCCAGACCAGGGCTCGAACCCGTGTCCCCTGCATTGGCAGGCGGACTCTCAACCCCTGTGCCACCAGGGAAGCCCTGCAGCACAGTTTTTAACAGCAAAAGACTAGAATAGGGGCTTCCCTGGTGGGGCAGTGGTTGAGAATCCGCCTGCCAATGCAGGGGACACGGGTTCAGTCCCTGATCCGGGAAGATCCCACATGCCGTGAAGCAACTAAGCCCGTGCGCCACAACTACTGAGCCTGTGCTCTAGAGCCCGTGAGCCACAACTACTGAGCCCGTGTGCCGCAACTACTGAAGCCCGCGTGCCTAGAGCCCGTGCTCCGCAATGAGAAGCCACCGCAACGAGAAGCCCACGCACTGCAACGAAGAGTAGCCCCCGCTTGCCGCAACTAGAGAAAGACCGCGTGCGGCAGCGAAGACCCAACACAGCCAAAAATAAATAAATAAATTTATTAAAAAAAAAAAAAGACTAGAACAATCTAAATGTTCATCAATACATGAACTGGTTCTACAAAATATGGTCCATCCATAGAATGGAATAGTAATCAACTACAAAAAAGAATGAGCACAGTTTCGGATGATGAAAAAGTTCTGGAGTTGGATGGTGTGATAGTTGCACAACAATGTGAATGTACTTAACGCCACTGAACTGTACACCTAAAAATGGTTAAAATGGTAAATTTCATGTTACGTTAAAAAAAAAAAAAAAAAAGAGGAAGCTCTGAGTATCGATAGGGAAGTTCTCCAAGATGCACCATCAAGTGAAAACCAAGTGCAGAACAACGTATACACCACCTGTATATAGACATTTGAGTTTAAAAAGGGAAATGCGTACACATTTGCCTTTACATCCCTATGATCACAGGAAGGATCTACAGCATCCTTTATCATTTAACACTGGGTGCCTGGTGGAAGGGAAACGGAATGACTGGCAGCAAGTGTTGGGAGGGAGACATTCCACTGCAGGTCTCTTTATGCCCTGTGAACATTCAACGCTGTGAATTCTGAATTCCCAGGTTCCCAGGGGGGAGCCCTCAGCCCAGGATGCAGTGGCATCAAGACCCTTCCCACCAGAAATGCTGCTTACCTGCCAGGAGCAGCGTGTGCGTGTTCTTGTTATCCGGCACTCTGTCTGACCTCTCACAAGGGTGCATTCCTAAGAACTTCACAATATTGCCCACAGCCTCTGTGGGGAGAAATCCCAGTGTTATTAACCCACGACCTCCCCCTGGTGCCACCACCACTCCCCCATCCCCTGACCTCACTCTGCAGTTTGTAATGAAGTGGCATCTGAAGTACGTGCTCTAGACATGGCCCTGGATCTTTGGGGACTTGGGGGCAGGGGACGGGGGGAGCTCTTCAACAGTAGCCAAGGATCTTGTAAGGCAAGCAAGCCGGAAATGGCATCCCCAGGATTTACCTTCAAGTGTCTTGATGGTGGACAAGGTGAATGTTTCCTCCTTCTCAAACTCATCCCCTACCTCATCCCAGGCTGCTTCAAAGTTCAGCTTCATGACCTTTTGGATGTGATCAGCTACCGTGACTTCCAGATCTTCCAGCTGGGGAGATGCAGGGGCGCGTTAGGCACACAGCTCTAGGGGAGAGACACCTCCGAGCCTCTGCTCCGCTCTGGCCGCCCGCCCCTTCCCACCGCGCAGCCGCAGCTGCTTGCTAGGCACCGTGGTCAGGGGACAGGCACCACCTGACCGGCTCCCTGTCCTCAGGGTGCTCACAGCCAAGTGGTGTCCCCTCGGCAGAAAACGCCTCACCCGTTTACAGCCGTCCCTCAGTATCTGTGGGGACTGGTTCCAGGACCCCCTCGGATACCAAAATCGCAGATTCTCAAGTCCTTTATATAAAATGCTGCAGTATTTGCACTTAACCTACACACATCCTCCCTTATACTTTGAATCATCTCTAGGTTACTTATAATACCTGACACAATGTAAATGTTATGTGAATAGTTGTAAGTACAATGCAAACACTATGGAAAAAGTTGCCTTGTGTGGCAAACTCAAGTTTTGCTTTTTGGAATTTTCTGGAACACCCCCCCACCCCAATTCTGAATATTTTCTATCTGTTGGTTGAACACATGGAGGCAGAACCAACAGATATGGAGGGCCCACTGTCCTCATCCTCGGGTGGCAGCTGTGGGAACACATCACTCTGAAGCCTAGAGTAAGTGCCAGGCTGGACGGGAAGGAGGCCCGCATCCTGTGACTCAGCCGTGTCCTCCCTGGGGCCGACACGTCACACTGCCCCCCACCTTGAACTAACTGTACATAAACGTTCCCCATTCATTCACCCAACAGCTCTTCACTGAGTCCCTACTCCTGTGCACGTGTAAGGTGTTCACAAGTAGGACTCAGCTCCTACGGTAGAAGCTATGCCCCAGACCCAGCCCTCCTGTCCTAGGGCAGTTCCCGCCCTTAGGTCATTGCTGGCTCAGGGAAGGCCCATCCTCAACAATGGACCTGGGAGGACACAAGTGACCACCAGCTGTATTCGGTGACTGCCCCTCTGGACATGAGGGCTCTGACAAGCTCCATCCCAGGTTTAGTATCAGGGTCTGCACTCAGATGGCACTGAGCCACCGTGACCTGGGCAACCCCAGAACAACCGTGCACTCAGTTCCATGCAAGCTCCGAGAGCTGGAATCGGAAGGGCCGTTTCAGTGCACGAAGGACTGCTCAGCAGATGCACACTGCTCCGATTTCTCTCGAAAGCAATTTGACAGCATGAGTCAAAGTCCTTTCGTGCTTGGCTGTGTTGGGTCTTCACTGCTGTGCACGAGGTTTCTCTAGTTGCGGCGAGCGGGGGCTACTCTTCATTGTGGTGCGCGGGCTTCTCACTGCGGTGGCTTCTCTTGTTGCGGAGCACGGGCTCTAGGGCACACGGGCTCTAGAGCGAAGGCTCAGTAGTTGTGGCGCACAGGCTTAGTTCCTCCGCGGCATGTGGGATCATCCTGGACCAGGGCTTGAACCCCTGTCCCCTGCATTGGCAGGCGGATTCTTAGCCACTGCGCCACCAGGGAAGTCCCTCAAAAAAGTCTTAAAATCAGGCTTAGCCTTTGACCCAATTATTCTTCTAGGAATCTGTCCTAAGAAGATAACCTGAAATGCAGATAAAAATTTGTACCCAAAGGGATGCTTAATGTAGCATTTAAAAAGTGAAAATTTGGGAATTCCCTGGCAGTCCAGAGGTTAGGACTCCATGCTTCCACTGCTAAGGGCCCAGGTTCAATGCCTGGTTGGGGGACTAAGATCCCACAAGCCGTGCAGTGCGGCCAAAAAAAAAAAAAAAAAATTTTTTTTTAAAGTGAAAATTTGGAATCACAAATGCCAAGTGTTTAAGGAATACGAGGTCAAGTGAGTTAGAATATATTAAGATAAGGGAGTATCTTAAAGTCATTAAAAATTGTGTTTATGAGGTATTTGTAATGGCAGGAAAATACACTCTGGTTCTAAGTGAGCACAGCAAGATCTGTAATGTACAGAATAACCGCAACGATACAACTTCTCCCCCACCCCAGTCATTCCCAAGGACTATGGGTAATGTTTTCCTGTTTGTGTATACTTTGTTTTTGTATTTCCCAAGTTTTCTTTTTACACACGAACATGTATTTTTTTTTTAAGTTAAAAAAAAAATTCTTTCAAAACCAAAACCAGCAAGAAAATGCTTCAAGACTGGCTGTCAGCTCCTGAAGCCTCCTTGCCCCAGCTTCTTACCACATACTCATCCTCATAGCCTTCGTCGTCGGTCTCCCCGGTGGTGGGATCGCAGTCCTTGACAGTGAACTTCATCATGCAGCTGAACGTGCAGCCCACTGCGGGGAGGGAAGGCCGGGCGGTCGGGTAAGGTCCTCTGCGGGCGGGCGGCCACAGCCTGCCCTTTAGGCCTCAGCTGCATCTGCACTAGCAGCAAATGCCACCCGGCCCCACAAATCTGGACAGAGGGCACCGGCTTGTAGAAGGCAGGAGAGCCAGGTTGCAGCCCCCAGGAGCTGCCCTCACAGGCAAGGAAGAAAGAGGAAGGCAGAGATGCTGCAGGGTGCCTCCTGGAAAAAGCAACTGGTTTCTTTGGTTGGAGTGGACCTGGGACGGTCCATGTTTGTGCCTGTCTCTGGGCCTTCCTCTGTGCTCTCTCCTGGTACAATGAGAGAGTCCTGGTTTGAGGACCAGGCAGACCTGAGCTCTGCGTCCTACCAGCCACGTGAACTCAGACAAGCCATTTAACCCGAGTCTTACTTTCCTGCTCCCCAGGGGTCTATGAGGAGGAAATGAGCTGATGTGTGAAAAGCCCCCAGGACTTAGCCATCCTTCTCTTCTCCTCGGGACTGACCTCGAGGAGCTGAAGCTCTGACAGGAAGCAAACAGCTGGTGCACAAGCCACCCACCCCACCCCCAGGGGCTCCCACAAGGCCAGGGGGGCATCTGCAGAGGGGCTCACCCGCCGTGGGGTCTTCCTTGGGCAGGGCCACCAGCGTGTAGCAGGTCCCGGGCTGGTTGTAGGGCAGATTCCGGGCGGGCACGTAACACAGCACCTCGTAGGCCTCCGTGGGCTCCATCTGCACGGTGACGTTCTCCAGGGTCTGGTCGTTGAGTGTGTTTGTGCAGTCAAACTGGACCAGGGAGCGGGGGGTGGGCGCTGAGACACTGCCCTGGACCCAAGCCTGCTGCCCAGGAGCAGCCAGGAGGTCCTGCCTCTCACCCCAGGGCCACGCCGACGCCCATCCCAGGCCCCCGTCCCAGGCCCCCTGTCTGCACGTGGACACTCAGGAGCCACAGAGGCCCTGCATCAAGGACTCGAGGGACACAGCAGCTGGTCGTGGATCTGGCATCGGGCTGGGCTCCAAGCACCGGCGTGGGGTGCCAGGGCCCTGCGGGAGGGCCTTCCCCCAGCTCACCTGGAAGACCATGTGCTCAGGGAAGGTGTGTTTGGTGCAGCGGATCACGTACTCCGTCTCCGACTCAGTGAGGGCCACGGGCTCAGGCGAGGACTTGAAGAGGGGCCCCAGCCCCTGGAGCTCCGGCACTGCCGCCAGCTGCTCTGAAACCCCCAGGCCACACCTCACTCAGCGATGTCGCTAACCAATCCTCAGGCCTGGCCCTCAAGCTCTCCCACCCACTGAAGCAGTCACTCCCGATTTCCCGAACACACCCGAGCGTCTCCTCACCTCCCTCCCTCCGCTCAGCTTGTGCCAGCCACACGAAACACTCCGCCCCGCTGTCCCACACCAGACGCCAGAGCAACCAACGGACACTAGGCCCAACGTCCCAGGCCTAATCCATGTGGAGACTCCCTCAACCTTAGAAGCTCAGCGAGGATTCTTAAAAGAGGGAGACTGGGAAAAGACTAAGAGGAGCTGAATGCAGTGATGGCCACGGAACCAGGTGAAAGAACAAACTGGTCTTAGACATGTGGCAGTTAAGACAGTGGCCCAAAAGGAGAGGCTGCAGATTCAGAGTGTTGCAGAAAACCCAACCTAGTGTGGACGGTGGGCGTTTGGTAAGGCCTCTCCCTGCGGCCCACAGCCAGGTTCCAGCCCTGGCGAGTCCAGGTGAACAAGGCGTCTGGCAGCTGCCCCTATTCTACGGCAGGGGCAGAATTCCCCCCCGAGTGGTCATGAATCACCTGTGTCAGAATTACCTGGGGGTGAGGGCTTGTTAACAACACAGATTCTTGGACCCACCCCAGATCGGCTCTATCAAAATCTCTGGGTTTGGGATCCACCAATTTCATTTCTAACAAGTTTCCTCAGATGACTCTGATGTATACTGATATTTGAAGACCACTACTCAGGATTTTTAACTTGTCTTCCCAGTTAACTTGAACTTCATGTGGAAAAGAACTGTGCCTGAGGCCAGGGATTTGATATTCTGCCTGAGTAGGTACTCGATTCACATTTCAGGGATAGGGAGAGAAAGAAGTCATTATTATTATTTGGCCTTCTCCCCCCACAAAGAGGCAGCCTGTGTGCCTGCTTCAGCCCTCTGAACGTGCAGGCGATAAAAAGCCCAGAAAGAGCCAGCTTACGTATTAGGAGGCACATTCAGGACCCCTGTGAGCATCAGCCCCCAGAGTGCTTTTCTATGGGAATTTATTTCATTGGGCATCAAGTTTGTGGACATGCCCATTACTGCCTGGGGGATTCTGCTAGTAGCTATAAACTAATGCCCCTGAGTTTCAGACTTTTCATCAATAAAATAGATACAATAATCTTGTTCACAGGGTTGTTGTGAAGATAAAAGAGGCAATAAAGGTCAAGATCTAGCAAAGATCCTGGAACTTAACATGTGATCAATAAACATTAGGCTTCGGAAGGTCGTTTACAAATGGGCTTGAGTCCCTCAAAGAGGCTTCAAAGGAGTCTTCCTTGGAGGGCGTGGCAGAACAACGGCCCCCCAAGATGTGCACGAGCTAATTCCCAGAACCTGTGAGTATGTTCCCTCACTTTGCAGGGATTACGTTGGATCTTGAGATGGGGAGCGTCTCCTGGATTATCTGGGTGAGCCCAATGTGACCACAAGGTCCTGGTGAGAGGGAGGCAGGAGGGTCAGAGGCAGAGATGTGACTGTGGCTGTGCTTCTGGCTTTGAAGACAGAGGACGGGGGCTCTAGGCAAACGAATGTAGGTGGCCGCCAAAGACGAACCCCTCAGAGCCTCCAGAGGGAGCTCGGCACCGCCAACACGGCGGAACCCATTTTGGATTTCTGTCCTCGGAACAAGGTAATAAATTTGTGTTATGTTAAACCACTAACTTCGTGGTAATTTGTGACAGCAGCAAGAGAGAACTAACACACAAGGAAAAGTTTCGGATTAGAGTGATCCCAGTCGGCTCAGGATCCTAGTTTTGCTGAATCTGAGACAGTATGTTGATGGAAGACAGGGTTCGGGAAGGGAATGGAAAAGATGGGATTTAATTTAATTCAACGATGATCGGGAGCCTGCTGTGAGGAAGGAAGGCACTAAGTGCAGTGACAGAGAATACAGACGACAGAACGTAGAGAACTGCACAGGACCACGGAAGAGAAGGGAGGAGTCGGGGGGGGCATCACCAAGGACGAGGGACACGTGCTAGGCCTCAAAGGTAGGAATCTAGTGGATAACGTGGTCTGGCAACTGGACGCACAGCCTCTCCCCTTAAAACACGCAGAGGGACAGATGAAAACCTAAACAAAACCCTGCAAGACAACGTGGACGGAACACATCTGGAACCCGAGACAAAGGACCGTGTCCCTTGAGTCAGCTATGTGGCATCAGACATCCTGAACTGGCCTGGGCCTCAGGGAACTGAGCCTCAGAACCAAGGCCAAGGCAGCTCTGAGCCAGCTGGAGCTGGATCTTAATTCCACCGCCAACCCCCACCGCCCCTTCTTGCTGTGCAAACTTGGGCAAATCACTGTCTCTCTCTGAACGTCCAAATCTTCCAATACCAAATGGACCCAATAACCTCCACCTGAGGGTCAAACATGCTGTCTAAATGCTCTCAGAGCCCAGCACTCAGGAGAGACCCAACCGATGACAGTTCCTACTCTTAATTCCCCGGAGAAGAACCGCTACCCTAGCCGCGGTCCCGGGAGCCCCACCAAGCACCACTACTCACCTTGGAAGATCTCCTGCCGGGTGGCTGCCACCTTCTCAGGCTGCTTGGCTGCTGTGATGGGGGTGCTTTCTGCAGGAACAAACAGGCATGGTGACCCACAACTCCAGGAACGGGCCAGGGTAGTGCTGACCACGGTGCTGTTACTCAGGGATTATCACTTCTACCCCCGAGAGTGTGAAGTACAGAGCATGTGAGGAAGACAGCACGTGTTTGTGCCTACGTGTCTTCATTTCCTGCGGCCAGAGGCAGACGGGATAACTCCCTCCGCCCAGCACAGCCCCATCCATCCTGGGCAGGTTTAGTGACTCTGCAGCCAACGCAGACCCTCCAGCAGAGGCCTGGACCGGAGGGCCTATGAAAGGAGAGCAGGTGTTACTTACCTGTTCTCTGCTCTGCCATGGGTGTGGTGGCCAGGGGCACAGACTTGAGGTCAAAAGGCTTTTCCGACGGTTCTAGAGTGTACTGCTGCAGAGCCCTCTCCAGACCAGGGATGGACACGGTCAGACCTAGAGGCCATTGGGAGACTGAGGTCCTGGGGTCGAGGTTGTAGGACCTTGAGAAAACCACTTAGGCCTCTGAGGTCCCACTTTCTCATGACATCGTCCTTCGCAGGACTGATGTGGGGAGTAAACGGACATAGGAGAGGGACTTAAAAAGGGTAAAGCACTCTGCAAATGGAGGCTCTATGACTAACTCGTGTTTCAATTCACTGGGCTGTTTCCACCCACAGGGCTGTGAACGCAGGGCCCTGGGTCTCCTGAGGTCACAGGGATGCTCTGCAGGTGCCAGGAAAGCCCCGAGAGCGCCCTGCCTCCAAATCCCCCTGCCCGGCGAGACTGCAGCCCCGTCGGGGGCTGGGTCGGGGCCGGCCGGGAAGGACGCACCGTTGAGGATATAGCCTGCGTTGAGGGCCTTCTGCTTCTGCGCCAGGACACTGAGATAGAAGGTGGCTCGGTCCCTCACTTCGTTGTCATCGTCCATCACACACCTGTGGCCAGAACACAAGGTCCTCCTGACCAGGGCCCCGCAGGGCGGCAGGAGGGGTGCTGCAGGGCTTCAGCAGAGGTCGGTGAGAGGAAGCAGGTCTCTTAAGGCTCAGTCCTCGGAACGTGGACCCAGGCATCAAATGCACAGAAGGGCCCCCGGGACTCTAATTAACTAGGAGGTGGCCGTATTCATACTCCCTGGACCCTCTCCCCAGAGCCCGCCCAGTGAGGGAGGCAATCTCCTATACCCACAGCATACATCACAGAAGAATTTAATATGACCCAACAATTCCACTCCTGCGTATACACACAAGAGAACTGAAAACATGTCATATAAAAAGTCGCACACAAACGTTTACAGCAGCACTAGTCACAACAGCCATGAAGTGGAAACAACCCAGATGCCTATCAACGGATGTACGGACAAACAAAATGTGGTCTATTCATGCAATGAAATATTATTTGCCCATACGAAGGAATGAAGTACTGGCACATGCTACAACACGGATGAACCCTGAAAACATCATGAAGAAGCCAGACACATGAAAGGCGACACACTGTATGCCTGAGTTTATATGAGAACGGGCAAATCCAGAGCCAGAAGGCAAGCGAGTGGTTTACTAGGGCTGGGGGGCTGGGGGGAGTTGTGGTGACTATTAATCGGTACACTGTTTCTTTTGGGGGTGCTAAAAACGTTGTCGGGACTTCCCCAGTGGTCCAGTGGTTAGGACTCTGCACTTCCACTGCAGGGGGCACAGGTTCCATCCCTGGTCGGGAACTAAGATCCCAAAAGCCACGTGACATGGCCAAAAAAAAAAAAAGTTTTCAACTTAGACTGTGGCAATCGTTATGCAACTCTGAATGTACTAAAACCATCGTATTATACATTTTAAATGGGTACATCGTATGGGTCTCGAATTATATCTCAATAAAGCTGTTTTTTAAAATAGAAAACACCTCAAATTAACGCCTAGGTGGAGGGGTTTTTGCATGACATTGTTTTTCATGCTTTTCTTTTTTTAAAAATTAATTTAGGCTGTGCCGGGTCTTAGTTGCGGCATGCAGGATTTTAGTTGCGGCATGGGAACTCTTAGTTGCGGCATGCACGATATAGTTCCCCGACCTGGGATCGAACCTGGGCCCCTTGCATTGGGAGGGCAGAGCCTTACCCACTGGACCGCCAGGGAAGTCCCATACTTTTCGGTTTCCATTTTTCCCTATAATCAATAGTTGTGTACCTTTTCTCCCCTTTTTCAGTTAAAAAGAGACCAAGGACAGCCGCCTGGGCCCACGGGAACACTTGTCCACCAGGCCCGCGGCCCGGACTCACCTCTTCAGCAACACCAAGATACTGGGCAGCATCTCTTCATTCTGTGCGCCGAACTTGGCCAGAGCACTGACGGCGCCTGTGTTTATGAAGCAAACACGATTTACTGCCAGGGCTCGGAACGGGCCATCCAGAGCCAAGCAGCCCCGACCCGGCAGGCCCAACCCGACACCATGAAACAAGGAGCCTCGGTCACGTGGACACCACCCGGCCTCAACTCCTTGCCTCTCACGGGGAAGGCAGCCCTGTTCTTGGGTCCCAGGAATCCTTTTCAGCATTAACTAAGAGGCCACGAGAGCTGCCCTCAACTTCTGTATCCAAATGGCCTCAGCTCGCAGGGAAGCAGTACCCGACCATAAACGAGAGAACAAACTACTACGGAATGAGTAACAATTGCTGAAAGAGGAACATCTGTCCAGAGAGGGCATGAGAAGAAAAGAGCAGTAAATTAAAAGTAAAATTAAGAATATGATGGTTGCACATTGAATTGCACCCTCATTTAAAAGAGTGAGTTTTATCGTATGTGAATTATATCTCAACAAAGCTACTATTAAAAATAAAAAACTAAACACTACAAAGAAAGGAAGGAAGAAAGAAAGAAAAAGGGAGCGAGAAAGAGAGAAAGAAAGTTAAATGACAACATATAGTGGCACTTAAAAAAATCACTAAGGCGAATTAGAGGTTAAGAACCATTCACCCAGATGACGCCCAAACATCTAAGGTCCTTCCTACAAGACTATAGAACACCGAGCTTGTGAGGCAAGAACACCAGGTGCCCGTGTCCCCCCGGGGGCTCAGGGCCCTCTGCTGGGGCGTCTACTCCAGGGCAAGCCCGGCGCCCAGGGGCAGCCCTGCTCTGACCCACCTGCCCGGACCTCCTCGTGCTCCAGGACCACCCGGTTGTAGATGAAGCGGATGTACTTGGAGGGGTTGTTGGTCTTGGGCCCCTCCTGGCCCAGGAGGTGCAGGATGCGCGTGGCCAGCACGGTGAACTCGCAGTCCTCGATGAACTCGCACAGGTGCGACAGCCCCGTCTCCTTGCTCTCCGCGTTCTCCTCGATGATGCAGATGATGCAGTCCACGATGGCCCGCTTGTACTCAAAGCCGCCCTGCGGCACAAGGGGCGAGTTGAGTGCCGAGGCTGCTCTCGCCAGAGCCTAACCGGGACCCGGCACAGCAGTCCAGGCACTGAACCTGGTGACGAGCGCCCGGCTCTCCTGGCCTCTACCTCCCTTCTGTGTAAAACAAAAGGCTCAGGCTGAATGCTCGCTGGGGCCCTTCCTGCTCTAAGAGTAGATGGTTTAATAGAAATATCTGGGACTTCATGTTCTTTCCAAGTTTGAGATAAAGGCAGAATGGGTGATGTGGAAGCTGGAGGAGTGGGGTGTTAGTGTTTAATGGGAACAGAGCTCCGTTCTGCAGCATGGAAAAGTTCTGGAGGTTAACTGCACGCCCGTGTGAATGTACTGCACAATACTGAACTCTACGCTTAAAGACAGGTAAGATGATGGAATTCTACGTCGTGGGTATTTTATGACAGTTTAAACAAAGGCAGAATGGGGCAGTAGAGAGACAAACGATCCCGGGTCAAATCTATGCTCTGCCACTTAAAGACTTTAATAACAGAAGTGGCGAGATGCCCCCTAGGTGCCTGGCCGTAACCCGGCAATGCGCAGTACACTGGATGGGACGGTGGCGCCGTGCACAGTGCCATCTAAACACCATCTAAAGAGCGAAATCACCACGCAGCCTAGCGTTGCCAGGTCTTAGAAGTTTTTAAAGAGAAACTGGAAATCTATCAAGGTGGTTTTCCTGATTTTTAAATAACGGCTACTAATTCAAAATGTGTAATAAAACTCTGCACAACCCAAGTAGAACTTGTCTGTGGGTCAAATCTGGCCCCTGTTCTCAGATTAGTTTGTTTTACAGCCGTGATAAGTCACTCTCTTTGTCTGAGCCTCAGGCACCTTCATAACAAGGACCATTAGCGTACTGACCTCATGGGTTATTGTGAAGAATAAATATGCTCTGTGAATTACACATGCACCTTACATTTCAATAAGGCTGTTCTGTCAGCAGGTGCCCTAGTTATAACACCGGCTCTGCAGCCCGCCCGCTGACTGGGCACTGACAGGTTCAGAGTAACCGCATCAGGGCTTCGCCTGCAGCGGCTCGTGGCTGACACACCGTGTGCTGAGGGACAGACCCTTTCCTAGGAGGCAGGGTCTCGGTGTCTGAGCGCTGTGTTCTAATGAGTGAAGCTCTCACGCTGTCTTCCGTGGAGCCACATGTTGTCCTGGGAGGCAGGGAGGTCCGGGAGAACACCACGGGCTCTGGAGCCAGACGCTTACTGACCAGGTGGCCACAGGCAGGTGGTCTCAGATCCCAGATTTTTAAAGGGAGAAAATGATGTCTACGACAAGGCCTGTTATGAGGATCACAAGATCGTGTAGGCTGTGTGGTGTCTCCACTGTGCTGGGCCGTCGGCTGAAGGCACCCTAAGCCCTGCTCCCTTCTCGTATTCTTGGGAACCCCAAAGGCACCCAAGGCAACGGTTCCTCTACTGCCTTGGTCCAAGGGCCCACCTGGGGCTGCGGCAAAGGGCCACCAAATATCCGGGGACCAGATCTACTGATGGACACTCTGCGTCTGCTCCTCTGAATGGACCGGTTTTGTTGAGACAACCAAGAAAGGTGGCCCACGTGAATCACTAATTCATGTCAGGAACAAAAATAGAACCAATGTCACATTATTAGCCTCAGTTTCCCAAGAAACCACCCTGGAGCTCCTGGAATGGCTGGAATATTCCTACGCGAGATGACACCAGACAGAACTCGGTTTCCCATCTTCTACACAAGCATCACCTTGGGGCATCTGCTGGGTCTTTAGAGCCCGGGTAGCGTGTCACTAGGGTTATTAGTGTGATCACAGTGATCGGTGCATGTTTACACTGCCAGCCCATGAGGAGTTTCAAGGGCCGCGGGCACCAGGAAAGCAGCCGGCCAGCAGGTGGACCAGGTGCACCCGAGAACTAGCTGGGCGTGGAGCCAGCGGCCAGGCCACCACCCGCACAGGAGACCCGGCGCCCGAGCGCCCTGCTCTTACCTCCTCACGCAGCATGGAGAACAGGAAGTTCATCAGCACGGCGTGCTTGCGAGGGTACTTCTGACACAGTGCACTGATGGCCTGGACCACCACCACCTGGGCCAAACAGACATGCGTGAGCGGCGGCCCCGCCACCTGGTGGTTACTTCACGCACCCAGTGCCAGCGAAGTCCTTCCTCAGGCAGGGCCGGGCCCTGGGAGCAACAGGCCGAGACGCGAGGGGAGCCCCACCTCCACCCTCGGGGGGCCCGCAGCCCTGAGCTCCCCAGACAGGGAGGCACGCACAGCAGTCCCGAGGCCCAGATCCAGACTCTGGGTCCCCCTACTCAGACTTCCAGGAAAGTCCGCCAGCCCCGCCAGCCCACCTGTGCTGCTCCTCCCCTCCCCCACCATTCCCACCCCTGAGCCTTCCAGCTCAGGCTGCCCCCTGGGGTGCTCTGGCCCCAGCCCTCTTCTCTTCTCAGTCTCTTTGGCAATCTCATCTCCTCCCGTGGTTTCAACCACCTCTTCTATGCCCCCGACGCCCAAATCTTCGTCTTTGGTCTGAGTTCAAGAGCAGTGCTTCCAAATGTCTACCACACAACCGCACCTGGTGCCCACAGGCACCTCACACTCGGCCGCGATCACCACCATTACCCCAGCGTCCCTCCTCTCAGCCCAGACCGTCTCCCTCCTTCCCCAAACGCATCCAAAGCACCGCGAGCCCAAACCAGAACACGGACTCACCTCTGAGGACGTTCACGCCCTCAGCTGCCACATGGCGCCCCGACACCTGGCTCTGTTCCCCAGGGGCTCTGAGACCAGCCCCCCTCCCGCTTCCCAGGCCTGAGGGTGCCTTCGCCTCTCTGCCCAACTCCCACAGCCAAGCCTCAGTCCAGTTCACCCTCCAGCAGCTTGAGAAGGATCTCTCCACACGCAAGTCTCACTGTGTCATTCCACAGTCTACAAAGTATTCCTATAACCCCCAGAGTTTATTCTGCCTACTTTGCGTCATTCCTGCTACAGAACTCGCCACGCTCTCTATCACAGTCATTCACATTGCCGTCTGTCCGCCTTCTACCCTGATTAAAGCTCTCCAACAACATACTAACGTTTATGTAACTGTTGTGAAATAACATAATTACAGAAATTGAGAACAGCGTGTAGGGATGGGGAGGAGGGGATGGGTGTGGCTATGCAGGGAACGGCACGGAGTCTCCTGGTGGTGGTGTAGTTGAGCATCCTGTATCTTACGCAGAGTTACACACACACACACACACACACACACGTGTAACTGGTGAGTAAGCTGCGGCCTGTGCCTGTGCCGTGACACTGTCCTGTGGCCCTGCGGGTGCTGGAGGACGAGGCAGCTGGGGGAGGGGAGCACGGGAATTCTCAGTGTATTTCTTTACAACCTTCTGTGAACTGTTTGAAAATAAAAGTTTAGAGAACGCTACAGAAAACGCTTTAGCAGCTTCCTTAAAACCACAGCTCTTTATCACGAGCCCCCGGGCCTCCCACGGTCTCGCCACCACCTGCTCCGACGACTTCATGGCTCCACTGGCCGCGAAGCCCCCAACCTGGCACTTCAGCCCCTTCCTCTTGTTCCCAACACACTTGCTTCTGCCTTTTCTCCCGCGTCTTCCCAGGTACCTCCCCGGGGCGGCTCCTCCTGGAACCCCTACCCTGTGGGGTCTCCTCCCTGCACTAGTGCGTGAAATTACCGTGTCCCCGCCTTGTTGACTGTCCACCCCCCCTCCCCAGCAAGCAAGCTCCATGAGAGCAGGACTGGCCTGTCCACTGCTCTGTCCCCTTTCTCCAAACTCTGCCCAGCACAAGGCAAGCGCACAGGAAACAGTGAAGAACTGAACAAGCTGGCCTGGAGGCTGCTGGCCTCGCTGGACAAAAGCCGGACGCAGCGTCACACGCACCTCTGCCAGCCCTCCGCCCCACCAGCCCCCCAGAACCCCCGCCCCGGCTCGGAGCGGGGACGCGGCAGGCGGGGACTGTGGACCTTGAACTCGTCCGAGATCTCCGACATGAAAGAGGAGATCTGCTTCATGAGGCGGTCGATGCTGCCCTCGCTGCCCGTCTTGAGGAGGGTGGTGATGGCCAGCGTGGCGATGCTGCGGTTCGAGTCTGTAACCAGGTTCTCCAGGTCCAGGTTACAAGCTGTCACCGCAGATGGATGCTTCATGGCCACCTGTTTTGATTCGGGAGGAAAGAGATGAGGACAGGGACGGGGTACAGCAGGCCCCCCACGGTTCTGCTGGTCTTTCGGGTGAGCTCGCGTCACCGCCGGAGGACAGAGGCGGACCAGGGCTGCACCTCCCGCAGGGCGGGGGCCAGGAGACACTCCCCCAGCCCCACTCCGCCCACTCCGAACTCACCTTGTTGAGGGTGCGGACGGCGGCGTAACGGAGCGCAGCCTTGGGGGAGCTGCAGAAGAGCTGGAGCACTGCGGGGAGACGGATACGGGTGCTGGGCTGCCGGGAAGCCCAGGGGCCCCCACGAGGGGCAGGGACCGGGCGCAGCGGCGGGGCACACGTGCAAGGGCTCTGAGGCTGCGTCCAGCTGTCTCCCTGCTGGTGCCACCACCCCAACCAAGGAGACAGCCGTCCTCCCCGTGGGCACCTGAGCCTCACACGGACCCGTGGGCACGCTTGCAACCGCCCGGCAGTTCACATGCAGGAGCCTACGGTGCCGGGCACAGGGCTGAGCACTGCCTGCCATGTCCCCGCGAGTCCCCACACGCCTGCAAAGCAGCTCCCGTATCTCCCCACTTCACAGACACAGAGGCCAAGGCACAAAGGGGCAGAGCAACTGAAGGAACGAGGCCAGCAGCCAGGAAGTGGCAGAACCAGGACTGACATCCGGGGCTGCCCGCCCCGGGCCCCGAGTCGTTGCCCTACCCGGGGTCCCGGCAGAGCATCGGCCGCCCCAGCCCACACCTTGGCCTCAGGAAGCTCAGCCTCCGCGTGCGCTCGCTGGAGAGGCGAACGTGACTGCTGTTTTCTGCAGTGTCTACGCGCCTCTCCTCGTAACTTGCCTTCCATTCCCTTATACTTTTTCAGCACTTATTTACGGTTTTCTTAACTCTTATTTTAAAAGGTCTCTCTGTTTGACTTTCGTTATTCTGGAACATGAGTAATATAACAAGAAAGAACAAACATTCGAACCAGGGAATGAATTCAGTTAGTTCTTTTGCTTCTGTCGCCAAGGAGGAGGAGACACTTCTCTCTGCAAATGTGAACCCCATCTCTGCCTGACAGATTTGCAACCTTATTCTGGAGAACATGAGAAAAGCAGGAGGGCCAACCATTCCTCAGCCTCTGCAGCTGGAACTCTCTGGCCAGAACATCATGGCTTTCATTACTAGGTCTGTCCTTCTGGGACGCTTGCCCCTTCTCTCCTGCTCCAAGTCACTTCTCAACGCACCCGCCTTCCAGGACCAACCACTTAGCCCACCGTCACGTGCCTGCTACCCCGACATGCAGTGAGATCTCAACGCTCAGCACAGGGGCCTGCACGACCAAGGCACTGATCACTCGGCAGCTGGCCCGACAGCAGCGGGAGCCCAGCGGATTCTGCCGCACGACCGCCCAGAGCGCAGGTGCTGCGTGCACCACACTGCCAGTGTAACGGCACGATTGCTATCCTTCCCGTGGAGAGGACAGCCGGCTCGCCCAGGCTCGCCCAGCTGCCCTGCCACAGAGCCAGGACTGCAAACCCAGGCTCCTGTCCAGACTCTGGCCAAGCCCGCTTTTTCCTCCCCGAGACGGCCCAGGCCCCGGCTGCATAAATGCGGGCTTCCTCCGCCGGGCCCTCCTGCCACAGCAGCCACCCGCAGGCGGCAGCGCGCCTCTGAACCTCGCCTCCGCCACCCGCCAGAGCCCAGGTGAGAGGCCCTGGCCCGGCAGGGAGCAGGTGCTGCCTGGGGACTGATGCCCTCTCTTAACCGCAGCCTGCGGCCCGCCTGAGGGCATTTCCTTTCTTTCCCGCGCCCCCTGGCCCAGGGCCTAGCTCCTGGCAGGCAGAGCCGTGCGGGGCTTGGGTGGGGAGCGCCTGGTCACCTGACACGGCCGGGGCCAGCTCCTTGGCACTGCAGCCCGGCAGGTTGACGATGGCCGAGGCGGCTTCGTACACCACCATCTCGTGCTTGTTGCGCAGGCAGCTCTCGATGAAGTCGAACAGCGGGCTGTCACGGCTGCGGGACAACAGGCGGCAAGAGGACGCTGGGGGGCCCGCCCGGGAGACGGGCGAGGCCTCGCGTGGCGTGAGCGGGGACACAGTGCCCCTACCTGCCGTCCTCCTCCTCCAGCTGCCGGCTGGCCACGCGGATCATCATGCAGTAGGCGAAGGGGGACTTGAGGCCGTGCCGCGTGAACTTGCTGATCATCTTGCTGACAGCCAGGCGGTCGTTCTTCCGCACGTGGTACAGGAGCCCCAGCGCATGGTACTAGAGGGCGGGAGCGGGCAGCAGAGCACGGGCGTGTGAGGCTGGGCCCCCTGGCCGTGGGGCTCTGGAGGTCACGGTCCCTCTGGGCTCCGGCCTCCTCGTCTCCGGGATGGGCATCGCGGTCGCTTCCTCCAGAGCCTGGGTGCAACCGTGCCCAACAAGCCACCTGGGCGTCTGCGGTCCTCGTCCGCCCCCAGTTTCAGCAAGGGCCTCGACGGGCAGCGTGCGTGCAGGTGTGGAGGGGACAACAGGTGCCACAGATGGAAGAACAGGAGGAGACCAGGTGTCTCTGACCAGAAAGAGAAGGCGGGAGCCAGGCCTCGAGGGGGACACGTGTCGTAAGGTGCTGTGCAGACGTGAGCCGTCACAGCGTCAGACCTTACGTGTGACACCATGTGACAGGTACTTCTGCCCCCACTGCCCTGCCCAAGGACTCGTGGCTGCTGCCGGCAAGGCTAGGTCTGCAGAGGGAAGGCACACGGAGTTACCTCCTGTCCCCTCTGCTCTTTCCTAATTCCTTACCAGGGTGACACTCAAGGGCCTTCTACGTGGGAAGCTCCTCTGACCCTGGGAAGGGTTTGAGGGGCCACAGCTGGTCCTGGAGACGAGACCCAGCACAAAGGGCACAGAGGGAGGGAACAGATGCCCACACAGGGAGGCTGCAGGTAGCGGCCAGATGGGCAGAGGCTACAGAGGCTCTCATTTTATCCTCACAGCTTCGTGAGGCAAGGACTTTCATTCCTGTTTCACAGACAAGGAAACTGAGACTCACGGAAATAAAGGGGTTCCTGGCTGAAGTCACTGAAGAAGAGAGCAGCACACGAAAGCCCCACCAGGATGCTTCCATGCGTCACTAACAAAGCCAGCTGGGCAAAGGCCCTCCACCTGCCTGGGCCAGGTCAGCTATGTCGCATACCCCAAAACAACACTCAGCTGGTTATCAAGATACTCGATATTTCAGTACCAGCTAGTAACGTCTCTAACCCAACTCCCCCTGCAAGTGGTGCCCTGGATTCTTTCCCCAAACCCCCCAAGTCTCCCCACCACGACGAAACGATGAAAGCCTGCTCCAGCCAGGGGCCGCCAGGGTCTCCGTGGTACGAGTCCATGCTGTCTGGCCAGGACAGGGCCAGCAGCCTAAGTACCTTCAGTATCACCGCTCTGCTCACCTGCACCATGACGTTATCACTGGACGCCGCCTCCTGGGCCTCATTCACCCAGCGCTTGACCACGTCGAAGCTGCACTTGAGCAGGTGCTGTGGGGCACAGGGCACACTGAGGGGTGGGCAGGCAGGATGCTCTGCCATCACACCTCCCGGCCTGGCCACAGTTCAGCTGGCTCTGGGTCTTCCCTCAGACACAGCCCAGGGCCCCTCTGTCGTCCGGGTCCTCTGAGAAGTGCACAGACTCGGGACAGCTCCCACCCTCACTCTCCCTGCCCTAGCAGACTTCCTGCCAGGCTCAAATTCCAAAAATCTGTCACCCCAAAGGACGGGTCAAGGCTGTCCAACTGGCCCCTCAATTGACCCAGAGTTCCCCGGGCGCTCTTCACTGAGAAGGGGGTGGGACTCTCAGATCTGGGGATACAAAGCTTTTTTTTTTCTTTTGGAAAGCGACTTTGATGTTTCTTCAGTCTCCCAATCCAGCCCCCGCCCCCAGCCCCGCCGGCCCCTGCTGAGGCTACACACCAGGGAAGACACCAGCGCAGAGCTGGAGACGCTGGGCACCTTGTCCACGATGGCCTGCTTCATGTAGCGCTCGATAGCCTGCAGCATGGTGCTCTGCGGGGACAAGCGGTGGGCGGGAGGGGGCCCGGTCAGTCCCTGCCGCCCTCAGGAGTGCAGGTGACAGGCTGTGGAGGAGGGGCGGCCAGGAGGGAGGAAGCAGGCTCATGTCCTGTGTTCCCGCACCCCTCCCAGGAGCCGGGGACAAGCTACAGCACGTGAAGGGTGAGACCCCGCGGCGACCGAGCTGGCCACGGGGGACTCACGTCGGTGATCTGGCAGAGGGCGCGCACGGCCGGGCCCCGGTAGCTGTCTTCCTTCCCGGTCATGTCCTTCGTCAAGCTGCGGGGACAAGGCGATGGCCTCACACAGGGGCCGGGCCTGCCCTGCCCACCCCAGGTCACCACGCCAGTCTCCTAACGGGCGTCCTCTCTGTGCTCTTAACCCTTCCCCGCCAAACACCACACAGCAGCCAGAGGGTTTTGCATAAAACTGAGAACTGACCAGGTCACTCCCCCGCTCTGACTGAAACCTTCCCGAGGCTTCCTGTTGCCATCCCCATCAGCCCCTCACAGAGATGTCCCCAAACAGGCTGCGCTCTCCACCCCAGGCCCTGGCACCTGCGCCCCCTCAGCCGGGCGCACTGCCCCCCTCGTCTCCACCTCTGTCCTATTTCTCACTCAGCCCTCAGGACTCCACTCAGACAGTTCCAGGAGGCCTTTCCTGGCCCAAATTCAAGTTGGCTGTCCTCCTGATCTGCTCTCACAGCCGTCACACTTCCCTAATGCCTGTCTGCTGGGTTACTTCTCAGTAAAATCTGGGGCTGCAGAGGCCATGCCTGTCGTGTTTGCTGCTCTATTCCCAGAGTTACACGGGGGCTGACAGACGATAAATGTTGTCTAAATGAACCTACACACGAATGTATAACGTCCCCCCCGAAACTGTGGCAAGAAGAAATAAGAGAAGTGAGCCCAGGGATTATATTTCGGTCCACTCTGTCCCCTGAATCCCTCAGCCTAACACTTAGTGAGCAAAGCAGGCCTTAGCGAGCGAGTCTGCCTGTGCTCCCCGTGTATATAGACCCCGACGTGCACCCTTCCTGGGCTTTCTCTTGGTGCTCGCTATAGTCTTTGTGAGACTTCCGGCTGCCTCAGTTGACTGAGAAGAATCAAGGGAAGGAAGGCTCTGTGCCTAAGTTCAGGCCAGAGAATTAAAAGGGAAACCGCCCACTCTCTGGAGGCCGCCACGGGTGGGCGGGGTAACTGAAGGACGGGGGAGACAGGAGAGGAAAGGAGAAAAGGGCGCGGGCAACGTGTCAGCCGAAGTCTGAGCGCCTGGCGCTCGTGAGAAGATGGGTTCTGTGTCGGTGGATCCTTCAGAGACCAAGACTCGCCTGCTGGTCACGATGATGACATCCTCTGCGATGCAGGACATCTCCTTGATGGTCAAGTAGCACATCCGACGGAGGGTGGGCTGGGCAAGAGATGCGAAAAGCCCTCTGACCCCTGGCGCAGCATGAGGCAGCCTCGCTGACAGGAGGCCCTCCCACCACCCTGTCAGAGCTGCCCCCTCTGGGGGAGGGCTGGGGTGGGGACACTTACATCGTTGGACTGAAAGAGTTTAGTCATGGCAAAGAAGGCCTCGGTTGCTTCTGTGGTCCCCAGGTGCTCCCCCTGTTTTAATCAAGAAAGAAGTCTCAGCTTGGGACAGACGGGCCACAATGCTCTTCCTGCCAGATCAGCCCAGGCCAGATCCTTGGACCCTGCAGAGGCTCCGTCCAGGGCGACACATCGGAGTGGGACCCTGAGGGGACCCAGAGCTGGGCCGCTGGCTACAACTACACAGGGGTTGTGCCCCTCCCCCCAACACACCCCAGTACCATCTTCCCCACCCCCAAGCCTCACCCTGTTACCTGGTTTATGAGATAGAGGATCTTGGTGAGGATGTGGGCACATTTCCGAGGATTGATAGGAGTTTCGTTAAACACGCGGGCCTAGGAAGAAGCGACCAAGGATATTACCTTCTGGCTGAGTTTATTTCCCTTCCCTGACTGCCCTCAAGCACGTTCGAGGTCTGAGAATGCCCAGGGCAAATAAATACACTTGCCCACCCTTATTTTCATAAGGAAAGAGTCTTGTTTTGCTTTTTTCTTACTTCACCTATTAACAACTCCTGAAATCTTCCCTAAATATTAGTTGAGGATGTGCTGACTTAGTGACTAACGGATACTCAGGCAACGCTTATTAATTAACTAGAAAGAGAAACGAAGACGAAGAAAAAGGCCTAATGAACCCTCCCCGGGAACAAAGTGCCCCCGTCTTTCCAGGAGCAGGTCTCTCCCCGGCTGTCCTTTAAACCAGCACTCTGAACGCGCCCGCACGCCGACTGGGAACACTCGTGACGGAAGAGACGGGAGCAAACGACACTTGCCTCCTGGAGCACGGCGCTCTTCTCAAGGTGCTGGAATGGGTTGGAGCCTCCGCCTACAGTCAGAGAACAGGCACGACTGAGCACAGGCTGTGACCCTGAATTTCAGAACTCGCCCAGACGTAGCCAAGGGAAACATGTCCCAGTGCCGGACCTAGTCAAGTTCCAACTCCTCTGAACGGCAACCAAAGCTCTACAACCTGCCAGTAGATCCAACCACCCTCCTGCAAGGGGGGCTCCCTCCATCCCAAACCACTGACTCACAGTCACCCAGCATCCCTGGTACAGTCCTTGTGTGCCTCTCAGAGTGTCACGTCTTGCATTCATTTATGCAACTGGTACTTAACTGAGTCCCTACTACGCGCGGGACCACCACCTCCAGCGACTAGGGTCTGTGCTTGGCAGATATCACACGTGTAGTTACACACCTCAGTATCTGACTGACGTCTGTTTCCTCCACTACGTCGCGACCATTCTAATATTCCCGGCTCGAGCACTGAGAGTCTCACTTGTTCTACCGCAATGTCAGGGCACAGTACAGCCTCGCATGCGGTAAGCACTCAATATATGTTTACTGGGTAAATGCATGAGAGTCAGGGTTCTCAGCCACGGGACACTGTGCTCCCCAGTCTGGCCAGCACCGACGCAGCTCCAGCGAATCCCCACAAGAGCATCGCGCGCGGCCCCCTCCCCTGACAGATGGGGAAACTGAGACCCAGAGAGGCGTGCGACCCGCCCAAGGTCACCCAGCGAATCGCGGTCCGATCTTACGAGTGTGGGGCAGTGGAGCCTGCTCGGGCTCTCCAGGGCTTGCCACTGACCGGCGGCGGCCCCTCGCACAAGCCCCCGTCCCTCCCGGGGCCACGGGTCGGGACAGAGGCCTCCGGGGAGGGCGCCGAGAGCCTGGGCAGTGGTCCGGCCTCCCCCAGGCCTCGCCCCCCTCACCCGATTCCTCGTCCTTCTTGTCAAATTTCTTCAGCATGGTGGTGCCGGCGGGGGCGCGAACCAGCACCTAGCGCAGGACAGACCGACTGACGACGGCGGTCCTCCGGAGGTTCCGCACGGGCCACTTCCGGCCGGCCACGTCGCCCGGCGCTCTGCGCAGGCGCACTCCGCGCTCCGCGCATGCGCACACCCGGGACGCTTCGCCCCGTCAGGCATTAACCCCGTCCCTGCCGGGAGGGGCCGGGGCTTAATTCGGGGCCTTACGCCCTCATCTCGGTACATTCGTTCCCGCCTCACTGCCTGTGGCGGGAGTTTAAACGTGCTTTCGGAGGCGAGGCCCTAGCACGCTGGCCCGAGCAGCCGCCCACCTCCGAGGTGCTACCTCTTCTGGTCACCGCCTCCGGGAGGCCCGCCAGCCTCGCCTCACTTCAGCCCCTCCCCTGCCGGATTTCTCTGCCTACCTCGAATCGCCGTCTGACACACTAAGTACATTCTTAACTTTACCGCTTTGACTGTCTTTTATTCCCTGCGGTGGATGATGTTGGCATACAGTAGGTGCTCAGACAATTGTTGCATGAATGGGCTCCTACAGTTCACCTCTGCCCACCCCCCTCACATCCGCTCCCGGTGCGAACTGCTTGGTACTTGGTTAACTTCCAGGGATCTGACTTTAGTGAAAGGTGGGCGCGGCAACGTCAACTTGCTCTTTAAATCTGTGGGTATTTATCGAGCACCTGCTGGATGCGCCGCCTGGCGCTGGGGGCGGGAAAGGACGCGAAAGAGAGACAGACATCGCCCAGGGTTACCTACACCGACCTGGGAAGACACCCCGAGGCCAAGGTGAGGACTTGCGCGACACCGAGACGGAGTCCCCTGGCCCGAGGGGAGGAGTCCAGGTGAGCCGCGGCGCGGGCGGTGCCCAAGGTGCGGGGGGTGTGGACCGCAACGCGCGGGGACCCCGGATGCGCAGGGGCCCGCCTCTGCAGTCCGGCTTTGCAGAAGCTGGGGCCCGGGGTCCGGGGCCCGGGGCCGCGGGGGAGGGGAGGCGGGGGTCTTGCGCCAACGTGAAATTGTCAAGAGCCAGAAAGATGTGCAAAATCTTTAATCAGTAACCCCACCCCTTCCGTATCCGGGGGAAATCATCCAAAGGAAGAAAATCAAGTTGCTCACTGCAGCAGTTTGCAGCAAGATAACTGGAAACACCCTAAATGCCCATCAGTAAGGGGATGATTAAGGGAATTGTGGTGCATCCATCAGATGAAATATTCCACACCCTTATAAAGGGATATTTCTGAGGACTTGGGAGGCAGTATCCAAACCTCTTAAGCAAAATGAGACGTTAAAAGGGAAAAGCAGGGTGTAAAAGTGTTCGTAATTAAGGTGAAATAAGTATGCCTCATGGTTAAAAACCAGAAAAGAACCCCAGAGATTTGCGTTGTTGTGTTAAGACCGTGAAGTACAGGTAAAGTGCGTTGAGATAACTATCCTTTTATATTATGATATTAATTCTATAGAACTATATACCAAGGGCAATTTTTATAATACTTCCTTTTTATAATGAGAATTGTGGGTCGTGAGTCCAGCTTTCTGTATAAGCTAATATGTAATTGTAGTGTTTTTATTATTTTTTAACTGTAATATACATTCTTTTAAAAAAAATATTTGCAAGGTTCATCCATATTACAGCATGTATCAGTACTTCATTCCTTTTTTAAAAAAAAATTTAGTTATTATTTATTTATTTTGGAACCGGGGCCCCCTGCCCTGGGAGTGTGGAGTCTTACCCACTGGACCACCAGGGAAGTCCCTGTAATATACATTCTTCACGATAATTGCTGAGTCCTTTGTAGAAACACAGGATACTGAAAGTACAGGAGACATTAGGGAATCTGAATAAGATTAGTAGGCTGTACCAATATCAATATCCTGCTTGTGGTATTGTTTTTATATTAACTTTACTCGTTTTGAAAAATTGAGATATAATCTACATACCTTAAAATTCACCTTTTTATAAATGTACACTTCAGTGGTTCTTAGTATATTCAGACAGTTGAGCATGCATCACCACTACTTCCAGAACATTCTCACCACCCCAAAGAAATCTGTCTCCATTACTAGTCATTCACCATCCCTCACTCCCCGCCCCAGCCATTGATCTACTTTCTGTCTCTGTGGATTTGCCTGTTCTGGGTATTTCATGTAAATAGAGTCATACAATGTGGCCTTTTGTGTGTCTGCTTCTTTCACTTAGCATAGTGTTTTCAAGGTTCATGTCACAGCATCAATCAGTATTTCATTCTTTTTCATTGCTGAATTCTATTGCATTTATGAATATATATATATATACACACACACACACATTTTGTTTATTTAACATTCATCAGTTAATGGACACTTGGGCTGTTCCCACTTTTTGACTCTTGTGAATAATGCTGCTGTGAATACTTGTGTACAAGCTTTTGTGTGACACATGTTTTCATTTCTCTTGAGCATATAAGAGTAGAAATGCTGGTCATATGATAACTCTGTTTAACTTTTTGCAAAACTGCCTGGTTTCCAAAGCATCTGCCCCACTTTATTTTCCCACTAGCAGTGTATTAAAGTTTCCAATTTCTCCACATCTTCAGTAACATTTATTGACTTTTTGATTACAGCCATTCTAGTGGGAGTGAAGTGGTATCTCATTGTGGTTTTGATTTGCATTTTCCTGATGGCTAATGATGTTGAGTATCTTTTTTTTTTAATTAATTAATTAATTTATTTATTTATTTTTGGCTGCGTTGGGTCTTCATTGCTGTGTGTGGGCTTTCTCTGGTTGCAGCGAACGGGGGCTACTCTTCGTTGCGGTGCGCCGGCTTCTCATTGCAGTGGCTTCTCTTGTTGCAGAGCACGGGCTCTAGGTTCATGAGCTTCAGTAGTTGTGGCACGTGGGCTTCAGCAGTTGTGGCTCACGGGCTCTAGAGCGCAGCCTCAGTGGTTTTGGCGCATGGGTTTAGTTGCTCTGCGGGATGTGGGATCTTCCCGGACCAGGGCTCGAACCCGTGTCCCCTGCACTGGCAGGCGGATTCTCAACCACTGTGCCACCCCACCAGGGAAGCCCCGATGTTGAGCATCTTTTCAGGTGCTTTTGGCCATCTGTATTCTTTGAAGAAATGTCTATTCAAATCCCTTGCCCATTTTTAAATTGAGTTATTCATCTTTTTATCATAGAGTTATGAGTTCTTTATATAATCTGAATACTAGGCCCTTATCAGGTATATGATTTGCAAATACTCTGTCTCATTTCATGGGTTGTCTTTTCACTTTCTTTATGGTGTACTTTGAAGCACAAAAGTTTTTTACTGTGATGAGGTGCAATTTATTCATTTTTGTTGTTGTTGTTGCTTATGTTTTTGGTGTCATATGTAAGAAATCATTGCTTGATCCAAGGTCATGAAGATTTATCCCTATGTTTTCTTCTAAGAGTTTTATAGTTTTACCTCTTACATTTAGGTCTTTGGCCCATTTCGAGTTAGTTTGTGTATAAGGTGTGAGGTTCGGTCCAATGTCATTCTTTCGCCATGTGGCCATCCAGTTGTCCCAACAACATTTGTTGAAAAGACTGTTCTTTCTCCCATTGAATTGTGTTGGCACTTTTTTCAAGGGCAATTAACCATAAATGTGTGAATTTATTTCTGGACTCTCAATTCGATTCCATTGATCTATGTACTATAGTATTGCAAGATATTACCATTGAGGGAAACTGGACAAAGGGTAAGAAAGATCTTTCTGCATTATTTCTCACAACTGCAGCTGAATCTACAAGTACCTTAATAAACATTTAATTTAAAAAGGCAGAGATTATTTTAATGGTACCTTCTCACCACCACTACCACCACACAGACACCACACCCCACCCCAAACTAAAAAAAAACTGTTTTGTACTAAGAATTTCCCCAGCCTTCCTCTGAGGTGTCCACTCTTGCCCTCCAGGTGGCACCAACTCTCTCTTTTTACCTCTAGTTTTTCAGAAGCCACAGCAGGAGGAGGTTCTGCCAGGACCTCTCGCCAAGAGCAGGGCCCCTTGCCAGGCCCTGGCTGCCCACCAGCATGATTCCAGGCAGAGTCCTGGGCCTGCCCTGTCTGTCCCCAAGGTAACAGGGAGACTCACGGCTGCCTTTGCTTTAGGGGCGGCTTCTAGCCTTATAAGAGAGTTCTCCCTGTTTCTTCTCTGCTCCCGCTTTGAGAGCATTCATTCATTCACTCACTCACTCATGTGCTCACTCATTCAGCACTTACTGAGGACCCACTATTATATAATGCTTATAAACACAGCCAGTGCTCTAGACATGTAAGTCATTATTAGTAATAAAAATTAGACTTTTTGGGAATTCCCTGGAAGTCCAGTGATTAGGACTTGGCGCTTTCACTGTTGAGGGCCCGCGTTCAATTCCTGAAGCCTCGCAGCGTGGGCAAAAAAAAAAAAAAAAAAAAGCCAAAAGAATTTTAAAAAATTAGACTTTTTAAGGATGAGATAAAGAATATAACCCCCCCTCCCAATGCACACCTTTGCAAACTGTCAAGGGCTACTCTTTAATAAGCTACCATCATTATTGAGGCAGGGGATCACAATGCAAGTGCTGGCATTTAGCAAGGACTCACCAGGGGACAGACACTTCATGTATTTTATCCTTAACCACCAGAAGAAAGTTCAAAGTAAACATCATTATGCTTTCATAGTCACAGAAATGAATCTCAGAGAGGTTACGTCCGTGTCCAAAGGAGACACAGCTGCTGAGTGACAGAGCTGGGTTTCCAAAGACTGCTGCTTCCCTGAACCCCAATCCACCAACTGAGAGGGAGTTTCAGGGTGAAGCCACCTTCAGGAAGCTTTGCCCTGGACACACGGTTATTAGATGGCCACCGAGATACGCTTTCTTACACCATTTCTTTTGAGCCCTTTAGCACAATTCCACTTGCAAACGACTCCTGAATTTATCAAGAGACATTTCCCAGGTAATTTAATATAGTTCTTTTTTTTCTGATTGGGATAAAAAGCATATGTATTTGAGGGGAGGGAACATTAGAACAATACAACAAAGTTTTAAAAAAAAGGAGAAAATTGGCCACTTTTTTTCCTTTACTACTTTTTTATTTATATTTGATGCATACGAAAGAGTATATGTTCACATGTAAGTTCTAGAGCATAGCAATGCAATAACACCCAAGAATTCACCTCCCAAGTGCAGATCTAGAACATTACCAATAACCAGAGTCCCCCCGCACTGTCATGCCCTGCCCATGCCCAGAGGTAACTATCATCGTGAGGTTTTAGTTTATTGTCTCCCTGCCTTTTGAAAAAAATCACGTACGTGTAGACGCTTAATGAACCCTGTAGTTTTTGCTCGCTTCTGGGCTTCATGAAAATAGTATCACACAATAGGTAGTGTTCTGTGACTTGCTGTCCTCAGCACTATCCAAGGTTTATCCTGAGTATGCTTGGCTGTGGTTCATCATTTTCACTGCTATATAACACCCCATTGTGAATAAACCATAACATACTTACCTGTTTTCTTATTGCTGGGCATTTAAATTGTTTCCAGGGTTTTTTTTTGGGGGGGGGTGTTAGTAGTTACAGGTGTGTGTTTATTTATTTATTTATTTATTTGGCTGCGTTGGGTCTTCATTGCTGTGCACGGGCTTCCTCTAGTTGCGGCGAGCGGGGGCTACTCTTCGTTGCGGTGCGCGGGCTTCTCACTGCGGTGGCTTCTCTTGTTGCGGAGCGCGGGCTCTAGGCGCGTGGGCTTCAGTAGTTGCGGTGCGTGGGCTCAGTAGTTGTGGCTCTCGGGCTGTAGAGCGCAGGCTCACTAGTTGTGGCGCTCGGGCTTAGTTGCTCTGCGGCATGTGGGATCTTCCCTGACCAGGGCTCGAACCTGTGTCCCCTGCATTGGCAGGCGGATTCTTAACCATTGCGCCACCAGGGAAGACCCGCAAGTATCTTTTTGAATTAGAGTTTTCGTCTTTTCCTGATATATGCTCAGGAGGGGTATTGCTGGGTCATATGGTAGTTCTATTTTTAGTTTTTTTTTTTTTAAAGGAACCTGCATGCTGTTCTCTATAGTGGCTGCACCAATTTACATTCCCACCCACACTGTGGGAGAGTTCCTTTTTCTCCACATCCTCTCCAGCATTTATTATTTGTAAACTTTTTGATGATGGCCATTCTGACTGGTGTGAGGTGATACCTCACTGTGGTTTTGATTTGTGTTTCTCTAACGATTAGCAGTGTTGAGCATCTTTTCATGTGCCTGTTGGCCATATGGGTATCTTCTTTGTAGAAAAGTCTATTTAGGTCTTCTGCCCATATTTTGATTGAGTTGTTTGTTTTTTTTATATTGAGTTGTATCGAACAGCACAGTTTTATGTTTTCTTCCAAGGATTTTAAATTTGCCTTTCACATTTAAGTTCTGACTTCATCATAAATTTTTTTTTTTATTGCGTGAGGTAAGGAGTCAATTTCATTTTTTTTCCATTTGGATAATCAATTGCCTAACACATTTTATTGAATAATCCTTTCTTTCCACACTGATTTGCAATGCCATTTTTGCCCCATATCAAACTTCCATTTATATTCTGTTTGTATGTTATCCATCAAGGGCCATCTCTGTGGGTCTGTTTCTGGGCTTCCTGTTCTGTGTCATTGTCAGTCTGTCTATCTCTGTGTCAATTCCGTACCGCGTTAATCATCATAGTCAGGATAAGCGTTGATGTTAGTATCTAGGAAGGCAAGTCCTTCCATCTTATTCTCAGAGCATGTCTTACCTCTGCTTGTTCCATAGACAAACCATGGGATTTTAATTAGAATTGAATTAAATCAGGCTTCCCTGGTGGCGCAGTGGTTAAGAATCCACCTGCCAATGCAGGGGACATGGGTTCGAGCCCTGGTCCGGGAAGATCCCACATGCTGTGGAGCAACTAAGCCCGTGCGCCACAGCTACTGAGCCCGCGAGCCGCAACTACTGAGCCCGCGTGCCACAACTACTGAAGCGTGCACGCCTAGAGCCCGTGCTCCGCAGCAAGAGAAGCCACTGCAATGAGAAGCCCACACACTGCAACGAGGAGTAGCCCCCACTCACCGCAACTAGAAAAAGCCTGCGCACAGCAACGAAGAGCCAACACAGCCAAAAATAAATAAAATAAAAAATAAATATATTTTAAAAAATAAAGGTAACCTTGGTACTTGCATTTCCCCCGGTGTCTCTGACAGGTGCCTGGTACTGTGTTATGGGCTGCACAAGCTCTCTAATTTAATTCTTACGGTCCCCATTTTCCAAGTTCACTGAAGCTTACAGAATTTGATGATTTGCCAAAAGTTGCCCGGGGGAGGCAGAGGAAGAGCCAAAGTTTGAACCCAAGTCTGTCTGACTACAAGTTTTTTTTTTTAAAGATGTATTTATTATTTTTAAATTTTATTTATTTTTGGCTGCATCAGGTCTTAGTTGTGGTGCGTGGGCTTCTCTCTAGTTGTGGCATGTGGGTTTTCTCTTTTCTAGTTGTGGCGTGCAGGCTTCAGGGTGCATGGGCTCTGTAGTTGTGGTGCAGGGGTTCAAAGCGCATGGGCTCTGTAGTTTGTGGCACGCGGGCTCTCTCGTTGAGGCACCCGAGCTCAGTAGTTGTGGCGCACGGGCTTAGTTGCCCTGCGGCATGTGGGATCTTAGTTCCCTGACCAGGGACCGAACCTGTGTCCCCTGCATTGCAAGGTGGATTCTTTACCACTGGACCACCAGGGAAGTCCCCACACCTCTAGCTTTAATGCACCAAAGCGTCTTCCTCTCAGGCATTTAGCTGTTTCCAGTTTCTCCACGTGTAAACGACATTGTGATAAACATCTCTGGTATACATTTTGCCCCTGTTTCCAGAAAGTTCATGTCAGTTTTACTTCCGCAACTAGTTCTAATGTCAGCATTTACCAATCAGTGCCCCCATTGAACAACCAGCAAGAGAAACTGACATTTCCACAGCCGCTTCTTTGCGCCAGACAGGACGCTAACTCATTCTCTTACGTTATCTCATTTGATCGTCACAACAACGCCAGGAAACTGAAGCTCAGAGAGGTACATTCATTTGCTCAAGATCACACAGCAAGCTAGGGACACAAAGCAGCCAGAGGGTTAGCAACTTCTTAAAAGCTTCCAGGACTTCCCTGGTGGTCCAATGGTTAAGACTCCGTGCTTCCACTGCGGGGGGCACGGGTTCAATCCCTGGTCAGGGAACTAAGATCCTGCATGCTGTGAGGTGCGGTCCCCCCCACCAAAAAAGTAGAAAAGCTTCGAGAGGATTCCCCTCACACTGGGAATAAAATCCAGACTCCTTCCCCGTGGCCTGTGAGGCCCTGCATCCTGCCTCACTCTCCTGCCATGGTCCCCTCCAACCTCGCTGGGGTTCTTCCTGTTCCTCCAGCTCTCCGTGACCCTGCCCTGTGGGCAAGGCCTCTGCCCAGCCCGTCCCCCACAGCTTTTATGTGCCTGTTGCTCTCCTGCTGTGGTCAGCTGAAAGGCCACCTGCTCAGAGAGGCGTTCCTGACTTCTGAGGCTAAAGTACCACCCCCTCTCTTTTCCACGATCTTGTTTTACTTTCTTCATGGCAATTTATCACTGTCCGGATTGATCATTTGTTGGCCTGTCGTATTAGTCAAGATTCTCCAAAAAGAAAGAAATAATAGGATGTGTATGTTTGTGTGTGTGTATATATAGAGGCAGAGAGACAGAGAGGTTGAGATCTACTGTAAGGAATTGGCTCGTGCAGTTATGGGAGTGGGCAGGTCCCCGAGACCTGCAGGGTGAGTCAGCAATGTGGAGCCCCAGGAGAGCCGATGATGAAGTTCTGGTCCGAGTCCAAAGGTCTGAGGAGGAGGAGAGCTGAGTAGTGGTTTCTGTCTGAAGACTGGCAGTCTCGACTCAGGAAGAGCTGATGTTTCAATTTGAGTCCAAAGGCAGGAAAAAAGCTGATATCTTCGTTTGAAAGGCCGTTAGGCAGGTTTAGTTCCCTCTTATTCAGTTTTTTTTTTTGTTTTACTCAGGCCCTCAGCTGTTTGGGTGAGGCCCACCCACGTTGGGGAGGGCAATTTGCTTTACTCAGTCTGGTGGTTTAAATGTAATCTCATCCAAAAACACCCTCACAGACACACCCAGGGTAATGTTTGACCAGATATCTGGGTGCCCCATGGCCCAGTCAAGTTGACACATAAAGTTAACCATCACACTTGTGTACTGTCATCTCTCCACTTCAGCTGCGAAGGCAGCTCCTTGTCTGGCATATTCCTGACAACTGGCACATAATAAGTGGTCAGTAAATAGCAGTGGGATGAATGAATGACAGAGCCCAGACTCCAGCCCTGCTCTGAGTGACCCCATGTTTATTCTTCTTCTGCAATAAGACATTCCTTCACGTTGATCACTGCTGGTTGACTGAAAACAAAAACTTAACATCTGAAGTCAAATCAGTGTCCGCACGCAAATGCATGGTGTTCTTTTTGTGTGATGAAAGAGCCCCGGACTGGGAGTGTCAGGCAACTCAGCTTCTTGTGGCTTCTCAGTTCCCAAGCAACAAAATTAACACCCATCCTGCTCTTCTCTGGATGTGTGTCTGTAAGCCTGATAGGCCCGCAACAAAGCTTCAAGGTTCCCCAGAGACAGTTTTCCTGTCGCTGCAAAGTAGGAGGAGAAGCAGTCCTCTGCAGGCTCTCACCCTCCAGGAGGGGTGGCGGGGCTGGATTGTTTATTAGTGACTCACCAGGAGCTGGTGACAGTGAATAGAAAGGGTTGAGCACATCTCCACCCGCCAGCAGACTGGAGGACAGTGACAGAATAGTGACAGCTCAATAAACCAACAGGGAGTGCCTGTGATGAGCTCTCCGAGCCCTACACCCACCCCGCGGGGCCCACCAACCTTGGGTTGTACGTGGTTCCGCGGATTTTGTGGTCAGAAAGGCCCCAGAGCAAGTCTGCCTTTGCACGAACAGCTAAAATACACACACATGGTATCGTGGCGTGTACACAAGTCACACTGTGTGACTAAGGTGGGGACACATTTCATGTGCAGGGACCTGGTACTGGCATTCCCCTGGAGGGTGACCCTGGTGCAGCTTGTAAAGGGCCTGGGACTTGGCAACCCCCAGGAAGTTCAGCCCTGGGGCGATATGCGTGTAGTTCACAGTACTGAACAGGACACTTCAAAAGGCTAAGATGGTAAATTTTATGCTACCTGCTTTTCACCACAATAAAAAATAAAAAACCATCCATTTCTTACCCCACAGTTTGTGTGGCTAGGAATCTGGGCCCAGCTCAGCCGGGTCCTCTGCTTCAGGCTCTCTCATGAGGCTGCACAGGGGCTGGGGTCTCATCTGAAGGCTGGGGGAAGGTCTTCCAAGATTGCGTGACTGTTGCCAGGATTCAGTTCCTTGTGTGCCACTGGCCCAAAGGCCTCTGTCGTTCAATGGCTTTGGCCAGACGCTGCCCTCGGCCCCTTGCCATGCGGGCCTCTCCACGTTGGCTCACTTCCTTAGAGTGTGCAAACCAGGAGGGCAATAGAGTGAGTCTACTAGTGAGATGGAAGTCAGAATTTTTTGTAATCTAACTACAGATGTGACATCACATCACTTTTGTCATGTCCTACTTGGTAGAATCAAGTAATCAGGTCCAGCCCACGTTCAGAGAGGGCTTTGCACAGGGTTTGCACAGCGGCTCACCCGGCAGACCTCCGCACCTCTGTCAATGGTGCCACCCGGTTGCCTCACTCAGAGACCGAGATCCACCCTCAACACCTTCCTTCCCCGTCTCCACATCCAGTCCATCCGCAGGCTTCTCTGCCTCTCCAACAGATACATCCAGAGTTCCTGCTTATGGACCCGGCTGTGTGCCTGGCTTCTGGATCAGCAATAACCTGGCAGGCGGGCTCCCTGCCCTCCTCGTGCCCGCAGGTGTGTTGAGGCAGTAGTTTTAAACTTCTTTCCTTAGTTGTAAAGTTAATTTAAAATGGAATTGGGTAAACGAGGACCAAGTGAGCTAAGATGAAGTAATATGCTTCGAGCAGTGTCTGGCACACAGTAAATGCTCAACAAGTCCTAGCTGTGATTGTCGGAGAAAGTGAGAAAAGTTGTAAATGAGAACAAAAGAGGAGGCCGTAGAAGAGGACGGCGTGGCCTCCTCTCCCTGGGTGGGCAGGGAAAGCGTCTCTGAGGAGCCACATCTCGCGCGGAGCCAGAGGGATGAGAAGGAACTGGCCAGGCGAGCATCCCGGGACAGAGCGGGCGAGCATCCCGGGACAGAGCGGGCGAGCATCCCGGGACAGAGCGGGCGAGCATCCCAGGACAGAGCGGGCGAGCATCCCGGGACAGAGCGGGCGAGCATCCCGGGACAGAGCGGGCGAGCATCCCGGGACAGAGCGGGTGGTGCAGAGGCAGAGGGGGTGCCGGTCTGCACTTTGGTGGTGGAGGTGGAGAGAGAGAAAAGAGGGCCCTCGCAGATCTATTTCAGAAGCAGACATGACGTGATTTGCTGGGGTGGGTGAAGCAAGGGGAAGGAAGGGACCAGAGGATGCTGTGTTTCTCACTCTAATTATCCAGTATCACCTACCTCAGTGCTGAAGCCGGGACACCACCGGTTTGGGGAAGGGGGGTTGGATTCCCAGCGGAGAGGCCCAGCAGCCACTTCCCGTGTGGTGGCTTGAATCCACCCTGTCTCTCCCTCCCCACTGCCACCCCCGGTCCACGCGCCAGCCTGTCTCTCTGGGCTTCTGCAGTCGCCTCCGCCCTGTTTTACCCCTGGTCCTCCCTCACTCTGCAGCTCCAGTGGCCTCACCCACACGAACCTTCTCCAGTCACTCCCTGGCTAGCAAATGGTCACTTAGTCGAAGAGTTCAGTAGATGCCTATTGACGTGTGGAGCACGCCTAGAGCCTGTGCTCCACAACAAGAGAAGCCACTGCAGTGAGAAGCCTGTGCACCGCAAGGAAAAGTAACCCCCACTCGCCACAAGTAGGGGAAGCCCCGCTCAGCGACAAAGACCCAACGCAGCCAAAAATAAATAAATAAATTTATAAAATCAGCAAAGGAAAAAATGGACAGAGCGGGGTCCAGGAGCGACCAAGTGAGAGCGTCTGGCTGTCCTCACCCAGAGGAGACCTGCAGACAGCACTTAGTTTTCCCAGCGACCATGTGTGACAATATGCACAAAATGTGGCCAACCAGGGAAGCTCATCTGAGCCTCAGAGTTCGGGGTTTTTTTGGAGGGCCAGTCTCGTAGGCAGGGAGCAACCCCATGACTGACCACAGGTATTCGGTCTCCACTACCACCCCCCAACCACATCGAACTAAAACAGTGTGGCCCAAGGCCCCAGGCAAATAAAAATAAGCATTCACCATAAATCGCATTGTTAGCATTAGCTGTCTGGCGTGGCCCCAGACTCCAGGTACACAAAGGCACTCTTACCAGGCGGGATATTCCAAGAGTCTATAGGTTAGCTCCCAGGAGCCAGTCAAGGGCAGTGCTTTCCATGGAATGTGCAGGGTTTGGGCTACCCAAGCCTGCTGAGTTATCCCTTTACTACATACTTGATCTGAACACTTACCATGTGTACCAGCCAGGGTCCAGCCAGGAAAACTGAAACCACTGTAGGTATTTCGAACAGACAGAATTTAATACAAGGAGTTGGTCTCCCAGGTGATTTTTTTTTTTTTTTAATAAATTTACTTTTTTTTTTTTTTTTTTTTAGCTGTTTTGGGTCTTCGTTTCTGTGCGAGGGCTTTCTCTAGTTGCGGCGAGCGGGGGCCACTCTTCATCGCGGTGCGCGGGCCTCTCACTATCGTGGCCTCTCTTGTTGCGGAGCACAGGCTCCAGATGCGCAGGCTCAGTAGTTGTGGCTTGTGGCTCACGGGCCCAGTTACTCCACGGCATGTGGGATCTTCCCAGACCAGGGCTCGAACCCGTGTGCCCTGCATCGGCAGGCAGATTCTCAACCACTGCGCCACCAGGGAAGCCCCCTCCCAGGTGATTGAAGGGCTGGGAAGCCACGCAGGAGGCAGGGAACCCAGAAACCAGCAGCAGCAGCAACGGGGAGACCTCTGCTGCCCCAGGACAAGGGGTGGTGTTGCCTGAGCCCAGAGGCTGGCTCAGGTGTGGGGCTGACTGCTGGGCACGGGGGCACAGAGGGAGAGCTGTCGGCAGGTGCCAGAACGACAGAGGAGGGTCAGCTCCCACCCCACCCCCTGCCAGGGAGGAGGGGAGAAGAACCCTGGTTTCTCCCTCCTCCTGCCTGCCCAGCCCCCACTGGCATCTCCCATTGGCTGGACCCAGCTGTGAGCAGGGCGGGGGTTCCCCAGGAAATGACTCAGACACCGGTTACTTAGGGCCTGTTCTAAGGTGCCTGACAATGTGCTAGCCACGGTCACCCACCCCACCCCACCCCATGTGGCCCTGCCCGAGAACTGCCCTGCAAGCAGATATCGCCTCTGCATTACAGGGATGAGGACGTTTAGGGACTCAGATAAAGAAAAACAGTCTGTGAGGGAGATGGAGCCAGAGGGGCGGAGGAACGGAGATAGGGCTGCGGAGAAGGCACAGAGGGCTTCTGCAAAAACCTTCCAGGCCAGGAAGCATCCCCTGTGGCACCCCCCCCACCCCGAGCCGGCAGAGGTGGAAGAGCGAGGTGCCCCTCCGGCACATTCCGTACTCAGTTAACACAGCTAGGAATTTCCCCCTGCCTGAGCCTCATGTCCTTCCTCCGTCCAACTGTCCCCACCCAGGTCGCCCCCCTGGGAAGACCTGGGTCCATGCACAGCAGAAATGGTTTGCACTGAATCTTTTCTGTTTCCCGCACGTGCTTGACTTGTGGCTACAGTTTGTTTTGTCTCTCAGAGACCCACTCAGTTCTATCTTTCATGCCATTTCCACACTGCTGATGGGTGAGCTAGCCCGGAGCTTGCTAACGCAAAGGCAGTTACTCAGGCGGGCTCAGAATCCAGGAGCTGGGGCGCTCCCATAAATGGTTTTAAACACCACTTTGAAGGGCGCCAAGTCCACGCCTTTGCCCGGCCTTTGAGGATCAGAAAGCCCTCTCGTTCCCTCCTCCCACACTTGGCCCAGCACCCTGGCCAGCTAGCCTGTGCTCCCAGGTAAGAAGCGAAGACAAAGGTGTTATCTCTTTCCCCCCAGCCCTGTGTTCAAAGACTCTGTCTCATGGGGTTACTTTTTGTAGGTGTGATGGTGCTGTGGTGGTTGGAGAATTGAAGTTTCCTCCAAATCTTGGAGGAAAACACACACACACACACATTCACATATAAGTGAATATGGCAACTTAATGACAATTGTTTCATCTTTTAAGTCTGCATATTCGACTTCTTTTAATAATAAAAAGTTTGGGGGTAAAAGAACCCCCACTTCTTCCCTTAAATTTTTTTAATGTATTTATTTTTAACCGTAAAATTAATTTTTTAACTTTCAAATCACCAATCATAGCTTCTAATCTACCTGAGATAAACTGTGTCATCACTTTGGATTTATTTAATTCGTCCAAGAGGGAAAAAGAAATGAAGAAATAAGACTTTCTAATTAAACATAGGTTTGGGGGCTTCCCTGGTGGCGCAGTGGTTGAAAATCTGCCTGCTAATGCAGGGGACACGGGTTCGAGCCCTGGTCTGGCAAGATCCCACATGCCGCGGAGTGACTAGGCCCATGAGCCACAATTGCTGAGCCTGCGCGTCTGGAGCCTGTGCTCCGCAACAAGAGAGGCTGTGATAGTGAGAGTCCCGCGCACTGCGATGAAGAGTGGCCCCCGCTCGCCGCAACTAGAGAAAGCACTCGCACAGAAACGAAGACCCAACACAGCCATAAATAAATAAATAAATAAATAAATAAATAAAATTTAAAAAAACCCAAAAAACATAGGTTTGGGGCAGTATAGAGTAGGGTTTGTTTCTTGTTTTTTAAGACATGAATGAACTTCAAGTTTAGGCAGAACTACCCCATTCTCTCTCTCTCCCAGAGAGCAGTTGTTGCTGAGGGAAAGAGTACAGGACGTAAGGCCCAGGCAGAGGGCAGTGACCCAGCTGCAAAGTCTGCAGGAAGCTCACCCCTGCTGGCCCAGCTGCTGCAGCCCTTCACAAGCTCTGTGACCAGGGACAAGCTGGGAAACGGCCCTACTGACACCTCTGGGATGACCTTAAAGATCACGGAGAAGATGACTGGCACCCTCTCCATCACACAGGTAGCACAGAGACTAGCTTGGAGAGGAGTTCAATACACTTCTGAATGAACTATTGACTTTATTTGTGTGGGATGCCGGACAAAGTGCGGAAGACAAAGGGAACTATGTTGCAGCCCTTTGCCTTGGGCTCTGGGTCGTAGACTCACACACGACCATTCGTAATGGAAGGTAAGCTGGTGTTTCAGCTACTTACTGCTGAAGTAAGCAAGTCAAACTTATTTTTAAAGTGATTTCATATTTCTCCTGGCTCTGCACTCCGGGCTGGGCTCAGCTGGGTGGTTCTTCCGCCCTACCTGGTATCTCCGGTGGGGAAGGTGAGTGAAGAGAGCGTCTTCTCTCACATTTCTAGGGCTTCAGCTAGGATGGCTGGAAAAGGGGGCTGGCTGGGCTCACTTGTCCCTCTTTGTGGTCTCTTCTCTTCATCACGGTAGCTGGACCTCTTTACAGAGTAACTCAAGACCTTCAGAGACAGTGTCCCAAGAGGACAGACCCCAGCATTCAAGTACTTACCAAGGTTCTGTGCGCAGCACACTTGCTACCGTCCCATTGGCCGAAGCGAGTCACATGGGCGATCCCGGAATTTACACTTGAGGGACCACAAAGGGGCTGATGTTCATTGGAGACCACTGACGTATCGAACCACCACAACCAGGAAGAGTACTGCATACAGGAGTAAATAAACTGCCATGGATCACCCAGGAGGAGGCTCTCCATTCGGCTATGAAGATGCCATGAAAGATTTCACTCATTCATTCGTTTAACAAGTATTTCTTGAGTGTGCAGATGCTGGGGATCAGTGTGGACACGATAGGCGAGCTCTTGCTTCTGTGAGGTATCAAATAACCAATACACAGATAAGACAATTTCAGATGATGACAAGTGCTGTAAAGAAAATAAAATAGCACAGTAGGACAGAGAGTGAGCAGGGGTTGAGGGGTGGATGCTTTAGCTATGGGGGTCAGGAGAGGCCTTCCTTGCAGCAGGTAGCTTAGCTGAGAGTTAGATGATGAGAGGGAGCCGGCCTTGTGGAGATCTGGGTCAGAATGTTCTAGGAGCAGGGAACCAAGGGCAAAGGAAGGAGCAGGAATACACCTTGACTAAGACTCAGCTTGACGTGTTTTAGGGACAGAAGAAAGGCCAGGGTGGCTGGAGTATGAAAGAAGGGAGGGAAGGTCAGAGGGAGCAGGCCACGCCTTGCTGAGCCTCTGGATGCAGCCATGAAGTATTGCTTGAGTGTCAGGAGCTGTGACCTGTAGTTCCTTGCCCATAGGCCTGCCCCTTTCCTGTGCTCCTCTGCATTTCCAGAAGCATTCTAAGAAGCTAGCTAGATCTGGGAACTGCCAAAAGGTCAGGGGAGCTCAGAAGGTAGCTAAAAAAAATATCCTAGCATTTGAGGGCTAGCATCCCTGTGCTGGAAATTGAGAGGCAGTGCAAAAACCTCCTGCCACCACCATCTTACACACAGACGTGCTGTCTTGACACAGATTCCGGGTCCCTGTTGCCCATTTCTAATTATAACCAACATTTGTTTTCACATATATCATCCCACGTAATCCTCACGTCCAGCCGGAGAGAGACGGTCCAAGGAAGTAAACATTTGAGCAACCTTTGTGCTAAATCTTGTGCTAAGCCATTCTGCGCATGATCTCAGTTTACCTTCCCCACAAGCCTGTGCAGGTCTTACGACTATCTCCATCTCGCTGTGGAGGATATAGGCTCAGAGTCACACAAGAAAGAGCAGCGCTGCAATTCCAACCTGAGTCGTTTGATGCCGAGTCACAGGCTCCACCCCCTGCAGCTCTTGCTGTCTTCTAGCAGGGCCTGCCCTGGGCAGGTGTCCAGGTTGCGCATTCTCCAAGAGCTCCATCTCCATACAAGGGCCTGTGTGAGTCAGAGATGAAAAGAAGGATTAAAAAAAATGCTTATCATATTACCTTGAATTTGTCTTCCTTTATCAAATCAGTACACCTGTGGTACACCATGAGCAGATATATATAGAGAGAGAATATTGCACAATATGTGTAAAAATTTCCCTGTGTATTTACTGTACTTTTTCAAATAAACAATTGGAGCTATTGCTTTAAAGCAAGCTGCGTGGCACAGCCTAAAACAAAAAGCAAAAAAATAAAATAAAATAAACTTATCCTTTTTCCTGACTCTAAAATGTATCTATGCATTCCAGAAAGGAAATATATGTATCTCCATCCATATATATGTATATATAATTCTGTAGTCATCTTTAGGATAGCACTATTACAAATGCAAATGTGTTGAAAGTGTTAATTATCTAAATATTTAAAATATATCACGATTTTGAATACCAATTTGATATTTCTTCATATTCTAAAACCGAATTAGAAGTGGCTGGAGCGTCTCTCAACCCGAGAGGCCCCCTGATCCAGCTGATTTGAACCATATCAAGTCTTGGATTGAGTTTGTTTTTTAAAGTGCAGGGAAAAAAAAAAAAAAAAGTGCAGGGAAAGTGACCTGCTTGGGTCATGTTCAATCTGCAGTCCGTGTTTAGACATGGCACAAACATCCTCCGCGAGCTTGGCGGAGATTGCCAGGGAAGTCCCGGGCCTCCTTCCTGGAACATCAGCTTCAGGCCTGCTCCGGTGTCCCCTCCATGTGTTGGACCCAGCAACCCCCTTGCCCAGGGCAGGGCTGTAACTGGGGGTGAATCACCCTCACTGAAGCTGGAGCCGGATCACATCTCCACATGGTCTCTGATTTGCTTTCCAAAGGTCAGCAGCTTGAGGTAATGTGTTTCAGGGACAACCCAATCAGCTAGAATTGAAAACAGAGACTTTTTATAATTGGAAAAAGAACATAGAGCCTCTGGCAACTGGGAAAACACAAATTAAAAGTTATTCCCTCTACTCTTTTTTTTAAATTAATTTTTATTGAAGTATAGTTGATTTACAATGTGTTAGTTTCAGGTATACAGCAAAGTGATTCAGTTATACATACATATATATCTATTTTTTTCAGATTCTTTTCCCTTATAGGTTATTACGAAATATTGAGTAGAGTTCACTGTGCTGTATAGTAGGTCTTTGTTGGTTATCTATTTTATATATAGTAGTGTGCATATGTTAATCCCAAACTCCTAATTTAGCCCTCTCCCAACTTTCCCCTTTGGTAGCAAAAATTTGTTTTCTATGTCTGTGGGTCTGTTTCTGTTTTGTATATAAGTTCCTTTGTATTATTATTTTTTAGGTTCCACAAATAAGTGATATCATATGCTGTTTGTCTTTCTCTGTCTGCTTACTTCACTTAGTGTATGATCATCTTTAGGTCCATCCACATTGCTGCGAATGGCTTACCGCCTACTCTTGATTTGTACTTTTTGCAGTGTAACAGTGAAGGAAAGAGAAATCAGAAACCTCAACCATCGAAGCCTTCTTCTTTCTAGTCCTTCTCCATATAGGGGTTTATGTTGACAAAGCTGATGACGTTTGTTTCTTCTTTTCTCCTAATGTCATTGATTCCAGAAAAGAGTACCTAGCTCCTCAGAGGGGAGGAGTTACTTCTTATTCTAAGATGTTGTAATATTACATAAAGTTTGGGGAAATGGAAGAAAATTATTCATAAGCCTGCCATCTTTACTGAACCACTTCAGTTTTTGCATTTTCTATCTATACTTTGTTCACTGCGTCCATATTTTGCATATTTTACATAATAGAACTATTCTGGTTATTGCCCGGAAGCATTCACAGATTTAAAAAAAAAGAATGCACACTCCTACGCTCCACAAAACTCTAAAAACCTGTTTTGAGTTCTCCTTACCCGTCCTTATCCACATGCATATTTCATTTTTCCAGTTGTAAGTAAAGCACGAATTCCATTTAATATTTTTATCCTATTTTATATTATAAAACATTTAATGATTCCTTATACTCGTTATCATTTTTTTCTTAAATTTTCTTTAAGACTTGAAAGAATTACAAAGGTAATTCATGCTTATTTTTTACAATTGAAATAATTCAAAATTTTGTGAAAGAAAAATTATATCTACCCCACACCCTACTCTAATTCCATCCCCTGAAGTAATAAATAAATATTAACAGCCTGAAGTGCTCAATCCATATTTTTTCCTCTATATCTTTCAGATATAAACGATATATCAAAAAATATACACTTTTTTTTTTACAAAAATGGAATACTATGCACATTTCTTGACACCTCACTTTTTTTTTTTTTTTACCATAGCATGCATATTCCTCAAGGCCGATAGATACTAATTTAACTTATTCTTTGAAGTGGGTTTATAATATTTTACATTAAGGATCTATTGTAATTTATTATATTTTCCTGATGATAAACATTCCTATCAGTTCCAGGTTTTTTGCCTCTAAAAACAATACTGCGATGAAACATCCATCTACATATATTCTTCTATACTGGTACTTTGGGACTTCCCTGGTGGTCCAGTGGTTAAGGTGTCACCTCCCAGTGCAGGGGGTGCCGGTTCAATCCCTGGTTGGGGAGCTAAGATCCCACATGCCTCGCGGCCAAAAAATCAAAACATAAAACAGAAGCAATATTTTAACAAATTCAATAAAGACTTAAAAAAAAAAAAAGATATACTGGTACTTTTATATCTGCGGGCCTGATTCTCCAAAATGGGATTTGCAAGGTCAAAAAACATATTTATTTGTATTTTTAATTTTTTAAATCAACTTTTTGCAGATACCATGTTCATGCAGTAAAATGCTCCCCTTTTCAGTGTATGAGTCAGTGAGTTTTGACAAGCGTGTTCACCAGTATCACCACCAACACAACCCAGATTCACAACTTTCTACCCCCCAAGGTCCTTGCACCTTCGCAGGAGAGCCTTTCCCCCACTGCCCATGCAGTTTCCCATTTCCTGGGACTTCATGTACCTGGGATCACTCAGTGTGTAGCTGTCCGGGTTTGGCTCTTTCACGTGGCCCAACGACGTGGACATTCATCCACCTCGTGGCTCATCTCGGAAGTTTCTTCCTTTTTGCTGCCGAGTGTAATTTTGAGAGAACCAAGTTACTTTCCAAAAAGGTCATAGCTGGCCACAATCCTACCAGCAATGAACAGGAATGTCTTTTTCCCTGAATCTTTGCAAGCACTGGGTGTTCTCATTCTTTTCAGTTTTTGCCAACTCCACAGATGAAAATGAGTATCTCATTATTGCCTGAATTTGCATTTCGCCAATTGCCGAGTTTGTGCTTCTTGGATTTCCTCTTTTATCAATTGTCTGTACAGATCATTTACCCATTTTTCTATTGGATTTTGATTTCTAGCAATTCTTTGTTTACTAAAGATGTTAACCTTTGTTGTAGATATTATCATTTTTTTCCCTGATCTATCCTTTGTCTTCTAACTTTTTAAGTGTTTTTTGTCATAAAACTTAAAATTTCAAGTAGTCAAATATGAGTATCTTTGCTTTTATAGCTTCTGGATTCCCTGATAAGCATAATGTCTATGTACTTTCGTGTTCTGTTTCTTCACTTAAGATGTAAGCATTTCTCATGTATTACAGTCCTCAAAATTATAATTGTTAATGGCTGCACAATATCACATCCAGAGATAGCCCATAAATTAATGAAATTTATTCTTCTCTTGGATACTCGATTTTTCACTTTTTAGTGAAACATCTTTGTGCACATGCCTTTTTCTAGTTATTAATTTAATTACTTGCAATAAATTCCCAAGAGTAACGCCCTAGGTTTTGAATGTATTATGTGATATATATATATTTTTTGGTTGCGCCGGGCTTGCAGGATCCTAGTTCCCCAATGAGGGATTGAACCCAGGCCCTCGGCAGGGGAAGTGCAGAGTCCTAACCACTGGACCACCAGGCATTCCCCATTATGTCTTTTTAAAAATATATCAGTAATCTAGAGAAATACCGGCACAGCGTCATTAATGATTTCATATTTGAGTATAAAACGGAGCTAATAATAGACCTAGAGGGTCAAGGGATGACACAGCAGCCCCATGTGTGCCTAGAACCCTCTGCTATCTGGTTTGTGGTAGAAAAAAACCAGAAACGATGTTACCTGCTCTGCACATCCCCATACCTCATTTAGGGGTCCCGTCTCTCCCCTCTCCCCGCTCCCACCTCCTCTTTACAGCTGCGTAAACAAGCTCGGAGCTGAGTGGGTAGAGCCAGGACTGGATCCCAGCTCTGAACTGACTCCAAAGCCTGGTCCTCAGCCTGTGTCCATGAATAAAGTAATGTTTGTAGAGCACAGATCTCATTACAGTTTACAAAGGCCCTTTCACAGCCATTAACAACGGGATACCCTCCCTGCTTTTCTCAGCCCAGTGAATGCCTTCTCATTCTTCAAGACACAGGGGAAATATCTCCTCCTCCGAGCAGTCTTCCCTCATTCTCTCGGGATGGTCTTAACCATTTACACACTGTATTTTAGTTTGTCCTTTACATCAGTCCCCCTGACTACGCCCGGCTCCTCTGGCCCAGTGGGTCTCTGGAGGAGGGCAGGAAGTGCCTTTGCAGGTGGAGCCTCAGGAGGGGTCCAGCATGGTGAGATCAGCTTGGTGGCAGGATGGAGGTGGGCGATGGAGCTGGGAAGGCTGGCTGGGGCTGGGTCACTGAGAACCTTGCTTGCCACGCAACAGGCTGGACTCTGTCCCCGGGTCAGTATGGAGCTGGTGGAGGGGCTTAAATATGACTCCACTTGAGTGAGTGGTGGTTGTGTGCAGGCTGGTGACAGTGAGGGCCTAGCAGAGGCAGCTGGGCTGAAAGAAAAGGAAGGGTCTGGATTCCAGAGAAAAACTGGATTTTTTTTTTTTTAACATCTTTATTGGAGTATAATTGCTTTACAATGGTGTGTTAGTTTCTGCTTTATAACAAAGTGAATCAGTTATACGTATACATATGTTCCCATATCTCTTCCCTCTTGCGTCTCCCTCCCTCCCACCCTCCCTATCCCACCCCTCTAGGTGGTCACAAAGCACCAAGCTGATCTCCCTGTGCTATGCGGCTGCTTCCCACTAGCTATCTGTTTTACGTTTGGTAGTGTATATATGTCCATGCCACTCTCTCACTTTGTCACAGCTTACCCTTCCCCCTCCCCATGTCCTCAAGTCCATTCTCTAGTAGGTCTGTGTCTTTATTCCCGTCTTGCCCCTAGGTTCTTCATGGCCTTTTTTTTTTTTTCTTAGATTCCATATATATGTGTTAGTTTACGGTATTTGTTTTTCTCTTTCTGACTTACTTCACTCTGTATGACAGACTCTAGGTCCATCCACCTCACTACAAATAACTCAATTTCGTTTCTTTTTATGGCTGAGTAATATTCCATTGTATATATGTGCCACATCTTCTTTATCCATTCGTCTGTTGATGGACACTTAGGTTGCTTCCATGTCCTGGCTATTGTAAATAGAGCTGCAATGAACATTTTGGTACATGACTCTTTTTGAATTATGGTTTTCTCAGGGTATATGCCCAGTAGTGGGATTGCTGGGTCGTATGGTAGTTCTATTTTTAGTTTTTTAAGGAACCTCCATACTGTTCTCCACAGTGGCGGTATCAATTTACATTCCCACCAACAGTGCAAGAGAAAAACTGGATTTTGAAACAATAAGCCTTGGCCACTGTAGTGTCTGCTGCTATTCAGGACGCCTAGATGGATTTCTCCCTTGAGAACTTTCCAGGCCAGCCAGAGTGGGCCGTATACATGCTTTGGGGGTGGACATGGCATCGAGGTAAGGGCTTGAGACTGGGTGCAGGCGCTGGGGCCGGTCTGCCTGGGCCGATACCCGACCTCTCTGTGTATGAGTGCTTTTCAGCATTAAAGTGAGAAGAGCATCGAGCATCTCGCTGTGCTGTTGGCAGGGGTAAGAGCTGAGGGAGGCAAAGTGCTTGACACACACGGAGCAGCCAATAAATATAAGGTATCAAGGGTATCAGGATATTACAAGTTATCCCAGGGAGGGGAGTGCTCCCGTTGGCCTCCAGCAGCCATAAGAGTGAGTCAGAGAAGAGCCAGAGGGAGGGCAGGGCACCTGCACCCCAGAGACACAGACGCAGAGAATCTAGGGGCTTCCTTGTCAGGGGCGTAGAGGAAAATGGGATTTCCATGTGCACACCGTAAACGCACAACTTATGAATCTTGTGTCTTCTCCTTGTGGCCAGCTCCCAAATATTTGTTAAATGAATGAATGCTTCCAAAATGTTTAAAAAATATTTGCAATTTTTTTATTAAAAAATTTTTTTAAAATTTTTAATACAATTTTAAAGGTTACTTTGTATTTACAGTTATTACAAAATGTTGTACAATACGTCCTCGAGCCTATCTTACACCCAATAGTTTGTACCTCCCACTCCCCCATCCCTATGTTGCCCCTCCCCCCAGATTATGTTTTTATGAAAAAATGCTTCATTAAAGAAACTTTAGACAGTAGACGTTGTCAAAGCTATTTAGTGAATTGAGTTATAGCCGCACCACTTGCTCTAATAGAGTGATGTGGTAACTTGGGCAGCCTTTTCAAATGGCTTGTATTTATTGTAAAATTATTCAACCTAACAAAAATTGTCCAACATATTGATACGAGTATCTAATCTACCCAAGCATCCTATTGAACAACAGCACACACGGCAGATTTCTGTGAGGTGGAGGCAGAGGCCATACCTGGTACCATCACTTCTAGGTGGTATCATGTTAGGGTGGCCCCTCCTTGCAGCTGTCTAGGCCTTTGCTCACTGTGGGTTGGATCCAGGACAAGGGCTCCCCCACCGGAAGGAGGGCCAGAGCCTGCAGCCAGAGACTCCCCCCCACTTCCAGAGTTGGAGCGTGGAGGACAGCATGCCGCCCTGCTGCGCTGGGTGCAGATGCCACCATGCGCAGGGATCCTGAACTCCAGAGTGGGGCGTGGCCCTCTGATCTGATAGGCCCCATGCAAATGAGCAACCCCTGGCACGTTGGTCCTAGGGATGACAGGTGCACCTCTGGCCCTGCTGTAGGTCTTAGGAACATGCACACAGCAACCCCCGCGTATTGTGTTATGTTGACTCACCCTCGGATAGGGCAGTCCCCAGGGGCTGGTAATCGGTAAGATCCTGCACCATATTTCGACAGACCCACTGGACACACATCAACCAAAAGGAAGAAAAGCATAATTTCTCATAATCCCACCACTGCATTTTGTAGAGGTTATGTGTGTGTTGTGTATGTATGTATATGTTGTTATGTCTTACATATGTGCACAGACACATATTTTGAAAAAATTAAAACAAAAACTACAGCAATAAAAATGGGATAATACTGCACATATTGTTACATAGCTGATTTTTTACTTAAGCAAAAATCAATGGATATGTTTCTGGGCTTGTCACTTTTTAACTAGGTTGTCTTGAGGAAGTTACTTCACTCCCTATGCGTCAGTATTCTCATCTATGAATACAAGTATTTTATCACAGTGAGTTATAGTGTAAGGATTAAATGAGATAATACATATGCTTAATTGGAGTCTAGTAAATGTTAGTTACTATTATTAAGTGATTAAATATTCTTCTCCAATAGTTTAAATGGCTGTATAACATTCCACTGTATTGATACACTGACATCTGTTAAATAAATATATATTGATATAATACAAATATATTTACATGTAATTTATATTATATTTACTTATATATATGATATATCTCTGGCATATGAATTGATATATTGGTATAATGGCATATGTATATACTGCCGTATGTTTATATGTATGCTATTATATCAATACATATTTGTATTATACATATAAAACCAATTCCTTAAGACATTTAGGTTGTTTCTTCTTTTTCAGTATTATAAACAATTATCTTAGTCTTATCTGGGCTGCTATAACAAATTATCTGGCTGGCTTAAACAGCAGACATTTATTTCTCACAGTTCTGGAGGCTGGGAAGTCTAAGATCAAGGTGTTGGCAGAGCTGGTGTCTAGTGAGGGTCCGCTTCCTGGTTTGCAGACAGCTGTCCCCTCATTGTATCCTCACATGGCAGAAAAGGAGCATGTTCGCTCCCTGACCTCTTCTTAGAAGGGCACTAATCCCCCTCATGAGGTCTCCACCATTATGAGCTAATTACCTTCCAAAGGTCCCACCTCCTAATACTATCACACTGAGGATTAGCGTTTCAATACAAATTTTGGGGGGACATAAACATTCAGTCTGTAACAACAATCCTTCAGTGAAAATGCATATAAGTAATAGTTGTGCACATCACTGAATATTTCATTAGGATAAATACCCAGAAGTGAAATTGATGAGTTAAATAAAATCTTATCTTAAATATTTTTCCAGTTGTTACATATATTATTTTTAAAACCAAAGTTAACTCATGCTGGAATGCTGTGGAATCAGGAAAAGCATGGTCAATTAATTTCACCCACTTCTTAACGCTTCACAGAGGGGAGTCATACAGAGTCTGTGATTGGGAGACTCATCTGCGTTGTGGTAGGAAGTTGTGCTGAGTTCCAAGTCACCGCTGTATAGTATTCCACTGCCACACCTGTTTTACTGCCTCCTCTTAGTTTCTTCTACCTTCAACAATGCATTACTAATATCCAGATTCTACTCAACATCTTAGGTTTACATTTGTAGGCTAAGAGTAGAAAGAATAACTGCTATTTCCTCTGGAAAATTTCTTTTATGAAAATCCTAATATTATAATGGACTGAAATTATTGCATAACTAAAATTATTGTGTAACTCAGCCTCAAAACTCTTAACTTGGACACATTAAATTTTTTTCATTTCTCTCTCAAGAAACCTTAAAGGCTGCCCCAGGTGCTCTGATGAGAATAAAATCATCAATTGAAAATTTCAGGAAAACTTTCTCCTTTGAAGAAGGTTGCTTCTGGTACTTCCCTGGTGGTCCAGCAGCTAAGACTCCACGCTCCCAATGCAGCGGGCCCGGGTTCAATCCCTGGTCAGGGAACTAGAGCCCGCATGCCGCAACTAAGATCCGGCACAGCCAAATTAAAAAAAGGAAAAGGGTTGCTTTTATCTTGCTGTACTCTGTGCCCAAGTTTATTCCCCAAAGCCTGGAATTGAAAGCACTCTTGGAGATCCCAGTCCAACCCTCTCATTTTACAGAAGAGAAAGCAGGTCCAGAGAGGGGCAGTGGGTGGTCCACCATCACCCTATTAGCTGGTGGCAGAGGGGACCTGGAACCTCTGTCTTCGGATGCCAAGTCCTGTGGCCTTTCTGCTGGAGCACACACTGTGTCCTAAGCCATGACCTTGGCCAGCCCCTACCTCTGCTCTCTCTCCTTCCTCTCTGGGTCCTTAAGATGACTGAGCAGACAGCCCCTGTACGAGCCCAGATGACTCAGAGTTGAGGCCTAGGAGGGGGCAGGGTGGGGCCGTAGGTGGTTCAGGATTGGCCAGTTACTCACTGGATTGGGTGAGACACTCAGACTGGGAATTGGAGAAGGCCCAGTTGAGCTGGGCCAGAAGGACTGGGTGTCGGCCAGGACCAGCCGAGGAGCCTGAAAAGGCAGAGAAGGGCCCTGCCTGCCAGCCAGGATGCGGGCACTTCGAGTTCTGCAAAGCTGTGGAGCCACTGAAGGGTTTTTTGTTCATTTGATTTTGTTTACTTGTTTGTTTTGGTGGGGGAAAATATATATAATTCGCCATTTTCACCATTTTAAAGTGTGCCATTCAGTGGCATTAATCACAGTGTTGTGCAGCCATCACCACTATCTATTTCCAAAACTTTTCCATCACCGCACACAGGAACTCTGTCCCCATGAAGTAATAGCTCCCCACTCGCCCTTGCTTCCCACCCTTAGTAACCTCTCGTCCACTCTATGCCTCTATGAATTTTCTCACGATAGGTATTTCATATAAGTGGAATCGTATAGTATTTGTCCTTTTGTGTCCAGCTTATTTCACTTAGAAGTGTTTTAAAGATTTACCCATGTTATAGAATGTGTCAGAATTCAATTCCCCCATCCCCCCCCCTTTTTTGGTGCTGAATATATCATGCTTTTGTTTTTATTTTGGTAGAATATACAGAACATAAAATTTACCATTTAACCATTTTTAAGTGTACAGTTCAGTGGTATTAAGTACATTCATGTTGTTGTGTAACCATCACCACCATCCATCTCCAGAATTTTTTCATCTTCCCAAACTGAAACTCTGTCCCCATTAAACACTAACTTCCCCCTCCCTGCTCCGTGCCCTGCCAACCCCCATTCTACTGTCTGTCTCTATAAAGCTGACTCCTGTAGGGACCTCATCTAAGTGGAATCATACAGTATTTGTCCTTCCGTGACAGCTTATTTCACTGAGCATAATGTCTTTCAAGGTTTATCCATGTTGTAACATGTATCAGAATTTCATTCATTTTTTTTTTTTTGACCATGCCACGCAGCATGTGGGATCTTAGTTCCCCAGCCAGGATCAAACCCGCAGCCCCTGCATTGGAAGGGGAAGTCTTAACCACTGGACCGCCAGGGAAGTCCCCAGAATTTCATTCACTTTTAAAGCAGAATATTTGTTTATCCACTGTATATCCACTCATTCTGTTTATCCATTCATCCATTGTTGGACATTTGGGTTGTTTCCACCCCTTGGCTACTGTGAATAATGCTGCCGTGAACACCGGTGTGCAAATGTCTATTCAACTCCCTGCTTTCAATTCTTTGGGGGTTTATACCTAGAAGTGGAATTGCTGAATCATACAGTAATTCTATGTTCAATTTTTTGAGGAACCACCAAAGTATTTTCCACAGTGACTGTACCATTTCACTTTCCCACCAGCAATACAAGAGGGTTCCAATTCCTCTCCATCCTTGTCAACACTTGCTGTTTTCTGTTTTCATTCCTTTTTATGGCAGAGTAATATTCCATTGAATGTATATATCACTTTTTATTTATTCATCATCTGTTGATGGACACTTGGGTCGTTTCCACCTTTTGACTACTGCAAATAATGCTCCAATGAACATTGGCCTACAAGTATCTGTTTGAGTCCCTGTTTTCAATTACTTTGGGGATATACATCAGAGTGGAATTACTGGGTCATACAATAGTTCTCTGTTTAACTTTTTGAGGAACCATCAAACTGTTTTCCACAGTGGCTGCACCATTTTACATTCCCAGGAGTAATGTACAAGGGTCACTCCAGTGTTGTGAAGAAAATAACCTTCTCCAAGCCACCTCCCTCCTAGCCTGCTTTAGCATTTTTCAGGGTTTAGGAAATCACTTCTCCTGTATAAACTGCTTATTTCTGGGCTATTTCAGTGCCACACCTGAGGGTTTCTTTTCTTTTTGGTGTTAGTATTTAATTCTGTAGTGATTACCTCTCTCCTTAATCCTAATACATCTCACTGTATAAAAATGGTCAGCAAAACAGATTTCCCTTATTCCAGAATATTTCTGTTTTGTTGTATATTTTCTCCTGTCCTTGAAAACCTTCTTATTAGAGCCTATTGGATTTCAGGAAAGGGTTGGTGTCCTGGCTCTGTGACCATCAGCAAGTCGCTGAAGTTTTCTGGGCTTGTTGCTTTGTGGAGGACGTTGGGAGGTGTGAAGTCTGAGTTATTTTTTTCAGAAGACTGTCTTGCTACTTGGAATAAAAGAACATGGTTATATAGTATATTTTCACAATATTTCTGATATTCTCAAATTTCACGTTGAGCTTTTAAAACTGAGCTCCTAATTATATTTAAACATTTTTTAAAAATTTCAGTCCATATGGAATCATTCAAGTTCACACTCCACATGCAGTTAAAATATTGTTATAATTATTTGTATTCATTTTTATTTTTTAAAAATTTTATTGAAGTATAGTTGATTTATAATGTTGTGTTAATTTCATCTGTACAGCAAAGTGTACAGTTATACATATATGTGTATATATATATATTCTTTTTCATATTCTTTTCCATTATGGTTTGTTACAGGATATTGAATATAGTTCCCTGTGCTATACAGTATTACCTTGTTGTTTATCCATCCTGTATATAATAGTTTGCCTCTGCTAATCCCAAACTCCCATTCCTTCCCTCCCCTACCCTGGCTGTATCCATTTTTAAATAACAGTATTTATCTTGTCTTGAATTTTCCTCCTATGGTGGATGTTGATAAAATCATCAAGGCAGCTTTTATTTGTCACAATTTATACACTTGGAGGCCATCTTTTAAATTTGGTCAAAACCAGTAAATACTGTGCAATTTTACATACATACACAGACATAAATATATATTTACACTCTTCATAATAATATAAATATATAATATATACACTTATACATACAGACTATAACCACATTTTTTATGGTGATACAATGTAAGAAAGTTGGATTTTTTTTCTAGACACACCAGCAGTTATTGCTTTGACTTTTCAGTTTGATAAATTTACAATAGGAAGAGGTGATAAAATTACGGTACTTAGAAAATATTATATGAAAAAGTATATATAGTAAAATATTAAAGTACAAGAATAAATCATTAACTGCTTTATATGTTGCCGTTTTCTATAGACTAAAAATTTCCTTGCACCAATTAATGCTCGCCTTTTATAAAGATTTGTATAATACAAACCACAACTTATGTTAGTTGGCTTGTCCTAGATTAGGAGGGCCTGAAATATTTTGCTTATGGACTCTGCCAACTCATTTGTATCTGTTTCTCAGAAGCACAGTTCCAGGACACAGGCTGATTATCTCAGAGCCTGCCTGATAAAGTAAAATATCGAAAAGCAAGCAATGTTTATAGTTGCTCTGATTCAGCACAATTTAGATTCTCTTTTGGCAAAAAAAAACTAAATAATGCTCTGCTGCTTCTCAGCCACGGTCAGTAGAGAGGTTTGCGCTCCTTGTGCAAATGACCATCCTTGCAAAGGCAGCAGCCTCTGGAGACGGTGGTTACCCTGTCTTTAGGTCACCTCCACACAGCACGTTCATTTGCTAAATCAGGACTGATTTGTACTGTTGTAGTTTTAATTTGAAACAAAATGGAGAAATAAAAAGTCAGATAGAGACTTAAAAAGAAAGGAAGTTCTGCCAGTCACAAAAAGACAAATGCTGTATGATTCACTTGCATGAGGTCCCTAGAGCAGTCAAATCCATAGAGACAGAAAGAAGGATGGCGGGGGTGGGGGGGTGGGGGGTCACGGGCTGGGGGAGGGGGAGGGGGAGTTAGTGTTCAGTGGGGACAGAGTGTCAGTTTGGGAAGATGAGAAAGTTCTGGAGGAGGATGGTGGCGGTGGATGCACAACAGTGTGAGTGTACTTAATGCCACTGAACTGGACACTTAAAAATGGTTCAGAAGGTAGATTTTATGTTAGGTATATTTTACCACAATAAAAAAATTCAGAAGGGGAATCTACCCCCAATCCGTGTGGCTTGGTACATTTAGGCCATGGTTTGTTAAACAGAAATCTGCTTAGTTTTCCTTTACTGAACACTGAGCCTTTTATTTTAAATTGTATAAATCAGTTTAAAACACAGAGAGGTGGAGATTTGGACATTTTTTTTTAGATGGTTAATCCTTCCAGATTAAAGTTATTGTCGGACTCAGCTCCGATGCTGCAGATTCAGTGATGTCAGTACTCAGGGCCATGACTCTGCCCTGTAACACGGGGTGGCCACATGATGCCAGCCTACTCCCAGACCATGTGGGATTAAAAAAGGAATGAGTAACAGAGAGAGATCTGGAAAGCCCCCCCAGATACTTGGAGATTAAACCACACACTTCTAAATAACATGTGGGTTAAAGAAATCTCAAAGAAACTTTTAAATATTGTGAATATACAAAGAACTCTTAAAACTCAACAATAAGAAAAAGAACAACTCAATTTAAAAATGAGCAAAACAGCTGAACAAGCACCTCACCAAAGATGTAGAGATGGCAGATACACATGTGAAGAGATGCTCAGTGTCATACGTCATCAGGGAACTGCAGATTAAAAACAGTGATGAGGGGCTTCCCTGGTGGCGCAGTGGTTGAGAATCTGCCTGCCAATGCAGGGGACACGGGTTCGAGCCCTGGTCTGGGAAGATCCCACATGCCACGGAGCAACGGGGCCCGTGAGCCACAATTACTGAGCCTGCGCGTCTGGAGGCTGTGCTCTGCAACAAGAGAGGCCGCGATAGTGAGAGGCCCGCGCACCGCGATGAAGAGTGGCCCCCTCTTGCCGCAACTGGAGAAAGCCCTCGCGCAGAAACGAAGACCCAACACAGCCATAAATAAATAAATAAATAAATAAAAGAACGTGAATTTCTTAAAAAAAAAAAACAGTGATGAGATATCACTGCACGCCTGTCAGAGGGCCAAAAACCAAAGACTGACAGCGCTGGCGAGGACGCGGAGCAACATGAATTCTCACTCGTTGCTGGTGGGAAGGTAAATGGTACAGTCACTTTGTAAGACAGTTTGGCAGACTCGTACAAAAGTAAACATACTCTTACTGTATGATCCAGCAATCATACTCCTTGGTATTTACCCAAAGGAGGTGAAAATTTATGTCAACAGAAAAGCCTGCACACAGGCATTTATAGCAGTTTTATTTATAATTACCAACACTTGGAAGCAACCAAGACATCCTTCAGTAAATGAATGGATACATAAACTGTGGTACATTCAGACAACGGAATATTATTTGGCAGTAAAAAGCAAGGAGCTATCAAGCCGTGAAAAGCTGTGGAGAAAACGGAAATGCATATGACTAAGTGAAAGAAGCCCATCTGAAAAGGCTACAAACTGTATGATTCCAACTCTCGGACACGCTGGAAAAGGCAGAACTAGGGAGATAGTGAGATGAGCGGTGGCTGCCAGGATTTCCGGAGCAGGGGTGTGGGAGCTCTGTACTCTTCACTCAATTTTGCTCTGAACCTAAAGCTGCCCTAAAAAAAATGTCTGGAATTAGGTAATGGTTGCATGGCTCTGTGAAAGTACTGAAACCCAGTGAACTGTACACTATAAAAGGGTGAGTTTTTTTTTTTAATTTATTTTATTTATTTATATTTGGCTGCGTTGGCTCTTCGTTGCTGCGCACAGGCTTTCTCTAGTTGTGGCGAGCGGGGGCTACTCTTCATTGAGGTGCATGGGCTACTCACTGCAGTGGGGCTTCTCTTGTTGCAGAGCACGGGCTGTAGGCGTGCGGGCTCAGTAGTTGTGGCGCACAGGCTTAGTTGTTCCGCGGCATGTGGGATCTTCCCGGACTAGGGATTGAACCTGTGTCCCCTGCATTGGCAGGCGGATTCTTAACCACTGCGCCACCAAGGAAGACCTAAAAGGGTGACTTTTATAGCATATCTGGATATTAAAAATAGCTCTATTCTTCCCACTTATTCTCATAAAAGTCTTGGATTGGATGGTAAGAGTGAACGAGATGGCAAGTCTTGAGGTATTTTTGCCAAAATGATTAACTGACCACAAATGTTGGAGAATCAATGCTTTGTTACAGAGAGTAAAAATGACCTGGAATAATGACTCTTTGTAAGGTCCTGTGGGTTGTTTTCTGATATTCAAGTAATAACTAGTAAATGGATAGCACTTTACAGTGTAAAAAGCGCTTCTGACATACATTATTCTAAACTCACAACCCTCTCTGGTGAGGTAAGTGTCAACCTTCCCTTTGTGTGGTGGTTCCATTTAAAAACTATTTGTATTAATATCGATTCTGGAGATTCCACATTGTCTGCTGTATCATCGCAAAGGCAGCATAAAACCCATGCCAATGACGTTGTCACCGGTATGGTGTTGGAAGGTACTTAGGAAACAGGAAAAGCCTGTGGAAGATGCCTTGTCTTAGCAACTTTCTAGTGAGATCTGAGAAATGCTGGCTCTGAGGATCACGGGCAGTTTGGGCAATCTCAGGAGTGATGCGGACGGGGACAGTCCTCGTGCACTCCGTAATGATCCCCTGTAGGCCTCTGCTAGGAGCTGCTACTGTAAACCTTAGTCACATCTTGCCTACCCTTGACCTTGGAGGGTCTACAGTTTAGAATCATGTAATGAAACTAAGCCGTGTGTTTTCCAAAACTTCCTATGATTTGACTTTTCAGAATTCTCTTCTTTTCCCTATTGCAGATCTTAAACTACAGTTTTATTGTTTATGTCCCTACATAATAATCCAAAGTTCTGTCCTTTATAGAAGAATGTATAAAGGTCTTAAAAGATGGTAGGAGAAGAAAGTAGGTAAGGGTCTGTGGTTATGATGTGAACAGCCTTGAGGAGATTGTATTTGCTAGCCTCTCCGTGAAATCTACCACAAAGGGTTTAATGGGGTCTCCAAGAAGGACCCATGGATGAAACCCTGGAAAAGCTAAGACTGTTGGCTAATGTCCCCTAACCTCTCCGGGGAAAGTGATTTATTGGCTCTATTCAGCTGGGGCCACTACCTAAGAGTACCGGAAAGATAATAGTAAGGAAGGGGAAAGGGAGTGAAAAGGAAATAAAAACCAGAAATCAAAGACAACTTTCACCTCCAGTGGGGTCTTAGATCCCCCTGAGGCCCAGTCAACACACTTGGGGTTGTTTATCTTGAGAGGGGGTTTTTACCGTCTGTGTCATTCTTCCAATCTTCCAATCATGAAGGGCGTGTAAGGTGCTGCATGCAGGCGTGTGTGTGTGAGCACACACACACACACACCACACACACAGAGTGAGACTATTGCTCTGCACTTGAGATGCCGCCTGTGGCTAAAAAGACCTTCCACCTACCACCTACACTGAATTTTTAGACATACACGACATGCAGGGGCTGGACCTCTCCAAAGTCCCTTCTGCTAACACTTCACCCCCTCCCCACCCCCACCCAACAGCCCTGCAGACAGCTGCCCCTGAAGAGCAAGGCAGCAGGAAAAGCTGGTGGACCTGCGAGTCTGCGGACATTCGAGTGTCCCACCGCCAGCCCTGCTTCGGCTTCTTCTGTCTGAAGACTCTGCACACAGAAGACGGAAGCGGCAGGAGCTTGGTTCTGTCCTCTTATTTTCCCCTTAATTTAAAACACTGTCAGTCCTCCAGGATAGTTGACCATTGTGTTGATTCTTCAACAGCTTTCTTGCCATATTCAAGAAAATCTTGGGTTTTACGTTTAATGGCAGTAGTGTATTTCTTGAGGCTCTTTTCTTCCACCCTGATTATCACACAGATTACTCTGACAGCGGACCCTGAAGGCCCGTCAGAGCCCAAAGGCAGATCCCAGGCCAGGCGACAGGCTCTCAAGATGCTGCCCTGGGTACTTTCCTCTCCTCCTCCGCCGATAGACGGTCCTTTGGATTTCACTAGGTTTCCACACTGGCTCCACTGGCACAGCCGTGACTCCCTTTTGTCATACCCACCTATCCTTTTGACTCTTCACATTTGTGTACTTCCTCTGCTCTTATTTACTTCATGTTTGTTTTTAGATTAACTCACATTTTATTCTTATTTTAAGTGGAAACTTTTGGAAGCAACCTAAGTGTCTTTTGACAGATGAATGGATACAGAAATTGTGGTACATATAAACAACTAAATATTATTCAGTTGGAGGAAAAGGAGGAAATCTTGCCATTTGCAACAACATGGATGGACCTCGAGGGCGTTATGCTAAGTGAAATAAGCCAGAGAAAGACTAATACCATATGATCTCACTTATATGTGGAATTAAAAAAACAAAAACAATCGAGCTCATAGAAACAGAGGACAGATTGGTGGTTGCTGGGTTGTCAGGGGTTGGGTAGGTGAAAATCAGTGAAGGGGGTCAAAAGGTGTACAGACTTCCAGTTATAAAATAAATAAGTCCTGGGAATAGATTGTACAGCATGATGAATATAGTTAATGATACTGTATTGCGTATTTGAAAGTTGTTGAGAGAACAGGTCTTTTTTTTTTTTTGGTATGAAGTGTTTTTGTTTTTTTTTTATTGAAGTAAAATTGATTTACAGTGTTGTGTTAGTTTCAGGTATACAGCAAAGTGATTCAGTCATACATACATATATATCTATTTTTTCAGATTCCTTTCCCTTATAGGTTATTACAAAATATTGAGTAGAGTTCCCTGTGCTATACTGTAGGTCCTTGTTGGTTATCTAACGTATATATAGTAGTGTGTATGTGTTAATCCCAAACTCCTAATTTATTCCTCCGAGAGAATAGGTCTTAAAAGTTCTCATCACAAGGAAAAAATGAGTAACTGTGGTGAAGGATGGTAACTAGACTTTTGTGGTGATCATTTTGCAATATATACAAATATGGAATCATTGTGGTGTATACCTGAAACTAATATAATGTTATATGTCAATTATATCTCTGTGAAAACAATGTACAAAATCTGCAACTTTCTCTCAGATGGTTCAGCCATAAAATAAAACATCTATGTGTGTATGTCCAAAAAAAAAAAAGAGGAGACCCTACTGCACAAGTGAGAAAACAGCATAACTTGTATATTATGTTATCACAATAAAATGATAACATCCAAGACGGCTACTCAACACAGGGTAGGTAAAGTGTCACAGAGGAGTTAAAGTCTGGTAAGCACCAAACTGAGGCTTTCTCCTTGAGATGACACTTTATTACCATACGGCGCAATTTTAGTTGATGCTCTGTCGTATACCACCTAAAGCATCCAGGCATCTCACCCTGTGAAAAACAGTAGGTTAGGGTGCTAATGTCTCCTACTTAAATATCTAGATCCCACCTAGAGAGGTCGTGCTTGAATCTATGAGATTTCTAAACCTCATAGGTTCAGGACTACCCTGGTGGCGCAGTGGTTAAGAACCCGCCTGCCAATGTAGGGGACACGCATTCGATCCCTGGTCCGGGAAGATCCCACATGCTGCAGAGCAGCTAAGCCCATGCACCGCAACTACTGAGCCTGCTCTCTGGAGCCCGCGAGCCACAACTACTGAAGCCCGCGTGACTAGAGCCCGTGCTCCGCAACAAGAGAAGCCACCGCAATGAGAAGTCTGCTCACTGCAACAAAGAGTAGCCCCCGCTCACTGCAGCTAGAGAAAGCCCCCGTGCATCAACGAAGACCCAACACAGCCAAAAATAAATAAATAAATAAATTTATTTTTAAAAAACCCTCATAGGTTCAAATAATAAGATGACAAACGACTGAATAATGTAACAAAGGTGGAGCTGCCCAGCAGAGTGTGGCACATAATAATCTCACGATAAATTCTGACTGAATTTTTATGTGCAAACCATGAAATGCTATGTAAATGAGGTTATTATTACCGTAGCATACGTGGGTTGTAAAATGACAGTCCCTGATGGAATGGGGCTGGTCAACCTGGAAGAGAGAAGGAAGTGGCCCTGGTCAACTCAGGAAATCCCTAGGAAACTAGATGTGGATTTGATTTTCCAAAAGGAAGAAAGGAGGAAGCACAGAAAAGATCGAATTCACCACTCACTTCAGTTTGGTCCAGAGCTGTCTTTGAATTCTGTGCCACTCAAAGCAGACTTCATTTTGGGTAAATCTTCAGCACCAGTAACTTTTAGAGTCAGTTGTAATCCCCCGAGAACTTTTATTGCATCAAATGAGGAAACCAACCCCTAAATAAAGGGAAAAATTACTTCCAATCATTCTTCAGATGCAAGAGAAATACTGTGATTGCTTATTCATGTGTCCAAAATACTTTATTTACTTGTAATAAATCAGTGTAGAAAAAAAAATTTTTTTAATTAATGAATTTATTTATCTTTGGCTGTGTTGGGTCTTTGTTGCTGCGCGCAGGCTTTCTTTAGCTGCAGTGAGCGAGGGCTACTCTTCGTTGCGGTGCGCGGGCTTCTCATTGTCGTGGCTTCTCTTGTTGCAGAGCATGGGCTCCAGGCGTGCAGGCTTCAGTAGTTGTGGCACGTGGGCTCAGTAGTTGTGGCTTGTGGGCTCTAGAGCTCAGGCTCAGTAGTTGTGGCGCACGGGCTTAGTTGCTCCGCGGCATGTGGGATCTTCCCGGACCAGGGCTCGAACCCGTGTCCCGTGCATTGGCAGGCAGATTCTTAACCACTGCGTCACCAGGGAAGCCCTAGAAAAAGAATTTCATGACATGTGTCAGGCTAACAGAAATTGATCTTAATCACAGTTTACCTTGGTAAAACTGTGTGGAATTTGCAAAGCATTTTCATATATTATAACTGTTTGACCTTCACCGCAGACCTTTGAATATCCAAAGCTTCTTTTCTTTAATATTTATTTGGTATAACATTTTATAGGTATAAATTTCATGCTCCTCGAAATCCTATTACCTGCCTTTATGTTTTTGCTGTGGGTTGAGGGGGAATTATAAGAAACTCTGTGTTATCAGTTTCTCCATTGGCAATTTGGGGAACTGCAATGTGCATAAAAGATAATCAAGATAATTTTGGTGAGTGAATGTTTTATAAGGTAATCTATCGAAATGCAAGCCAAATTTGGAATTGTAACTCAGTTCTGCAGACCATTGCACTGTGGGTGCCGCCCCCAGCTGGGACTTCAGTGCTGATGGGAAAGACAACTCTCTGAGCTCAGAAGGACAGTGCAGGCTCTGCCAGCTCGTACAATCCGCAGCTTTCTGGCCAGGATTGCAGGAGCATGGCTTCTGCATCTGCCAAGGCAGAAAGAACAAGAGGCTGAGCAGATGAGAGTCAGGAAAGAAAAGGCCTCCCTGTTACCTGAGGTTGCACTGGCTTGGGCTTGTCCAGAAGCTATTTCCCCCGTCAAAGTCACTTTGAGAGCACTGACCATACCAGAATAATCAGCATTCTCGGTGGCTGGCTAGAGGGTGAGTCAGGATTCTAAATTCTGGCTGCAGTGCTGGGGAAAATGGCAGCATCGTGAAGAAAGTATATCATGAAGTCAGCAGCTTCCGAGGGTCGAAATGCTGAGAAGCATGGGTTTGTGATGCAATAACGCGTCTGAATGCCTCCTCTGAATGAGGCAAAGGGTTTGTTAAAAGCAAACGTAAGGATGCCTGGCGTTTGCCCTGCAGCAGGCAGAGGCTTTGATGCTCTCTGGCTGGCATCCTGCATGCCACCGTTAAAACATATAGTTGGCATATAACAGAGGCAAAGGTGGTGCTACAGAGCGTTGGGGAGTAGGGCAGCCGTCTCCCCAAACACAGTGTGGGCAGCCTGAATGAAACCCCTCTGTCCCTTCATCCAAATGCAAGTTTCAGAAATTCTTTATCAATTCTTACTCTTCACATCACTTTGAGAAACAATGATCACTAAACCATCAATAAACACAACATCCATCATATAACTGACAAAGAATTGGTATCCAGAACATATAAAGGACCCTTTCAAGTCAGTAGGAAAATGGCAAACAACAAAATAGAAAAAATGAGCAAATCAGCCTTTCTCACAAGAGGAAACTTAAATGGCCTACAAATGTATGAAGTATGTTCAACCTCACTGTGATGTGGGAAAAAGACAAGATACCGGGTGGAAACATATGCACACAAAAACCTTTACACAAATGTTCACAGCAGCTTTATTTGTAATACTTGAAGATTGTGTTACCAGGTAGGGCAGGTGGTCTCTGGAGAAAGAGAACCAGGCATGGCTTTCTTTTTTTTTTTTTTTTTAATTATTATTTTTTAAATTTATTTATTATTTTTGGCTGCGCTGGGTCTTAGTTGCTGCGCACGCTTGCCACTCTTCGTTACGGTGTGCGGGCTTCTCATTGCGGTGGCTTCTCTTGTTGCGGAGCACAGGCTCTAGGCGCGCGGGCTTCAGTAGTTGTGGCTCGCGGGCTCTAGAGCGCAGGTTCAGTAGTTGTGGCACACGGGCTTAGTTGCTGCACGGCATGTGGGATCTTCCTGGACCAGGGCTCGAACCCGTGTCCCCTGCATTGGCAGGCGGATTCTTAACCACTGCGCCACCAGGGAAGCCCCGGCATGGCTTTCTTGACATAAGAGAAGCCATTTTTGGCCTAAGCCATGTTGGGATCGAAGCCTGGCCACAGTGCTTGCCCTTGAACAGGTCTCAGTAATTAAGGATCTTAAGGGAAGTGAGGGAATGCAGGAATAAAGGAAAAGCAGTCAAGAAACAATAGTTCAGCAATAAAATAGAGTCCTAGTTCCTCCTCAAGAGATACACATAACATACATGTCTTTGAGTTCTGAAGGAACTCAACGTTGCAGCCGTTCAGTCTCTTGAGCGGAGAGATGGACGCACAGACCTATGCGTGAAACATACTTGTATAGAACTAAACAACACACACACAGAGTACAAGTAAAATTGAGGACAGCTGAACAGAATCAGTGGGCAGTATCGACTTCAACATCCTGATTGTGACATTGTATTATGCAAGATGTTACTATTGGGGGAAACTGGGTAAAGAGTACATCTGATCTCTCTGTATTATTTCTTTCAACTACACGTGAATCTACAATTATCTCAATAGAAGCAAACAAACAAGAGAGACCCCATGTTTCACCCATCAGATAGGCAAAAATTAAATCATCTCACAGTATAAAATGTTGGCAAAGATTTGAGAAACATGGCACGCTTAGCCACTGCAGCTGGGAGTATAATTTGGTATGGCCACTTTGAGAGTCACATGGCAGGCAACCAGTGAAACGTAAAATACAGCCTGTTCACTGCCAGCACCTCTCCTCTGGGTTTGTATACCGTAGAGAAACTCTCCCACACGTGCCTGAGGAGACCTGTACACAAGGGTGCTTATTACAACATTGTATAATAGCAAAAGAGTGGAAATAACATAAATACCCTCCATTAGGGAAATGGATATGGAAGTGGATAAATAAAATATAGTATATCTATAATACACAGCAGTAAAAAATAATGAACTATAAAAAAGAATACAGATATATGTGTGTATATACATTTATATGGATAGATCTCAGAAACATAATACCAAATTAGAAAAGCAAGATAAAGATTGATATTTATTCATTCAGCAACTATTTGAGTGCCTTTCATGTATAGGGAGCCATTTTAGGAGCTGGAAGTACAGCAGAAAACAGACAAAGCAAGACAAAGTCCCTGCCTTGCAGCTCTTAGGTTCTTGTAAGGGAACACAAACAAGTAAGCAGATAGATATGATACTATGTATGTATTGTTTGATATATATAAACCATATATAAAAATTATATATAACCTATATTTATATAATTAAATTATTCATATTATATATTATATATAAATTTTATATAATTTATACATATGGTAATATATATTACAGAATATATAATACAATATAATATTATAAATTTTACATATTTATAAAAATTTTTTTTTTTTTTTTTTTTATAAATTTATTTATTTTATTTATTTATTTTTGGCTGCATTGGGTCTTCATTGCTGCATGCGGGCTTTCTCTAGTTGTGGCGAGCGGGGGCTACTCCTCGTTTCGGTGCATGGGCTGCTCATTGCGGTGGCTTCTCTTGTTGCAGAGCACGGGCTCTAGGCACGTGGGCTTCAGTAGTTGTGGCACACGGGCTCAGTAGTTGTGGCTTGCGGGCTCTAGAGCGCAGGCTCAGTAGTTGTGGCGCATGGGCCTAGTTGCTCTGCGGCATGTGGGATCTTCCCGGACCAGGGCTCGAACCCGTGTCCCCTGCATTGGCAGGCGGACTCCCAACCACTGTGCCACCAGGGAAGCCCTAAAAATTTTATATTTAAATAGTCTGCCCAAGTTTATACATTTAATGTATACATACATTTATTTATGTAATATAAAAAATGGACCAGAAGGATATATACCATTTGCATGATATTGGGAGGAAGAGAAAGAAGTGGGACTTGGGGTGGGGATGGTAATATTTGGGCACTTGGAAGTGGCACTTGGGGTGGGGACTGTAATATTTAATTACCTAAAAGCCATTCTTCAGCCAGGTATAAATTCAAACATTCTCTTTTGTAGTTATAATTCATAATTGGAGGACATTTTCATAGTCCTTATGAAAATGTAGAGTCTAAAGTTCATGTTTCTTAAATTGAAGTCTGAGTATATTTCTCAAGATTGAGAAATTGATTCATCCTTGCCAAACTCATAAGTTACTAATTTATAAACTAGAATGGCCATTTGTGTAAATTTCCACAGAAAAGGGCTGGAGACACAATGAAGAAATGTATAGTATTAGATTTGGGCCCTCCTTTTCTTACCTCCACTGCAGTTAACTGGACTAATCAGGGCACAAGCACAGGTAACAGCCCTTATGACATGTGGGTGGCACCTGTTTTCATATTAAAAACATCAGGGTTTTTTTCATATTTAAAAAAATGTATTTTATTGAAGTATAGTTGATTTATAATGTGTTAATTTCTACTGTACAGAAAAGTGATTCTGTTGTGTATGTGTGTGTGTATATATACACATTCTTTTCCATTATAGTTTATCACAGGATATTGAATATAGTTTCCTGTGCTGTATAGGAAGACCTTGTTGTTTATCCATTCTATCTATACCAGTTTGCTGCTAATCCCAAACTCCCAATCCATCCCTCCTCCAACCCCCTCCCCCTTGGCAACCACAAGTCTATTCTCTATGTGAGTCTATTTCTGTTTCATACATAAGTTCATTTGTGTCATATTTTAGATTTCACATATAAGTGATATCATATGGTATTTGTCTTTCTCTGACTTACTTCACGTATATGATAATCTCTAGGTCCATCCATGTTGCTGCAAATGGCATTATTTCTTTTTTATGGCTGAAGAAACATCAGTTCTTTTTAGCACTTGTAGGAACTGTGTGCAACTCTATAGGTCTTCTTTAAATTTAAATTTACAATGAGAGGATTAGACTAAATACTCTGAGATTAGACTAAATGTCCTTTTAGATTTTAGATCCTATTCACCCAATTATATAATAGTTCTTTTTAAATTTAATCTTTAAAAATCAATTACATTGGGCTTCCCTGGTGGCGCAGTGGTTGAGAATCCGCCTGCCAATGCAGGGCACACGGGTTCGAGCCCTGGTCTGGGAAGATCCCACATGCCGCGGAGCAACTGGGCCCGTGAGCCACAACTACTGAGCCTGCGCGTCTGGAGCCTGTGCCCTGCAACGGGAGGGGCCACGATAGTGAAAGGCCCGCGCACCGCGATGAAGAGTGGTCCCCACTTGCCACAACTAGAGAAAGCCCTCGCACGAAACGAAGACCCAACACAGCCAAAAATAAATAAATAAAAAATCCTTCCCCCCCCAAAAAAAATCAATTACATTATGTTTATAGATTATGAGAGCTACATGATCCAATTTTACACCGTATCATGCTCTCTCAAAACACAACATAAGACATCTTGAAAAATACTCTTTGGAAACAATTTAAACACACCATTATCTTGCTATTCACTACCTATTTCAAAGTTTAAATAATGTAGATGCTTGACATGAAATTACTGTAAAATATTTATTTATTTATTTATTTATTTGGCTGCACCAGGTCTTAGTTGCAGGACGAGGGATCTTCATTGCGGCATGCGGGCTGTTAGTTGTGGCATGCGGGATCTTTTAGTTGTGGCATGTGGTTTCTAGTTCCCTGACCAGGGATCGAACCCGGGCCCCCTGCGTTAGGAGTGTGGAGTCTTAACCACTGGACCACCAGGGAAGTCCCAAAATTACTTTTTTAAAATGAATGCATCTACTTTTCTATTAATAAAAAATAGATGGGTGGTTTTATTTTGAAACTTTAAAACTATTTGCAAATAAAGTTTTTCTTTTACCAGTTAGTTTGCAGAAGTAGAGATAGTTTCAACATAAGGTCACAGAGAAGGAAGCCAACCAATGGAAAGCTCACTAAATGATTAGTCAGTGTTTCATACTTTCCTTGTCATCAGCTATCCTTCCCCACTCTGTCACTTTAAGGAGTCAATGGGAAATTGCAGGATTCGGTCTCAGTAACTACTGGGAGGCTGGAAGCTTTGTGTGAAGCACTTCAGCCGCCCTTGTTTGAAGCCTGCCCAGTCATTTATTTACTCTCTGACCTTGGGCAGATTAGTTAAATTCTCTGGACCTATTTCCCCATAGGGATAATAAAAGTACTTATCTCACAGGGGTTTTGTGAAAACTTACAAAGAGGTTATAAACAATGCCTGGTGTATAGTAAGCACTCAGTAGATAATGATAATAACAATAATGATGGATAATACTTTACAGTAATTACTTTATGCCAGGCACTGTAATAAGAACTCTCTCTATATTACCTATTAGCTATTATTAGTACTGTATAACTGCTTCCTATTTCAGGATTTAGCTTAGTAAGCTATGTTTCTGCTTTAGAAGCCGACATGAGAGGTGGAAACAATTTATTCTCCTTAACCTTAGTTGCATACTTTCCAAGCAAAGTCAGAGACTATTTCCCTGTTGGCAGAGAAAACAAGACACGGAAGGGTTTAGAAGGATATACACAGTATCATCTCCATTTAACAACAGGATCTAAGGCTTGTGCTGGACAGTCGGGCATTTTAGGCGGAAATTAGGAGTTGGCAGATATTGCTGCTCAACTGGCATTCATTTGAAAGAATCCTGAATCATGCTGAATCACAGCATTTTAGCTGGTCCTTTGAGGACACTGAATACTTTCTTTTGGCCCGTGTCATCCTGCAAGATCTTCAAGGGCATGGTCTGTGTCTTAACTCACCTTTGTAACCCCTGCAATGCTGCGCACAGTACCCTGGGTTAGACTGAACACTGGAGGGCAGGAGGGGATAAAATACATCTCCAGGGGAGGGAAACATAATAGGAGCCTCTTCCTTCAAATACACTTGGCAGCTTATCTTTTGAGTGGGGTGGCCTTTTCCCTTTATTTTCAAACATCGCTAGTGAAACAGGTGTACCGAGGCGCATATCCACGCAACACGAGTCACTATAGCTCAGCTCCATCCCAGACCTTCTCTGGGTCAGTCAGAATGCCTCATGACCAGACTGGCTCTATTAATAATAGTCATTACGGAAAGCTGGACACCAGGTAGAGAGTAGTCATTGCGGAAAGCTGGACGCCAGGTAGAGACACATTAGCTGTTCCTCCCAGAGCCAAACAGCAAAGACCACATTATGTTTCCATTCCTCTACTTAAGTCTTTTAAACCTATAGAAGAACATTATGTCTAATATCTTTATTTCACACCCACCCTTTTTAAAAAATTTTTTTTTAATATTAGGAACATTCAGTCCCTGCGTCTATAATGAATAGCAAATATTTTATGTAGCACTGTGGTTGGAATGGTAAACAAAAATCAAGTCAGAAAATATTAATTTATGGTTCCTACGACAATTTTAATTCATCCTCCTGGTGTGGCGTGGAGGCACCCAGGCTGGACTTCCTACATAGGCTCTTGTGTTGCACTGACTCACTGTTAGGGCTTAGGAAATCACTAGTTGTGTCTGCAATTACCACACTATGCCTTACCTCAAGATATTATAAAGATTCAACAGTTAGGGAGGGGAAGTCCATGAAGCTGTATAAGCTTCTTGGTAATAAAACTATGTAAGCACAAAATACCGTTTTATTATTGGTAACTCTGGTGTTGCAACTTAATGCATAAAGTGCCAGGCAACTCAATCTTATTGGAAATGGGGACTTTTCATAATTTTAAAATATTTTTACTTTAAATTGCCTTAACAAAAGTTTTTAAAAAAATCATTGGTCCTTAAAATAGTCCATCCACTCTGATAATTGCTACCCTCTCTTGAGCACTACGTTGGACACAATCTGCTAAATGCTTTACAATAATTGATTTTAATCAGGTTTAACCCTGACTCTCAGCATCTGAGCTCTTAACCACTCTGCTATACTACCTCCTCACAACATGATTTAAGAAGCCATACAGCCTTGCGACTAGGATTCAAATGAGGTGAAACCGGGGGCAAATGAATAGCTCAAGTCTACACAGCCACCTGCGGAGCTAACGCGACAAACAAGGACTGATCACCCCAGTTTTAACATCTTAATAACAAAAGATAGGAGCGCTTACTTTCCAAGTGTAAGTCATTAAAAGAATGAAAAGTACACTCCTGGCAGGCATCAGCCAACATGGGCCGCAGACTAACCTCAAGAGGACACCAAGTTTAGTATGAGACTGAAGTGATTTTAGGGCCTTTTAGGGCTCAAGAGACTGGGGACTCTTACTTTTTTTTTTTTCTTTCATGTTTTTAATAAAGGCCATTCCCAAATGGGACACAAAATTCTGTAACTTCTTAGTTTACCACTGAACAGTTTGACTTTATTCCACCATGACAGAATATCTATGCTATATATACAATGTCTTTTGGAGAAAATCTAAAGGCCTTTCGGGACCGTGACAGCCCAGGCCGGGTGGCCCTCCTGTCGCAGGGAACGTCACTCATCCCATGCTCCTCCGGTGACAAGGGTGTTGGGACCGAGGTTGCGGGCCGTCCTTCCACCCCCGCCCGCTCCCCAGGGAGGGACTTTTATTTGAAAGGGGGTGTTATCAGTCCTGCAAGTGGGAGCTATGAGGCCTCCGGGGCTCTGCCTGGGCCCCAGAAAAACCCAAACGAATCTCAGGCCTGCGGGCCGCAGCCACGGCCACCTGCGTGACTGGGCAGTCCGACTTCCCCAAACCGAGAGGCCCCGGAAGTGGGGCCGGGCTCCGGCCGCGCCGAGCTCAGGGTCCGCGGGCACACTCTTTCCGGAGCCCGCCACGGGGAGGAGTCCTCCCGGCCCCACGCGCACCGCAACCGCCTCCCTGAGACCCCCTCGCGGCGCCCCTCGGCTCTGCTGCCAGAACGGTCGCCGAGGCAGGACCCCGACATCCCCGATCCTGAGAGGCCGGATCTCGGGGCGGGAAGGCCGCGCGCGGGGCACGGCGGGAAGGGCCGCGCGCTCAGGGGAAGAGCCCCGCCCGCCGCGCCGCGTCGGGCGGGGCGGCCCTCCCCGCAGGCGGCCCTAATTGGACGGCCGAGCCCCGCGCGCTGATTGGCCGCGTGGGCGAGGCGGAGGAGAGCCGTGCGCAGCGGCGTGTGTGGGGTCGTGTGCAGACCCGCGTGTGGCGCAGGCGAGGACCCTGAAAATAAACAGCCGCTGCCTCGCGAGCCGCCTTCTCGGCCTGCGTCCGAGTCTCCGCCGCTGCGGGCCTCTCCGACGGTGAAGGTGAGGCCGCGAACATGCCGGGGGCCGCGGTGTGGGGGCCGCGGGCGAAGGGTCGGGAGCAGGGAGGCGGCGATGGCGGCCGCGCTCCGGCCTGCGCCGCTGCTGCGTCAGGCGGGAAACGGGCCGCCGCCGCCCGGCCCCGGACTGCGCCCCGCGGCCTGCCGCCTTCCCGCCCTGCCTGCCGCCCGGGACGCGGGGCCGCCGCAATCGGGCCGTCGGGCCCAGGCCGCAGCCTCGCCGCGGACGAGGCCGCGCGTCCTTGGGGCCGAGGCGGGGGCTCCGGGGCCGCGGAACGCAGGGCGGGGGTGGATTTGGCGGGAACGTGCGGGGAGGGGGCCGTGTGGGGGGAGGGCCCTGGAGCGGCGGGGGGCAGGGGGGCTGGGCCTGGCGCGGGCCATATGCCAGGGGCTCTGTGGGCTTAGGTGGGGCCTTGGAGAAGCTCTCCGTTTAGGGTGGGGGGACACCCCGCCGGAAGGCCCGTGAGGCTTCGGGACTCGTTCTGCCTACTTCCCGATAGCTTCCCGCTTCTTGAATTTTTATCGTCATTGACATGCTAAGTTACTTGTCTTACGGGGCAGTTCGGGAAGGGGCAGATAAGGCCCGCTTTTCTTGAGTCAACACTAATTTAAGGTACGGAGGCTTTTAAAAAACCGCGCTATCAGAAAAAAGCATGAATTTGTCAAACTTCCAAAATCATGGCAGCAGCAGTAACCTTTGCATCATCTCTTGGATAGGTGAAACGAATACAATTTAATCTAAAAACGAGGCGAGAAGATTAATTAGCCAACCTCCATTTGGATTTTCCAAACGTGAAAACCTATTTTAGAATGGCATAATGGCCCACATTTGGGTTTGGGTGTTGATTTTATTATTGGTAAAGCTTGTGCTTGTTGCCACATGTTAACCACATGGCCGCAGCCATAGGGCACTTCCAAAGGAAGTGATTACATCTGGTTTTGGGGGTCTTAGGAAAAGAAAACATTGCTCAGTTTTCATCTGTGACTTCAGATAGTGTGTTTCAGGCATTATTCAGAGGGATCCACAGAAAGGGTAAGGTAAAGAAGCCAAGAGTCGGGATTAGTTTTTTTTCTTTTCAGGAGGATTAATTTACGTCCTCATCTTGTACCCCCAAATGACAAGTTTTTAAAAACAGGTTTTTCCCTTTTTCCTATTGTTTGACCCAGTTTTGGGAGAGAAACATAACCAGTTAATTTCTGCATCAGTGAGTTAACCTTAATTTGAATTAAGAACTTTGTTATTCTTTTGCTCAAGACCTATAAGTTGAGTGTAAGGTTTTGAGGTTCTAAAGAGATGGATGAAAAGAAGTTCCTACCTCTTAGGCTTTTTTTTTTCCCCTCTGCAAAGCAGTTATTTTCAAATGCTTCTTAAAAATTACTGTGATGGAGGCTTAAACACCTACAAAGTGCCGCGTACATAGTTTCATGCTGTTTTTAGTTTGTTGAGCCTGATTCTTGTCTACAAGGAGCTCTCTGTACTGGAATATAAAAGGAATAATTTATTAGGTTCCCAAGGGCTGAATTAAGGACTTAAGATTTTTCCAAATCGCAACTCTTGGCAACAGTATTTGAAAAAAGCTAACAGTATATATTTATGTACTTATCTAATATGTCACAGATAAATTGGGTAAGTTTTTCTCAGCAACCAAAGGTCCACATTCCTTTTCCTATTGATAACAAGCTAGGTGTTTCATACGTGCAGTCTCTTTAAAATATTTTGAGCCAAATCAGTGGAAAACTTAAGGGGCATTTATTACACTTGCATTTGAACATCTGGAACAGGCCGAATGCTGTCTTTTCTAAGGTATTATAAGTGAGTTTTGTAATACAGTTTTGTGATTGGATTCTTTTTACCTTTCTTAAAATCTAATTGAAGTCTGTGGTACCTAAATGGAAGCTTAAAATGGGTACTTAAAGGCAGTAGAACCACAGTTTGACTAATTGGAATGATTGGTCTGTTGTCTAAACTCTTGACCACAAGAGAGATTTTGCTTCCCCCCCCCCCCCCCCCCCCTTGCAGGAGTGAGAGTTTCTTTTAAGAGTTGCTGGCTTCTTTCCTCTTCCTAGCCTTCTGACAGTAAGTGGAGAGCGGAAGACTGATGCCAAGGCAGCCTGGCCTGCTGTGTGGAGAACACTCTTCCTGTACTGTCTCATTTAATAGAACTCTTATTCTGCCAGTGTCAGATGCCGCTGCAGTAAGGGCATGCTGTTGAGAGATTCACAGTAAAGTGTACACCATTTTCATGTTGTAAAAAACTGCTGGAATAATAAAATAGAGCTTGTGGCTACCAACAGTCACGTTGTGAGTGGATGGGCTCTGTTAATTAGGACTGAGAGTGCAGTATGGTGGTCGCCTGGAGTGGCCCCATAGTTACAGATGAGGGTTTTAACTAGTGAAGTCAGGTTGCCAGTCTTTGGTCTGTGGTGACACTCCTAAGTTCTGCCTCAGGAAGAAGGTTAAAATCTAAAGTGGCTTTAAATTCATTCATGGGTGTGGATTTTTAGAAACGTATCGATTCTAGTTTTATTTTGACTTCTCTAAATTGGTGTGCTTTTCTGATAGCGTTTTCATGTACTGTATCACTTAACCCTAACAAAAGCCTCTGCAGAGGACTTGGAGCCAACTGTTGAAATCCTGACTCTAGAACTTTCTGTAGGGTTAGCCAAAAAGTTCTAGAAATAAGGTGTTATGGGAAAACCCGAGCGAACTTTGTGGCCAACCCAGTAGTTGTATGGCTTTGGGAAGTCATTTGGTCTCAGAGCCTCAGTTTCCTTATTGTAAACTGGGGACAGGAATACATGACTAGCAAGGTGGTAGGAGTTACAGATAATGTGTTTATCAATCCTTGACTTACAGTAGGTGTTCAGCTACTGACTGAAACCCTTCAGGACATGCAGAGATGGGTGTGAGTAGCATTGCTCCCAGGACTGTACTCTGTTCTACAGTATTCTGGCCAGAATGCAGGTAGTGCACAATATAACTTGCTTCCTTCCATTCTATCTGTAGTTTATCTTTATTTCAGCAGTTTGAAGTGTTTCAGTACCATGTTGGAACTCTGACCCAACTTATTAGAGCGTAAAAATGGGTGAGTGCATTCAAGGGGCAGAAGCTCCACTGTGGTCTCAGTGCAGGTTAGGTCAACGTGGATGAGTCAGGGGTAACCCTGAGTTTGGGGAAGGTGACTGGAGACACAGCAGATGTGAATCGATACGGCTGTGTTAGGAAAACAGTCTAACCTGATCCTCATCAACTGCTTTATGTCACGTTCCCCCTCCCCCCTTGCCTGTTGCTACTTATTTTAAACGTATTTATGGAGAGTTATGGTCTCTTATTCGTTGGAACGCAATGTTAGTCTTGACCGTGTGCTGTTAAGATTTAAGTAGTTTACTGGCTTTGTTCTTAGTATCAAAAATATGGTAGAATTACATTCACGAAGACATTTGTATTCCATTTGCGTTTTGGTACCAATTCCAGGATTTAAGCCTTAAAGCCTAGACGAGTGCAGTATCTGTAAACGAGGCCTCATAGTTTAGCTTACGTGGCCCTCACAGTGAATCTTTGCAAACCGTATCCTGACTGCCTGACTCCTCCTGCCTGGCATGCCTGTGCTCCTACCACGTCTTTACATGTGATTTATGTCAATGAAAATTCAATACACAGCAGTCGAAATGGAAACAGATCCTGATTCCTGTTATTGAAAATGTGGAGTCATTAGGAATTCACCCTTTTTCTTGTCTTACCTCTAATCCATTCCACTCAGGAAGTAGATTTTATGAGATGGGAAACTTGAGTATAAGCAGAGTTGGGCCCACTTCAAGCCTGCTGTGTAGATTGGTTTTGTTTGTTTGTTTGTTTGTTTTGGCTGTGTTGTGCGGCTTGCAGGATGGATGTCCAGAGCCCTAACCACTAGGCCACCAGGGAGTTCCCTGGGCTGAGTGCTCATCTCTCTGTCTACAATCCAGCTTAACTGGGAGAAGAGTGGAAAGGCAGGAATAACTGTAAGCAGTGGGCATAAATCCATACTTTTTTTAAATTGAGCACCTATTAAGCACAAGGCACCTGGTAGTAATCTGGTTACAGATCAGTTTTATCTTCCTCAAGACAGGAGAGGGGTCAGGTGTCCTGAGGTAACGCAGCAAGTGGTTAAGCTGGGTTAAGTGGTCAGTCTTTTTATACTGTGTGAGGGATCCATGGGTGTAAGTACAGCAATGATTTTTAGCAGCAAAAGGAAGAAAAATATGCTCCCCTGCTGCCTGGCAACAGTGAAAATACGGTATTTGTTTTTTAAATTTGTATATATGTTTTGTAGCATTCCATAAAATGTTGCTGAGAGTCTGGATGGCAAGTTAGGGGTCCGGGCTCGGTTGCTGATTTTAGTGACCTGGAGTGAAAATTTCTCAGTTACATGTGGGGATTTTACTAGACAATCTGAAATACATACTGAATTTAGAGTGATTGTAGTCAGTCCTCATTGAGTACGTAGTTGAAAATACATCGTTAACTTTTTTTTTTTTTTTTTTTTTGGGCTGTGCTACGCGGCTTGTGAGCTCTTAGTTTGAACCGGGCCCCGGCAGTGAAAGCGCTGAGTCCTAACCACTGGACCGCCAGGGAATTCTCAGCATCGTTACTTTAAATTAATGGTGCAACAACTCTTGTGATAGCAAGAATTCGGGTGTTTTATTGTCAGTACTTACTGGATTGGATTGGGTCTGTACAAGAAACACAAATTGTTTCGTTCAGCAAATGACTATTGGTGCCCCCCCACAAAAAAAAAAACCAAAAGACCCCAGCAGTTAAAATACTGAGTTATACTGCTACTAAAAGGATAATTGTATGGGGTATTATGATTCAAAGGTGAATTACTTGGTGTCTACTCTGAAGGAATATGATAAAAAGCAAAATGGTAGTGCAGAGTGCCCTGGGTCTTACTAGGGATTAAGGATAGCTCCAGGCTGGGTGGTGTGGTCAGGTTCTTTTATAGAGTTGGCCCTTGAAGGCTGCAAAAGGTTGTGACAGGCGGGAGAGGCGGGGGCAGGGCAGTGCCATCGCAGCCAAGAGCTGTGGGAGTCAGGGAGCCATGATAGATTTGCAGCTTTGTCTTACCGCCTCTAGTTTTCCTAAGGAATGATAGCATGCCATTCTCTAAAGACCTTATAACCTTATAAATACAGTTGTATGTAAGGTGAGTACCAGGATCAGTAGCATGCCTTAAAAACATAGTGGGAATCAGTTGGGTTAATGTTACTAAAGAGCTCTCTGTCATAAAGGAGTCGGTGAAAATGTAGACCAGCTGATTGAGGTCGGCGTGGCCAAAGAGAGAGAAACAGTTCATGGAAAATCCACACTTAGCTTAATCAGTTCTTGAGTAGCTAAATTTTTTAAACTAATATTTGTAGGCTAAAAGTAAACCTAAAATTTTAACTGCTGACTTTATTCAATACACTGATAAACATCTGATGATTCATTATAACGTATTTCCTTTGTACTTTACCATTATCAAACAAGAGGTCCTTTTAAAGCAGCAGTCTAAAAGGGAGGTTGCCCGGAACTATCATTTCTTTAGCTTTGAAAATGCATATTGAATATTGGGTTGTCATTTTTCGAAAACATAAGTATCTTATTGAAATAAGAGAATTATAAAATACTCAGAACTTGTCAAATTGCCTGGATTACCTTGTGAAAGGAAGTGATCGTTTGTGCAAAGAACTCCTTGGGACCAAGAGTTAATGTGCTCAAATTGGTCCCGAGTAAACAGAAGATGCAAAATGAAAATGGGGTTGAGGGGAGGATGACATACCATAAGCTGCATTTTTTTGTGATCATTTTATGTGCCATTCGTTTTTTAATCATGAGTATTCTCTCTGGTGGAAACCAGCCCCGCACATGACTTAGAATGCCAGCACCCGTATAAGAAAGCAAATGTAATTTTGCAAAAATACGTTTTTAATCTTCACTGACTGGTTTCATCTGACTAGAAACGTGCATTATGCATTCAGGCACTTTCCCCTACCCCTTATTGGTAATAAGTTTATACGGCAAGTGGCAAGAGTTGGTAGAAAGATTCCTCTGAAGATTTATCCTGGCTCTGATTGCAGAGAGTTGGGAAAGGTAATGAGTTCTTTTCAATATTTGATGATGGAGACTTGAAACTTGAGCATAATTTTTAGTCACTAGATTGCTCTACAACGTGTTTTAAAAACTTTGTTTACCATTGTTTGACACTGGAAATAAGGGTAAAAATGTTTAGATATGGAAGTGTGGAAATGTAAAGGTTACATTGTTTTTAACTAGTTTGTTTTTTAAAGGCCACTTTACTGGGACTTTGTCCTGCAACATTCCATTCTGTTCTATTCCATTCCATTCTATTCTATTCTAGGAATAGCCCGTGCTTATTTTTGGATTGTTACATAAGAAGTATAAAATGCATTTGCTTTAGTTGGAGTTTTGCTTTTATTTTGAAACAATACCCAATAAAGGAGTCGTCTATGAAATTCCAAGTAGCCTTGTTTTAAATGTAAAATTACAGAAAAATTTGGAAATGGGAGACTAGAAGAGGGAAAAAATGGTCCCAGTGCTACTGGTATTTTACTTTGGTGTCCTCTTTGTCATTTTTCTAATATTTTTAACATACTGTGCCGTCTAGAGACAGAATTGCCTGCATTTCTTCTAACGTGCCTGCTCTAAATACTGAATCGGCACGTAGTGCTGCAGTTTAACTGGGCACTGTGTTAGGTGCTAAGGGCGCAGACGAGAATGTTTCTTCATCCACTCTCAGAGTCCATACTACATACAGCTCCACTGGCTTATTCCAGTTTTATAGCCAGTAAATGACTTCCAGTTGCCCACAATAAAGTTTACTGGCTTGTAACCATGAAAATGTCCATTAAGTTGGACCTGGAATGAGGTATTACTAATTATTTCTAATAATGGATATTCATGGATACTAACCCTGTAAGTCCCGTCATCCCATTAATAATTGGATTAACATGTATGCATAATCTTAATGATTGTAAAGATCACAAGTTTATGAAAATACATAATGTTTTCAATGTGTTTTTCACTTTTAATATATTTCATAATAGATATATAATGCCTACATATATAGTTATGTGATTGTTTTTCTAACCAATATATTGGTTGCCTTTTTTTTCTCCGGAATAATTATCCAAAAATACACTAAACGGGGAATAAAAGCTAAAAGTAATTTCAAGTGGTTTAATGTGGTCATTTTTAATGTTTTGAAGATCTGGCTGCAGCCATGAGCAGTAATGAATGCTTCAAGTGTGGACGATCTGGCCACTGGGCCCGGGAGTGCCCCACTGGTGGGGGCCGTGGTCGTGGAATGAGAAGCCGTGGCAGAGGTGGTTTTACCTCGGATAGAGGTATTTTTGTCGAATAAAAAATTTTGAAGTACTTCAGCATTCATAAGTATCAAGACTGGTCTAATTAGTCAAATTCTTTTTGTTTCTGCCCAAAATAGGTTTCCAGTTTGTTTCCTCGTCTCTTCCAGACATTTGTTACCGCTGTGGTGAGTCTGGTCACCTTGCCAAGGATTGTGATCTTCAGGAGGATGGTAAGTATTTAACACTTCCTCTTCGTACGAGCATGCACTGCTGTGTTGGAAGAGATCTTCCACCTCTGAGGGTGTGTGCTGTATGGTTTGGAACGTAGCGGCGTCTGTAAGGTTTTATAGTCTTGGTCTGCTTCTTTTCCTTATTGTTGAAGCCTGCTATAACTGCGGCCGAGGAGGCCACATCGCCAAGGACTGCAAGGAGCCCAAGAGGGAGCGAGAGCAGTGCTGCTACAACTGCGGCAAACCCGGCCACCTGGCCCGGGACTGCGACCATGCCGACGAGCAGAAGTGCTATTCCTGCGGCGAGTTCGGGCACATTCAGAAAGACTGCACCAAAGTGAAGTGCTACAGGTGAGCTGCCGGCGTGCTGCTGGCCGAGAGCTCGTGGCAGGGGCTCCTGGAGAGTGAGTTGGCTATAAACGGGAGGGCCTTGGGGATAGTACGTGCCCTGAGGTGGCTGCGGCCGTAGGAGAGGTTTCCGGCTTGCGCAGCCGAACTGTCTCTACCTTGGGCAGTGTCCTGCCGTGATGCCGGGTGGGTTACGGCAGCTGGGCAGCACGCAGCACAACTTTGGAATGTTTAATGTTCTAAAAATAAGAATGTTGGGACTTCCCTGACGGTGCAGTGGTCAAGACTCCGTGCGTGCTTCCACTTCAGGGGGCATGGGTCTGATCCCTGGTCAGGGAACTAAGATCCCGCCTAACTGTGCAGGGTGGGCTCCCTCCCCCCCGCCAAAAATAATGTTTTGTTATAATAATTTGGGGTTTTCAGAGACTTTGTAGAAAACCGTGTAATTCACACACACAAATCTTTTGTCATGAAACCAGAAGTCTCTGCCTGTCTGTGAATGTGACATATAATAATATGTACACGTTAAAGTGTAAAATTTTATAAGTTTTGATATGTATATGCCTGTGAAATCTTAGGGGTTAATTTGTGTGAAACTATAACATTGGCCAGTGTTTTGGTTGTGGTGTTGGTTGGACTCTTATGGCAAAAGTTTTGGTCTTATGCCTTAGGCTGCACAATTGGGTAGCTTCGCTATCAAATTCCTCCTTTTTGCTCTTAGTTTAAGGCATAATAAGACTTACTGTCCTGAAAACAAAGCTGTACTGGTTTATTGTTGCTTTTTGTTCTGCAGTAACTGTTGCTTTAGTCCAGTTTGGCATTTTCTGAGCGCTAATATGAAGTTGTTCTACTTTCCTTTCTTTAGGTGTGGCGAGACTGGTCATGTAGCCATCAACTGCAGCAAGACGAGTGAAGTCAACTGTTACCGCTGTGGCGAGTCAGGGCACCTTGCACGGGAGTGCACGATCGAGGCCACGGCTTAATTACTGTCCTCTGTCGCCCCTCCTTTTCTGATTGAATCCTCTTCACTGGCCAAAGGTTGGCAGATAGAGGCTACTCCCAGGCCAGTGAGCTTTACTTGCCGTGTAAAAGGAGGAAAGGGGTGGAAAAAAACCGACTTCCTGCATTTAACTACAAAAAAAAGTTTATGTTTAGTTTGGTAGAGGTGTTATGTATAATGCTTTGTTAAAGAACCCCCTTTCCGCGCCACTGGTGAATAGGGATTGATGAATGGGAAGAGTTGAGTCAGACCGGTAAGCCCGTTCTGGGTTTCTCGAATATGTTCCCATGTAGGAGGTAAAAACCAATCCTGGAAGTGTCCATGAGCTTCCATAAGTAACTTTAATTTTAGCATAATGACTGCCTTGGATTGTCTGACCTCAGTAGCTGTTAAATAACATCAAGTAACATCTGTATCAGGCCCTACATAGGACATACAGTTGACTGGGAGTAAACAAAATAAAAACCAAACATGCGTGTTAACGGCTATGCGAGAAAACTTGGGATAAAAGCCTGAACAGGAACAACTTCCCCGCAGCGTTGATGCTGGGTAAACAGATGGCGATGGCAAAGGTGTAGAACACATTTTTTCAAAGACTAAATCTAAAACCCAGAGTAAACATCTATGCTCAGAGCTAGCATAATTTGGAGCTATTCAGGAATTGCAGAGAAATGCATTTTCACAGAAATCAAGATGTTATTTTTGTATACTATATCACTTAGACAACTGTGTTTCATTTGCTGTAATCAGTTTTTAAAAGTCAGATGGAAAAAGCAACTGAAGTCCTAGAAAATAGAAATGTAATTTTAAACTATCCAATAAAGCTGGAGGAGGAAGGGGAGTTTGACTAAAGTTCTTTCTGTTTGTTTCAGATTTTCATTAATGTATATAGTGCAAAATGCCATATTAAACGGGGGAATGTGGAGGACTGAAAGCTCACAGTTTGGACTTTGCTTTTTGTACTAAGTCATGTCTTCAGTAATGAAAAATAGCTGTTACAAGGAAGCACAGGCTTCAGATACTTTGGGGTCAATTGTTTTGCAAGGATATAGAAATTTTAATTCTTTCTAATCCATTATAATGATGGCCTTTAGCTCAGTGTTCATTCTGAACAGTTCTAATACCATTGCTGTTGTAGCATTTCATATTTTTCCTGGGCTTCACGGGGATCTGAAATGTTGGATTCCTTCTTTTTTCCCTAGGGTCTGAGCTAGAGTTGAGATGGACCTTAGAAGTCATCTGGTTTAATGAACTCACTTTATAGGTGAGTTACTAGAAGCTTAACTTGCTTGAAGGGTGTACAGCTGCCTAGAGCCGGGAACTTGAAGTACGCTTCCTACCCTATGCCCTCTATACTTTTTTGTCGTCCCCCCACCCCACCCCAAACTACATACAGTTAGTGGCACATGCTTCCCCAGGCTAGTTCATTTGTTCCCCCTTCACACCGCCATGTGATTTCACCTTGGATATATCGTGCATTTTTCACCTTCCATGTAAAGTCTGGTCAGTTTATGTTGGTGTATCGCTGCAGTGTTAAGATTTGGTGTTTCAGCTGTGCTGTGCTAATTCCAGCTTGGTCAAATTAATAGTCCAGAGCAGGCAAGAAAATGAAAACACGACATGGGTTCATTTCGTTATGAGTACAAGCTTACTTTCTATTTGATTTTTTTTTAGTTTCTAGCACAAGCATGAGACAGTGTAAGGGAAGCCCTGTTTTCAAAGGCATCACTGTTACATGTAATTAAATTCAGGGTTGGGGGCCAGCGCACATGAGGTTATTTTCTCCCAAGGTTTCCAACCTCAAGTGGGAAACATAAGACAGCAAACGAGATATTTAGAACTGCTTTGTTCCAACGTAGCACCGTCCTTTGTGCTACTACGTTTGTAGTACCTAGCAGTTGCCTTTTGTTCGAGACCCTTTGACGCACATAATTAAGGACCTATTTGAAACATACCACAAAGTGTGCTTTCATAAGGTAGCATTTCTCTGCATTGACCTTGATGACTGAACAAGTCCAGTGAGAAAATGTGTTTTACAGGGATATTGAGCTAATTGCTAGGAGCCAATGAGCAGTTTGTGTAGGATTAATGCTTTGCTGTCAAACTTGGTTGTAAGGCTACTTTGTTTTTTTTTAAATGCTTCTTTAGATATCTTTTTCTTTTTAATCCTATTTATTTTTTGGCTGCGTTGGGTCTTGGTTGCTGCACGCGGGCTTTCTCTCATTGCAGCGAGAGTGGGGTCTACTCTTCGTTGCGGTGCGTGTGGTTCTCATTGCGGTGGCTTCTCGTGTTGTGGAGCACGGCCTCTAGGCGTGTGGGCTTCAGTAGTTGCAGCAGACAGGTTCAGTAGTGCGGCACACGGGCCCTAGAGTGCACGGGCTTCAGTAGTTGTGGCGCACGGGCCTAGTTGCTCCGCGGCATGTGGGATCTTCCCAGACCAGGGCTCAAACCCATGTCCCCTGCATTGGCAGGCGGATTCTTAACCACTGTGCCACCAGGGAAGTCCTTAAGGCTACTTTTTAAAAACAGTTTTCAGATAGTAACATTGCCTTGATACATGAATGGTTTCGTCAAAAGTGAGGCTTGTTTGGAGGTAGCATCTTTCACCTGTTAGGGTCTGCCTCCCTTTTGTGTACTTCTAGAATAGCTATTTCTCCTCAGCTTCTTGAAGCTTCTTCATCAGTGACTTCAGTGAGTGGATCAAGAGGAGCTTTTGCTTACAATCCTATTTTGAAGAATTTTGTAAGTGGTGTTTAGAATAATCAGTGCAATGAACACTTATGTATACCCACTCCTAGATTTAACAGCAAACAGTTGTTCAGAGGCGTTTGTGAGTAAGTTGAAGGTGTGACTATTTTGGCATGCATCTTGTGGGAACTAAGATGTCCTCTCTCAGGATCACGGTACCACTGTTATGCTTAAGAAATCTGAGATTATTTCCCTAGTACCATCTGACCCCTAATACAACTGTTCAGATAGCCGCAGTTGTATCAAAAAAGCCATACGTAGCCAGTTTTCCCAAACCAGGATCCAGTCAGGGTTTGTAAGTTGCATTTGGTTGGTACGTTTCCTTAGTCTCTCCTAACAGTTACCAACTTTTCCCGCCTCATAAGCTTGATTTTTTTTTTTTTTTTTTTTTTTTGAGACTGGCACGATTTTCTTGAATGTCCTATATTTACTAATTGATTTTCTTTGGTGTCATTTCACTGGTTTATATCCCCTTTATTTCCTGGTCTACAGGCTTGATTATTAGGGTCAGCTTGAACTTGTGTTGGCGAGAATGTCTTCAAAGTGTGTAATGTTGCATTACATCAGTTTTACTCTTGATACAGAACTTGATCATTTAAGGCAGCCTCTTTTTTTTTTTTCGTTGTAGTGATGTGCATTTCCCTTGAATAGTTAGGAATATCTTGGTCTCCATTATCCATTCACTTGATGATTTTAGCATTTATTGTCCCCCGAGCAGATATTGATTTGAGTTCATAAACTTGTTACGCAGTTGGGAGAAATGGAGAATGTCGCTCCCTGGTTCAGCAAAACCAGGTTGTACTGAGTGATACAGTGCCCTTCATGGTTTTGAGTTTCCTGGTAAATACTGAATATTACCCATTAAGGAAAAGTTGATTTTCTTTTTCTTTTTTTTTTTTTTTTTTTTAAATATTTTATTTATTTATTTATTTATGGCTGTGTTGGGTCTTCGTTTCTGTGTGAGGGCTTTCTCCAGTTGCGGCGAGCGGGGGCCACTCTTCATCGCGGTGCGCGGGCCTCTCACCATCGCAGCCTCTCTTGTTGCGGAGCACAGGCTCCAGACGCGCAGGCTCAGCAGCTGTGGCTCACGGGCTTAGTCGCTCCGTGGCATGTGGGATCTTCCCAGACCAGGGCGCGAACCCGTGTTCTCTGCATTGGCAGGCAGATTCTCAACCACTGCGCCACCAGGGAAGCCCAAAAGTTGATTTTCTTAATAGAAATAGTCAAATTTCTGTTGAAGTTGTAGGGAAAAGAGTGCCTTGAAGGATTTTGTCTGGGAAGATTGTGGCTGTTGAGCTTCAGCTATTTTGACTATTTTATATGTTAAATTATTCATGGAACAGGCTGTCCTTAGCATGTAGCAGTTCCAGGGTCAGGAGGTCAGGTTCCTGGCTTCTAATCATGGCAGTGAGACATTGTCCCCGGGAGATCAAGTCCACCTAGCTGGCGGTGGGTAGCTCATTTAATTCTCTATTCCATCTAATTTAGATGTACATAGCAAAGAAAGCCACACTGTTAATAGTTTTTAGATGTGAGGAACCACAGAGCCTGCATCTTACTGCTTGTTCTAGCAAAACAAGTTTTAGAAATGCTAATTTGACTGGTCGGTGCATTCTTGCTTTGACACTTTAAAAGCAACTGAGAAGATTCCACCCTTTCCCTGCCGTAGATAAGTCAGGAATTCCAGTCCTCCCCGGAGAACCTGTATACTGTATTGCAGTGAAAGGCCACAGTGCTGGAATGAACTTAGTGACTTGGTAACATCCGAGGCCCCTGTGCACAGTGTTTTGTGTTTTCAGGAGTCCAGTGCAGAACAAAAAACTGCACGTTTACCTTTGATTAGTAGCACAGGGCTTTGGGGTGGTTGACCCTTCCAGAAGACATTCCAATTATGCTGTCTGCTACAAGTACATTTGTAACCTTGTCTACTCTAAGTGTCGGAAGGAAAATCTTGAGAATTTTGGGCTGTCGAAGTTTTTAGCACGTATTTGTCCTTTACCATCTGTCTCTTATTCCCTGTTTTGGGATGTGTTTGCCTTAATAAGTATTAGTACTGGTTGTGACAGTCTTAAGTTAAACTTCATAATTTTTAAAAAATTTTTATTTATCTTTCTATTCATTTATTTATGGTTGCATTGGGTCTTCTCTGCTGCATGTGGGCTTTCTCTAGTTGCGGTGAGCGGGGGCTACTCTTCGTTGCAGTGTGCGGGCTTCTCATTGCAGTGGCTTCTCTTGTTGTGGAGCACGGGCTCTAGGAGCTCGGGCTTCAGTAGTTGTGGTTCGTGGGCTCTAGAGCACGGGCTCAGTAGTTGTAGCTCACAGGCTTAGTTGCTCCCCGGCATGTGGGATCTTCGCAGACCAGGGCTCGAACCCGTGTCCCCTTCATTGGCAGGCGAATTCTTAACCACTGCGCCACTAGGGAAGTCCCTTAACTCCATAATTTTAAAACTGGAAGAAAGTGTAAGTTCTCCAAAAGATTCTGACTACATTGTTTTTGTATTGGACTCTGATATGTAATAATAAGCATTAGGCATCCCATTTGCTGTTACGTGACCTGAAGTATCAAGGGCTACATCTCTGACCTTTAAGTGCATGCTATGCAGAGCATGTAACTGCTAAAGCCGTTTAAAAGCGTCATTCCTAACAACAGTTTTATGGAGTAGGTGTTAAGGAACTTCTTTACTAGAATTACGAGATGTTGGCGTTTGGCTTGAACTTCTCAGAGTGGGTCCTGAGCAGTATTTTGTAAGCTTCCCGGTGATTCTAGGGTGCCACTGGATTGAAAACTACCAGGATAAGGAAGCAAGGTCATAGCCCCAGTGGCATGGTTGGAAATTGAGAACAGCTCAGTCCAGAGCTCATGCTGTAAATTGCAGGGGTTTATGTACATGTAATTATCCTTTCTGCTTGCCATAGAACTGAAGGAGCATTCCTTAAACATAACTGCTTCCCATCTGTGCATTTCCACCTCCCCTACAGACCTTGGCAAGGAGTTTAACTACTTGTAATCTCTTAGTAAAGGTTTTGGTAGCAAGTTGTGGTGTCAAACCTGTCTCCTGAGCTAGCTGATACGTATGTGATGGCAAGGATGGTCATAGTAGTGTCTTCAAAATCATAAACGTATTTTTCACACTTCCATTTCTACTCTTTCGCTTGAAAAAGTTCCTAAGTGGGCCTGAGGCGACCAAGGCAGCTGCAGTGAGTAGTGTACGTGCACTTCCGTCTGTCCGGGCTCCCCGTTTTCATCATTGCATTTTCCATGGAAGATACTTTGCAACATGAAATGTGAACCATGGTCTGGAACCTGACTACTCTTGTCCTCCCCAGAGGACGTTGCTATGTTACTACGTTACCAAGCTTGGGCAAAGGTAATTTGGTGGCAGAGGTAATGAATTCAGTGACTTCTCAGTAGGACTTCCCCGGTTCACTGAGGTGGACTTCTTTCATAAGCACGGCTACCTGCGCCTGCAATCATCCTCCCTCGTGCCTTTTCCTTCCCACGGTAACCGTCCACTTCAGCCAGGTTCAGTTCAGATGTTCCTAGTGGCAGGTAGCTTGCCCTCTTGTGCCCCCTGTCATGATAGCCACAGGAGCGAGGTTTTCGCAGTCGGGGCCTCCACTTAGGGTGGATGCGTGTGGGGAGGAACGGGGAGCAGTTCCCCAAAAGGAGAATGGGGAACTCGTGTCATTCGACCTACATTTATAGTTCCTGGTCAGGCCACAGAGATTCATGCATTAGGCACATTTTCTCAGTACTTGATGCTTAGGTGAAGTTCCTACCATTTATGAGGCAGCCTTATTTGATCATTGGAGCTTTGGGGATCCTTCAAACCAAGAACTGATTAGACCTGGATGAATGTTTCAAGGTCAGGAGAAGATTTCTGTCTGATGTAGAGGAATGAGCATTTCTTTCATTGCCTCCAGGTGGTATTTTTAATTTGGGAGAGTGAAACTGCAAATGATATGGTCTGTTTACCACAGATGAGGTGACACTCGTCTCCAAGCTGAGACCATTTGCTTATCCACTAATATTTTGGGTGAAATATTCTACAACATGAACCTGAGCAGATAAGACAGAGGTCAGAGTTTTCAGTCACAGACCCCAGGAGTTACGTGTGACTTCTAAAAACGGGGCGAAGTAATCTCTCACCTCTCCCAAGGGTTATTGGTACCTCTGTACCCAGGCCTCCAAAACCCTTCTGGTTTTAGCAGCAGGGCCTTGCTCGTGTTTGAAGCTATGTAGCATCGTGCAGGCAGCATGGGCTGTGGTGTCGGAGCACATTGAAATCTTGGCTCTAGGTCAGTTGTTGGCTCCTATTTGAAACTGAGCCAGTAGCTCTAAGCTCATCTGTAAAGTGGAAAAAAAAACCTATATTGAAGAATCATCATGATGGATGATGTGAGACGTTGTTGGTAAAGGGCCTAGCACTTGGTAGAATAATCAGTGGTACCTCTTGTTTGTTTGCAAACTCTTCCTGCTGTGCCACCAGATAGCAGGCCACTTGAGAGGATTACCTCTCAGTGTTGGGCAAGTCTGAAATGGGACTGCACGAGCCATCTCTGGAACACTTAGTGTCCTGTCCAGCCACTGACTCCGGAGGCTGGAAGGCAGAAGCTGATGGGGGTGAAGCTGGTGAGCTGGGAAGTGGGGGAGGTGGTGCTGCAGGCAACTGGAGAAGAGCCCTGTCCCTCCAGGGACGGCAGCAGCTCCCTGGCTCTGCTGTGCTGCGGAGAGATTCTCCAGGGCTGGGGTGCGTGGGGGGAGCCGTCTACTGTTTTAAAGTGTGTTTAACGCATTCTTGGCTAAAGCTGAGCCACATTTTGAAAATCAGTTTTTCTTGGGCATTTAGATCTTGATTCCCAATTAGTTCACAATTTAAACTTTGGTTAGAAACGCGATTTGGCTTTGACAGTTTGAAACAAACACTACAAATACAATGGATTAAAGTTTTGTTAATAACTAAAATTTTTCTTATAACTTTGGGATGCTCCAGTCATACCCCTTCCTAAGGATTTTACCATACTCCATTTTTATTCTTTTCTTGGGTGTTAATACTCCTAAGAGACCCAAAAGAATGCCATCTTATCATGAGCATGGGAGTTTCTGGTATTTTTGGCTGGTTAACTCTAGGTTGGGGCACAGAAGCCCAAAGTCGATTAAAACCTGAGATTCTAGAAGTGAGGTTGAATCCTCTTTCAGAACAGTTCCTCTTAATACATTAATACATGATGAGTCTCTTTTAATTGCTATCTTTCAGACAGTTTAAATGTTGGAAACCTTTTTTCAAGAAATGAAGAGTTCTTAGAATATTTTTTTATAGTAGGCCTCAGGTGTTGAGCATGCCTTTTCGTTCTTTGTATAGTTTATAAATTTTCTGGATTGTCTGACTGATACGTTTCTATTCACTTCTTCACAGGCAAAATAGGTACACACCTGTATAATCAGAAGTATCCATAACTTTTTTGGTAAACGTTTGACTTAGCAAAATTACAAACTCATGGCCTTCTATGAATTACTTTTTATTATTTTTTTCTCATATTGTCACATCCTTATTTTCCCCTAAGAACAGAATGCTCCAACATCTATTCTGATTACAAGGAATCAACCACTGTTTTACTTTGCCATCTACAAAGGTCTCTTGCAATATAAGGTAACGTTCACAGGGTTTGGGGATCAGGACACGTACATAAAAGGGGGAGGGTATGCTACTACCTCAGGCTGCACTGTGTTCCCTCAAGATTCACAGCCATCTCACATGCAAAATGCATTCACCTCATCCCAACATCACTGAGAGTGTCAGCCCACCACAGTCTTTAAGTCTCATCTAAATGTCATCAGCTCCGCAGTCCCCAATCTCATTGTCTTAAGTCAGGTATGGGTGAGATCTGGGTATGATCCATCCCAGGGCAAAACTCCTGTCTGCGGTTTTATAACTTGTTTTAAGGTTATCTGCTCCCCAAAATCAATGGGAGGCATAGGACACCAGCAATCGGACAGAGGACACCACCTTTGACAATGGGAGACGAAGGAAAAGGCATCACTGGTCTCAGCCAGTTACAGAATCCAGCAGGGCAAACAGTATTAGGCTTTGAGGCCTGAGCATTTCCTCTGCTTGAGCTGCCTCCCCCGGAGCCATCCATTCTTTCCCATGAAGGGTGGCACCTGTTTACGGTTGCGTACTTCCATCAGTCTGTTTGCTGCCCCTACAATTTCAGGAGTCGAACAGCCTTTTCGTTTTTGTCCCCTCTCTGTCCCTCGAAGTCCAAGCTGGCAGTGGTTCTGCTGGTGTAAAATGTTCAGCCTAGGGGGTCTCCTGTGTATGTCATGGGAATTCACTCTGTTACACGAGAGGTTTCTCCACGGATCATTTCTGGATAATCCCATCTCTCTTCCTGGCTTCTGCTGAAATGGTTGAGGGGACCCACGAGTCACACACCTAATCTCTTCCAAAAGCCATCTGTCCTTTTAATCCTTCTGAGACACTAGAAAAGGGCTGCCCACCCACACCCTTGGCTTTTCCTCCAGAGCACATGTCCCTTGATAGTGAATCTCCTAATTTTAGCATCTTTTACAGTTTTACTGTGGATATATAGATAAAATATATAGACATATAGATGGTTGATACTAGGCTATGAATACAGAGATGCTTACTACAAAAAATGCTGTTACAGCACACAGGGTCACTAGGAAGCAGCATCAGCTGGGGCTGTTGGCCCGAACAGAAGGCAGCACAGCCTTGTTGTACGTGCCCTGTATTCAGCCATAAAATCTTCCATGTCAGACCTATGCTTGAGGTGGGTGTGGAGGTGGACATAGAAAACAAGAGAGGATTACAGTAAGGGCAGGCCTGTCGATCTTAAACCTAGTGATTTAAAGGCTAAGAGAGCTTTTACAAAGCGCTGCAAGCCCCTGAGCCTGGCCAGCTGATGGTACATGGGAGTTAGGTGAGGCCACACACTAGATCTGACTGCAGTGCATGGGGTTTTTGTTTTTGAAATAGTTGAGAGCTTTACATAGATCTGTTTTGAGCAGTTTTTGTGTGTAGTGTCTCCTTTAAAACCACAGCTCCTTAAGGCAAATGTCCCAATTTCGTGGATGAGGTAATATGAGAACAGGAAGATAAATACTCTTAGGCCAATTTCACAGCAGAGTAAAAGTTAAACAGAGAGGTTGAGTATGTCATCTGAGGCCACAGAGCTAAGAAGCGTTGGAATCGGGTTATGAATCCAGGCTGTCTGAACTGCCTTAAATGCTAAGCAGGCATTAGGTGGCTGGATGGAGGAGAAGGGTTCTGCAGGCAACAGGGACAGTTGACGTGGACAAAGACAGGATCGGTGTGAGGCTAGAGAGGAAGGACACTTAGCCGACTGTGGCAAGAGAAGTGGATCAGGATGCTCTGAGTTTCAAGTACCAGGAAGTCTGACTATTGGCTGCAACACTGAAGGGAATTTATTGGTTCACACAACTGAAGATTGAGTAGTGGGCTCCAGGCAAAGACTCAGCAACTCAGTGATGTCACCAAATACTAAGGATTAATCTGCCTTTGGAGTCTGAAAGTGGCTGTCAGCCTGGAAGGGAACCCCCCAATTCTCAAAATACTACATTTCTTCCTTCAAGGTGGCTGCTCCCATAGTCACCAGTCAGCAGAGAGGGGAAAAGGGTAAGGCACGTCCATACTGTTAAGGGCACCGCATAAGTGGCTCACATTCCTTTCATTCAATTCCCATTGGCCGTTATTTACTGGCAAACCCACACCTAGCCGTCAGGGAGGTGGGACGATGGAGTCTAGCAGAACGGCCTAAACTTTTAAGGAGAAAACTTGTCATGGTTCAGGCACGAGCTCCTGGTGTCTATCCCAAGTACATGTCTGTCCTGACATCCTGAACCACACACGTCAGCTGCTTCTCACGCTGGCCTGTACTTCCCGCCTGCAGCCCGAGTTCCCGGCATCGGTTAGGCCCCGTGGCGGAGCAAGTCGCCACGGCGAAGCACCATGCCTGCAAAGGGGGAGCCGCTGGAAATGGCTGAATTAGCCACCGGCCCTCGCCTGAATGTCACACCACAGCTCGCTCCATCACTGACACCCTGAGGGAGGGGCCACCAGGACCATCCCTACCGGTGGCCTCTCCCCTGCCTCCCTGGTCCTGGTCTGTGGCCCTTCTGATCCCCGCAACGTGCCCAGCAGACACCGACTGACCGTCCCTCTCTCACCACTCTCCTTACATAAGTGGCCTTTTCTCCCCTGGACCTTACATTGCTTATTTTAAAAGGGTGACCTCAAGCCCTGGTCCAGCTCCGACAGACCCCTCGATTCCAGGAGGAGAAAATCTCAGAAAAAGCACAGGCCGCAAGTAAACGCCTGGGAGGCGAGTGGGAGTTGGCGAGGCCGGGCCAGCTCCTGCCCCTGGAGAGCACGCAGGCGGCGGGAGGGCCCAGTCTAGCGGCCCCGTCCACTCAGAGGGATGAGGACGAGTAACTTCCACAGGGCGTGTCTGATCTCGCAGAACCAGACAGGGCAGGAGGGATGCGCACCTACAGTTGCACACACATCTCAGCTAGCCTCACACACAACCGCAGGACCGCGTGTGCAGGACCAACAGCTACCGCGGGACGTCTCGCCGTTGTTATCGCGAGAGCAAAACCAGCGCCCCGCGCCCAGTTAGAGGCACGTCGGTTCCACTGCGCAAGCGCGGTTCTGCCAGCGCCCCTATTTTCCGTACGGGCGTGACGGTGCGAGGTCAAGACGCCGAGGGAGGGCCGCCTACGGGAGCTCGCCTGCGTTTTCTTCCCCTCCCCGGGTCAACTCTCAATTTCGCTTCCGGTCCGTCACTTCTGGTCCTTCCCAGTTATCCTTCCGACTCAGAAGCCGGTGGTGCCGTCAGCGAAAACCTTCAGTTCCCGTCCGGGTCGGCCGCGCCTGGGGCGGCGAAGCTCCCTGGGCTGGGGCCGCGCGGCCTGAGGGCGGCGCCCTCCCTCGCACCATGGTGAGCGGGTCGGGGAGTGAGGGAGGCGAGCGGCGGGCCGGGTCCGGGGCGCCCAGGGGACCCCTGCGGGCTACAGGATCCGCGGCCGGGACGCGGGGGTCTTCGCGCCGCGTGAGCCCAGAGGCTGGAGGAAGCTGAGCCTCGGCGCCGCCGCGCCGTCCGCGGCCGTGCTTAGTCCGGACGGCGCGCTGTAGTTCCCCACCGGGAAGCCGAGGCTCCGGGAGGCGCAGGGCCGGCGCCGCGTCCCGTGAGGGGCCCAGCAGCGGTTTCTGCGCTGTTTGCCTTGTGTCTGCTCTCCGGGTCCCCGACGGGGAGCTTCCCGAGGGCAGGGTCTTCCCACCTCTGCCTCCTTAACGCCTGACACGGTGTCTGGCGCGTTGTCGGGGTCCACGGATGGACGAGTGGCCGGCGTCGTGTGACCGCAGGAGGGTGTGATCGCTGTGGGCGGGCGCGGGTGGTCGGCTGCTTCATTTGTTCTAGAAGCGCTCACGACGGAGCACGCAGTGCCGGCACAAGGAGGATACTCTTACATGTTGGTTACCATGATGGTCTCATTAAGCGAAGCACACGACGCCGTAATAAATGGTAGAAGGTGTAATGGATGCCATTGTAGATTGATGAGCCCAAGATCCGGAGGACGAGAGAAACCGGTGGACAAAAAGCAGCCCTTTCTATTCTCCAGCCCTCGGAGGATGTGCCCCGTATTACTGCTTCATACTAGCCGGCTCAGCCTCTTGATTCTGCCTCTTGTTTCTGAACTCTGACAAACAGGGAATCGCCGGTCTCCGTTCCCTAGCAGGACAGAAGGATCCCTGGGCCTGGATGTTTCTGGCAAACTGTCACCAACATGCATTCATATTTGTGGGTTTCCATCACCCCTGGTACATGCCCTTATCACAAGATTCATGGGTTTTTTGGGGAAATTCCTATGAGTTCCCTCAAAAGGGAGAACCGTGACTAAATTCCTAGTACCCAGCGTGGTGTTTCAAGCATGGAGTAAGCATTGAGAAACATTAAAGTAAATACTTAGAATCTGTAGGCTTTAATGAAATAGATAGGACACAGCCTCAGCCTTCAAGATGATGGCTTCTCCTGGGAGAACCTCTGTTTTATTCCTTAGTAGATATTGTGTTCATTTATCTATCAAACAAACTTGACAAGTTTGTTTCTGTGTCCATTGAAAGGGAGAGTCAAAAAGATTTAAATTGAGCTCACTTTTGCTGAGCTTCTGATGACTTCATGTATTTATCTCATTAAATCATCATGACATCTTTATGAGATAAAAGGTATGATCCCTGCTGTAAAGGTGGGGGAACTGAGGCTTAGAGAGACAACCTCTCAGGGATCGTAAGTTGGAGAGCCGGGAGTGAAACTCAAGTCCTTGACTCAGCAAGTACTCTTTCTACTTACACTGCAACCCAGAAAACGTGTTCCGTGTCTGACACTGTGTTTCAGGGATAATTGACTTGACATTAGTGCAACAGTATTTAGATAAAACTTACTTTGTAAAAGCCAGTCTTTCCTTCCTCAAATTTCACTGGCAGGGAACAGACAATTGTGATGCTGGGTGGAAATTGTGTGGTAGGTATAAACCCAGACAGAGGGGGGCAGCCTGGCTGGGATGAAGGGGCCACAGAAGAATTGTCTGGGACGGTGATAACACAGGTAAATTCTGAAGGATGAGTGGCCAGATCCAAGGGGTTTGGGGGAGTGGAGGAGTAAAGACTTTAGGTAGAGACAGCAGCGTAAGTAAGGCCACGGGATGTGGGCATCTTGTGATTGTTGTTGCGATTGTTACTATGTTCATGTACTACTTCAGGCATTCTGCTTGTGCCTGTGTCCTTGTGAAACTTTTCTCTACAAAGTAAATGAAACGTTTTTCTAGAAAGTAAAAGAAAAAGCTCTTTAAACGTGGACATTTTTTTCCCCTTCTCTCTCCTTTCAGGCCCGAAATGCGGAAAAGGCCATGTACGTATCAACTCGATTTCGTCTGTAAATTTCTGTTTGGTCTTTTGGTATAGCTTTCTTTCTCTACCTGTGTTGAAATAGTATTCATATAGTATTTGCCCATACATTTGTTTTCCCCATAGTGTTTTCTGACAGCTGCCAGAACTTACTCTGGATGAACATTTGCTCACCTGGGGTGGTGCAGGGGCTGATAGAGTGACAGCCCATAATATTAGTCTTTTTAACATCTGGATGTGTTGCTCGCCACAGTGGCCTGACGAGTAGAGTTTCCCACAGTCCAGTCCTTACACGCCGTATGGGTGAAAGGAACACAAATCCTTATAAGCCCTACCTTTTGGAACATGGAAACCCATAACTTCTCTGTGGTTTCTTGATTGCAATATGTATATATGTCTATGAGTAATGGATGACATTCAGTAAGGTCATGAGCAGATTTACCCATCCAGGAACTTGGATGATAAGAGATCTTTGAGCAGGATCTAACGGTGTCTTCTCTGTTCCCGGTAGGACGGCCTTAGCAAGATTTCGCCAAGCTCAGCTGGAAGAGGGAAAAGTAAAGGTTGGTTTAAATCTTCCTCATGAATTTTTAAATCATTGAGAAGAAGTGCAGTAAAACTCCCTCCTGAACAGACTTCAGACTCCAGATCTTCCTCTTCCTCGTCCATGCTTTCCTGTGTCTTATGAGTCTGTACACTTGAATCCCAGGTAGCTGGGGCAGTGTGATGATCTGACTGCTTGTGCTTCTGTCTGCTCTGTAATATGATGATTGGGTTTCCATGCTATCCCAGCCCTGCCTAATACTGAATGGTACAAAGTGGGGTGTGCTGTGAGGAGCAGCTCTAACCTGAAACCAGTAATGACCTTAGCGCATGGAGACTCAGCCAGGTTAGGGGGAATATGTACTGTTCCTTGAATATTTTTGTTTTGTTTTTTAAAATTATACACACCCCCGCACACACACCTGTATACACACAGACATGCATGTATGTGTATGTTCTAAACACTGAGAGCTGTCATTTCCTAAGGTAGTATAAATATGTCATGAAATGGGTATAACCGGGTGTACTTCGCCATCTCTCTGTAACAACTGACCCTGAACAACACGAGTTTGAACTGCATTGGTTCACTTATACACGGATGTTTTTCAACGGTAAATACTACAGAACTACACGGTTTGTGCTTGGTTGAATCTGTGGGTGCGGAAGAAACACAGATACTGAAGCCCGACTGTAAGTTATACTTGGGTTAACCCCCATGTTGCTCAGGGGTCAAGTGTACTGGACTTTTACGTTGTTTCCAGTGGCTGCCTGTACCAGGTACAATGCAGTGAATTTTTTGCCTGTGTAGTTCTTTCCTAAGGAGAGGCTGCAGCGTGAGCCATAAGGCTTGATGAAGAGCACCTGGAACTGAAGCTGCAGATGTCTTTAGCCTGTTAGACATTTCAGGCTTCAGGCCTGAGTCAGTCATGAATGTTGCACAAAGCTTGTAATTTCATACAGTACAGCGGCAGCATGTGTTCTGCTTTTCCTTAGGAGCGAAGACCCTTCCTTGCCTCCGAGTGTACTGAGCTGCCCAAAGCCGAGAAGTGGAGACGACAGGTATGTGCTGGGTGAATCTGATCTTACGGAAGAACAGGTCTCTGATGGCTTTTGTAGCTACATGACTCTTCAACCAGAATTCTAAGAATTTTTAATTACTGATTTTGAATTATATATTTCTTATGCTTTCAGGCTTACTCAAAAGTCATAAAAATATATTGCCTTTTATTTTTTTCACAGATCATTGGAGAAATCTCAAAAAAAGTGGCTCAAATTCAGAATGGTAAGCTAGCCTGTCTGTTTAAAGTGCTCGATTCTCACATCCACAATTAGCCTTGGGGACGTCAGCCTCCTCTCTCAATAATCAATAGAACAGGGACTTCCCTGGTGGCGCAGTGGTTAAGAATCCGCCTGCCAATGCAGGAGACACAGGTTCAATCCCTGGTCTGGGATGATCCCATATGCCACGGAGCAACTAAGCCTGTGTGCCACAACTACTGTGCCTGGGGTCTAGAGTCCGTGAGCCACAACTACTGAGCCCACGTGCTGCAACTACTGAAGCCCGCACGCCTAGAGCCCGTGCTCCACAACAAGAGAAGCCACCACAATGAGAAGCCTGCGCACCGCAACAAAGAGTAGCCCCCGCTCACCACAGCTAGAGAAAGCCCATGCGCAGCAACAAAGACCCAACGCAGCCAAAAATTAAATAAATTAATTAAAAAAAAAAAAATCAATAGAACAAGTAGGTACAAAATGAGTAAGAACATAGAAGAACTGAACAATACTATCGATCAGTTTGACCTAGTTGACCTTTATGGAACACTCCACCTCACAAAAAAGAGTACAATTTCTTTTTTTAAGAGCAAATGGAATATTCACCAAAATAAAGCATATTTTAGGTTATAATATGAATGTTAGAAAACTTACTTAAAATTTTGCAAAGTATGTTCACTGATTATAACACAGTTAACATAGAAATCGATAACAAAAAGATATCTGGAAAATTCCTAACTATTTAGAAATTAAACATACTTCTAAACAACCCATACTAAGAGGAAACCTCAAGGAGATTAGAAAATATTTTGAACTGAATGAGAATGAAAACGTAATGTCAGAATTCAGGGGACAAAAAAATTTATGGCGTGCAGGTAAAGCAGTGTTTAGGTGAAAATTTATAGCATTAAAATAAAAGAAAATAAGAAAGGTCTCAAGTCAGTGATCTAAGCTTCTACCCTAAGAAACTTAAAAGGAGGAGCAAATTAATTCCAAAGTAAGCAGAGGGAAGGAAATAATAAAGAGAAGAAATCAATGAAATTGAAAACAGAAGATGAATAGAGAAAATAGAACAAAAGCGGGTTCTTTAAAAAGATCAGGACTTACCTGGTGGCGCAGTGGTTAAGAATCCAACGGCCAATGCAGGGGCCCATGTGCTGCACGCAGCAGCGGAGACCCAGCGCAGCCAAAAATAAATAAATTAAAAAAATTAAAAACAAAACCCAAAAAAAAAACCTCAGCTAACTGGGAATTGAAGGGAACTTTTTTTTTTTTTCCTCATAAGGGACTTCTACCAAAAAACCTATAGCCAGCTATAGGTTGAATGCTTTCCTGCTAAGATCAGGAACAAGGTGGAGATATCCATTCTCACCACTTCTATTCAGTATTGTACTGGAATTCCCTTCCAGTACAATAAAGCAAGAAAAGGAAATAAAAGGCCCAAAGATTGGAAGGGAAGAAAAATGCTCTATTCTGAGATGACATAACTTTCTGTGTAGAAAATCCCAAGGAATCTACAGAAAGATTTCTAAAATGAATAAATGAGTTTAGCAAGATCGCAGAATAGAAAGTCAATACACAAAAATCAATTCTATTTCTATGTACTAGCAGTGAACATTTGGAACTAGAACTTTTATTAAAGTGTTATTTACAGAAGCATCAAAACACAAGAAATACTTAGGTATAAATCTAACAAAATATATGTATGACCTGTATGCTGAAAACTATAAAACAGTGATGAAAGAAGTCAAAGAACCAATCAAATGGAGACATAGACAGTGTTTGTGGATGGGAAGACTCAATATAGGAAAGGTGTCGATTCGTTTTCTTTTTGAAATCTATCACAGTCAAAATCCCAGCAGTGGTTTTTGGTTTATGTTGACGAACTGTTTCTAAAATTTAAATGGAAAGGCAAAGGAACTAGAATAGCCAAAGCAGTTTTGAAAAAGAAAAAAATTGGAGTATTCATAACACCTAATTTCATGATTTAATGTAAAGCTAAAGCTATTCAAGACAATTGGGTATTGGTGAAAGATAGACACACAGACCAATTGAACAGAGTAAGAAGTCCAGAAATAGGGGCACACGTATGTGGTCAGTTGACTTGACAAAGGCACAAAAGCAATTCCGTGGAGAAAGGGAAGGCTTCTCCCTTGGAATAGCCCCAACTGCTCCTGGCTCCCAGCCGCCAACGACTACACCTCAGCAAACTCCCTGTCGTCATCCCTTTAAATCTGTCCCTTATGGACTTCCCTGGCGGCCCAGTGGTTAAGAACCCGCGCTTCCACTGCAGGGGGCACAGGTTCGATCCCTGGTCGGGGGAGGTAAGATATGGCGTGCTGCGCGGTGCAGCCAAAAAATAAATAAGTAAAAAATAAAGACTATAAATCTGTCCCTTAGGCTCAATTCTCAGGCCCTAGTCTTTGTCGAAGATGTTCCCACTTAACTAGGTGTTGCTTTCCTGAAAGGACTAGACTAACACAGACTGCCGCCAGCCCTGATGCTGTCGCTGCCTCACTGCATCTTGGCTGACACTGATTGGACGCTGTGTCCCCACCTCTAAGAGTTCACTGTTTCAGTGGCGGTGTAAATGGAGCTGCAGGGTTGCTTCAGTTTGTGTTTCTGTGGTTGCTAATGAGGATGAAGCTCTTTCCCCCCCGTGCTGCTCAAACTCTGTGCATGATTGTTGCCCTTCCGTGAGTTCGGTGTGGGTGGGTTTTCTTATAAATTGAAATAGTATCTTTGTGTTATGCACCTCTTTAGGTGTTGACATTCACTCTTAAGGCTATGACATCGAGTGGTATTTTCAAGAAACGATAGGACATTTTTGTTTTCTAGCTGGTCTAGGTGAATTCCGAATTCGTGACCTGAATGATGAAATTAACAAGCTGCTAAGAGAGAAGGGACACTGGGAGGCCCGGATCAAGGAGCTGGGCGGTCCTGACTATGGGGTAAGCAAGCCGCGGCCCGGGGGGCTGAGCACGGGCGCTGTCTCCCTGCAGGGTGGCTCCTGCTGCCCCCGCAGCCCTGCCACAGAGTAGGCACTGGAGAGATGAAAGGAGGCTTGACAGTGCCTGTTGCGCGTGGACAGGAAACGTGAAAGCACGGGCCAGTGGTGCTTAAAGGTCCACAGCGCAGGCCTCAGCACGTGTACTGGCCAGGTGTTCCAGAGTGAGCCACGCGGGCTCCCTGGGCCTCTTGTTTGAAATGGCCTTGGCCCCTCACAGTCTTCTCTGAACTCCTTGAGAATTGGGACAACCATTCCATTGTAGGCTTCTGTACTCAAGGGGGCCCTGGGGACATGGCTGTGCTTCCTTTCTCTGGATTCTTTAAATGCAGTATTCTAGAACAGTGACTTTCAAGCTTTTAGGCCCATGACCCACTCTAAAATAAACACACACACACACACACACACACACACACACACTCACTCACTATATCACAGCGCAGTACTGAAAAAATACTTGGTATATGTTGCTGCAGTTTGATATTTTCTATTCTGTTCTATCTTGATTTTTTAAAAAATTGATGATTATGACCCATGTAATGGATTTCACGACCCGCCAGTGGGTCTCAACTTTGAAAAATGCTGCCCCAGGCCCTGCCCCATTTACCCAGGTCATTTGAACCAGTAGTATCTAGTCAGTGGACTGTAGTATGTTATGTAAGAAATATGTGCAGTTTTTGTATGTATTTAATGCAAAACCACAGTTCTCACGTTAGTACCTGGCCTAAAAATGAGGCATTTATTCTTGTTGCAGAAACAAAGGCACTTCCACTCCTGGAGTACCTGTGCTAGGAACGTTCTCACTGCATCTTCAGTAGTTCTGTGACGGTGATTTTGCTCCCTGTCAGACTGCTTTAGTGCAGAGGTTTATTACCCTTCCTGGAAGGGTTGCAAAATTAATATGTACGATATTCTTAAGTTCCACCACCCAGAGTCAACAGTAATGTTTTTATGTATTTCCTTCTAGAGTCTTTTTTTTTTAATTTATTATTTTTATTTTTGGCTGTGCTGGGTCTTCATTGCTGCGCGCGGCCTTTCTCTAGTTGCGGTGAGCGGGGGCCACCCTTCATTGCAGTGCATGGGCTTCTCATTGCGGTGGCTTCTCTTGTTGCGGAGCATGGGCTCTAGGCACGTGGGCTTCAGTAGTTGTGACTCGCAGGCTCAGTAGTTGTGGCGCACGGGCTTAGTTGCTCCGTGGCATGTGGGATCTTCCCGGACCAGCGCTCGAACCCATGTCCCCTGCATTGGCAGGCGGATTCTTAACCACTGCGCCACCAGGGAAGCCCTAGTGTCTTTTTCATGCTAAAGAATTTTATTTTTATTTTCTATGTACAAAAGTAACATTTAGGGAATTCCCTGGTGGTCGAGTGGTTAGGACTCAGCACTTTAACTGCTGTGGCCCAGGTTCTGTCCCTTGTCGGGGAACTAAGATCCTGCAAGCCGCGCAGCACAGCTAAAAAAAAAAAAAGTGACACATTTAGAGTTTGTTTTACCAGATGGTGGTGATGGTTGCATGACACTATGAATGTACTAATACCACTGACCTGGACACTTAAAAATGGTTAAGAAGGTAAATTTTATGTTACGTGTATTTTAGTACAATAATAAGAGAAAAAGTAATATGTTAAGTTCAGAAAAGTATAGAGCAGAACACCATGCAGTCATGATCCTTTTAACTAGGAGCAGCTTCTGGAATGTTTCCGTCCATTGTTTTTCCATGAGTCCTGTAACTGAGGTCATACTCATGTATGTACAATTTTGGTTCTAGGTTTTATACTTCTTTTCAAAATGGTAACTTTGATTGTATAAAGAATACCTACTTTTATGTCAAAAAAAAAAGAATACAAAACAAAAAATATAAAAATTCTAAAATATAAAAAAATTTGGGCTTCCCTGGTGGCGCAGTGGTTGAGAATCTGCCTGCCAATGCAGGGGACACGGGTTCGAGCCCTGGTCTGGGAAGATCCCACATGCCGCGGAGCAACTAGGCCCGTGAGCCACAACTACTGAGCCTGCGCGTTTGGAGCCTGTGCTCCGCAACAAGAGAGGCCGCGATAGTGAGAGGCCCGCGCACCGCGGTGAAGAGTGGCCCCCGCTCGCCGCAACTAGAGAAAGCCCTCGCACAGAAACGAAGACCCAACACAGCCATAAATAATTAATAAATAAATAAATAAAGGGAAAAAGATGGTTCAATTAAAAAAAAAAGCAACATCAGCAACAACAAAAGCAAAAATTCCAAATACTTCTTTGGCAATTCTAATAAAAGGATGTATTTAAAAAAAAAAAATTTTATATACTCTATGTGTGATATAGATTACATTATATATTTTCCTACCACCCAGAAATGACTGCTATTAACATTTTCTACTTATCTTTCTAGAATTTCTTCTATGCATATATATATATATTTATTTTTACAGATAATGGTTCATTATTCTAACTATATGCTTTGTTCACTTAACAGTTTATCAGACGCATATGTTCATGTCAGTAAATAATCATTTATATAATCGTTTCAAAAAGCATTTCTGAGCTCACAGAAAGTTCCACAAATTGTATAGAGAAATCCTATGTACCCTTTATACAGATTTACCAGTTTTTAACATTTTGCTGTATTTGCTTTATCATTTTCTATGTGTACCTTGAGATTTATTTTCTCTGAACCGTTTGAGGCTTAAATACATCATGTTCTTTTACCCCTTAATACTTAAGGGGTATTTCCTAAGAGATACTTTCGTGTGTATAAGAATGTTCTCTTATATAAGCATGGTAGAGTTTAAGACATTTAACTTTGATACAATCACTTGGCTGTTTTATTGAGTTTCATCCTTATGGCCTTTCCCCTTACGGCACAGAGCCTTGTCCAGGGTCACATACTGTATGCAGCTGTCAACATCATCATTTTTAGTGGAGAGAATTCCATCTTCTGGATATTTCATTTGTCTTCTACTGCTTGTCATTTAGGTTTTTTGCAATTTTTTAAAGCTTTTTTCACTTAACATTATATTGTGTTTTTCTAAGTCAATATAAGAGTTTCGTATGAACCATCATTTTTAAGCTATAGGATATGTTCCATCCTGAATATGCTATAATTTACTTAAATCATCCTCTTACTGTTAGGTATTTAGGTTGATTTTTAAGGGATTAAAAAAAGTACCTAAATATATTTCTGTGTACATTAATATTTTCTACCTTTAGCATTATCATCTTAAATCTGTTTGCAAACATGGAAATAGTGGGTTTAAGGATCAGATCCATTTTCTCTTTTTCCTTCCCAATAAGAAAGTTGGCCCTAAAATGCTGGATCATGAAGGGAAAGAAGTCCCAGGAAATCGAGGTTACAAGTACTTCGGAGCAGCGAAAGACTTGCCTGGCGTCAGAGAGCTGTTTGAGAGAGAACGTAAGTAACTGGTGTTCGCCGGGGTGTTAGCCTGGGAATCTTGGTCCTGCTTGTAACAGGAGACATGCCGTCTGCAGGGCACTCTTCCTATGCCGTTTCTTAGCCTCACAGCAGCCCCGTGTCCTCAGAGGATTTTCGTTCTCAGGTGGGCACACAGTTGGGGTGAGAACGGGAACCCAGAACTGACAGGTGTCAGATTGCAGGCTCTGCCCACACCCGTCTGAGTGTGAACGAGGAGTCTCCCTATTTGCAGTTCAGTCAGCTTCATTTTCAGTTATGTGTTCAGTTGAAACAACTCTTAACTGAAGGACACATGACACCTCGGGCCGAACCCCGAAATGCACAAGTGGAGGAGAGTGAATCCAAGCCGGGCACCCTCTCCGCTCCTGCCCTTCCCTCCACAGCCCTGGGAGCCTCCAAAATGCAGTTGGAAACCGCTGGTCTGGAATTTCTGTGTATCTTAATTTTGACTTTTCAAAAAGCCGTCCAAGCATTTTATAGAAAGAAGTGTGGAAAGCAGAGAAGGATGAGACCAGGATTCCTCTCACTGCTGGCGTTCTGCTGTTTCCTTCCAGTCGGTTTCCTATTTGTTTAAAAATACAATTCTGCTTTCATGAAGCCCTGCTCATTCTTAAATTCATTATGCACACACTGGTTTTGCATGCGTGATTGGCATCACTTAAAATAATTCAGAGTTTAAATATCATGCCGTTTATTATGAATGCAGTATAATTTTATTATAGACACGATGTAAAATACAGAAAATCAGAAAAAACACCCACGTTTTCACAACTTACGGATGAGGGTTGTTGACATGTTGGGGTGTATCCCCTTCCAGTTTTTTAAGGCTCCTAAAGTGAGGGTGTGCTGTGTATGTTACTTTTTTTTTTTTTTTTTGCTTTTACATTGTTTCTAAATTTATTTTTATTTATTCCAGTCATAGAGTTGTTTTTTTTTTTTTAACCAAGAAAGTGCACAACTTAGTCTTAATGCGTATAATGGAAATAGTAGCACAGGGACTTCCGTGGCGGTCCAGTGGTTAAGACTCTGTGCTTCCACTACAGGGGGCACGGGTTTAAACCCTGGTTGGGAAACTAATACCCCGAATGCCGCACGGCAAAAAAAAAAAAAAAATAGTAGCACAGTCCCCTTGATCCCCTTGACCCCCATCCCAGTGCCCTGCTAGAGGTGACCCGTCACTGTTATTATCTGTTTGGAATGTTCCCTTCCAGCCTTTTCCATGTACTCCCATGCTTATTTCATCAACTAAATTACATCAGCATAAGTGACAGGTGACTCAACCCCAATTACTTTAGGCAGAAAAGTCTATAAATTTATTGGCTCCCATAACTGACAAGGTTGCCTTCAGGAATGGCCGGTTCCAGGTCACATTGCTCCGTGTTGCAGTTTTGGCTTCCATCCTGTGAGCTTTTTTCTCTGTCTCACTCTCCTCTTGTGGTGGCTGGTTGTCCGTCATCGACTTAAATTTTGTTCTCTCTCAGCAACAGATTTTTTTCCCCCAAAACAGTTCAAGCAGAATTCCCAGAGTTGAGTCTGGTTGGCTTTGGTTGGATCACAGCTCCATCCTGTGGCCGGAATGCATGCAGCGCTCTGAGGCTGCTAGGTTTCAACCTGTCCTGGATGCAGCCCACGTGGTAGAGGGGTGGACAGGGTTGTGTGTGCAGGCCGTCCGTGTCCCCTCATGGTTCTCCTTAGAACGCCAAGTGATGCGACGGATTAGAGAGTCTCAGGGATTAACCGTATTTGGTGTGACCATCCCTCCTTTGGTATTTAGTTATTTCTAGATGTTTATAATTATAACATTTTTGCTGATCTGGTGCTTGAAACAATGTATTATTTTTATTTTTTTGTTCCCCCCATTACTAATGAAATTGACAATTGAATTCAGTTACTAAATGAAATTTTCATACATAAGAGTTTTTTCTTCTTCAATTATCAGCTTTTATTCTTTGACTAATATGTTGGGTTGTCATTTCCCTTTTGATTTTCAAGTATTACTAAATATTCTGAATAGTAATTCTTAGTCTGAAAGTATTTTCTTCAGGAATTTCTCATTTATCTTTTTTGTTTGTAGTTTCTTTTGTTTTATCTGTATTCTTAGTTTTTTCATTAAATATTATGGCATTTCCTGTGTTGTTAAAGCACCCTATGAAGCAGCATTACTGGGGCTTCAGGATCCCCTCCCCTCCGCCATGCTTGAATTGCAGATCATAATCCTTGGGTGTCCAAGTTTTCACTGTTGTATAAATAACGCTGTGATGCACACCTCTGCCCATAAAGCTTTGCCAGCTTTTGTTTCTGTTTTTTAAATTAGGATAGATTCCTTCTAACTGGACTAATTGGTCAAAGATTTCAACACTGATTTAATTTTATTTATTTATTTATTTTAAATTTATTTTATTTATTTATTTTTGCCTGCATTGGGTCTCCGTTGCTGCACGCAGGCTTTCTCTAGTTGCAGCGAACAGGAGCTACTCTTCGTTGCGGTGCACAGACTTTTCATCATGGTAGCTTCTCTTGTTGCGGAGCACAGGCTCTAGGCGTGCGGGCTTCAGTAGTTGTGGCTCGTGAGCTCAGTAGTTGTGGCTCAGTAGCTGTGGCTCACGGGCTTAGTTGCTCTGCAGCATGTGGGATCTTCCGGGACCAGGGCTTGAACCCGTGTCCCCTGCATTGGCAGGCGGATTCTTAACCACTGTGCCACCAGGGAAGCCCTCAACACTGATTTTAAAAAGAGTGGTACCACGTATATAATCCCATTACTAGTGTAGAGAAGTGCCTATTTCATGATATTTTCATGAACACACCTACTGTATGCCTGCGTAAGATTGTATGAGGAGAAGGCTTGAGTGAGATTATGACGGGGAATTCAGCTAAGCTGGTGAATTCTTTCTTTTAGCTCTTCCTCCTCCAAGAAAGACACGCGCTGAGCTCATGAAGGCGATCGATTTTGAATACTACGGTTACCTAGATGAAGACGATGGTGTTATTGTGCCTTTGGAACAGGAATATGAAAAGAAACGTAGGTCTGCGGGCATTTCATTTCATTGCTGCTGGCATCTGGTTTCTTTTCTCTCCCTTGAAAATGGGGTTTTATTTTTATTTTTATAAGGAACATTTTTTTTTTAGGGCTTTTTAAAAAATTGAAGTAGTTGATGTACAATATTATGTAAGTTACAGGTGTACAGTATAGAGATTCACAATTTTTAAAGGTATATTCCATTAGCAGTTATTATAAAATATTGGCTGTATTTCCCATGTTGTATAATATATCCTTGTATAGCTTATTTTATCTTAATAGTTTGTACCTCTTAATCCCCTACCGCTAAATTGCCTCTCCCCGCTTCCCTCTCTCTACTGGTAACCACTAGTTTGTTCTCTATATCTGTGAGTCTGCTTCTTTTTTGTTATATTCACTAGTTTGTTGTATTTTTTAGATTCCACATAGAAGTGAGATCGTACAGTATTTCTCTTTCTCTCTCTGACTTACTTCACTTAGTGTGATAATCTGTAGGTCCATCCATGTTGCTGCAGATGGCATTATTTCATTCTTTTTTATGGCTGAGTAGGATCCCGTTGTGTATATGCATGTGTGTGTGTGTGTGTGTGTGTGTGTGTGTGTGTGTGTATACACCACATCTTATTTACCCATCTATCTGTTGATGGGCACTTAGTTTACTTCCATATCTTGGCAACAGTAAATAATACTGTTGTGAACATTGGGGTGCATGTATCTTTTCGAATTAGTGTTTTGTTTTTTTCGGATATATACCCAGGAATGGAATTGCTGGATCACATGGTAGTTCTAGTTTTAGTTTTTTGAGAGCCTCAGGGTGCTGAACTGGGGAGGATCTGGGTGTGTCCCCTAAAAGCTGCCCTCCCGTCTGATTCCTGTCTGATTCCTGCCCACCGGGGCAGGATGAAGCTGACCCTTTCCAGCAGGGAGGCCTTGGCCTCGCCCTGCGTGGTGTTTAACGCTTTCTTAGAGGCCAGAGTGAGTAACGCCTGCTCTCCCTTGTCTGCAGTCAGAGCCGAATTAGTGGACAAGTGGAAAGCAGAGAGAGAGGCCCGGCTGGCAAGAGGGGAGAAGGAGGAGGAGGAGGAAGAGGAGGAGGAGGAGGAGGAGGTCAACATCTATGCTGTCACCGACGAGGAGGTACTGGGCGGGCGGCAGGGGACCCCCTGGCACTCACCGCCTTCTCTGTGCCGTGGAGGATGGGGGGGCGGTAGCAGGAAGCACAGACGAGGGGTCAGGGTCAAGGCCCGGCTCTTGCCCCTGCCGCCATCTGAGGCTTCGGCCTTCTCTCCTAGACGGTGGGGATGAAGGTCACCTCCCGGCTTCACAGGGAGGGTTCCAGAGAGGAACGGCTGTGAGGGCACTTGTGAAACTGCTTTACACCAGGGATGACTTACTTGCATCTCAGAGATAGGCCCTCCTGAACATGCTGGAATTGGATATATAAACACATTTGAAGCCAGTGTGTTTTAGCCCATGACCTCATTGTTTCTGCTTAAATGGCAGTGCCAGTAACTCTTCTGTAGTCTTAACCAGCCCAGAGCAAGGAAGAGACTTCCTCAGGGGGTCCCGGTTGGGGATGGAGCCGTGATCCCTCAGGCAGAGCCCCCTTGCTCCCAGCACCCCTGCAGGCCTTGCTCCCTGGGCAGGTCCAGGATGGAACTGATTTGCTGGACTGAGCAAGGGGAGGGGAGGCACCCATGCCTGGACTATGGGTCAGGCCCTGTGTGACATCACATGGCTTGCCGTGACGTCAGTGGCAAGGAAGCAGGCTCAGAGAGGCTTAAGTCACCGTCACACAGGATCTAGCAGACCTGAGGTTCGTGCCCTCAGGCAGGCATTTGAAGCAGGATGGCAGCGTGCCCTAGGAAGATTTTCTCTAGATGCAAATAATCCATTTGCTCTTTCAAGGGATGTTTGTTTAATGAGTGGCTACTGTGAGGCCCACTCGAGGGGCAGGACAGCAAACACGCTTCGCTTGTGGCTTGAAGTCTGGGGAGACAGTCCGGTCAGCAGACACCGTGGGAAATGGCAACTGTGATAGGAGCTCTAGGTAGCAACATGGTGAAGGCAGGGCCAGTGAAGGCTTTGCTGGGGACGTGACCCTTCAGCTGAGATCCGGAAACAAGGGGGGATTAACCACGCGAAGAGGCAGCAGGGAACAGCGTGAGCGGATGACCCCACGGGAGCGTGGGGGACAGAGGACGGGCCGGTGGCTGGAGGGCAGAGTGGGGGCAGAGTGGAGGCTGGGGGAGGGGAGGTGGGCCGAGCAAGGGCCCCGGCTCCCCTGGGGAAGCGTTTTCCTTTACCGTGAGAGCGATGGAAGGCCATCAGAGGATTTAAGAATTGTTTATCCTGAAATGCTTAAGATTTACGGGAAGTTGCAGAGCTGCTGCCGAGGGTCCTGTGTGGTCCTTCACACGGTGTCCCCAGTGGCTTGCACAGTGACAGCGCAGTGTCCACCGAGGGACCTGATGCGGTATGACGCGTGTGGGCAGTGCTGTGTCTTTCATCACGTGTGTGGATTCTTTGGGGCTACAACAGCCTTCCTTGTTGGAGTCAGCCCTGAGGAGTGGAACTTCCACCCGTGGGCTCGCCTGGGTGGATACAGCCCGACTTTCCCAGAGCCCTGGGACCGGTTTCTCCTACCAGCGGCATCTGAGAGCTTCCACCGCGGCTTTCCTGGCAGCTGGTGACGTGGGGCGGGGGCGGGGTCAGGGTCCGGCCCAGAGACCCGCGGGCAGTGGACCTGCCTCCGCTCAGGCCTCCTCTCTCCTCACGCCTCCAGGGCTACGTCATTCCTTAGGTTATGAGTGATCTCTGCTGACTCACGGGCAGCCTCTGAGTGATGCTTTCTTCTAGATATGCTTTTTTTAAGTTTAATTAAAAAAATAGATAATGTATTCACAAGACTCAAAATGCAAAACGTATACAGAGATTCCACACAGCGTCTCTTTCGCAGCCCTGTCCTCTGTCCACTGGCTCTCACTGAGATCACTGGCTTCTCTTTTCTTCCTCGTACAAGAGGTCGCGCAATACACAGTGTTCTGTTGCTTCTTGTACTTAATGCTGTGTCTCGGGTGTCTCTCTGTCTGAGAACACAGCTTCCTCGTCGCTGTTTTTCCTTTTAAATGGCTGCAGGCTGGTGCACGTTATGGCGGTGCCGGCACTTGTTAACGGTCTCGTCCGCGCGGCCTCTGGTTGTACTCTTTTGCAGTCTGACGAGGAGGGCGGCCAGGAGAAAGGAGGGGAGGACGGGCAGCAGAAGTTCATCGCTCACGTCCCGGTGCCGTCGCAGCAAGAGGTAGGACGGGCTGGGGGCCGCCTGGCCTCCGAGGGGCCCCACGGGGCGCCGCGTGGTTTTCTTGGTGCTTCCTGTCCCTTGGGGCGGCTCTCGCTCCCGACCGCAGGGCGTTGGTCCCTGGGGTCAGGTTAGGGCGAGGCATCCAGACGAGGCGCCTTGGGGGCAGCAGTTGAGCACTGTGTCGCTCACCTGCTCCCCGGCGGAGATCGGGGCCTCGGACGCAGGGTGCTGGGCTCCCGGCCGGGCCCAGGCGGCGTGTTGGCCTCGCAGGGCCTGCGGCCTGAGCCCTCCGCTCTCCCGCCCGCAGATCGAGGAGGCGCTCGTGCGGAGGAAGAAGATGGAGCTCCTGCAGAAGTACACCAGCGAGACGCTGCAGGCCCAGAGCGAGGAGGCCAGGCGGCTCCTGGGCTACTAGGGCCGAGCCGGGGCCGCCGCCCAGCGCCGTGGGAGGTGGGCCGCCCGGGCCGCCTGCCGCTTCTCCTCCTTCCTCCCTCCCCTGCTCTCGCCTGCGTGCTGACCGAGGGCCGTTTGCCTGCAGGATGCCCCGGTGTCCCCTCATCCCGGTGTTTTGCTGACGTGTGAACCCACTTACTTCTGTCTTGAGTGTGTAGGACGCGCCGCTCCCTGTCAGCCTTTGAGTGTCTTACGTAGCCTCCTCCTGTCGTTTGGTGGGGAGGGCGACCAGTTAGTGACACTCCTAAAAAGCGCAGACGTGTCTGTAGCTCCTCTTGAAGAATGAGGAGGTGTGTGGGCCCCGAGCCCACGGCCCACGCGGCGCGGCCGGCGGAGCTCCGCCTCCGGGGCAGCTCTGCCCTCGGTTCAGACCCCTCGGCTGGCCTTGCTCCTTGCTGCCCGGGTGGCAGGAGTTTGAGTTTGCTACTGCTGTCTAGGACTGGTTCTGCAGAGAGCTATTTTTATTAAAGATTTTTGTGTGAAAGGCAACCTCCAGGTCTGGGCTGCCTGTCTTGAGGCCGTGCCTGCACTGGGACCTGAGTGAGGTTCACAGTCACTGCAGGGGACGGGGTCCCGAAACACGCAGCCCTGATGTGGGAGGGCTGGGACCAGCGGCGGCCCGTCTGGGAGCTGAGGAGGTGGCGGGGCTGTCCTCCCGTGGCCCCCGCACCCACGGCTGCGGATCAGGGCTGACGCGGCAGGGCCGCGGCGCCGGCCTGTGGGGAGCACACAGAGGATGTCCGGGAGTCGGTCCAAACCCGCCATCCCGGCCGAGTCTTTCCCTCCCGGTGGGGAGAACCCACAGCAGAGGCCGCAGCTCCGGGCAGAGTTGGGGGGGCTCCCCACCCTCAGGAGGGGTTCTGGGCGTGTCGGCAGAGCCGTGTAGCTGCCGCGGTCCCGGCGGGCCTCCCGAAGGAGACTGGGGGCAGCGGAGTAGTGCCAGCCTGAGCGAGGGGGTGACCGTCAGCGTGTGACCTGCCTTAGGATGTTCCCGAGCCAGGGTGGAGGGTGTCAGGCGGAGACCGGGCAGGGTGGGGAGTGGCCGTGGGGAAGGTGACGTGGGGCTTCAGAGCTGTGAGTGGGAGGGGAGGGGAGGGCACAGGACTGGACGGGGGGCTTCCCTTCCCTGGAGGCAGGGCTGGAGGGGCCCCTCGGCTGAGCCCCTGGGCGAGTGTGTGCCGGGAGCCTCGGCTGAGCCCCTGGGCGAGTGTGTGCCGGGAGCCTCGGCTGAGCCCCTGGGCGAGTGTGTGCCGGGAGCAGAGAGGGTCAGGGCTGGAGCGCTGGGAGCCCCGGGAGCCGGGCAGGGTCAGACTCAGCCCTGGGATCCACACCCAGCCCGGGGCTGGCCCCAGGCAGGGGCTCAGGAGCGAACTCAGTGGGGACTTGGAGCAGGTCCCTCTGGACACCGGCCTCAGGTTCCCTGTCTTAAAGGCCAGGACTGGACCTGCTGCCCTCCGAGTTCCCCCCGGGTCTGGGCAGTCCCATGGGGTGGGCAGAGGCGAGGGGGGGGCCTTGGGACAGACTGGCCCTGGGGAGCGTTTGGAGGGCCCAGCTCAGACGGCCCAGTTACGGGGTTTTCGTCCAAGGGTCACATGTGGGTGGGGCTCCTTGCATTCAGTGAGAGCAGGCGGTTCAAGCGACAGGTGTTTCTTATCCCTGGAAAGATGGTGGGCAGGTGCATGGAGCTCGGCCCACCTGGACAGTCCCCCAGTCTCCTCCCCTCGGCCCCCCAGGGCCTCGCGGTGGCTTCCCCGGATGGGATGCGGGCAGCACAGGACTCGGTGTCTGGCGTCTGAGGAAACGGGGGCTCTGCTGATGATGCACAGGTGTCCCTGGCAGAGGTGGGCCCAACCCCAGGCTGCTTCCTGTGCTGCAGGCCCCGGTTACCTGTCTGCCAGGGGCTGGAGAGGAGGTCTCTGCAGGGCTCCCCCCGGCCTGGAACAGCAGGGGAGTGTGGCCACTGGGGGGGTGTGGTCTCCATGGCCCAGATCCACGGAAACTTCGACAAAATCTGTTTCATGGTTTATACCAGCTTTGGCTCTGCCCCCAGTTTCCCAAACAGAGATATACGTGTCCATGGACTTCGCTCCCCTTCCGTCTCCCCTCTGCCCCACCGGCCCGGGTAGTGAGTCTGAAACACCAATCTCCTCCTGTCATGCCTTAAGACTCCTACACCAGCCCCACCCGGGCCCCGCAGAGCCCTCCTCCCCTGCACCCCAGCCCTCTGCACTCTGCCCCGAGCCCACGTGCTCTGGCTCGGGCAATTTGTAAACCTGGACGAGATTAAAACCTTTCAGGGCGAGGGGGCCCATTTCGTTTCCTCCCAGACCGCCCCATGCCCACCCCATCCTCTGCCACCATCCGCATCTCACTGCTTCCTCCCAAAGCCCCTGCTCATACTAACGGAAGCAGTGAGAGCAGAATCCAGCCAGGGGGCATCAGGTCCACGGTGGGGGTGGCGGATTTTCACATCTGCTCCCCTCCTGCCTCAGCCTCTCGCACTCTCCCCCGCAGAAGAAGGCAGACTGTAGAGGAAGGGTCTCCTGTAGGGCTGCCCCTGGCGCTTTTCTGTGTCACCGAGCCTGCGTTTCGCCCCAGGGAGACGAGCTGGGCCCCAGGTCCCTCTGGTGGGGCCGGGTAGGACTGTGTGAAAACTAGCACGTGTGAGGGGCTGGGAACTAGGGGAGGAGCCTCAGGGCAGGGGGGCAGAGGGGAGCAGAGGCAGTGGGAGAGGTGAGAGGGGCTTCCCGAGGGGCCGGGGCTTGTCCCTGGCGTCTGTCTAGCAGGCCCACTTGGTGCGGGCAGGGGGGCTGGGGGCCAGCGGGAAGCTGTGAGGGGAGGAAGCCAGGGCACCCCTCCAGGGCGGGCACAGCGCCTGGGGTGGGAGGGCACCGCGGGGCTGGCGGAGGTTGGGGCGGAGGTGCTGAGCCCGGTGACCCTGTGTTTCCAGTCAGAGCGTCCTGTGTGCGACTGGTACCTTGGAATGAAGCAGGGCTCCTTTGGCCTCTGTTAGGAGGTTTGGGGGCACTGGGAGGGGAGAGCGGACATCTGACGTTTCTCTGGCCACCAGGCGGCTGCCCCGAGGAGTCCTCCCAGCCCTCAGCCGGCACCAGCCCAGGGCACCTAAGTCTACAGCTGCTGTGGCATATTTTTGCATTCTTGCTGCTTTCAGTTCTTTAACATCTTGCAGCAAGCACTCTTCTGTATTAAGAACACAGGGCGTCATGGCTGGTGTCTGGGCTTCGTGGTGTTTTCCACCTTCGTTTCTGACCAGGGGCACGTTTTCATCCCTAGCCTGGGCTCTTCCAAAGAAAGAAAACTCGGACGATATCGTTAGAGGCTATATATTTTAATAATGGTGACTGTAGAAGGAAAGAAAAAGATGAGAAAAGAAGGAAGGAAGGGGGAGAAAGTCTCTCTCTCACCACTTGGAGGAGTTCTGATCCACGCAACGCTGGGGTCACAGCAGGTGCTTCCGTATGTCGGCTAGGATGGTGCCACCGTGTGGCAATAGCACAAACAGTGAAAATTCGTTCAGCTCACCCCCGTTAGCTTTAAGAATGTTAAATTCTTGACACATTTAAAAGATTTGGGGATGTGCATTATTTAAATTTTTGGGCCTTGGACTTCCCTGGCAGTCCAGCGGTTAAGACTCCGTGCTTCCAATGCAGTGGGTGCAGATTTGATCCCTGGTCGGTCGGGGAACTAGGATCCCACACGCCATGTGGTGCAACCAAAAAAAAAAAAAAAATTGGGGGGCATTAAGTGAGACATCATAAACATTTTTTAATTACTCCATTTCAAAGGCGCATAATTCATTTTCAGATAAAATGCCTCTGTGCTATCCAAGAATTTACCACCAAAGAGAGGAAATGCAGATATTTTTTAACAGCATTCCTGAGATATACTTGACATACCATAAAAACCTACTGCGAGTGTACAACTTAATGATTTTCATAAACCTCCTGGGTCATGCAGGCCTCACGACAGTCCAGTTTTAGAGCGATTCCATCACCCCACAAATGCAAATGGTGGCTGTGTTTTCTGGCAAAGTCCATACCCAGGCCAACACTCCCCACCCCAAACCAGTTCCAGGCAAGGCCAGTGGAGAGGCCAGTTCAGCTGGCCAGCCACTTGCCCAGTACACCCACAGCTGCCCAAGCCTCCTCCCTCTCCCCGTGCCTGTGGTTGGTGGGACTTTGGCCCCTCCTGGAGCCACCTTTCCCCTCCTCCTCTCCACCTGGTGCTGTGGGTAGCCACTGGGACAGACGTTTTCTGGGGTCCTGGGCTTTGACGTGTCCCCGCTTCCCAGAGCCAGCCCAGCAGGGGGGAGAGCCGTCCATCCCCTGTCCTTCAGCCTCCTTCTGCCTTGGATGGAGGCTGTGTCCTTGGCTCCAACGTGATGTAACAAAGCTGGGCTCCCACACCTGCTCTCCCTGGCCCTTGGGGAGCTCCTGTCTGGTGCTGTTGGGTGTTTCTCATGGGAGTGGAGATCAGTAACTCTTCCCCCATCTCCGTGGGTCTGCCTTTGCCTCCTGGTCCAGTCTCTTCCCCACTTGGCCAGTAAAGCTGGTCAGGGTCCTTGGGGGTCCTAGTCCTGGTGAACTTGCTTTCTGTGGTCTCCTTGAGCTACAGGAAGGCCGTCTTCCCTTTCCTACTGGGGAGGGTATGGATTTTTCTCTGCTTTGTTCACTGATGGATTCCAAGGCCTTAGGACAGTACCTGACCCATAGCAGGCATTAATCTAATTTAAAAATTACATGGAATTGAAGTTCTGCGGCCCCTTTGTAAGGGTACTGTCTGAAGGGGGCAGGGGTGTTCTCAATTTCCTTCCATCTGGGTAACTGGGGAGACTCTGGGGAATAGGTCCTATGTGATCTATTTTAAGCTCCTGATAGACATTTGGGTCTCACTTCTCTGAGGAGCCCTGGTTCAGCAGGCCATCTGGGGAGCGGGTCTGCCCTAACACAGAACTCCCCATGAAGCTCCCTTGTTCCTCAGCTCAGGTGGGTCAGTTCCCCCAACTGGACCCAAATCCCCAACTGAGCCAGCCCATCCTGAGACGGTTGGGCAGCTGCTTCCACCACTGCTAGGCTGCCTTTTGGGCTTTGGAATCCCCCAAACCTAGCCTCCCACCAAACGGGGCTCCCTAATTCCACTCTCCCAGAATCCTGGGGGGGTCACCTTGAGCACACAGCCCCACAGGGATTCTGGCCTCCTCCCCAGTTCTGTAGCCAGCTTAGTTTTTGGCCTCATGGAAGCCTTCCCGTTTCCTCCTTGCAGTGTGCGCCAGGCCTTTCCCTTCTTCAGTACAGGAAAAATGCTACCGCCTCTCCCATCCTCTGTTAGAGGGATTCTGCAGCCCCTTTGGTGTGAGCACTGAGGTGACCCAGTGGTCTCCCTTCCCCAGAGATCCATTCTAAAGGAGGCCATTCTGGGCCCAAGGGCTGGGTTAACAGGCCACCCTTCCCTCGAGTCCACTCCTTCCTGTGGGTCTGGGAGAGACCAGGTAGGAGAACCCAGGTTGGTAGGAGAGCCCGGTGAGCTGGCTAGGCCTGGGTGAGCGGGAGGTGCGGGGGCGGGGGGGCTGGGGGGAAGAGGCGGAGGCAGAGGATAAATGGGCGGTGGGGGGCGCGGCGGGTCCTGGGCTCGGTGCTGTGGGCGGGCTTAAGGGCGGGGCCGAGGAGTGTTAACGGGCTGAGGGCAGCCTTGAGGGCGCAGTCGGGATGGGGACGGGGTCGGGCGCCGTGCTGGGGGCGGAGTCTGGCCGGGGCGGGTCTGAAGGTGGATTCTGATTGGGTCAAGTCTGAGGGCGGAGTCTCATTGGAGGCGGGCCAGAGGCAGTGCCGAGGGCCCAGTAGGCCTGGGGGCGGGACTTAGAACAGCGCTGGAAGAGTACGGCCGGGGGCGGGCCCGGGGCGGTGCGCAGCGCGGCCCTGAGGGCCGGACTGGCCTGGCGCGGCGCGGAGGGCCGGGCCAGGCGAGTCCGGGGCGGGGCCGCGGCCGCGGGGTCTGGCCGGCCGGGCTGGCCGGGGCTGGCCGGGGCGGGCCGGGGCGGGCCGGGGCGGGCCGGGGCGGGGCGGCCGGCGGGCGGTGGCGCCCCTTCCCCAGGTGTTGCGGCGCTTCCACGTCGCCAGGCGGCCCGCGGCTTGCGCGAGCCCAGGCCGCCCCAGCGTCCGGAGCGCCGGCCCTTGGGCTCCCGCGGCCATGGCGGGGCCGGGCCCGGGGGACCCGGACGAGCAGTACGATTTCCTGTTCAAGCTGGTGCTGGTGGGCGACGCGAGCGTGGGCAAGACGTGCGTGGTGCAGCGCTTCAAGACAGGCGTCTTCTCCGAGCGCCAGGGCAGCACCATCGGCGTGGACTTCACCATGAAGACGCTGGAGATCCAGGGCCAGCGGGTCAAGGTGGGAGGCCCGGCCCGTGGTCGCCGCGCAGCCGGGCCCCACAGCGCTAGGGGTCGGCCAGGGCCTTGGAGGATCTCCCCGGAGGGGTCGGGGTCGGGGGCCACGGCGAGCACCCGACTGGTCCGCGGGGGCTGGGGTCCCCTCTGGCCCCCTGTCCGAGCAGGCCGGGGCCTGGGCGTTGGGGCCGGCCTCTGGGCGCAGAGCGCGGGCCTCGGGGCGCTGGGGTGCTCGTGCTGGGGGGAGTGCGGAGGAGAGGCCCTGCCCTCCGAGCTACACCCCGGGGGACTTTGCTCCAGAATAGCGTCTCCGGTGCCCGGTGGCTGAGCGCCTCGGGTGCGGGCACGGGGGGCGCCTGGCCGGCCTGTCCCACCGCGGTCGAAGGCCCCAGCTCGGCCCTCGGGTTGGGACCCCAGGCAGAAAGGGACACCCCCACGACTAGGAGGGACCAGGAAGTAGTTGCTTCTAGGACCGGAGGGCCAAAACTTTTTGTCAGAATTTCCGGCCTGGCCACGCCTCCCTGCAGTCTCTTTGTGGACCTGGTGGTGGAACTTTACTCGGCCGGGGCGGCCCAGGTCCCCTCCCCCAGCTGCAGCCTGATAGGAACTGAAAACTTCACGGGCCCCGGAAGGTGGGGGAGAGGACCGAGCTTTGGCAGTGGCTCCGCACTAAACCGGCAGGATGTGGCTGCCACAGAGTCCTGGCAGTGGTCTAATAACTAATATTTGTGATTAGTGAATCAGTTTCTTAACCTGGGTGTCAGCCCTCCGGAACGGAGTGAGAGACCATTGTTCTTGCTCGGGAACTTGACTGAACTGCGCCGGACGGAAATCCTTTCCCCTCTTTGGTGGTTTTGAGTTCCCACCGGCTCCGGGACGGCTCCTAAGAGCCCTGGGCGGGGCAGCACAGGGCCAGGGCATCTCCTGGTATCTCCGTGTTTTCAGGTGGAGCCGGGTGATTGAGTCCCGGGAGCCCCGGTACTGTGGCGCCCGGCCTCCCTGGGCTGCTGTGGGCCTGCTACCGGTTGCCTTTTGCCAGGGTGCTTAGCTCTTTGTTTCTGCAAAAGTGGGATAATTTCTCCCTCCTGCCCCAGCATGGAGAAAAAGTCAGCCAAAAGCCTTTCCATGCACACGGTGCCTCTGGAGTTGATGTGACAGGGGAAGCAGAAACTCCCTGCCAGAAGCGTTGCTTTTTTTTTTTTTTTCTTTTTTTAACAGTCTTTTGGGTTACTGTGTGTTTTGGGTCTCCTTAGAATAGGAAAAAAGAACAAGGTGTGGCAGGAAGCTTTGAGTCATTATTCGGGACCATCCTTTGGAGCAGGTGGTGAGGGAAGGGCTGTGGGATGGGGTCCGAGGATGAGTCTGTGCCCTGAGACGCTGCCAGCAGCCACGGGGAAGTGGCTAGTTGAAGGATAGGCGTAAACAAGCAGGCGGCCCGCTCCTGCTCCCCCTCCCTTCCCCTCTCCTCCCTTCCCCTTCCCCCTCCCCTTTCCCCTCCCCCTCCCCTCCTCTCCCCTCCCCTCCCCCTCCCCCTCCCGTCCCCCCTCCCCACCCCTTCCCTTCCCCTCCCCACCCCTTCCCTTCCCCTCCCCACCCCTTCCCTTCCCCTCCCCTCCCCTCCCCCCTCCCCTCCCCTCCCCCCTCCCCTTCCCCTCCCCTCCCCTTTCCCCTCTCCCGGTGCTGACGGTGGTCAAGGAGGGGCTGGGTGTTCCTGTTTACCTGGCGAGATAACCTGTGCAGAGCCCTGGGTGCACTGTGTACCGAGCACAGGTTATGCAATGCAGGGCAGGCACTTCTCGATTTCTTTTCCTGCTGGTCACCTTCAGATTGTTCTACTTGGGAGGCAGCTGGGTGCTTCTGGGATCAGGAGAGCAGTGTAGGCATGGTAACCCCCCTAAGAGTTAACAGCAGCTACCCCTCTCAAGAGTCTGATGTGTGCCAGCTGTTTTACAGGTGTGTTCTTGTGATTAACCCCACCTCACACGGGGCAGGCTTCCCCAGGCACACAGCTGGGAAGTGAGAGATGTGCAAGTTTTCTTCCAGCTTTTTGGACTCCAGGGCGTTGGGGTCTTTCCCTACACCAGACTGCTTCTTCTGATTGCATGGAGTGGGAAAGCCTGTGCAAGTATTTACTTCCTGATCTTGCAGCCAGAGAATCCTGAGGCCCAGGCACTGAAGAGACTGTGAATTGCAGTTGGGTGGGTGGGGTGAGAGGACAGCCTCCCCGGCCCCGGGTGCTGGGCTCTCGGGACTCAGCGGGGGCAGGTCATTCTTCCTCACCCATAAACTATCTCTGGGGTGTCTTCCAGCAATGTGATTTTTTAAAAAATCAAGTTTATTGAAGTTCAGCTTCCACACAGTAAATGTGCCTCACTTCAGGTGTCGAGTTCTGTGAATCCTGACAAACGTATGCAGTCCTGTCACCACCACCACATTCAGCGTATAGATTCCTTCCATCAACCCGGAAAGTTCTCCTGTGTCCCTTTGTGTCAGCGTCCTCCCTTCACCCCAGGCTCTGGCAACCACTGATCTGTTTTCTGTCCCTATAGTTTCAACATTGTGGTTTTTAACTGGAACCTTTGAGGAGCCAGAGTTTATCGTTGTTGTTTCTGGAGAAAGCATGTCCACATCAGGGATTTAGTTTAAAACCTTCCCAGGCCTGTCTAGGGTCCAGCAAGCATCCAGCAGGATCTCAAAGCCGCCTCTCCTGTGCTTGCTGGCTCTCGTTGGCTCTTGAGGAACCTCAGAGAGAGATCACCTAGCGCTTTTCCAGCTGCTCTGTGCTTGGGAAGCTGCGGACTGAAAGGGGGAGGCCGAGAGACCGCAGGGTCAGAAGGGCCTTAACTAGCTTACTTTTATCCACTTTTATATTGAGGTTCCACTTGTCTTTGACTGAAGAGTTCTGCTGCCAAAAAAAATAAAAAGTTGGGAACAGCACAGATTGAATTAAATCCCTTTATTTCTATAGTCACTTCCTCTTGCGACCAGAATGACATCCCAACAGCTGACCTGTAGAGCTGGTCCCCTGTCTGCCTCAGCCACTTCATCTCCCTGCCTCTGCCCCACACTCAGTCCCCAGCCTCACTGGCCCTTTCTGTCCTTCCAACATGCCTGCCTCAGGCCCTTTGCATCTGCTGCCCTGCCTGCCACATTCCACCCCCAGATCCCCGTGTAACAGCTGCTTCATCATTCGGCTGCCACTGCACAGGCCACCTCTTCAGAGAGGCCTTCCCTGACCTCCCAGGCCCTCCGTCCCTTTACGGGGTAGGTTCATAGCATTTACCAGGACTTGACATTCCCTTGTTTGTGGGTCTGTCCCGTACAGTGTCCGCTCCTTGAAAGTGGACACCGCCTTGTGTACCTGTGAATCCCCGCACCTACAATAGTGTCAGACACACGGTGCTCACTACCTGTGTGTTCATTGATTTTTATTTATAGGGAGGAAGCTGAGGCCACAATAAAGGAAGTGACCGACACGCCCAAGGCCCCACACAAGTCAGTGGCAAAACCAGGCTTTGAACCCAGGGTCTCCCTGGCTCCTAATTCCAGCGCCTATTTTTACCCTTGACTACCCTTCTGAGTCCCTCTCAGTTCGTAACGATGACCCTGAGATTCTGCACGTTAATGACTCTAGTGAAAAGACAACTGTGGTCACCGCACTTGGAGAGAAGCATATGGACTTGGGCATTTTCTAGACTTTCAGGAATGAGGGTGGAAACCCCAAGGAGTGTCAGGGTGTTGTCAGCTAACAGAGCATCAGGCAGCCCTGGGCAGCTCCTGTAGCAGCCCTGCTGGTGGGAAGGCTCTGGCCGTGGCGCGGGCCCCCGGGCGGCCCTGTGTGAGTTCACTGGGCTCTAGCTGTGCAGGCTGAAGCTGGGGGCAACTCTGGGAGCTGCTGGCCTCTCAGCGGTGATGTCTCTGCAGGAGAACCCTGGACTAGGTGTCCAAAGGTCTGTGCAGCCTCATCCTAGCCCTGGCCTGTCCCTTGTCCCTTCCTGGAGCCCCGGGCTTCCTCCTTTGTGAAATGGAACGAATGATCTTTGCTCTGCCTACTTCTCAGGGTTGTTGGACGGCTATGGACACGCTCAAAATAGTTACAGATTCCCCTTGTATGTTTTTGGATAATTCATCCACATGGTTCAGAATTTCAAAATTTCAAAGACATAAAAGGGCGTACCGTAAAAAAAAAAAAAAAAAAAAAAAACAGAAAAAAACCAACCCTCCTTTCCACTTCTGACGCCCTGTAAGAAAAGGCAGACAATGCTACGCATCTCTTGTCTCTCTTGAAAGTGCTATTGTGGATAAAACCGAGGAATTACAGACATAAGGGATTATTTGATTGTTGCTGCTGTTAGCATTTTCCTCCCTAGGGATTATTATTAGGATTATTTCTTAACCTGCCCCTCCGCACCTCACCGTCCGCCAGGAAATCTAGCCGGTTCTAAATCCTGAACACATCCTCCGAATGCTGCTCACCCACCCTTATCTGGGACGACACAAAGGCCTCTTATGTAAACCGGGCTGTGCACCTCACAGGGGACGCGCACACGGGTCGGCCCTGGACAGCTGGGCCCCTTTATTCGGCCTTCTGTCGGGGTCACTGTCCCCATGCTGGGAAGGCAGCCAGGGTCCTCCCGCACAGAGCTCAGTCTCTGCCCTGGGGCCCGGGGCCCCACGTTGCGGGACCTTGCGCTCCATCGCTCTCCTGGTCCCAAAGCGCTTCTTTTTAAAGTTTGCATCCTTAGCCTTTCCAACTGGGGGTCTGGCCTTGCTCATGTGCTTTTCCTATTTGGATAAAATTGGTTTGACTCTTCCGGTTTTGATCAGAAATAGCAAAAGGATCGCTAGATAAGAGATAAGTTCTGGGTCACGCTGGTTGTCTGAAGAAATCTGTCCTTGATGCCGGTGACAACCATCCTCGTGGCAAAACGAACCTGCCTCCTGAGGTTTCTGCCAATCCCGAGGCAGCACGTGCTGTGGGAAGATGGTGGGAAGGGGGCCAGTGGTAGAGCCTCGGGCCCCAGGTCACAATCTTGGCTCTGCCGCCTGGGGCACATGGCATCACCGCTCCTGATCTGTCGCCTGTCAACCCCTAGCTTAAGGACCTGACGCACAGCAGAGCATCAGCAGGTGGGAGCTGACACGGGCGTGAGTCCTCTGAGAGAGATGGTGGCCTGGGTCTCGGGAGGCTCAGCTTCTCAGTCTGGCTGCCCAGCTGCCCCTGTGCACTGATCTGCTTCCCCAGCGATGAAATGAAGGCAGAATCCCCACGTCCGTGCCGTGGAGGGCCCGCTGTGTATGAGAAGGCGAGCCCGCTGGGGTCACAGGGGGGCGGGATCGCCCAGACCGGGCCTCCTCACAGCTCAGGGCCTCCACCTGCCTCCTTTCTTTGCTTCCATCCCTTTGGTGTTTCGGCCCCTTTGTGTTTTCCTTCCTTCCATCAGCCCCTGTGTGACCCTTGCAGAGAGGCTTTGGGCGTGAGGTATCGTAAAGCTTAGTAGTAAGGGGGCAGTCCTCCCTCCCTGAGTCCCCCATCTCCCTAGTTCTCACCACTGTTCTCGTGCTCTGTTCTGCCTGGTCCTTGCAGCCGCCTGGTGAGACCCCATTTCACAGACGGGGAGATGAAGGCCATGTGTGGCAGGTCTGAACCAGAACCTTGCCTGCCAGCTCCTCGTGTGGCGCCTTTTCCTCACTGCCGTGCACACCCTCTACCACTACCAGCTGCCACACGCACGTGTGTGAGCTCATGCGTGTGCGCACACACAGACACACGTGCATGAACACCCACACGGAAAGGTTTGGGACCAATGTGAAATCTGGGCCGTCGTGTATCACTTGCATTTTACATTTTCTTACGTTTTGATTAGCGGTGTCACATCAACATACTAATGCCATCTGCTTGTTAAACAAATCCTTATTAATTCAGATTAATTGGCAGAAGGGGTGCTTATGGCCAGTGTGAACAAAAGAAAGCACCTGGCTTCTAGAATGGCCTACATAATGCTGGTTTTTAAAAATTTATTTATTTATTTTTGGCTGTGTTGGGTCTTTGTTGCTGCGTGCAGGCTTTCTCTAGTTGCAGTGAGCGGGGGCTACTCTTCGTTGCAGTGCGCGGGCTTCTCACTGCAGTGGCTTCTCTTGTTGCGGAGCAGGGGTCTAGGCGCGTGGGCTTCAGTAGTTGTGGCTTGCGGGCTCTGGAGCACAGGCTCAGTAGTTGTGGCGCACTGGCTTAGTTGCTCCGCGGCATGTGGGATCTTCCCGGACCAGGGCTCGAACCCGTGTCTCCTGCATTGGCAGGCGGATTCTTAACCCCTGCGCCACCAGGGAAGCCCCGTAATGCTGTTTTATTGAACGTACAGCCAGTGCTGGTAGGTAGAGGCGTCTGCAACCTGCTCTGGGGATGTAGTGAGTCAGGACCGTTAGTCACCAGCAGCGCCCTTCTCCGTGGGTTACGTACGTGTCCCCTCCCTTCTTACCTGCCCTGCTTGGCCTTGCAGGCCTCCCTCTCCTACCCTAGGAAGAGGTCAGAGTAGCCCTAGACCAGGTATGTGACTTTCCACACAGGTTGTTTAAAAGGCAACAACCTGGAGCTTAGATGTGTCGCTAGGACCTGTCCCTCTCAAAGTGGTCTCCTTGGGGAATTGCATAAGTATTTCCGGATGTTGGATCACAGGGTGGGTTTGATGACTCAGAAGGGTCAGAGGCCACCGGAGCAGAGCCTGCCACGCTGTCAGGAGGCCTTTGGTCCCAGATGAGGTCTGACTGTGAAAGCAGAGTCCAGGCTCACGTCAGGCCGGGCCTTGCCCGAGGGCAGTCGCCATGTGTGGGCGACAAGGTTCGTCCTGATCCCAGAGGCCTGCAGAGGTGGCCTCCGCCTCACAGCGGACAGTCGGCGGGTCGTTTCCCTTCCGCATGTCAGCTTCCTTGGGCGCCATGTGAGGAGGCTGGACCACGATTACTGAGGGATTCCATTTTCCTTGAGGAAAGTTCCGTGTAGTTTCAAGCCATGCAAACAGCCCCACCTCTGCCTTTTTTTATGTCTGAGAAGTGTAAAAATCAGGTTTTTTTTTAATTAAAAATATTCTGTTTATATTTTTCAGTGAAACACTTTGATTTTTTGGTTTAACTTGTTTTTTACTCTCGGGTTTTAAGTCTGTAGTGGGGACCCGAACAGTGGATGATTTCATGATGAAAAAATGGATCACAGGATAAACTTCAGTTTGCCAGCTATGAATTGTCAGTATCTGCCATGTTTGCATTACAGATGAAATACATGGGAAAAATCAACCTTAATATTGAAATCACAAGGTAAATACCTCAACGTAAACTCCAGCTCTGCAGTTTGCATTGGGTTATTTTCCCCAGAATAAGCCCTTGACCAGTATTGGCTGAATGAAGGAGCGAGTGCCGGGGGGGGGGGGGGGGGGGCGGAGAGAGGGGGGGGGCATGTCTGCACCGGAGGTGGGTCCGGAACCTCAGCTTGCAGAGTGGGGTCCATGCGAGAGCGGGGGGGATGGAAGGCCCCCGTGTGCTAGGATGCCTGAGGCAGTTTGCTGTGTGTGTGTACGTGTGTGTGTACATCAACACGTTATTGTTTTGCTTTACGTAAGTCAGCCTTACCTGACCATCGTGTCCGAAGTAGTACTCCACCAAGTTCCTTTTAAAAAAATCTTTATTGAGATATAATTCATATACTGTGAATTCCCCCATTTAAAGTGTGCAATTTTCAGTGTTTTTTCCTGTTGTTTTGAATACTCATCAGGGTCAACTTTAGGATATTTTCATCACCCAGACAGGAACCTGGTAGCCGTCAGCAGTCATGCCTATCCACTCTCCCCCAGCCCATCTCTGTGGAGCTGCCCCTTCTGGACACACGTGTACATGGAACCACACACTGTCGCGGGGTCCTTGGGTCATGTTTTTGAGGTCTGAGTGACTTCTCATCCCTTCCTCGCCCTGCTTAGTTTTTCTTCCTAGCGCTCCCCCCACCCCCCAAGTCACACTCACCGTGTCGTTCCGTGCATCTGCACCTGACACTGTGCCTTCCCCGTGTGTCCTGGCAGGTGAGTAAAGCACTCTCTCCAGGTGATGGGATATTCCCATTCATCCTCTCTGAACTCACTGGGTGTAATCAGTATGAAAAGTCCCGCGCTCCTGAAGCTCTATGGGATTCGCTTGTATTGCTTCGATTCATCCCTTCTTGTCATTCTCCCTGTCCTCTGGAGGTTGCGCAGGGCGGGAGCTGGGCTTAGGGTCTGGCCTCCGTAGTGACAGCGTGTGCTGCTGTGCTGTGTGCTGGCAGCCCGTGCCCCACCTTCCAGATCCCTGATTTACTTTTCAGCTGCATCTGTTCCGATGTTCATTTCATCTTCTAGTTTCTGCATTCTGACAATTATGTTTTTCATTTCCAAGATCTCCAGTTGGTACTTTTTCCTATCAGTAATATTTTCATTCTCAGGATATTATTAATACTTCTATTTTTCCCAATTTTTCACCGTGAAAAAGTTAAAAAATATAGAAAAATTGGAAGAATAACATAGTGAGCCCCATATATGCTCTACATAGATTTAACAGTTGCTCATGTTTTGCTGAATTTGCCTTATCTTTCTGTATGTGTAATATAAATTTTTTTATTTGAAAGTAAGTTGCAGATAGCATGATACTTCACCCCTGGATACCTCGACATACAGCTTTTAAGAATAAGCACAGTGTGTTATCATACCTAAGCAAGTCATTGTTTCTATAAGCATCTACTTAGTCCATTTTTAAGTTTCCCCAACTTCCTCCAAAATGTGTTTTATAGAGTTTTCCCCCTTGAGCTGGAGTCCAGTGTGGGTTTAGTCCAGAACGATGTCTCACTTCTGTTTTGATGACTGATGTTTTTTAAGAGTCGCTTTCTGGATTTGTCTCCCATTTCCCTCGTGGTGTCTTTTCCCTTGTTCCTCTATCCTTTGTATTTTCTGTAAACTGGAGGTTGAGTTTAGAGGTTCAGAGACACTCGGGTGGAAGGGTTTTGGCGAGAATGGCTCACGGGTAATGTTTGCGCCCACACTGCCCCACGGCAGGCGGGACGTGATGAAGGTCCCCCGCTGGAGGTGAGGCCAAGTTTGATCTCCACTCACATTTATTGTTAAAGACTCCTTTTTGCTCCATTTTCCTTTGTTTTCTTTGTGTCTTGGGTTATAATTTAAGAGCCAGGGCCTTGAGCTGGCCTCTTCTGTCTGGAGCAACAGACAAGTTAAGTGAGATGAAAAGGGAAAAACAGCTGAAACTTAGAAGGTGGTCTGTCGAGCTTAACCGTGGTTGTTGGCTGGAAGGTGCCATGTGACACCCAGGACAGAAACTGCACGTCAGTGGGTTCAGGGTTTGTTCTGTGAGTACCTCCTCTCTCCCAGGTTGCTGTTCTAAGTACCTACAAAAGGAAGACACATGAGATGCATCCCTGTGCCTCGGAGCTCACGTCTGGCTTGGGGGACAGACGTGCGAGCACCTAAGTAGCATGGGTGCCGTCCATACTGCTGCTGCAGGGACTGAACTGCCAAACCAGGAACTGAATCATGCGGCCTTACAAGCCGCAATGTGTTTACTGTGGCCATAGCAGGACCAGATATTTGAAATTCGGACTGTTCCTGCTCGGGTGCCGTGCTGTCACAGGGCTGCTTGCCTGGTGCCCAGGACACAGACGATGCGCAGTCCTCTTCCCGGGCTTGGAGCTGGGCGTTGATGGAGGACAGTTCCCAGTGAGGAAAGACAGGGGCTGTGCTCCTGGGCCGTGTTCTTGTGCAGCCCCGGAGGCAGGAGAGGGCCTGGTGTTCATCCAATCAGGGGAAGCGGGGCCCCGTGGGGCGTGGGAGCCGCCTTCCGGTCACGCTGGAAGGTGTGCGCTGGGCCAAGGAGCGAATGGCTTGGCTTTGTGTCATGCTGGGTGGCGGCCCAGCCGCAAGTCCTGGTCCAGGCGCTGCGGCCCCTGCTCTTGACCTCCCTGGGGGGCACAGACTGCTGCCTGGCGTCCTGCCTGGGTTTCGTCCCCACGTACCCCATTGTGCCTGAAGGGGCTACAAGCGGGTAAGAGCCCACCGGTGAGTCCCACCTTGGTCGCCAGCACAGGGCCACCAGCTCCCCAGGCCCTCCTCGCTGCACCGGGAGCTCAGGCTGCCCACATCCCCCATGGGCGGAGGCTGGGCCTTTCTTCCCGCCAGGACTTAAGGACAGGCTGACTGATTGCTGCAGGAGGAGGGGGTTTCATGAAAAAAGCACAGGACATGGTCTGTGGAGGAGCCGTGCACACAGCGAAGGGCACAGGTTTCGGAGTCAGACTGAGCTCTCCTTTCCTGCGCCCTGGGACCCGTCTTGTAAAAGGCTCTAAGATGCACCTGCAGGGCTGCCTGAGGATGGAATGTACCGAGACAGGGAGCTCCGGCAGAGTCAGCCTGGAGGGACTCACAGCGCGTCTGTCACCTTTATCACCCGGGTTCCCACCACTGTTCCCAAGATGCTGGAGGTGAAACGCAGGTGCTGGGAAGCCACCTGATCACCCTTGGTCCCCCGGCTGGCGGAGCAGGGCGGGGAACCAGGGGTCCCGCCTCCCTTCCTCCAGTGGTGGTGGCGCTACAGGGAGAGCTGCATGGTGACAAGGGACACAGAAAGTTGCCTCTGACGCTGGGATCCTGAGCAGTCGTGTTTCGGGGGCGGGAGGAACCTGGGCCCAGGAATCTGTCCGCAGCCCTTGTCAGCCGCTGGGAGGCGCGTCTGCGTCAGGTCCGCGCGGCCCCCCGTCCGGTGTTGCTGCCCCGGTTCTCCTCGCTTAGCCTCCATCCCCTCCTGCTTGTCTCGCCGCTAACACATTGGAGGTTTTGCAGGGTCTTTACTGTCGCTCCTGGAAGTGCACCTGCCTCTCAGCCGAGGCTTGTTTTCCAGCCCGGGGCTGAGCTCTTCCCTGAAGACTGAGGCAGGAGTGACAGCGTTTGGCCGGGGAGTAGCTTGCAGACCACCTCCTGGTTCAGACTCCTCACATTCCGAGACACGATGAACAGCAGCATGGGGGCTCGTATTTGGGTCTGTCCAACCAGTTTTTGGAGTTTTGTCTTGAGAACTAATTTTTCCAAGGTCCCTTTCTGCTATGAAGAAGCAAGGAACTTCCCACTGCCGGCCTCATCCTGTGGGAGAAAGGCTGTTCAGATAAAATCCTCTTCTGTTTCCATCGGGAGGGACGGTGCTGGACAAAGGTTCTGGGACCTGAATCGCCAACGGTGCAGTTGATTTTATTTATTAGGTTTGTTTAACCTACTAAGCAGAATTGACTTCCCACCGGGGCACGTGGGAACCCTCCCTGGAGAGCAGCCCTTGCCCCGCCAGCCTCATCTCACTCCCCCTGGCCTGACCGCAGGACCTGCCCTCAGAGGGCTTCCTTCCTGGTCAGGCACCTGCTCTGTGCCAGGTTGCAAAGGAATGAGATGGGGTCTGTCCCCACCAGAGCCCGTTTTTTGTTTTTTTGTTTTATTTGTTTTTTAATTTTTGGCTATGTTGGGTCTTCGTTGCTGCACGCGGGGTTTTCTCTAGTTGTGGCGAGAGGGGGCTGCCCTCCGTTGCAGTGCGTGGGCTTCTCACTGCGGTGGCTTCTCTTGTTGTGGAGCACGGGCTCTAGGCTCGCGGGCTTCAGTAGTTGTGGCGTGCGGGCTTCAGTAGTTGTGGTGCGTGGGCTTCAGTAGTTGTGGCTCACGGGCTCTAGAGCGCAGGCTCAGTAGTTGTGCCACACGGGCTTCAGTAGTTGTGGCTCACGGGCTCTAGAGCGCAGGCTCAGTAGTTGTGGCTCACAGGCTTAGTTGTTCCGCGGCATGTGGGATCTTCCCAGACCAGGGATTGAACCCGTGTCCGTGCATTGGCAGGTGGGTTCTTAACCACCGCGCCACCAGGGAAGTCCCCAGAGCCCATTCTTGATGGCGAGAGGCAGACTTACAAACCAGGAGCCCCACACATACAGCTCTGGGCCAGTTCCCACCGTGAACCGTTTCGTTTGGCCTGCGCAGTGGTGGTTTGCTGGTTTGTTTTTTATTGAATTTGCTTTAGGCAGGATATCCTTTTCTGTCACCTTGCTGCATTTTATGTTCCCTGCCTGGCCCCCAAAGGCACCCAAGTTTGGGACAGTTGACATCCTGTGTGTTGTATGCTGTCATAGAGGCAAGAGTAAAGGGCTGTGGACCACAAAGAAAGGAAAGCTGAGTCCGCTTGGTGTGGGGCCCAGGCCTGTGCGTCGGGGAAGCTCCACTGACCAGGTGACCTTGAACTGGGGCCCTGACGGTTAGGTAGGAGTTCACCAAAAGGTCAACAGGAATGCAGTCTATCCTAGAAAAGGAGATAATGACAAAATGATAACACCCTTCATGGGTGTGGGGACCCAGAGGGGCACTGTGAACTGGGAGTGGTCAGGTGTGGCGCTTAGAAGGAAAACAGCCTCGTCCCTCACCTTGATACCGTACTTCCCCTTGAAATCCCCACCCCACCTGTTTGAAAGGGGTCACCTGACTGACCCCTGCGGAGCTGGAGGGGGGCAGCTCCCCTCTCCCGAGCATCCGTGCTCTGGGAGCCCTTTTCCATCCTGGCCGGGCCTCAGTCCTACCCTCTGTGCCCCAAAGATGCTTCCGGACTTCACTCTGGGTATCAGCAGCCCAGAGAATTTCCCCCAAAGTCAACTGTCAGTTGAGAGAGCCTGGCTGGGAAGGTCGGAGAAACTGGCGATGTGCCCGCTGGGAGGTGGGTGGCAGGCGGGCGTCGGGGAGGGGGCTCGGGTGTGATCCGTGAACAAGGCCCCCGTCTGTCCAGTGAGTGCAGGTGGAGAACTTCCAGGTGGGGAAGGAGGTGGGCGGGGGTGGCGGCTTCAACTTGGCAGGCAGGTGCTCACCCAGCCGACGGACCGTGTATTCATCGAGTGCCTTCTACCTGCCAGGTGCTGTGCTGGCTGGTGGGCTTATGCAGAAAGCCAGCCAGACACAGCCCCTGCCCTCAAGAGTCCCACGTGAGGGAGGGACAGTAAACATTTAAGAAGTGTGCGTGCGCGCCTGTGTCCAGCCAGGCGGCGGAGGGGCTGAGGAGGGGCCGTGGGGTGCGGGGCTGGGATGCTGAGGGTCTGGGACAAGAGCGTTTCAGGCAGGGGCCTTGATGCGGCCTCCCGGGAGCCGGACACGCGGGGTGGGCGACGGCAGAAAGTTGGGTCCTGTGGGGCCTGCAGGCGATGCGGAGGGCTCGGGGGACCCACTTGAGGGCGGAGGCTGGAGAGCGGAGGGGCTGCAGGATCTCAGCCGGGTTCTGGCGGCTCCACAGGGGCTGCCGTGTGGGGCGTGGACCGGGCGCTGGGCGGGTGGGGGCCGTCCGCAGGGAGCCTGGTGCCGGCTTGGCGATGATGCGTGTGAAGGCACGGGAGCCGCAGAGCAGAGGGGCCTCCACACCCATGATTTCCTGGGCGCTGGGCCCCTGCCGAGGTCTGTGGCGGGGAGCAGGCAGGCACACGGGCTTGGACCCAGCACGATGCCAAGACGCCTTCCTCGGCCAGTCACGGCACCTCCAGAGCCGGCTTTCTCCTCTGTGACGTGGGGCTCACGGCACCTGCCCACTGCGTCCACGCGGCGCTTCCGCTCTGGTTTCTAAGGCAGGGCCCGGGCCTGTGCTGCCCGGGAGATGGCTCAGGACGACGCTGCTCTGCTCGCCTGCTTCTCCGGTAGCTCAGGTGGCCGCTCAGCCTCGTTAACCTTCTCCGCAGCCTCCCCGGGGCCCTGCCTGGTGGAGGAGCCGTGCTTGGCTGCCGGAAAGCGGGGCCGCTCCCAGCCTGGCTTCTCCCAGCTCTTGGAGCACAGGGGGCATTCGGGCCAAGCCGTAGGGCCGCCTCTGTAGGACCGTCCTCCACCCAGCAGCCGGCAGCTTTACATACATAAGTCGGGGCACGTCCCGGCTTTGCCTGGGCTCCCTGAGGACAGCCGTAGGCAAGAGCGTGCGCGGAGCTCATCTGTTTCTAGAACAGAGGAGGGAGGAAAGGCTGTGGAGGCTGCATTCTCTTGTGGGTCCCTCTGTGAGCAAGTGGGGCTTGATCGGGCCCGGCATCTCCTGCCCTGCACTGGCTGAGTGTCATTTCATAGGCGGGTGGGTCCCTCTCATCTGGGTCACGAGTCCCGAGTGCTTGGTGGTTTCCAGCCGGCCTCCTGGGCTAGGATCAGGGAGGCTCGAAGGCTGTTTCTGTGCGAGGCTGGTTGCTGCGGCAATGGCTGGAGCACAGGGTGCTGCTGAGACACGCGAAGCGGAATGAGAGGCGTCTGATACACATCCCCTGCTTCGGACGATCTGCCGCCGTCTCCCACCACAGTGAAGTAACGCCCACCCTCGGGCTCTGGCTCCAGCACCGACGGCCTCGCCTTCCGGGGTGCTGCTTTGCTGCCATCTGGCCACACTGCCCTTGCTGTGTTTCCAGCGTGGCAGGCTCTGACCTGCCTCTGGGCCTTTGTCCCCCACGCCTGAACACTGTCCCCACGACCGGCAGGAGCCTCAGCCCAGGTGCCCCCTTCTGTGACCACCCTCGGAGGTGCCATGCGGGGAGGCCCTCCCGTTACCTTTGCTTTCTTCAGGGTGCTCGTCCCGCCTCTCTGCAAGTATCCCACTGGCTTCTTCTCGTCTGCCTCCTTTTTACTGGAAAGGGAACTCTGTTCCTGTTTCACCCCCTGCTACATTGCCAGTCCTTCCAACAGGGGCTGGGACACGGCCGACGCTCAGTTCGTCCTGAATGAACAAATGTGTGGTCGTGCACACAGCCCGGTGTGCCTTTCTTTGGGCGCTTTACGTGTTCTACTTTGCATTAAAGCTCCTTGGCGTGTATTAAAAGCGCCAGCCCCAAATGATGCCAGCTCAGTAACACTGTTAAGTGGACGCGTTTATCCAGCCCCCTCTCTGCGCCCGGCTCTGAGCACGCCGAGTCTGTCATTCACCCTTACGGCCCCTTTCCTGACAGATGAAAACTGAATGAGGTTTTAGCCCGGAGACACCAAGGTGGGAAGTGGCGGGATTGGTTCAGGATCTCAGGCTGCCGGGCCCGAGCACTGACCCTGCTCTTCCTCTTCCCCTGGCTCTGATGTGGGGAAGTAGGATGAGAATATTACCAGTCATGAGAAGGACCTACTTTCCAAAAATATTTCCTCCATTACTGCCCAGATTTCACGAGTGGTTTGACCCACATACCGTAATCTGTAGCTATTGTGTTGGGTTTTTAATTTATTTTTAATTGTTATCGGTTACACTTGTGTATGATGGTTCAACAAGGCTTGTTACGAAACGGTCCCCTGATACTCCCCTCTGCCCCCAACCTCTGGGGGCAGTCGCTTCCGGCTCTTCTCTGTTTCTCCTTCTCTTGCTTGTCTTGCTAACCCTCCTCACCCAGGTACATGCATCATCTATTGACTTCCTGCTTTGGAAGATGAGGGTTTAACTCTCAGCACTACCCTAGCCCCCATCACAGACACGCACGCGTGTGCGCTTGCACGCACACACACACACACACACACACACACACACACTTTGCATCCTCCCAGTAGAGGTGTGTGGTAATGTTGATTAGATCAGCATTAAGTTCCTTTCAGTTCTATTCGCAAAACATAGCCCCAGTTTGATCACTTCTCCCTAACTTCACTGCTACGACTGTGGTCTTTTACCTGGATTATGGCCACAACCGTCTAACTGGGCTCCCCTTTTCTGTCCTTCCTCTTTTTTTTTGGCTGCACGGCTTGCGAGATCCTAGCTCCCCGACCAGGGATTGAACCCGCGCCCTCAGCAGGGAACCCATGGAATCCTAACTCCTGGATCACTAGGGAATTCCCTGGCCTTGCTCTCTTTTGATCTGTTCTACGTACCGTAGTCAGACTGATCCTGTTTAAAAGTAAATTTGATTGGCTCAAAACTCCCTGGCTTCCCCTTCACTCACAGTGACGGACAAAGTTCTTGCTGTGGTCTCCAGGGCACTGCATGATCTGGCCCAATTCCTCGGTCATCCCTCATTTCTCTCTCCCTTTTCACTCTGCTCCCAGCACACTGATCTTCGTGCACCCGTCATGTCTCTGCCTCAGGGCCTTTGCACTTGCGCTCTCTCTCCCTGGAATGCTTGTCTCGCAGGCATCTGCACAGCTAGCTAACTTTCTTCAGATCTTTACCCAACTGTTATCTCAATGAGGCCTTCCTATCTAAAACGTCATTCCTCACCATACTTGATAACTTCTTCCTCTGCTTGTTTTTTTCCATCTTATCACTATCTAGCATACCCATTATTGTATTACTTATTTTATGATAAATATTTTATTTATATTCTGTATTTCCATATAAACAAATATATATATACGTATTACTTATTATTATCTTACTTAGCATCTGTCTCCTGCACTAGACTGTAAGCTTGAGCCCAGGAGTTTGCGTCTGTTTCCTCCGCTCTCTCTGGTACCTAGAACATAGAGCAGGTGTCCAGTAAGCGCTGTTGAAATGGCTGAATGAACACGTTTTGGTTAGTAAGAGCTGTTCACGGCTGAGCCATGTAGCACTATCTTTCACTCCCCGTGCTCCCTCGTTTTTCCTGGTGGTAGTGATCATCTTGTTTCCGCGTGGGGTCTATGTATTTACCATTAACTCAGCTCCAAATTCTCCCCTAATTGGCACACTCACCCTCTCTATCTGCCCCACATACTGTGTAATTGTCCCCGCAACGTCTTGCTGCCTCTCAGTTCCATCTTCTTGAAGAAGTCTCTCCCAGAGCGTTCTTAATTTCTGTTTTAGATTTTCTGTGGCTAGAGGAATATTCTGTAAGAATACAATCTTTTGAGATTTACTGAGGCTTATCTTAAGATTTAAGATCTTATTTAATCAAAGATTAAATACTTGGTATTGATTTTTCTTCAAGTTCACTGATTCTTTTTTCTGTCTCCATTCTGCTGTTTAAGCTCATCAAATGAGTTTTCCACTTCACTTACTGTACTTTTAAGTTCTAGAATTTTGACCCTTTTAAAATATGTTTTTAGAAATAATTTCCATTTCTCTAACTGAAATTCCCTATTTGCCCACTTAGAGTGATATTTTGCTTCAGTTCTTTGAACATATTTTCCTTTAATTCTCTGATCATATTTAAAATAACTGCTTTAAAGTCTTTGTCTGCTAAATCCGATGTTTGGGCCATTTTGGCATCATTTTCTATTGACTGCTTTTCTCTCTTGGGGTCAAATTGCCTTTTTTTTTTTTTTTTTTTTTTGCATGTTTAGCAGTTTTTTAATTGTATACTGGAAATACTGGTTGATACTGGGTAGTGACTCTGGATCGTGTTTGAAGGGCACTGATTCATGTCCTAGTAGTCAATTCAGTGACTGGCTGATCACCTTGAACCTGTGTAGCTTGTCTTCATGTTCTGTTAGGGCAGAGAGGTGCAAGTCTGACAGTGTTTCTCTAGCCTTTTACCTTGACAGAACGCGGCCTCCAAACCTGAGAGCTTGGTTTAGGGTTTCCTGGGCAGGTGTTGGGAGGCCCGCCTCTTGCCGTGGCCCTCACTCGTAGGGCACAGCCTTCCTGATGTCTCAGCTCGGTATCTGGGTCCTTCGCAAGGTGCTAAGGCGGCCTCTTCCCCGTGGCTGGGTTGGAATATCCCCCAGCACTACTCAGCCTCCACCCCTGGTGTGTCCTCACCCCCGGAGGAGCCCCTCTCTGGTTAGAACCTGGGAGCCTCACCCTGTGCACGGAGCCCGCGGGCTAGGACCCACCAGGGACCCCCCCCCCTCCCAACATCGCTCCTCATCTCAGTCACACCAGCTGCTCCAGGCCCCGTGCCCTGCTTGGAGTCTAGCCCCCTGTCCTGTGGTCAGGAAACCGTCCCCAGTAGACTGCTGGCAATCCTGAGGCGCCTTCCACGAGTTTTGCTTCTTTCAAGGATTAGGGTCTCGTGCTGTGTTGTTTACATCCTGAAAACAGTAGCCTCCCATGTTTTTCTCAGTCTCCCGGTTGTTTAAGGAGGGAGGTCTCGACGGCCACTGAATACTCTGCCGGAACTGGAGGCTCCCGGCCGGCCCGCATCCTGGCTCGCGGCTTGGCTGCTGTCTTGGGATCTCCCTACCACCCCGGGGTTTCCCTTCGCCTCTCTTTTGAGTTGAATTCTTTTTCTGGATCCCCCATTTTCTTCCTGTTGGTTGATTTCAGCAGCTTCCTTAGAAAGGGGGGCAGGAAGGTAAATTTTTTGAGGCCCCTGTGTCTGAAAATGCCTCTGTTAAACCATTGCACTTGACTCATAGTGATTAGGTGGAGAATTCTAGGCTGGAAATTATTTTCCCTTGTAATTTTAGGCATCGTTTCATTGAATGTCTAATGCGATATGGATCTTTTCTGTGAAGCCTTCAAACCCGTTTTTCCTTTCTCTCTTTTTTTTTCCCTGCAACTTTTTAGGGTCCTTTCTTCTTCCTCACTGTTCTGGAGTTCCCACGGCCAAGTGTCTTGTGTGGGTCTGTTTTCCTCCACTGTGTACTTAATGGGCCTTTTCAATCAGTTCTGGGGAATTTTCTTGAAGCATTTCTTTGATTTTACTATTCTTTTTTTCCCCAAAACTCTTACTATCCTGATGGTGGACCTTCAAGGCTGGTTCCACAATTCCTTTTCTCTCTTTTCCATCTCTTTGCATTTTTTTCCCCTACTTGGAAATTCTTCAAGTTTATCTTCCAACCCTTATGTTGCATTTTTCATTTATGTTATATTTTTAATTTTCAAGAGCTCGTTTTTCCTTTCCGAATGTTCCGTCTACTTAAAATAAGAGTGTTCTTTTATCATTTCATGGACCTTTTCTTATCTCTGAAAACACTGATGATTATTTTGGAGATGGTTTTGAGAAACTCTGCCTAGTTTCTGTTTCCACCAAGTTGCCTTTTCCCGTGTCTGCTTGGCTTCTGTGTTTGATGCTCTTCTCTGGGGTGTGGAGGGGAGTCCTAGGTCGTCTGGATCCCAGGCTGGTGTCGTGCCAAGGTCCCGCCTTTCACGTCACCCCTGCGTGAGCTGTGCCCCGGGGCCTGCTTCCTGGAACCTCTCACCCTGCAGAGCAAATGGGACGTCTCAGGCCGGGGGTTTGGTTTGGCGAGTCGTGGCTCAGAGCGCGTCAACCGGTGGACCCCTCTTGTGAGGCCCAGGAAGAGGTGGTGACCTCCACAGTGCCAGGGCCAGAAGCCCTGCCCGCAGGAACTGTCTGAGGCCTCTGGGTCTGTCCCCACCCTGGACGCCCCTTGAGAACAGGGTAAAGAGGCACCCAGAGTGCTTGTGCCCGCGGAGGAGGCTGGATGGCCCGCGGCTCAGGATGTCACCTTCAGGGCCCCGAGGACCTGTGGCCTGTGGAGCGGAGAAGGCAGGCCCTGAGCCGCCGAGAGCCCTGGACCCGCCCATCTGGTGCCCGCCGCGGCGCAGCCTCCTGGCCCGGGCACAGTGACCGTCCCGGTCGGCCCCCGGCCCAGCCTCCGCCGCCCTACCTGGGGTCTCGGCCGCCATCCTGCTGCTGCTGCTGCTGGAAGCCAGGGCTGCTCCCGCCCCCCGGGCGCCCGTCCAGGCGGGCCCGGCAGCGGCCCTGATGGGTGCGGGTGAAGTGAGGACCTGGGCGGGAGGAGGGCTGGGACCGGGGTTAGGGTTAGCAGGCTGTGCCAGCTGACGGCAGAGGCCGCCTGAGAGGAGCCTCCCCAGGCCGTCCCTGCCCAGCGTGAGCATCTTCCCCGGCGCCGCTGAGGCAGAACAGAGAGCCTGAGTGCTGGGGGCCTCCCGACGGCGGGGGCAGCGGGCACTCGCGGCCCAGAGGGGCAGGCACTGGACACGGCACCAGCAGCGAGCCTGGTGTCCCGGGCAGAGAGGATTCAGGGTCCAGTGTGCTTCCCGCCACGGTGCAGAACCCACCCCCTTGTCCTGGGACTCTGGAGGTGGAAACGGGGCTGCCCGCCTCCCCTTTGCTCCCCCCGTCCTGCTCAGGCCGCTGAGCTGCCTTCCAGGGGCTCAGAAGGCCTCTCTGCTCTGTCCACCTTCTGGCCCGTCCTACGTGGTGCCTGCCGAGGTGTGGCCGGTGGCCTGCCCCCGGAAGCAGCGCTTTGGGGGTGGGTCTGGGGGCTCGGCCTCCCCGTCCCCTGCGCTCGGCTGCACCCCCGGGTTCACGGGACCCCTGTTTCTTTAGCTGCAGATCTGGGACACGGCTGGCCAGGAGCGCTTCCGCACCATCACCCAGAGCTACTACCGCAGTGCCAACGGGGCCATCCTGGCGTACGACATCACCAAGAGGAGCTCTTTCCTGTCCGTGCCTCACTGGATTGAGGACGTGAGGAAGTACGCGGGCTCCAACATCGTGCAGCTGCTCATCGGTGAGCGGGGGCCCCTGCGGTCCACCCGTCTGTCTGTCTGTCTGTCTCTCTCTCTCTTTTAAACAAAGGGCAAGCAGAGCACAGAGAGGGCTGAGCTTGGCCAGGTAGGAGTGGAGCCAGGACCATGATCTAGAAAATTCGGGGACTTCTCTGGTGGTCCGGTGGTTAAGACTCTGAGCTGCCACTGCAGGGGGCACGGGTTCGATCCCTGGTCAGGGAACTAAGATCCCACATGCCACGACGCGCCGCCAAAAGAAAAAGAAAATTCAGATCCTGCTAATCACTTGTAAAGTTACAGTCAGAGTGGAAATGAGACGACGCAGGCCAGGAAGCGGTCGCCACGTGGCCGCACCTTGGTCCAGGCTAGTTCAGTCTTCATCATGTGTGTTCTCATAACCCTGCCTGCTCCTCGTGTGTCAGGGACGGGGCCGAGGGTCAGAAAAGTGAAGTCATTTATCCCGGTCCACATAGCCTGTGAGCACGTAAACGTGGCCGATCGTAATTCAGTGACCTGCTCTGTCGGCCACCCCGCAGGGGGCGCTTCTCAGGTGTCCACGCTCCTCCCCGTCACTCTGAAGTCTTGGTGGAGGGCAGACGCCGGCACCACCCGCAGAGCATCTGATTCGGGAGCGGTGGGTGGGCCCGTGAATGTGCATTCCTAGCAAGTTCCCAGGTGACACAGTGACCCCACTTTGAGAACCGACGCTGCAGGGGGGTGCCGTGACCCCCATTTTACCTTTTCCTCCTGCATAAACTTCCCGGGCCTGGATTCAAGAAGCTTTGGACCGTGTGTGTGGTCCCTGGGGTCCTCGTCCCAGCAGTCAGGCTGATTCCTCTAAGGTGAGCCAGTGCAGATGGGCCTGGGCCGGGGTGTGGGTGCTCTAGGCGGGCTGGACGCCCCGGGCAGGAAGGGAGCTCTCCCCACCTGGCCTGATGCTCCCCTTTCATCCAGGACTTTTTTTTTTTTTTTTTAGTGTTTTATTTTTTTTGGCCACGCCGCTCGGCTTGCAGGATCTTAGTTCCCTGACCAGGGATCGAACCGGGGCCCCCTGCAGTGGAAGCGCAAAGTCCTAACCACTGGACCGCCAGCGAATTCCCAATCCAGGACTTTTAAAATAAAACATTCTATCATAGAGCATTCTATACAAGGACATAAAAGGAATAGCGTAACAAACCCCAGATTCAGCAGAGACGGCAAGTCCTGTCCACGTTCATTTCAGCCCTCGGCCCCTCCCCCGACCTCATATTATTTTGAGGCAAATCCCAACACCAAATGATTTCATTTGCAAATGTTCCAGTGTGAATCTACAAAAGATACAAACACTTAAAAATATATAATAACAGCACGTTTTTCACATTTAAAACATACTGACATCTCCTAATACAATCAAGTTAGCTGATCTGTGGTCAGATTTATAATTGCTCATAAATATCACATGTGCTTTTCTTTTCACTTTGTTGAAATCAGGATCCAAATAAGTTCCAAACATTGAAATTGGTTGCTGCATTGTTTAAGGTTACCAAAGAAATTGCAGATATTTTTTTTCCTTTTTTTTGGCCATTCCGCGTGGCTTGCAGGATCTTAGATCCCCGACCAGGGATTGAACCTGGGCCCCGGCAGTGAAAGCAACAAGCCATAACCACTGGACCGCCAGGGAATTCCCTAGATCTTCATAGATGCTTATCTATTTTTTTTGTCCCTATAATCACATTATAAAAGTCAATCACTTAGAGACTTAAAAAAAATTCTTGTAGAAATTGGACCAAAGAGCAATTGACCAGATTATTTAAAACATAATGAAACATCTCACACCTCATGGGAAAAGCAAAGGTGTGCTCTCAGGGGCAGCTGTAGTCTGTGCTCTTATTCTCAGAAAAGCAAAATAATCAAAACCCACAATCTTACAGAGAATTTAAAAATTCCAAAGGAAAACAGGAGAACCTAAATAATCAGAATAATGACAAAATTTTAGCCAAAAAAAATAGCAAGGCCAGATTTCTTTAACTTCAGCATTGGTGGAGTGCCCGCTAGGTGCTAGGTCGTGTCCACTGTGTCATTTAATCCCTACTCCGCAGAAGGTGGCGTCGTAGATGGGGAGGCTGAGACTCAGAGATGGAGTGAGTTACCCAAGCGTCACACAGCAGGTGACAGCAAGCTGGCGTCTCTACCCAGGTCTTCTTCCAGCTCTAAGCGCCCTGTTCTTTTCACCAAACCTTCCCGCTTCTATTTCTTAGGAAAAAGCAATAAAGTGCACAAGCCCCTGGCAAAGATAAGGAAGAGATGAGATGCGGGACTAAAGGATGGGATAAGAGCATTACAGATAGAGTCTAGGGCTCTCTGCCTTTAGCTGTAGCCGCGCCCGCCTGGGCCCTGGGCCTCACCACTGCCCCACCTCCCCGCAGGGAACAAGTCGGACCTCAGGGAGCTGAGGGAGGTGCCGCTGGCCGAGGCTCAGAGCCTGGCGGAGCACCACGACATCCTGTGCGCCATCGAGACGTCAGCCAAGGACTCGAGCAACGTGGAGGAGGCCTTCGTGAGGGTGGCCACGGAGCTGGTCATGCGGCACGGGGGCCCCCTGCTCAGCGAGAAGGGCGCTGACCACATCCAGCTGGACAGCAAGGACGTCGGAGAGAGCTGGGGCTGCGGGTGCTGACCGGGGAGCAGGGCAGGCAGGCGGGGCTGCCCCACCTCCTCCCGCCCTCTGGCCGCCTCGCCCAGCCCTCCAGAGCTGGCCTCCAGGGTGCCAGCCAGATAAAGGCCTGGAATTACCCCGCCTGTGGCCTGGATGCTTGATGGGAGCACTGCCCTCCAGGAAGGAAGAAGCAGGATTCCTCCCGCGGGAGGCCCTGTTGGCACAGGGTAGGGTGTGGGGCCCTTCCTGCCAGCCAGCCGCTGTCCCCACCACACATGGCGCGTCCCAGGACTGGCCTGAGCCCAGCGGTGTGGACCTTGGCCCAGGGGCTGGGAGTGGGACCGTTTCACACCCGAGGCCGCAGCAGGGTGTTGCTCTCCAGGGATGTGGCCGGAGCTCCGGGTCCTCCCAGGGCATTCCAGGGCCTCCTGTGCAGGAGCAACGGCCCAGCAGACTCAGTCCTGAGCTCCATCCCGGGGTCCCTGCCTCCCTCCTTCCTTCACGGCCGGCTCTCAGCTCACGGGCGCCCGGGGCCGGCTCCTGCCTCAGCGGGGCCTCCCTCTCCCATTTCCACGGAGCTTCTCGTTCTCACCGGGACGACGGTGGGTCACGGCCCACAGCGCTCGTCTGCTGGCTTGGGGCCCAAAGTTTTGCCACTCAGGTTGCAAAAGCAGCGAATCCTTTAGCTCTGGCTCTCAGAAGCTGGGGGGTAGTGGGAATGAGATAGGAGTGTGGACATTTAAGGGAAAAGTAAACGCTCGCACCCCTGAGCCCCGCCTGTCCCACCCCACTTGCAGAGATCCTTCCTGCCACGTTCAGAGCGCCAGTTCCCCCGCCACTCCCAGTCTAGCTTAGAGAGTTTCCCACACAGAAAAGGCGCGGCCCCGGCAGGCCTGGGTCTGGGCCCACCCACGCTAATGGCCTCTGCGTACGCTGGGCACTGAGGGTAGACAGCAGGGGACCGGGATCACTGGGGCCCTTGGAAGCAGCACCGTTCTCCGGGTGCAGCTCAGAGGGGCGCAGGGACCGAACTGGGGGAGCAGGTGGTCTTCCCAAGCCAACCTCAGTCCCTCCCATCAGCCCAGTTCAGCCCTGCAGGCCCCCCCCCCCCCCGGTATGGGGCCCCAGGAAATCAGCTGCTCTCAGAGCCGTGGGCGAGGCCACATCAAGGAGACACAGCCCAGGGCCCCTGAGAGCCCAGAGGTGCCGCCCAGCTGCACTCGGGCTCCCTGCCTGCCATCCCGGCACCTGGTCTGCGTCGAACCCCCCCAGGCAGGCCTGGACGCAGAGCCGAAGTCGGACGTTGCCAGGCAGCCCCAGGAGGCGGGTCGGGCAGGGCTGCTGGCCCTTCCAGCCGCGGAGGCTGAGCCTGGTCCTGGAGGGGAAGGACGCTGGCCTGGCCGGGCCAGGAGCTGCTGAGCAGGGGTCAGCCCGCTGTCGGCCGAGGGGGGTGGGAACTGGGAGCAAGAAGGCCGCCTGGCTTCCCTCCCCCGTCCCCGCTGATGGGATGGGGCCCAGCCCCTCCACCTGCACAGTAGAAAGTGCCTGCACTGAGGGGTTCCCCAGAGAGGGGCCCCCTTCAGGCCAAGGGCAGAGGTCCTCCAGCCCCATGACCTCTCTGCTGGGGGCTGATGTTTGGGCAGAGCTGGGCGTTCAGTCCAGGCCCAGCTGGGAGAGAAGTCTCACAGAGACCGCCTTGCACAGACCTCCTGCTCTGGGGGGTGGGGTGCATGCAAGGAGCAGTGGCCGGGACTGCGCCCCAGTTCCAGCGAGCACAGGTACTGACCCCGGGCCCAGGGCTGCCTCACAGGGCTTAGGGAAGGAGGGAGGCCCCCAGCTCACCTCCTCCAGAAGGAGCCCTGCCGGGCTGCCGGGAGCATCCAGGGTACACAGGTACAGGAAACACCAGTGACAGGGGCTCATCTGCCACCTTGGGCTGTGAGCCATCCCCCTACTCCTGTGCCCGGAACCCTGCACGGGGGAGGTGGCCTCACGGTGGCCCTTCCTCACCCAGAACCAAGGAAGCAGCACTTCACTCTCTCCTTTCACAATCCCAGGGCCCAGTGGGTCTCCTGCCACCCATCCTCTGCACGAAGCAGCCTCACTCCAGGGCTGTAGCCTAGAACTCAGGGGTCATTTCAGGCTCCCCACTTTCTCCCCCACCCTACAACCGTGCCCCCGGCCCCTCTGCCCAGATGGGCCCCATCCCCTCCCCTGGATGCCTCCCTGACCTCCTTGGCCTGGGCTTCCACCACCCCAAGCACCATCCCGCTGCTGTGAGGGGGGCAGCTATGAAAGGTCCCTCCCCCATCCTGACACCTTCCAGTCGTCCCCGGGCCCTCGGGAGGCAGTCCATCCTCACGCGGGTGTCCCAAGGCCTCACACAGCTCCGTTCCTTCTCCCCTGCACCGTCTTGCCCACAGGAGCAGCTTCTGTCCAGGCCCTTCCTGCCCTCCCCCCCTTACCAGCCCTGCCCTTGAATGCGTGCCATTTAGAATCCCACAGATGACCAGCTGGACACCTCTGAGGACAGGCCCCAGCTGGTCCCTTGCTCACCGTACCCCCTGGCAAGAATGCGTTCCTTCCCTACCCACGCTTGGCCTGCGAGGTTCCCGTCCTGGGCCGAAGCCATTCCCTAGAGGCTTCCCGTCCTCCGTCTCAGACCCAAATGCCAGTGCTCAGGGCCCCCCCGGGGCGTGCTGCCGGCTGCCTGCTCTGGGGTGCCCTGGCAGGTGGGGGCCTCACTACCTCTCTGGGCCTAAGTCCTCTGTCAGATGGGCCCAGACGGATGGACTTGGCCAAGGGACAACGGGGAAGTGTGTAAGACAGCACGGCCCCGCCTCTTCCCTCTCCCAGCGCCTCTTCCTTTGTTTATAAGTTACCCAAGAACAGGAGCAGGTGAGGTCAGGGGCCAGGGACCAGGAGAGGAAGCCGGGCAGGAGGGCCAGGAAGTGTCCCAGCCACCGGGCGGAGGAGGGTGGTCTGTGGCCTGGGCTGAAGGAGGACCAGAGGAAGGCTGGTGTTTTATGCTCCCGGGAGGGGGGCAGGCAAGGGACACGGATCCGGACTCCTGAGCCAGAGACGTGGGCCCGGCCCAGAGGGCGGGGTGGGTGTCGGGGTGGAGCTCAAGGACACGGGCCCCAGCAGGCGTGAAGCTGGAGGAAGTTCCTAATTCACATTGAATGCAGTTACTTCTCCCCGGAGGGCTGCCGAGGCTGGGACCTCAGAGACCTCTGAGCCTGCACCTGGGCCGGGGTGGGGAGGGCCTCAGCCCAAGGATGCCATTGCATTTGGGGAGTTTTCACGTTGCCTATTTATGAATACATAAATCTTTATAGCGAATCTATTTTTTAAAACACGGAAAAGTTGCCTTTATGGAGACTTAGCAGAGCCAGAGTGTACGCATTCCTAAACCATTAAACGTTTCTGTAACGAGCCGGCAGCGCCCAGACTGGTTCTCTTGGCTTGGAGCTCGGAGCTGGCTCCAGTGGCCACGGATCCACAGATGTCCCACCTGCCTGGCCGGCTCCCCCGACTGGCCTCCAGGCCCACACACTGCCCCCTGCCCGTCTGTTGCCCAGAGCCCTGTTAAGACCATCGGGACCCCTGGACGGAGGAGCAGACAGTGCCTCAGGGGTGGGGAGGAGCTGGGGTTGGGTCCCATCTCTGCCAGGGATACCTTGGGCGAGTCACTGCACCTCTCTGGGACCCAGGATCCCTCATCTGGTTTCGTGTTGGGGAGGCAGGTTGGGAAGTGCTACTTGGTGATCGCCAGGGGCACCAGCCCAGCAACCCTTAGAGGCACACGGGTTACCATCCCTCCACCCTTGACTTATTCAGATGAGCCGACATGCTCAGGGTAGGGAGTTCCTTGCCTGAGTCCTGCAGCCACGAGGAAGTACAGCTGTTACTCCAAGTCAGGGTCTGTGAGGTCCCGAAGGACGGGATGGGTCTTGCTCGTCACCGTTCTCCAGCGCCGTGCCCGGATCCATGCACACAGTAGGCGCTCAGAGAGCTGCTGGGCACCTGGATCAGGGCCTTGACCCCAGGGACCCCATGAATCCATAGCCCCCTGAGATCAGCGGAGTCCGTCCCTGGTCCCTGACAGAGGGGACCCCTGCTGACGGGAGGGCACAGCCGCTCAGGGCACCAGGTGTGCTGCGCCCACCTGCCCAGCCTCCCCCAAGACAGGCTGACAGGCTGGGGGTCACACCAGCCTCCACTCAAACCCCAGGTCTGCCCAGGCTGGTTTGTGACCTTGGACGAGGCATTCCTCCACCAGAGCCTGGTTTCCTCGGGACACTGATTCCTGCACTGCCTGCATCCCATCCCAGGAAGCCACAGCGAGGCCCGGGGAGCCGGGGGTGGGGTGGGTGGGTGAGTGGGAAGGAGAGGGAGGGTCCAGGTGGGCCGAGCTCCATGCACCTGCCCACCATCTTTCCAGGGATAAGAAACACCTGTCGTTTGAACCGCCTGCTCTCGCTGAATGCAAGGAGCCCCACCCACATGTGACCCTTGGACGAAAACCCTGTAACTGGGCCGTCTGAGCCGGGCCCTCCAAACGCTCCAGGGCCAGTCTGACCCTGCCCGGCCCCCGGGGCTCCCAGCACTCCAGCCCTGACCCTCTCTGCTCCCGGCACACACTCGCCCAGGGGCTCGGCCGAGGCTCCCGGCACACACTCGCCCAGGGGCTCGGCCGAGGCTCCCGGCACACACTCGCCCAGGGCCTCGGCCGAGGGGCCCCTCCAGCCCTGCCTCCAGGGAAGGGAAGCCCCCCGCCCAGTCCAGTCCCCTCCCCTCCCCTCCCACTCACAGCTCTGAAGCCCCACGTCACCTTCCCCACGGCCACTCCCCACCCTGCCCGGCCTCCGCCTGACCCCCTCCACCCTGGCTCGGGAATATCCTAAGGCAGGTCACACGCTGACGGTCACCCCCTCGCTCAGGCTGGCACTGCTCCGCTGCCCCCAGTCTCCTTCGGGAGGCCCGCCGGGACCTCGGCAGCTACACGGCTCTGCCGACACGCCCAGAACCCCTCCTGAGGGTGGGGAGCCCCCCCAACTCTGCCCGGAGCTGCGGCCTCTGCTGTGGGTTCTCCCCACCGGGAGGGAAAGACTCGGCCGGGATGGCGGGTTTGGACCGACTCCCGGACATCCTCTGTGTGCTCCCCACAGGCCGGCGCCGCGGCCCTGCCGCGTCAGCCCTGATCCGCAGCCATAGGCGCAGGGGCCACGGGGGCCTGGGGAGGACAGCCCCCCAGGAAGGAGCAGGGCAGAATTTAGGGGCACCCCACTTGGGGACTTGAGGCTGAAGGGGCTCAGTTCTGGGGGTCCAGGGCGAGGAAGCTTCCGAGAGGGCGCTTCTCAGGTCTGATGGGGGACGTGTCTGGCCTGTGCCTGTGAAGTGACCACGGGCCTGGGCCTGAGTCCCCCTCCACGTGGTGCAAGAGGACAGCACCTCCTCACAGGGTTCACAGGGTACAGGAGAAAGGCCCGTGTGGGGGGCTTTATGCAGAGTCTCCCACATACTAAGTGCCCAGCGAGTGGATGCCAGCTGATTCCTAATGCAGAAACCAAACTCTCAGCTTCTGGACTATTCATGTTGATTAATATGTTTTATTTGTCCCGTTGACGTATATTTAAAAAAATTTAAATTTAGGCGCCAATGCTTGAATAATTCAGAGTTTAACATAAAAATCCAGATGCCCAACCTCTCTGGAAAAACGGAAGAACGGGCACCTGGCCACCTTTCCACGTGGCAACATTCCACTGGGCCTCTGGATGGAGCACAGGCTCCCCGGTTTACCACAGTCCCCACCACTCCCTATTGTCCACCGGCTCCGAGTTTGGGGCTCCTGGTCCAGCCTCACCTCTGTGGGTCAGTGCCCTCCAGTGGCACCTGGTGCCCACTTGGCCCTCCTCGTGGCACCCTCTGACCCACAGCCCCACCACAGGGACCTCCTTGCAGGGGGGATCTTTGGTATAATTATATTGGATTTGGGTTGGCCAGTAATAGATCTGTAATTATTATCTCATATGGTGGAAAAAAGTTTAATATTTTAACTGCTGGCACCAGAAACCCACTGAGGGAGAGAAGCATCTTGTTTGAAGACTTTGGTGACCGTTGCTTAGGGTAGAGGTGGGAGCCCAGAGTTTGCAGGTGTCTGATGCCAGCATCAGGACGGGAGTTGCTTCCATGAGAAAGGGGGGAATTGTTTTGTTTCTGAAGAAGAGGCATAGAGAGGAGGAAAAGGAGGGAGAGCGAGAGAGAGAAGAAGATGACAAAGGACGGGGCAGGGTGAGCCCAGGTGGCCTCATGGCCAGGTCAGGGCGGCCAAAGCCCATTTTGGGAACAGTGATGTGCCTTGCAAGGTCTGTCACAGGTATGTCTCCTCTCCTCCCACCCGGGGTCTGTTCGCTGCTGCGTTGTTAGGACAAGGTTTTTTGTGGAACTTAGAACATTGATGTGAGGGTAGCCTGGGCTGTCTGGCGGCCCGTGTGGGAAGGAGGTGCCAGCAGCCAGGAGGGTGTGAGAACGGGACTCCCGGGACCTGGGGAAGTGCCTGGGGTGTCCAGAGATGGTGGCATTGGGGGTGGCTGGAGGAGGTGTGGAGGTGGGATAAACCGTTTTGCTAGGAACTTGGAGAACAGAGAAGCCCCATTCAATATCTGTCAAAACAAACATGGTCGCAGGTTTCCAGGATGAGACAGACTCGGGTGCTAAGAGGGAAACATCTCCAAGCCTGGGTAAAGGCTGAGCCGCTAGTTTATTTTGAGCTACCGGTGGTTGGAATGCCCAGGGCCGGGGCCGGGGTGACCCGGGGGGCACCGGCTCAGTCCCGGGGCACGGAGACGGTGCACAGCAGGCCCGCCAGGAGAGCCAGGCCCAGCGCGGCCACGACGGCCAGCGCCGCGTCCCACCAGGGCCCCGAGTCGGCCCAGGACGCCCGCAGGCTCCAGCCGCAGCTGCCCAGCTCGGAGCCGCTGAGCTGGCCGAGCGCGCGGCCGGAGGCGGGGCCGGGGCCGGCACAGCGCACGCGCAGCAGCTCCGCGGGCGCGCGGTCCTCCAGCCAGAGGCGCAGGTACATGACGCCGCAGTCGCAGCGCCAGGGGTTGTGCGCCACGTCGAGGCTCTGCAGCTGCGGCAGGTGGTCGAAGGCGCCCGGGGGCACTGAGCGCAGGCTGTTGTTGGCCAGCAGGAGGTGGCGCGTGTGGGCCGGGAGGGCGGGCAGCGCCGCGAGTCCCCGGCCCCTGCAGTCCACCAGGAGCCCCATGGTGTCCAGGGCGCGGCAGGCGCACGCGGCGGGGCAGTCCTCGGAGGCCTCGGCGGCCGCCCAGAGCAGGAGCAGGGCGGCCCAGACGGACATGGGGCAGGACGGGCTGCGGGGACAGTGGCCGTGAGGTCCTGGCGGCCTGCACCCGACCCGAGGGCTGGTGGGACCCGACCGGACAAGGGACCACTCACCACCCTCTCCGGCCCGGCTGTCTCCTCCGAGAAATGGCTGCTGGGATCAAGGAAGTGAAGCGTGCGGGATTCAGGCTGGCTGACCCTCCCCGAATGGTCAGCAGGCAGGACCGTGACGGCCGCTGCGGTGGGAGCACGGAGCGGGCTTAGTCCTTCCTTGGGAAGAGGAAGGACCCTCCGGTCCTCTGGCAGAGACCCAGCCTCTGCTCCGCGGTGGGGGGAGATGCCTGCTAAAGGATCCCAGGCCTGGCCCCGCCCCCGCCCCGAGGCCGGGGAGGGCCTCCCAGGCTGCCCCCAACATCGACCCCCAAGCCTCAGGTCTGGCAGCTGGTGTGCACGCCACAGACCACACCTCGGCCCACGGATTCCAAGTAGCTTGGCCCTGGCGGAGTGAACTCTCACAAGTGGTCCCTGGTGTGGAAGGCGGCTGAGGATGCTGACGGGGGGATAGGGAAGGGGACCCAGAAGGGGCTGCGCCTGGAAAGCGGTTGATCGAGGCTCATGCTTGGAGTTGGGAAATTGAGGCCCAGAGAGGGAGAGTGACTTGTGCAGGGCTGCCCAGCGCTCCACATCAGAGACCACACTGGCACTCAAGTCTCTGCTTTCTGCCGGGTTCACTGCCCCTCCAGGCCTCGGTGCGGGCTGTTTCCCCTCGCGAAGACAAGCTTCCAATGAACGTTTGTTGAATAAACCAATGAATCTTGACTCAGCCAAGGACCTGGTGTCTCAGGGTGAACGCCTGCCCATGCCCCCCACCCCCCAGGAGGGACAGAAGCTGGACTTGCCTGCCAGCCTCCTCTCTCCCTGCCCGGCCTCGTCCCACCACCTCCCCTGCCAGGGGCCCACACGGCGGGAGGTGGTGCTGGGGTGGTGAGGGCCGCTTACCTTTCAGGCCTGCTGGCGGGGCACCCCTTTCCCGTCCTGAGCTGTCCTGCCTGAGGCCACAGTGATCGCTCTGTGTGGGGCAGCCGATGGCAGCCCCTGCCCGAGTGGGAGGAAGGAAATGGTGAAAACAGCCTGGCTTATCCCTGTGTGCAGCCCCCAGAGGGCCTATCTCCAGAGGTGGGGGCCCTCGGGGTCCCAGGGACTTGCGCACAGAACCGCAGGTCAAGCCCAGTTTACGGAAGGGTACAGTGCATCTCACTGCACCGCCAGTGCCCCATGATCCTCAGTCCAGGGCGTGCGGGAGAACCAAGGGGGGCCCCGGTCCCAGAAGGTGGGCAAGGCTTCCAGGAGGAGGGTGCCGTTGCATCTTCAGCGCCTTTTAACACTTTCTGATCCTTCTTTTTAACAAAGAGCTGCATCAGTCTCAGGCTAGAAGTCAAGACCATAGTCGTATGTGCATTGTATTTATTTCTACAGCGACATTCTACTCTGGGGAGTGACATCAGCTTCCCATCTATGTTAGTGATATAAAGTTCTCTAGAAAAGATAAATGTATCTTTAATTTAATTATATTTTAACGTTATAAAATATGAATTAAAATCAAGCTGAACAGTGAAATATTACGAAGAATTATATCAGAAAATTAGAACATTAATGTATGCCTTTTATTATAAGTTATAAAAATGTCAGCAATATGAAATATTAACTTAGTCAATAAGGGGTTTGCAGAGATGGCAACAGTTGCACCCGTGGCGGGGTGGGGGGACTGAGGTGTGGGAACCCCTGGGGTGTAGCAATGCTTTGGGAACAGGGAGAAGGAGTTCTAGCAACCAGAGGGGCCCAGGAGAGGAGCCCAGAGTTGGGGGCTGCTGAGGAGAGGTACCCCTGGCCATCCCCCATGGCTGTGGCCAGTGTCAGCCAAGGACGTCAGTCTCGGGCCCCCAGTCCGGACGGTAGTAAACCCTCTAAAACTCAGAGGGTTCGGGCTGGAGAGCGAAACTGAGGCCCAGAGCTGCCATGCTGCCAGCCGAGGGGACACCGGAAGGTGAGCAGAGCCAGGTGTCACCCCAGCCAGGAGGGAGGGAGCCCGCACCCTCTCCAGCTGATCCTTGTTCTTAAAACAGGGTCGTTGCACCGGAGGTCACAGCGCTGGGCAGGAGAAGTCAAAGGCAGGGGGCTGAGGGCGCTTTACCCCCGGCACCCCAGACCCACAGGAATGTTCCTCACGTTCAGGACAGGGAGCGGGTGTTGGCCCTGCGACTCCCAGGCTGTTCCTGACCTGACCTCATCTGGTCGGGCCCACGCTCTCTCCTCCTCTCGGGCCTCTGAGGTTTCCTTCTTATTTTCAACATGTACAACTTAAAACCACAAAAAGCGACACAAATAAGAAATCGTTTGCATTGTGGAAAACCTGAACTCTGCAGATGAGCATGAAGAAGATGATAAAAATTGTCCTCAACCCCAATATCCAGCAAGACTACCTTTTATTTCTGTCCTGTGAGTATTGTTTTCTTACCCAAACAGGGCCACGCAGGGTCCACGGCCTTGGGGAACCTCCTTTCGCGCCTGTGGATACAGCCACAGGTCACCAGCGTTCACGTGGCTCCACTCTGGACACATCTTCTGTGTGGGGATCCTGGGCATGCAGGGCTCGCCTGCTCTCCTTATCTCCCCGCAACAGGCGTTTGTGGGGACGGGGCGGGGGGCAGCCTCTGGGCTTCCGGAGGGGACCCCCGCTTCCAGGGCTGCCTGAGCTGGCCGGCCTGGCTGACCACACGGTTCCCCCGGGGGGAGGCTGAGGCCCTCCTGCTCCGGCCTCTCGGGCTCCTTGCTAGGTCCCTCCCTCCCTCCCTCCCTGCCTGCCTGTGGAGGCCCCTCTCTCTGGCTCTTTCTGTCTGTAAATGTGCTCAGGCCTCCTTTGTTCTGGAAAAATCCTATGTGCGTGTGTGTGTGTGTGTGTGTGTGTGTGTGTGCACACAGGCCTCCACGTCCTGCCTTCCCACCTGCTCCAGCGCAAGGGGTTCCTGCTCCTGTAGGAATCCCCAGGAACGGCCCCCACCATCCCACAGCCTGATCCCTGGACCCAGAGAATCTGGTGCGACCTCAGGGCTGTGTTTCATGGGACGGCTGACCCCGAAAGAGGGAGGTTTTCAGGAGGCCTGAGCTGAACGTGGGAGCCCTTAGATGCAGACAGCCTTCTGCGGCTGGTGCAGAAGAGGAAGCGAGAGACGCAGCAGAAGGGGACGTTGTTGCGGTCACCTCTGCATTCGCAGGGCTTTGTTACAGCAGCAAGAAAAGATGAACACGAGGGCCGACTCTGCTCTTGAGCTCTGAATTCTGCCCCCTTCACCGGTTCAAGGTCATGGCAACTGCAGCGAGCCCACTCCCATTGCCCTTCCTTCTTCACTGGACCCTTCCCATCAGATTACAGATGCCTAGAACACAGCGCTTCTGGAAAGCCCGCCCCCTAAGTCCACATCTTCCTCCAAATGCCTCTGCTTTCTCTGCCTCTTCCACAGCACTTTGCAGGACCTAAAATTATCTTCTGTTTACATTTTGCGTGCATTTATGAAATGTCTCCTCCCACTGGATGTGAACTTCAGAACGGTAACCGCTGTTTAGGACACACCGGTGCCTGGCACAGAGCAGGTGTAAGAAGCACTTGTCAGCCTTGTGGACCATGTCTCCTCTGGTCCCAGCCAATCCGCTTCTCTCTAGGACGGCTGTCTCCTGGGTGCCGGGCTCCGCCTCTGGTGACAGAGCTTTGACCTCATCTTCAGTGTCCTCAGGTTAAAGTCAGCTCCTCAGCAGGGTCCTCCCTGGCCTCGTCTCCAACCTCCCCTGTCATTGCCTTGTAACCGGAAGCTTCATAGCAGGTCATCCCCGTCCCCTCTCCCCACCACAGGCCGTTCTCCTTCTGGAGCCCTCCCCTAAACTCCACCTGGCACTCTCCATCCTTTCAGATCCACCTAGGGCATGACCTCTTCCAGGAAGCTCTCCTGGACTGCTCCCCCAGCAGAGTAAGTGGTGCTGCTGTTTGCTGTGTGTCTGCCCACGAGCCCAACAGCTCCGGGGGACCATGGTGGCCACACGGGACGTGTCCTGGGCGCTGTTCACAGAGCAGGTGCGACTGAAAGTTGGGCAGGGCTCTTTGGCGGTTTCAGGCCGTACATGCCTAAGACTTAAATAATGAGAAACACAAGTGGCAGAGCCCCCTTTCCCCTGCCCTGACCTGGAGGCGGAGCCTTAGTCCGTTCACTGTGTTATAAGGGAGGACGCGGAGGAAGACCTTTATCTTGCGGGCCCAGGACCCTTCACTATCCCCCTGAAGCAATTCTTCCTTCTCGCAGAAGCAGATTCCCTGCTTGTGAGTCTGAGGGCGACCGTCACCTAGACACATCACACCTGTAACCTGCCCCCACGGATTCTCTGGAACCCTTGCACCTCCTCCAGGCCGCCCGGAGCCTAAAAAAGATGTTTCCCTGAGTTGTTTCGCAGGAACTTGGAGTCATCTGTGTCCAGTTTGAGCTCGAGCTGGTTAAGACTGGTTAGGACCACCGACAGTCCAACAGGGCCTGCGCGAGTGTCCGCTCCCTGACCTTTGACATCAGAGGCCCCAAACTCCACCCTCCGAAGACGCTAACTAGGCCTTTTTCTGAGCATGCGTCCCATGAAGAAGCCTGGAGCGGAAGGACCGCACCGCGCCTTTTTCTTCTGTCCAATCACCGTTCCCTCCTCCGCAGCCTCAGCTTTATCCCATAGATACCCCAGCCCCTCGCCTTCCGGGAGGCGGATTGGAGGTTTGCTCTTCCGTCTTCTCCCTTGGCGGCTCGTGAATAAGCCCTCTCTCTGCTGCAAACCTGGCGTCTCAGCGCACGTGGGCGACTGTCACTCACTGCGTCTTTGCAGACACGCGCCTCTATCAACAGGGCTGTGTGGGGCTGGGCTGGGGAGCTACGCCTGGCTCCCGAGCCCGGTGTGCTTCGCACCAGCTCTGTGGTCTGGGAGAGTCTCAGCCTCCCTCTGCCTCAGTTTGCTCGTCTGTAAAGTGGGGAGAATGAAGCGTGAGGCTTGAGCGCGGCCGGCGTTGACCGAGAGCTGCTCGGAGCCGGCCTCCTGAGGCGCAGGGGTGGCCTGAAGCCCCTGCGCTGCTCCCGGAGTCGGAGGGCTTCCGTGTCGGGATGCGACCTGCAGCCCTGACACAGGCCTCCCCGCGCTGGTCTCCTCAGGCTCAGCAAACACACCTGGTCGGAAGCGAACAACGTCGCCGCATCTTCCGTGAACTTACGTCGTGCTTCCGCCTCTGCAGGGCAGGTAAGGCCGCTGTCTCCGCTAACGTAGAACACACACTTTCCTTCTTAAGGTCATTTACGTAACTTTAAAAAGTGAGCTGATTCTAGGGCAAATGTAGAGTCGGTAGGAGCACAGGTGGTGGGGGGACATGGCACATCACCAAGGAGGGGACTGAAGCGAGTCAAAACCTCCCCCACCACGCCCCAACCTGCTTTGAGCGTTTGGTCCCGCTCACCTTCCCTCCGAACCGTCGCCACCTGGTGGTGAGAGTGTGAAACTACAAGACGTTTTCATGGCCCGGGTTGGGGAGGGGGGGAGGGGGGAGGCAATTCCAGGCCAACAGAATGATGTTGTTGCCGGAAGGTGAGAGAGGACATTAGTTAGAATTTCCTAGAAAACACGTTTAACGAGTTGCAGACCATTTGACCAACCCCAAAGAAGCCTTTCTAGAAAAAGGCAAAAGGGGAGTGTTGGACGGGGAGGCTATTCACAAATATCCCGTTCTCCTCCTCTTCCGGAAACACGGCAGGGTTCGTGCCCCGCGCCTGCCCCTACCCTACTCTGCCCACCCAGGGCCAGCTGCAGGGCCTGCCACCGGTGCAGCGGCCCGGGGCCCACTCGGAAAGGCCCTGGGCTTGGGGTTTGGTGCTCTGCGGCCACTGTTCCGAAATTCATAATCATGGTACCTTTGCGTTGTCCTGTCAGTGAAGTCCAGCGGGACAGTGGCGCGTGCACTGGGCACCTGGAGCCTCGGCTGCACAATCTCCGCTTCCTGTCACCTCTCCGACTCCTGGCTGCCTGCCCCCCTGGCCCCCCAGGCCCCCAGGATGCCCTTGGCCAGGGTGTGTTGCGTCAGTCTGCGGCTGGTGGCGGGGGGATCCATCAGGCCTGCGTCTTCCCCCAGTATCTCCGTGCCCGTGAGTGCTCCTTCAGCCGGCTCTGTGTCTGGGGTGCCCTCCTTCTAACCTGCTGGTTATTACTGTCAGGCCTCCTAAGGTTACTAATATACCTAAACACCTGCCAAAACACTCCCAAATCACTCTGTGTGCTGAGGAAGCATGGCTTTTCACTAGGAAATGTATTTGTTATCTCTTGCTGCTGCATAGCACATCATTCCCCAAACTAGCAGCTTAAAACAGTGACATGCATTCATTTATGATCTCAGTTCCTGTGGGTCAAGCCCTAGGGAGTGGCTTAGCTGGGCAGGTCTGGTTCTGGATACTGCAGTCAGGACCTCAGCTGGGGCTACACTCATCTAAATACCTGACCTGGGCTGGAGGACACGCTTCTGAGATGTGAGCTGGGCCGTTGGCTGGAGGCCTTGGTTCCTTGCTGGCTATTGACAGAGGACGCTGATGTCCTGTCACATGGCCTTTTCCACAGGGCGCCTGGGTATCTTTCTGACATGGGGAGCGAGGAGGCTGCCCAGACCTTTCACGCCCTGGTGTCCGAGAGCACCCCAGCAATTCCGCCGTTCTCTGTTAGAAGTGAGTCACGGGACTTCCCTGGTGGTGCAGTGGTTAAGAATCTGCGTACCAATGCAGGGGCCACGGGTTCGAGCCCTGGTCCGGGAAGATCCCACGTGCCGTGGAGCACCTGAGCCCGTGCGCCACAACTACTGAGCCTGCGCTCTAGAGCCCATGAGCCACAACTACTGAGCCCATGTGCCACAACTACTGAAGCCCGTGCGCCTAGAGCCCGTGCTCCGCAACAAGAGAAGCCACCACAATGCGTTCGTGCACCACAACAAAGAGTAGCCCCCGCTCACCGCAACTAGAGAAAGCCCGTGAGCAGCAACGAAGACCCAATGCAGCCAAAAATAAATGAAACAAATTAAAAAAAAAAAAAGAAGTGAGTCGCTAAGTCTAGCTCACACTCAGAGGGAAGAGAATTTGGCTTTATATCTCAAAGGAGACTTTGTAGACATTTTAACAGGAAATTTTCAAATTCAAATATCAATCGTTGCAAGGCCTCTGTCAGGAAAACTCTACAGCTTTATTGAGAGGCCCTGTGAAGGGATAATTGGTTAATGGAGCTCCCGGGAGCCTCAAGTGACGGGAAACTTCCAGATCCAGGTCGTGACTGATTTTCAGGCCCTGTTTTTGGTGAGAGTTTCTCAGGTATTGTGCACTTTTCGGCTTCTGACGGAAGGAAGCCCCGTTTCCCGTGATGTCAGCTCTCCGGGCTCCACATTTCTCCCCTGGAGACATCACCCCAGTCTTCAGCTCAGCAAAGGCGGGCCCTACCTTTCTGTGAAACTGTACCCTTTGACTCCCTTTCCTGTCAGTGACCTCAGACCTTGGTGCCCAGTGAAGGCCCTGCCTGTTTATCATGGTGACAGGGTGTAAGTGGTCATGAGTGTGGGCTTGGGTCGGCCAGCCCGGGGCCGGAACCCTGGCTCGGTGGCTGGGCTGCGTGGCTGTGGGCACGGCCCCAAATCAGCATCCTCGTCAGTCAGGGTGGAGGTGGGAGGAAACCCCACGCCTGGCTTCTGTCCGTCACAGACCCAGGTCTTTCTCCAGGCAAGTCTGTGGTCTTCTCAGGATCCGTCACCCTGAGGCCTTGGGCCAGGCTTCGCTGGGCTGGGAGTGGCAGTCTGACCTTGGGCCAGGGCAGAGCATCAGACAGGTGCTTAGGTCACGTCCAAGTTCAAGGTCTGGGATTGAGGGGGTCCCAGCCTCTCCCCGCTGGGTAAAAGGGAAGGCCACCAGGCTGCAGGCCGGCAAGGCTGAGGGTCCAGGAGGCACCTGACGCCCCGGCTGACTCTGCCCAAAGGTGGCTGAGGGACCTCCTGTGCCCATTCTCCCTTTCTCCTTTTTTTAATAGACATTACTTTTTAGATCAGTTTTAGGTTCCCACCAAAACTGAGTGGAAAGTACAGAGTTCCCCGTTACCCCCAAAGACTCCCCCACTAATGTGGTGCATTTGTTACACCTGGTGAACCTACAGCATCACCCAGAGTCCATCGTTTACATGAGGGTTCATGCTGGGGGTTGTATCTTCTGTGGGCTTTGACCAATGTATATCTGGCATTATTGTATCATACAGCGTATTTTTACTGCCCTAAATTCCTCTGTGCCTCACCTATTCATCCCTCCCTCCTCACCCAGCCCTTGGCAACCACTGATCTTTTCGCTGTCTCCATAGTTTTTCCATTTCCAGAATGTCATATAGTTGGAATCATACAGTTTGTAGCCTTTTCACATGGGCTTCTTTCACATAATAATATGCACTTAAGGTTCCTCTGTGTCTTTTCATGGCTTGATAGTTCATTTCTTTCCAGCACTGAATAATATTCCATTGTCTGAATGGACCACAGTTTATTTATCCATCACCTACTGAAGGACACCTTGGTCACTTCCAAGATTTGGCAACTATGAATAAAGCTGCTATAAACATCTGTGTGCAGGTTTTTGTGTGGGCATAGCTTTTCAGCTGATTTGGGTAAATGCCAAGGAGCACAATTGCTGGATCATATAGTAAGAATATGTTTAGTTTTTAAGAAATTGGCAAACTGTCTTCCAAAGTGGTTCTACGGCTTGTGGAATTTCTACCAGCAAACTGGCATTCCATCAGCAATGAGGGCACGAGAGTTCCTGTTGCTCCACATCCTTGTCAGCACTTGGTGCTGTCAATGTTTTGGATTTTGGCCATCCTAACAGGAGTGCAGTGGTAGCTCATTGGTTTTTTTTGTTTTTTTTCTTTTTTGTGTGTGTAGCTGTTAATCTCAAATTCCAAATTCACCCCTCCCCCCCTTTCCCTTTTGGTAACCAGAAGTTTGTTTTCTATGTTTGTGAGTCTGTTTCTGTTTTGGTTTGTTTTTTAATTTAATATTTTGAATTTTTATTTATTTTTTAATTTTTGGCTGTGTTGGGTCTTCGTTTGGTCTTCGTGCTTCGTGCAGGCTTTCTCTAGTTGTGGCGAGCAGGGGCTACTCTTCATTGCAGTGTGTGGGCTTCTCATTGCAGGGGCTTCTCTTGTTGCGGAGTGTGGGCTCTAGGCACGCAAGCTTCAGTAGTTGTGGCACATGGGCTCTAGAGCGCAGGCTCAGTAGTTGTGATGCATGGGGCTTAGTTGCTCCGCGGCATGTGGGATCTTCCCAGACCAGGGCTCGAACCCATGTCCCCTGCATTGGCAGGCGGATTCTTAACCATTGCACCACCAGGGAAGTCCAAGTAGCTCATTGTTTTAATTTGCATTTCCCTGATGACATATGTCGAACATCTCTTCATTTGCATATTTGCCATCTCTGTATCTTCTTTGGTGGTTTGTCTGTTCAGGGTCTTTGCCCATTTAAAAAAAAAATCAGGTTGTTTTCTTATTACTGAGTTTAAGAGTTCTTTGTATATTTTGGATAATAGTCCTTTATCACATGTGTCTTTTGCGAATATTTTCTGCCAGTCTGTGGCTGGTCTTGTGGCTCATTCTCTTGACAGTGTCTTTCTCAGAGCAGAAATTTTTAATTTTAACAAAGTCCAGCTTATCAACCATTTTTGATGAATCATGCCTTTGTTGTATTTAAAAAATCATAGCCGTACTCACGATCATCTGGATTTTCTCCTGTGTTGTATTCTAGGGGTTTTAAAGTTTTGCATTTTACATTTAGATCTATGATCCACTTTGAGTTAATTTTTATGAAGGGTGTAAGGTCTGTGTCTAATTTTTTTAAATTATTGGAGTATAGTGGATTTACAATGTTGTGTTAGTTTCAGGTGTACCGCAAAGTGAATCTGTTATACATATACATATATCCACTCTTTTTTAGAGTCTTTTCCCATATAGGCCATTACAGAGTATTGAGTAGAGTTCTCTGTGCTATACAGTAGGTTCTTATTAGATATCTATTTTATATATAGTAGTGTGTTTATGTCAGTCCCAATCTCCCATTTTATCCATACTCCGCCTTACCCTCTGGTAAGCATAATTTTGTTTTCTACATCTGTAACTCTATTTCTGTTATGTAGATAAGTTCATTTGTACCCTTTTTTTTAGATTCCATATATAAGCGATATCACATGACATTTGTCTTTCTCTGTCTGACTTAACTCAGTATGACAATCTCTAGGTCCATCCGTGTTGCTGCAAGTGGCATTATTTCGGTCTTTTTTATGGCTGAGTAATATTCCATGGTATATATGTACCACATCTTCTTTATCCATTCCTCTGTCGACGGACACTTAGGTTGTTTCCATGTCTTGGATATTGCAAATAGTGCTGCAATGAACCATTGGGGTGCATATATCTTTTCGAATTATGGTTTTCTCCAGATATATGCCCAGGAGTGGGATTGCTGGATCATATGGTAGTTCTATTTTTAGTTTTCTGAGGAACCTCCATACTGTTTTCCATAGTGGCTGCACCAATTTACATTCCCACCAACAGTGTAGGAGGGTTCCCTTTTCTCCACACCCTCTCTAGCGTTTGTTATTTGTAGACTTTTTAATGATGGCCATTAAAATGATGGTGTGAGGTAGTACAATTCCACACTGTCGTAATGACTGTAGTTTTGTCGTAAGTCTTGAAGTCTGATACTGCCAGTCCTTCAAGTTTGTTCTTCTCTTTCAATATTGAGTTGGCAACTCTGGGTCTTTGGCCTCTGCATATAAACTTGAGAATCAGATGGTCAATACCCACAAAATAACTTGCTGGAATTTTGATCAGAAATGCATTGAATGGAGAGATCAACTTGAAGAACTGACATCTTGACAGTATTGAGTCTTCCTGTCCATGAACATGGACTATACCTCCATTTATTTCATTTAAAAAAAATAAATTTATTTATTTTATTATTTTATTTTATTTATTTTTTGTTTATTTTTGGGTGCGTTGGGTCTTTGTTGCTGCGTGGGGGCTACTCTTCGTTGCGGTGCACAGGCTCCAGGCGCATGGGCTTCTGTAGTTGTGGCACATGGGCTCAGTAGTTGTGGCTCACGGGGTCTAGAGCGCAGGCTCAGTAGTTGTGGCGCACGGGCTTAGTTGCTCCGCGGCATGTGGGATCTTCCCAGACCAGGGCTCGAACCCGTGTCCCCTGCATTGGCAGGCGGATTCTTAACCACTGCGCCACCAGGGAAGCCCTCCATTTATTTCTTTAATTTATTTTATTGGAGTTTTCTAATTTTCCTCATATAGATCTTGTACACATTTGTTAGATTCATATCTAAGTATTTCATTTTTTAGGGTGCTAATGTAAATGGCATTGTGTTTTGATTTCAAATTTCACTTGTTTGTTGCTGGTATTAGAAAAACAGTTGACTTTTGTATATTAACCTTGTGTCCTGCAATCTTACTATAGTTGCTTTTTAATTCCCTTTTTCATCGACTTTTTTGGATTTCTATGTAGATGATCATGTCATCTGCAAATGAAAGCAGTTTTGTTTCTTCCTTCCTAATCAGTATTGCCTTTTGCCTTAGTCACAAGATACTATACACTGGGGTGTTTAAACAACAAGTATATTTATTTCTCACAGTTCTGGAGGCTGGGAGTCCGAGATCAGGGTGCCAGCATGGTCAGGTTCTTGGTCGGGCCCTCCTCCTGGTTTACAGATGGCCCCTTTTCTCGTTGTAGCCTCACATGATGGAGACACAGAGAGAGGAAGCATGTTCCATGTCCGTTCTCATAAGGGCACTAATCATCCTGAGGGCTGCACCCTTGTGACCTAATCATCTCCCAAAGGTCTCATCTTCCAATACCATCACTTTGGAGATTAGCGTTTCAACATATGTTGGGATACAGATATTCAGTCCATAGCACCTTTTATTTCCTTTTCTTGTCTTTTGCATTAGCTGGGACTTCCAGTAAGATGTTGAAGATGAATGCTGAGAGGGACATCTTGCCTTGTTCCTGATCTTAGTGGGAGTGTCTAGTTTCTCACCATTAAGTGTCATGTTCACTGTAGGTTTTCTGTAGATATTCTTTATCAAACTGAGGAAGTTCCCCTCTATTCCTAGTTTGCTGACAGTTGTTTTTTTAAAATCATTAATGGTTGTTGGATTTTTTTTCAAATGCCTTTTCTGCATCTGTTGATATGATCATGTGATTTTTCTTCATCCTGTTGATGTGATGGATAACATTAGTTGATTATTGGGTGTTGAAACAGCCTTGCATACCTGGGATAAATCCCACTTGTTCGTGGTGTATAATTCTTTTCATACAGTGTTGGATTCGATTTGCTAATATTTTGTTGACGATTTTTGCGTCAGTATTCATGAGACATACCGTCTTCAGTTTTCTTTTTTTTTTGGCTGCACCGTGTGGCTTGCGGGATCTTAGTTCCCCGACCAGGGATTGAACCTGCACCACAGCAGTGAAAGCGCTGAGTCCTAACCACTGGACCTCCAAGGAATTCCCCAGTTTTCTTTTCTTATAATGTCTTTGTACAGTTTTGGTATTAGGGTAATGCTGGCCTCATAGAGTGAGTTAGGAAGTATTCCCTCTGCTTCTATCTTCTGGGAGAGATTGTAAAGCACTGGAAAAATTTCTTCCTTAAATGTTTGGTAGAATTTACCAGTGAACCCATCTGGGCCTGTACTTTCTCTTTTGGAAGGTTATTAGTTATTAATTCAATTATTTAATAGATATAGGTCTATTCAGATTTCTTCTGGTCTATTCAGATTTCTTCTTGTGTGAGTTTTGGCAGATGGCGTCTTTCACAGAATTGGTTCATTTCATTTAGGTTCAGATTTGTGGGCTTAGAGTTCATAGTTTTCCTTTATTATCCTTTAAATGTCAATGGAATCTATAGTAAGATTGCCTCTTTTATTCCTGATATTAGTAATTTGTGTCTTCTCTCTTTTTCTTTTTTTTCTTTTTTTCCCTTTTTTGTTTTTGGCTGCGTTGGGTCTTCATTGCTGCACGTGGGCTTTTCTCTAGCTGTGGCGAGCGGGAGCTAGTCTTCCTTGCAATGCACAGGCTTCTCATTGCAGGTGGCTTCTCTTCAGGCTTTAGGCACGTAGGCTTCAGCAGTTGTGGCACACGGGCTCAGTAGTTGTGGCTCTCGGGCTCTAGAGTGCAGGCTCAGTAGTTGTGACACACAGGCTTAGTTGCTCCACGGCATGTGGGATCTTCCCGGACCAGAGATCGAACCCATGTCCCCTGCATTGGCAGGCGGATTCTTAACCACTTCGCCACCAGGGAAGTCCCTTCTCTCTTTTTCTTAATTAGCCTGCCTAGAGGCTAGTTGATTTTATTGATCTTTTCAAAGAATCAGCTTTTGGTGTCATTGATTTTTTAAAAAAATTAATTAATTAATTAATTAATTAATTTTTGGCTGTGTTGGGTCTTCGTTTCTGTTCGAGGGCTTTCTCCAGTTGCGACAAGCAGGGGCCACTCTTCATCGCAGTGCGTGGGCCTCTCACTGTCATGGCCTCTCCCGTTGCAGAGCACAGGCTCCAGATGCGCAGGCTCAGTAGTTGTGGCTCACGGGCTTAGTTGCTCCACAGAATGTGGGATCTTCCCAGACCAGGGCTCGAACCCGTGTCCCCTGCATTGACAGGCAGATTCTTAACCAATGCGCCACCAGGGAAGCCCAGTGTCATTGATTTTTTTCCTCTATTTTCCTATTTTTAATTTTATTGATTTCTGCTCTAATTTTTATTTTATTGAAGTATAGTTGATTTAAAATATTGTGTTAGTTTCAGGTGTACAGCATAGTGTTTAAGTATTTTTTCAGATTCTATTTCATTATACCTTATAAGATAATATCTTGTAATTATAAGATAATGGGTGTATTCCCTGTGCTATATAGTATATCCTTGTTGCTTATTTGTTTTATATATATGTAGTTTGTATCTGATAATTCCATAATTATCCATAGTTCCATAATTTCTTACCCCCTTCCCTCTCCCCTTTGGTAACTGCAAGTTTATTTTTTATATCTGTGAGTCTGTTTTTGCATATACATTCATTTGTATTATTTTTTAGATTCCAAATATGAGTGATATCATATAGTATGTCTTTCTGTCTTATTTCACTAAGCATAATATTCCCTAGGTCCATCCACGTTGCTGCAAATGGCAGTATTTTGTTTCTTTTTTTTATGGTGGAGTAATATTCCAGTGTGTGTGTGTGTGTGTGTGTGTGTGTGTGTGTGTGCGCGCGCGCGTATCTTAATCCAGTTGGCTGTTCATGGGCACTTAAGTTGCTTCCATGTCTTGGCTGTTGTACATAGTGCTGCAATGAATGTTGGGGTGCATGTATCTTTTCAAATTATTGTTTTCATTGTCTTCAGATATATGCCCAGGAGTGGAATTGCTGGATCATGTGGTAGTTCTAGTTTTAGTTTTTTGAGGAAACTCCATACTATTTTCTATAGTGGCTGCACCAATTTACATTCCCACCAACAGTGTACAAAGGTTCCCTTTCTCCACATCCTTGCCAACATTTGTTTTTTGTGGTCTTTTTGACAGTAGCCATTCTAACAGGTGTGAGATGATATCTCATTGTGGTTTTGATTTGCATTTCTCTGATTAGCAGTGTTGAGCATCTTGTCACATGTCTGTTGGCCATCTGTATGTCTTTGGGAAAATGTCTATTCAGGTCTTCTGCCTATTTTTAAAATTGGGTTTTTAAAAAATTTTGAATTGTTTGAGCTGTTTATATAATTTTGGATATTAATACCTTAATGGTTACATCACTTGCAAATATTTTCTCCCATTCAGTAGGTTATCTTTTCATTTTGTTGATGGTTTTCTTTTCTGTGCAAAAGCTTTTAAGTTGACCTTTTAAACAAAGGTTCCATTTGTTTATTTTTGTTTTGTTTTTTCCTTTGCCTTAGGAGACAGATCCAAAAAATTCCTATGATTTATGTCAGAGTGTCTGCCTGTGTTTTCCTCTAGGAGTTTTATCCCTCTAGGAGTTTTCCTCCAGGAGTTCCAGCCTTGTATTTAAGCCTTTAATCCATTTTGAGTTTATTTTTGTATACGGTGTGAGAAAATATTCTAATTTCATTGTTTTACATGTAGCTGTCCAGTTTTCCCAGCCCACTTATTTTTTTTTTTTTTTTTTTTTAGAAATTCACGTTCTTTTATTTATTTATTTATTTATTTATGACTGTGTTGAGTCTTCGTTTCTGTGCAAGGGCTTTCTCTAGTTGCGGCAAGTGGGGACCACTCTTCATCGCGGTGCGCGGGCCTCTCACCATCGCGGCCTCTCTTGTTGCGGAGCACAGGCTCCAGACGCGCAGGCTCAGTAATTGTGGCTCACGGGCCCAGTTGCTCCGTGGCATGTGGGATCTTCCCAGACCAGGGCTCGAACCCGTGTCCCCTGCATTGGCAGGCAGATTCTCAACCACTGCGCCACCAGGGAAGCCCCCCAGCCCACTTATTGAAGAGATTCTTTCCCCCATTCTAAATTCTTGCCTCCATTGTTGTAGATTAATTGGCCATAGGTGTGTGGGTTTATTTCTGGGCTCTCTATTCTGTTGCATTGATCTATGTGTCTGTTTTTGTACCAATACCATACTGCCTTGATTACTGTAGTTTTGTAGTATAATCTGAATCACAGAGCATGGTACCTCCTCCTCTGTTCTTTCTCAAGATTGTTTCGGCTATTCAGGGTCTTTTGTATTTCCATACAAATGAAAAAAATTTTCTAGTTTTGTGTAAAATGCCACTGGTAATTTTCTAGTTTTGTGAAAAATGCCATTGGTAATTTGATAGAGATTGCATTGAATCTGTAGATTGCCTTGAGTAGTACGGTCATTTTAACAATATTCTTCCAACCATGAACACAGTAAACCTTTTCCATCTGTTTGTGTTGTCTTTGATTTCTTTCATCAGTGTCTTACAGTTTTTTGAGTACAGGCTTTTTGCCTCCTTAGTTAGATTTACTCCTAGGTGTTTTCTTCTTCTTCTTTTTTCTGCTGTGCTGTGTGGCTTGTGGGATCTCAGTTCCCCAACCAGGGATTGAACCCAGGCCACAGCAGTGAAAGCCCAGAATCCTAACCACTAGGCCCCCGGCGAACTCCCTATTTTATTCTTTTTGATGTGATTGTAAATGGAATTGTTTCCTTAATTTCTCTTTCTGATAGTTCATTGTTAGTGTATAGAAATGTAATAGATTTCTGTACATTAACTTTGTATCTACGAATTTACCAAATTCATTGAGCTCTAGTAGTTTTTTTGGTGGCATCTTTAGGATTTTCTGTGTATAGCATCATGTCATCTGCAAACTGTGACAATTTTACCCTTCCTTTCCTTGGATTCCTTTTATTTCTTTTTCTTGTCTGATTGCTGTGGCTAGGTCTTCCAATACTATGTCAACTAAAAGTGGTAGAGTGGGTATCCCTGATCTTAGAGGAAATGCTTTCACCTTTTCACCATTGAGTATATTAACTGTGGGCTTATTGTATATGGCCTTTATTATGTTGAGGTATATTCCCTCTATATCCACTTTCTGGAGAGTTTTTTTTTTTAATCATAAAAGGATGTTGAATTTTCTCAAAAGCTTTTTCTGCGTCTATTGAGATGGTCATATGATTTTTAAATAATTAATTAATTAATTTTGGCTGCATTGGGTCTTCGTTGCTGCACATGGGCTTTCTCTAGTTGTGGCGAGTGGGGGCAACTCTTCCTTGCAGTGTGCAGGTTTCTCTTGTTGTGGAGCACAGGCTCTAGGTGCACAGGCTTCAGTAGATGTGGCACATGGGCTCAGTAGTTGTGGCTTGCAGGCTCCAGAGCACAGGCTCAGCAGTTGTGGCACACAGGCCCAGTTGCTCTGCGGCACATGGGATCTTCCCGGACCAGAGCTCGAACCCATGTCCCCTGTATTGGCAGGCAGATTCTTAACCACTGCACCACCAGGAAAGTCCGATCATACGATTTTTTTATTCTGCAATTTGTTAATGTGGTGTATCACGTTGATATTTTTGTGTGTGGATATTGAAATATCCTTACATCCCTGGGATAAATCCCACCTGATCATGGTGTATGATCCTTTTAATGTATTGTTGGATTCGGTTTGCTAATATTTTGTTGAGGATTTTTTCATCTATGTTCATCAGTGATACTGGCCTATAATTGTCTTTTCTGTGTGTGTGTGTGTGGTTATCTTTGTCTGGTTTTGGTATCAGGGTGATGCTGGCCTCATAGAGTGAATTTGGAAGCATTCCTTCCTCAGCAATTTTTTGGAAAAGTTTGAGAAGGATAGGTGTTTAACTCTTCTCTATATGTTTGGTAGAATTCACCTGTGAAGCCATCTGGTTCTGGACTTTTGTTGGGAGTTTTTTTTCTTTTAATTACTGATTCAGTTTCAGATTTCAGCACTGGTAATTAGTCTGTTCATTTTCTCTATTTCTTCCTGGTTCAGCCTTGGGAGGTTGTACATGTCTAGGAATTTGTGCATTTTTTTCTAGGTTGTCCATTTTATTGGTGTATGGTTGTTTGTAGTAATATCTTATGCTCCTTTGTAGTTCTGTGGTGTAGGTTGTAACTTCTCCTTTTTCATTTCTGATTTTATTGATTTGGGCCCTCTTTCTTCCTTGATGAGTCTGGCTAAAGGTTTATCAATATTTATCTTTTCAAAGAACGAGCTCTTAGTTTCATTGATTTTTTTCTATTTTTTTTTCAGTCTCAGTTTCATTTATTTCCACTCTGATCTTTATGATTTCTTTCTAACTTTAGGTTTTTTTTTTTTCACCTTTCCAACTTTATTGAAGAAAATGCAGTGATGGTAAATCTCTAGAACCTAGTCAATTTTCTGGAATTCTTCCCTTGAAGACATGACATTTCCAAACACATGCCAAAGCGTACATGGTTCCCAACTGTACTAAGTAGGTGAGAAGCTGAAATCCTAAATATTCATCTTCCAACTTTCCCCAGTCTGTGGTCTGTCTTTGGATCAGCAATAATCTCCTGAACAGCTACTATGGCTTCATTAATCTTTGTCTGTAGCTCTCTGAGCTCTTCTATATGCAGCAGTCGCAGAATTTGAGCAGCTTCATTAAGAACTGCGTCTCCTGTGTCAAAACCAAGAATATGCTTGTCTAAAGCAACAGGCAAGCCCTCTTTCATTTGATTCGCTTTAGCAACTGCATCCTGTGTCAGGCTCTCCTGGACCAAAATGCGAATTGCCTTAAGCATTACCAGGTAATCGTCATGACACTGAATCTGAAGAAGGTTAGCCAAAGCCATTACACCAGCCTTAAAATCAGGATTATTTACATCCAAATTGATCAATGGCTCTGCATTTTTAGCTGCATTGTTAGCGTTTTTTGTATTATCAGGTACCAAGTCCTTGTATTTTTCAGCATTATCTCCATATTCAAGTCTAACAGCTAAACCAAGAAGCCAGTCGATTGCTTCTGGTCGATCTTGAATCTTGAAAGGACAGTTAACATCTCTGAGATACTTTTCAAAGAACTTGGGCCAGTCACTGCTGTGGATGTTTCTTAAATTACCTCTGTCTTCAATCTTGTAGTGTCTGATTTTCTGGTCTTCGAGCCAAACAATAAAGTTTCTAAATTCTGTTTCATCTTTGCAGTTGAAGCCGGCAGGGTTGTGGTAGTCGAGGGCCGTCAGCTTGCGTCGGAACGTGGTGCCCACTGCTTGCTCCGGTCCCCTGGGCTGCGGCCAGGAGAGGAGAGGCGAGCTAACTTTAGGTTTTGTTCTCCTTTTTCTAGTTCCTCTAGGTATAAAGTTAGGATGGTTGGTTTGAGATTTTTCTTTTTCCTAAGATAGGCTTGTATCGCTATAAACTTCCCTCTCTGAATTGCTTTTGCTGTGTTCCATAGATTTTTTTTTAACATCTTTATTGGAGTTCCATAGATTTTGTGGGGGGGGATCATTGTGTTTTCATTTGTCTCCAAGTAGTTTTTATTTCCTCTTTGACTTTTTTTTTCAGTGATTCATTGGTTGTTTAGTAGCATATTGTTTAGCCTCCACATGTTCGTGATTTTTTGCAGTTTTTTCCCTTGCAGTTGATTTCTTAGCTTTTGTGGTCAGAAAAGATGTGTGATACAACTTCAGGTTTTTAAAATTTGATGAGGTTTGTTTTGTGGCCTAGCAAGTAATCTATCAGTGAGAATGTTCTATGTGCACGTGATAAGAAGTATATTCTGCTGTTTTTGTATGGAATGATCTACACATTCTCTTAAGTCCATCTGTTCTAATGTGTCATTTAAGGCTAGTGTTTCCTTATTGATTTTTTTCTGTCTGGATGATCTGTCCATTGATGTAAGTGGGGTGTTAAAATTCCCTACTATTATTCTGTTACTGTCAATTTCTCCGTTTATGTCTGTTAATATTTGCTTTATGTATTTAGGCACTCCTATGTTGGGTGCATATTTACAGTTGTTATATCTTCTCGGATTGATCCCTTGATCATTATGTAATGTCCTTTTTTGTCTCTTCTTGCAGTCTTTGTTTTAAAATCTATTTTGTCTGATGTAAGTATTGCTATCCCAACTTTCTTCTGATTTCCATTTGCATGGAATGTCTTTTTTCTTCCCCTCACTTTCAGTCTGTGTGTCTCTTTAGATCTGAAGTGAGTCCCTTGTAGGCAGCATATATACGTTTTTATATCCATTCAGCCACTCTGTCTTTTGATTGGAGCATTTAGTTCATTTACATTTGAAGTAATTTTTGATGGGCATGTAATTATTGACACTTTGTTTAATTGTTTTGGGGTTTTTGTTCCCTCATTCTTCTCTTCCCTTATGATATGATGACTATCTTTAGTGTTGTATTTAGATGCCTTTCTCTTTTTGTGCGTGTATCTATTATAGATTTTTAGTTTGAGGTTACCATGAGGTTTATACATAGCAATCTATATATGTGTGATTATTTTAAGTTGCTGACCTTTTAATTTCAAACACATTTTAACATCCCTGCATTTGTACTCCCCTCGCCTCATAATTACTGTGATTTTTTTTTTTTTTTTTTTTTTTTTGGCCTTGCTGCATGGCATGTGGGATCTTAGTTCCCGGACCAGGGATGGAGCTTGCGCCCCCTGTCTTGGAAGCGTGGAGTCTTAACCACTGGACCACCAGAGAACTCCCACTGTGATGTTTTTGACATCACATTTTACGTGTTTTTGTGTATCCCTTAACTGCTTACTGTGGATATAGATTTTACTACTTTTGTCTTTTAACCTTCCTACTAGCTTTGTATGTGGTTGATTTACTACCTTTAGTGTATATTTGCTTTACCAATGAGTTTTTTCCTTTCATAATTTTCATGTTTATAGTTGTGGCCTCTTCTTTTTTGCTTAGAGAAGTCTCTTGAACATTTCTTGTAAAGCTGGTTGGGTGGTGCTGTAAAACTTTTGATCTCTCCCTCAAATCTGAATGAGAGTCTTGCCAGGTAAAGCATTCTTTTTTTGTTTGTTTGTTTGTTTTTTTATACTGCAGGTTCTTATGAGTCATCACTTTTATACACATCAGTGTATACATGTCAATCCCAATCGCCCAATTCAGCACACCACCATCCCCACCCCACCACAGTTTTCCCCCCTTGGTGTCCATATGTCTGTTCTCTACATCTGTGTCTCAACTTCTGCCCTACAAACCAGCTCATCTGTACCAATTTTCTAGGTTCCACATACATGCGTTAATATACGATATTTGTTTTTCTCTTTCTGACTTACTTCACTCTGTATGACAGTCTCTAGATCCATCCACGTCTCAACAAATGACTCAATTTCGTTCCTTTTTATGGCTGAGTAATATTCCATTGTATATATGTACCACACCTTCTTTATCCATTCGTCTGTCGATGGGCATTTAGGTTGCTTCCATGACCTGGCTATTGTAAATAGTGCTGCAATGAACATTGGGGTGCATGTGTCTTTTTGAATTATGGTTTTCTCTGGGTATATGCCCAGTAGTGGGATTGCTGGATCATATGGTAATTCTATTTTTAGTTTTTTAAGGAACCTCCATACTGTTCTCCATAGTGGCTGTATCAATTTACATTCCCACCAACAGTGCAAGAGGGTTCCCTTTTCTCCACACCCTCTCCAGCATTTGTTGTTTGTAGATTTTCTGATGATGCCCATTCTAACTGGTGTGAGGTGATACCTCACTGTAGTTTTGATTTGCATTTCTCTAATAATTAGTGATGTTGAGCATCTTTTCATGTGCTTCTTGGCCATCTGTATGTCTTCTTTGGAGAAATGTCTATTTAGGTCTTCTGCCCATTTTTGGATTGGGTTGTTTGTTTCTTTAATATTAAGCTGAATGAGCTGTTTATGTATTTTGGAGATTAATCCTTTGTCCGTTGATTCATTTGCAAATATTTTCTCCCATTCTGAGGGTTGTCGTTTCATCTTGTTAATGGTTTCCTTTGCTGTGCAAAAGCTTTGAAGTTTCATTAGGTCCCATTTGTTTATTTTTGTTTTTATTTTCATTACTCTAGGAGGTGGATCAAAAAAGATCTTGCTGTGATTTATGTCAAAAAGCGTTCTTCCTATGTTTTCCTCTAAGAGTTTTATAGTGTCCGGTCTTACATTTAGGTCTCTAATCCATTTTGAGTTTATTTTTGTGTATGGTGTTAGGGAGTGTTCTAATTTCATTCTTTTACATGTAGCTGTCCAGTTTTCCCAGCACCACTTATTGAAGACACTGTCTTTTCTCCATTGTATATCTTTGCCTCCTTTGTCATAGATTAGTTGACTATAGGTGCGTGGGTTTATCTCTGGGCTTTCTATCTTGTTCCATTGATCTATGTTTCTGGTTTTGTGCCAGTACCATATTGTCTTGATTACTGTAGCTTTGTAGTATAGTCTGAAGTCAGGGAGTCTGATTCCTCCAGCTCCACTTTTTTCCCTCAAGACTGCTTTGGCTATTCGGGGTCTTTTGTGTCTTCATACAAATTTTAAGATGATTTGTTCTAGTTCTGTAAAAAATGCCATTGGTAATTTGATAGGGATTGCATTGAATCTGTAGATTGCTTTGGGTAGTATAGTCAATTTCACAATATTGATTCTTCCAATCCAAGAACATGATATGTCTCTCCATCTGTTGGTATCATCTTTAATTTCTTTTATCAGTGTCTTATAGTTTTCTGCATAAAGGTCTTTTGGCTTCCTAGGTAGGTTTATTCCTAGGTATTTTATTCTTTTTGTTGCAATGGTAAATGGGAGCGTTTCCATAATTTCTCTTTCAGATTTTTCATCATTAGTGTCTAGGAATGCAAGAGATTTCTGTGCATTAATTTTGTATCCTGCAACTTTACCAAATTCATTGATTAGCTTTAGTAGTTTTCTGGTGGCATCTTTAGGATTCTCTATGTATAGTATCATGTCATCTGCAGACAGTGACAGTTTTACTTCTTCTTTTCCAATTTGTATTCCTTTTATTTCTTCTTCTTCTCTGATTGCCATGGCTAGGACTTCCAAAACTATGTTGAATAATAGTGGTGAGAGTGGACATCCTTGTCTCGTTCCTGATCTTAGAGGAAATGCTTTCAGTTTTTCGCCATTGAGAATGATGTTTGCTGTGGGTTTGTCGTATATGGCCTTTATTATGTTGAGGTAGGTTCCCTCTATGCCCACTTTCTGGAGAGTTTTTATCATAAATGGGTGTTGAATTTTGTCAAAAGCTTTTTCTGCATCTATTGAGATGATCATATGATTTTTATTCTTCAATTTGTTAATATGGTGTATCACATTGATTGATTTGCATATATTGAAGAATCCTTGTTGCATCCCTGGGATAAATCCCACTTGATCGTGGTGTATGATCCTTTTAATGTGTTGTTGGATTCTGTTTGCTAGTATTTTGTTGAGGATTTTTGCATCTATATTCATCAGTGATATTGGTCTGTAATTTTCTTTTTTTGTAGTGTCTTTGTCTGGTTTTGGTATCAGGGTGATGGCGGCCTCATAGAATGAGTTTGGGAGTGTTCCTTCCTCTGCAATTTTTTGGAAGAGTTTGAGAAGGATGGGTGTTAGCTCTTCTCTAAATGTTTGATAGAATTCACCTGTGAAGCCATCTTGTCCTGGACTTTTGTTTGTGGGAAGATTTTTAATCACAGTTTCAATTTCATTACTTGTGATTGGTCTGTTCATATTTTCTGTTTCTTCCTGATTCAGTCTGGGAAGGTTATACCTTTCTAAGAATTTGTCCATTTCTTCCAGGTTGTCCATTTTATTGGCATAAAGTTGCGTGTAGTAGTCTCTTAGGATGCTTTGTATTTCTGCGGTGTCTGTTGTAACTTCTCCTTTTTCATTTCTGATTTTATTGATTTGAGTCCTCTCCCTCTTTTTCTTGATGAGTCTGGCTAATGGCTTATCAATTTTCTTTATCTTCTCAAAGAACCAACTTTTAGTTTTATTGATCTTTGCTATTGTTTTCTTTGTTTCTATTTCATTTATTTCTGCTCTGATCTTTATGATTTCTTTCCTTCTGCTAACTTTGGGTTTTGTTTGTTCTTCTTTCTCTAGTTTCTTTAGGTGTAAGGTTAGATTGTTTATTTGAGATTTTTCTTGTTTCTTTAGGTAGGGTTGTATAGCTATAAACTTCCCTCTTAGAACCGCTTTTGCTGCATCCCATAGGTTTTGGGTCGTCGTGTTTTCATTGTCATTTGTCTCTAGGTATGTTTTTATTTCCTCTTTGATTTTTCAGTGATCTCTTGGTTATTTAGTAACGTATTGTTTAGCCTCCATGTGTTTGTCCTTTTTACGTTTTTTTCCCCGTAATTCATTTCTAATCTCATAGCGTTGTGGTCAGAAAAGATGCTTGATATGATTTCAATTTTCTTAAATTTACTGAGGCTTGATTTGTGACCCAAGATGTGATCTATCCTGGAGAATGTTCCATGCGCACTTGAGAAGAACGTGTAATCTGCTGTTTTTGGATGGAATGTCCTATATATATCAATTAAATCTATCTGGTCTATTGTGTCATTTAAAGCTTCTGTTTCCTTATTTATTTTCATTTTGGATGATCTGTCCATTGGTGTAAGTGAGGTGTTAAAGTCCCCCACTATTATTGTGTTACTGTCGATTTCCTCTTTTATAGCTGTTAGCAGTTGCCTTATGTATTGAGGTGCTCCTATGTTGGGTGCATATATATTTATAATTGTTATATCTTCTTCTTGGATTGATCCCTGGATCATTATGTAGTGTCCTTCCTTGTCTCTTGTAACATTCTTTATTTTAAAGTCTATTTTATCTGATATGAGTATAGCTACTCCAGCTTTCTTTTGATTTCCATTTGCATGGAATATCTTTTTCCATCCCCTCACTTTCAGTCTGTATGTGTCCCTAGGTCTAAAGTGGGTCTCTTGTAGACAGCATATATATGGGTCTTGTTTTTGTATCCATTCAGCCAGTCTATGTCTTTTGGTTGGGGCATTTAATCCATTCACGTTTAAGGTAATTATAGATATGTATGTTCCTATGACCATTTTCTTAATTGTTTTGGGTTTGTTTTTGTAGGTCCTTTTCTTCTCTTGTGTTTCCCACTTAGAGAAGTTCCTTTAGCATTTGTTGTAGAGCTGGTTTTGTGGTGCTGAATTCTCTTAGCTTTTGCTTGTCTGTAAAGCTTTTGATTTCTCCATCAAATCTAAATGAGATCCTTGCCGGGTAGAGTAATCTTGGTTGTAGGTTCTTCCCTTTCATCACTTTAAGTATATCATGCCACTCCCTTCTGGCTTGTAGAGTTTCTGCTGAGAAATCAGCTGTTAACCTTATGGGAGTTCCCTTGTAGGTTATTTGTTGTTTTTCCCTTGCTGCTTTCAATAAGTTTTCTTTGTCTTTAATTTTTGCCACTTTGATTACTATGTGTCTCGGCGTGTTTCTCCTTGGGTTTATCCTGTATGGGACTCGCTGCACTTCCTGGACTTGGGTGGCTATTTCCTTTCCCATGTTAGGGAAGTTTTCGACTATAATCTCTTCAAATATTTTCTCTGGTCCTTTCTCTCTCTCTTCTCCTTCTGGGACCCCTATAATGCGAATGTTGTTGCGTTTAATGTTGTCCCAGAGGTCTCTTAGGCTGTCTTCATTTCTTTTCATTCTTTTTTCTTTAGTCTGTTCCGCAGCAGTGAATTCCACCATTCTGTCTTCCAGATGACTTATCCGTTCTTCTGCCTCAGTTATTCTGCTATCGATTCCTTCTAGTGTAGTTTTCATTTCAGTTATTGTATTGGTCATCTCTGTTTGTTTGTTCTTTAATTCTTCTAGGTCTTTGTTAATCATTTCTTGCATCTTCTCAGTCTTTGCCTCCATTCTTATTCCGAGGTCCTGGATCATCTTCACTATCATTATTCTGAATTCTTTTTCTGGAAGGTTGCCTATCTCCACTTCATTTAGTTGTTTTTCTGGGGTTTTTTCTTGTTCCTTCATCTGGTACATAGCCCTCTGCCTTTTCATCTTCTCTATCTTTCGGTAACTGTGGTTTTTGGTCCACAGGCTGCAGGATTATAGTTTTTCTTGCTTCTGTTGTCTGCCCTCTGGTGGTTGAGGCTATCTGAGAGGCTTGATGGGAGGCTCTGGTCTACCTTGAACTCTTTCTTGGGGAGATTGCCTATCTCCGCTTCACTTAACTCTTCTGGGGTTTTATGTTATTCCTTCATTTGGAACACATTCCTCTGTCACCTCATTTTGCCTAATTTGCTATTTTTATTTCTATGTATCTGGTAGGTTGGTTACATTACCCAGCTTTGGAGAAGCGGCCTTTTGTAGGAGATGTCCTCCTATGTGTCCCAGCAGTGCACTCTTCTCCAGCCAGGCTATATGCCATAGGGTGTCCCCTATGTGGACTGCATAGGTCCTTCTGTTGTGGCAGGCTGACTACTGTGGGTGGTCTGGTGGGCGTGGCTGGCCCTGGTACAGTTGGTTGCCTTTTTTTAAAAAATAATATTAGCATTAGCTGGATACGTGGTTTCCCAGCTATAGATGATATTTCCCAGCATCCGTTGCAGCTAGGTATGGCCAATGGGATGAGAGTAGAGGAGATGTGAGCCAGAGTGCCTGACCCTTCCCTTCCTCTCTCCTCCTTCCTGTGGAGGGCAGATGCAATGCTGGTGAATTGGCTTCCACCATGCAAAGGAGGATGACACCCTAGGGCAAGGCAGAGCAACAAAGTGGAAGGAACCTTGATCCCTGGGTGACTCCATGGAGCAGAGCTGCTCTGTCAACCAGGGCCACTCACCTCTGGACTGTTACAGGAGAGAGAGTTCTATCCTGTTTGACCCAGAGTATATCGGGATCTCTTTTATCAGGGTGGTTTAGCCTGTACCATAACTAATCCAGACCCCAAGCCGGGGGTTTCCTAGCCAGAGACAGCTGGAAGTGGTAGGAATTGTGTGAGGTTAGAAAACAGGCCTCAGTCCAGTCTTGGATGCTGATGTGCTGTGTGATGCTGGGTAGCTCATCCACCCTCTCTGGGCGCCTCTACATCCTAGTCCACATTATAAACTTGCCTCCAATGAGATGAGGTTTCGTACAAGACACGAGGCTGGGCTTTGTCCTCCAGCCCTCCCTGTGGCTCCTGCCCGGGAGTGCCTGCTGGTCCCGGGCTCCCCTGATCTCCCTCCCCCACGGTTCCCCTTCTGTGTCCCCATGACTCTGCTCCAGCCCCCTGGCGACCCCTTGCTCCCAGAGTCCTGTAGCCTCCTGTCTCCTCCCCTCTGCTCCACCCCCTGGGAGGCAGATCAGAACCCGCCAGGGCCCCCATTGCCTGGGGGATGGAGTCCTAAACCCTCGTCTGTCGTCAAGGCCCCCCTGACCTGCCCCGTCCCTGCCAGGCGCCCCCGTCCCTGCCAGGCATCTGCCCTCGTCCTGCCGTCTGTAGTGCTTCATCCTCCTTGGCTCGAACTGATCCCTCTCGGCTGAGCTCTCAGAAACCTCTCTTCTTTTTTTTTTTTTTTTTAATAAAAATATTATCAAACCATTACCTTTGATAATTGACTTTATTTGTGGAGTTTTTTGTATACACAAAAATTTTAAGTTTCGTATATTCACATGTGCCTTCACTTTCTTACATAGCTTTGGGGTTTGCAGTTTTAATTAAGAACCCTCTCTCCTACCTCAGGGTAGCCCGGATTTCAGCCGCGTTGCACTACTTGCCAACGTATCTGTCTCCCCTACGAGAGTTTAAGGTAGATGAGACCAGGCAGCTTGTCCTCCTCCTTCCTGTGACCCCATGAGGCCTGGTACCTACTGTGTGCTCAGGAAAGAGGGGCTCTGGGTTCTGTACTAATGGGGGCCCTTTCTGGCACCACGCTTTTGCTCTCGCTGTTACCTCACGTGAAATGCCCTCCCCTCCTCTCTGCCTATCTAAATCCTGTCCCTCTTCTAGAGCTAGTTCAAGGCCAGCTCCACCAGGAAGCCTGCCGTGATCACGCTGCCCCGCTTGGAGTTCCCCGAGCCCTGCCTGGCCTTCCACAATTCCTGAGGCATGAGTAGTTTCCCCGGTGGACCGGGGGACACAGAGTCCCTGCGGCAGGCATGCTGTGGGGAGGAAGGGGAGGAGACCCTGGGAGCCCAGGGAAGGGATTCTGGACTGGACCTGGCAGAAGAGTGTGCAGCTCCACTTCAAGGGCAGGGGAGACTGCAGCAGGTACAGGCTGATCCAGCAACCGTAGGGCAGTGTGGACCCTGGCAGCAGGAATGCAGGGGCTGCAAGGGAATCTGGGAGGAACCCAAGGAAGGGATGGCTGCCGGGCTCTGAACTTGGGCCAGTCTCAGAAGGAGCCTGCACCTCCAGGGTTCTGAGGATGTGATGGTGGCCAGGCTGTTCCTCGAGGCTGGTCTGACGGTGGCCAGGCTGCCCACAGACTGGGCTAGCAACCTCAGCAGGAGACGAGGAGGGAGTTGCTGAGTGCTGGAGCTGCAGAGGCTGGTGCCGAGGGCTCTGTGCGCAGGAGCTCACAGCCAGCCAAGGCTCGGTGCAGGGCAGCCAGCATGGCTGAGGGGCCACACGTCCCCTCTGGAAAGAAAGAGTGGGCAGCAGAGCGGGTCAGTCTGCTCCCTCTGGCCCACAGAGCTGCTCCCCCTCCTCCCTGGGCCCTCCCCAGCCGTGTTCAGCTGTACCCCCCTCTTGCTCCTCCCAGTGAGGACCCTGGGGAAGGGACCTTCTAATGCACAGTTTCTGACCTCCTCCTTGGTGCCAGGGACCATTCAGGGCACTGGACATACCCGACCCCTGCCCAGCGGTGCCCAGTGAGGCCAGCGAGCAAATGCTCATCACCAGTCTGTCTCCCCGTCAGCCTGTGAGGCCCTGTCAGGCAGGAGCCGGCCTTGCTCCTCCTGATTTCATCGGGCACAAGCTGGCACTGATGAGATTCTGCTGCCCTGAACTTTGTGTAAACAACGAGGCCACGTGGCCTAGTGCTTAAGGGAGAGACCTGAGGTCTTGGCACAGCTGGCCCTTGGCCTCTCTGTGCCTCCATCTTCCCACCTGTGGAATGGGTATGACAACAACCCTTCCTCCGCAGTAAGCCCAGGACTGTGGGCGAGTCTAAACTGCCCACAGGGAACTGCCTGGTTCCCTCGGGTTCTGGCCACACTGGCTTCTGTTTGGCCTTTTCCCTGGGGTGTCTGCTCCCTGCTCTTGTCAAATAGCGCCTTCAGCTTCCCGAAGCCTGTTCCTGAACGTACCCTTTGCAGGTGGGCAGGGCAGGAATGAGGTGGCATTTTGCAGCCCAGACACTTAGGACAGAGGTGCTAGGTCAGGATGCCCTCCGGCTGCGGCCAGGCTCTGGAAGATGGGGTCAGGGGGCTCACCTACCACGTGCAGGGTCCCTGCAAGCGTCCAGTGTGCTCAGCAAAATCTTCCCCAGGGCTCTTTTCGATATGTTCTTAAAAAGAAATGGAGGGCGGGTGGCACTTGGTGGCCCTTGAGAGCTTCTGCGTGCCTCCCTGTGGCAGATAGAGTACCCCTGCCCATGGTCCCTCCCTGGCCCCCACCCCTAGGGTGGCCACACTGCCCAGACTCTAGGTGGGTGATAGAGCAGCATGCAGGACCCATTTCTTCAAAGATCACGTGCTTACAGATTACTGTCCTTGTGCCCAAGTAGGCACTTGGGAAATGACTGTGAACAGAGATGATGCATCAGCTCCTTTAATCCTTGAAAGAGCTTATTTTATTCTCATTTTAAGCAGTGAAAAAAGCAATTCTGGGGACTTCCCTGGTGGCACAGTGGTTAAGAATCCGCCTGCCAATGCAGGGGACATGGGTTCGAGCTCTGGTCCGGGAAGATCCCACATGCCGCGGAGCAACTAAGCCCGTGTGCCACAACTACTGAGCCTGTGCTCTAGAGCCCACGAGCCACAACTACTGAGCCCGCGTGCCTAGAGCCCGTGCTCCACAACTAGAGAAGCCACCACAGTGAGAAGCCCGTGCACCACAACAAAGAGTAGCCCCCGCTTGCCGCAACTAGAGAAAGCCCACACGTAGAAACGAAGACCCAACGCAGCCAAAAATAAATAAATAAATATTTTAAAAATTAAAAAAAAAAAAGCAATGCTGAGAAAATGAGAAATCTGCCCAAAGCCACCCAGCTGGGAGATGGAAGGACCACCATTTACCCTCAGTTTCCATGGCCCAGAGCTGTGCTGGGAACCACTATCCTCACAGCCCACAGGTGTGGGGCTGCCACTTGCCACTCTCCCAGGCTGTGTCACATCAGGCTGGGCCTCGGTAGCCCTACATCCTGGGCAGCCTGAAGCGCGGGCAGAGCCCACTTCAAACCCTGAAGACCTGTGTTCACATCCTACTTCCATCTCATAGTGGCTGTGCAATCCTGGCTAAGTTAGTGTCTCTTAAGAAAAATTTTTAAATGGTTTGCTGATGCTATTTAGAAATATTGATTTCTGTGTTATGATTGTTTTAAAAATTGGGCACCTTGCCAAAGAATCACAATAATTTGCCTTTAGATTCTTTTCGGTATTCTATGTGGATAAATGTGATACATAGTTACTAATCACTTTGTTTCTTCCTTTCCGGTCCTTACATCCTTTCTTTCTCTTTTTATTTATTTATTTATTTATTTATTTTTGGCTGCGTCGGGTCTTCGTTGCTTTGTGCGGGCTTTCTCTAGTTGTGGTGAGTGGGGGCTGGTCTTCGTTGCGGTGTGCGGGCTCTAGTGCGTGGGCTTCAGTAATTGTGGCATGTGGGCTTAGTAGTTGTGGCTTGCAGGCTCTAGAGTGCAGGCTCAGTAATTGTGGCGCACGGGCTTAGTTGCTCCGCGGCATGTGGGATCTTCCCGGACCAGGCCTCGAACCCGTGGCCCCTGCATTGGCAGGCGGATTCTTAACCCCTGCGCCCCCAGGGAAGCCCACATCCTTTCTTTTTCTTGTCTTATTGCATTGGCTAGAACCTCTATGTGGCACAAGCAGTGATGACAGGCATGCTTGTCTTGATTCTGATTTTTAGAAGGATTCCTTCTAACATTTCACTAAGAAGTGTGAGGTTTGTGAGAGGCAGTTGGCTGAGACTCCTAATCTGATTAAGGACGATCCCTCCTGTTCTTAACTTGCCAAGAGGTTTTATAATAAGAGGAGCTGTTACTGACTGTTCACCTATTGAGATGAACACGTGGTTTTTCTCCTTTTAATCTGCAGTGTGGTGTACTGTGTTAATAGATGTTTGATCTTGAATCATCTTTGAATTCCTGGGATAAATCCAACTTAGTCATATTGCATTTCTTTAAACACTGCCAGATTTGGTTTACTAATATGCTATTTAATATTTTTGCATCCATATTTAAATACGACAGTAGCTTATCATTTCCCTTTCTTATTATATTTATTGTTCTCTGGGTTTGAGATCAAAGTTATATTAACTTCATAAAATGAATTAGAGAGCCTCCCCTTTTTTTGGATTAGCTTCCCTGAGCTCTTTCTGCATCTGGAAGTAGAGGTGACACCTGCCCACGTGGGGAGAGCTCAGAGGCAGTCCCCGACACAGGCCGGGCTCCCCAGCCCCGCACCCCGAGCTCCTCCCCCGCCCTGGCTGTGCCAGCTCCCGTGAGCCTACCAGGTCCCGGAGCCTCCGCAGGAGCTGCAGCACATCCTCCAGCTTCTCCTCCAGCAGGGACAGCCGCACCCGCTCTGTCTCCACCATCTGCAGCTCCAGCCTCAGGTGCTCGTTCTCTTCGACCTTCTGCTGCAGCTCCGCCTGTGGGGACCAACGGGCTCAGCGCCCGCCCTGCTGCCCTCTGCCCCATACTCACAGCGCCATCCCAAGGCGGGGCCCATGGCCTGCCTTGACCCTTTCACAGAGGTCATCTCATTTGGCCCCCCCAAGCCTGCCAGGTGGCCAGGCAGATAGAAGCCCCACCGTCTCCCCAGGGATGGCACCGAGGCCCAGAGAAGCTGGATGCCGGGCCTAAGGCCACACAGTGAGTCAGGCTGATGTAAGAATACACATCCTTCCTTTTCTGGTGGAAGGACTCCATCCTCCCTTCTCTTCTCTATCCATCTGCTTTTTCTTTTTGAACTTTTTTGGCTGCAAGCAACAAAAACCGATCTGGCTAGTTTGAACAGAAGGGGAATTCACTGGCAGGCTAGTGCCTTGTTCCCAGAACAGACTGGAAGCTGGAGAACCTCAGGACGAGGCAGAGAAACATCTCGAGCCTCTTGTCCGGGTGCTGCAGCTGAAAACACTCTCCAGCCACTCCTCCCCCACCCCTGCCTCGGGACAGAGAGCCCCAGGAGAGGGGCCCGACCGGCCCAGCCACAGTCACTGGCCCACCCCTGGCCAGGGGGCACTGACGCTGTCGATCCCATCCAAATACCAGAGGGTGGATGGTGGGAGGTCGCAAAATGTTGCATGGCCACCTGCCTTCTAAAGCAGGGATGGCAGGAGTGAGGCAGCCCCCTCTCTTAGCACCGATGGAGGGAAAGAGAAGCAGCCGAAGGCATGGTGCCATTGGACGCTCAGCTTCAGGCAGGAGATTGGAGGCCTGGCAACATGGTCTGTGGCTCTCAGGAACTGAGCTCCCCAGCCGCCTGTTTGAGATTTAATTAGAAAGCAGTGGTCGCTATGCCCTTTGGAACTGTATCAGATCACAGATATGTTTAAAAAAACAAAAGAAAACAGAACAGTATGGATTTAGAATTTCAGGTATATAAATATAAAACTCTTTTATCAAAATCAGTTTGCAAACGTGCGTTGTGCTAGAGGGCTTAGTGAAATAATAACTTTCCATAGCATTCTATGTTTGATTACTATGGAACAGGGAAGTTGCCATGGTGTAGACAGATGAGAAAAAAAATGCTAAGTGTTCTTGTTGAGATGGAGACAGACACCTCTCTTGGTGTTGCCCAGCGCCACCCTCCTCCTCCACAACAAACTCACTAACTTTCCTTGAGGGAAGTGTCCCTCTTCCATTTCATCTGACTTTGATGGAGCTGCCAGTCATGGGACCCTGCCTGCCTACCACAGGGATTGGCCCTGGCATGGGCACATGACTGAGCCTGGACCATTGGAGTTCTTCCCTGGGATTTAATGTACTGGGCTATTATTGTTCCCCTGGGGTTTCTTCAGTGGGCTGATGGGAGCCTAGAGCTGCCTGTGGTCCTACCTTCCCTTTCCCCGCCACATGGAGCAAGCCCCTCTGAAGTAGGGGAAAGTGAGGTCAGCACCCAGAAAAATACAGAGCGGATAGGTGGAGGCAATCTGAGTCCCTGGATCCATCTTAGGCAGCTGAAGTGCCTGAAGCTCATCTTAGCTGTTCTTTTGAAACTGTTCTCCCAGCTCCGTATTCTAATAAATTCCTGTTTTTCACTCGAGCTAATCTGAGATGTATCCTTTAACTTGCAACCAAAATGTTCTTCATTAGATCTAAATCATCTTCTCTCTGAGTCTTGGTTTACGCATCTGTGAATGGGGCATAGCCCTTGGCTGAGATCCCTCAGTTCTTCTGCCTGTGAGAGACTCTAGCATTGGTCCAGCTGTCAGCCTGTGGGACTCAGCTGACCTCCTCCCCTGATGTCCCCAGGGTCTTCCCACTGCAGCCCCGGGTCCCCAGCTGCTCCAGCTCCCCCAGGGCACGGGCATGGTCGGCACTGCCAAAGCGGGTGAAGTAGGTCATGAGCTTCTTGGCCGTCTGGTCATCACACCTGCAGCGAAGGAGAGTGCCAGCACTGAGGGAGCTGCTTTCCAAAGTCTGCTCCAGCCTGGGAGGGGGGGGGGTGTTATTACCAAGGCTCTCTCCCCTGAAAGCTAAGCGGGGCTATGGCACCCCCTGCTCACCCACCCCCGCGGCTCCTCATCTCATCAGAGCAAACGCCAGAGGCCTCGCCCACTCTGCCCCGTGACCTCCCGACCTCCCTCCCACCCACCCACCTTCACTCATTCTACTCCAGCCACCGCAGGCTCCTTATGGCCCCGCCTACATGCCTCTGGGCCTTTGCACTTGCTGTTCCCTCTGCCTGGAATGCTTTTCCCTCATTTCCTTCGGGGCTCTGCTCAAACGGCACCTTCTCCGAGGCCCTCGCAGCATGTCCTGCCCCTGCCCCGCCTCTCCCTCACACCTGTCACCACTCACTGGAACAGAGGCTCCAGGGCAGACGGCCTGTCTTGGTTAGTGCTGTTTTCCCGGTGCCCCCAAATTTGTTTGGCACAGAGTAGGTGCTGAGTATATGTTTGTTGACTTAAAGGGTTGGTGATAACAATGACCGTGGAAAATCAACCGAACTTTACAATATAATTTAAAAAGTCAAGGCCGCCCCCCAGTGGAGTACCTGCTGGGATCGGGCACCCGTGGGGCATTTTACATCCTCGATGGAGAATCCTCACAAAACCTCTGCCCGACAGGTGTTACTGTCCCATCTGAGAGACAGGAAGACTGAGGCTCAGAAGTTGGGCGACTTGGCCGGGGCGCCCCAGGTGTCAGGAGCAGTGGGTTAGGAAAGGGACCGATGTGTTGAGGGTCCCACTGGAGCTTCGGGGCAGGTCCTGGGACCGCGGCCGAGGCAGTGAGAATCAGTGGGAATTAAACCACCAGGAACTGTGCCTTGGCTCGTCTCATTTCACCCTCACCCATGCCGGGGGCCGTCTTCTCCCCTCCCCCAACAGATGAGGGGACAGAGCGTCAGAGGGCAGGGAGGTGACCCAGCCTGGCCGTGAATCAGGGTCTGTCACTGCGTGGAGGGGCCGCCCTGCGCTTCCAGGACGACGGGGAGAGCCCGGCCCCCCGGCGCCCGGTCCTGGCCGTCCTCACCAGCATACGCACCCGCTGCCGCAGCTGGAGAGGCCGGCCAGCAGGGCCTTGACCTCAGCCGGTGGCCGCCGCGCCTCCTGCCACTTCCCACTGTCGTCCTCCTCGTCAGAGGCGGCCTGGCCCTCGACCGAGCGGAACAGCTGCTCGTCCGCTGCTGGAGAAGCACGGGCTGCAGGTGAGGGACAGAGGGAGTGGAAGCAGGCAGCTCTCCTGGGGGGGGCGGGGGGAGGGGAGAGAGGCCCTGGTGCCATCTCCCCTCCCGGTCCCCAACCCCCTCCGCCAGACAGCGGCTCTCCCACCCCCTTGCGGCCCCCTCCCGTGTGCCTGGCCCGGGACCCCCTCCCTGGGTTTCACACGGGGACACTGGGAGCGAGGAGCCCTCCTCTCTTCTCTGCTGAGAAGCCAGGGCCCATCTGTGCCCTCAGCGGGCGTGTTATTTCCCACTGAGGACACGGTGATCCCAGCCAAGGGGGCCAAGACCCTCTCTCGGGCTGGGCCGGGGCTCTGCAGGGCTCGGGCACCCAGTGAGCCGATCTTCAGCTCTCAGGGACCGCGTGCTTCCAACACCCAGGGATGTGCAGGCAGGGGTGCCACACGTGTGACTCCAGGTGATCCCCGACGTGGCCATGCCTCCTGGCGCACTCCAGCCGGAATGAGCGTCAGAAACCCCGGGCTGTGTCGTGCCCGCCTGGGGTCCGGCTGCCCGGCGTCAGGCCCCGTCTCCGGGGGCACCTCCACTCCGCCCTGGCTCGGGGGACGTGTGAGTCCAGCCTGGCCGGTCAGAGCGCAGGCCACCCAGCCACATGACTGGTGCAGGCAGGGCCAGGGCTCCAGCATAGCCAGGGAGAGCCGGGCCAGAACTTGACTCAAACTTCCAGGGAAGGGTGACACCGCTGTTCGTCCAGCCTGGGGTCTGGAGGGCGTGGGTCTGGGCTGCTGGGGGCCGCCTTGCCAGTGTGAGGGGAGCCCATGCACAGGACGGCAGGTGAGGCCGGCAGGGATGGGGTCTGCTGACACTCTGGGGCTTTTAAGTGAATTATGTGAGGCAGCAAGTTCCCTTTAACTAGAGCCGGTTCAGGCCGAATGGCCTCACACTCCCGGACAATGTCCTGACTGGCACGGCCGTGGAACCCTCCACCTCCCCGCCCCCAGGGGATCACACGCAGCAGCTTGGGGGTGGGCCTCGGCACCTGTATTTCTTTCTTTTTTTTTTTTTAATTAATTAATTTATTTATTTTCGGCTGCGTTGGGTCTTTGTTGCTGCGCATGGGCTTTCTCTAGTTGCGGTGACCGGGGGCTACTCTTCACTGCAGTGTGTGGGCTTCTCATTGCGGTGGCTTCTCTTGTTGCAGAGCACAGGCTCTAGGCACACGGGCTTCAGTAGTTGCAGCACGCGGGCTCAGTAGTTGTGGCGCACGGGATTAGTTGCTCCGTGGCATGTCGGATCTTCCCGGACCAGGGCTCGAACCCGTGTCCCCTGCATTGGCAGGCAGATTCTTTTTTTTTTTTTAATTTTTAAAAAAAATTTATTTATTTATTTTTGGTTGTGTTGGGTCTTCGTTTCTGTGCGAGGGCTTTCTCTAGTTGCGGCAAGCGGGGGCCACTCTTCATCGCGGTGCACGGGCCCCTCACTATTGCGGCCTCTCTTGTTGCGGAGCACAGGCTCCAGACGCGCAGGCTCAGCAATTGTGGCTCACGGGCCCAGTTGCTCCGCGGCATGTGGGATCCTCCCAGACCAGGGCTCGAACCCGTGTCCCCTGCATTGGCAGGCAGATTCTTAACCACTGCTCCACCAGGGAAGTCCTTGGGCACCTGCATTTCATGAGGCTCCTGGGTGATCCTGGGTGGCTGGCAGGTTTGGGAACCACTGGCTCAGGTGTCCTGATTTTGGACACCCAGCTGGTTGGGCGCAGGGCCGTTCTGTTTTGTCTCAATAAAAAGTGTCCCAGACCCAAGAGAACAGGGTTGAGGTGACTGGTCCATGACTTTTTGATTATGTGTGTTTCCAATATTGGCGATTTGTTTTTCGTTGTGGGAATTTCCTGATGATGTGTGTGTGTGTGTGTTTGTGTGGTGTCATTATCGTCACAGTCGTCCCGGTGCCCGAGGCAGGGGCAGTAGGGGCTCTGAAGTCGGGTGGGAGGGATGGCACCCAGCAGCCCATCCACTCCTGCCTGTAGCTGGGCTGGAAGAGCCCTGAGAGCCCTGGGGCACTGGCTCAGACAGCTTTTCTCTCCTTTCCTCCTGATGCTCCACAGCCACCAGACCCAGGTTCTTAAGATGATGGGCCTCTCTGCGCTCTTCTTGAGGGGTGACCGTCCAGCCCTACTTACACACCTCTTATGATGGGGAGCTTACTCCACCCCAGCTCCCTGGCCCGACCCACCCCTACACGGGATTGACAAGAGACATATTCTCCCATGCTGAGCCAGAACCTGCCTCCCTGGATCCCACCCTCCCCCACTGGGTGTCTGCTCTCAGGCCCGGGTGTAGTGGGGGCTGGGGGCTGGGGACTCCCAGCCTCAGCAGGTAGGGGATGGGGTTCTGTCTGGAGGCCAGGTTGCAGCATCAGCTCAGACAGGACCCTGGGAGCAGGGCTGGGGCACAGCCTGGTCAGTCGTGAGCTGGCAGCAAGCCTGGGTGTGTGGGACAAACCTTCGTCCAGGGGTCGGCTCCCCGAGCTGCTGTCGGACCCGCAGGCTCCCTCTGGAGGGAGGTCTGGGCCTCTGGTCCCACCATCCTCAGGTTCACTACTCTTGGCTTCCGGCTCCGGGCTGGCTCGTGGTGAGGTTGGGGGGTGGGTGTCCTCCGACCTGTGGGTGTGGGAAGACACAGGTGTTGAGAGGGAGGGCCTCGGCCAGTTTCCTGCGGGAGAGCGTGGGGTATGGGCCCGCCCTTCTCCACTCCTTGCTCTGCACAGCTAAGCTGTCTGTGACATGCCTGCAGAAGCCCCTGTGTGGTCTCTGTGGCTGACCCCATTGGCTCCCCACCCAGTGGCCAGTATGGCCGAGTCAGCCTTCCATGGTGGATATTCACCCAGCCTCCCTTGCAGCTAAGACGTAGGCTTGTAACTGAATTTTAGCCCATGAGACTAAAGGCAAAATCTTCTGAGGAGCACCTGCATCCAGGAGGGCCGGGCAGGGGTCCTTGATTCCAACCCCAGCGCTGCCAGTAGGAACTGGCAGTGGGACTTGGGCTCCATTTTGCAGGTGGGTCACTGGAGCCGATGCCTGAGGTCCTCCCAGCTGTGACTGGGTTCTTGCGGTCGGGCCTCTGCGAGAGGGCAGGGACCCGGAAGCCACTGGCTTGGCCAGGAGCTCCTCTGGCCGCGTGCCGGCCAGGGGGACCACGGCAGCTGTCCCGGAGTAACTGGGACACGGGGAGAAGGCACTACAGAGAGCCTGAGCAGGTGTGGGCGCCCAGGGTTGGTCAGGTGAACTCACCACCCAGAGGACCATCTGCTGAGCCAAACAAGTGGGGGTCTGCAAGGTTGTACATGAGGCCCAGGGTGAGCCATCCGCCGCTTGCGGCCATTCAGCACCCCCTCCCCAGGGGTGACAGCGCCCCGATTGTCCCCGCCCCCAGCCACAGGCTGCTCACCTGCTCAGAGGAGGGCGTAGCACACAAATCAGCATAATCCCACCCCCAGCCACCATGATAGGCTAAGGGCTGCACAGGTAGTCAATGAGATGCAAGGAGCTGTAGGCTCGGGGAATTTCCCCGAAACAGAGGCAGCCTCTTCCCAACCGAGCAGGGGTGCCGTGGGGAGATGTGACAGTCACCTGTGACTCTTAGGGGGCCACCTAGAGACGCTGGGGGCTACGGATAGAGCCTAACAATGACGGCAATAGGAACGGATCCTTGGTAACATTATTAGAGTTGCTGGATCAGGCTCTGCCTGAAGCTAGAGCTAAGCCTAACCTTTTGTGTTTTATGAGCCAGTAACTCTGACTGATAAAGTCCTGCATTCAGGCTCCCCCAGTGCAAGCCGAGAATGGGAAGGTGCTTGGCAGTAATCAGTGTGAGACCCCCCTGGATGGGGATTCTTGGTTCAAAGAGAAACCGTGTGATTAGAGCTTAGGTCATATCATTTGAGGTCTACCTGGGCAGGTGACAGTCCCTCTCAATTCCAGAGGCTCAGACCACAGCCAAAACAAGAGAAGACACAGGGGTATAGGGTCATTGTCTCCAAGACTCAGGGGAGGAGGCGAGTAGCCTTTATGTGGCCCCAGAGGGCAGTACTTGACCAGGATGAAGCGGAGGGGGAGCAAAGATGAGAGAGAGTCAAAAGAAGGCAGTTTTAGCTCCCTTTGAGGAAAAACTTTCTCACAAGGACTGCTGACCAAGAATGGAATGGGCTGTGTTGGGAGGTGGTGAGCTTCCTGGCAGAGGAGGTATGTAAGCAGATAAGGGACTTTAATGGGTGGAATTTTGAATAGAGTCAGACTGGGCGATGTCTAAGTCTTCCCACTGTGAGGAATTAATTTTTTCCCTAAGTTATTTAAGGGCTTCAACAGGCAAAATGAGATGGGGGGACAGCCCTTATTCAAAGTTTCCTAGCAGAGGCTGGGCCTCCCCTCCCTGCATCCCCTCAGCCACTGGAGTCTCAGAAGCCGGGTCCAAGAGCGACTTCCTGCGTCAACACAACAGTAGATCTTTCAGCATGCTCGCTAGGCGCCAGGCACTGTTCTAGGGCTTTGAACATTTCCTCACAACAACCCCACGCGGTAGGTACCATCGTTCCCCCCCATTTTGCCAGAGTAACTGGCTCAAGCCGCACAGCTCGGAAATGCAGGAGCTGGGTTTACACTCCGGCCCCTGGCTCCAGGCCCGCATCTCAGGGGCCCCGCCAGGTGCAGGGGAAGCTTGCAAGGCAAGCTTGGAATGGCCCAGCCCAGCTGCTGTCCTCGTTAGGTGACCACAGGTCACATGCAACGAAGTGGGGAAGAGGAAGCCGGCGAGGACAGAGTTCGGAGAGTGGGACGGATGAGGGCACACTTTGGAATTCTCCAAGTGCAACGGGGCTGCAGAGAAACAGAGTGGGGTGTTACTCTCGTCCAACAACTGGTCTCTGACGGCCTGTATCGCCGCCCCTCTCTCCGCTGGGTCCATCTGCAGGATCGTTCGCGCGCAGGATCGTTCGCGCGCCACACGGATGAGCTGTGATATCTCCACCTTGAAACAAACGAAACCACCCTCCCGCCATACGGCCCCTCCACCCGCTTCTCTGCCTGCTCTGTTCACATCTTGTCACCCGGCAGCGCCACACTGCCGGGCCTGCAGAGGCAGGGCGGACCCCACATCGCTCCCTCACTGGGCGCCTCCTTCCCTCGGCTTCCGGGAGACGCTCAACCTCCCCTGCACCCTTTCTTGTCTACTCTGCTCGTTCCTCCTCTTCATCCTGACCCCTAACCCCAGCGGCCCTCGGGCCCCACCCGAGGACCTCTTCTCTTCTTCGCGTGCCCTCCCTCTGTAAGGTCTCAGCCAGTGCTGTGGCTTCAAGCACCAGTGGCTTCCAAGTCTGCCTCTAGCTCTGGCTTCTCAGATCTGGTTTCCCAGTGAGCTCCCCAGCGCGGCCGCTGCCTTGGCGTCTCCGCCTGGAGGCCCCACAGGATCTCCGGCGCCTCCTTGCCTTCCTCCCTTTGCCCCTCCTGCTGCCCCCCATCCCCGTGTGAAGCGCCGTCACCCACTTGGCCACCCAAACAGTGTCCGTTGGGCTTGGCCACCTGGAGGTCATACGCAGGGCCTGGTCCGGGGGGGCCGCGGCAACGGTGCTGGGCAGAGGGCGGCAGTATAGGTGCTATTCTGTGGCACCTACAATGCCTGGGTCCGTGCAGGCGGGGGTGGGCGGGGAGAGGGGTGCAGTCCCTGCCCTCAGGGGTCCTCTGGGTGGAGACACGGGGCCATCAGGCAGGGAGAGCAGAGACAGCCCTCATTCTTCAGGGCCGTGCCCGCCGGACGCAGGGCTGGACCTCCCCCAGACGAGGAGGGCGCTGGGGGTGCAGAGCGGGGCGGGCGGCCTGAAGGAGGCAGGACCTGGGGTTGAGCAGAATGAAAGAGGCCTGGGCGGAAGAAGAGAGGTGGCGGGTGTTTGGGGACAGACGGGGGCAGCAGGGCCAGGGTAGAGGGCTCGCAGAGCAGACCAGAGAGCGGGTGAGCTGGCCCTGACCTGGCACCCTGCTCTGGGCTGGGCCTTGGTGTGCTCTTCTGGGCAACTCTCCTCCCTGGGCTCTGAGGTTGCTGCTTCTCAGAGTACGAAAAGATTATGTCACAGAGGTGTTGGGGGCAGGACGGTGATCCGGACCCGGGTCTACGCCCTGCCCAGCCCGACCTCCCCACGGCCCACTCCCTGCTTCACAGGCCCTGGAAGGCCCCACCGAGCTTCATACTACAGGTGGTGGAAGCATGTGTTAGGCTGACCCAGATGGAATTGCTGACTTTTCCTGCTTTTGACCTGCAAAAGGCCACTTGAGAGTGGTTCCGGCTAAGAGGACACGTCTGTGTAATATTTCTTGATTGACTGACTGCAAACCCTCACTGCAGTAGTTTGGGAAAGGCTTTGTTGGAATAGTCCGGCCTTAGAAATCTGACAGCTTTTGGCCCTGGGACCGGACCACAGGGCCCAGTGGTTTAATGAGGGTTTCCCGTAAGAACGAGATCCCTGGGGTTGGCTCTGGGGAGGAGATGGAGTGACCTGGGGGCAGGTGGAGGTCACCTGTGGCCCCCCCTGGGTGGGCGTAGTGCTGTGGCCCCCCTGACTTGCAGCTCCAGCTTCTTTGAATGCTCCAGCCCCAAAGTCACAGAGAGGGCCCTGTAACCTGATAAGTATGTGTCTCTTTCCACCCACCCCCAGGCCATCAGCACTTGCTGTCATGGCCAGTTTCTGGAAAACAGCTCTGACCCTGCTTCAAAGCCTTCTGTGTCTTCCCATGGCCGACCAGAGAAGTCCAGATCCCCCCATGTTCCAGCCGCTCCCCAAGGGAGTTTCCGCAAGGGATGAAGCTGAGATCTGGAGGAGGAAAGGATATATTTTGTTCCAGAGGGTCCCACAGGTGGCGAGAAGTCCCCCTGCCCGCCTCCACTTCTGCCCACTCTACTGTGGCTGCCAAAGGGAGCAGAGGTCAGCTCTGACCCCCTCCATCTTCCCTGCAAAATGCTTCAGTGGCTCCCTGTGGCCAAGAGAAAGAACGCCAGTGTCCTTAACACAACCTCGAGGGTCCTGCACGGTCCGACCCGGCCCAGCCCTCCAGCTCATGGCTGCTGATGCCCCCTGGGCATGGCAGAGCCAGACCCACTGACCCTCCGGCGCGTTGCCCTCTGGGTCCTTGCATGTGATGACCACGGCCAGCACCTTACTGTGTGCCAGACGCTGCTCTGAGTGTTTTTTTCCCCTTATATATACAGATTTAATTTTTAAAAATTGAAGTATAGTTAATGTACGTTATGTTTCAAGTGTACCGTAAAGTGACTCAGTTATACGTGTGTGTATGTGTATGTATATTACATACACACACATATTCTTTTTCAGATTCTTTTCCCGCATAGGTTACTACAAGATACTGAGTAGAGTTCCCTGTGCTCTACAGTAGGTCCCTGTTGTTTACCTGTTTATTTTATAGACAGTATGTATGCTCTGAGTGTTTTAATGAAAAAACTCATCTATTCCTCCCAGCAGCCCTAAGAAAAACTTACTCTCATTCCTGCCATTTCACAGATGAGAAAACTGACGTCCAGAGCTGGGGGAACTTGCTGAGACCACACAGACCCCTCGAGCTGCAGTGTGCACTCATCCCGAGCTAGCTGTGCCTGGAAAACCCCGCTGGTCCTTCAACCACCCACCTGCCGGGTCCCCGACACAAATGTCGCTTCCTTTCCGAACTTGCCTCCCTACCTGGAAGCCCCGAGCTCCCGTGGTCTCCAGCGGCTGTTGTGCTGTGTTTCCCCCATCAGACGGCGTTTCCTGGAGGGCAGCCGGCACAGGACAGAGTGGCCCGTCAAGGTTTGTTGAACGATGAACGCGGGAACGGATGAATGACACCATTGGCGGCAGTTCAGGTGACTAGCGGGAGGGCAGGTCAGGCGAGGACAAGCCCAGCGCCCGGGGGGGGGGGGTGGGGATTCCAGCTCCTCCCGTCCCTCTGCTCTTGGATTGTTCCAGAAAGACAGTCAGGAGAGCACTGGCTTTGGAGCCACAGACCGGGGGCGAGTCCTAGCCCCATCACTGCCGAGTCCCATGGATGGGGGCTGACAGAGGGGTGGACCCTCCAGGTGAGACGGGGAGGAGGACCTTCCCAAACTGCAGGCATTTTGGGTCACTGGCCCTATTGTTGACTAATACAGATTTCCTTTCATAGGAAACATTATCACCAAGAGTAAAAAGCCAGTGTCTCTTGCCATAAATAGAAGGTAACCAGAAAAACAAAGACAACAAAACAGCCAGTTCTAGCTAGATCCTGTTTTCAGGCTGTTCTTTCTTTGTTAAAAAGAGAGGTTGGCTAAGGGGAGTTACAGATTCACCAGGTCAGTCCAGGACCTGAGACAACCAGGACTGCAAAGGCCGGCAGAGGCCCTCGCTGGCCTGCGACCCCACGTCCACCCCCTGCCCACCTCGGGCCACTCTCCTCTGGGGGCACGGCGGGGCTGGGGGAACTTCTGGGGCCTGCAGAGATGCCTGTCACCCCACAGGCATAGCGGAGCACCTCCCTCTCAGCTCCAGGCCCTCCTGGGGGAGAGGCGGGCCCGTGGCTGCCCACTGTCCCCTCGTGCCCTCACGCCCGGACAGACCGCGTCCTCGTGCCAGCAGGGCGTTCCCTCCAGCTGCGTGCCGCCCTGAGTCCCGAGTGAGGCTCCCTCTGACGCCTTCTTCCTGCTGGAGCCCGGCGGCCAACACGATCTGACAAGGGCCAGATGTTCCCCTCTACTCCTTCCAGTCCTGGCCGCTCACGCCCAGCTCCGGGCCTCCGACGGACAGAGCCTCCCTTGGTTCTGCGATGCAAAGAGGGGGGTTCTCAGGAGCTGCCTAATCTGGGTTCCACCCCGCAGGACCGTGGCTTTGCGGTGTGACGCTCCACAACTGCCCCTGCCCCCCGGCCTCCATCTGAATCCTCTGTTCATTCACCAGTAAACACTGATGGGCCCTGGGGTCCCATGAAGATGAAATGAAATAACGGTACTTTTAAACACGGGGAGCTCCTGCCTCCGTTTAGTATTCAAGGGGATTTTAGGTGGCACTCGGGTGAACAGGTGTGTGTGTGGGTGTGTGTGTTTTAAACAGTTAAGTATTTAGTATAATGTGTACTAAAGACAATTAATGAACCATTCTAGTTTCATGTTTATGACAGTGATAAAACTTCCTTTTAAATTAAGTAAAAAGAGTGAGATGATTTAAGGAAAAATAGTAACTAAAGGATAACAATACAGGTGCTCTGCAGGTATGGGAAAAGATGACACAGCTCCTAGGAGAGTGTCTGAAATTTGGCAAATGCTTGGACAGCAGCACATCATAAGCTGTGGGCACTGTCGGAGCCAAGCTCTTGCCCTGTCCCTCAGCCCCTCGTTCTGTCCCCCGCACAGCAGAGGACCCCACCGCTAACATACTGACACCCTCTTTTTATAACGGATATTTTGGAACATTCCTGTGCTATCCCTAAATGAGCTAATAGACCCTGTCTTTACATATACTTTGAAGAAATTAATGTGATGCCTTGTGATTTAAAGACGAGAGAAAGGAATTTTATAACATACATTTCAATAAGTAAATGCTCAGATATAAAGAAAATTTCAGATGCTTAAAACTATAATGGCTAAGTTTGAATTTGAGAGAGGCAAGGTAATGTTCAGTGGAATGTTGTTGACACTCTTTCCCTATAGTTGACATTTTGAAATAAGGACTAGGAAAAGATATTCAGATAGATGGATGGAGGGACAGATGGACAGACAGATAGACAGATATGCAGACTCCCTGGGACACAGAGTAATGAATGCCAGTGGACACAGGAACTCCTTACCAGCTGGTTAAGCTTCACAAATGTTGCTATCTTCTGTGATATGGTTATGCAATGATGAGGCACCCTTGGAAAATTCCAAACAAATCAAAGTATAACCTTCCCTCAACTCACACAGCATTGCATTCTTGCAAAATTCTTTGTATATTAAACCTGTGCAAAAAAACTGTGTTTGTATGGAAAGCAGACTTAGGACCTAGGCTCAGATAATTGCAGTGAAAGCAAGTTTTTCGCAGAACGAACACACAGCAGGGCATTTGGAAGTCATGTGGGGTGCAAGGCAATCCTGGTGGGTTGTACAGGGCCTACCTGGAGGCCTGTATCCCTGGAATCCACCCCCAAGTGCTGGGAACACCGTCCTCCTAGCCACTGAAACAAACAGTCCCTCCCCACAAATTTCCAGAATGTCTCTGGGGGAGATATTGCTCCCATGGAGACACCTTGTCCTCACCACATTCACAGGCTGCAGGAATTAGGGTGTGGGATCTCGGGGGTCATTCCTAGAAATTCTGCCCACCCCCACGGTAGCCATGGTGCTGCCACAGCAAGACAGACACTTCATTGGAAAGAAAGGAGAAGTGAGTTGTTCAAGGCTGTACCCAAGCCAGGGGTTCATGGTTGCAACAACAGAAACCATCATTGAAGCAGGAAAGGAATTGGTGGGCAGGACACCCAGGAGCTAACAGAGTCGATCGGCAGCTTGGAGGGCCAGGCTTGGGCAGAAAGCAAGGGAGGGCAGACCCAGCTGGTGCAGGAGCAGAATTTCTAGGAATGACCCCCAAGATCCCACACCCTAATTCCTGCAGCCTGTGAATGTGGTGAGGTATCACTCCTGGGATAGTGTTATGTTATATGGGACAGCTGACCTTAAGCTGTGTCACCTCATCACACGTGTCCCTTTAAAAGCAGAGAAATTTCTTGGCTGGTGCAGAAGAGGAAGTTAGGGAGATGTGAAGTGTGAGAAGGACTTGGGTCGTTGCTGGCTGGAGGATGAACAGGGACACAGGAGATGGCATGTAGAGAGCGACCGTTGCTGACAGTCAGCAAGGGATGGGGATCTCAGTCCTACAACCACAAGGATCTGAATTCTTTCAACCCCCAGGTGAGCTTGGAAACAGATTCTTCCCCTCAGCCCAAGGTCAACAGCACCTTAATTTCAGCCTCGTGGGAGCCTAGGCAGAGAACCCGGGCGAGCCTGCCTGGACTTCTGGCCTGCGGAATGTGAGATCATAAGTGGATGTTGTTTTGAATGCCTGCATTTGTGGTAATTTGTTATGGTTGCATAGGAACCAAATACAGCAACCCAAACAATCACACCCCATCTGTCTTGTTGGCACAATCTCAATTATTCCATCAGGCGCTGAGTGGCCAAGTGCTTCCAGACAGGAGATCTGATTGGTTTAAGCTGATCATGATTATTCCTTCCTTTTGCCAAGGATTGGTTTAGGAACAAGCATGTGATGTGATCCTGGCCAATGAGAGATGAAGGGAGGTCTTCCAGGAGGGTCTCTGGGAGCAGAGAAGTTGAAGAAGGAAGTTATTTTTCTGTCTCTGGATGTGGCAGTGATGCCTGGGCCATGGCGACTATCTTGTGACCATGAGGGGCCTTTGCCGATAGGCCAAGATGACAGGCTAAGAGTCGAAAGATGGAGAATTGGGTCCTTGCAAACATCACTGAGCTGCTGTCCCCTGGACTTCTCATGCAGGATTATCAATGTCCCTGTGGTTTAAGCCATTGTGAGTTGAGTTTTCTGTTACTTGCAGCCTAAAGCACTGTCACTGATAAACACTTCACAGCACTGCTTGGGGGTTAAATGAGGTTGTGTACGTGAAGTCGTTAGTGCAGTGCATCATGACCACAGGTGCACAGAAACGCTGGCCTCTGTTCCCTCCTGCCTCAACCTCTGGTTGAGTCAGGGTTCAACCAGAGAAGTGGGGCCAGTAGGGGATGCCCATCTACATCCACATCTGTAGCTACAGTGCTGTCTCAAGAGCTTTGTAACCAGGAAGTGGCCTCTGTGCTTGTGGGGCCAGCTCAGCGAGTCTGAAATCCAGAGGCAGGGGAGCGCACAGGCGGGCTAGACCCTTGGGCACAGCAGAAACTGTGTCCACAGGTGGAACCTCTTGGTTTCAGGGAAGCCCTCAGCCTTGCTTTAAGGTCTATCGAGTGATTAAATGGGGCTCACCCAGATTAACCAGGATCATCTCCCTTACTCAGAGTCAACTGGTTAAAGACTTTAATTCATATGCAAAATGCCTCAAGGTTAGTGCTTTAATGACTTGGGCTGGAACCAAGTAACTCAGCAAGGTGACCCAGCCGGAGACCATCACACCCCTGGATTCAGCTTTTTCTGAAGTGGATAGAACACGTTACTCTCATTTGCTTCCCTCTCTGCATTCAACCCTCTGACACCCAGTGGCCCCCGAGCTTTGGGGAGCTGCAGGGCAGACGGGACATGCAGGGCCTGGCCAGGGCTGGCCAGGAGTGAGGTCACCAGGCAGCCAGAGGTCCTGGAGGTCCTGGAGGCTCGCACTCCGCTGCCTTTGCTGTGTGGCGTTTCCTGAGTGAAGGCTCGCAGGAAACAGAGACGGGTGTGTGAAAACAAAAGAACAACAGTAGGAAGAAGAGCTTGAGGGGGGGGCCTTGGAGGAAGAGCCGAAAATAAATCCTGAAGAGGGGAGTGTGCAGACAGGCCTCGGGGCCTGGGAAGCCTTTTTGACTGTTCCTCGTTTCTGGTCCCTACCTTAATGCGGGGCACCGCCTCTACTGGGGGGTGGGGGCAAGGGGGTGTCTGAGCAGACCCCCCCACAGTCCGAGCTGCTAATTTGGCTCCGCAGTTCATCCCACAGATGAATTGTGTGCTGGAGACACTGTGCTTAGCAGAACGGCCCGACCTCCTGGAGCCTCCCTTCCCCTGGGCGACACGGACCCCGGTGAAGTCACAACAAAAATAAATGGAGGATGGAAAGGCCAGGGGCTGTGAGAGATGACAGGGGAGCAGGCTGGCCGGGCCGGGGCCTCTGAAGATGTCGTGGGGTGTAGCCAAGACAGCTGGGTGGATGCGAATTAGTCAGGAGCTGGCTGGGAGCAGTCGGGGAACCCTGTGCCCGAAGTGGACCAGGGAGGGGTTTGGGGTTCAAGGAGCAGAGAGGTCAGCATGGCTGGAGGGGTGCACAGCAGGCAGAGTGGAGGAAGCTGGGGCCGGAGTGGGGGCCCCATCTCTCAGGGCCACGGTCATGGCAAGGAGGCCCTCAGCCCAGGTATCTCAGGATGTGACTGTATTACTGTATTTGGAGACAGGGCCTTCAAAGAGGTGATTAAGTAAAAATGAGGTCCTAGGGTGGCCCTCATCCAATGTGACTGATCTCCTTGTAAGGAGAGGAGGTTAGGACAGAGATGTGCACGGAGGAATGACTGTGTGAGGACGCAGGGAAGAGACGGCCATCTCCAGGCCAAGGAGAGAGGCCTCAGGGGAAACCAGTGCTGCCCACACCTTGATCTTGGACTTCCGGCCTCCAGAACTGCGAGACGGTGCACATCTGTGGTTGATGCCGCCCAGACCATGGTATTTGTCACGCAGCCCGAGCTGACTAATACACTGCCACTAACACACTGTAGCAAAGCAGCCACCTCCACCATGCCCTCCCCTTATTCATCCCGTGTACTGTCACCTGTTGGTCAGCGGTCTCCCCCCAGGACGTCAGCCCCATGAGGGCAGGGACTTTGCCTCGTTCATGGCTGTTTCCCTTGGACCCAGGGCAGCACGGCAGTCTGGGCACATGACAAAATGTGGTTGGATAAAGAACAGTCAGTGGTTAATTCTGACAGAAAATTGTGAAGAGACCCCACGGAGAATCTCTGTCCCCTCCCCGCTTCAGGGTCTCTGATGTCAGTGGCTCCAGCCTTCTCTAAGTCACCTCTGTCCTCTCAGGAGGATTCAGGGCAGGTGATGGGAGCCTCAGGCGTTGCCCATGGTCCGTGCACCTGCCCGGTCAGGAGGAAACACCTGCCTTTCTGGGCCAGGCCCTCTGCTTGGCAATGGCCGCAGAGGCAGAAAGGAGGGGCATTGGGCACCGTTGCTGCCCACAGGAGCTCCCAGTCGAGAGGGACTGCTGTTCTTTGCAGAAGCCACCTCCCCTTCAATCCATCCATGAGACCCAGGTCCGGTGAACCAGAGTGGCAGTGATTGGTCCAGAGTAGTCACATGACCTCCCCCCCCAACCTAGCCAGTCAGCATATTCCAACATCCCTGGTACCACTGATTGGTTCAGGGATGGGCGTGACCCATGTCAGGATAATCAAGAGTTAATCTAAGGATTTTCTTGGAACTACTGGGAAAGAAATGCTCATTCTATTGGGTTACCCCAATAGAAGGATTGGTGCTAATCCTGGGCTCAGAGGCCCAAACATCCACTTTTTCATCTTCCCTTTGCTTGGTGCCACACTTCTAAGGGGAAGGTCACGAGGTGGAGTTCTCACTTCTAAGGGGATTCTTGGATTCTCACTTCTAAGGGGAAGGTCACGAGGTGGAGTTTGTTGTTCTTGTCTCATGGCATCCTCCTTCTGTCTCCTGATAACAGCCCCCACTTTGCTTTCAGGAACTGTCCCGCCCCCTACCCATCCTAGCATCCGCCTCTCCCAGGCCACAGGGCTGAGTGTGCGTCCTAGCCCTGGCTGGCTGGCGTATCCTAGCGCCCTGGCCACGGTGATGGCCTAGAGGTGGCCTGTCACCCAGGCTGGGCTGGGCGGCGTGCTTCCCTGAGACTTTATCTGCAGGTGCTGGGACGCAGTATGCCGGTCACTGAACTTGGAAAGTTACGGATCTGGGGTCACCGCAGCCTGTCCCCTCCCGTGTGCAGCAGGAGCGCGTGAAACCAAGCAGGGACAAGCAGAGATGCGGGGTGGATGGACAGAGCTGGTGGCACGGGATTTAACGTCTGCTCCCTGCAGGTAAGCGCCGACTGATGACAATGAAGTTGGTGGATTACTTACTACGTGCCGGGCACACGTCGAAGTGCTTTTTACACGTTATCTCATTTAAGTCTTACCTATGACGTAGGCACTAAAATTAACCTCATTTTCCAGATGAGCAAACGGAGGCAAAAACAGGTAGAGTCAGAGCCTCTCAAGAAGTGTCAAGGCACCAAAGAAGATGGACAAAGCAGGCAGTGGCCAAAGGCGACTGACTGGTCTGGCACTTGAGGCCACCCCGGGTCCTGTGCGGCTGCCCCTGACCTGGGAAACCGATATCGTGGTCCTCTTGTCACCTGTCTGTGTGCCTGAGGCCACCCACCTGGCTTGGAACTGGGAAAGCAGGGCTCGCGAACGTAGGGTCTCAGGGCATCCCCAACTAACCTCGAAGGCGCAGAGCCGAGGCCTGTTCCCGAGCCCCGAGGGAAGCAGCACGAGAGCCCAGGACTCTTGGGCCCTTGAGGACGGGGTCCAGCCTGGGCTATACCCTGACTGCCTGAGTGACCTTGGCCAGATCACCTCAGAGAGGGACTCTATCCACCGAACAACTCAACAGGTGGTCCCCGGCCTCCCCCGCCCACTCACTGCCTGCACTCATTCCCCGGCTCCGCTGCCCTCTGGGGCCCCGTCCTGGCTGTTGGGCTCACACGGACGTGCACTTGTGGTTTCTGGGCAGGCCTTGCTTTTCTGGAGAGAAACGAACAGATGTCCTGTACTTTCTTCCTTTAATAGCGTTGTGGAGGCCACGTGTCCGAGGGACATGGCAAAGACTCATCACAGAGCCCGCCCCGGGCTTCTGGTCAGGAGCAGACAATGAAACCCAAAGCCCAGTGTGTTCCAAGCAGTGTTAGTTGAGTTCCTGTAACTTCGGCTGAAGGGCATCCCTAACTGATGACCCCACCACTAGAGATGTCTTCCCAGCTGCCCCTGGCAGGTCATCTTCACGCAGGTGTGGTGTGACCGCCCACGTGCCATGCTGGCCGTAGTGGGTAACCTGTGGCCAGTGGAGCGAGAGGTGTCGGGGGTGCAGCGAGAAATTGTAGGTGGGACTTGAGTTTAGGTCCAGGCGGTGTGGCTTCTTAGCAAACTCCGGCTGCAATTTCAGGGTGATGTAGCAGGGGGATAAAAGGTCCGGTAACCCCCCATCGAAGGCTTCCTGTGTCCCGGCCGGACCCTGAGGACGCAGGAGGAACCACAGTCACCTGACACCCCCCTCCTCAGCCTGTATGCAGTGGGATCCTTTGCTGAACTGGGCTCCTGGGGGTCCCTGACTGTGAACGCGACCAGGTAAGATTCTCGAGGCACGGTGCTCACTCCCACTGACCCCTGAGGTCCTGGCTCACCATCCAGCCGGCAGCGCATAACGCGCCCACGAGTGCCACATCGGAGTGCTCTGTTAACGCTAGGGTGAAAGCCACTCGTGTTTGCTCTCCCCAGCCCAGCGCGAGGTGAGGACACCAAGGCTGGCTCTGGGTGACCCCTTGCTGGCTCCTCCCCCCAGAGGTAGGTCCCCATTGCCAACCTGGCTGCTGCCTGGGGCTCTAATGCCTGTTTCACCCTGCAAATCCTAAGGTGCTGTCCCTGAGGAAGGCTCTGACCTAGAACGGAGAATGGCAGGTTGAGGCTCTGCCCAGCTCCAGGTAAGGCCTCCAGGTGTGGGGCTGGTGGTCCATCCCTTCTCAGGCGCTGGACCCAGAAATGGTCTCCTCACCAGCCTCCTTGCCTCTCACCTCCCCTCCTGCCCATTTGTCCTTCACAGGCAGCCTGAAGGGTCGCTCTGAAGCTCAAAGTGATCACTTCACTTCTGTTTCAAGCCCTTCTCTGTCTCCCTCGTTCTCTGGGGTGAAGGCCTCGTGCCTCAGCCTGGTGCTCAGGGCCCTTCGCCATCCTCGCCTGCCCTTCCAGCTTCCTTTCCTGCCACTTTCCACCTCAAACCCGCCAGCCACAATACGTCTCCCTGTTCCCAAGAGGCACCAAGGCCTTCACACCTCCAAACCTTTGCACTCACAGCAACCTGAATCTGCGATACCTCAGAAAACTCCTACTTATCCTTCAACACCCAGCTCAGATGACGGCATTCCCCCAAGAGATGCCCTAGCCAGCGTCACTCACGCTGGGGTCAGGGTCCTGTGCTTGCCCACACTCTGCAATTCCGGTAGGACCCTGACACTCAGCTGACACTGTCCACTCCTTGTGGTGGTCTCCACACACACAGGGTTCTCTGGGGCCAGACTCTGTTCATATCAACAACACCAACCACCACTACCATTACTATTTATGGGTGGTACTGTGATAAGGGATAAATAAAATAATAATCTCCAGCATTCGTCAAGAGTTTTCTCAAGGCTAAGTGTTATTCTAGGTGCTTTGTACATATTAGCACTTTATCTTCAAATTCCCTATGAGGTGAATATAATAATCATTATTATACTTGTCACCCTCATTTTACAGATGAGGAAAAGGAGGCTCACAGAAGCAAGAATGACTGAGACATGGGCTTCCTTGGTGGCGCAGTGGTTAAGAATCCACCTGCCAATGCAGGCGACATGGGTTCGAGCCCTGGTATGGGAAGATCCCACATGCCACGGAGCAGCTAAGCCCGTGCGCCACAACTACTGAGCCCGCGCTCTAGAGCCCCCAAGCCACAGCTACTGAGCCCACGTGCCACAATTACTGAAGCCCGCGTGCCTACAGCCCGTGCTTGGCAACAAGAAAAGCCACTGCAATGAGAAGCCCGCACACCGCAACAAAGAGTAGCCCCCGCTCGCCGCAACTAGAGAAAGCCCGCACGCAGCAACGAAGACCCAACGCAGCCAGAAACAATAAATAAATAAATAAATTTATTTAAAAAAAAAAAAAAAATGACTGAGGCAGGTCAGAGCCCAGAGCTGCCCACTCAGCCTGCACCTCCCTGCCCCCACATCACTGAACACACACGTCCAGAGCAACGGGGCCCCAGCCCACTTCACAGATGAGGTAACTGAGGCACAGGGGGAGGGGCCAGCTCAAGGTCCCACCGTAAAGATCTGGAAAAGCTGGGATTCAAGCCCAGGTTGGGCTGGGCCTCCCGAGCCTGGGCCTCCACCCACTGAGCCCTGCTCTGCATCTCAACGGCCCCCGGGTGGGCCTGCAGCAGGTGCTGGGCCAGCAGTGTCCCTTTGTGAGCCCGGGGTATTGTTCCCTGCACAAAGGCCTCAATTCCCACTAGCGGCCACCCACACACTCACTTCTAAGGATAATGGAATCCGCAGCCAGCCGCCCCCCAGCTCCAGATGGCGCCCCCCGCCCGTCTGCTTCCCTCCTGACCCACTGACTGCGCCCACCCCCCATCAGGCCGGGCTGCTGCACTGGGGCGGAAGAAAGGAGGTGGCCCTCCAAGGCCTCATCTTTGTGTCCTCAGCATGGTGGCCGGCCCAGTGAGCTGCCCTACGCCTCCCTCTCCCCCACCCCATCCATCCCAGCCTTTTCATCCTTCCCGGACGACAACAAAGCCACAGAGGCGGCCCCTCCTCTGGCTCCAGCTGAGCTAGGTTTTCTGTCTTCTGGGCGTTGGAGGCCAGCCCCTGCCCAGCAGTGCTGGCCACAGGCAGCTGCCCAGGCGTCTTAAAGGCCCAGCTTCTCCTCCGTGGCGCAGAGCAAGGGGCGGCAGGGCAGAGAAATGGCTGAGACACGGGGCTTCAAGAGAATCTAGTCACCGGGTGGACGATGGTTCCCCTCGAAGCAGGATCAGGCCATTGGACCACTCGGGGCTCGCCTGGTGCTGGACTCCTGCACGCCCACGCCCATTCTTCCAAGACGTTTTTGAGGCTGCATCCATCCATATCTTGTTGGTCCGTTTACTTGTTCATTCACCATCCTACTGGGAGCCCTGGGCTGGGTGCTGGGCCAAACAACGTCAAGACATCGTGCTTCCCTAGGAGGGCTCACGGGCTGGGCCAGGAGGCCAGTAATAAGGATCCTTTTGGCCCATCCTCCCAGCAAGTTCTGAAGCACTGAGACAGGCAAGGTTGGTGAGGGTGCAGAGTGCCCCCAACTACCCCAAAGCGTTCAGCAGCCTGGGAGAGCTGACTTTGAGACAAGCCTGTCCTGCATTTAAGCAGGCTTCCTTCCGGGGCCTCCACTCAAGAGATTCTCCAGTTGCCACAGGTGGGCTGTTCCCGAGACAAGAAAGGGGATTTGGGCTGTGAGTTCCCGAGAGGAGCAAAGGCAGGGGTGTGTGTTGTTTAACACGTCTGGAATATGTGCTCCCGTGATTCTCCTGGGAGGATCTCAGTCTCAGAGTTCGACAGGGTTGGCTGTGGGTTTGTATATGTTTGGTGGGTAAGTGACTAAAGTTTGGTCAATCGGAGCATCCAATCATCCTGGCCCCCTGATGGGTTCTGGGATGAACATGTTTCCAAGTTGGTCCATTGAGGCTCAGCCTGGCACTCCAGTGGGATAGCTCAGACAAGAGATGACCTGTCGAGATGTAAGTGCCCCAGAGGCTACCAGGGGAGAGAACTTGCCTGCGAGTGAAGCAGAGCTTCCATATCCTGGTGACATTGTTTGAGTACCTGGATCCAGCCATGCCTGAAGCTGGACATGCTTAAACTTTACTGAGAGCCAGCTTCTTTTTTAAGCAAGTCAGTTTGAGTCAGGCTTTCTGGCACTCATCTAAGAGACCTGGCTGATAGGAAGAAAGAGAAAACAGAGGAGAGAAAGGTAGAGAGGGTTTGGGTGTAGTTTGGGAGAAGTGACAGGGAAACACTCTAGATGGATGGGGGCGGAGGTTAAATGACACTGTATGAATCGTGATGTTAAATATTCCATATGAAACTATTTGCATCAGTGCAACGTAATCCGCGTCTTCCCCTCTGCATCATCTGTCAGGGTTACCATGCTCACAAATGTGCTGGGAGGAGGGACTGTCTTGTGGGATTTGGAGGAGCTGAGTCTGCCATCTGGGACGAGGTGGACCCAGGAGACCAGCCGTGGGAAGCAGAAGCTGATGGGGTTGTGGTGGACCGGGTAATCCTCCGCAGACTGGGCTGGCTGGGTGAGCCCAGGGTCTTTGCCCAGCTCCAGGAGGCTGCAGATCACGTTGACACGTGGAATGCTTGTATCTGATCCAGGACTCCCATGGTTCTGAAAGCAGCAGTTGCTCTCTTGGGGCCCCTCTGCACAAAGCATGTTTGTCCCAACATGCGTGTTCATGGCCTGTTCCATTCGGGCCCAGGAGACCCTCAGAGGGCAGTGGGCATGCCTGTACCAGTTCTGTGTACCCAGGTATCCGCACAGGACTTTGTCCATAGAAGGTGCTTAGAAAATGTGGAACGAATACATGAGTGTCTCCAATGGCTTAAATACTTACTGTCTATTCTCTTAGGTTCCTGGTCAGGATGGCGGATTGAGGTGCTACGGGAAGCTCTCTTTCTGTCTACAAACACACAGAAGTGCTGGATAGAATATAACCATTTAAAAGAATCCAGAGTCAAGGTCAAAAACAAAAAGGTAAGATGCCCAGCTTGTGTGGGGAGCAGGAGATGGAGCTGAATTGCCCTTGAGGGGTCAGGACTTGGGTTCTGAGGCCCAAGTGGGGAAGGGGCAGGAGGCCCTGCATGAAGCCCAGGGTCGTCCAGGGCCGTCTCATCCACAGACAGAGGCGAGAAAAACCCTGCTGACTGACCTTGGGATGTTATCCTAAGGTGTGGAGCTCAACTTCTCCCCACCTGTGTAGTGAGAAACTTTGAGCTAAGAAACGCATTTAGAAACCAGCCCAGAATCAGGCCCTGGTGGAGGCAGAGGGCGAGCTCCATGACCCTGGAGATCAGGGGGACCCTCCAGGATCCTGGCTTCTGCCAAAGGTAGGCTCATGGGCAGCAACCACAGAGCACACTGGGAACTCATCATCACGACGGGAAGAGCTGGGCGAGCTCGGGGTTACAGCAACCCCAAAGAGACGCGACAGAAGGAGGTTTACCTGAGAAACAGGGAAAGGACTGGGTAGAACCCACAACAAAGGCCTGAGTGGGAGGGAAAAGGAGGTGCAGGTTTGAGAAAGAACTAAATAGAAGTCTGAGCAATGAGGAAGAGAGTTGCTGAGATTTCCCTTGAGGAGGTGGCAGAGAAGGGGAAGGAGGTTTGATTTGGAGTTGGGAAGCTCAGCTGAGTTCTGGATCCATCAAGCTTGGCTACGTGACTAGTGTTCTCAACTGTTCTATCCCCTTCCCTTTCCTTTCTCCAAAGAGGGAGAGCTTTGGGGGCAAGTCAGCCCACAAACCTGCAAGCTCCGACTACAGAAAACGGGGAGAGGAGGTTTGCTTCTGGGGCTGGACGAGGTTTAAGGACAGGGAAACAAGTGACAACCATCACCTAATCACCGTGTGAAGGTCACTCTCTGGTCCGTGGTTTCCTCATTCACTGGGCATCTCCTTTGGAGCCTCTGCAATATCTGCTCCCTTTTTCCTTCCTAAGAGAGCCTCAGGTTTGGTTGCGGCATCAATATCACCAGACTCTCTTGCAGGCAGGGGCGGCCACGTGACGCAGTTCTGGCCAAGCTGATGGAGGTACAAGTTCTGGCGGGAGAAGGTGGAGGGGCCTCTCCCTGAATACAAAGGCAAAGCTCACTAGAAGAAAATCCTTCCCACCCCCAATATCACTGGTCCTTCTTATGCCTGGATAGCAGACATGAGGCCTGGAGGTGCAGCAGCCGTCTTGTAACCATGAGTCAGCAACAAAAAAGGTAAAGTGGAAAGACAGAAAGAACACAGGCTGTGGGGGCAGACAGACCTTCCTTTTCCACTTTCTGGCTGTGTGGCCTTGGGTACGTCACTTAACTTCTTGGAGCTTCATTTCCCACAACCTGTAAGATGGGGATAAAACCTCTCCCTTGAACAGTCCTTGTGAGGATTAAATACTGCGTTGACTGTGGCTCCACTTTTTCTCCTGTAAAGAGCTATCCCAATGTTTGGAGTTATTTTTACAATCATGCTGTGACAGTTACTTTAGAGCAAAAGAAAGAAGGACCCTTTATTTCTCCTCTTGGAGAAAGTTCCAAGGCGGGATACGGGCCTCAAGCCAACGGGCCCTGCTCTTTGGCCGATCAGCTATGCAAACAGGAAGTGACTATCCAAACATTTGGAGCTGCAGAAGGCTAGCCCAGAGCCAGCCTCCTCACTCCACCATGGTGCCTCCTTGTCGCCCCGCTGGGAGCACCTCAAAAGTCAAGGACATGGTCCCCCCGATGAGGAACTAGGTTCAAAGCCACCCCTTCTGGCTGCCCTGCCCACCAGTCTGGGCCAGACCGCCTGCCTTTCGGGCTGAAGTCGGACGGCAGCCCCTTGCCCGGCTCCCACTGTCTTCTGCCCTTCCCCTCTCCTTCCATTTCTTTGTCTCAACTGTAGCCAGGGTGATTTTTTTTCCAGTGCAAGTCTGTTCCTGTCGCCCCCTTGCTAGAACTTTCCCATGGCTTCATGCTCTCTCGAGGGAAAGGCTGAAGACCTTGTCACAACCATTGCGGTTGGCCTGGCCTTGGCCTGCCTCTCCAGCTTTACCCCTCCAGCTGCTGTTCTAGCTGCTGGACCGGGCCAGGGTCCCTCCTGCCTCTGCGCTTGGCCCACACTGTTCCCGTTTCCTAGCACGCTCTCCCCCCACCCCCTCCCTGGCCCATCTCGCCGGGTCACGTCCCACCCTCAGCACTCCACTCCCGGGTCAGGTCTGCAGGCGCTGGCTGAGCCTGCAGCGGGCATGACGAGGGCCCTGCTCTCCCTGACAGCAGGCAGCCAGCTGTTGCCACACATCTGCTCACGTGGGGACCTCACACGCTCAGGGTGAGGATTTCGGAATGTCTTGTTCCGAATGACAACCCCGGTGGCTGGCATAGACCCTGTGCAGAGCTGGTGCTCGGTAAATGTGGAAGGCAGGCCGGCCGGGTGCCTTGTGATTTGAAAGGGAGGGAGGTCTGTTTACTGAGCACCTAAGTGAGCCAGGCGGGGCCTCACTGCCTCTTCACAGCCTCCCTGGCAGGCGGGGGCCCCAAGCTCTGTTCCATCCAAGAGGAAACAGGGACTCCGAGGGGGGCCGTGACTTGCCCAAAGTCACACATCTGTCAGAGGCCCTGCCAGGATTTGAACCTTGGTCCCGAGCCCAGCTTCCTACCCTGGTGGAGCTAGCACAAGGGATCACTGCGCATCTGTTTCCTTCCTCAGCTGGAGAATGGGGACATAACGGTACCTACCTCACAGGTCCGGTGGCTGTGAGCGCTCAGTGAGTTACGTCAGGTAAGTGCTTAGCTCAGAGCCTGGCGCACCTTAGGTGCTCGGTAAGTGTTAGCTGTTATCATGGTTATTGCACTGATCAAAGAACAAATAAGAACAAATATATCCTATTGCCCCCAGCGAATAGGCAAATGGAGGGGCTTTATGGGGGAACAGGCCCACGGATGGATGGGTGGGTGGATACCTGAAGACGTGAACAACACGGGGACGAGTTGAGGGGCGGAAAGCACACCTGAGGTTCGGGAGAAGGGGAGCTGATCTGGGGCCCCCCGGGCCGCCGGCTCACCTGTAGCGCCGCAGCTCGCCCTCCAGCCGCCGCACCCAGCGCTGCAGGCCGGGCACCTGGCGCGCCAGCGCCTCGAGCTCGCGCACGCGCGCCAGGCTGCGCAGCACTGTCTGCCGGGCCTCCTCCGCGCGCCGCCGCACCTCGGCCTGGCCCCGGCGCAGCCGCCCCGCGCGGGCCTCGGCTGCCGCCCGCGCGCCCCGCGCCTGCCGCAGCTCCCGCGCCGCCGCCTCGGGCCCGCCGTGCGCCGCCTCCTGGGCGCCCGCCTGGCTCTTCCAGAGGCCGACCTGCCGGAACAGGGCAGCAGGGCAGGCGGTGAGCGCCTCGCGCCAGACCCCACCCGGCCCGGGGCGCGTGAGCAAAGCAACCCGGCACGTTTCTCGCGCTCGTGCTCGCCGCCCTGGGCCCATCTGAACTCGTTTAACCCTCGCCCTAACTCTACCGAGGCGGGAGCTCATGTCACTCCCTTTTAAGGGATGCGGGCCACTGAGGCACAAAGCCCATATTCTGTTGTTTGCACAGTTCCAGTGAGTCCCAAACGCCTGCGCTCGTCTCTGCCCAGCTCCCGCCCTCGGGGCACTCGGCTCCGCCGCGCTCCTCCACCCCGAGACTGGGGAGCGCGCTACGGGCGTTCGCGGCCCTCCCCGCTGTCTGCCGCTAGGCAGCTGGCTCCTTGAGGGTGCGGTTTGCTTCTGTCGTGTTCACTGCTCGGCGTCCGGCGCCTAAAACAGGCCTGGTGCGCTTTAGGTGCTCAGCAAATTCTTGGAGAACTAACGGTCCTGGACGATCTTATTCCACATAAGGGCAGTACTTTCCCGCCCGGGACTTGGCTTCTCCGATGCCCGCTGGCCGTGGCCCCTGAAATCCGCGCCTTGCACCCCTGCACACTCCCTGGCCTCTCTCTACCCCTCAGGGCTGTGACCCCGGGCTGTGTGGGGAGCGGGCAGGGCTACTAGAACGTCAGCTCCCTCCTGGCCTGTGGTCCCTTGGGTCAGAGGCCGTCTGGTTCTCGTCTGACCCCGACCCCCGCATGGCCTTTGCCACACGGCTGGGCACAGCGCTCAAGTGCTTGTTGACTGAATTGCAGATGCCTGGGCTGCGCCCATGCCTCTCTCGGTGCCTGCCCCCCGCAGCGCTGAGTGGCCAGATCTGCCTGGTCTACAGTGACACTGTCTATCTAGCATCGGGACACCAGGCCTGGCCCTGAGGGAGGCCCTCCAATGTTTGTTGTGTGACTGCACCGAGCTGCCTATGTACCTCGTTAGCTCCTTAAGGGTGGGGACAGGCCTTCCTCACACCTTATCTCCTAGGCCTCCTGGAATCCTGGCACCGCGGAGAGCTCCGGAGGCGTATGTGTGTGAGACTGTTTCCTGCGAGGGTCCACGGCTGGGTCAGAGAGGCAGGATGAGCTGGGCTGTGTGTGTGTGGGGGGGGGGGGAATGGTTTTCTCGGAGGGACTGGAGTTTTGGGGGGCTGCAGTGGGTGATGTGAGTAGGGGCGGGGACTAGGGTGTGTTGGAGTGGAATGGGGTGGCCAGGGACAGGATGCAAGTAGGCTCAAGTGGGGAGGGCCGCCCCTTCTCCCCGTCCTCTTCCTCTGCCCAGCAGGGGCTCTGCAGCCAGCCCGCTGTCAAATGCCCCCCCGCTCCCGCCCCATTCCGTCATCACCCTCCGCCCCGGGACCGGGCGCACCTGCAGTGCTAGGCAGCGCGCGTCACTGCTCTGCAGCGCGGCCCGCAGGTCCTCCACCAGCTCGCGCAGGCTGCTGTTTTCTTCCTCCAAGCGCGCCAGGCGTTCGCTGTCCGGGCCGCCGTCGGGGCCGGGCGTACGGGGCGCTCGGCGGCGGCGGCGCGGGCGGCGCAGGCGGATCTGCGTCTCGATGTGCTCGCTGAGAGCGCCGCGGGGCAGACGGGGCCCGGCGCGGGTGCCGAAGTAGCCGCAGAGGCGCGCGTGGAACTGGCGGAAGGTGAGCTCAGGCGGCTCAGCGCGCAGTGCCAGGCGCGCCTCCTCCTCCGCGTCCGCGTCCCCAGCGGTGGCCACCCCAGCGATCACATCCCCGGAGTTCGTGTCTCCCGCGGCTGTATCCCCGGCGGCCTCCCAGGTGGCGGCAGCCTCCTCGGCGCGCAGCCCCAGCACCGCGCAGAGCGCGCGGAAGTCGGCGCGGGGCAGGCGGCCGGCGCCTCGGCAGTCCAGGTGGTGGAAGACCTCCTGCAGATACTGGTCCAGGCCCGTGGCCAGCACCACGATCTCGTTCTCCACGCCTCGGTCCAGCCCGTAGTGGTGCGCCAGGGCGCTCAGCAGCCACTGTGTGCGCCGCGCTGGTCGCTGGTACGGGTCGCCCGCCGCGCCTTCCACGCCGGTCCCCGTGCCCGGGCCGCTGGACTCCATCGCCGCCGAGCGCCGCTCCTCGGGTCCCTCCGCCCCGCCACTTCCAGGGGCGGCCCCAGAGTTTCTTGAAAGGAGGGGCTTAGCGGTGGCGGTCTGGTTGGAGCGGCGCCGAGGGCCGTGTCCAGCAGCTGCGTTGGCCTGGCAGGGCGTCTTTGTTTACCCGGGTTGGCTTGGAGGGGGCTTGGTTAGGGGACCCAGGAGCCCCGAGACCCCCGCGGGGCCACCGCTGCCTGGTCCCCCTCCTGATCTCGCTTCTTTCGGTGACCCCTGCACTCTTCTCCCCTCATCCCTCCTGGGGCGTTCCTGGCATCCCCTCTTTTCCTCCCATTCCCGGGTCTGTCTGCTTTCAACTCCCCCACTCTCCACCCAGCTGCGTTGTGCAGAGAGTGTGCCCCGAGACGGAGACAAGGGGTGGGCTCGGGATAGGAAGTTGGGGAGAAGCTGGAGGGTGCCCCCTGGTCCGGTGGCCCCCTGGTCTGGTCCACGCCCACGCGTCACTCCACCCCTTCTCGCCAGAAAACCTTTCGAGGGTAGCCCCGCGAGCTAGCTGGGACTGTACTCTACTCCCGTAAGTACGGAGAAGCCCCCCTCCCCTTAAATTCAGCGACTGGGTTCCTAAACCCGCTTCTCGCTCCACCAGGGCTGGTGCAAAGGGCCTCACGTGGTAACTAGAGCAGAGGAAAGCCCAGCTCCGAGAAGTGAGGGGATGCGTTAGGGCCATCCCGCTGGATAGAAACCTATCTGAGCCGGACCCTTGCTCTTTAAGCTCTGTGTGTGTTGAAGTTGGTGGGGGGGAGGTAGGAAAGCCGTGGCCTCCGTCTTCACACCCGTTTGTGCCTGGGGAGTGGATTGGCCCTGTGACCGGAATTCCATCTCTGAGTTGGGGTTAGGCTACCAGGTAGCTCTTTGGCCAACATTTCCTCTGGTGCCTTAGAACACCTTTTTGGAAGATGAAAGAAAAATCAGCCTCTCAGGTGAATGTAAGGCTGCTTTTCCTTTTTTTTTTTGACAAGAGAGGTGTAGAGATGTCCTAACCTGATACCTGCTCTGGGAACCCTCATCCAGCCTCGCAGGAGCAAGAGGCAGATTTAGATTTCTTCAACTGACCTTGGCTATACGATGGGCAGAATCTGGCCTGTGTACAGCTCTAGGAATTTAAATGTTAAATCCTGGAATTTGAAAAAGCACTAAAATTCTATCTCCTCTGCTGCAGTACCCCAGAATAAGCACTTTGTCCATTTGGCAAATTTCTACTCATTCTTGAAGACTTTGCCCACCACACACCTCTACCAGGAAGGAGTTAGATGCTTCTCCCCAACCATTTTGGATGTGCATTTAAAAAAAAATTATTAAAACGGTAGCAATTTGACAAAAAATTTTACATCAACTCCAATTCTTGGCTTCTGCCTTAGAAAAAACACATGTGTACAGGATGTTCATTGCATCGTTGTTTATAATAGTGAGAAACTGAAGACAACATTTTGCCCATTGGTACAGCAGCCGGGATGAATCACCACAAAAGGATGAGTGGAAAAAGCGACAATAACAACACACCCACACAAAACGGTACTAAATATCTTCTGTGAGGACATGTGTATGTAAGCGCACAGAAAAAGATGGAGGGATTCACAAACGGATTCAGTGGTTATTTCCAGGGCTCAGAGGAGTTTGGCTTTCAGTGTAACATCTCTCTTTTTGACAAGGGAGTTGTTTTTGTTTGTTTCCTCTTTTTCTTTTGGAGGGAGAAGACATACTTTATTTGCCATTTACAGACCACAAAGTTCACCCATTTAAGGTATATTAATAAGTGGTTTCTGGTATATTTATAGAGCATATAACCAGCATCACAATTTCATTTTTAGAACATTCTGATCACTCACCCCCCCCCAAAAAAACCTAGTACTAGGTGGCCCACCCCCTGCTCCAGTTTCCTACCCTCCACTCCCAACCCCCAGCCCTAGGAGACCACTATTTTCTGTTTCTATGGATTTGACTATTCTGGACATTGTGTATAAAACAGAATTATACAATATGTAACCTTTTGTGACTGGCTCCTTTTTGAGAACATTAACAATAATGTTTTCCAGCTTCATCCAGGTTGTAGCTGGCATGCGTTTCATTCCTTTTTATTGTTGAGTAATATTCCATTGTATGGATGGACCACCTTTTGTTTATCCGTTCATCTGTCGATGGACGCTTGGATTGTTTTTGCTCTTTGGATGTTATGAATAATGCTGCTGTAAACATTCATGCAGAAGTTTTTGTATGTTCATATATTTTCACTTTTCTTGGGTATATACCTAGGGGTGAGATTGCTGGGTTGTGTGGTAGTTTTATGTTTAACTTTTGAGGGCCTGCCAGGCCATTTTCCAAAGTGGTTGCACCATTTTCATTCCTACCAGCAGTGTAATTCATGTATTTCTCAATGGGTAAAGGAATACAGATGTTCTCAGTCCTGGACTCCTTCCCCTCCTCCCCTCCACCACCTCCATCTCGGTTTGCGGGGTCTCCAGCCTCCCTCGGCAAATCCCTACCGTCTTGGGTTCTTCTGTCACTTTCGCACCCACATCCGGTCTGTCAGGCCATGCACCTTCAGAGCTCACCCCCAGTCTGCCCCCCTCTTCCTGCTCCACTGCTACCCTGGACCAAGCCCCCAGCATCTCTCACCTGTGTCATTGCAACAGCCTTCTCCCAAGAAGTGCCCCTGAATTCCTACGTCTGTCCTCCACAGCCAGAGGACGCCCTCCTTCGCTCAGCACCCACTGTTATCTCCATCTCTCAGGGACTAAAGGCCCAGTGCAGTGGGCGCCCATGTCCCCCCGTAACCTCCCGCAATGCCTCCCTCACTGACCTCCTTGCCGTTCTTCTAACTCACCTCAGGGCCTTTGCATCTGCTTCCCCAGATGTTTACAGCCCGCCCCCTCACCTCCAAGTCCCTTGCTCCAGCGTCAGCCCCTCAGTGAGGCCTTCGGTGACATTGCAAGCCCTTTGCGCCCCTAACAGACTCTCTTGCCTGGTGCGTCTGTCTGTCTCCCTGTAACGCACAATCAGCCGTGAGGGGAGGGACGCTTGCCTGTCTGTCCGCCGGGCTTGGTGTCGGGGACACTGAGAGAAGAGCCCCAGCCCCCGTCTGAGCTGCCTGCCCGCAGCTGCTGCCGGGCACAGTGTGGCATGAGGCTCTCCATGCGCTTTCTTTGCCTACAGGTGAGACGTACTTTTTTTTTTTTATTTAATTTATTTATTTTTGGCTGTGTTGGGTCTTCGTTTCCGTGCGAGGGCTTTCTCTAGTTGCGGCGAGCGGGGGCCACTCTTCATCGCGGTGCGCGGGCCTCTCACTATCGCGGCCTCTCTTGTTGCGGAGCACAGGCTCCAGACGCGCAGGCTCAGTAGTTGTGGCTCACGGGCCCAGTTGCTCCGCGGCATGTGGGATCTTCCCGGACCAGGGCTCGAACCCGTGTCCCCTGCATTAGCAGGCAGATTCTCAACCACTGCGCCACCAGGGAAGCCCGAGACGTACTTTTTAACTTGTATTTTAAGAAACAGCATTGTACCACATTGCCATTTATTTGCAGGCCTGTCACGAGGGCTGAGCTTCACAAGGCCAGAGACCTGGTACCCCCATGCCCAGCACAGGGCCTGGCATTAAGTAGGCACTAATTATGTCATTTGTAGATGTGCACACACTGCATTAGAAGGAAAACTACATGTAGCTGGCATCCCTGGGATTCAGGCATCCTTGGGCCCAGAGATGCTGTAGTCAGCGAGACTCCAGATGTTAGGTTGATTGGACTCCCAGCTGGACCATAGAAACTTCTAGGCCGGGAGTCCCACCCGCCGGGGGGGTTGCTGTCTGCACTTAGAATAGGACTCTGGGGACTTCCCTGGTGGTCCAGTGGCTAAGACTCTGCACTCCCAGTGCAGGGGTCCCAGGTCCGATCCCTGGTCAGGGAACTAGAGCCCTCATGCCTGCCGCAACTGAAGATCCCACATGCGCCAACCAAGATCCCGCGTGCCGCAACTAAGACCCAGTGCAGCCAAATTAAAAAGAAAAAAAAAAAAAAAAAAAGAATGGGACGCTGGAACTTGACTCTGGACTTTTTTTTTTCCCCCCACATCTTTATGGGAGTATAAATGCTTTACAATGTTGTGTTAGTTTCTGCTGTACAGCAAAGTGAAGCAGCGTTATATATACGTATATCCCCATATCCCCTCCCTCTTGTGGCTCTGGACTTTTGAGCCGCGTCTCTGCAGATGAATCTGATTCAATTTCACGTGAATGCTGAGAGCTGGTGACCCAGGGGAGACTACCCCCGTTGCTGCAGCTGGCGACGGCTTTTGCGGAAGGAACCCTTTGAACGGGAACTTCTCTGGGCCGGTCAGTATTGAAGAGAAAGGCTTTAAAATCTTGCCGTGGAGCCATTGCCTGGCCTCTGCCCCCCGCAGCTCCTTGTGGGCAGGGGAGGCCGGGTTGATAATGGGGCGCCGTCAGGCCCGTCTGTCTGCGGGCAGTGTTACCAGGCGCCTCTGAAATCATCCCGGTTGGACCCACAAGGTTTTTGTTTAAGGCTCCAAGTGAGCAGACCCAGAGGTCTCCTGCGCTTTTGTCTGAGCTGGGGGATGGGTGTGTGTCTGCGTCGGGGGGAGAGCCGAGAAGTGATTTTTCTGAAGTCAGTTCAGTATTGTTTGAGCCATATCCAAATAGTACATTGTTCACAGTGTCTAGAAACAGCCCAGCAAAATGCTAAAAAGCAAAAAAAACCATCCCCCCCTTGTGCCAACAAGAGAAGAACACAGGGTTCTTTTGATGTATTTGTTTTCAGATGTTTTCCATGCATTTAAGCATGAAAGAACTTTTGGGGGTGGTGAAAACATTCTATATCTTCATTGGGGTGGTAGTTACGTGACTGTATACACCTGTCAAAGCACTTAAAAGGGCGAATTTTACAGGATGTCAGTTGTACCTCCTTCAATGTGACATAAAGAAACGAGTTGAAATGCTGCTGTTGGGATCTTTCTTTGCACATCAAGCATCTTCCTAAATGGCTCCGCCATCATTACCATTCCTGCGTAACGTTCTCAAAGACTGGTCCACACTGCCTCTTAGGACTGACCCGGGAGGTGCTTTGTCGTCCCAATAGGTGCACATCGAGGTGGTTTGCAGTTTTTCTCCGTTCAAACAACACTGTGAACGGTTGGCTCTATTTCCTGGGTGCTTTACTGCAGGGCCAAGGAGTGCGGACATTTTATAAGCTCTTGATGTTGTCAAACTGTTTTTCAGAAAGTTTGTGTCGTTCTGTACAGTCCCCTGGAGTGTCTGGGATTCTCCGAGAGCCATCATTTTTAGTGTCAAAGCTTTTACATTTTTAGGAGTCTTGGTTAGTGGATTTGCTTAGTGTTCAGACGCCAAGTTTGACTTCTCTCTATTAAAAATGGGCCTGGGTTAGGCAAAGATTTCTTAGATACAACACCAAACACATGGTCCAAAAAAAGAAAAAAAAGCAATACATTGGATCTCATCAAAATTCAGAACTTTTGCACTTCAAAGCGCAATGGTAAAGATGCCATTAAGAAATGATGGGACAAGCAGGCGGCTGGGAGAAAATCTTGACAAAACACATGCGCAATACGGGCCTTGTATTCAGAATTGACAAAGAACTCCGACAGCTCAATAAGAAGAAGACAAGCAACCCAATCAAAAAATGGGTGAAAGACAGGGACAGACATTTCCCCAAAGAATATATATGGATGGCCAATAAGCACGAGAAAAGATCCCAGTACCGTTAGGCATTAGGGAAATACAAAGCAGAACCTCAATGAGAGACTATTTCGCCCTCACAAGAATGGCAATAATAACTGACGGACAATAAATGTTTTTGAGGATGTAGAGAAATTGGAACCCTCACACGTTGCTGGTGGGAATGTGAAATGGTGCAGCCACGTTGGAGAACAGTTTGGCAGTAAAAGATAAGCATAAAGCCTGATGCATAAGTGTAGCATACTACGTGACCCAGCTCTCCCACTGCTAGATGCCTCTACTCAAGAGAAACGAAAACATCTGTCCACACAGAGACCGTCATGTGAATGTCCTCAGCAGCATTCTTCATAAATGTCTAAATGTCCAATCTTAATGTCCATGAACTGATGGCTGGATAGACAAAATGGATTTATGGCTCCATTTATAGGAAATGTTCATTAAAAGGCACATTTTTAGAGACAGAAAGTAGATTAATGGTTGTCTAGAGCTTGGGGTGGGAACAGAGATTAATTATAATTAATTATAGTACTTTTGGGTGAAACTTGTGCAGGAAGGATCTTATTAGGGAGATGAAACTGTTCTAAAACTTATTTATGGTGATGATTTCACCACTTGGTGAAGTTACTAAAAATCATTGAATTATACACTTGAAATGGGTGCACTGTATGATATAAAATACACCTCAGTAAAGTTGTTTTAAGGTGGGGGGGGGCGTTTGCTTAGGAGAGGGATGGCAAGAAGAAGATGGGCGTATGCTTCCAGCTGCCAGAGTCTTGCGATAACTTCAGAAAGCTCTCTGGGCGCCGTGGGAGCTGTGGCGCTCCACTGCCCTGGAGGAAGAAGGAAGCGGGGACAGATTGCCCTCAGATTGCTGCGTTCCACGGGGTGCCCCTTTGCAATGTGACCTTGCCCTTCCTCCTGTCCTATTCCTCACCCCCTTGAGTCTGGGCTGGCCCTTGTGACTTGCTCTGGTCAATGGACTATGGCGGAAGTGACGCCATGCTAGTTTCTAAGCTTAGGTCTCAAGAGGCCTTGCAGCTTCTGCCTTGGCCCTCTTGGAACCCTGCCCTGAGAAGCCCGTCTGAGGAAGCCACTGCCGCCTGGTGGAAGATGAGGAGCCACGTGGAGAGGAAGTGAGGTGCCCTAGGCAACGGCACCAACCGCCAGACATGTGGGCCAGGCCAGCTTGGACCTTCCGGCCCTGTCGACCCTCCACATGAGTATAACCCGGTGAGTGAGCCCGGGGGCCACCAGTGAAGAACCGCCCAGCTGACCCATGGAACTGTGAGAAATAGCTAGTGGCTGTTGTCTTATCCACTAAGTTTTTGGGGTGGTTTGTTATGCAGCAATAGACAATTGAAACAAATAACCCCTTTCCTTTCCTTTGACTTTGCCAGCCCTGACACCGTCTTTGCTGAGGGGAGGTTGTAGACCCACCCCTCGTGCCTGAGTCTCAGGTGACACACCTTTGCCCTCATTCCATCCCATGATGCCCCGGCTCTTGACCTGGACACTACCTCCCTCAGGGAAGTGGTTCCACATCTTGGCTGTGCAGTGGGATCTTGGTGGAGGTGACTTTAACAAACAAGGGTTCTGTTCCAGTTATTTATTATTGCACAACAAATAATCCCCAAACTTAGTGGGTTAGGACAACAGTAACTTACTTTGCTGATAAATCTGCAATTTGCAGAGGGCTTGATGGGGACAGCTGGTTTCTGCTACACATGGTGTCAGCCAGGTGACTCAAAGGCTGGGGGCTGGAATCACCTGAGGTCTGGCTCTCACACTTTGGGCAGTGACGCTGGCAGTTGGCCGGGAACCCGGCCGGCTGTTGGCCAGAGCATCTACACGTGGCCTTTCCATGAGGCTGCTTGGGCCTCCTCACAGCATGGTGCTGGGTTCCTAGAGTGAGCGCCCCAAAGAACAAGGCAGAAGCGCATGGAATTTGTATGACCTGGCTTCAGATGTCACCTAGTGTCACTTCCACCCTGCTCTGTTGGCTGAGGTGGTCCCAAAGTTCTGTCTGGGTTCAAGGGGGAGGGCACTAGACCCACCACGGGATGTGAAGAGTGTTGACATCACACTGTAAGAAGAGAGGGTGGGAGGGAATCTATTGAGGTGTTTGGAAAATACAATCTATCACCGGTTCCTAAGCCCCACCTCTGGAGAATCAATTCCACAGGTCTGGAGTGAAGCCTCAGGACTGAAGATTTGACATGATCCTGGGTGATTCTCATGCACATCCAGGACCTCTCAAGCCTGAGTTCAGGGCCGCCCCACAGGAGGGGCTGGGGAGATTGGCTGCTGCCCTTGGTAACAAGGTGGTCGAGGACCCTTTGGAGCAAAACCAGCCACAGGCAGCAGGTGGCACCTGACGGGCAGCAGGCCTGCTGTCTGTCCCAGGGAGGGTGGTGTCACTGACCGGCTCTTGTTAATGGGGCCTTTTGGGAGCTGGTGTATCCTAGTAGCCTTTTCCCCTTGCAGCCCTGGGTGTGTCTTTTTAGTACTTCCTTGCTTGTGGACGGTAGTCTGCAGGCTGCTGGACAGGGCACTCAGTGGTGAAGCTTGAGTCCTTCTCCCCAGGGGACCTCACTGCCATTTGCAGACCTCCCCTCACAGCTGTTCTTGAGGTTCAGCTTTTTTAGACTGATCGAACCTGAGGAATGTCGGAGGGCCCCCGTCAGTGGGCAGTATTCTGGAATACTGGACTACTGTCCCCAGCCCCTGGGGACGGCCTAGGGAGGTGGGCACTGGGAGGCAGGGGGCTTGCGTCCACAGTTTTGCTCTTTGGCCACGGGTAGGTTGTGTCTCAGCTCAGAGCCTCAGTTTCTGCAACAGCTGAGTGTGTGTGGAGATTCCGCGCCCATTCGCTTGAACAAACTACTGCCCAGGGGCTTGGTACCGGGGGCCCCGTGCGCCACTCCAGCCTCATCAAACCTTCCCTGAACTTGCCACACGTTTTCACTCTGCTTGGCCTTTGCATATGCTGTGTCCTCTTCCTGGAATGCCTTCTCTTGCTTTCCTCGCCTGGCAAACCCCACAGTTTGGCTTTTGTCACCTCCTCCGTGAAGCCTGCCCCAACCCCTCCGGACAGTCGCTTCTGCGATGTGTCCCTCCGCCGCAGCCCCTTTGGTGGTCTGTGGTCTTCTACATCGGGAGCAGCAGTTAGGGGTCTCTCATCTGGGGGTGGGGGGCAGGGTGTCCGTCAAATAGTCATTTCAATCCAGTGCCGCCATATACCTGTGTGACCTCAGGCAAATCGCTTCACCTCTCTAAGCCTCGGTTTCCTCATCGCTGAGTTTGGGGCTCATGATGACTAAAAAGAATTCTCATATTTGAAGGACGTCAGTGACAGAAGCAGAGCGTCTATGCCAGAGAGGGATGGGGGGTGGGGTGGGGTCGGGTCATCTGAGTTGGCAGAGCCCAGTGCTTCCTTTGCCTTCATCAAAGAACGCGAGGGGCCGCTGATGGAGCTGCAGTGGGGAGCTGGTAACGCCTCTCCCCTGTACTGCAGGTAAGGCTCAGCCGCATAATAGGTGCTCACGTTCAGAGCAGGAATTCCTTAAAGACTGAATGGGGGCTTCCCTGGCGGTCCAGTGCTTAAGACTTCGCCTTCCAGTGCAGGGGGTGCGGGTTCGATCCCTGGTCGGGGAGCTAAGATCCCACATGCCTCACGGCCAAAAAACCCACAAAAATCCCAAACATAAAAAGCAGTATTGTACAACATTCAATAAAGACTTAAAAAATGGTCCACATCAAAAAAAAAAAAAAAAAAAAAAAAGACTGAGTGGATAAGCGAATAACTGACGGCATGAAGGCAGCTGGTTCTGCATTTGTATACACCTTTTTGCCGGCCCTCGTCTGGGCACCTGACCTGGGCCCAGCGGCTGAGGCTGGGAGCCCCGCCCCCAGGAGCCCCGCCCTTGGGCTGTGGCCACGTGCGTCTCCTAGCAACCGCCAAACATAGCGGCGAGGCGGCTCCCGCGGGCCGCCCTGCCCGGGTGGACAGACCGGGTCCTCGGAGCCTCCTCCGTGAGGAGGTTGTGCAGCTGCTGTGCGAGCTGACCGACGCCGTCGTCTGAGCCCACGCGGCTGCCCAGCGCGTCCGCTCACAGGTGCCGCAGGTACCCCCCCCTCCGCCCCGTCCCCCGCTCCAGCTGCGCAGCCCCTTCTTAGCGTTTGCTGGCGTGCGGCGTCCGTGGAGGGCGCTTGTGCGCTGAGCCCAGTACTCAGTGCTCGGTCGGGTCTTGCCTCGGGGTCCTCGCCCTCCTTGGCCTCACCAGGCTCTTTTCGCGTGCTGTCCCCAAACCAAGGTCTTATTGTGCTTTGGCACAGCTAACCCGAGGCCCTCACCCCCCCACCCCCTCCCTTGTGGTTCTTGGGGAATTGCACTCACCTGGAGCAGGCATTCCAGACGTGCTCAGTGATTAACTTTGGTCCTGAAAGGAGGAACAGCTGGGGCCGGGAGGACGCGACTCTATTTGGAGACGCTGGCTTTGCTGATTATCACGATTACTGACGGCACCATTCTCTGAGGTTCATCTAATCTTTGTTGAGTGCGGCAGTGTCTGAGGCCTTGGCTGGTCAGCCCGGAACAGGACAAGGCACGGGGGGAGGAGGGGGCAGGCCGGGCTTCCCTCCTGGGAGCCGTGGTGGTGACGGCGGTGCCTTTATTTCCTTGCAGCCGGGAGTGCCGGCCGCGTGGGCCGTCCTGCAGCATGTGGCTGCAGGCCTGTGAGTGGGAGGATGAGGACGAGGCGAGCACGGGGGCCGTGTCCTCCATGGGCAGCTTTTACCAGTCCGGGAGCGAGTGTGAAGTGGAGGAGAGCCTGAAGGTTAGGGCCTGGGCCCAGGAGTCGGCCACCGGCCACCAGTGCAGCGGCGAGTCCTCAGAAGGGCCTGCCAGCACCTTCGACTCGGATGTGCCCCACGTCGTGCCCTGCAAGTTCATCATCTCTCTGGCCTTCCCAGTGACCGCGGGTAAGTGTGACAGCAGAGAGGGAGTGTACCAGTGACCTTCTTCCAGGAGTGTAGGGCACCTGTGCTCCCTCTGCTGGCTCCCTAAGTAGGGTGGCCGGTGACAGGAGCAGAGGTCCGGAAAGAAACTGCCACTTTAGAGCCCACTGTGGTCCAGGCAAGGAACAGACTCAATCCTCTCAAAACAAGAAGCAGGTGATGTTATTTCTGCTTTTTGCAAATAAAGAAATGACGGAGAGGTTAAGGCATTTTTTTCCCCATAAGCTGGTTGTGCATCATCTAATTCCTTGTTTAAATACAGATTCTCAGATTATTGGATCAAAATCTCTGAGTGCAGAGGTAATCAGCTACTGCCAAAAAACGCTGTGTAACAAACGCAAAGCAACTCCCCATTTCATTGGCTTCAAACAGAAATCCCTGTGCTGGGTGAGCGGACCAGCTGATCCGGGCTGGGCTTCCTGCAGTAGCTCTGCCCTGCTTCTGTCTCTCTCATCCTCCTCTCGGACGTGTGGGCAACGCAGACGCATTCCTGCCATGGAAAGGCCGGGCACAAAAGAGGGCAAGCCCAGTCACCCCAGCACTCTTGAGGTCTTTGGGCACCTCCCACCTGCAGACATTTTATTGGCCAAAGCAAGGCACATGGTTGAACCCCAAGATTAAGGGCAGAGAAAAGTACTCCACTTTTTTTAAGGTGGACTATCTTTTTTTATATCAGCTTTTTAATTGAAATATAGTTAATTTACAATGTTGTCTTAGTTTCAAGTGTACAGCAAAGTGATTCAGTCATATATGTTCTTTTTCAGATTCTTTTCCATTGTAGGTTATTACAAGATATGGAGTATAGTTCCCTGTGCTATACAGTAGGTCCTTGTTGTTTATCTATTTTACATATAGTGGTGTGTATATGTTAATCCCAACCTCCTAATTTATCTCCCCTCCCCTACTATCCCTTTTGGTAACCATAAGTTTGTTTTCTATGTCTGTGAGTCTATTTCTGTTTTGTAAATAAGTTCATTTGTTTCATTTTTTTAGGTTCTGCATCTAAGTGATATCATATAATATTTGTCTTTGTCTGAGTTACTTCACTTAATGTGATCATCTCTAGGTCCATCCATGTTTCTGCAAATGGCATTATTTCATTCTTTTCATGGCTGAGTAATATTCCATTGTGTATATATACCACATCTTCTTTATCCATTCTTCTGTCGATGGACATTTAGGTTGCTTCCATGTCTTGGCTATTGTAAATAATGCTGCTATGAACAGAGTGGTGCAGGTATCTTTTCGAATTAGAGTTTTCTCAAGATCTATCCCCAGGAGTGGGATTGCAGGATCATATGGTAACTCTATTTTTAGTCTTTTAATGAACCTCCATACTGTTCTCCACAGTGGCTGCACCAATTTACATTCCCACCAACAGTGTAGGAGGGTTCCCTTTTCTCCACACCTTCTCCAGCATTTACTGTCTGTGGATTTTTAATGATGGTCATTCTGACTGGTGTGAGGTGATGCCTCATTGTAGTTTCGATTTTTCATTTCTCTAATAATGAGTGACATTGAGCATCTTTTCCTGTGCTTGTTGGCCATCTATATGTCTTCTTGGAGAACTGTCTACTTATGTCTTCTGCCCATTTTTTCATTGCGTTGTTTGTTTTTTTGATATTGAGCTCCATGAACTGTTTGTAAATTTTGGAAATTAATCCCTTGTTGGTAGCATCATTTGCAAATATTTGCTCCTAGACCTTAGGTTATCTTTTCATTTTGTTTATGGTTTCATTTGCTGTGTAAAAGCTTTTAAGTTGAATTAGGTCCCATTTGTTTATTTTTGTTTTTATTTCCATCCCTCTAGAAGACGGATCCAAAAAAATATTGCTGCGATTTATGTCAAAGAGTGTTCTGCCTATGTTTTCCTCTAGGAGTTTTATAATATCCTGTCTTACGTGTAGCTCTTTAATCCATTTTTTTTTTTAAACCAATGTAGCATTTTATTTATGTGTAGATGTGTTTTCCTAAGCAATGCCCATTCTTACAAGTTCCATGCTGTGGTCAAAACTAGTATATGTTTTATTTCTAAGGATTTTGCCTTCAGATACTTTCAGGAATTCTTCCAGACTTATTTTCTTTAACATCACAGGAGTTTCTTATACACTTCCGAGCTGCTGAGTGTCCAAGAAGAGAATAATATTCATATGTGATTTTGAGGATTAAATGAAATAGTCTGAAATTTGTTACAAAGCAGCCCATTCTGACAGTTTACTAATCACTAATACATTTTATAAAGGTAATTATTGTTTTAATATGGAAGATTTATAATGATCTTTTAGAACAATGAAACATTATTATAGAAATTATTGATTTTTAACATTTACATAAAATTATATTAATATTTTTTTAAACATCTTTATTGAAGTATAATTGCCTTACAATGGTGTGTTAGCTTCTGCTTTATAACAAAGTGAATCAGTTATACATATACAATATGTTCCCATTTCTCTTCCCTCTTGCATCTCCCTCCCTCCCACCCTCCCCATCCCACCCCTCTAGGTGGTCACAAAGCACCGAGCTGATCTCCCTGTGCTATGCGGCTGCTTCCCACTAGCTATCTATTTTACATTTGGTAGTGTATATATGTCCATGACACTCTCTTACCCTGTCACATCTCACCCCACCCCCTCCCCATATCCTCAAGTCCATTCTCTAGTAGGTCTGTGTCTTTATTCCCGTCTTGCCACTAGGTTCTTCATGGCCTTTTTTTTTTTTTCCTTAGATTCCGTATATATGTGTTAGCATACTGTATTTGTTTTTCTCTTTCTGACTTACTTCACTCTGTATGACAGACTCTAACTCCATCCACCTCATTACAAATACCTCCATTTCATTTCTTTTTATGGCTGAGTAATAGTCCATTGTATATATGTGCCACATCTTCTTTAGCCATTCATCTGTCGATGGACATTTAGGTTGCTTCCATGTCCTGGCTATTGTAAATAGAGCTGCAATGAACATTTTGGTACATGACTCTTTTTGACCTATGGTTTTCTCAGGGTATATGCCCAGTAGTGGGATTGCTGGGTCGTATGATAATTCTATTTGTAGTTTTTTAAGGAACCTCCATACTGTTCTCCATAGTGGCTGTATCAATTTACATTCCCACCAACAGTGCAAGAGTGTTCCCTTTCCTCCACACCCTCTCCAGCATTTATTGTTTCTAGATTTTTTGATGATGGCCATTCTGACCGGTGTGAGATGATATCTCATTGTAGTTTTGATTTGCATTTCTCTAATGATTAATGATGTTGAGCATTCTTTCATGTGTCTGTAGGCCATCTGTATATCTTCTTTGGAGAAATGTCTATTTAGGTCTTCGGCCCATTTTTGGATTGGGTTGTTCGTTTTTTTGTTATTGAGCTGCATGAGCTGCTTGTAAATCTTGGAGATTAATCCTTTGTCAGTTGCTTCATTTGCAAATATTTTCTCCCATTCTGAGGGTTGTCTTTTGGTCTTGTTCATGGTTTCCTTTGCTGTGCAAAAGCTTTGAAGTTTCATTAGGTCCCATTTGTTTATTTGTGTTCTTATTTCCATTTCTCTGGGAGCTGGGTCAAAAAGAATCTTACTGTGATGTATGTCATAGAGTGTTCTGCCTATGTTTTCCTCTAGGAGTTTTATAATATCCTGTCTTAGGTGTAGCTCTTTAATCCATTTTGAGTTTGTTTTTGTGTATGGTGTTAGAGAATGTTCTAATTTCATTCTTTTACACGTAGCTGTCCAGTTTTTCCATCACCACTTATTGAAGAGACTGTCTTATCTCCAAGGTATATTCTTGCCTCCTTTGTCATAGATTAATTGACCATAAATGCGTGGGTTTGTTTCTGGGCTTTCTATCCTGTTGCATTAATCTCTGTGTCTGTTTTTGTGCCAGTACCATACTGTTTAGATCACTGTAGCTTTGTTGTATAGTCTGAAGTCAGGGAGCATTATTCCTCCAGCTCCATTCTTTCTCAAGATTTCAAGGTCTTTTGTGTTTCCAAACAAATTAAAAAAATTTTTGTTCTAGTTCTGTGAAAAATGCCATTGACAGTTTGATAGGGATTGTGTTGAATCTGTAGATTGCCTTAGATATTATGGTCATTTTAACAATATTGACTCTTCCAATCCAAGAACATGTGGTATATCTTTCCATCTGTTTGTGTCATCTTTGATTTCTTTCATCAGTGTCTTATAGTTTTTGGAGTACAGGTCTTTTGCCTCCTTATGTAGGTGTATTCCTAGATATATCAAGAAGTACTCCATTTTTTGATATGTCTTTTTTTGTTGTTCTGCCTGAAGTATCTCCCCATGATGATTAATTTCAACTTTTCCTTGTAGTTCTGTTGATGGTTGCTTCAGATATTTTGGAGGCTATTTGGTTAGGTGTATACCATGTTTTAGAATTGACCTATCTTCTTGGTGAATTGAATTTTTGGTCATTGTGTGTGACCTCCTCTATCCATAATGGTGCTTTTTATCTTTGGTCGGTTGATATCAAGCAAAAGAGCCTGAAAAAAGACATCTGCAAATACCACCCAAAAGAAAACTGGTGCTTATTTGATTACCTTTAATCCTCACATCTCTTGCAGCATCTCCTAGATTTGTTTTTCTTAATTTGGCACTTATTCCAAAGGCGTTTACAAAATACATTGCTGTGCAGCTCAACTTATGAGACCTTGCCTGAGAGTATTTTTATGGTGCCAGGACCTTCAAAGGATCTACCTTTGGCTGGATATAAAATTCTAACGTCAATGTTTTTTCCTTCAATACCTAAATAGTTATGAATTTATTTATGAATGTTTATGTAAGTTGTTTACTTAAGAGAAATGAGATCCTATGTATCCTGTTCTACAACTTGCTCGTTAAAAATTTGATGGCATCTCTTAGATATCTTACAGGATATGAGCAGACCTGGTTTTACTTTGTTGTCGTTTGTTTTAAACACCTGTATAGTATTCCATCGTATGTGTCTAATTTATCCTACCCTGTATTGGTGGGTTTTTTTTTTTAATGTCTGCAACATTTATATTAACATATTTCCATACATATTTCCATACAAATACAAATATAAGATTTTTAGAAATTTCATGTAATGTCTGAAACATTTATATTAACATATTTCCATACAAATAACCCAATGAAAGTTTAGTATTAGTTGTTTTGTTTGTTTGTTTCTTTATACTGCAGGTTCTTATTAGGCATCAATTTTATACACATCAGTGTATACATGTCAATCCCAATCGCCCAATTCAGCACACCACCATCCCCACCCCACCGCAGTTTTCCCCCCTTGGTGTCCATATGTCCATTCTCTACATCTCTGTCTCAACTTCTGCCCTGCAAACCAGCTCATTTGTACCATTTTTCTAGGTTCCACATACATGCATTAATATATGATATTTGTTTTTCTCTTTCTGACTTACTTCACTCTGTATGACAGTCTCTAGATCCATCCACGTCTCAACAAATGACTCAATTTCGTTCCTTTTTATGGCTGAGTAATATTCCATTGTATATATGTACCACAACTTCTTTATCCATTCGTCTGTTGATGGGCATTTAGGTTGCTTCCATGACCTGGCTATTGTAAATAGTGCTGCAATGAACATTCGGGTGCATGTGTCTTTTTGAATTACGGTTTTCTCTGGGTATATGCCCAGTAGTGGGATTGCTGGGTCATATGGTAATTCTATTTTTAGTTTTTTAAGGAAGCTCCATATTGTTCTCCATAGTGGCTGTATCAATTTACATTCCCACCAACAGTGCAAGAGGGTTCCCTTTTCTCCACACCCTCTCCAGCATTTGTTGTTTGTAGATTTTCTGATGATGCCCATTCTAACTGGTGTGAGGTGATACCTCATTGTAGTTTTGATTTGCATTTCTCTAATAATTAGTGATGTTGAGCAGCTTTTCATGTGCTTCGTGGCCGTCTGTATGTCTTCTTTGGAGAAATGTCTATTTAGGTCTTCTGCCCATTTTTGGATTGGGGTGTTTGTTTCTTTAATATTGAGCTGAATGAGCTGTTTATATATTTTGGAGATTAATTCTTTGTCTGTTGATTTGTTTGCAAATATTTTCTCCTATTCTGAGGGTTGTCTTTTCGTCTTGTTAATGGTTTCCTTTGCTGTGCAAAAGCTTTGAAGTTTCATTAGGTCCCATTTATTTATTTTTGTTTTTATTTCCATTACTCTAGGAGGTGGATCAAAAAAAGATCTTGCTGTGATTCATGTCAAAGAGTGTTCTTCCTATGTTTTCCTCTAAGAGTTTTATAGTGTCCAGTCTTATATTTAGGTCTCTAATCCATTTTGAGTTTATTTTTGTGTATGGTGTTAGGGAGTATTCTAATTTCATTCTTTTACATGTAGCTGTCCAGTTTTCCCAGCACCACTTATTGAAGAGACTGTCTTTTCTCCATTGTATATCTTTGCCACCTTTGTCATAGATTAGTTGACCATAGGTGCGTGGGTTAATCTCTGGGCTTTCTATCTTCTTCCATTGATCTATGTTTCTGTTTTTGTGCCAGTACCATATTGCCTTGATTACTGTAGCTTTGTAGTATAGTCTGAAGTCAGGGAGTGTGATTTCTCCAGCTCTGTTTTTTTCCCTCAAGACTGCTTTGGCTATTCGGGGTCTTTTGTGTCTCCATACAAATTTTAAGATGATTTGTTCTTTAATTTCTTTCATCAGTGTCTTATAGTTTTCTGCATACAGGTCTTTTGTCTCCCTAGGTAGGTTTATTCCTAGGTATTTTATTCTTTTTGTTGCAGTGGTAAATGGGAGTGTTTCCATAATTTCTCTTTCAGATTTTTCATCATTAGTGTATAGGAATGCAAGAGATTTCTGTGCATTAATTTTGTATCCTGCAACTTTACCATATTCATTAATTAGCTCTAGCAGTTTTCTGGTGGCAGTTTTAGGATTCTCTATGTATAGTATCATGTCATCTGCAAACAGTGACAGTTTTACTTCTTCTTTTCCAATTTGTATTCCTTTTATTTCTCTGATTGCTGTGGCTAGGACTTCCAGAACTATGTTGAATAATAGTGGTGAGAGTGGACATCCTTGTCTCGTTCCTGATCTTAGAGGAAATGCTTTCAGTTTTTCACCATTGAGAATGATGTTTGCTGTGGGTTTGTCGTATATGGCCTTTATTATGTTGAGGTAGGTTCCCTCTATGCCCACTTTCTGGAGAGTTTTTATCATAAATGGGTGTTGAATTTTGTCAAAAGCTTTTTCTGCATCTATTGAGATGATCATATGGTTTTTATTCTTCAATTTGTTAATATGGTGTATCACATTGATTGATTTGTGTATATTGAAGAATCCTTGCATCCCTGAGATAAATCCCACTTGATGGTGGTGTATGATCCTTTTAATGTGTTGTTGGATTCTGTTTGCTAGTATTTTGTTGAGGATTTTTGCATCTATATTTATCAGTGATATTGGTCTGTAATTTTCTTTTTTTGTAGTGTCTTTGTCTGGTTTTGGTATCAGGGTGATGGTGGCCTCATAGAATGAGTTTGGGAGTGTTCCTTCCTCCGTAATTTTTTGGAAGAGTTTGAGAAGGATGGGTGTTAGCTCGTCTCTAAATGTTTGATAGAATTCACCTGTGAAGTCATCTGGTCCTGGACTTTTGTTTGTTGGAAGATTTTTAATCACAGTTTCAATTTCATTACTTGTGATTGGTCTGTTCATATTTTCTGTTTCTTCCTGGTTCAGTCTTGGAAGGTTATACCTTTCTAAGAATTTGTCCATTTCTTCCAGGTTGTCTATTTTATTGGCATAGAGTTGCTTGTAGTAGTCTCTTAGGATGCTTTGTATTTCTGCGGTGTCTGTTGTAACTTCTCCTTTTTCATTTCTGATTTTATTGATTTGAGTCCTCTCCCTCTTTTTCTTGATGAGTCTATGGTGGGGTTTTTTTGTTTTTTTTTTAACCTGCCTCTTACTGTTGAGACTAGGGGTAGGCAGGTAAGTGCCTACAATAAAAAAATTTAAGGAGATGCTCACCTCAGAGTCACGCTCTATAATTCCGCACACTGGCTTCCAGCCCTGGGGCTGCTCCTCTGGTGGCTGGGAGGACCGGACATGCATCTTAACTCCAAGTGGGCGGCAGCGGGGACTCTGCACATGGCACCTCCTCCAGCCTTGGGCTCTTCTTGGTTCCAGGGAATCGTGGAGACGGGTCTGCTTTCCCACGTGAGGTTAGAACAAGTCTCATTACATCTGTATCTTCTAGGTCACAAAGGAAAATGTTCAAGTTTGGTTGAAAAATATAGGAGACACCCTAAAATGGACAAACCTATTGCAAAGGTTCGCCATTACTACCACATCGAGTACTTCCTCCTGCCTGATGATGGGGAGCCTAAAAAGGTCGATGTGGTGGTGTTTCCAGCCTTGGCCAAAGTGTTCCTGGATTCAGGAATAAAGGTGAGTGTGTGTGTGTGTGTGTGTGTGTGTGTGTGTGTGGCCTTGCATATAGTCTGATACCCACAAGAAATAGCACGAGCCACAAAGGATGCTTGCTTCCCCTGGAACTTGCTAGAAGTGTAGGATCTTGGTCTCCACCCTAGGCCTACTGAATGGGAATCTGCACAAACCTAATAATATTGATAGCAACTCTGTGATTTTTCTATGAAGGTATTTTTACCTAATAATTTCTTTGGTGTTTCAAAAGTTTTGGCAGCTCTTGTTATTTCTTTCTGTGTGTACACGTGAGTACGTGTGTGTACACATGCGCGTGTGTGTATGTGCACACCCGCCACCCGCACACACACGCACACTCCCGCCTGGGGCAGGGCTCTGGGTCAGGATGGGGAGTCCGTGGGAGGGACACTCTTTGCAGGGAATTGCTTTTACTTTATTTTTCCGAGCAACCCAGAGGCGTGCAGGCCCGTCTGTGGCACCCGTTTCCTGATTCCCTATGTGAGTTGGGAGCCAGGAGGGGGTGCGATGCACAGACAGACAAGCGGAAGGCAGGGCCTGCCACGTTGTGGCGGCGGTCAGATCTTGGCCTCTGAGCTTTCAACGCTGAGAGTCTCTTGTTGTCCTTTTACACAGACCATCAGGCCATGGCAAGAAGGGGACAAGGTCTGGGTGTCGTGGACCCAAAGTTTTAACATCAACATGACAAAGGAGTTACTAAAGAAAATAAATTTTCACAAAATCACCTTGAGGCTCTGGGACACCAAGGACAAGGTTTCGAAAAAAGCCAAGCATTATCGATTAAAACCTTGCGGGTTTCTGGAAAATGCAGGATCTTTTGGTAAGTCAGGCATTCACGTTTGATTTGAGATGTTTCCGGAGGCGTGTGGCTTCTCACCGGTAACAGCAGAAAAGCCAGCCAGCATCTCCTCGTTTGGCGCATCTGGTTTCCCTGGGGCCCACGCTGGTTTCTGTCAGCGCAGTGACACCCCCTCCCTACAGGACACGTGCGGCGACGGGAAGGGCGCCCCAAGTCTGTGTGCCGCCCGTCAGCCACCAGTCTGGGCAGTGCTGAGGCGGGCACCCACCCCCGGCCTGTGTCCCAGGGTGAGTCTGGTGTGCTCCCTGAACAAAAAAATTAGAGGCTATCGAGAAACGAAACAGGAAACTCAAAAGTCCCACAGCCCTGTTTCCATTAGGCCCTTCAGACTCTTCCTCGTGTAAAGATTGTATCAGTGCCAGAAAGTCTCCTTTCGAACTCCCCTCAAAGGAGAGAGGCCTAGGTTGAAGTCACGCAGCTGAATTGAACCCTGTCTCCATCCTGAGCTAATGGTGACCTTGGGCACCTACTTCGTCTGGCCAGATGCCTGGGGGCAGGGTGGTGGGAGTGCGCCCCCCTCCCCCCGCAATAAGGAGGATTGCATTGTGTAGAGGGAATTTTAAAACTATCATAAAATGCTGCCACTTAAAATATGCAGTGGCATTCTTATAAGATGCATCCCAGTTTTCGGAGATATTAGAAGGTAAAGTCGACGTGCTTCAGAGAATGGGTGGAATGAGGCAGTGACGGCTGCTGATCGCGGCTTCCAGACAAGTACAACCCTCCCCACTTTCCATAAGCAAAGTAGGCCTGGACTTGCTTGTAGCGAGAGGCAGCGCCAGAATCAGAACCCAGTTTTGTGTGACTGGAAAGTCTTTTTTCTCCGGTTTCCAGCCTGCCCTCCTCAAAGAGCCTTCCTGACCTTGGGGACTTGGGGCTTCCGAGTTTTAATCTTTCATTGCTATCCCGGGTTTCTTACCCTCGGCGGTGTTGGCATCTTGGGTCGGATCGTTCCTTGTTGCAGGGACCATCCTGGGCACTGGAGGACTGTAGCAGCATCCCTGACCTCTACCCACTAGACACCAGGACCAGCCTCCCAGCTGTGACAACTAGAAATTTCTTCAGACATTGTCCACAGGTGCAAAATCGCCCCTGGCTGAAAATCACTGATTTGCCTCTAAACTACTAGTCCTGGGTGAGAAAATGGGATTCAAGTTCTCTTTTCTCACCTGGACCAAAGGAAAGACCCGTGTCCTCAGAGCATGGGCTCTAAACCACCCGCATTGGACGCACTTGGAGTGCAGCCTCAATGCAGATTCCAGGGCCTGCCCCAGAGCTGCCGAGCCCAAATTTCTGGTAAACATCTGCCTGGCAGTGGGCTTACCCTGGAGCAGAGGTGCCAGGGTGGGTGTACCAGGAGGACTTCCTGGAGGAGGGGCCATGGAGACAAGTTTGGAAGGGTAAATGGAATCAGCCACCTGGAAAAGGGAGGAGGCCGGGTGTCACGGGCCCTTCAGGGAGGGCCCCTGGGCCTTTTGCTGTGTGCGTCCTTGGGGCCACTGCTCCCCCTTGAACCCTGTCCCACGCCTGGCATCACTGCCTCTTAAGTTAACTAATTTTCTTCCGTTAAAAATATCAGTGTGTGTTCACTTTGCAAAACAATTTAGAACTAGATTAGCCAAAGGGAGAAAAAGTTAAAATCATATGATGTCTGAGCAGAGACAGCCATTGCTAACATTTTCCTGTGCGTTTTACAACTGGATACAAAATTTTAACAAAGACGGATCCAGTGTACATACTGTCTTAAGTCCTGCCTTTTTCCACTTAAGTTATCTTCTTTTTTTTTTTTATTTTGGAGGAGCTTTTTTTTAATCAATATTTTTTAATTGAAGTATAGTTGATTTACAATGTTTACTGCTGTACACTAAAGTGATTCAGTTATTTGTATATACATTCTTCTTTTTAAAAAATTCTTTTCCATTATGGTTTATCATAGGATATTGAATATAGTTCCCTGTGCTATACAGTAGGGCCTTGTTGTTTATCTATTCTATATATAATAGCTTACATCTGCTAACCCCAACCTCCCACTCTATCCCTCCCCCAACCCCCTGCCCCTTGGCAACCACCAGTCTGTTCTCTGTGTCTGTGCGTCTGTTTCTGTTTCATAGACAGGTTCATTTGTGTCATATTTTAGATTCCACATATAAGTGATATCATATGGCATTTGTCATTCTCTTTCTGACTTCACTTAGTGTGATAATCTCTGGTTGCATCCATGTTGCTGCAAATGGCATTAATTCATTCTTTATTATGGCTGAGTAATATTCCATTGTATATATGTACCGCATCTTTTTTTTTTTTAACATCTTTATTGGAGTATAATTGCTTTACAATGTGTGTTAGTTTCTGCTGTATAACAACGTGAATCAGCTGTATGTATACATATAGCCCCATATCCTCTCCCTCTTGAGCCTCCCTCCCACCCTCCCTATCCCACCCCCCTAGGTGGTCACAAAGCACCGAGCTGATCTCCCTGTGCTATGCAGCTGCTTCCCACTAGCTATCTATTTTACATTTGGTAGTGTATATATGTCAATGCTACCCTCTCACTTCATCCCAGCTTACCCTTCCCCCTCCCCATGTCCTCAAGGTACCACATCTTCTTTATCCGTTCATCCGTTGATGGATATTTAGGTTGTTTCCATGTCTTGGCTATTGTGAATAGTGGTGCTATGAACATAGGGATGCATGTATCTTTTTGAATTATAGTTTTGTCTGGATATATGCCCAGGAGTGGGATTGCTGGATTGTATGGTAATTCTATTTTTAGTTTACTGAGGAACCTCCATACTGTTCTCCATAGTGGCTCCCACCAACAGTGTATGAGGGTTCTCTTTTCTCCACATCCTCTCCAGCATTTGTTATTTGTAAGACATTTTAATGGTGTCCATTCTGACCAATGTGAGGTGGTACCTCACTGAAGTTTTGATTTGCATTTCGCTAATAATTAGCAGTATTGGGCATCTTTTCATGTGCCTATTGGCCATCTGTATGTCTTCTTCGGAGAAATGTCTATTTAGGTCTTCTGCCCATTTTTTGATTGGGTTTTTTTTTTGTTGTTATTGCATTGTATGAGCTGTTTCTATACTTTAGAAATTAAGCCCTTGATGGTTGCATCATTTCCAAATATTTTCCCCCATTCTGTAGGTTGTCTTTTTGTTTTATTTATGGCTTCCTTTGCTGTGCAAAAGCTTATAAGTTTGATTAGGTCCCATTTGTTTATTTTTGTTTTTATTTCTATTGCTTTGAGAGACTGACCTAAGAAAACATTGGTATGATTTATGTCAGAGAATGTCTTGCCTATGATCTCTTCTAGGAGTTTAATGGTGTCGTGTCTTATGTTTAAGTCTTTAAGCCATTTTGAGTTTATTTTTGTGTGTGGTGTGAGGGTGTGTTCTAACTTCATTGATTTGCATGCAGCTGTCCAACTTTCCCAGCACCACTTGCTGAAGAGACTGTATTTTTCCCATTGTATATTCTTGCCTCCTTTGTTGAAGATTAATTGACATAGGTGTGTGGATTTATTTCTGGGCTGTCTGTTCTGTTCATTGATCCATATGTCTGTTTTTGTGTCAGTACCGCACTGTTTTGATTCCTGTAGCTTTGTAGTATCATCTGAAGTCTGGGAGGGCTATGCCTCCTGCTTTGTTCTTTTTCTTCAGGATTGCTTTGGCAATTCTGGGTCTTTTATGGTCCCACATGAATTTTAGGATTATTTGTTCTAGTTCTGTGAAAAAGGTCATGGGTAATTTTATGGGGATCACATTAAATCTGTAGATTGCTTTGGGTAGTATGGCCATTTTAACACTATTAATTCTTCCAACCCAAGAGCATGGGATATCTTTCCATTTCTTTGAATCCTCTTCAGTTTCCTTTATTAATGTTTTATAGTCCTCAGTGTATAAGTCTTTCACCTCCTTAGTCAGATTTATTCCTAAATATTTTATTTTTGGGGGTGTGAGTTTAAAAGGGATTGTTGTTTACATTCCCTATCTGATATTTCATTGTTGATGAAGAAGTTATCTTCTTTTTTAAAAAAATTTATTAAATTTATTTATTTTTGACTGCGTTGGGTCTTTGTTGCTGCACGTGGGCTTTCTCTAGCTGTGGTGGCTCTGCGTTGCGGTGCATGGGCTTCTCAATGTGGTGGCTTCTCTTGTTGCAGAGCATGGGCTCTAGGCATGTGGGCTCAGTAGTTGTGGCACGTGGGCTCAGTAGTTGTGGCACGTGGGCTCTAGAGCACAGGCTCAGTAATTGTAGTGCATGGGCTTAGTTGCTCCGCGGCACGTGGGTTCTTCCCGGAACGGAGCTCGAACCCGTGTCCCCTGCGTTGGCAGGTGGATTCTTAACCACTGTGCCACCAGGGAAGCCCGAGAAGTTATTCTTGAAACTTCTGTTTCCTGGGAGCAGAGACACAAGAGGCCAAGGGAATGGGAAGTTCATCACCTGTGAGAACTTGTCAGCTTTCAGCCTCCGGGTCTTGAATGGAGCATCCCAACAAGAGTTAGCATTTTCTTCTCTTAAATCTCCTGAGCCCCTTGGTTTCTCAGTACTGTCCGACAAAGACCGTCTGAAGCCCCCCCAGGTCATGGCTGACTCCTGCTATGCCCTCAACTCTTGGCCACGCCCCACCCAGCACCTACTTGGTGTCACTGCCTGTGTGTTGCTCTCTGGAGTTCTCTAGCCCTCAGCTGCCTCTTCTCTCTGTACCCACGTTTATTTTTGTCTCATCTCTCCTGCATTGCTCCCTGACCTTCCTGTATCACCCCTCAGACCCTCGCACTTCACTGCTCTGCAGCTTTTCATGGCTGCCCAGTGCCTTCAGGAACCAAGTCTGACATCTGAGTCCAGCCTTGAAAGCATCGTGCACCTTGCTCCCCAGGCCTCGTTTCTCATCGCCGCTGTCACCTTCACACCTGCTCCAGCCCTGGTCCCTGAAAACACTAGGCTTTTCCCCATTGTAGGGCTTGCCTTCGGGCATCAGGGGCTCTTAGCCTAATCTCTTGCTCCAAAAATTGTTATGCATCCTTCAGCACCACCTCCAGTCACATCTCTTTTCTCTCCACATCTTTCTTCAGCATCCGTTAACTGCCATTCGTTCGCTCCTTCCCTCTGCTCGTTCTTCGTTCCACACGTGTTGGCTGCTGCTGTGTGCGTGCAAAGCCCCGCACCGATAGACGTGAAAGACACGGAGGGGTGTCACCCTCGCTGGGGATTGTCCTCACTTTGGTAAAGGATCAGCTCTCTGACCACAGGAGAGTGACTTAATCGTCAATAAAATGGGGAGGTGGTGATGCCTTTCTTAGAGTGCAGCGTGAACATCAAATGCAACAACAGATACCGAGTGCTTGGTGACCTAGTTTGGGAGAAGCCGTTGCCAGTTGAGGTTTGCATTTCCCGGTGTTTTGAAGCAGCTCCCCAGGCAGCAGCTCCAGGAGGGCAGCGGCCTTGCCTCCCTTATTGGTCCAGCACCAGGAGAGTGATTGTCACAGCGTGGGTATCAGTGTGTATTTCTGATTGAGTCCGTGATGCTTTCTTCTCCGGCATTCTAGAGGAGGTGAAACATTTGGTTTTGAGTCAGAGAAGTTCGTCTGAACAGGGCATTCACGTCAAAGAGAAGCTGCACCAGGACCACGCACCAGGGAAGCCAGAAGAAGCGAGAAAAGGCTTAAGCTCTGGACATGGTGAGTGGAGACCCCGGCAGGGAAGGTGGTTGGCTGGTGTTGCTGGAGTGGCGCGTGCGCACTGGCGTCCGCCCCGCGTGTGCAGTGGCAGCGTTGTGCCCCTTCACCCTCCGAAGCGGGCGCGGCTCTCCCTGCACCACTCTCTCCTCGTGGATTCTTGTCCTTTCATTTTTGTGACTTACCAAAAAAAAAAAAAAAAAAAACCTTTCCTAGCCGTAGAAGTTAGATACATCTTTTTTGTTTGTTTTTTAGAATATTCAGTGAATATGCTGGGCTGGCCCAAAAGTTCGTTCGGGTTTTTTCCGTAGGATGTTATAAAAGTATAAAACAAGCAGGGAAAATAATCTCTTGTTCCGTCACCAGGAACAAACGTAATATTTTGGTTATCATATCATGGCAACTCCTTTGTTTTTGTGCTAAGTTTTTTTTTTTTTTTTTTTTTTTTTTTTTTTTTTTACATGGATGAGGTTATTCTGGACACATAATTTTCTGTTCTGAGATTACTACGTCACATGCACTGTCCTATTTCCTTAAGAACTTTCCGTAAACTTCATCTGTGGTGACTTTGTAATATTTCCTCTGCTGGCGGCACTGCAATATGCTTAACTATTTATTCCCTGTTGGTGGGAACTTAGGAATCTTGGGGGGTGTTTTCAGTATTCTCTACGGTGCTGAAGTGGACAGTTGAACAGATGGTAGACTTTTCTTCTTTTTTGTTCTCTGGGGGGTTAGATAAGGACCTAGAGGCCTTCTCTTGCCTCCATTTGTCCAAAGTAACCATAGTTATTCTGTGTATTCATTCATTACTCACGTATTATTGACAGACCTTTTTACTGAATGCTTGGGGACTGATGCCTGGGGGCTGGCATTGCATGTGCCTTAGTGAACTCGTGTAGAACAGGAAGTTTGGAGACGCTGGCTAATATTACTGGCTTCTCACCCAGCAGAAAAGGCAACTCTTCCCAAGACCACTGAGAACTATGAAGAGCTGCTCAGGATGGAAGATCTTGACACAGCACAGTAAGGATGGCCCTGTGTTATTTTGGGGTGTGGGAGTGGAACCCCCTCTTGTACTTGCCCCACAGATTCTCACCCAGAGCCATGTCGATTTTTGGTAGCTTCAGTTATGTTCGATCTCACGCAATCCAGCTGAGATGAACGGAACGGAGAGAGGCATGCTGTGTCTTTGAGTGCGTGTGGTGCATCGGGCCCCATGCTTTTGCGTGCGTTACTGTATCGCATTTAATCATCAGCATTATCGCTCTGTGGGGTGGTATTACCATCTCCATTTTCTCCATAAAGTGACTGAGAAGTTACGTGATTTTTACAAAGTTATAAAACTAGGATTCTTGGTCATCTTGAGAGTGTTGGTACCGCCAGGATCCCAACCCACACCTTCAGATGACTGAGTCCACAGCCTTCCCTGTTGGGAGAGCAGTTGCTCTTGGGGCCTCCTGTAGCCTAATGAGGGTCCAGCGAAGGAGGCTTCTCAGATGCTGTGGGGAGTCAGGGAGAATGGAGGCCCAGCTGGTGGCTTGAAGGGATAGGATGGGAAGAACCAGAGAACATGTCATTTTTTTCGAAAATTTTATTGAATTATAGTTGATTTACAATGTTGTGTTAATTTCTTCTGTACAGCAAAGTGACTCAGAACATGTTTTAAAGTGTTGATTAAAAATTTTTTTTGCAGGAATTTACAGATTAATTTGGGGAGAATTGACTTTTTTCCCCCGCAGAATATATATATATATGTGTGTGTGTGTGTGTGTATATATATATATATATATTTTAACATCTTTATTGGAATATAATTGCTTTACAATGGTGTGTAAGTTTCTGCTTTATAACAAAGTGAATCAGCTATACATATACATATATCCCCATATCCCCTCCCTCTTGCGTCTCCCTCCCACCCTCCCTATCCCACCCCTCTAGGTGGTCACAAAGCACCGAGCTGATCTCCCTGTGCTATGTGGTTGCTTCCCACTAGCTATCTATTTTACATGTGGTAGTGTATATATGTCCATGCCACTCTCTCACTTCGTCCCATCTTCCCCTTCCCCTCGCCGTGTCCTCAAGTCCATTCTCTAGTAGGTCTGTGTCTTTATTCCCATCCCGCCCCTAGGGTCTTCATAAACATTTTTTTTTTTTTTTAGATTCCATATATATGTTAGCATATCGTATTTGTTTTTCTCATTCTGACTCACTTCACTCTGTATGACAGACTCTAGGTCCATCCACCTCACTACTCATAACTCAATTTCGTTTCTTTTTATGGCTGAATAATATTCCATTGTATATATGTGCCACATCCTCTTCATCCATTCATCTGTCGATGGACACCTAGGTTGCTTCCATGTCCTGGCTATTGTAAATAGTGCTGCAATGAACATTGGGGTGCAATGAACACAAAAATAGTACATGACTCTTTTTGTGTTTTTTTTGTTTTTTTAATCTCTGTGTGGACAATGATAATAATCCAACAGATTTTGTTTTAAATTTTTTAATTTAATTTTATTTATTTTTTTATACAGCAGGTTCTTATTAGTCATCAATTTTATACACATCAGTGTATACATGTCAATCCCAATCGCCCAGTTCATCACACCACCACCCACCCCCCGCCACTTTCCCCCCTTGGTGTCCATACGTTTGTTCTCTACATCTGTGTCTCTATTTCTGCCCTGCAAACCGGTTCATCTGTACCATTTTTCTAGGTTCCACATATACGCGTTAATATACGATATTTGTTTTTCTCTTTCTGACCTACTTCACTCTGTATGACAATCTCTAGATCCATCCACGTCTCAAAAACTGACCCAGTTTCGTTCCTTTTTATGGCTGAGTAATATTCCATTGTATATATGTACCACACCTTCTTTATCCATTCGTCTGTCGATGGGCATTTAGGTTGCTTCCATGTCCTGGCTATTGTAAATAGTGCTGCAGTGAACATTGGGGTGCATGTGTCTTTTTGAATTATGGTTTTCTCTGGGTATATGCCCAGTTGTGGGATTGCTGGATCATATGGTAATTCTATTTTTAGTTTTTTAAGGAACCTCCCTACTGTTCTCCATGGTGGCTGTATCAATTTACATTCCCACCAACAGTGCAAGAGGGTTCCCTTTTCTCCACACCCTCTCCAGCATTTGTTGTTTGTTGATTTTCTGATGATGCCCATTCTAACTGGTGTGAGGTGATACCTCATTGTAGTTTTGATTTGCATTTCTCTAATAATTAGTGATGTTGAGCAGCTTTTCATGTGCTTCTTGGCCATCTGTATGTCTCCTTTGGAGAAATGTCTATTTAGGTCTTCTGCCCATTTTTGGATTGGGTTGTTTGTTTTTTTAATATTGAGCTGCATGAGCTATTTATATATTTTGGAGATTAATCCTTTGTCCATTGATTCGTTTGCAAATATTTTCTCCCATTCTGAGGGTTGTCTTTTCATCTTGTTTATGGTTTCCTTTGCTGTGCAAAAGCTTTGAAGTTTCATTAGGTCCCATTTGTTTATATTTTCATTACTCTAGGAGGTGTATCAAAAAAGATCTTGCTGTGATTTATGTCAAAGAGCGTTCTTCCTATGTTTTCCTCTAAGAGTTTTATAGTGTCTGGTCTTACATTTAGGTCTCTTATCCATTTTGAGTTTATTTTTGTGTATGGTGTTAGGGAGTGTTCTAATTTCATTCTTTTACATGTAGCTGTCCAGTTTTCCCAGCACCACTTATTGAAGAGACTGTCTTTTCTCCATTGTATATCCTTGCCGTCATAGATTAGTCGACCATAGGTGCGTGGGTTTATCTCTGGGTTTTCTATCTTGTTCCATTGATCTATATTTCTGGTTTTGTGCCAGTACCATATTGTCTTGATTACTGTAGCTTTGTAGTATAGTCTGAAGTCAGGGAGGCTGATTCCTCCAGCTCCGCTTTTTTCCCTCAAGACTGCTTTGGCTATTCGGGGTCTTTTGTGTCTCCATACAAGTTTTAAGATTTTTTTGTTCTAGTTCTGTAAAAAATGCCATTGGTAATTTGATAGGGATTGCATTGAATCTGTAGATTGCTTTGGGTAGTGTAGTCGTTTTCACAATATTGATTCTTCCAATCCAAGAACATGGTATATCTCTCCATCTGTTGGTATCATCTTTAATTTCTTTGATCAGTGTCTTATAGTTTTCTGCATACAGGTCTTTTGTCTCCCTAGGTAGGTTTATTCCTAGGTATTTTATTCTTTTTGTTGCAGTGGTAAATGGGAGTGTTTCCTTAATTTCTCTTTCAGATTTTTCATCATTAGTGAATAGGAATGCAAGAGATTTCTGTGCGTTAATTTTGTTTCCTGCAACTTTACCAAATTTATTGAATAGCTCTAGTAGTTTTCTGGTGGCATCATTAGGATTCTCTATGTACGGTATCCTGTCGTCTGCCAACAGTGACAGTTTTACTTCTTCTTTTCCAATTTGTATTCCTTTTATTTCTTTTTCTTCTCTGATTGCCATGACTAGGACTTCCAGAACTATGTTGAATAATAGTGGTGAGAGAGGACATCCTTGTCTTGTTCCTGATCTTGGAGGAAATGCTTTCAGTTTTTCACCATTGAGAATGATGTTTGCTGTGGTTTGTCGTATATGGCCTTTATTATGTTGATGTAGGTTCCCTCTATGCCCACTTTCTGGAGAGTTTTTATCATAAATGGGTGTTGAGTTTTGTCAAAAGCTTTTTCTGCATCTATTGAGATGATCATATGGTTTTTCTTCTTCAATTTGTTAATATGGTGTATCACACTGATTGATTTGAGTATATTGAAGAATCCTTGCATCCCTGAGATAAATCCCACTGATCATGGTGTATGATCCTTTAATGTGTTGTTGGATTCTGTTTGCTAGTATTTTGTTGAGGATTTTTGCATCTATATTCATCAGAGGTATTGGTCTGTAATTTTCTTTTTTTGTAGTATCTTTGTCTGGTTTTGGTATCAGGGTGATAGTGGCCTCATAGAATGAGTTTGGGAGTGTTCCTTCCTCCGTAATTTTTTGGAAGAGTTTGAGAAGGATGGGTGTTAGCTCTTCTCTAAATGTTTGATAGAATTCACCTGTGAAGCCACCTGGTCGTGGACTTTTGTTTGTTGGAAGATTTTTTTTTAATTAATTAATTAATTTATTTTATTCATTTATTTTTGGCTGCATTGGGTCTTCGTTGCTGTGTGCGGGCTTTCTCTACTTGCGGTGAGCGGGGGCTACTCTTTGTTGCAGTGCACAGGCTTCTCGTTGTGGTGGCTTCTCCCATTGTGGAGCACGGGCTCTAGGCGCACAGGCCTCAGCAGTTGCGGCATGCGGGCTCAGTAGTTGTGGCTCATGGGCTTTAGAGCACAGGCTCAGCAGTTATGGCACACAGGCTTAGTTGCTCCACGGCACGTGGGATCTTCCCGGACCAGGGCTCAAACCCGTGTCCCCTGCGTTGGCAGGCGGATTCCTAACCACTGCGCCACCAGGGAAGTCCCTGTTGGAAGATTTTTAATCACAGTTTCAATTTCATTACTTGTGATTGGTCTGTTCATATTTTCTATTTCTTCCTGGTTCAGTCTTGGAAGGTTATACCTTTCTAAGAATTTGTCCATTTCTTCCAGATTGTCCATTTTATTGGCATAGAGTTGCTTGTAGTAGTCTCTTAGGATGCTTTGTATTTCTGCGGTGTCTGTTGTAACTTCTCCTTTTTCATTTCTGATTTTATTGATTTGAGTCCTCTCCCTCTTTTTCTTGATGAGTCTGGCTAATGGTTTATCAATTTTGTTTATCTTCTCAAAGAACCAGCTTTTAGTTTTATTGATCTTTGCAATTGTTTTCTTTGTTTGTATTTCATTTATTTCTGCTTTGATCTTTATGATTTCTTTCCTTCTGCTAATTTTGGGTTTTGTTTGTTCTTCTTTCTCTAGGTCCTTTAGGTGTAAGGTTAGATTGTTTATTTGAGATTTTTCTTGTTTCTTGAGGTAGGCTTGTATAGCTATAAACTTCCCTCTTAGAACTGCTTTTGCTGCATCCCATAGGTTTTGGGTCCTCGTGTTTTCATTGTCATTTGTCTCTAGGTATTTTTTGATTTCCTCTTTGATTTCTTCAGTGCTTGTTGGTTATTTAGTAACGTATTGTTTAACCTCCATGTGTTTGTGATTTTTACGTTTTTTTCCCTGTAATTGATTTCTAATCTCGTAGCGTTGTGGTCAGAAAAGATGCTTGATATGATTTCAGTTTTCTTAAATTTCCTGAGGCTTGATTTGTGACCCAGGATGTGATCTATCCTGGAGAATGTTCCGTGCGCAGTTGAGAAGAAAGTGTAATCTGCTGTTTTTGGATGGAATGTCCTATAAATATCAATTAAATCTCTCTGGTCTATTGTGTCATTTAAAGCTTGTGTTTCCTTATTTATTTTCACTTTGGATGATCTGTCCATTGGTGTAAGTGAGGTGTTAAAGTCCCCCACTATTATTGTGTTACTGTCAATTTCCTCTTTTATAGCTGTTAGCCGTTGCCTTATGTATTGAGGTGCTCCTATGTTGGGTGCATATATATTTATAACTGTTATATTTTCTTCTTGGATTGATCCCTTGAGCATTATGTAGTGTCCTTCCTTTTCTCTTGTAACATTCTTTATTTTAAAGTCTATTTTATCTGATATGAGTACTGCTACTCCAGCTTTCTTTTGATTTCCATTTGCATGGAATATCTTTTTCCATCCCCTCACTTTCAGTCTGTATGTGTCCCTAGGTCTGAAGTGGGTCTCTTGTAGACAGCATATATACGGGTTTTATTTTTGTATCCATTCAGTGAGCCTGTGTCTTTTGGTTGGAGCATTTAATCCATTCACGTTTAAGGTAATTATCGGTATGTATGTTCCTATGACTATTTTCTTAATTGTTTTGGGTTTGTTTTTGTAGGTCCTTTTCTTCTCTTGTGTTTCCCACTTAGAGAAGTTCCTTTAGCATTTGTTGTAGAGCTGGTTTGGTGGTGCTGAATACTCTTAGCTTTTGCTTGTCTCTAAAGCTTTTGATTTCTCCCTCATATCTGAATGATATCCTTGCCGGGTAGAGTAATCTTGGTTATAGGTTCTTCCCTTTCATCACTTTAAGTATATCATGCCAGTCCCTTCTGGCTTGTAGAGTTTCTGCTGAGAAATCAGCTGTTAACCTTATGGGAGTTCCCTTGTATGTTATTTGTTGTTTTTCCCTTGCTGCTTTCAGTAATTTTTCTTTGTCTTTAATTTTTGCCAATTTGATTACTGTGTGTCTCGGCATGTTTCTCCTTGGTTTATCCTGTATGGGACCCTCTGTGCTTCCTGGACTTGGGTGACTATTTCCTTTCCCATGTTAGGGAAGTTTTCGACTATAATCTCTTCAAATATTTTCTTGGGTCCTTTCTCTCTCTCTTCTCTCTCTGGGACCCTTATAATGCGAATGTTGTTGCATTTAACGTTGTCCCAGAGGTCTCTTAGACTGTCTTCATTTCTTTTTTTTTTTTAAATTTATTTATTTATGTTTATTTTTGGCTGTGTTGGGTCTTCGTTTCTGTGCGAGGGCTTTCTCCAGTTGTGGCAAGCGGGGGCCACTCTTCATCGCGGTGCGCAGGCCTCTCACCATCGCGGCCTCTCCCGTTGTGGAGCACAGGCTCCAGACGCGCAGGCTCAGTAGTTGTGGCTCACAGGCTTAGTCGCTCCACAGCATGTGGGATCTTCCCAGACCAGGGCTCGAACCTGTGTCCCCTGAATTGGCAGGCAGATTCTTAACCACTCCACCACCAGGGAAGCTCAGCTGTCTTCATTTCTTTTCATTCTTTTTTCTTTATTCTGTTCCGCAGCAGTTAATTCCACCATTCTGCCTTCCAGGTCACTTATCTGTTCTTCTGCCTCAGGTATTCTGCTATTGATTCCTTCTAGTGTATTTTTCATTTCAGTTATTGTATTGTTCATCTCTGTTTGTTTGTTCTTTAATGCTTCTAGGTCTTTGTTAAACATTTCTTGCATCTTCTCAACCTTTGCCTCCATTCTTTTTCTGGGGTCCTGGATCATCTTCACTATCATGATTCTGAATTCTTTTTCTGAAAGGTTGCCTATCTCCACTTCATTTAGTTGTTCCTTCATCTGGTACATAGCCCTCTGCCTTTTCATCTTGTCTGTCTTTCTGTGAATATGGTTTTTGTTCTACAGGCTGCAGGATTGTAGTTCTTCTTGCTTCTGCTGTCAGCCCTCTGGTGCATAAGGCAATCTAAGAGGCTTGTGCAAGTTTCCTGATGGGAGGGAGTGGTACATGACTCTTTTTGAATTATGGTTTTCTCAGGGTAGAGAATTGACATTTTTACATTTCAAAGTTCTCCCATCCATGATCATGGTGTATCTTTTCACCTAATTCAGCTCCTCCTTTATGACTTTTAATAGGGTTGCTTTTTTTTTCTTCCTATAGATGTTGTGGATAATTCCTGTAAAAGAATTCCTGAATATTTTAGCGTTTCAGTTGCTTTTTATAAAATATATTAATTTTTCCATCATAATTGATAATGCAAGTTTGTCTGCAGACTGGCAGCCTCAGCATGACTGGGAGCTTGTTAGAAATGGGAATCTCAGGGCCACCCCAGGCTTGCTGAACCACAATCTGCATTTTATTCAGTGATTCATATGCATGTTGAAATTTGAGAAGCACTGGGTTAGAGGGATGCAATGTTATATTTTTAAAAATCTGCATACACGCTGTCCAGTAAATAGATTCTTAGATCTGGTCCCTGATTTTTCTCACTTTCATTTATTTTTCTCTTTGTGAATTTTCTAGATGTGGTATTTCAAGACCAGTCATTTCTTTGGGAGGGGCAACCACGGTGGAGATGAAGGAGTTAATTGAGAGGCCATCATTTAGCAGCTTAACAAAATTGTTGGAAAAGCAAAAATTTCAAAGTAAGTTAGGATGGGACTTTGGAAATTTATAGTATAACTAGACCTGGAAAAGAATTATGAAATATTTCAAATTCATGGTACTTCAATAAGATTCAAATATTATTCAAAAGTAAAAACTACTACATGCAATTTTAACTTACCCGGTCCATCTCACCTCATCCGTCCATCCATCCCATCCCATCCCATCCCATCCCATCCCATCCCATCCTTTCCCACTCCACCAATATTTCTGTGCTCCTGGTCCATGGTGTTGTGTGTATGGGAAACATGAAAATCTCTAATATTGACCAGAGACTTCCAGGTAAATAATTACACTTCTATGTGATAGATGCTGTGTAGGGTGGGTATGTGAGATGTACCAGGGTGGAGAGTCTCTCTTTGGAAGATGAGAAGCCGTTTGCTTCTTATGGTGGAATGAGGGAAATGGCACTCCTGAAAGCATGTGATCTGACTGTCCGACTCCCAGCAAGGACCCTCCGGTCCCTGAGTCTACCTCCTCGTTCTTGGCCTAGATCTCCTCAGCAAGCGGTTGTGTTTCCAGTATGAGGTGGAAAATTCTAGAGCCAGGGCACTTGCTTCCCGTTTCCCATTCTTTGAGCTGTAACTGCTGCACATCGTTTCCTTAGCCCTCAGTCAATCCGCTTTTCCCGGTTCTAGTCCAAACCTGAAGCTTCTGGAGTCAGGCTTCTCATTGGCGTGGGAGATGTAGGGGAGTAACGTCAGTCCTGTTTTTCAGGCCCTAAAAGACTAGGAACACCTTGCAACTCCTTCCGACTTTTCTCTTTCCAGGTTAAACAGCCTCAGTCCCTTTTAATGTTCTTTGAGCATTTTAATGAGGTTTTCAAGCCATGCTTTTTTTTTTTGAAGTAGAGAGAAGTACACAGAAAAATGTACAATGTACCCACAATTTAGGTATTAATATTTTGCCATATTTCCTTTATTTCTTTCTTGTTCCTTTTTTCTTTTCTTTCTTTCTTTCTTTTCTGTTTTTTTTTTTTTTTAAAGAAATAAGAGGCTACAGATACAGTTTACGCACGCTTGGCTTCCCGTGCTTTTGAGAAGCGTACAGCCACCCTCGCCTAGAAATCGGGGTAACCCCCCCCCCCCTTTCTCACACGTTCACACAACATTGTAGTGATTTTTGGTTTCGTGAGTTACAGAAATGACTTCACGCATGTGTATTTAACAGCAACTTGCTCTTTCTCTCGACTTTATTTCTGAGATTTATTGGTGTCAGTACATCTTAGTCCAGCCCCTTCTTCTACCTTCTGTAAAGTGCCCTGTCGGCTAGTGCCCCCTTCATCCCTGCAGGCCCCGCTGAGGGGTGTTTGAATAGTCACCAGTTTCCTGCTGTCACCAGCGCTGCGACAGTGACCGTCCTTGCGCAGGGCTCCAGCGCACGTGTAGGAGGGTCTAGGGCGCATGCCCGGCGGGGTCACGGGCGTAGGAAATGCGCCGTGACCGCTCAGGGGATGCTGCAGGTTTACGGTCCCAGTTTTATCTCTTTGCCCTCCTGACAGCAGCCCCGAGATTTCCCGCTTCTCCTCCATGTCACCCTTGCATAGTCAGGGGCCCAGTTCCTGATTACTGGGATTGAGAGTATCTAGAATGCTTATCTGGTCAGCACTTAGGTCATTTGCCTATTCCCATTTCTTCATTTATGTTGTTCTGTTGGGTTTAGATTTTTTTTCTTGTTGATCCCCAAGCCTTTTTTTTTAAAGGTCTTTTGAATAACTCTGCATAGTTTCAGGCACTGTAAACATCACAGGCTGGGGTCTGTATCTTACCCTTTCCCTTCATGTAGGGTGTCTTGTTGTGTACCCCAGGTATTCACCTCTTCCCGTCCAGTTTGTACTCTGGGTAACACTTAAGAGGCCCTTCCTCATCCAGATGGCAGTCTAGTCTCCCAAGTATTCTTCTAACGATTTTGAAGTTTTTGTTTTCCACCTTCAGTCTGCGACTCATTTTGCATACGGCATGAGATGCCCTATAATTTCATTTGCCTCCAGGTGGATAGTCAGTATCATTGATCGACTGGTCCATCTTTTCCCACTGATTTGAAACGCCACCTCCGGCCTCTGTTAAGTCTCCCTATGTGTGTGGCTCTATTTCTGGGCTTGCCCGCAATGGTCTGTTGCATTGGTCTCTCTGTCACAGAACCTATAGCTTATGGTTTTAGTTATCCACACTTATGTGTCTTATCATCTCCTTTTTCTTCTTGATCTAAGCTGGGTGCTGAGCTGAGCATCTTATGTACCTTTGCCCACTAACTCTTCTCGATGCCCTTAGGAGGCAGGTGCTGCCCTCATTCGACAGACGGGGGCGTCGAGGCTCAGAATGGTTAAGGCGCTTTCCCTGCAGGAGGGAGAGAGCTGATTCCAGACCTTTGGTGGTCCAGCTTCAAAGCCCAACCCTCAGCGCTGCACTGCGGTTATAAGCCGACGGGGAGGAGATCTTGGGTATTGTGTGGCGCTGGTGTCGTCACAGCTGGCTCTGGGTAGTGGCGAGTGGCGGATCAGGACCCCGTAATTTCCTGCTGCGTGTAACCGACGACTGCTGTCCGCGTTGGGATGTGTCTCCCGGTTGCTGGGATACAGCGGGGGCACAGACTCTGCCTCCAGGGAGCCCCCCAGAGCCCTCCGCATCCCTGCCGCGTGAAGCAGGCACATACAGCCTCTGGCACAGGGGCTCCTCTTAACGTTTATTCCCTTCCTCTGATTTCACAGTTAAACGGAAAGAATCAGACGCAGGGAGGAAAAGCCAGAGGAGGAGGGAGCAATCTCGCGTGGAGACAGACTCCAGGCTGGCAGGCCACGGGAAGCAGGGCACCTTCGCCGTGCAGCTGGCGGTGATGCCACTCCTCGCAGGTAGCCACACCCGTTCCCAGCAGCGTCCGGTCTCCTCGTCCCGTGTGGCTAGAATGCCCGCACACAGGACACTCGCGGTGACCGAGCCCCTGCCCCGCGCTGTCAGCCGCCCCGCCAAGTGGACGTGTCTCCACTATACAGAGCGGGAAACGGAGGCGCAGCGAGGGGAGGCGCAGCGAGGTCAAACGCGTCGGCCAGGAGGACGCGGCGAGTAAGCGAAGCCTGGGTTTGAACCTAGGTCTGATTCCAAAGTCCAAGCAAACGTGAGAATAAGAAACGTCACGGTTTTGTTTGCTACATAAGATGCTCCTTTGTATAAACGCGTTCCTGCAGATTTTTACAAAGACGTCTAGCAAAGGAAATGAGGAAAGGCAACCAGTATTTATGTCCGATCATTTACTTCTCACGACCAACTCTGATCTTCCCAGTGAACTGGTGCTGGTGGTATGGGGGGTGGTTATTATTGTCACGATTTTTTCAGGGAGGAATCAAAACTCAGAGAAGTCAAGCAACTTAACCTGAGGGCGCACAGCTCAGTGGCAGAACAGGGGTTTGCTTCATTTGCTTTGCAAGATCTATCACAGCTTATAAACTAAGTTTGATAAATAATAAGTAGGTATTTATTATGTCCATAGGTTTAGATAATGGAAGGCTCAGAATATATTTTGGGTAAAATTATGTGACTTTGTTTTAAAAAAGGAATATGGGGGGAACCCTCTTCTTTTTCTTTTTAGAGAAAATAATTTCAAACTTATTTCACTGTGGGGTTTTTGGCCATCAGGGTGAACGAGTGCCCCCTTCTGGCCTATCTGAAGAAACTTAGGCAGACGTGGAGGGTCAGTGAAACCCCATAGGGTCAGAGTCCAGTGCCGGGGGTGCCGGGAAAATCCTTATTCCCACAAGCGCTTGGGTTGATGTCGGTATGTTTTGAGGAACTACTATTAAGTTTTTTGTCCACACGCTTAGATGGAGTTTTGAAAATTAGTTCCACCCAAAGTGAGTTTTCAGAGACTCTTACCCACTGCTGAGCCGTGTCCAGGAGGACCGGGCCTTTCACGCAGCGGCCACGTGGCCCCGCCTGGGGCAGTGACTTTGGTTCATGCTTCTTTGGTCTTGAACCCAGAAGCAACCGGTGCTGCTCCAGGCGGGTGGGCCCCGGGGAACCTGCCTGACCTGCTCCTTACTTTGCTGTGAGGGTAGGGAGACACTGAATGGTCCTGGTCTGCCAGGTGTGACCATTTCCAGCAGGTGAAGCCAAGAGGTGTCTGGGCCTCCCCTCCCTTTAACCTGTGCCGCCATGGCCCTGTACAGTGACAGTTATTGCAAGAGTGACAAACAGACTTGAATCCTGGCTCAGCCCTTTACCAGCAGGTCGCCTGCTTTCTCTGAGTCTCAGTTTCCTCATCTGTAAAATGGGGACAAGAACTCCCACCCCAGGGGGCTGTAGGAAGGATCACGAGAGATAATGTGTGTAAACGGCTTAGCGGGGAGCCCTGCACACAGCAGAACTCAGACCGGTTACTGGTGAGGAGGTGGCAGCTGCTTCGCCCGGACATCTGGGTGGGCTGCGTGTAGGGCCCTGGGCCTCCGGCAAGGGGGGCAGAAAGACCCCTGCTCCCTGGCACCGAGGCCACGGCTCGTGGTCATGACTGCAAGTGGCCGTGGCTCAGCAGGCCAATTGTAGGTTTCTTTTTGCCATAAAATAGAATAGCATAAGATTATTCCAAAACTAGAATGATTATTTTTAGTCATCTTCAATTTAATTTTTTTAAAATAAATTATTTTATTGTATTTATTTTTGGCTGCGTTGGGTCTCCGTTGCTGTGTGCAGGTTTTCTCTAGTGTGGCGAGTGGGCCTCTCATTGCAGTGGCTTCTCTTGTTGCAGAGCACGGGCTCTAGGCATGTGGGCTTCAGTAGTTGTGGCACGTGGGTTCAGTAGTTGTGGCTCGCGGACTCTAGAGCGCAGGCTCAGTAGTTGTGGCGCACGGGCTTCGTTGCTCCGCAGCATGTGGGATCTTCCTGGACCAGGGCTCGAACCCATGTCTCCTGAACTGGCAGGCGGATTCTCAACCACTGCACCGCCAGGGAAGCCCCATCTTCAATTTAAGATTAGGCCGCAGACTTTGCATACCTTAGTGGTAAATATTGTTGGCCAGTAAGTGTCTAGAAAGGTTCTGTGTTTGGAGTGAACTCTTATGTTTACTGCATAGAGGAGAGGCCACACTTTTAGCCATGCAGGACTGGTTTCGACACTGGTTCTGCTGCTTATTGGCCAAGAGTCCTTGGACAATCACTTGACATCCCTGGACCTATCATGTTCAAGTCTGGCAGCTGTAGGTGCACAAACCTTGTGGTGGCCACTCGCCCTTGCCTTGTTCCTTACGTGGGACAGTGGTTCTCACCTTGGGCACTTATGCCCCTGGGGACACTTGGCACTATGTGAGACATCTTTGGGTGTCACAAGTGGGAGTAGGACACTGCTGAATGTCCCATGATGCACAGGATGGTCCTCATGATGAATAATTATCAGTCCTCAAGTGTCAGTAGTGCTGAGGTTGAGATCCCTACTCTGGACCATGGCTGACATCACCTGAGATTTCTGAATGATGATATGAGTAGATGTTTGCACTAGAGAGTCCTTCTAAACTGGGCAATCTTCTATGAAAAGGCTTGCAAAGTTCTAGAACACAAATCAGAATTGGCTATGGTCTTAATGAGTTGGTTTATTGAAGAGAGTCACAGGGAGAAGTGGGGGGTCCCTAGGAGATGCCCATGGCCCAGGCAGACAGTGCACACCTCGGGCCCAGGACTTGTTCTGGAAGCAACTGCTCTTTCTGAGTGTGAGTGATGGGGCTCTCACATGCCCTAAAAATATGTTTACCAGCATCATGAAAGAAATAGAACTGGTCTTTTTGAGCACGGACCCTGTGCTAGGAGGGCAGTGTTCCTGACACCTTCCCGTACATAACCCCTCTTCATCCTCTTAACCCTAAGAAAGGTGGTATCTCTGTCCATTTTGCACACCACGAAATCGAGCCTCAAAGAGCCTCTAACTTGTTGTAGGTCACATGATGCCTAACAGCCGGATTTAGGGTTTGAAAAATCTGCTTGCAAATCTGGAGCTTTGCATTTTTTTTTTTTTGGCCTTCACCAGTGTCTCTCCACCTGGTGAAATGTATGGGCCCCTTTTGCGAGAAAAGTATTCTCACAGCTGCCCATGTGCCCTGCAGTAGTCAAGTCACCCACCCTTTTCTGCAGTCGCACTGCTGCACAACTGTCACGGCAGGAGGTGTGCCAGGCTGGATTTGGCTCGAATGTACCACTTGTGTTCTATGTCAGTACCTACACTTCCCTCCCTGGATTACAACAGTGAAAGTGACACCGCTGGGCACCAAACACAGACACTGGTGTTATTTGTTCCTGAATGTGTTCTAGTCTAAGAGAAGTGCCTGGAGAAGTGCTCCAGAGCTTTCTGTAGTGAAGGACTTGTCCCGTGTCTGCTCATAGCCACACATGGCTCCTGAGCGTGGGACGTGGGACTCACGTGATGAAGGGAGTGCCTTTTAATTAATTTATTTATTTCTTGGCCATGCTGCGTGGCATGTGGGCTCTTAGTTCCCCAACCAGGGATTGAACCTGTGCCCCCTGCAGTGGAAGCGCGGAGTCTTAACCACTGGACCAACAGGGAAGTCCGAAGGAAGTGCGTTTTAAATTATATTTAATTTTAATTAATTTAAACATAAATATCCACATACGGCCAGTAACTATGGGACTCGCAGCGCAAGTCTGGTGGTTCTAGAATTACCTGGAGAGATTTAAAAAAATCCCAGTGTGGAGGCTACAGCCCAGACCAAGCCCATGAGACTGGGGGTGGGACCCAAGCGTCATTGTTCCTGATTGTAGCCTCTAGATGATCCAGGAAATGCTTATATCACAAGGTGATCAAGATTAAATCACAAAATGAAATTCTCTTAGAGAACCTATGGGACCCCAGTTGAAAAAGTGGTGCAGACATGCTGCCTGTAGGTGTTTCCCAATTACTATTTTTTTAAGTTTTCCTCTTTTTGGTGTAGTTTTATCTTTGGCTCTCCGGTTGCCTGATCCCTTCTGTGCTGGTCTGGGGGCCGTTCTGAGTAACATTCTAACGCTGCGTGTATCTCCCCGCAGGATGGCAAACTGTCGTGAGTCGTGGCAGTGGGAGGTCGGCCAACGTCTTAGATTGTTTTTTGACCCTAAAAACAGAAGTTCCCCTCATGACTGAAGAGCAAAAGCGGGACTTAAACCCCCTAACCATAGAGGTCAAGTGTGTTTCCTGCCTTCCATCACGGTCTGTGTCCTTCAGTGAACTAGAGGTAAGAGTGAGCCAGCCCAGCTGGTTTGAGAGCTGCTTTTCCCAGCCATCTGCCCATCGCCTGTCGCCCCTCACCCGCAATGGCCCTGCATGAGAAGTATGATTATCGACCCCATTTCCTCATTTAGGATCTCACAGCCAGACAGCAAAGAGATTAGGTTCCTGGGATCAGGAGGTACCAAGTGTGAGGTCTCCTCTGCTGCACCACAGGGTTCTTCAGGTGCAGGTAGCGACCCTCCGCTCAGGAGGAGCCCTGTGCTTCCTTGTTCCAGCAGCGGTGCTCACCTAGTGCTCACTGATTTTGAACCAGCCAGTTTGGCGCTGCTGTTTACCTTGGGAGTCCCCTGTTCCTCTCCTGGTGGGTCCCTGTCCCTGGATTCTGTGTCTTGCTCTTGCTTTGTTTCCTCTTTGATTTTGCTGGAGCACATCCTCCTGTAGCTTTCTGAGAAGAGGTTAATGGGAGATACTTGTTTTATGATCTCCTATGTCTGAAAATATCCTTATTCTACCCTTATACTTGATTGATAGTTAGGGTATAGAATTCCAGGTTAAAAAATCATTTTCCTTCAGTTTTAAAAAAAATTTTATTGGAGTATAGTTGATTTACAATGTTGTGTTAGTTTCAGGTACACAGTAAAGTGAATCAGTTATACATATACACATATCCACCCTTTTTACATTCTTTTCCTATATAGATACTTACACAGTATTGAGTAGAATTCCTTGTGCTATACAGTAGCTCCTTGTTAGTTATCTATTTTATATATAGTGGTGTGTATATATCAATCCCAATCTCCCAATTTATCCCTCCCCCCTCTCCCCTGGTAACCATAAGTTTGTTTTCTACATCTGTGACTCTATTTCTGTTTTGTAAATAAGTGCATTTGTACCATTTTTTTAGATTCCACATATAAGCAATATCGTATGATATTTGTCCTCTGTCTGACTTACTTCACTTAGTAGGATAATTTCTAGGTCCATCCATGTTGCTGCAAATGGCATTATTTCATTCTGTTTAACAGCTGAGTAATATTCCATTGTGTACATGTACCACAACTTCTTTATCCACTCCTGGATAAATTATCCATCCATCGATGGACAATTAGGTTTCTTCCATGTCCTAGCTGTTGTAAGCAGAGCTGCAGTGAACACTGGGGTACATGTATCTTTTTTTTTTATGTATATAAATTTATTTATTTATTTATTTTTGGCTGCATTGGGTCTTCATTGCTGCACGCGGGCTTTTCTCTAGTTGCGGCAAGCGGGGGTTATTCATTGCAGTGCGCAGGCTTCTCATTGCGGTGGCATCTCTTGTTGCAGAGCATGGGCTCTAGGTGCATGGGCTTCAGTAGCTGTGGCACGCGGGCTCAGTAGTTGTGGCTTGCGGGCTCTAGAGCACAGGCTCAGTAGTTGTGGCGCACGGGCTTAGTTGCTCCGTGGCATGTGAGATCTTCCTGGACCACGGCTTGAACCCATGTCCCCTGCATTGGCAGGTGGATTCTAACCACTGTGCCACCGGGGAAGCCCCATGTATCTTTTTGAAGTACGGTTTTCTCCAGATATATGCCCAGTAGTGGGATTGCTGGGTCATATGGTAGCTTTATTTTTAGTTTTTTAAGGAACTTCCATACTGTTCTCCATAGTGGCTGCACCAATTTATATTCTCACCACCAGTGTAGGAGGGTTTCCTTTTCTCCACACCCTCTCCAGCATTTATTGTTTGCAGATTTTTTTGATGATGGCCATTCTGACTGGTGTGAAGTGATACCTCATTGTATTTTTGATTTGCATTTCTCTGATAATTAGAGATGTTGAACATCTTTTCACGTGCTTTTTGGCCATCCGTATGTATTCTTTTTTTTAAAAAAAAATTTTATTTATTTATTTATTTATTTATTTTTATGGCTGTGTTGGGTCTTCATTTCTGTGCGAGGGCTTTCTCTAGTTGTGGCAAGCGGGGGCCACTCTTCATCACGGTGCGCGGGCCTCTCACTATCGCGGCCTCTCTTGTTGCGGAGCACAGGCTCCAGACGCGCAGGCTCGGTAGTTGTGGCTCACAGGCCTAGTTGCTCCACGGCATGTGGGATCTTCCCAGACCAGGGCTCGAACCCGTGTCCCCTGTATTGGCAGGCAGATTCTCAACCACTGCACCACCAGGGAAGCCCTGTATGTATTCTTTAGAGAATTGTCTGTTTGCATCTTCTGTCCATTTCTTAATTGGGTTGTTGGTTTTTTTGATATTGAGCTGCATGAGCTGTTTGTATATTTTGGAGATTAATCCTTTGTTGGTCTTTTTGTTTGCAAATATTTTCTCCCATTCTGTGGGTTGTCTTCTTGTTTTGTTTTTGGTTCCCTTTGCTGTGCAAAAGCTTTTAAGTTTAATTAGGCTCCATTTGTTTATTTTTTGTTTTCATTTTCATTACTCTAGGAGGTGGATCCAAAAAGATATTGCTGCAATTTATGTCAGCGAGTGTTCTGCCTATGTTTTCCTCTAAGAGTTTAATAGTATCCGGTCTTACATTTAGGTCTTTAATCCATTTTGAGTTTATTTTTGTGTATGGTGTTAAGGAGTGTTCAAATTTCATTCTTTTACATGTAGTTGTCCAGTTTTTCCAGCACCACTTACTGAAGAGACTGTTTTTTCTCCATTTTATATCCTTGCTTCCTTTGTCACAGATTAGGTGACCATAGGTGCATGGGTTTATTTCTGGGCCTTCTATCCTGATCCATTGATCTATATTTCTGTTTTTGTGCCAGTACCATACTGTTTTGATTGCTGTAGCTTTGTAGTATAGTCTGAAGTCAGGGAGTGTGATTCCTCCAGCTCCGTTTTTCTTTCTCAAGATTGTTTGGCTATTTGGGGTGTTTTGTGTTTCGATACAAATTAAAAAATTTTTTGTTCTAGTTCTGTGAAAAGTGTCATTGGTAATTTAATAGGGATTGTATTGAATCTAGATTGCCAAGGTGACTATCTTTAAAAAGGTCTGCTGTAAAGGCTGGCCCTTGGCAGGTGTCTAGGAACTTGAATCTTTCTCTGATGAGAGTGGTTCCTGGGCCTGACTGTTTCTGCCAACAGTGCTGACCATGCTTTCCTCCAGGGCGCCTGGCGTATTGGGACACAGGCTGGGGGAGCCTAGTACCAGCCCCAATCAAAACCCTGGGTGCTAGGTCTCCAGTGAGCTCCCCGGTGGACAGTACGTCACCTGAGTTGTCACAGTCAGTTGTGCAGGAGCTCAGTGCATCCTGGGACACACAGGAGGAGGCCATGGGGAGATGGCACCTGTCCCCCTGCTTTGCCTCGCAGCCCTTTTCCCTTTGCAGGCTTTGCCTGGTCTCCTCTGGCCTTTGTGAAGCCCAGCTGTGGGTCCGACCACAGCCGAGTCCTGAGGTCCTCCTAGAGAATCACGGATCTGGGGGTGGCCCCAGGGCTGCCGACTCAGCAGTGTTTTCCTGCTTTGCGGGTCGCCGTCCCTGTTTGTACAGTCCTTATTTCCTCAAGTTGGTTTTTCTGTTTGTTTGGTCTCCATCGTCACATCTGTCTTAATCCCCTGGTTCGCTGCTCATAGGTAAGAGTGGGGGCCTCAAAAGCAGCCTTGGGTGCTGAGCGGGCTTGTGGGTTCTGAGCCTCATGCTGCGGTGGCCTGGGTGGGCTGGTGGTGGGGAGACCTCAAGGTCGGTCTCTGGAGATCTCTCCCAGTTGCCTGCCTGGAGGGTAAGGGTCTGGTATCCAAGGGATGAAAAGGACGTGGGGTCTGCATTGGATGGTCCGTGAGCATTTGGTCACCTAATACATCTGGTTTGGATAGGAGCCGAATGCCATCAGCTGTCCCTCATTCCAGAGACCCTCTGGTTTTTTAATTTTTAAAATAACAAGCAGAAAAGTAAAAATATCCTACAGAATCGACTGTTTTCTCTTGGTGTACAGTTCTGTAACTTTCACTTCATGTGTGGGTCAGTGTTCTCACAACCACGGTAAGGATACAGAACACCTCTATGACCGCGGCCCCCAAACTCTTCTGTACTAGCCCTTTACGACCACATCTTCCCCACCCACACTCCCGGCAACCGCACATGTGTTCGTCGTGATAGTTTTAACTTTTGAAGATTGTCGTACAGATGGGGTTATATATTGTGTAACATCCACACTAACAACCTCTGCTCCAGCAGGGAACAACACGTACAGCCTCCTTCACTCAGCACGATGCCGGCGAGATTCCTGCAAGCTAGAATTCATCCCTTTTTGCTGCTGAGTCGTATTCTGCAGCTGGATGTAACCGCAGTCTGTCTGTCCGTTAACCCATGGAGGATGTTTAGGTTGTTTCTGCTTTGGGGCAGTTACGAATACAGCTGCTAAAACATCTGTGTACGTGCTTTTGTGTGAACATAAGCCTTCAGTTCTTTAGGATAAATGCCCACAAGTGGGCTTCCCGGGCTCTGTGGACAGGGTATGGCTGCATTCTCACCAGAGGTGTGCGAGGGTTCCAGCTGCTCCTTATCCTTCCCAGAACTTGGTATTGCCAGTGTTTTATTTTTCATTTTGGCCACTCTAATGAATATGCAGTGTTATCTCATTGGGGTTTACCATGCATTTCGCTGATGCAGAGTGATGTGGCGCATCTCTTAGTCTGCTTATCTGCCACTTTATGGCCCCTTTGGTGAAGTGCCAGTTCAAGTTTTTGCCCACATTTCAACTGAGTTCTTTTTTTTTTTTTTATAAATTTATTTATTTTTGGCTGCATTGGGTTTTCGTTGCTGTGCACGGGCTTTCTCTAGTTGCGGCGAGTGGGGACTACTGTTTGTTGCAGTGCGTGGGCTTCTCATTGCGGTGGCTTCTCTTGTTGCGGAGCATAGGCTTCAGTAGCTGTGGCTCACGGGTTCCAGAGCGCAGGCTCAGTAGTCGTGGTGCACGGGCTTAGTTGCTCCGCCGCATGTGGGATCTTCCCGGACCAGGGCCCGAACCCGTGTCCCTTTCATGGGCAGGCGGATTCTTAACCACTGCGCCACCAGAGAAGTTCTCAACTGAGTACTTAGTTTTCCTGTTGTTGAGTTGAGAGTTTTTAAATGTAGTCTGGATACAAGTCCTCTTTTGGATATATTCTTTGCAGATATTTTCTCCCAGTCTGTAGTCTGCCTTTTTATTCTCTTATTTTAATTTTGATGAAGTCTAAATTATACATTTTTGTCTTCTATGGATTGTGTTTTTGTGTCACATCTAAGAACTCTTCGCCTAACCCTTGGTGACAGGGGTTTTCTTCTGTATGTTTATAGTTTTACATTTGGATCTATAATCAATTTTGAGTTAATTTATGTATAAGGTTTAAGTTAATGTTCTTTTTTTTTTTTTTTGCATACACATGACTAATTGTTCCAGCACCATTTGTGGAAAAGACTTTTTTTTTTGTCATTGAATTTCTTTTGCATTTCTGACAAAAATCAGTTGGCCGTACTGGTAGAGGTCTATTTCTGGATCCTTTATTCTTCTTTTTCAAAATTGTGTTAGCTCTTCCAGTTTCTTTGCCCTTTCATATAAATTTTAGAATCAGCTTGTCTCTATCTACAAAAACTTGCGCTAGGATTTTGCCTGGCTTTGCATGAAATCCATAGATCAGTCTGGGGAGAACTGACGTCTTACTGTGTTGAGCCTTCCAACCCCTGAATTCAGTGTGCCTCTCCATTAGTTTAGGTCTCCTCTTTTCTCTCTCATCGGTGTTTTGAAGCTCTCAGGACCCTGTATTCATTTGCCTGCACAACAAGCTAACAGCCTCCCGCCAAGCAGTAGGGGAGGGGTGGGCACTTGGGCCAGCTGGCTTCTCGGGACTCGCAACGGTTCCCTTGCTGCGCTCTTCCCTGTGACCCCCAGATCCAGAGATGCTGGGTCCTGCCGGTTCCTAAGTCTTTCGAGGATTTTGCAGAGAATGTGGCTGGTTCTCAGCTTCTCCATTACGTGCTTGGGATTTGGCCTCCTCGCCTGTGCTGTGTCTGCACCACTTGCTTGTCACCTTCCCAGCGCTCATGCTGGCTTCTGTTCTCTTCTCCTTGTCCTTGTATGTTTACGTCTTAAAAAAAAATTCCCTGTGGTTTTAGGGGAGATCGGTGAGGGGTGTAACCAGATGTATGTGTTCAATCTGCCACTTAAACCGCATGACCTGATGTTTAGTTCATGTCCCCAGTGGGCTGAAGTCACCCGCACAAGGGACCATGGTGTCAGCGTCCCCGGCACCCAGCCGGGGGCCTGGTACGAACAGGAGCTCGGTGACCATCAGTCAAGCATGAGAGCCAAGGAACAGGACATTTTGATACACTGTTTGTATCACAGTTCATCTGTTCAAAGAGGATTCCCCTCACTCAGATTTTCAGTTGCCTGCCCAGCTGCTGCCACTGCAAACAGATTACAGGTTGGGAACTTGAACTTGCTGGAGGGCAGGTCCAGGAGAGAAAAGCAATAGGGGATTTCCTTCCACTCTCTCTGTCTCATAGGGTTCCCCCACCCTGTTCCTTGGAACAGAAAGGGAGCTGTGTCTCTCCATGCCTGGTGCATAATTCTGGGATTCAGGCTTCCTTTGCGTCTAGTCTGGGACATGCAGGAAGAGAATAAAACCCAGGAAACTCACTGGGTTTGGCCTGTTTTTCCAGTCTGCCCACTGCCTTTTACTTTTCAGAAGCTGCTCCGTGCATCTCTCTAGGGTTTTTTTTTCTTTAATATTTATTTATTTATTTAGGCTGCGCCGGATCTTAGTTGCGGCACACGGGACCTTCGTTGTGGCATGCGGGCTTCTTAGTTGCGGCATGCGGACTCTTAGTTGAAGTATGCTTTCTGTTGTGTTCAGTGGGAGGTGCAGGGTGGGTGTGCTTATTCCGTTTAACCGGATTTGAAAGCTCCTCTTTTATTTTTCTTTTTGATTATTGATTTATAGATATTCTTTTTATTAATATATTGTGGATACAAGTCCTTTGTCAGATATATATGCATTGTACATATTTTCTGCCCATCTGGAGCTTGACTTTAATTTTCTTAATAGTGTCTTTGATGAAGTCCATCTTATCAACTTTTTCTGTTATGATTAGTGCTTTTTGTGTCATATCAAATAAATCTTTTTTCCACCCCAAGTTTATGAAGATACTACCCTATGTTTTCTTCTAGAAGGGGTATGATTTTAGCTTTTATGTTTATGTCTATGATTCCTCTAGAATTAATTGCATTTTCCTAACCATAAAAATGGTATATTTCTTCATTTAGATGTTCTTTAATTTCTCTCTGCAATGTTTTGTAGTTTTCAGTGTACAGGTCTTACACATCTTTCATTTCTTCCTAAGCATTTTATGTTTTGATGCTGTTGTAGGTGATATTTAAAAATTTTCAGTTTTAGAATTTTCATTGCTAGTAAATAGAATACGATAGTTTTGATCTTGATGATATACTTTTATTTTTAAAAACCGAACAAATAGATTTATTTTACGTACCTGATCATCCTAATACCTGTGCCTTTGTACATCTGCTTTTGCTAGTGGTACCTTTTTCCCTTAGGAGTTTTGTGATTTTTACTATGATCCCATGTTCGATGGAACTTTCTCTGTGGGAATTCTTTGAGGCCTAGGTTGGAAGTGGATTTCTCCAGAAGGTTTCCTTAATTTTTTCTGCCAGGTACCTGGGAGCCCTACCAACCCAGGATTATTTTAAAATAAAATTTCAGCATCAATGGTCAAAGAAATAGTAAAATAAATAGTACCCTGGGAGTATGCATTCGGACCACACACTTGTGTAACGGTGAGCTTCTGATGATAAAGTCGTAGCATGCGCCAGGTTCCCTGTTTCTGTGCCGACACAGCCCTGCCCCCCACCTCCAGCTCAGCCTGCGAGTCCTCTTAAACCCAGACACCAGTTCTGCTTGGTCACTTTATATGCTAAAGGTGCGCCGTGCCAGCCCTCCAGATGCGTGTCTGGGAAACACGGATTCTCTGTTCTAGAAGCCACTCCTCTCCACACTTTCTGTGCCCGGCCGTGGGACGGGAAGAAGGCACAGGGCCTGTCCTCGTGGCACTGGCCATCCGGGGGAAGTAGTTGCTTCAGCCGCCAGCTCGGCGCTGTACACGTGGCTCTCGGGCCTCGCGGTGGCCTTGCAGAGTGGGCTCTGTCCTTGGGGTTTGTGAATGAGGAACCACAGGCCGCAGGGGCTGCCGGGGGTGAGCCTGGGGCCGGGACTTGAGCCCCTGGGTGGGGGCCACCTGGAGGGGAGGGGGGCCGGCAGGGGGCGCCCGCGGCCGCGCCCGTGCCCGTGACCGCCGCCCCTGCTCTCTCGCAGCGGCTGTGCACCCCCGTGTACTGCAGGTACCAGTTCCACAGGACCCCGGTGCACAGGACTGAGGGCCAGCCCCATGGGACCCACGTCTACTTCCAGGACGTCAACGTCATCTTCCTTGGGGCCATGCACCCCAGCGACCTGAGGGAATACCTGGAGGGCCCCCCCATGGTGGTGGAAGTTCATGACCGGGACCGCAAGTCAGAGGGGTATTCCCGCAAGCCTGCCCTGTTTGGGGAGGACCCGCTGGATTCGTACCTCAACCTCCAGACCCTAATTTCCCCGAAAGAGACGGAGAACAACCCCTTTGAAACCCAGGATAAGATGTGGGACCCTTACGGGGTTGCCCAGGTCAGCTTTGCCGACCTCCTCCTTGGCCACAAGTACTTGAACCTGGCCGTCCCCGTCCACAGCTGCGAGCCCAAGGCCACGCGCCTCGGCCATGACGGCAGGAGCAGGAAGGTGGTGGGGTTCCGGGTGCCCGGAGACGGCCTGCGGCACGGCCCGATGCCCCCGGGCGACTACCTGGAGGCCAGCTGCCTGCTGAAGCTGCGGGTGGGTGTGGCGGTGCCGCTGCGGGCCGGGACCGAGGCCCTGGACGCCAGCCCCACGGCCTCCCCGTTTGGCCGCGTCATCTTCGTGTTCGCCTCCAGGAAGCTCTCACTCCTGCACGGCCTCCTGCAGGACGTCACCGTGATCAACGCCGGGGCCCTGGGCCTGGACTCCTGCCCCGTGGAGGACGTCCCGCAGATCCTGTCCGCCTTGAAGATGCGGGCGAAGATCCAGGAGCGGCCGGACCTGGACGTGCTCACCGGCTTCCACCTGCTGGACGGGCGGGGCCGCCTCCTCATCCTGGAGGGCTTGGCCGACCGGGGCCTGAGGCGGCTGTGGGAGAGCCACCAGAGCCGGTAGGTAGGTCGCCGCGTTTCTGGGTGGGGAGGGGTGGCCAAGCTCAGGTTCCATGTCGCCGACTGTAGGAGGGACCTGTTGATTCGGTGCCTCTTGGGGTTTTCATAAGGCACTTCGCAGAGCTCAGCAACTGGGAGAACCGCTTGCCTTTGGTTGAAGCGAAGACTTCAGGGGTATATGGAAGGGAGGCTGGTTCAGGAAACTGGGTGCTGCCTTCAGCCTCCCGAGGTGCCCCCCCGACTAGCGGGGGGCAGAGTGTTCTGCACGGCCCTGAGCGGGACACCCCAGGGACACAGACGTCACCTTGTCCCAAGGGAGACAGGGCGGGTTATTGTGAGGCCGGAGAGCTGCGTATGCTGCAGAAGTCCCCTTCCCTGGCGGCCCAGGCGCCCCCGATGGCCGCCCCCTGGAGGTGTTGCAGAGGCAAAGGAAGCGTCCCCTTCTGGGCTGCAGCCGGTGACCCCTCGTGGTCCTTCCGTTCTTTAGTTTTGGTGACGGGATACCTCTCTTTTTCTTTCATGATTTGCAGCTATCCTAGTTTGGATCAGTGGGGCCTTCCTTCTCTAGTCTGGAGGCCCCCCTGTCTGTTCTCAGAGCTCAGATGCCCCATGACCCAGATGCTGACCACAGCAGGGAGTCCGGGTGTTGACTCTGTCCACCCAGGAGCGGGCCCGTCTTGATGTGCTGATGGCCAAGAGCGTGGGGGTGGGGGAAGCGGGGAGGCTGCCTCCTGGCTGGGTATCCTCCCAGGAGAACTGAAAGCATGCGTACACACAAAAACGTGCACATGGATGTTCACAGCACCGTTATTTATAATAATCAGAAAGTGAAACAACTCCAATGTCCATCAGCTGATGAACAGAACATCCATACCATGGAATAATATTCAGCCGTCAAAAAGGAATGAAGAAAAAAAAAAAAAAAAAGGAATGAAGTATGGATACAGATACTTCAACACGGTTGAACCTTAAAAACATTATGCTAGGGGACTTCCCTGGTGGCGCAGTGGGTAAGACTCACGCTCCCAACGCAGGGGGCCCAAGTTTGATCCATGGTCCGGGAACTAGATCCCTCATGCATGCCGCAACTAAGAGTTTGCATGTCACAGCTAAGGAGCCGGTGAGCTGCAACTAAGGAGCCCGCGAGCCGCAACTAAGGAGCCTGCGAGCTGCAACTAAGGAGCCCGCCTGCCGCAACTAAGGAGCCCGCGAGCCGCAACTAAGGAGCCCGTGAGCCGCAACTAAGGAGCCTGCGAGCTGCAACTAAGGAGCCCACTTGCCGCAACTAAGACCTGGCTCAACCAAAACAAACAAACAAACAAAAACTCATTATGCTAAGTGACCTGGAGGGCATTGTGCTAAGTGAAATAAGTCAGACAGAGAAAGACAAACACTGTATGTTATCACCTACATGTGGAATCTAAAAAATAAACTAGTGAATACAACAAAAAAGAAACAGACTCACAGAGAGGACAAACTAGTGGTTACCAGTGGGGAGAGGGAAGGGGGGAGGGGCAAGATAGGGGTAGGGGAGGAAGAGGTACAGACTATTGCATATAAGATAAATAAGCTACAAGGATCTATTGTACAACACAGTACAATATTTTGTAGTAACTATAAATGGAGCATAATCTATAAAAATTTTGAATCACTATGTTGTACACCTAAAACTAATATTGTAATCAACTATGCCTCAATTAAAAATTATGCTAATAGGGACTTCCCTGGTGGCACAGTGGTTAAGAATCCGCCTGTCAGTGCATGGGACGCAGGTTCAATCCCTGGTCCAGGAAGATCCCACATGCCGCAGAGCAACTTAGCCCATGCGCCACAACTACTGAAGCGCGTGTGCCTAGAGCCCGTGCTCCGCAACAAGAGAAGCCACCACAGTGAGAAGCCCGCGCACCACAGTGAAGAGTAGGTCCCGCTCGCCGCAACTAGAGAAAGCCCGCGTGCAGCCATGAAGACCCACTGCAGCCAAGAATAAATAAATAAATAAATAAAAATATTATGCTAATAAAAGGAGCCAGACATAAAAGGCTACCTATTATATGATTCCATTCATATGAAATGTCTAGAATAGTCACGTCCATAGAGATAGATCAGTGGTTTCCAAGGTCTGAGAGGAGGGGTTCAGGAGAAGTGGGGAGTGATGAAAATGTTCTAGGATTAGACAGTGTTTGTGGTTGCACAACTTTGGGAGTATACTAAAACCGCTGAATTGTACACTTATTTTGGGGGGCGTATACTATTTTATTCAAATTTAAATTTCACCATCAAATACTGAACTTAAGTATATGCTGGCCCTGTGTTTAGATTTGTGAAATAAAGGTGGACAGCTTTAAGGGTGCAATGTATTAAACACTGCACAATATATTAAACAATTAGAGAAGATCTAGGGGTGCTATAACTCTATATACCTTTGTACATTGAGTGGCGTTAAGTATAGGGACAAGCCCAGCACCTGGAGGAAAAGCCCATTGAGGACTGAACAGAGGCCCTCGGCTGCTGTCAGAATCTCCCCTTGACTTTCAACAAACCAAGGAGTCTGTCCGTGTACAGAAACCGCCGAATCCGGGGCAAACAGCAACAGGATGAATATTAAGGAATTGGCTCTTGCCAGTTAGGACTGTGGGGCCCGGTCTGAAGCGCGTGGGGCTGGCTAGAGCTGGGACGTGTTGCAGCTCAAGTCTGGGATCTGTAGGTCAGAGCAACAATCGATTCTAGAGACAGAATGGTGAGTGCATTCTGCAAAAACCCCCGGGGTTTGCCAACAAGTACCTAGGACGCTCTCCTCAAATGGCAGGAATCGTACACTTCAAAAGAGTGAACTTCATGGTGTGTGGGAAAGAACTTGGCCTTGCCCAAGAGAGGTCTGGCTTTTGCCCTTGGCTTCTCGGAGGTGAGCTGTGTCATGCCTGATAGGAGTGTCTTTGGTTAGGTTGGGGGCTGACCACACTGGATCTCAGGCTGAGGCCTCACCAGAGAGTCACAGGATGGAGGTTGGTGGGGCCGGAAAGACCAACAGCGTGACTTAGGGCAGGGGCTTTGGGTCGTGCAGTGTCATGGGCACGTTTTTGTGTGGATGCATGTTTTCAGTTCTCCTGGGCAGATAACCAGCCACGAGGTAGCCTCCCCATGCCCGTCACCCGCTGCCGTGCTCTTGGCCATCAGCACATCAAGACACGCCCCCTCCTGACATGGAGACTGAGATTGCTATGTGGGCCATCAATCAATCAATCAATCATTAATGGAGCCCCAATAAAAACTCTGGACACCAAGGCTAGGGGAGCTACTCTGTGTAGTGATTCTTTCATCATCTTAAAGATATCTTTTCCAAAGAAAAAGTTTTGAATTTTGATAGAGTCCACTTTATTGATTATTTTTTCTTTTGTACACTATGCTTTTGGAGACATGTTTAAGAATTCTTCACAAAGCCTTAGGTCTTGAGTATTTTTTCTCTGTTTTCTTCTAAAAGATTCATGGTTTTATGGTTTACTTTTTTTTTTTTTTTAACATAGATGGATATTTTCCCTTTCTACTTGTCTGATTGCCTTTTCTTATAGCTTATTTGACTTGATGAGTATTGTTTTTTGTTTTTTGTTTATTTTTATTTATTTATTTATTTATTTTTGGCTGTGTTGGGTCTTCGTTTCTGTGCGAGGGCTTTCTCCAGTTGCGGCAAGTGGGGGCCACTCTTCATCGCGGTGCACGGGCCTCTCACCGTCACGGCCTCTCTTGTTGCGGAGCACAGGCTCTAGACGCGCAGGCTCAGTAGTTGTAGCTCACGGGCCCAGTTGCTCCGCGGCATGTGGGATCTTCCCAGACCAGGGTTCGAACCCGTGTCCCCTGCATTGGCAGGCAGACTCTCAACCACTGCGCCACCAGGGAAGCCCCTATGGTTTACTTTTAAGTTTATGATTCGTTTTGAGTTAATTTTTGTATAAAGTGTAATGTTTAGATTGAGTTTTTCCCTTTTTTAAAAAAATTGAGGTATTCTTTGCATGTAACAGTATGTTAGCTTTGGGTATACAACTTCATGATTCGATATTTTTATATGTTGTGAAACAATCACCACAATAAGTTTAGTTAACATCCATCATCATACAAGTTACAGAATTTTTTGCGATGAGAATGTTTATCGCCTACTCCCTTAGTACCTTTCAGGTACGCAGTGCAGTATTACTAACTGTACTCACACTGCTGTACATAACTAAATGTCTTGTAACCTGTTGACCCCCTTCATCCAGTTTGCTCACTCCACACACCCTGCCTCTGGGTGGAGAGCCACCAGTTTGCTCTCTGTATCTGTGAGCTCGGGTTGTTACTCTTTTGCTTCTGTTTTTTTAGATTCCACGTGTAAGTGAGATCATGTGGTATTTGTCTTTCTCTGACGTATTTCACTCAGTATGATGCCCTGGGGATGCAACCGTGTTGTCCCTACTGTCAAGATTCTCTTTTTTTATGATGGAATAATGTTTCATTGTGTAAATGAACACTTTTTTTTTTTTTTTTTATTAATCCATCAGCGGACACTTAGGTTGTTTCTGTCTCTTGGCTATTGTAAATAATGCTGCATAGAACACGGTGATGCAGATATCTGTTCGAATTAGTGTTTTTGTTTCCTTAGGATGAATACCCAGAAGTGGAACTGCTGGATCATATGGCAGTTCTTATTTTTAACTTTTTGAGGAACCTCCAAAGTGTTTTCCATAGTAGCTGTACCAGTTTATTAATACATCCTTACCAACAGTGCGTGAGTGTTTCCTGTACTCCACATCCTCACCAAAATTATTATTTCTTGTCTTTTTTATGATAGCCATTCTCAACAGGTATGAGGTAATATTTCACTTTTGTTTCAATTTGCATTTCCCTGATGATTAGTGATGTTGAGCATCTTTTCATGTACCTGTTGGCCATCTGTTTGTCATCTTTGGTAAAATGTCTATTCAGATCTTCTGCCCATTTATTTATTTATTTTTCCTTTTCTGTGACTTTATTGACTTTAAAATTATTTTTTTATTGAAGTATAGTTGATTTACAATGTTGTGTTAATTTCTGCTGTGCAGCAAAGTGATTCAGTTATCCATACATATATATATATATATATATATATATATATACATATATACACTTTTTTTTTTAAGCACCTTCGTTTTGTTCCTTTTTTAAAAAAGTTTATTTATTTATTTATTTATTTTTGGCTGCGTTGGGTCTTCGTTGCGGTGCGCGGGCTTCTCATCGCGGTGGCTTCTCTTGTTGTGGAGCACAGGCTCTAGGCACGCAGGCTTCAGTAGCTGTGGCATGAGGGCTCAGTAGTTGTGGCTCGTGGGCTTAGTTGCTCCGCAGCATGTGGGATCTTCCCAGACCAGGGCTCGAACCCGTGTCCCCTGAATTGGCAGGCGGAGTCTTAACCACTGTGGCACCAGGGAAGTCCCCACACATTCTTTTTTTTATATTCTTTTCCATTACGGTTTATCATAGGATACTGAATATAGTTCCCTGTGCTATACAGTAGAACCTTGTTGTTTATCTGTTCTATATATAATAGCTTACATCTGCTAACCCCAACCTCCCACTCATCCCTCTCCCATCTCCCTCCCCCTTGGCAACCACAAGTCTGTTTTCTATGTCCATGAGTCTGTTTCTGTTTCGTAGATAAGTTCATTTGTGGTATATTTTAGATTCCACGTATAAGTGATATCATATGGTGTTTGTCTATTTCTTTTAAGAAAAAATTTATTTATTTGGCCACGCCGGGTCTTAGTTGCGGCATGCGGGATCTTCAGTTGTGGCATGTAGGATCTTCAGTTGTGGCATTGGGATCTTTTAGTTGTGGCATGTGGGATCTAGTTCCCTGACCAGGGATCGAACCCGGGCCCCCTCCATTGGGAGCACACAGTCTTAGCCACTGGACCACCAGGAAAGTCCCTATCTTTCTCTTTCTGACTTATTTCACTTTTTATGATAATCTCTATGTCCATCCATGTTGCTGCAAATGGCATTATTTCATTTTTTTAATGGCTGAATAGTATCCCATTGTATATATGTACCATATCTTCTTTATCCATTCATCTGTTGATAGACATTTAGGTTGTTTTCATGTATTGGGTATTGTGAATAGTGCTGCTATGAACATAGGGGTGCATGTATCTTTTTGGATTATAGTCTTGTCTGGATATATGCCCAGGAGTGGGATTGCAGGATCATCTGGTAGCTCTATTTTTAGTTTTCTGAGGAACCTTCGTACTATTTTCCATAGTGGCTGTACCAGCTTACATTCCTACCAACAGTGCAAGAGGATTCCCTTTTCTCCACACCCTCTCCAGCATTTATTATTTGTAGACTTTTTAATGATGGCCATTCAGACTGGCGTGAGATGGTACCTCATTGCAGTTTTTATTTGCATTTCTCTAATAATTAGTGATGTTGAGCATCTTTTCATGTGCCTATTGGCCATCTGTATGTCTTCTTTGGAGAAATGTCTCTTTAGGTCTTCTGCCCATTTTTTGATTGGGTTGTTTGTTTTGTTGTTGTTGAGTTGTATAAGCTGTTTGTATATTTTGGAAATTAAGCCCTGTCAGTTGCATTGTTTGCAAATATTTTCTCCCATTCTGTAGGTTGTCTTTTCATTTTGTTTATGGTTTCCTTTTCTCTGCAGAAGCGTGTAAGTTTGATTAGGTCCCATTTGTTTATTTTTGTTTTTATTTCTTTTGCCTTGGGAGATTGACCTAAGAAAACATTGGTACGATTTATGTCAGAAAATGTTTTGCTTATGATCTCTTCTAGGAGTTTTATGGTGTCATGACTTATGTTTAAGTTTTTAAGCCACTTTGAGTTTATTTTTGTGTATGGTGAGAGGGTGTGTTCTAACTTCATTGATTTACATGCAGCCGTCCAACTTTCCCAACACCACTTGCTGAAGAGACTGTCTTTTTCCCGTTGTATATTCTATTTTTTAAAAGAATTAATTAATTAATTAATCAATCAATCTTTGGCTGCGTTGGGTCTTCTTTGCTGAGGGCGGGCTTTCTCTAGTTGCTGTGAGTGGGGGCTACTCTAAGTTGCGGTGTGCAGGCTTCTCATTTTGGTAGCTTGTCTAGTTGTAGAGCACGGGCTCTAGGCGTGCAGGCTTCAGTATTTGTGGCTTGCGGGCTCTAGAGCACAGGCTCAGTAGTTGTGGCACACGGGCTTAGTTGCTCCATGGCATGTGGGATCTTCCCGGACCAGGGCTCAAACCCGTGTCCCCTGCATTGGCAGGCGGGTTCTTAACCACTGCACCACCAGGGAAGTCCCTCCTGTTGTATATTCTCGCCTCCTTTGTTTAAGATTAATTGACCATAGGTGTGTGGGTTTATTTCTGGGCTGTCTGTTCTGTTCCATTGATCCATATGTCTGTTTTTGTGCCAGTACCATGTTGTTTTGATTACTGTTGCTTTGTAGTATTGTCTGAAGTCTGGGAGAGTTATGCCTCCTGCTTTTTTTTTTTTTTTTCCTCCCCTCAGGATTGCTCTGGCAATTCTGGGTCTTCTATGGGTCCATATAAATTTTTGGATTATTCTACTTCTGTGAAAATTGTCAAGAGTAATTTGATAGGGATCACATTAAATCTGTAGATTGTTTTGGGTAGTATGGTCATTTTAATAATATTAATTATTCAAATCCAAGAACATGGGATATCTTTCCATTTCTTTGAATCCTCTTCACTTTCCTTTATTAATGTTTTATAGTTCTCAGCATATAAGTCTTTCACCTCCTTGGTGAGGTTTATTTCTAAGTATTTTATTTTTTGGGTTGCAATTTTAAAAGGTTTTTTTTTTTGCATTCCCTTTCTGATATTTCACTGTTGGTGTAAAGAAATGCCACCAATTTCTGTATGTTAATCTTGTATCCTGCTACCTTGTTGAATTCATTTATCAGTTCTAGTAATTTTTGTGTGGAGTCTTCAGGGTTTTCTATATATAGTATATCATCTGCATATAATGACAGTTTTACCTCTTCCCTTCCAATTTGGATACCTTTTATTTCTTTTTCTTGTCTGATTGCTGTGGCTAGGACTTCCAATACTATGTTGAAGAGAAGTGGTGAGAGTGGGCATCCTTGTCTTGTTCCAGATTTTAGTGGGAAGGCTTTCAACTTTTTACTGTTGAGCATTATATTGACTGTGGGTTTGTCATAAATAGCTTTTACTATTTTGAGAAATGTTCCCTCTATACCCACTGTGGTAAGAGTTTTTATCGTGAATGGATGTTGAATTTTGTCAAATGCTTTTTCTGCATCTGTTGAGATTATCATGTGGTTTTTGTCTCTTGTTTATGTGGTGTTTGTGTCAAGGTATTTTTTGTCTTTTCTTTTGTTGTGGTGGTGTATCAGATTGATTTATGTATACTGAACCATCCTTGTGAACTTGTGTTGAATCCTGCTTGGTCGTGGCGTATGATCTTTTTTACGTGTTGTTAGATTTGGTTTGCTAATATTTTGTTGAGAATTTTTGCATCTATATATTCATCAAAGATATTGGCCTGTAATTTTCTTTTTTTTGGTGGTATCTTTGTCTGGTTTTGGTATCAGGGTCATTGTGGCTTCACAGAATGTCTTTGGGAGTGTTCCCTCCTCTTCAGTCTTTTGGAAGAGTTTGAGAAGAATCAGTATAAGTTCTTCTTTGTATGCTTGGTAGAATTCGCCTGTGAGGCCATCTGATCCTGGACTTTTGTTTGTAGGAAGTTTTTTATTACAGATTTGATTTCACTTCTAGTGATTGGTCTGTAGAAATTATCTATTTCTTCTTGATTAAATTTTGGTGGGCTGTATGTTTCTAGACAATTCCATTTCTTCTATGTTGTCAAATTTGTTGGCATATAATTGTTCATAGTATTCTCTCATGGTTTTTTGTATTTCTGTGGTATCAGTTGAGATTTTTCCTTTTTCATTTCTTATTTTGTTTATTTGGACTCTCTCTTGTCTTGGTGAGCCTGGCTAGAGGTTTGTCAATTTTGTCAATTTTGTTTACGCTTTCAAAGAACGAGCTTTTGGTTTTGTTGATTTTTTTTTCTATTTTTTTAAAAAAATCTCTACTTTATTTCCTCCCTGATCTTTATTATTTCCTTCCTTCTGCTGACTTTAGGTTTTGTTTGTTCTTCTTTGTCTAATTCTTTTAGGTGGTAGGTTAGGTTGTTCATTTGAGATTTTTCTTGTTTTTGATGAAGGCCTGTATTGCTATGAACTTTCCTCTAAGAACTGCTTTTGCTGTGTCCCATAGATTTTGTATGGTTGTGTTTTCATTGTCCAGGAAGGAGGTGGCTGGGGCTCTCGACCACTCCTGGTGCCTGGGCAGGTGTGTCAGTGGCCCACAACCAGTCTTGTCCAGGAGGGAGTTGGTGCAGTCCCTCAACCACTCCTAGGGTCTGGGAGGGTTTTAGTGGGGGCTTGCGACCACTCCTGGCATCAGGGTGGGTGGCGGTGGAGGTCTGCAACTGCCCCTGGAGCCTGGGCAGGCAGTGTCTTGCCCTCTGGGAGCACACATACAGGGAAAAAAAGGCTATAGTCTAGGTCCCACCTCTCCCCTCCTACACCACCCAAACAATGCTGACTGGCCTCTGAGGCGTCTCAGGCTTCCTCCGCTTATACCCCCAGCCGTGGTGGCACTGGATTCCTCCCCTCGCCCCCCAGTCTGTCTCTACACAGCCAGCCCCAGTCCTCTCCCTGGTTCTGATCTCTGGAGCCCAAGTTCCAGCACCCAGCCCCTGCCAGCACTGGGGATGTGTGTGTCAGGCTGGGGAGTGAAGGTCTCCCTCTGCTCTGGCTGCCACAAACTGACTGCTGCTTTCTTCTCAGAGGCTCTGAAGCTCCCCTTCTGTCCTGGCAGATCTCCCTGCCGGTGAGGGGGCTTCCCAGGGTGCATGAACCTTTCCTCTTTCACAGCCCTCTCCCAGGGGTGCAGGTCCCATCTGGATATCTTTCTCACTTCTTTTTTTTTCTTTTTTCCTACCTGGTTACATGGAGATTTTCTTGCCCTTACAGCAGTCTGAAGTCTTCTGCCAGTGTTCAGTAGATATTCTGTGAGAATCGTTCCACATGTAGATGTATTTTTGTTGTAGATGTGGGAGAGAGCGAGCTTTGTGTCCTACTAATCTGCCATCTTGATCAGTCTCGTGTTTTCTGTTAGCAGTTAGCATCCTTTCTTTTCAACTGAAAGAAGTCCCTTTAACATTTTTATAAGGCCAGTTTATTGGTGATGAACCCTGTTAGTTTTTCTTATCTGGAAAACTCTTTTATCTCTCCTTCAATTCTGAATGATAACTTTGCCAGGTAGAGTATTCTTTGTTGGAAGACTTTTTCTTTTGGCACTTTGAATATATAGTGCCACTCCCTTCTGGCCTACAAAGTGTCTGCTTAAAAATCTGCTGATAGCCTTATGGGAGTTACCTTGTGTGTAACAAGTTGTTTTTCTCTTGCTGCTTTTAAGCTTCTCTCTTTGTCTTTAACTTTTGACCTTTTAATTATAATGTGTCTTGGTGTGGGTCTCTGGGCTCATCTTATTTGGAAATCTGTTTTGATGTGGCCTGTTTCTCTTTTGCCCTATGTGAAGGGGTCATTCAGCTAGTTTTTAGTTTTTGTTTTTGTATTTTTTCCCCCCAGAGGAAATTGTTCCATATGTAGCTGTAGATTTGGTGTGTCCTTGGGAGGAGGTGAGTTCAGGATCTTCCTACATCACCATCTTGAACTGGAACCTAGGTTGAGTTTTTGTTTTGTTTTGTTTTGCTACATATATCCAATTGCTACAGCAGCATTTGTTGAAAATATTATCTTCCTTTATGGAATTGCTTTTGCATCTTTATAAAAAGTCAGTTGGTCATAATTGTATGGATTTATTTCTGGGTTCTCAATTCTGTTCCATTGATCTGTGTGTCTGTCCCTTCACCAATACTACACAGTCTTGATTACCGTAGCTATATAATCAAAGTCAGGACACTTTATTCTTTTTCAAAATTGTTTTTGTTGTTCTAGATCCTTTGCCTTTTCATATAAATTTTACAGTATGCTGTATATATCTACAAAACATCTTTCTAGAATGCTGATAGGAATTATGCTAAACTTATGTATCATTTGGAGAGAACTATTTGAGCCTTCCAATCCATGAATATGGTATGTTTCTCCACTTATTTAGATTTTTTTTTATTTCTTTCATCAGCATATTCAGCATACAAGACCTGTACGTATTTGGTAGATTTATATCTAAGTATTTTATTTTTTGAGTGATTTTTAAATGGTACTGTATTTTTAAATTTCAGTTTCGAGCTGTGCATTGCTTGTATATAGAAATAGAATTGATTTTTCTATGTTGGTTCTACAGCCTTGCTAAACTCTCTTATTGGTTTGAGGAGTTTTGTTTGTTTGATTGTTTGTTTTTGGTAGATTCCTTGGGATTTTCTACACTGACCAAGATGTCATCTGCAAATAGGAATAGTTTAATTCCTTCCTTTCCAGTCTGTATATCTTATTTCCTTAGTGTGCTAGCTAAGACTTGAAGTACTATTTTATATAAGAGTTGTCACATCCTTGCTTTGTTTCTGATCTTTGGTGGAAGGCAGTCTTTCCCCATTACGTGTAGGTTTTTTGTAGATGTCCTTTATCAACTTGAGGAAGTTCCACTCTATTTCTTATTCGCTGAGAGTTTCCTAATTTGCTGGCTCACACAATTCACAAAAATCAATCCCAGACAGAGTAAAAACTTATTTGAAATAATTATGGACTCACAATAAGTTGCAAAAATCATAGAGAGGTTCCAGGTACCCAACACCCTGTCTCGCCCAGTGGTGACATCTGACATATTGATGGATGCAGTACAGTTAACTAGACCACAGTTGTCTGTTCTTACTCAGATTTCACCAGAAAAATCTTGTTGTTGTTCATTTTATTTTTCAGATTCCACACATAAGTGAGAACATACAGTATTTGTCTTTCTCTGACTTATTTTACGAAGTTTAATACCTTCCAAGGTCCATCCATGTTGTTGCAAATGGCAAAATTTCATTCTCTTTAATGGCAGAGCAATATTCCACTGTATCTATATATCGTGTCTTCTTTATCCATTCATCTGCTCATGGGCACTTAGGTTGCTTACATATTTTGGCTGTTGTAAATTGGGGCGCATATATCTTTTCAAAGTATTGTTTTCATATTCTTTTGATACATACACAGGATACACTTAGGTTGCTTACATATTTTGGCTGTTGTAAATTGGGGCGCATATATCTTTTCAAAGTATTGTTTTCATATTCTTTTGATACATACACAGGATACACTTAGGTTGCTTACATATTTTGGCTGTTGTAAATTGGGGTGCATATATCTTTTCAAAGTATTGTTTTCAAATTCTTTTGATACATACCCAGGAGTGGAATTGTTGGATCATATGGTAGTTCTATTTTTAATTTGTTGAGGAACCTCCATACTGTTTTCCATAGTGGCTGCACCAGTTTACATTCCCAACAGCGTAGGAGGGTTCCCTTTTCTTCACATCCTCACCAACACTTTATTTCTTGTCTTCTTGATGATAGCCATTCTGTGAGGTGATACCTCATTGTGGTTTTGATTTACATTTCCCTAATAATTAGTAATACTGAACATCTTTTCATGTACCTGTTTGCCATCTGTATGTCTTCTTCGGAAAATGCCTATTCAGGTCCTCTGCCCATTTATTAATTGGGTTGTGTGTTTTTTTAACACTGAGTTGTATGAGTTCTTTATATATTTTAGATATTAACCCCGTATCAGATGTATCATTTGCCAATGTTCTCTCATTCAGTAGGCTGCCTTTAGATTTTGTTGATGGTTTCCTTTGCTGTGCAAAAGCTTTTAAGTTTGATTAGGTCCCACTTGTTTATTTTTGCTTTTGTTTCCCTTGCCTGAGGAGACAGATCCAAAAAATTATTGCTAAGACCAATGTCAAAGAACGTATTGCCTATGTTTTCTTCTTATGTTTAGGTCTGTAATCCATTTTGAGTTTATTTTATATACGGTGTGAGAAAATGTTCTAATTTCATTCTTTGACACATAGCTGTCTAGTTTTCCCAGCACCACTTATGGATGAGTGTCTTTTCCCCGTTGTATATTCTCACCTTTCTTGTAGAAGAAAAATCTATTTTAAAAAAGCTGAATTGTAAAGCTTGTAGATAATACTATAGGAGGACATATTCATGACCTCAGAATAAAGAAAGACTTCTTGAATAAGACAGAAGTAGAAAAAATAAAGGAAAAAATGACAGGTTTGGCTATGTTAAAATTAGTAACTTCTGTTCCCCCAAAGACCATAAAAACTGCGAAAAGAAAAGCCACAAACTGAGAAAAAAGTATATGCAATGTATGGAGCTAGTATTCTGAGAATACAGAAATGCCTGTGAACAAATAAGAAAACAGTAAAAACATCCCAGTGGAAGAATGGGCAGAAGACTTGAACAGGGACCCCCCCAAAAGGGGAACCGCCCCCACCCCAACACACAGACTCAGGGTGGGATGTGCAGGCTCTGTGAAGATTCACCGGGTTCAAGAAGGTGGAGGAACCTGAGCCCAACATAGTGGGTGGCACAGCGGTGGCGGGGGGGGGAGGAGGATGCAGAGTCGGTGGGAGGGGCGGGTCGGTAGGGGAGGGGGAGGAGACAGAGATGGGGCGGGGGCGGCGGGACACAAGCAAGCCCAGGCCAGTGCCAGCGTTTTCACCGCCAGCATCCCTGGGAAAGCGCCGAGCTCCGTGGCGGGCAGAGCGGCAGCGGCGTGGGGCCCCTCTTCTCTCTTGCAGGGTCCCGCGGGCGGAGCCCGGCTCCTACAAGGCGCTCTACAACTCGCAGCTGCGCTTCCGCCGCCGCCTCTACGCCGACCTGGAGACTGTCCCGTACCACGTGCGCCTGTCCCAGCCGCTGGCGCAGCTGGTGAAGCACGCGGCGCTCTACGTGCGCAACACGGTGCCGCCGCAGGTCTTTCAGGCGCTGAGCAGGTGCGGCCCGGCCCGTGCCCCGCCGTCCCGCATGCTCTGCCAGGGGGCCTTCGGAAGCGTGCCGCGGACAGAAGGCAGCCTAACCCGAACCCCAGCTGTGCCTGCTGAATGTGTTTTTAAAAAGGGGGCGTCCGCTCACCCTGGTGGGGGTGGGGGTGACCACTCAGTCCTCGAGCTGTGCTGACATGAGGCTCTGTGCCTCGTACCCTCTGCCTGGGCGGGAAGGAGCTCTGGGGCCCACACCCCCGACGGCCAGCCTGTTGAGGCCACTCCCTGGTGGGGCGTGGGTTGGTGCGAGGTAGGGAATAAGGCCATCGGAACTGAAAAATAATCAGAGCAGAAAGTGGGAAGCCTTTAACTGCGGGGGGGGGGGGGCTGAGAGGGGAGAGGGAAGGGGATATCTCCCCCCGCCTCAACCCCGTGGGCTCAGCACATGGCATCTAAGCTTCTCGTGCACGAGCTGGGTGACCCGGGACCAGCTCATCGACCTCTCTGTGCTTTCGTTTCCTCTCATAAAACGGGGACCGTCTGACCCGTCGTCAGGCAGGCAGGCTGAGTGGGGCTCCTCTGTGTTCCAGGATCTACTGCATCTGCCATTACAGCTCCAGGCTCAGGGAGGTGATCACCGGGGACCTGCTGCCCTCCTCCTCCATGATCAAGGAGCTGAGCCAGGAGTTTGGGTTGCCCATTTCCCAGGAAGATCTTACAGAGGGAAAACTGCTGGCTATGTCCCCTCCTCCTGCCCCCAATCTGGAGGACTTCCGGAGCCGGAATTCCACCCTCACTTCTGAGATCCAGGCCCACCAGGAGAAGTGCCTGCAGTGGCGGAACACCATGATCCTGAAGAACAGAGACCAGAAGTACAGCCTGATCCAGGTGGGCGCTCCCACCCCCAGGGCATCCCAGGCCTCCTGCGGCCTGTGTCTGTTTTCCTGGGCGGGGATCCCAGGCGGGATGGGCAGGAAGTGCTGCTTGCAGGGCACAACTGCGCCAGGAGCTTTGCCTCCCAACCCTGGAGTATCTTGTCCTTCCTGAAAGGTGAAGAGGAACTCTCTTACGTGTAATTCCTTTCCCTTGGCCCTGGAGTTCATCTTAGAGAAAGAACTGTGTGTGTGTGTGTTAACATTTTGCTTAAGCTGCTGAGGGCATGGATGTCATATGATGTCCAAGCAACACAGGAGACAAACTAACCTGTGTGAGAAAATGTGAGTAGAGAGGAAGAGAACAGGAGACTGAGAAGCTGGTGAGGTGATGGAAGGTCAGGTGTATGTGGCCTGAATGGCCAAAGGCCTCCCTCAGTCCATACCAACCAAAAAGGCTTAAAAACGCCAACATTTGAGGTGTGCCTTGAACTCGTAGTCTGTATGAGTGAAGCCCACCCGTGGGCTGTGTGGGTGAAGCCGCTGCCTGGCCCTCCCACCCCAATCTCTAGTAAAAATTGTCTTAGTAGTTTCTAAGTTTTATATATGTGCCTTCTTTATGAAAATCAACAAGGAGGTGGTTGTGTTTTTCCGTCGGTGTTCAAGTTTTTAGCTTTCTCAAAAGAACCGGTTCTTTGATTTATCAGTCAGTCTACTTTTTCTGTTTTCCTAATTCATTAACTTCAAATTTTACTTTTTAAAATTTATTTTATTTATTTATTTATTTATTTTGGCTGTGTTGGGTCTTCGTTGCTGCGCGCAGGCTTTCTCTAGTTGCGGTGAGTGGGGGCTACTCTTCGTTGAGGTGCGCAGGCTTCTCATTGCGGTGGCTTCTCTTCGTGGAGCACAGGCTCTAGGTGTGCAGGCTTCGGTAGTTGTGGCATGTGAGCTCAGTAGTTGTGGCTCGCGGGCTCTGGAGCGCAGGCTCAGTAGTTGTGGCACACGGGCTTAGTTGCTCCATGGCATGTGGGATCTTCCCAGACCAGGGCTCAAACCTGTGTCCCCTGCATTGGCAGGCAGATTCTTAACCACTGCGCCACCAGGGAAACCCATCAACTTTTATTTTTTATGATATTTTAAAACACATTTTTCTCTTTTCCCCCTAGCTTGTTGAGTTGACTATTTCATTTAATTGTTTTCTAATAAGAAAGGCTATTAATTTTCCTCTGTATATATCCTTGGCTATATTCTGTACAGTGTTACATATGTGCTGTGTATTCTGGTGTTATTTGCCTTAGATTTCTTATAAATTACAGAACGAGACCTAGGTACATACCTATAAAAAAGTAAAACAGTATGGAGAGTATTAACTGTCTTTCCTTACCCCTTTATCCCACCTCAGTGCACTTACATATGTACACATATGTGCACCTATGTACATGAACATATTACATTCATATATGGATTAGTACTGTTTTGTTAATGCCATTTAACAAGGCGTCTTGAAGATTTTACAATAATACAGCTGTACAGAATTTTATAATATGTTAGTACAATTTATTTAACATGCCCTTCTCTCCTATATTTTGTTGAAATCCTTGGAAATATTGTTCCAGATTTTTAAGAAATTATGTTTTAAATGTCTTAGGAATTGCTACTTTAAAATGGCTTTATTCATATTAAGATCAATAATTGAAACCCAACCATTATTTAATTTTTTTGTTTATACTAAGATGTAATTAACATTAAAATCCATGAAATCCACTCATTTTAATTGTATATAAGTGGTGTCTTAACCACTGGACTGCCAGGGAAGCCCCAAATCAATGATCGTTTAGCAAATTTATGGAGTTGCACAACCATTACATTGCAGTTTTAGAACATTTCCATTGTCACAAGTTTCCTTATGCTTGTTTGCAGTCAGACCCTGTTCCCACTCCCAGCCCCAGATAACCACTGATATGCTTTTTGCCTCTTACACGTGTGCCTTTTCTGGACATTTTATGTAAATGGCATCATACAATATGTGACCTTTTGTGTCTGGCTTCTTTCACTAAGCATGTTTCTGAGGTTCATCTGTGTTGCAGAGCGTACCAGAAGTTTGTTCCTCTTTAAATTGCTGAATGGTATTCTATTGGTTGAGTGTACCACAATTTATCCATCCATTCAACACTTGGTAGATTGTATTGCTTCTGGTTTAGGGTTATTATGAATATTGCTGCTATGAACATTTGCGTACAGATCATTGTGTGGAAATATGTTTTCATTTCTCTTGGGAAGAAACCCAGAAGTATAATTTTTTTAAATTTATTTTTTTATTTTTGGCTGCATTGGGTCTTCATTGCTGTGCAGGCTTTCTCTAGTTGTGGCGAGCAGGGGCTACTCTTTGTTTCGGTGTGTGGGCTTCTCATTGCAGTGGCCTGTCTTGTTGCGGAGCACAGGCTCTAGGCGTGTGGGCTCAGTAGTTGTGGCTCGCGGGCTGTAGAGCTCAGGCTCAGTAGTTGTGGCACATGGGCTTAGTTGCTCCGTGGCACGTGGGATCCTCCCAGACCAGGGCTCGAACCCGTGTCCCCTGCATTGGCAGGTGGATTCTTAACCACTGCGCCACCAGGGAAGCCCCAGAAGTAGAATTTTTGGGTCATTTAGTACGTTTAACATTTCAAGAAACTGTCAAGCAGTTTTTTGCTGTTGTTCCAGCACTTTATGTCACCAAAAGCAATGCACGAGGGTTCCAGTTTCTCCACATCCTCACAAACACTTGCTGCTGTCAGTGTTTTTGATTATAGCCATTCTAGTGTGTGTGTAGTGGTACCTTAGTGTGGTTTTACTTGGATTTTGTAATCACTAGTGGTGTTGGATATCTTTTACTGTACTTATTAGCAATTTATCTGTCTTTTTTGATGGAATATCTATTCATATCTTTAACCCATTTTAAAATCAGATTGTCTTCTTATTGTCAAGGTGTAAGAGTTCTTTGTATGTTACAAATACAGTTGCTTATTCAGAAATGTGATTTGTAAATATTTCCTCTGTATCTGTGGCTTATCTTTTTATTTCTTAATCATGCAAGGAAAAACTCCAATTTATCAATTTTTTTCTTTTTCAGTCATGCTTTTGGTGTCATAGCTAAGAACTCTGCCTAGCCCAAAGTCACACAAAGATTTTTTCCCCAATGTGTTATTCTGGGAGATACATATTTTTAGCATACATTTAGGCCTATGAACCATTTTTGACCAAGTTGTTTTGTGTCTTTGTGATGTAAGGTAGGGGTCTAAATTCATCCTTTTACATATGGATATCCAATTGTTCTAGCACCATTTCTCAAAAAGCCTAACTCTTCCCCCACTGAATTGCCTTGGCACCTTTGTCAAGAATCAATTGGCTATAAGTATTTTCTGTGTTCTCTTATGTTCCATCGACTTACATGCCTGTCCTTACACCAGCCCCACATTGTTTTGATAACTGTAGCGTTATAGTCAGTTTTGAAATTGGATTGTGTAAGTCCTTTAAGTTCTTTTTCAAAACCGTTAGACTATTTTGGGTCCTTCGCATTTCCAAATAAATTTTAGGATCAGTTTCCCGGTTTCTACAAGAAAGCCTGTGGGAGTTTTCATGAAAGTTGTTGTTGAATCTATAGATCAACTTGGGGAGAATTGCCATCTTTCACAGTTTTGAAGCTGCTAATTCATACACCTGAACTGTCTCTGTTTTTATTAAGTCTTCTTAAATTTCCCTCAGTAATTTCTGTTGTCAGTGTACACGTCTTACACTTTGTGAAATTAATGGTATTATGAATTGAATCATTTAGTTTTTACATAGTTTATTGCCAGGATGTAGAAATACAATTGATTTTCATATATTGATTTTGTATACTGCAACCTTCTGAAATTGGATCATGTCATCCATGGGTAAAGATCACTTTACTTCTTCCTTTCCAATACGGATTCTTCCCTTCCTTCCTTCCTTTCCTTCCTGTATTAGTCAGCTCAGGCTTCCACACAAAACACCACAGGTTGGCGGCTTACACATCAGAAGTTAATTTCCTCACAGTTCTGGAGGCTGGGAAGTCCAAGATCGTGGTGCTGGCAAAGTAGGTGTCATCCTGAGGCCTCTTCTCTTGGCTTGTGGGCGGCTGCCATGTCACCGTGTGCCCGTATGACCTCTTCTTTGTGAGCAGGGGCAGGAGGGTGAGCCAGCTGTGTGGTGCCTCTTCTTACAAGGACGTGAACCCTCTTGGATAAGCCCCACCCTTATGACCTCATTTACCCTTAATCTCTTCCTTTCTCCAGATGCGGCCACAGTGGGTAGGGATTCAAAGTACGGATTTGGGGGGACACAGACACTCAGTGCATAAGCCTCCCACCCTGCCCTCCCCTCCTCCGCACTGCCTGCAGCCTCCAGTACAGAACACACTGTCGTATGTTGGGCTGTGGAAGAGACATGCTCTCCTTGTTTCTGATCTTGAGGGGATGCACTCAGTCTTTCACCATGAGGTTGGATATTCACTGCGGGTTTGGGGGAGATGCAGTTTATCAGGTTGAGGAAGTTCTCTTGTAGTATTAGTTTGTTGAGAGTTTTTATCATGAATAAATGCTGGATTTTTGTCAGTTGCTTTTTTTCTGAATATACTGAGGTGTGGTTCTTATGTGTTATTAATATATTACATTACTTGATGTTTAGATTTTAAAACAGCCTTGCCTTCTTGGGATAAATCCCACTTGGTCATGGTGTTTAATCTTTTCTCTATATGTTGCTGGATTTGGTTTGCTGATATTTTTTATTTTTCTCGTGATATCTTTGTCTGCCTGTAGTGTCAGGGTAATATTTATTGGCCCTGTAGAATGAGTTGGGAAGTGTTTCTTTCTCTTTTATTTTCTGGAAATTTGTGAAAGGCTGATCTTCATTCTTTCAATGTTTGGTAGAAGTAACCAGTGAAGCCACCTAAGCCTGAGCTTTTCTTTCTTTTTTCTTAAGTTAATTAATTAATTAATTAAATTTTGTCTGTGTTGGGTCTTTGTTGCTGCGCGCGGGCTTTCTCTAGTTGCGGTGAGCGGGGGCTACTCTTTGTTGTGGTGCGCGGGCTTCTCAGTGCGGTGGCTTCTCTTGTTGCAGAGCCTGGGCTCTAGGCATGCGGGCTTCAGTAGTTGTGGCTCATGGGCTCTAGAGCGCAGGCTCAGTAGTTGTGGCTCACGGGCTTAGGTGCTCCGCGGCATGTGGCATCTTCCCGGCCCAGGGATCGAACCCGTGTCCCCTGCATTGGCAGGCGGATTCTTAACCACTGTGCCACCAGGGAAGCCCCTAAGCCTGCGCTTTTCTTGGTGGGGAATTTTAAAATTACTATTTCGTCTCTATTCTTGTTATTTAGTCTATTCAGATATCTATTTCTTCTTAAGACAGGTTTGGTAATTTCTATCTTTCTAGGAAATGTTCCATTTCATCTAAGTTATCTAGTTTGTTGGCATATAGTTATTCATAGTATTCTCTTAGAATCCTGTATAACCTTTAAATTTCTGTAAAATCAATAGAACATCTCCTCTTTGATTCCTGATTTTACTAATTTGTGTCTTTTTCTTAGTCAGTCTAGCTAAAGGTTTGTCAATATTGGTTTTTTCAGAGAACCAGTTTCGGAATTCATTTGTTTTCTCTGTTGTTGTATTTCATTTATTTCCACTCTAAACTGTGTTATAACTTTCTTCCTTCTGCTGGTACTTTGGATTTAATTGGTACCTTTAGTTCTTGAGAGAAGTTAGGGTTTTAAATGTGAGATCTTCTTTCATACATGTATTTTAGCTACAGATTCCCTCCCTGAACAGTACTTTAGCTGCATCCCATAAAGTTAATATGTTGTATTTTAACTTTCAGAAAATATTTTATAATTTCCATTGTGGTTTTTAGAATTGTGTTGCTTAATATCCAAATACTGGGAGATTTATCGAATGTCTTACTATTGGTAATTTTAAATTAAATTTTGTTGTGGCTGGAGGATGTACTTTGTATGATTTCTGTGGTATGAACGTATTGCAGTTTGTCTTACGGCCTCACATATGCTTCATCCTCAGGCTTGAAAGGAAAACATGTTCTTCTGATGTTGGGAGGAGTATCATGTAAATGGCAAGTCGGGTCAGTTAACTGTTGTTCAGATCGCCTACATCGCTGTTGATTTTCTTTCTAGGTCTATTATTACTGATAGAGGTATTGGCGTCACTGTCAATGGCTGATTTACTATTTCTCCTTTCAAATCTGTCACTTTTTGCTGATCGTATTTTGGTACCTTTGTGTTTATAGTTGTTACATCTTCCTGATGAATGGACCGTTTAATCATGGTGAAATACCCCTTTGTTTCTAGTACATTTCTTGTCATAAAGACCAATCTGTCTTAAATTACTGAACCCCCTCCAGCTCTCTTCTGTATTTGTTCCCCCATCCTTTTACTTTGAAACTATTTGTGCCTTTGAATCTAAAGTGTGTCTTCTATGGACAGCGTATAGTTGGATCCTGTCTTTTATTTTTAAAACCAGTCTGACAGTCTCTGCCTGTTGATCATCTGTTTATGTGTGTTATAACTATTGATGTGGGAGGAATTGTGTCTTCCGGGTTTTTTCCTGTGTATTTCATGTTGGTTTTGCTCTGCTGCTGCTCCTTTACTGCCTCCTTTTGCGTTGAACAGATATTTTTAGTGTACAATTTTAACACCTTTGATTTTGACCTTTAAAAAAGTGACTTCTGAGTGGTTTCTCTAGGTTTTTTCTTTAGTATGCATCTTTTTTTAAAAAATAAATTTATTTATTTATTTATTTATTTATTTATTTTTGGCTGCATTGGGTCTTTGTTGCTGTGCGCGGGCTTTCTCCAGTTGCGGCGAGCGGGGGCTACTCTTAGTTGTGGTGCGTGGGCTTCTCCGTGCAGTGGCTTCTCTTGTTGTGGAGCGTGGGCTCTAGGCGCTCGGGCTTCAGTAGTTGTGGCACGCAGGCTCAACAGTTGTGGCACTCAGACTCAGTAGTTGTGGTGCTCAGACTCAGTAGTTGTGGCTTGCGGGCTCTAGAGTGCAGGCTCAGCAGTTGTGGCGCATGGGCTTAGTTGCTCCGTGGTATGTGGGATCTTCCTGGACCAGGGCTCAAACCTGTGTCCCCTGTATTGGCAGGTGGATTCTTAACCACTGCGCCACCAGGGAAGCCTGCGTTGGGTCTTCGTTGCTGCACGTGGGCTTTCTCTAGTTGCGGCGAGTGGGGGCTACTCTTTGTTGCAGTAGGCGGGCTTCTCATTGCAGTGGCTTCTTTTGTTGCAGAGCATGGGTTCTAGGTGCACAGGCTTCAGTAGTTGTGGCACGTGGGCTCAGTGGTTGTGGCTCGCAGGGTCAGTAGTTGTGGCGCATGGGCTTAGTTGCTCCGTGGCATGTGGGATCTTCCCGGACCACGGCTCGAACCCGTGTCCCCTGCGTTGGCAGGTGGATTCTTAACCACTGTGCCACCAGGGAAGTCCCTTTAGTATGCATCTTAATTTACCATTCTACTTCAGATGATTACTAATTTAGTTTGGGTAAAATGTAGAAACTATTCTACAATATAGTTCCATTTCCTTCCCTCCTTTGTGCTATTATTGTCATATTAAATCTATATATGCAGTGACCCCCCCAAATACAGTGCTATAATTATTTTATGCAGTCATGTCTTTTACATTGAGAGTTGAGAAAGGAAAATTTTATTTATATAATCTTTTATATTTACCCACAGATTTTTTCCAGTGATGTTTCTTTCTGTAGATTCTAGTTACCATCTGGCGTCACTTTTTCTTTCAGCCTTAAAGCACCTGCTTTAGTATATCTGATAAGGTAGCTCACTACCAATAAATCCTGTGTTTAAATCAGAGACTACTTTCTTTCACCTTCATTTCTGAAGGATAGTTTTTGCTAAATATAGAATTCTTGGTTCACACTACTTTTTTTCTTTCAGCACTTAGAAAATGTCGTTGTGTTGTGGTCTCTGTTGTTTCTGATAAGTATTTAGTGATTAATCACACTGTTGTTCCCCTGTACATGATGGGTTTTTTTTTTCTTGCTGTTTCTAGGATTTTCTCATTGTCTTTTTCTTTCAACTGTTTGATATGTCCAGGTGTGGCTCTCTTTATATATATCCTACTTGGGAATCACTGAGTTTCCTACATTGGTAGATTAATGTTTTGGGTCATTAGCTCTTCAAAAAATTTGTTCTCTTCCTCCTCCCTTCCCCCCCTTCCCCAGACTCCTATTATGTGTATGTTGGTTCACTAGATAATGTCCTGCAGGTCTTGAAGATCTGTTAATTAAAAAAAAAAAATTTTTTTTTCAGATTGGATAATGTCTGGTTTTTGTTGTCCCCATTTTCAAATTCTGATTCTATGTCAGCTCAAATCAGCCACTGAGTCCCTCTAGTGAATTTTCATTTTCAGTTCCTATATGTTCTAACTCCAGAATTTTCAGTTAGCTCTTTTTAAAAATGATTCCTCTTTGTTAATATTGTCCATTTCTATATTCAGTGTTCTGTACTTTCCTTGAACTTTCAGAATAATTTTTAAGTTTTTTTCTCATGATAGCTGCTTTGAAATCTTTGTCTACTAAGTCAACCTGCTGGACCCACTCTATTGACTGCTTTGCTTTCCTGAATAAGGTTTACACATTCCTATTTCTTTGCATGCCTTCTAGTTTTTCATCAAAAGCTGGACATCTAAAATACATGGCAACACCTTTGGATTGTGACTTTCTCCGCCTGGGGCAGAGGGGTTGTTGTCTGCTGAGTAACTTGCCTGCACTTCATCTGTGGAATCTGTCTCCTCAGGGGGTGTGGCCATCGCTGTCTCTGCCGTTTTTATCATTGTTTTTATTTTTAAGCCTGGTTTCCCTTGGGTCAACTCTGTGTCTGCGTCACTTAGTGATGAGCCAACCACTGGTCAGAAGTTGTGCTGAAGCACCTGGAGCCAGGAAGGTGCCGGCGTTTCCCAGGGGATCTGGGGGTGCATCCAGACTGCGCCAGCTCTGGCTTCCCACTGGGCCCTCTCACGTCTCCTCTGCACGCGCAGGCAGCCTGTCAGTGAGGGATGTGTGTAGAGCTTACCAAGGTCCTCTGAGGCCATCCGTTTCCTGTATCTTCCTGTTCAGTTCTGACGAATCTGCTGGTCTGTCGCTTGAGCCATGTAGGGTCACGACCTCAGCCCCACAGAGCATCTGGCCTTCCCTGTTTGCTGTTGAGATGGCTGTTGTCCCTTACAGCGACCACACCTATGGGGTTCTACAAGCTCCAGTCTGACTCAGGTGAGCCTGTAATAGAGTGAGCAGTGCAGCCGCTGATTTTCACAGCTTGCCCACGGTAGAAGGACGACTGCTCTGACCATGCTGAGATGTCAGGAATGACGCTGACGTCTACTCTCCTTGCCTGAGGTTCAGTAGTTTTATGAGTAAACGCTTCTCACCTTGTTGTATGCCTTTGGACAGTTCCCAGTGGTAGCTTTTGACAGTTTTGTCCCATTTGATCCTTGCTCTTTGAGGAAAGGACCAAGCTCCCAGCTTCACCATGTTAAAAGTCCTACCATCCTCCTGCCCAACTACAAGCTTTACTTATTTCTGTGTTTCCTACTATATTTGGAGTCTGTGTCTACTTTACCCTTTGTTTTGCTGTTTTTTTTGACAGTAAGCTTTCAGAGTGCTTGCAGAGCCAAGGTCTTCACTCTGTCTTTGCACTTGAGAAGTGGCTGGGCTGTTTTCAGGATTATAGAATCAAATCCTCCTCCCCCTGTCCCCCAAATCCATTGCTTTTTAGAATCAAGTGTTGCAGATAAGTCTGATGCCTATCTGATTATATTTCCTTTTTAGCTAAACTATGATTTCCTCTACTCTTTTAAAACTTTTTCTTAATCCTTGGTTCTAGGTGTGCAGGTGGGGGTTTTTTTTTGTTTTTCACCAGAGCTTAAAGGGCCTTCCACCATGATTTTTTTCCCTCTTAATTTGTACTTGTTGGTCTTTTGCACTGAGTTCAGCTATCTTCCACTTCGACCACTGTTAGTCACAATTGTTAACAATTTCTCATTTTATTTTATTTTTTTTAAAGATTTATTTATTTATGGCTGTGTTGGGTCTTCGTTTCTGTGCGAGGGCTTTCTCTAGTTGCGGCAAGCGGGGGCCACTCTTCATCGCGGTGCGCGGGCCTCTCACTATCGCGGCCTCTCTTGTTGCGGAGCACAGGCTCCAGACGCGCAGGCTCAGTAGTTGTGGCTCACGGGCCCAGTTGCTCCGCGGCATGTGGGATCTTCCCAGACCAGGGCCCGAACCCGTGTCCCCCGCAACGGCAGGCAGACTCCCAACCACTGCGCCACCAGGGAAGCCCCAACAATTTCTCATTTTAAATTGCAGCAGTCATATTTTATTTTCTAGAAATTCTCATGATTTCCTGTGCTATTTTCACAAATGATATAATTTTGTTATTATTAAAATATACATGTAAGAGTGTGTGTGTGTGTGTGTACTGTCAAAAATAACAAAAGCAATATCTTTTTTTTTTTTTAACATTCTTAGTGGAGTATGATTGCTTTACAATGCTGTGTTAGTTTCTGCTGTATAACAAAGTGAATCAGCTATATGTATACATATACCCCCATATCCCCTCCCTCTTGAGCCTCCCTCCCGCCCTCCCTATCCCACCCCTCTAGGTGGTCACAAAGCACCGAGCTGATCTCCCTGTGCTATGCAGCTGCTTCCCACTAGCTATCTGTTTTACATGTGGTAGTGTATATATGTCAGTGCTACTCTCTCACTTCTTCCCAGCTTCCCCTTCCCCCTCCCCATGTCCTCAACTCCATCCTCTACGTCTGCATCTTTATTCCTGTCCTTCCCCTAGGTTCATCAGAACCATTTTTTTTTTTTTTAGATTCCATATATATGTGTTAGCATACAGTATTTGTTTTTCTCTTTCTGACTTGCTTCACTCCATATGACAGACTCTAGGTCCATCCACCTCACTATAAATACCTCCATTTCATTTCTTTTTATGGCTGAGTAATATTCCATTGTATATATGTGCCACATCTTCTTTATCCATTCATCTGTTGATGGACACTTAGGTTGCTTCCATGTCCTGGCTACTGTAAATAGTGCTGCAATGAACATTGTGGTACATGACTCTTTTTGCGTTACGGTTTTCTCTGGGTATATGCCCAGTAGTGGGATTGCTGGGTCATATGGTAGCTCTGTTTTTAGTTTTTTAACGAACCTCCATACTGTTCTCTGTAGTGGCTGTAACAATTTACATTCCCACCAACAGTGTAGGAGGGCTCCCTTTTCTCCACACCCTCTCCAGCATTTATTGTTTGTAGGTTTTTTGATGATGGCCATTCTGACTGGTGTGAGGTGATACCTCATTGTAGTCTTGATTTGCATTTCTCTAATGATTAGTGATGTTGAGCATCTTTTCATGTGTTTGTTGGCAATATGTATATCTTCTTTGGAGAAATGTCTATTTAGGTCTTCTGCCCAGTTTTGGATTGGGTTCTTTTTTTTTGATATTGAACTCCATGAGCTGCTTGTATATTTTGGAGATTAATCCTTTGTCAGTTGCTTTGTTTGCAAATATTTTCTCCCATTCAGGGGGTTGTGTTTTTGTCTTGCTTATGGTTTCCTTTGCTCTGCAAAAGGTAACAAAAGCAATGTCTTATACCCACTATCCAACTTAAGAAATCAAACATTATCAGTATTTCCATAGTTTTCCATGTGTCCTTTCCCATCTCTTACCCCTTACCCATAAATAACCACTATCTCAACTTTTATCTTTCGCTTGCTTTTCTCTATAATTTTACTGCATATGTATATAATCTATCATTTTAATTTTTGCTTAGTATTAATGATATTCAACCATGTTTGTGTATATAGCTATACGAATATACCATTATTTATTAATAAGCATTTGTATTTTCTTTTGTTATTTTAAAGTGTGATTGTAAACATATGTTAACATGTCTTCTCCTTAAAAATAGGCAAGATTTTATTTCATAAGATACATACTTAGGTTTACAAGCACTGATTGTACTTCCACATGTCTGGAAAATACTTTAAATCTGACTATAAATTATCACTAATATGATGTATAATATAATACCTCATGGAAGTTTTAATTTGCATTTCACTGTTTACTAGTGAAGTGGAATATCTTTTTATAGACTTGATAATTTCTTCTTTCATGAAAATGTTTTTCCCTTGAATTTCAGGTGTGATTTGGTTTTAATGTTCTTAATGCTATTGCAGTGGTATTTATATACGTGGTAAGTTTCTTCTGGTGTCTATGTTGTCTTTTTACTTTCTTAATGGTGCCTTTTAATCGACAAAAGTTACTTTAAATTTTGTAAGTTTTCCATTTGTTCCCTTATGATTGAAGTTTTTTACCTTAAGAAATCTTTTCCTAACCCAGGGTTATAAAATTATACCGAGGTTTCCTCTACAAGATTTAAAGTTTTTTTCATTTCATTTAACGTTTTAATCCATATGGAATTTATTTTTTGTATGAGGATAGGAATCTAATTTCATTTCCTTCATATGACCTATGGTAGCAGCACTCTGTGAGAAGTTTGTCCCTTCCCCAGTGATCTATATGCCAGGTCTGTCAGAGCAAGTTGAGTTGCTGTTTCTTGGGTGATTGGGATCTTTATTGAAATTGCATTTACGAATGAATTCTTCTCTTCAAAGAAAATGTTCTTTGTTGCTTTTTAAAATTTCTGTGTTGTACCTTTATTTTCTATTGCACTGATTTCTGCTCTTATTCATTTCTTTAAAAAAAATTTATGCTTATTTGCTATTTTTTATCCTTTTAAGCTTTAATTTTTATTTTTTATTGAAGTATAGTTGACTTATAATAGTTCCTGTTGTTATTAATTATGTACATATACTTTTCATATTCTTCTCCGTCATAGGTAATCATCACAAGATATTGAATGTATTTCCCTGTGTTATAGAGTAGGACCTTGTTTATTTTATTTACAGTAGGGTGTATCTGCTAATCCCAAACTCCTACCTTATCCCTCACCACCCTTACTGCTCTGGTAAGCATAAATTTGTTTTCTATGTCTGATTCTGCTTCTGTTTTGTAAATAAGCCCCTTTCTCTCATGCTGTTTTTTTTTTGTTCTTATAATTTTTATTGGAGTATAGTTGATTTACAGTGTTGCTAGTTTCTGCTGTACAGCAAACTGAATCAGTTATACATATAACCACTCTTTTTTAGATTCTTTTCCCATATATATTATTACAGATTATTGAGTATAGTTCCCTGTATTACACTTATAACGTTTTAGATTCCACATATAAGTGATATCATATGATATTGGTCTATCTCTGTCTGACTTGCTTCACGTATGATCATCTCTAGGTGGATCCATGTTGCTGCAAATGGCATTATTTCATTCTTCCTTATGGCTGACTGATATTCCATTGTATTTATTTACTTATTTTAAAAACGTATTTGTTTATCTTTGGCTGTGTTGGGTCTTCATTGCTGCGCGCGGGCTTTCTCTAGTTGCGGTGAGCCGGGGCTGCTCTTTGTTGTGGAGTGCGGGCTTCTCATTGCGGTGGCTTCTCTTGTTGTGGAGCACGGGCTCTAGGTGCACAGGCTTCAGTAGTTGCAGCACGCAGGCTCTGCAGTTGTGGCTCGTGGGCTCTAGAGCACAGGCTCAGTAGTTGTGGCGCATGGGCTTAGTTGCTGCGCGGCATGTGGGATCTTCCCGGACCAGGGCTCGAACCCGTGTCCCCTGCATTGGCAGGCGGATTCTTAACCACTGTGCCACCAGGGAAGCCCTCCATTTTGTTTATATACCATGTTTTCCTTACCCATTCATCTGTCAGTGGACACTTAGGTTGCTTCCATGTCTTGGCTATTGTAATAGTAATGCTGTGAACATTAGGGTTCATGATCTTTTCCAACTACACTTTTCTCCAGAGATAAACCAAGGAGTGGGATTGTTGTATTGTACGGTAACTGTGCAAATAGTTTTTTAAGGATCCTGCATACTGTTCTCCGTAGTGGCTGCACCAATTTACTTTCCCACCAACACTGTAGAGGGTTCCCTTTTTTCTAGGCTCACCGCAGCATTTACTGCTTGTAGATTTTTTGATGCTGGCCATTGTGACTGGTGGAAGGTGACACCTCACTGTAGTTTTCATTGGCTTTGCTCTCAGAATTAGCAATGTTGAGCATCTTGTCATCTTCCTCTTTGGGTTTTTTTTTCCTCTTCAAACGGTATAAAATTCGCCTCTTCAAATTGGCTTTTTGAAAGTCGGCTGTGTTTGGAATTCAGCGTTATTAACAGCCCTTCAAGCTTTGTGAATATGAGGTGCCCTGAAGCACCCGTTGTAAAGTTGTTCCGGGAAACGTCCACAAGGCGGCAGCATTTCTTCATGCCCAACTCCAGTTACTTGGCAACAAAAAGCCTTAGGGAAAGTCTGCTTCCTGGGCTGTGAATTAGAGGGGAATGTGCCAGAGCAAAGTCTCAAGGGCTTGGGTCTCACTACTTCTTCCCCCTTCAGCCTCACCCCTGCCCCCCGAGACAAACGGCAACCCCTGCAAACGGCCCTGAGTGTGTGCTGTGTTTCATAGGTAGGGTGACTCCCAGGAAGGAGGCTGGAGGCCCCCTGCCTGCAGGAGACGTGCAGACCAGGTGACTTCTCGAAGCTCCTCCAGCCCAGAGGGTCCACTGTCGTTTGGGTGTGCTCGGCTTCGTTTAGGTGTAGGAGGGCCCACCTGGATCTGGAGATGGTGGTCCCCTCCCAAGGGGAACGGACAAGACAGGTCCAAGGGGGGCCCCATGTGGGAGCACACCCTCCCGTGCTCCCTCATCCCCAGCACAGTGCAGCCTTGGGACCAAAGTCTGCTCAGGCTTCAGGTATGTGATACCAGCCCAGGTCCCTGAGGCCAGAGGGGAATAGAGCAGACATTTCTTTGCTATTCTTGTTTATTTTCATGATATGTTGGAGTATAGTTGATTTACAATGTTGTGTTGTTTTCAGGTGTACAGCAACCTGATTCACTTATTGATATTCATGTATCTATTCTGAGTTCTTTTCCCATATAGGTTATTGCAGAACACTGAGCAGATTTCCCTGTGCTTTACAGGAGGTCCATGTTGATTATCCATCAAATGTATGTATGTGTGTGTGTATATATATATATATATACACACACACACACACACACACACATATATATATACACACACACACATATATAAATACACTTGTGTGTATATGAAGCCCAACCTCCTAATTTGTCCTTGGCCCCCACTTTTCCTTTTTGGTAACCCTACGTTCGTTTTCCAAGTGTGTGTGTGTGTTGCTGTTTTCTAAATGAGTTCATGTGTATCTGTTGTTCAGTCCCAGGTATAGGTGATATCATATGCTGTTCATCTTCCTCTGACTCACTTCACTTACTGTATGTGCATCCCAGGTCCATGCATGTTGCCGCCAGTAGCATTATTTCATTCTTGTTTATGGCTGAGTAATAGTCCATTGTATATACGTACCACGTTGTCTTATCCAGTCATCTGTTGGTGGACATTTTGGTTGTTTCTGTGTCCTGGCTGTTGGAACCAGTGCTGCAATGAACCCCGGGGCGCCTGGTTCATTTCCAATTATGGGTTTCTCCAGATAGATGCCCAGGAGTGCTCCTGGGGCCGGGCTCTTTTTAGTTTTGTTAGGAACTTCGATACTGTCCTTTACGGTGGCTTTTACCAATGTACATTCGCACGAAAATGGAGGAGGGTTCCACTTTTTCGGTCCTCGAATTACAATGTGCGCAGTGAGGGCTTGTCCTGATGGTCCTTTAGGCAGAGGTCTGTTTATGCTCTCAGGACAGGTACCTGCAGGGCAGCTGTGTCCCAGAGGTCAGCTGGCTGGGTACACACTGACAGTTGCTGGCGAGCAGGCCGCTTGTGAGGAGTGACTGGTGTCTCTTTCTCCAGAAAAACATCTCGGGGGCCTACGAGGTCAGCAAGAAGTCTCCCAAGTCTGTTGTGAAGGTGATCAAGATCTCAGCCCCGGCCAAGGATGCTGTCTCTAACTACAGTATCCAGACCCTGAACTCTACAGAGCTTGCAAAGAAGGAGCTGTATCGAGAGACGGCCAAGGTGAGTTAAGGCCCAGGGTGGGGAGCAGTGACGCACCTCCACTCCAGGCAGGGCGGCGGGGGGTCTCCGGGGTGGGGAGGAGCCGACAAGGGACGAGCGCCGGCACAGAGAGGCGTGAACCCTCTACACGCCACGTTGAGCCCAGAGGCCCCCAGCGCCTGTCCAGGTGTGCGTGGCTCTCGGTAGCCCTTCATTGCTGCCTAGGAAAGGCAGCCTAACCCCGGCAGGGAAAGCCTGGGCTTAGGCTTCCTTCCCGCCCTGACCACTTCAGAAAAGGGCTCTGTCAAAGGGAACAGGGACGTGGCCCTCGCTGGGCTGCTGCCTGGCTCTGGTAACCAGCAGGCACCCCGCACCACCAGGAGCCAGCACCCTGCCCCCAAGACTGGCAGCCGGTCCGCCGCCCCGAGGTCCGCTGTCAGCCCGTCTATCCACGTCTGCTCGCGTTTCCAGGAGCCGAGGAAGAGACTCACGTACTCCCAGAGCCACCTGTCAGCCACAGTGGAGCCTCAGGATTCAGAGGAGGAGAAGAGAAAAGCCGAGAGGAAGTCCCGCGACGCCTGGCTCACACCCAGCGGCTTCCAAGTGACCGGTCTTCACAGCACTGGCAGGACACATCACTTGGGGCTGCCACCCCCCGGCGCCATCACAGAGGTGGGTGGCGGGAGTGGGTCTCCGGCGGGCGTCCGCAGGGGCCTCCCCCTGACCTGCTGCCCCCCGACGTAGGAGTGGAGGGAGAAGGCACTGTTTGCTAACGTGCTGGAGCCGGTGCTGCACCGAGAGAGCTGGGGCTGGGACCGGCGCCCCCAGGACTTCGATCTGTACACGCAGCCGCCGCCATTCTTGGAGCTGCCGCCCCCTCCGGCGCCACAGCCCAGGACAGGTAACCGTGGGCGGCACCCGTTCTGTTTTAGCAGCCACACTCCTGGGCTGGTGTCACAGCGCAGGCTGGGCTGGAACTTCTGGTTCCAGCTGGATTCGTCACTTGCTGTATGACGGGGGGCAGGTCCCGCCCCGGCTCTGGGCTTGGTTTCTGTGAAAGGGAGGCGTTGGAAGGTAGGGCTAAGGGCTTTCACACTGTGTTACCCATGACCAGCCTTGAGAGGCTCTGGGCACTGCTGGGCCCTTCCAGCTCCCAGACACGGCCAGTTGTCACCCGTGGGGGAGGGCGGGAGCCTGGCCACACCAAGCCCTCTTCATCCCCCTGTTTGTGAAGAGGGACCAGAAAATCATTTATAGGTAGACAACCAAATCTGTGAATTAACAGAACCAGAATCTTCAGGGAGAAAGAGAGGCGAGTTGATCTGGCCACAGACCCCTCGCCCAGAAAGCTAGACTGGATAAACGGTGGAGTGCTTTCCCTCCCTGACTCACTCATAAGGGCCGCTGGCAACAGCTCCATGAAACCGGAGGACATGCTGACAAGCTGCTGAAACTGGTCTCTCCCCTCCTCTGCACTGTGCCACCTCCCTTCAGCGGAGGCCCCAGGCTCTGGGGCTGCAGGCAGGGTCCCAGGCTCGCTGCCCTGGCCCCGGTTCCCAGGGCGCGCGGCTGAGAACCGCTCCCCACAGCGGGAGACAAGGAGAACCTGCTGCAGACGGGGCTCCCGCCTCCCGAGGGCTCTGCGCAGACTGCTGCCCCGGCACCGGGTGCGAAGCCGTGACCTCTCCCTCCGCGCCAGCACCGAAGCTGGGGTGCCGTCAGGAAGATGAGCTGTCACGAGGCCGGCAGCAGGCCCAGCCCCACGCCCAGGTGGATGACGGCTCCTACTCGCAGGGGGAACGCCGGGCCGCCTCAAGGCAACGTCTGTGACGGCCACGCCGCCGGGAACCGACCGACCCAGCGTGAAGCCTGCCAGGTGAGCACGCCAGGACGAGTGTGTAGCGGCCCGTGTGTGCCACCGGGAGACGCTGCTTGTCTTGTCAAGCGGCAGAGACAAGCGCCCGCACCATCACCTGAGAGGGACCAAAGCCTCACGGCACCGTGGCCCGGGCACCTGCCCCGCTGCTGCTGGAACCCTCTTCGCACACAGGGGGACAAAGGGCCCTGGAAGCCGTCACCAGAGGGGGGATCGGAGGGTCAACTTGTTAGGCTGGCTCTGAGGAAGCAGGTGACTGACTAGTGCAGCAAACAAACACTACAAGGGGAAACGCAAACTGTCCTCTTCTGTTAAACGGTTCCTGTTTAAGCTAGGAGCCAAAGGCACTTACTTAAAAGAATGACACATACGCCGTTTTCAAGCTGTTTCTTGGAGAACGTGTGGCCTGGCAGAAATGGCCACCCTGCTGAGACCCGTCCCCCCCACGCCCGGCCAGCTTCCACCCCGAAGCCTCACGATCAGGTGAGTTGCAGCAGCTCCGCGCTCTCCCCGTGTCCGCTCGGAGCCCGGGATCGTGTCTGTCAGGCAGCAGTGCCCACGGGGGCCTGGAGAAGCCCGTCAGTCAGAGAACTGGGAGAAACAGTTAACTTGTAATAAAGCACGTTCTCTACCTTCTGGAAGGCGTGTGTCGGGCGGACAGCAGCAGGGACGCTGACCCCCTGCTTCAGGACGGCCGGTCCAGAGGGTGGGCACAGACGTAGGCTCGCTTCTTCAGGACCTGCTGGGACACTTTCTTGATCAGTTCATCGAGATTTTCCGGAGAATCTAGGAGGGAAAGAGTAGGTGATCTTCGGAAAAAAATGTTCCAGCAATTCCTGTTATCACGAAGTCAGCCCTGCAGTGTGAAGGAGCCCTGAAGGCGGCAGCCCGTCCCCAGGAAGTGATTCTGGGCTGCCGCCTGGCGACCCCAGCCTGCTGGAGGAGACGCCCTGCGGTGACAGCCGCGCCAGCACGGTGGGCGCGGGGCGCCAGTGCTGAGCTGCGCGGAGCCCCGCGCTCCTCCCTCCGCAGCGCGGCCGGGTACGGGGTCCCCAGAGGCTCTCGCCTCGCCGGCTCTGTGCGCTCCTGCGGGCAGGCCTCACCCAGCCCTCGGTGCGCAGCCAGCAGCCCTGGGAGGCCACCGCCAGGTCGCCTGGCATCAGGTCCCGCCCCCCATTCTCCCCCAGCCCGAGCCGCCCACTTACGCTTGTCCAGCTGAGACAGGGTGCAGAGATTCTGGTGGTAAGCTTCCGTGCAGAAGATGTTGGCCAACAGAACCTGCCAGAACCAAAGTCCAAGTCAGAGAGGATGACTGCTGAGGACCCTGGGCTCTCTGGGCCTTAGGGCCGCCCCTGCCTGGAGCCTGACCTCTGAGCTTCAAAGAACTCAGTCTGTCAGCCAAAGCGGGCAGCTTGACCAGGGTCAGGTGGCCTGGCTCAGAAGCCATGGCAGCCCCGAGCCAAACCAGCCCTGTCCTCAGGGCAAGTGACTCAACCCCTCTGAGCCTCAGGTTGCTCCTTGGCGGGAGAACGTCTCAATCCCCGCAGCCACGGGGCGCGTCAAGACGAGGGCGTGCACACAGCAGGTGCTCAGACGGAGACGGCACCCACCCTGCTAGCAGAGGGGTGAGGGCGCTGGGTTTCGGATTCCGACACTCACTCCCCCCTGCCCCCCCCCCCCCAAGGCAGGAAGGTGAAAGGCAGTGGTCCTGTGTCCTGAACAGCAGAGACCCGCCCATCGGAGCTGAGAGCACCGGCTATGGCCACGGACACAACTTGGCAACCCCACCTGTCTCTGGATCAGCTGGCGTGGACCCCGTGCTCACCCCCGACCCCCGGACGCACCCAGCCCCTCCCTTCCCCGCTGCCCGGCCTCATTAAAGTGCAGCAGAATGACCCCTGCAGGGAGGCTGCCTGTGCGGGCGGGAGGGGCGGGCCCACCTCGTGGTCGTGGTTCTGGAGCCCCACACGGATAGAGCGGCTGGCCCGCGACAGCACGGCCGTCATCCCGTACAGGTTGATGAGGACGTTGGCCACTCGTTTCAAGACCAGCTGCTCCTCCACGATGCTCTGGGAACAGAGGGCAGGGGGGAGACTTACCACCGGGACACAGCGCCAACACGCTCTCTCTCTCTCTCTCTCTCTCTCTCGGGCCCACCTTTGCGCATCTCTGAGCCTCACTCTACACCCTGGGGGAGCAGGCCTAACACTGCCTTCCCTTTGGGTTTTCCCTTAGCTCTGTCCAGATCTGGGCAGGAGTCAAGACAAGATCATGTCCCAGAAGCCTGGCTGAGACCACCGGCCAGCGCTTATTACCACCTTTGGACGCAAGAGACACAGATCAGGTCCTAAGAGGAAGGTCCAGGTGGGGCTGCCCCCTCCCGGCTCCAGGGAGCGTCTGGTCGCCTAGACGGTGCCCACCCAGCAGGGGCTCCCCCCACGCTCCCCAGCTAGCTGAGTGGTCCCCAGGGCAGGCAGCCACAGCCAGCCCTGCTTCCCCAGCCCTCCATGGTGACCGAGATTTCTAGGCCTGGTCCCTAGCCGCTGGCCCGCCTCCCCGCCCCCAGGTACCTTGCCAAAGCGAAGCAGCAGGGTCTCCACGGTGCGGCTGAAGTAGTGCACGTTCTGCTCGAGCTTGTGGGCGCTGTCCTGGGGGGCCGGGGGGAGGATTCCGCTCAGCACCGCCCTCCCGCGGTGCCCAGGCCCTGCTGCCAGGCTTGGCTGTTCTCCACCGTGACAGGGTGGAGAGGGCATCTGGTGACCCTCGGACTGCCTGGTCCTCCCCGGTGCCCCCGGCCACACCCCCTCTGGGAAGGGGATACCCGATGGGGGGGTACCCCTGGCTGGACCACTCACCGCCATGCTGGGGTGCACGACTCCGAGCTTCCCTGTCAGCCCAAGGTCCACAGTTCGGCCCAGGGAGTCCCGAAGCCTCTGGCCGACAGTCTCCAGGATGGTGGTCACATTGCCCTGTTTAAGCTGCCTGCAGAGAGCCCAGGCGCGGTAAGCTGAGGCCCCGCAGCCGGCTCCTGCCGCCCAGCAACACGGCCCCGCCTCGGTGCCAGCAGCTCTAGGGGACCCGGGCAAGCCCCCTGACTACGCAAAGCCAGAGGGGCCACCTGGACACAACCCAGGACCTGGCCCGCCCCACAGGCAGCAGCCGTCTCCTCGACGGCCGGAGGGGACACCCGGGGCACACCTGCTTCCAGCTCATTCTCTCCCCGAGTAGCCTGAAAAATCCTCTGAGCAAGCCATGCCTGGGCGCTGGCAGGGGCTACTCACTGTTCTGGCCCCAGGATGGGGGTCAGGAGAGGAAACTAGTCTTGTGTTGGCCTTGGAGCTGGCACCTACTCAAGGATCACCTCTCCTTGCCCCGGTTCTAGAAGCAGCACAGAGCTGCAGGGGAGGAGGGCAGGGCCCTGGCGGCTTCCCAGGCAGCTGGCCCCTCCCTGTCCCCTCCCGCCAGCCAGCCTGTGAGTCAGCTGAGCCCTGCAAGGCTGCACGCCTGGTCCCCGGATGAGGCAGCGCCCTCCTCTGGCTGCCCCGGGACAGGCCTCTGCGGGGCAGGGTGGGCGGACCCGAGGCGGACCCGAGGGGCAGACGGTGGGCGCGGCACCTACCTGACCCTCGCAGTCAGGACGCGGCCGGCATGCTGCAAGCCTGTCAGGGCGATGTACATCCGGAGAATCTCGTTGGTTCCCTGTGGCCAACATCGCCCAGGTCAAAGGCCGCCCACATCAGGGCAGTGCCGTGTGCGGGGCTGGCTGGGCCATGCTGCTTCCCGCTCCCTCTTCGGAAGCAGCTGGGAGCAGGGCTGTGACCGGGGGCCAGGGCAACACGCAGGCTACTGCTTCCACGGGACAAGTTGGGGCTGACCAGATGGCGGTGGCCTCCCTCCGGGACCTACCCCATCCCATGACCAACTGTGCATGAGTCATTCCTTTTTCCAAGCTTCCGATTCTACTTCTTTTAAGCGGAGAAACAGTTCCCCTTAAAAGAAGTGAAGGATACTAGTACCCAGGACACAGCAAGTCCTCAGTGGACCCACTACTAGCTCAGGCCAGGCCAGGCTCCTCGGGAAGCAGCTGGCCGCACCGCAGTGCCAGGTGCCAACACCCCGGGGCCGCCGCTTCCCTGCTGCCACCCCCAGGCACCCCGCCCCCCCACCGTGAGCCACGTGACCTCGGGGACGCAGACCAGGGGGCTTGTGCCCGTCATGCACGGTGGTGCTGAGGGTCAGAGGGGCAGGGGCTGGACTGAGGCACACCGCCAGGCCACGCCACGGACAGAGACTCCGTGGGAGCGGAAGTGGGAGCAAGGAGAACTCCAGGCTGACCCAGGCCCGTCCGGGGCGGTCTCGGCTTCACGCTGAGGGCCCTGCACCCCTCAGAGCTCCTGAACCCGTGCTGACCACCCCACCAGCCACGGAGGACCGCACTCGCCCGGGCCAAGCGGAGGGGCCTTGGGGGAGGCAGGCCTGGGGCAGCAGGGTTGTGACGTGGGAACTGCCCCCGGGGCCTCGGGCTGGCCGCGCCCTGTCTGCCCACCGAGGGAGAGGACACAGGGAACACCAGCAGCCAATGCGGTCTTCCCCCCTCCCCAGGGGGAGCCGCCCGGGCGCCCAGCCTCGCACTGGTCCAAGGGTCTGCCTCCGCACACCTGCGTCCAGCCTGAAATCCCGCCCGGCCTCCCTCCACGGCCGCTGGCCGCACCGCTGCAACCCACGCCCTGGGCGGGCTCGGGGCATTTCCAGGGACGCGAACGCAAACAAGCCATTCTCTGCTCCAAACTTTGTTACCGCTTCTCGGCCCTCACGGTAAGATCCAAATGGGCTTCCACGGCTGGCTACTCTCTGGCCTTCCCGCCCAGCCCCTCTGCCCTGCCCCCCCTGCCCCCCCTGCCCCACCCACACCCCAGCCCCGCCGAGCAGGACCGGCCGCTGCTCCTTTCGTTTCCCTGGTGCCGGCAGGGAAGGTCCCGTCGGGGCCTGGCACACTCCACTCCCCTGCCCTCTCTGCCCCCAAGGCCAAGTGCGCTGCTTCCTGAGACCCCAGCCCCTCACCACACTGGTGTTCCGGAGTCGTCCTCTCTCAGCCAGGCTGCACGAGGCTCTGGGGTCCACGGCGGAGCGGGGCGGGGCCGAGCGCTCAGCGGGGCGGCGCACTCACCTCGAAGATAAGCAGGATGCGGCTGTCACGCAGGATGCGCTCGTACGGGTAGTCCCTCATGTAGCCCGAGCCCCCGAGGATCTGGAGCGCCTCGCTCACGCACTGCCACGCGGCCTCGGAGCTGAACACCTGCCACGGGCCCGGGCGAGGTCAGCACCAAAGCCCCTTCCGCAGGGGGACCCTCTGCCTCGGGGCCAGGTGGCTGCGGACGGGGTGGGAGGCCCCATGCGGAGAAGGGGGCTTTGGCACGAGACGACCCAGGTAGGAGCCCTGACTGTCACGTCTCACTGGTGGCCAAAAAATGACCCCCCTCCCCAAAACAAGACAGAGGCACGGGGAACTCTGTGCTATCTACCTCAACCAGATATTTCATAAAAGGAAGTTCTGACACCAAAATTTAGGAAGACCAGACTCAGGACAACACAGTCCTTCCCGGGGAAGCCCAGCTGCTTTGTTAGGCGGATACGAAGTTACAGTACCCAGTCTGTATTCTCTTCTTTCGCTATGATCACCGTCAGCTGGTGACAGCCTGGCACAAACCATGCGGGGAGACACCGGCCTCCCGTAAGCTGGGCACTGCCCTCTGCTGCTGCTCCTATGCTACTCTGCTCTGCCCAGCTGCATCCCAGGGGTGCCTGGCATGGTGGGTACCTCGTAAATACCTAAGCAGTGACAAACTAAGGAGGAAGACGGCAGGCACGCTGCGTGTGGGGTTACCTTGACCGTGGCGGCCTCGATGGAGCAGTCGGGAAAGCCCGGCTGGTCCAGCATCCCCGCGGTGAGGTAGGCCATGCTTTCCATCACGTAAGCCTTCTGAGCCATCAGGGCAAACTTCTCCTGGAGCGTTCAGAAAAATGCACCATCAAGAAAGAATCTGCCTGTACTGAGACCCAAACCTGCCGAGCAGCAGAGAGGGTAATTCAGACCACGCCCAGTGCCCAAGAGCACCAAGGCCTGGCACTCGTAAAAGGGGCCACGTGCTCATCTTCTCCCCGGACCACCGCCCAGGAGTCGGCAGTACAGACCCCCAAGCACGCTTTCAGTGCCCACGAGGCAGAGTCAGCCCATGCGGTGCTCTGGACCCTCCATACCTGAATCAGTCCAAACTCGCTGAGGTTCCTGTTGAACTGTTTCCTTGTGCAGGCGTACTCGGCGGTCATTTCTGAAGAGGGGCAGAGTTATCAAAGAACAATTTTCCGGCTGTCTTAAAATGATTTCCTCGGTCTATCGTCACCACCCTTCAAACGCTCAGGCAGGAGCTACGAGAAGCGGGTCTGCTGAGACCAACACCCTGAAAGTGAGAGCCCCGCCTTCCAACATCTCCGGGTCCAGGAGTGACTGTCCCCTCTGAGTGGCACCCAGGGTGGGGGACGCAGCAGGATCAGGGGCCAGTCAGACACGTCCGGACCCCACTCTCGCTCTTAACAGCCAAGCCTGGGCCACGTGGCCTCCCCGCCCTCGTCAACACTATCGACCTCAGAGACACGGCAAAGGCCTCGGGACGCCCTGCACGGAGAAGCAGGCTCACACCCGGCACACGGGTCCGGTCTGGCAGCAGGAGGGTGGCCCGTGGCTTCCGCGCCAGCCCTGCAGGCGCCCACGTGCCCACGTGCCCACGGCGGCCCCTCCCTGCAGCCAGCGCTCTCCCAACGCTCCCCACGGACCTCCACGCGTGACCCACTCGCACAGCGGGCTCGCAGGGCAGGCAGGCTCCCACGTCCCCCCATTTCTGGGCCTTGCGATCTCAGGGGCTCTACATCCTCTGGGGACAGACTGACCACGAGAGCGAAGCCCCTGCACTGAGGAGTTTTCCAGACAAGGCAGCAGAGTCCAGGTGGGCGCAGGGCCCTGGGGGAAGCTTCGCAGAGGAGGGCGAGCCCTGAGCTTGCAGTCGGATGAGGGGTGCGGTCTCGGGCACATCACCCCCCCGCTCTGAGTGGCCGTCCCTTCGTCTATAAACGAACTCTGCCCTGAACTCCGAGGAGCTTCCTGGGCACCCAGTGGGGAGCGGGCCCCGGGTACGCCCGCGCCGCAGCCAGGGCCCTGCGTGTCCCTGTGGCCCCCGCCACAGAGCAGAGATGGCAGTGACGTTCTGTGCCCTGCAAAACCCCTATCAGGCTGCTTTACCTTCACTGGCAAAGGGAAGTCTAGGGTTCAGTGAGCGTACCAGAAGAGAGGGACAGTCGAAAGGCTGAGGGACCAGGGTCCCCACTCTGGCCCCGTGGCTCACCCACTGTGGACCGCCATCCACAGGGAACCGGCGCACAGGCTTCTCCGTGTCCAGCTCACATTCAGGTGCTCGCTCCGCGGCCGGAGCAGCCACCCCCGTCTACCTCCACCAGGAAGTGCCCCGCCTCCCCCATCCCGTGCGTGTTGAAACCGCAACACCGGCCCTTCAGGGGCAGCCTCAGTGCACCCTTCAGTCTAAGTCGAAGCCCTGATCCTAGACTTGGACAGGACAGGCTGTCAGTGGCCCGGCTCGGCGCTGGCCCGCCCGCCCGCCCAGGGACGGGGCAGGCGGGGGCGGCAGGGGCAGGCGGGGGCGGCGGGGGCAGCGGGAGCAGGCGGGGGCAGGCGGGGGCAGGCGGGGGCAGGCAAGGTGCCGTCCCTGACTTACGCACCGATCAGCGTCTTGAGCATCCCGGCCACGGCACTGCCCATGCTGAACCGCCCGCTGTTGAGGATGTTCATGGCCACCTGCGGAGAGAGGAGGGCTCAGCGTGGGCCGCTCCCTCCGTGCCCAGCTGGGAGAGCTGAGGGCCCTAGAGGGCTGAAGGGGACAGACCGCAACAGGGCTTCTCTGCTTTTACCAGACAACAGGCAGCATGCGGATGGAATTAATCATCCTGCCAACCCTCCCTGGGCCGGGAGAGAACACAGTCCCACGGCCTCAAAACCAGGTGATCTGTCATGGAGATGCTCTCACAAACATCCCCGCAGGCACCCCACCCCCCACCAAAAAAAAAAAAAAATGGGACACGCTTATTCCAAAGGAAGTGGCCACTTCCCTCGGCCTCAGGGGAGGGGAGCAGAAACTAAGACTGGCTGGGTACCCACTGCCAACTCCTCACTTTCCCAGCAACGCGTCAGCGTCAGGGTCCTCCTTTCACAGAAGAAGAGCCGGAGGTTCCAGGTGGTGACCAGTCACAGACAGAGCAAGCACCCGCCTGACGTGCACCCTGCACTGAGCCAGCCCCTCGCACGGACGTGACGGGCTCCTCCTCCCCCGGTGCCTACAGTAACGACCCTAGCTCAGGAGTTCTGTCAGCTTCACTCCTCTCTTCCGACCCCCACTTTCTACCTAAAGCCGACGGCAAGCACACACACTGCTTCCCAAGTACCAGACTAGCCGGGCTTGGGGAGGCAGCCCCTTACAGACCTGAAGCGACCCAGAGGCCACAGCCACCCAGGCAACAGGGGAGGAGGGGCCGCCAGCACGAGGCTCCTAGAGGACGCTGTGACCTGCCCACCTCCGCTCAAGCCTGCGAGGCCCAGGGAGGAGGCCTCAAGGCAGGGCCGGGGTCTGGGGGCAGCAAGCAGCCTGGGACTCAGCTTCACACGTGGCACTGCTCGTACTGACTGCTCGCCTGCGTGGCTGGGACTAACCAAACGTGCCTCTGAGTTTGAATTTATGATTACTTGCTCAATAACCTGAAGGGAGACTCTTGAGAACAGATCCTGTGGGGCTGGGGAGACGGGAAACACCTGCTCCAGCCACTGGGCAGGCAGCACTGGTCCCGACAGGCGAGGCCGAGGCGGGTGGGCACCTCGGTGGGCATGGCCAGGAGCTGGGGCTCAGCTAGGTCACAGCGCAGTGTGGCCTGTTGTGCCTCCTGCTCTGGCCTGTGGCCTGTAACGTCAGACTCCCTGTGTCTCAGGACATGGAGGGGGGACGAGGAGGGGGGACACCGGTCCTGCTCCACCTGCCAGGACTGAGCAGGAACTGAACTCCCCACCTTTGGTCCCTTTTCCCAGACTGGTTCTCAAAGGCCAGCTCACAGTTTCATGAACAAACTTACTTCACAGCCCCTTCGTGGTCGATTCTCAGCTTCACTTACAACAAGAACAAGAGGAGGAGAGGACTGGACGCCAGGCCCCAGGCCCCAGGAGGGTGGAAGGCCTGGCAGGCTTGGCCTCACCGGAAAGGGCTCGTGAGCCCAGGCGGTCCCTCCTACCCAGGCCTGACCGTGCTGCGTGGTCACCTTCCTGCTGCAGAGCAGTCCCCTCCCACACCTACACTCCAGGTACGAGACACGGCCGTCCCCGCAGCCCCCGTCGCTGACCGCCTCTGCGCCCCGATGAACCTCCTACCTGACCTCACGCGGCATCGGCGTTCCCCGGGCCTGTGGTCACCCTACCCGCCATCGCTGGGATCGCCCTAGCGTGTCGCGCTTTGCAGTGTTGACGCTGACTGACAGGCAATCGCACTCATCACGAGACAGGGCTTTAGCGATCTGTTTTTCTTCTGCACACTAAAACCATCACTTCTCACCCAACACAATGGAAACAAACGTTTTAATGCAGTCTTGGGAAGGACTGGGCAAAGGCCTCACACACAGTCCAACCGTCCAGCAGGCGACACGGCAACATGGACCAAGAACTTAAAAATGACCACGCCCGGGCTTCCCTGGTGGCGCAGTGGTTGAGAATCTGCCTGCTGATGCAGGGGACACGGGTTCGAGCCCTGGTCTGGGAAGATCCCACATGCCGCGGAGCAGCTGGGCCCGTGAGCCATAACTGCTGAGCCTGCGCGTCTGGAGCCTGTGCTCCGCAACAAGAGAGGCCGCGATACTGAGAGGCCCGCGCACCGCGATGAGGAGTGGCCCCAGCTTGCCGCAACTGGAGAAAGCCCTCGCACAGAAACGAGGACCCAACACAGCCATAAATAAATAAATAAAATTAAAAAAAAAAAAAAATGACCACACCCTCTGACCCAGAAACCTGACTGGTATTTAAACTCAGGAGATAATGAGAGAAGTGTGCAAGATATGTATAAGGATACATACCATGCAACGCAGTCCCGAGTGGGGAAGAAGGGAAACTGCGCTAAATGCTCGATCCTGGAGACCCAGGGACAGTGAATGTGGCGTCACCACATGAGGAAATGCTGTGTGGTTCTGAACCTCAGCAAATCACATTCCCTAGCATGAAAAGACTATGAGGGCTTGTTGATAAGTGAAAAATGCCAGTTATCACCTCTTACACACACACACACACACACACACACACACATGCAGAAATATTTCAGCAATGTAAACTCTTTAAAAAGATGTAGAAAGACAAGCACCAGAAGTGTGAACAGTGGAGATAGCAGAAGCAAGAAGAATGACAATCCTGCAGCCTGTGGAACAAAAACCACATTCACAGAAAGATAGACAAGATGAAAAGGCAGAGGGCTATGTACCAGATGAAGGAACAAGATAATACCCCAGAAAAACAACTAAATGAAGTGGAGATAGGCAACCTTCCAGAAAAAGAATTCAGAATGATGATAGCGAAGATGATTCACGACCTCGTTAAAAGAATGGAGGCAAAGATCGAGAAGATGCAAGAAACGTTTAACAAAGATCTAGAAGAATTAAAGAACAAACAAACAGAGATGAACAATACAATAACTGAAATGAAAACTACACTAGAAGGAATCAATAGCAGAAAAACTGAGGCAGAAGAACAGATAAGTGACCTGGAAGACAGAATGGTGGAATTCACTGCTGTGGAACAGACTAAAGAAAAAAGAATGAAAAGAAATGAAGACAGCCTAAGAGACCTCTGGGACAACATTAAATGCAACAACATTTGCATTATAGGGGTCCCAGAAGGAGAAGAGAGAGAGAAAGGACCACAGAAAATACTTGAAGAGATTATAGTCAAAAACTTCCCTAACATGGGAAAGGAAATAGCCACCCAAGTCCAGGAAGCTCAGAGAGTCGTATACAAGATAAACCCAAGGAGAAACACGCCGAGACACACAGTAATCAAATTGGCAAAGAAAAATTACTGAAAGCAGCAAGGGAAAAATGACAAATAACATACAAGGGAACTCCCATAAGGTTAACAGCTGATTTCTCAGCAGAAACTCTACAGGCCAGAAGGGAGTGGGCATGACATATTTAAAGTGATGAAAGGGAAGAACCTACAACCAAGATTACTCTACCTGGCAAGGATCTCATTCAGATTCAAGGGAGAAATCAAAAGCTTTACAGACAAGCAAAAGCTCAGAGAATTCAGCACCACCAAACCAGCTCTACAACAAATGCTAAAGGAACTTCTCTAAGTGGGAAACACAAGAGAAGAAAAGGACCTACAAAAACAAACCCAAAACAATTAAGAAAATGGTGATGGGAACATACATATCGATAATTACCTTAAACGTGAATGGATTAAATGCTCCAACCAAAATACACAGGCTCGCTGAATGGATACAAACACAAGACCCATATATATATGCTGTCTACAAGAGACCCACTTCAGACCTAGGGACACATACAGACTGAAAGTGAGGGGATGGAAAAAGATATTCCATGCAAATGGAAATCAAAAGAAAGCTGGAGTAGCAATACTCGTATCAGATAAAATAGACTTTAAAATAAAGAATGTTAGAAAAGGAAAGACACTACATAATGCTCAAGGGATCAATCCAAGAAGAAGATATAACAGTTATATATGCGCCCAACATAGGAGCACCTCAATACATAAGGCAACTGCTAACAGCTATAAAAGAGGAAATCGACAGTAACACAATAATAGTGGGGGACTCCAATGCCTCACTTAACACCAATGGACAGATCATCCAGATAGAAAATTAATAAGGAAACACAAGCTTTAAATGACACAATAGACCAGAGAGATTTAATTGATATTTATAGGCCATTCCATCCAAAAACAGCAGATTACACTTTCTTCTCAAGTGCACATGGAACATTCTCCAGGATAGATCACATCTTCGGTCACAAATCAAGCCTCAGTAAATTTAAGAAAACTGAAATCATATCAAGCATGTTTTCTGACCACAACACTATGAGATCAGAAATAAATTACAGGAAGAAAAACGTAAAACACACAAACACATGGAGGCTAAACAATACGTTACTAAATAACCAAGAGATCACTGAAGAAATCAAAGAAGAAATCAAAAATACCTAGAGACAAATGACAATGAAAACACGATGATCTACAACCTATGGGATGCAGCAAAAGCAGTTCTAAGAGGGAAGTTTATAGCTATACAAGCCTACCTCAAGAAACAAGAAAACTCTCAAATAAACAATCTAACCTTACACCTAAAGGACCTAGAGAAAGAAGAACAAACAAAACCCAAAGTTAGTAGAAGGAAAGAAATCATAAAGATCAGAGCAGAAATAAATAGAAACAAAGAAAACAGTTGCAAAGATCAATAAAAGTAAAAGCTGGTTCTTGGAGAAGATAAACAAAATTGATAAACCATTAGCCAGACTCATCAAGAAAAAGAGGGAGAGGACTCAAATCAATAAAATTAGAAATGAAAAAGAAGAAGTTACAACAGACACTGCAGAAATACAAAGCATCCTAAGAGACTACTACAAGCAACTCTATGCCAATAAAATGGACAACCTGGAAGAAATGGACAAATTCTTAGAAAGGTATAACCTTCCAAGACTGAACCAGGAAGAAATAAAAAATATGAACAGACCTATCACAAGTAATGAAATTGAAACTGTGATTAAAAATCTTCCAACAAACAAAAGTCCAGGACCAGATGGCTTCACAGGTGAATTCTATCAAACATTTAGAGAAGAGCTAACACCCATCCTTCTCAAACTCTTCCAAAAATTGCAGAGGAAGGAACACTCCCAAACTCATTCTATGAGGCCACCCTGATACCAAAACCAGACAAAGATACTACAAAAAAAGAAAATAACAGTCCAATATCACTGACGAATATAGATGCAAAAATCCTCAACAAAATACTAGCAAACAGAATCCAATAACACATTAAAAGGATCATACACATTGATCAAGTGGGATTTATCCCAGGGATGCAAGAACTCTTCAATATATGCAAATCAATCAATGTGATACACCATATTAACAAACTGAAAAAGAAAAACCATACGATCATCTCAATAGATGCAGAAAAAGCTTTTGACAAAATTTGACACCCATGTATGATAAAAACTCTCCAGAAAGTGGGCACAGAGGGAACCTACATCAACATAATAAAGGCCATATACGACAAACCCACAGCAAACATCATTCTCAATGGTGAAAAACTGAAAGCATTCCCTCTAAGATCAGGAACAAGACAAGGAAGTCCACTCTCACCACTATTATTCAACATAGTTTTGGAAGTCCTAGCCATGGCAATCAGAGAAGAAAAAGAAATAAAAGGAATACAAATTGGAAAAGAAGAAGTAAAACCGTCACTGTTTGCAGATGACATGATACTATACATATAGAATCCTAAAGATGCCACCAGAAAACTACTAGAGCTAATCAATGAATCTGGTAAAGTTGCAGGATACAAAATTAATGCACAGAAATCTCTTGCATTTCTATACACTAATGATGAAAAATCTGAAAGAGAAATTAAGGAAACACTCCCATTTACCACTGCAACAAAAAGAATAAAATACCGAGGAATAAACCTACCTAGGGAGACAAAAGACCTGTATGCAGAAAACTATAAGACACTGATCAAAGAAATTAAAGATGATACCAACAGATGGAGAGATATACCATGTTCTTGGATTGGAAGAATCAATATTGTGAAAATGACTATACTACCCAAAGCAATCTACACATTCAATGCAATCCCTATCAAATTACCAGTGGCATTTTTTTTACAGAACTAGGACAAAAAAAAATCTTAAAATTTGTATGGAGAGACAAAAGACCCCGAGTAGCCAAAGCAGTCTTGAGGGAAAAAAACGGAGCTGGAGGAATCACACTCCCTGACTTCAGACTATACTACAAAGCTACAGTAATCAAGACAGTATGGTACTGGCACAAAAACAGAAATATAGATCCAACGGAACAGGATAGAAAGCCCAGAGATAAACCCACACACCTATGGTCAACTAATCTACGACAAAGGAGGCAAGGATATACAATGGAGAAAAGACAGTCTCTTCAATAAGTGGTGCTGGGAAAACTGGACAGCTACATGTAAAAGAATGAAATTAGAACACTCCCTAACACCATACACAAAAATAAACTCAAAATGGATTAGAGACCTAAATGTAAGACCGGACACTATAAAACTCTAAGAGGAAAACGTAGGAAGAACACTCTTTGCCATAAATCTCAGCAAGATCTTTTTTGATCCACCTCCTAGAGTAATGAAAATAAAAACAAAAATAAACAAATGGGACCTACTGAAAATTCAAAGCTTTTGCAAAGCAAAGGAAACTACAAACAAGATGAAAAGACAACCCTCAGAATGGGAGAAAATATTTGCAAACGAATCAACGGACAAAGGATTAATCTCCAAAATATATAAACAGCCCATGCAACTCAATATTAAAAAAACAAACAACCCAATCCAAAAGTGGGCAGAAGACCTAAACAGACATTTCTCCAAAGAAGACATACAGATGGCCAAGAAGCACATGAAAAGCTGCTCAATATCACTAATTATTAGAGAAATGCAAATCAAAACTACAATGAGGTTATCACTTCACACCAGTCAGAATGGGCATCATCAGAAAATCTACAAACAACAAATGCTGGAGAGGGTGTGGAGAAAAGGGAACCCTCTTGCACTGTTGGTGGGAATGTAAATGGATACAGCCACTATGGAGGACAGTATGGAGGTTGCTTAAAAAACTAAAAATAGAATTACCATATGACCCAGCAATCCCACTTTTGGGCATATACCCAGAGAAAACCATAATTCAAAAAGACACATGCACCCCAATGTTCATTGCAGCACTATTTACAATAGCCAGGTCATGGAAGCAACCTAAATGCCCATCGACAGATGAATGGATAAAGAAGTTGTGGTACATATATACAATGGAATATTACTCAGCTATAAAAAGAATGAAACTGGGTCATTTGTAGAGATGTGGACAGATCTAGAGGTTGTCATACAGAGTGAAGTAAGTCAGAAAGAGAAAAAGAAATATCATGTATTAACGCGTATATATGGAACCTAGAAAAATGGTACAGACGAACCAGTTTGCAGGACAGAAACTGAGACACAGATGTAGAGAACAAACGTATGGACACCAAGGGGGGAAAGCGCCAGGGGGTGGGAGGTGGTGGTGTGATGAATTGGGAGATTGGGATTGACATATATACTAATATATACTACTAAAATGGATAACTAATAAGAACCTGGTGTGTAAAAAAATAAAATTCAAAAAAATAAAAAAATAAAATAGGTAAACAAAAAAGTGTGAACAGTGAATGGCAACTCCCCTGGGATGGGCTTTGGGGGACCCACGTGTTCCCTCATCTGTGTGACATCTGCACACGGATGCCCCTCTTGTGCCCTCCACCTCCCCTACCCTCTGCTCCACACTTCCCGGGCAGCAGTGGCTGGAGCCCTGGCTGACGGCCCTTGGGTGATTCCTGTAACGCCCAGGTGGCCCGGGAGGTCCTGCTTTGATCCCTGTTCACAGCCAAGGTGGGGGCAGCTCCCCGCTGTGAAGACACTTACCCAGGCCACCCAGTAATTAGGGCAGAGCAGCAATATAAAGACAAATAGCCCAATTTCAAGACGGGCAAAGGATTTGGAAAAATATTTCTTCAAAGGAGATAAACAGCCCATGGAAACAACCTTAATGTCCACTGACAGATGAATGGATAAAGAAGATGTGGTACATATATACAATGGAATATTACTCAGCCATAAAAAAGAATGAAATAATGCCATTTGCAGTGACATGGGTGCAACTAGAGATTATCATAAAGTCAGAAAGACTTATTATCTGAAGTAAGTCAGAAAGAGGAAGACAAATACCATCTGATATCACTTATATGTGTAATCTAAAACACGGCACAAATGAACGTATCTATAAAACGGAAACAGACTCACAGACATAGAAAACAGACTTGTGGTTGCTAAGGGGGAGAGGGGAGGGGGAGAAAAGGATTGGGAGTGTGGGACTAGCAGATGTAAACTATTATATATAGAATGGATAAATAACAAGGTCTTACTGTATAGCACAGGGAACTATATTCAGTATCCTGTGACAAACCATAATGAAAAAGAGTATTAAAAGAATGTCTGTATGTGTATTAACCGTTACTTTGCTGTACAGCAGACAATGGCACAACATTGTAAATTAACTATACTTCAATAAAATATTGGGTTGGCCAAAAACTGACTTCAGTTTTTAAGTAAAAATAAAAGACACATTTTTCATTTTCAGCAAGAACTTTATTGAACAACATATTCACCGTTTTGTTCCACGACCTTCTGCCATTTTTCAGGCAACTTCATAATTCCATCTTCGCAAAACTTTTTATCTTTTTGAGCAAAGAACTGTTCCAGGTACCTTTTACAGTCTTCCAGGGAATTGAAATTTTTCCCAGTTAAGAGTATTTTGTAAAGACCAAAACAAACGGAAATCCGAAGGTGCAATGCCTGGTGAATATGGCGGATGAATCAGAACTTCCCAGCCAAGCTACTGTAACAGTTTTTGCCTGGTCATCAAAGAAACATGCGGTCTTGTGTTATTCTGATGGAAGATTATGTATTTTCTATTGATTAATTCCAGATGCTTTTCTTCGAGTGCTGCTTTCAGTTGGTCTAACTGGGAACAGTACTTGTTGGATTTAATCATTTGGTTTTCCGGAAGGAGCTCATAATAGAGTACTCCCTTCCAATCCCACCATATATACAACATCACCTTCTTGGGATGAAGACCAGCCTTTGGTGTGGTTGGTGGTGGTCCATTTTGCTTGCCCCACAATCTCTTCCGTTCCACATTATTGTACAGTATCCACTTTTCATTGCGGGTCACAATTTGTTTTGAAAATGGAATGTTTTCATTACGTTCCAGTAGCGAATCACATGTGGAAATATGGCCAAGAAGGTTTTTTTCACTTAACTTACGTGGACCCCAAACATCAAAGTGATTAAGATAACCAAGCTGGTGCAAATGATTTTCAACATTTGATTTGGGTATTTTGAGTAGGTCGGCTATCTCCTGCGTGGTATAACGTTGATTGTTCTCAATTACTGTCTCGATTTGATATCCATCAACTTCAACTGGTCTACCTGACCATGGAGCAGCGTCCAGCAAGAAACCTCCAGCACAAACTTCGCAGACCACTTTTGACAACGTTCGATCAGTCACAGCACCTTCTCCATACACTGCACAAATATTTTTTTGCGTTTCAGTTGCGTTTTTACTTTTCCTGAAATAATGAAGCATAATATGCCCAAAATGTTGCTTTTTTCCTTCCACCTTCAATATTAAAATGGCTACACAAAAATTCACCAGTTTTGATAAGTTTTTTTAAAAATGCATGCTGATATGACAGCTGTCAAAATACAATCTAGCAAAATTGTTTCCAATGAAATTAAAGACAACTAAATGCTACTAGGGCCATCTCACGGAAAACGCCGAACGAACTTTTTGGCCAACCCAATAAAATAAAATAAAAAACCAAAAAAACAAAGGAGATAAATAGCCAATAAGCGCACAAAAAGATGCTCAACACGACTAATCATCAGGGAAATGCAAATCAAACCACAACGAGATACACTTCACACCCACGAGGATGGCTGTAATGTTAAAAATGGACGATCACACATATTGACAAGGATGTGGAGCAACTGGAACCCTAACGCACTGCTGGTGGGAATGTGAAACAGTGCAGCTCTTGTGGAAAAGAGTTTGGCGGTTCCTCAAAAAGCTAAACATACAGTCACCATTTGACCCTCCATTTCTTCCAGGTGTGCACCCAAAGGAATGGAAAACAGCATTCACACAAAAATGTGCACATGAGTGTTCACAGCAGCATTATTCAAATGGCCAAAAATTGAAACAACCCAAATGTCCATCAGCTGATGACAGATGGACAAAACGTGGTCCCTGCACACGATGGAACGTTACTCAGCTATAAGAAGGAGTGACACCTGCTAGACTTGGATAAACCTTGAAAACATTATGCAGCGTGAAAGAAGCCATAGAAGTAGGACCACACATGGATTCCATCTAAATGAAACATTCAAAATAGGCAGATGGGGCTTCCCTGGTGGCACAGTGGTTACGAATCCGCCTGCCAATGCAGGGGACACGAGTTCAAGCCCTGGTCCGGGAAGATCCCACATACAGTGAAGCAACGAAGCCCGTGTGCCACAACTACTGAGCCTGTGCTCTACAGCCCGCAAGCCACAACTACTGAACCCACGTGCCACAACTACTGAAGCCCGCACGCCTAGAGCCTGTGCTCCTCAACAAGAGAAGCCACGGCAATGAGAAGCCCGTGCACCACAACGAAGAGTAGCCCCCGCTCGCCGCAACGAGAAAAAGCCTGCACACAGCAACAAAGACCCAATGCAGCCAAAAACAAAAATAAAATAAATTTATAAACAAACAAACAAACAAAACAGGCAGATCCACAGAAGCAGAAAGTAAAACAGCGACGGCCGAGGGCTGGGAGAGGGGAAATGAGAAAGTATGGCCTGTCTTGCTGGGGTGATGGCAACGCTCTAGAATTAGACCATGGAGATGGTTGCACAAGCACAGTCAATATACTAAAAACCAACAAAGCATTCATTTGAAAATGGTAAATTTTGTCATGTGAATTACCTGTTATTAAAAAAAATACTCTTACTCTAAGAAAAAAAAATCAGGGTAAGCACTCGGGACCCAGGGCTGTACATCCTGAGCTTCGCAGGACCACTGGGCTGCTCTCTCCACTGGCTGGGGGAGGACTCTTACCCCTACGTGAGGGAGGGTGAGACCGAGCGCTGCTGCACCCCTGCCTCCCAGGGCTGACTTCTCTCCGCTCTGCTGACCTCCCTGCAGAGAGCCTTGCATGGCCGCCCGGCCAGCCCAGCCCAGCCCAGTGCACTGCCAGCAGGGAGGTAACGGGAAGCTGGGCCAACGCACACGAGACTGCAACAAAGGTCAGCACACGCAGGGCAACACACCTTAAAGCCGCCTCCAACTTCTCCGAGGATGTTTCCCACGGGCACCCTGGTGTTCTCAAAGTGGACCTCGCAGGCTGGAACACACGACATCCAGGACCTCAGCTGAGGGGGACGAAGCGCTCTATCCCCGACCTCCACTCAGGGGACGTGGTTCATTCACTCACTCGCTCATTCATTCAGACCCTCCACAGTCCGAGCTAAGGGACCCAAGAGGCTGAGCCTCGTGAGGACGGCAGGGCAGCTCCAGGTGGGCCGAGGGCCACTTACAGGACACCAGCCTCGAGTGAACTGAGTGTCAACCAGGCCTGGGTGGGGAGGAGGGAGAAGGGAGGAAGGAGGAGTCCCAGGCTGGAAAGATGGGGGTCTGCTGTACTGCAACACTGACCCAGGACCCCCCAGCACCACCTCCCTCCAAGGCTGAGCGCCACGAGGTGGCGACAACCTCACCTTGAAGTCATCACTGCCCGATGTGCGGAGAGATTTTGCCAAATGCTCGGGTGGAAACAAAACTACTTAGGTCTCATGTTATCTTGATGTTTGATATCTTTTTAACAAGATAAAATCTCACCTTGTCTCTCTCTCTCATACACACACATGCATGCACGTGCCACTCACTGTTGGAGCCTCGGATTCCTAACTTATCCTCAGGTTTCCCGCTGGTGACTCCACCAAAGTCTCTCTCTACTATGAACGCTGTGACCTTGTCCTTTACTGAGCCATTAGAATCAACAACCTCTGTCTTTGCAAACACAGTAAAAACACTGGCCAGTCCTCCATTGGTGATCCAGACCTGAGGAAAGAAAGAAAGCAAAAGGGCTCCAGAGAAAACCAAACTACTACAAACTGGCCACCCCCAGCACCAGCTGCCCATCACAGCTCAGGCCAGGATGGGCTCAACCCAGCACCCCCAGAGCACGGATTTCCCCAGGAGACACAGGTGGCCCTGCACGTGTGTCTGTGTGTGTGTCAAGCAGCTCCGACTCCGCATGGAACAGCCGGGGGTGGGAGGGAGGCAGAAAGGAGTGAGGGAAAGGGGGAGGGGGGAGGGGAGGGGAGGGGGGAGGAGGAAGAGAGGGAAGGGAGGGGAAGGAGGGGAGCAAGGGAGGAGGGGAGGGAGGGGACGGGTAGGGAGAGGGGGAACAGACTTCTCAACAAACTGCTCCATATAGAACTTACGTGGATCTTAATTCAAGCAACTTGTTTGTAAAAAAAAGTATGAGACAATCAGGGAAGTCTGAACGTTAAGCAGATAGTAAGAAGTGATCAAGGTTTAAGTGTACGCCGTGACTTTCTCAGGCCCGTCCTGCAGAGATGCACTGAGCTTGTCACGGCTGCCATCCAGAACTGCAGTGTGACGGAGGAAGCAGCACTGAAACCGGGAGACGGGGGTGGACGTTCACGACACTAAACTTTTGTGTTTCAAATTCCGTGTAATAAAAAGTTAAAAGAACGGCCACACGAGAGCAGCTCAGGGAGGTGGGCAGCACTACAGAGGCCTGCAGGCTCAGGAGCCAGGGCACCTTGGTTCCCATCCTGCCACTAAGCGGACGGTATGGTGGCGGGTCACGTAACCTCTCTGAGCCACCGTTTCTTCTTCCAAAAAAGGAGGCGCATCACCCGAGGATGACAGTTAAGGGGTGATGTGCCTGCCCTTTATGAGCCCTGGAGCATGGGAAGTGGTCAGTGCGTGGTGGTGAAGGTCAGGACGGCCACGGAGGCCACGCAGCTGTACCTTGGAGCCGTTGAGGACGTAGTGTTTCTTATCTTCACTTAACGTGGCCCTGGTCCGGATGGAGGCGGCATCGCTCCCACTGCGGGGACAGAAACATGCGGTTGAGGGGTAACGCTGGAGACAGAGAAGAGCGGTTTTCAGGCCCCCCGGAAAACAAAGGGCCAGCTAATAGATATATTCAGCTTTGCGGCCACAGACAATCTGTAGACAGATGAGCATGTTCCAGTAAAACTTCATCTATGAACGCAGGTGGCGAGGTGGATTTGGCCAACCCTGCTGTCACATCGGGAGAAAAGGCGGCAGTGACAACGTTGCGAGGTCTAAACACAGAAATGCCGGCTCACACAGGCTCTAAGCTCCTGCAAGGTGAGTGCAGGGGACCCAGGTCCCCAGGTGGGGGAAGCAGGACGGAAAGGGGCTGGATAATGGACTTGCCATCACGGCAGCTGTGAGACTCGGGGCTCATCACCCCATCTCACTGAACCTCAGTTCACAGTCTGTAAAGTGGGGACAATACCACCCGCCCTTCATACTCTAAAAGTCGCTGTGAAGCCTGAATGCATTACTGTATATAAGGAGGTTGCAAAGCACAAAAAAAATGACAGGTGCTGTCAGCCATGTTATCTCACTTGTAAAGGTCACCAGGAAAGAGAAGGAAGGTAAAGATAAGAGAGCATGAAGTGAATGGGTGAGAAAAGCTGTGGACTGGACTCGCGGGAAGTCTTCAGGGAGGGCAGAAGCAGCCGCCCAGCTTCAGTAAGAGCCCCTGGACCCTGAAGCCGTGAGTGGCGCGCAGGGCTGACCTGGCGGGCTCCGTCAGGCAGAAGGCGGCCACGTGCTCCCCGGACGCCAGCCTGGGCAGGTACCTGGCCTTCTGTTCCTCGCTGCCGGCCAAGATGATGCCCTGGCAACACACATGGGCTGCTTTCAGCGGCGGCAAGAGAGAAGTGCGTGAAGCGTGCTTGCAGAACGCGGCCCCTTCTGGAACATGCTTCCTTCACGCAAGAGCTGGCAGCCGCAGTAAAAAATGGGGAGCTGTTGGGGGGTCTGGGGAGCTGGGCTGCCAGGGAGACCCCCAGGCGCACAGGCCAGGGTGGCCGGGCACAGCTCCAGGGAGGGCCTCAGTCTTTCCGGCAGCTCCTCCACTTCCCGGCAGGGTGGCCGGGGCCGGGTGGCTGGAGCCACAGCTGGTGCTTGGGCAGCGCCACGCCCGGGCGCCAAGCCTGCTGTGCACTCGGCCCCCTCGGTTTCTATGCTGAGCAAGAACCGCCCAAGGAATGAGCTGTGGGCCCCTGGCCCTGCCCTGAAAGACGCCAAGCCCAGCGGAGGAGGAGGACCGGTGCCAACAGCAGGGGGAGCACGCTCAGGCCCGAGGGAGCCAATCAAGAGGTGCGGTCACCTCCAGCCTGTGGTGAAGGCAGGCTCCGTGGAGGCAGTGGCATCTGACCTGGGCCTGGAAGGATGGGTCAGAGGCGATGGGGCAGGGGGAGGTTTCAAAAGGAAGGACAGGGCCACCGAAGGGCACTGAGCACGGTACAGCGAGGCTGCAGGACAGCGGGCCTTCCTCCGAGACGCTGAGCCGGCCGCCCCCTCGCCGCCGCGGAAACCCCGACCCCTGACCTTGAGGCCGATGGCCTGGTGTGCTGCCAGCGTCACGGCGATGGAGCTATCCAGGCTGATGATCTCCCCCAGCCGCGCGTACATGGTGTTGGAGAGGCCCAGGCCACCTAGGGCAGAAACAGGCCAGCTTCACTTACGCTCCAGCCCCAAATTCCTCCCAGAAAAGGCAAGTGGCTTTATAAAGTAAAACCAGCTCACCATTTTTTAAAAATCACAACACAGAACGGTACAAAGGAAACAGAAATTACCCATAAACTTATCACTCAGAAAGAGCATTTTTGTGTACATCCTTTCAGAATTCTTCTAGGCATATAAGCATATACAGGTGTATATTTTAATATAAAAATGTAATACTTAATACAAAAATATATAAACACCTAAACATACATAAAGCTACTTGAAATGCTGTGAATACCTCCTTATCACAGATCTTGGGCTTCACAGACGTGAACCCCATTCTGCATCCCACCCCCAGTATCTCGCGGCCTCCAGGAAAGGTCTCTCCGCCTGGGATTCTGGCATCCGGGGCTGGGTCCTTCTGCCGCAGGGGCGCCCCGTGTGCTGTAGGATGTGGGGTGGCATTCTTGACCTCTGCCCACTAGATGCCAGTAGTTCCCCCTCCTCCACAGTTCTGACAACATAAATGTCTCTAGATGTTGCCAAATGCCCACCCGGGGTTGGGGGGGGGTAAGTCACCCTCGGAAGGAGTCAGTGTTCTAGGAGCAAAAAGAGAAAACACTAAAAACGCAGACTCCGCTGAACTGGGGTATTCCGCATTTTATCTTCAACTTCCGGCGGTGGTGGGGCGGCCTCGTGTGCACCTGACAAATGACTACCCGAGGCCTAAGGTCAGGCGCGGCCCAACTGCAGGGGGCGCCTTCCACACAGGGGAGGGCCGAGTCTCTGCAGGCGTGCGCAGCGTCCCGTGCGCTCAGCGGGGACCCAGGGAAGGCCAGGGCCCTGTGGCACCCATCACCATGCCGCTTTCAGTCAAAACGCTCGTGCTCCTACTTGTTTCACATACTGAAGTCAGTGTTGCTTGTTAAAAAAAAAAAAAACTGTCATTTTTTTCCCCATGAAAGTATCAGAAAAATCATGGGGGGAGGACAATCAATGGGGACAGATGACAGGTGGGTGGAGACTGCTTGACGGGCAAGGGGCTGAGGGGCAGCAAAGACCCGGGGGGACCCAGGGAACTGGGGGCGGAAACCAGGCTGCCGGTGGAAGGCCTCTTTTCCAGGATGGCGGTTTCCAACCAGCCTTCAGAACACTCCAGGCCTGGGAACAATTCCCGAAAATGTTTTGGGCATGAACATAAGGTTGCTGTCGCCTTAATTTCCCCAGGAAGGATTTAAAAAAAGGAAAGACAATGAAATAGTCCCACATGTGACCACTGTTATCTCATGAAAGAAAAGAGCATTTTCACACCCAAGAAGGGGACATAAAACAGGAATAAGGGATGGATTTGTGCAATCACATACAGACACACACACACACACCCCCCCCCCCCACACACACACACACACGTGCTGGCATAAGACACAGAGAGATGCAAAAAGACATATTCCAATTTCACAGGAAAACTGTCTGGAGGAAAACTTAACTGCTGCTTCTCATCAGTCAAGAAGTAGTTTCTTAACGATTCTGAAGGGGAAACAGATACTATCACCAGCCTGGCTCTGTCTGCCAGCTTTCCTCTGCTATGTGTTTTCTCCAAGCACGTATTTTTCTCGGCTCATGACACCAACCACCGCTCTGTGGCTCAGCCCCACCTGGTCTCTATTCTAACATTCGACGTGGCCCCCACCTTCCGGCAGACAGTTCCCCGGGGCCTGGCCTCGAGGTCTGGGGAGAGCTCAGTCCCGGTCCCCAGAGGCTGCAGGTGTAGCTTCCCCCAGAGGCCTGTGTGGCATCCCGCCACCAGGGGGAGCAGCAATTAGCTCATGTTTTCTGCACAGACTCTAACTTCTTTCCTACATTTGGAAATGCAGTGAGAGGGATTTCACAGGATGACAAGGAGGAGACATCCTTTAACAGCTTAATACACTGTAACAGACACACATATAAACGAAGATTTAACCTGATTAAAATATGCCTCTAAATTAAGAAAATGAGGCATCAAACTCGTTTGTTGTAAATGTTCACATTCTGTCTCAGACTGGAGCAGCCGCAGGCTAGGTCCCAGTGGGACTTTCCGCACAGGCAGCGAGGGCCCCCCACCTCGGCTGTGGGGTGGCGTGTGCGGGGGCGCAGGGCTCCTTCAGCCCCGCAGATAAACCTGGCGGAGGCAGAACGTCAAGGACCGCTCCCGCGTCCGGGCCCCGCCGTGCAGGCCTAACCCACGGCCTGGCTGGGAGAACGTGCTCGGATGTCACACACCACCTACTGCTCTCGGGTCCAAACCCCTGACCCTGTGCTGATGAGGCCGGAAGCCGCCTCAGCCTGGGCTCGGCGGGAGGGCTCAGAGAGCAGGGGGTGCAGGGTCAAGGCCACACGTCTTCGTCCAAAGATCCCGAGAGTGAAAATACAGGGACGTGCGTCCGTGCCAGCGCTCGCGAGGGGTTCTGTTGTGTCCCTGCTCCTCCCTCACACACTCCGCGCCTGTCCCCTTACTCCCACAGAACTGAGAGGACCACCCCTAGATCAGGCAGGAGACACACAAGCTGCACGACGGGCTCAGTCTAACAGGGCACAGCCACCGGGCGGGGATCCTGGGGGGAAGGCAGGGCCTCTCACTGTAAACCTCCAACAGCAACGGGCACGGCCCAGAGGACAACGGGCCTGCTCGAAGGCTCCCGAGGCCAGAGCCCCAGCCCCGAGGCGGCCCGCGCCCCACAGCCATGCGCCCACCCCTTTGGCCGCTGGGCCCTGGCCCCTGGGCGCGCACCGCGTGGCCTTCCCTACACACAAAAGCACTTGCGGGCCTGCGGCAGCTCCTCTGCCAGAGACACCACAGGGCTCCACAGTGGAGACCACGCTGCACCGGCCCGAGCTGGCCGGAGATGATACCCACCCCTCCTCCCCAACCCAAGGGACCCAGAGAGCACAGACATCCTGCAGGGTCCCTCCCCACCTCCGAGGAGGAAGGCACAGAACTGGATAGCTCGTCCTGCTGAAAAGCGTCTTAGGCCGCACACTCACCAGCCAGCCACCCTGGATTTAACCCACAAAGGGAGGTTTTACAGCCTGACCTTGGACTTCATGCATTTTCAAAGGCCACCTTTCTGGAACAGAACCCTTTTTTGGACAAATACAGAGGGTTTTCTTAAAAGCCAAACTGGTGGGCTTCCCTGGTGGCGCAGTGGTTGAGAATCTGCCTGCCAATGCAGGGGACACGGGTTCGAGCCCTGGTCTGGGAAGATCCCACATGCCATGGAGCAACTAGGCCCGTGAGCCACAACTACTGAGCCTGCGCGTCTGGAGCCTGTGCTCTGCAACAAGAGAGGCCGCGATAGTGAGAGGCCCGCGCACCACGATGGAGAGTGGCCCCCACTTGCTGCAACTAGAGAAAGCCCTTGCACATAAACGAAGACCCAACACAGCCAAAAATAAATAAATAAATAAATAAATAAATAAATAATAAAGATAAAGGAATTCCTTTAAGAATAAATAAATAAATAAATAAATAGATTAAAAAAAAAAAAAAAAAAGCCAAACTGGTTGGGTGGTGGTTTCCTTTACTTACCGTATTCTTCTGGGACTTGCATCCCAAAAAGCCCCAGGCTCTTCAGTTTCTCTAAAGTTTCATTTGGGATTTTTCCCTCCCGGTCGATTTTTTGAGAGTCCACTGCCAAGAGGAAATATTTTGATTAAACAAAATATAACCTGTGTTTACACAAACAGAAGTAAACAGAACAATTGTTTTATGTTATACAATCCCAGTGTCAGAAACTTCAGAACTGGAAATTGTCTAGCCATGGTCATTCAGCATGTGTTCAATTTTACCTCATTCGCCCAGCAAGAATTGCATTTCAGAAAATTACCACTACCAGGTAATGTTCTGTTTCTTGATCTGGGTGTATTCATTGCATAAAACTGCAGAAACTATACACTTATGAGACCTAAACTTTTCTGCAGGCATTTATTACTAAACTTGAACTTTTGTTTTATCACCTGTACCTTCTAGAAAATTAGACAATAAACACGCAACTGCCAGCACTGCCCTAAAACGTTTGGCTACGTAGCCAGACTCCAGGCAGCTTCTGGACCCAGCTCCACCAGTGTTCAGAACCACACCCTTTCCCCAGAGTCCACAGGTTCTTGAGAACAGGTCAGTCTGTTTACCACCAACACACACAATCATCACAGCAAAACTCAACCATCACTGCGTTAGGTGTGCAACTGCACACTTTTATATGAATCAAGTAAAAGTGCTTTCATCAACTGCCAACAAATTAAACTTCATCACTATTATAAATCATAAAAACCACCATAATCACGCTTATAAATTTTTATACATATGGGTCACTAATGAGAAATACAGGTTCCCCAAATGGAGTCCAAACCCTTCATTTTTTACTTTTACAATTTTATTGACATATATAATTGGCACACAATAAACTGCACATATTTAGAATAATTTTTTGAGTTCTGACATCTGTTCACCCATGAAACCATTCCCACAATCAACAAAAGCATTTCCTTTTCCACCGAAATTTCCTCATGTCCCTCTGTGATCAATCCTTCCCTCCACCTCCATCTCCAAGCAACCACTAATCTTTTCGGCTATAGATTGGTTTGCATTTTTGAGTTTTTATATAAATGGAATCACAAGGCATTTTTTTTGATCTGGCCTAATTTGGCCTAATGATTTTGAAATTCATCCATATTGTTGCAGGTATAAATACTTCATTCCTTTTTATTGTTCAGTACCTACTGTATGGGTATAAAATTGTTCATCTATTCACCCCTTGAAGGACATTTGGTTGGTTCCTAGTTTTTGGCTCTTAGAAATAAAGATCCTGTGAACATTCATATTCAAGTTTTGGTGCAACTGCATGTTTTCATTTCACTTTGGAGCACAGTTGCTGGGCTGTATGGTAGGGTATGTTCAACTCTGAAGAAACTGCCAGGATCTGGGAAGACTTCCTTCCTGCAAGATGGAGATACAGGGACTGGATTTATCTCGCTGCCTTAGAATACAGGGTATTAGATACAAGGAGGAAGAGTCATGTGTTACTAGTAGCAAAGAATCAGCCCGAGACCACGCATTCTCAACAGGGCAACATCACCCCCAAGGGGGTGAAAACGGTTCTGGAGGAAGGGGAGCAAAAAAAATTTTTTTTTATGTATAAAGCACAGCAACACGTATAATACATAAACAGATAATAATATAGTTGTGGCATTAAAATTTCACAGAGGGATATGATTAGGGTAAAAAGATGTCTAAAAAGGCTGTGGGGGAAGAGAGAGCAGTAAAAAAAGTTGAAAAACACTGCCCTACAGGCTTCTCTGCTCCTCCTAACAACACTTAAAAGCAAGTCTCGAATGGATCAAACTATTCCAAGTAACTTAATTGTGCCCTGGAACAAAGCTTAAGACCATACTACACACACACACACACACACACACACACACACACCCAGCACCAATAATGTAAAATACACAATGACTGGCATCCAATAGAAAACTACCAGGCACACGAAGAAGCAGGAAAATATGAGTGATAATAAGAAGAAAAATCAATCAACTGAACATGACCTAGAAATAACAAAGATGACAGTGGACAAGGGTATTACATGAGTTATTAAAGGCGCTTCCCTGGTGGCACAGTGGTTGAGAATCCACCTGCCAATGCAGGGGACACGGGTTAGAGCCCTGGTCTGGGAAGATCCCACATGCCACGGAGCAACTAAGCCTGTGCGCCACAACTACTGAGCCTGCATGTCACAACTACTGAAGCCCGCGCGCCTAGAGCCTGTGCTCCACAGCAAGAGAAGCCACCACAACGAGAAGCCCACGCACTGCAACAAAGTGTAGTCCCCGCTCGCCGCAACTAGGGAAAGCCCGCGCGCAGCAACAAAGACTCAACACAGCCAAAAATAAATAAATAAATAAATTTATTTTAAAAAGTTATTATAACCAAATTCCAAATGCTCAAAAATGTAGAACAAAATATGAGCATATTAAGGACAGACATGGAAAAATAAAAAGACACAAATCAAATTTCCAGAGATGAAACAATGTTTAAGATGAAAAACACTGGATCAGATTAACAGTAGACCAAATACCGGGGAAAAGAAGATTAGTGAACATGAGACATAATAATAAAAGCTATACAAAATAAAAAAGACAAGAAAACAACAACAGAGCATCAGTGAGTTGTGGGACAACCTCAAGCAAATATATATATCTATATCTTTATATATCTATATCTTTTTTATAGATGTGTATGCTTTATATATATATAAAATCTCCAAAGGAGAGCAGGGAGGAAGGAGTGTGGGAATGTGGTATGGTTGGTGATAAAACAATGTTTAAAGAAATAATGACCAACATTTACCAAAGTTGATAAACACTATGAACACACAGATCCAAGAAGTTCAAAGAACCCTGAGAAAAATGTGAAGAAAACTACACTAGTATCAGTTTCTCTAAAACTACTTAAAAGCAGCCAGATACGAAGAAACACACATGAAAAAAAACAAAGATAATATGGTAGCAGACGACTCATCAGAAACAATGTTAAATCAGAAGAGACTGCTAAAAGAAAAATGTTGTCAACACAGAACTCTTTTCTGATGAAACAGACTTTCCAGGTACATAAATGCTGTAGATACTCACCCCTGCAAAGCTGCACCACAAGAAACGTGAAAAGAAGTCCTTCCCACAGAAGAATGATGGTACCAAGAGGAAGTCAATAAATAAAATGGTAAATTTTATTCCATGTACATTTTATGACAGAAAGAAAGAAAGAAAGAAAGGAAGGAAGGAAGGAAGGAAATAAAGTATTGTAGGGTTTATAAAGAATGTAGAAATAACATGTATGAAACAGAACATGGGCTGGGAAAGCAGATATGTAAGGTTCTTACACCATACATGAAGTGGTATAATATTAGCTGAAAGCAGATTTTGATTAGACATAGTATATGTTTACATACTATAAATTCTAAAGCAACCACTTATAAAACAAAACAGGCATAACTAATAAACCAACAAAAAAGATAAAATGGAATCATAAAAAATACTCCACTAATCCAAAAAAAGCAGGAAAAGAGGGAAAAAGATCAAAGAAAATATGGGACAAACAGCTAGATGATAACATTAAACCCAGCGATATATATATCAATAACCACATTAAAATAATCATATATCAAAAACCAATTAAAAGGCACAGAATGGGGGAGGGTGAAATGGGTAAAGGAGATCAAGTGTATGGTGACAGATGGAAACTGAAGTTTTGGTGGTATGGCGTAATAAACACAGAAATAGGAATATAGTGTTGTACACAGGAAACATACAATGTTACAAACCAACATTACCTCAACAAAAAATAAATTTAAAAAAGGAGGGCTTCCCTGATAGCACAGTGGTTAAGAATCCGCCTGCCAATGCAGGGGACACGGGTTCGAGCCCTGGTCCGGGAATATCCCACATGCCGTGGAGCAATGAAACCCATGTGCTACAACTACTGAGCCTGCGCTCTAGAGCCCACGAGCCACAACTACTGAGCCCACGAGCCACAACTACTGAAGTGCATGCGCCTAAAGCCCATGCTCCGCAACAAGAGAAGCCACCGCAATGAGAAGCCCGCATACCACAACGAAGAGTAGCCCCTGCTCACCGCAACTAGAGAAAACCCGCACCCAGCAACAAAGACCCAACGTAGCCAAAAATTAAAAAATAAAATAATTAAATTTATTAAAAAAATAAAAAAGGAAAAAAGACTGTCAAATTGGATTAAAAAAACAATATTCAACTAAGCTGCCCATAAGAAATCACTTTTTCATTTTTATTTTAAACTTTTATTTTCACATAATTTTAGATTTAAAGAAAAGTCACAAAAATAGTATAGGGTTCCCGTATACTCTTCATCCAGCTTCTCCTAACAGAAGCTAATAGAACCATGGGGAAACTATCAAAATTAAGAAATGGACATTCATACAATATTACTAAGTTACAGAATTAATTTGAATTTCACCAGTTTGTCCATTAATGCCCTATTTCTTTCCTGGGATCCAATCCAGGATCCCAACTGTATTTAGCTGTCACGTCCCCTTAACATCCTCCAGAGTGAATCCAACAATACAAAAAAGGATAATATATCACAACCAAGGGGAACTATCCTGGGAATGTAAGTGTCATTCAGTGTTCAAAACCCAGTCAAAGTAATTTACTAGGTCAACAGAATAAACAATAAAAAAACATAATCATCTCCATAGATGCAGAAAAAAACACTGGACACAATTTGATACAATTTATGATGAAAACGCGACAAACTAGAAATAAAGGGAAACTTCCTTAACCTGGTACAGGGCACTCCAAAAAAATGTACAGCTAACTCATACTTAATGGTAAAAGACAATGTTTTCTCCCTAAAATCAGGCACAAGGCAAGGAAGTTGGCTCTGACCACTCCTATTCAACATACTAGAGATGTTAGCCATTGAATTAAACAAAGAAAAGAAAGGGAAGCCAGGCTGGAAAGGAAGACATGAAACTGCCCTCATCACCAACCACGTGACTGTCTATGTACTAAACCCTCTGGGATAGACCAAAAAAGTTGCAAGAGTTAACAGATGAGCTTAAGAAGGCTGCAGAATACAAGGTCAATATACAAAAACCAACCGTACTCACTGAAGAGGCTACATTCAGGGAACAACTAAACCCATGAAAAAATGTTCAACATCATCGGGCATCAGGGAAATGCAAATTAAAACCACAATGAGATAACACTCCACATCTATCAGAATGGCCAAAATTTTTTAAAGTTTTTTTTAAAACAAAACCAGTGACAACACCAAATCCTGGCAAAAAAGGCACAGAAACTGGATCACATACACTGCTATTGAGAACGTAAAATGGTACAGCCAACACTTTGAAAATAATTAAACACAGAACTACCTCAGGACCCAACAACTGCACTCCTGGGCATTTATCCCAGAGAAAAGAAAACATGTTCACACAAAGCTTGTACACAAACGTACACAGAAGTTTTATTCGTAAGAGCCTCAAAACTGGAAACAACCAAGATGTAGTTCAACGTCAGAATAGTCAACAAATTGTGTTAACCCATAACATAGAAAACTAACCGAACAATAAAAAAGAACAAACCACTGATACATGGCAACTTACAGGAGAATTATGCTGAGTAAAAAAGGCCAATCCCAAAGTTTATATACTGTATGGGTCCATTAATACAACATTTTTGAAATAACAAAATTATAAAAATGGAGAACAGGCTAGTGGTTTCCAGAAAAACTAACTGAACAATAAAAAAGAACAAACCACTGATACATGGCAACTTACAGGAGAATTATGCTGAGTAAAAAAGGCCAATCCCAAAGTTTATATACTGTATGGGTCGATTAATACAACATTTTTGAAATAACAAAATTATAAAAATGGAGAACAGACGAGTGGTTTCCAGAAGCTGGGGAGGAGAGGGCAAGAAGTGGCTATGTCTATAAAAGGAACGCATGAGGGATTCTTGTGATGTAACTGTTCTGTATCATGATTGTGGTGCTTGTCTCATGAATCTATATATATGACAAAATTACATAAGTACATACACACACAATCAGTAAACGTACAACTGGCAAAATCTGAATAAGGTTGATGTCAATTTCCTTGTTGTGATAACGTTCTGTAGTTATGCAAGACGCATTCCATAAAGCTATGCATTGGGGGAAACTGATTGGGTGAAGGGTATAACTGATCTCTGAATTATTTCTTACAACTGCATGTGAATCTACAATTATCTCAAACTAAAGTTTTTTAAAGCAAATAATGTCATCAATGAAATGTTATCATATTACATACATATTAAATTTAATGGGAATAACCCTGAGGTTGAATTAAGAAATCCCCACGAAAACACCCACATCTGCTGAAGTTCAACTAAAATTGATTTTCAACAAAAACTATGACACAATGGGTGACATTTTTCTTTTACCTTGTTTATAGTTCCTAAATCTCCTTTAAATGAGTGTGAATTTCTTTTATTAATGAAATAAAATATAGATTATGAAGAAAAATTTCAGAAATAGAAACAAGTATAAACAGAAAAAAGTGAACTTCCATACCACTGTAAAAATAATGTGTAAAAAATCAACTGTATTTCTATATACAAACAATGAACAATCAGAAATTGGAATTTTCAAAAATACCATTTACGATAATGTCAAAGAACTTTAAATACTTACAGATACATTTTACAAACCATCAAAAAAACATTAAGGATAAGTTGAGAAACCATCAGAAACTTTTGTCAAAATTTGTCCAAGGTTGGGACTTCCCTGGTGGCACAGTGGTTAAGAATCCGCCTGCCAATGCAGGGGGCACGGGTTTGATCCCTGGTCCGGGAAGATCCCACATGCCGCAGAGCAACTAAGCCTGTGCGCCACAACTACTGAGCCTGTGCTCTACAGCCCACGTGCCACAACTACTGAAGTCCACGTGCTGCAACTACTGAAGCCCACGTGTTCTGGGGCCTGCATGCCGCAACTACTGAGCCGGCAGGCGGCAACTACTGAAGCCTGTGCTCTGCAACAAGTGAAACCACCACAACGAGAAGCCTACGCACTGCAACGAAGAGTAGCACCTGCTCGCCGCAACTAGAGAAAGGCTGCACACAGCAACAAAGACCCAGTGCAGCCAAAAAAAAAAAAAAAAAAAATTGTCCAAGGCCTATACACTGACCGTGACACACAAAATGCTGCTGAGAGAATTAAATAAGAATCAAATAAATGGTGAGATATCCCACGATCGTGGATTTGAAAATTCAGTATTGTTATAATCTCAATTCTCCCTCAAACTGATTTACAGATTTATTGTAACCCCAATCATAACACACAAAGGCCTTTTTGTTGAAGGTGAAAAGCTGATTTTAAAATTTATAAGCAAATGCAAAGGACCTAGAGGAGCCAAACAACTTCAGAAAAGAACAAGGCTGGAGGACTAACACTACTTGGTTTCAAGCCCATTACAAAGCTCAGTAAAGAAGGCAACACGATATTTGCATCAAAAGAGACAAATAGAGCAGAGGATTCAGAAACAGACCCTCACACATAAATGATTGATTTTTTCCATTTTTTTTATAATGTGGCAAAATACACATAAAATTTACTATCTCAGCCAGTTTTAAGTGTGCAATTCAGTAGTATTAAGTACATTCACATTACTGTGCAACCATCACCACCACCCATCTCCAGAACTCGTTTCACCGTTCAAAACAGTTAACTCTGCCCTCATTAAACAATAACTCCCCATTCCTCCTCCCCCACACCCCCTGGCAACCACCATTCTATTACTTTCTGTCTCTATGGATTTGACTGCTCTCAGTATCAATACTTCATACAGGTGAAATCAATCAGTATTTGTCCTTTTCTGACCAGCTTATTTCCCTTAGCGTAATGTCCTCAACGTTCATGTTGTAGCACTGGTCCAAATTTCCCTCCTTTTAAAGGTTAAATAATATTCCACTGTATGCATATACATTTTGTTTACCCATTTATCTGTTAACCTGGTTGTGTCTTTGGATCTAAACTGAATCTCTTGTAGACAAGATATAGCTGGATTATTTTTTAAATCTGGCAACTTCTGACTTTTGATGGAAGAGTTTAATCTATTTACTTTTAAAGTAATTAGTGATAAGGAAAGACTTCTGTCATTTTGTTATTTATATAGCTTTTTTGTCCATCTTTTTTTTGCATTACTGTCTTCTTTTTACTTGATTTTTTGCAGTGAAACATTTCAATTCCTCTCTCATTTGCTTTCATGTATATTCTTTAGGTATTTTCTTTGTAGTTACCATGGGGATCACATTGAACATCTCAAAGTTATAACACTCTCATGTGAATTTACAGCAGCTTAACTTCAATAACATACTAAAATTCTGTTCCTTTAAAGGCTCCATATCCACCCTTTTCTTTTATTATTGTCACAAAATTACATCTTTATGCACCATGTCCAAAAACATAAACTAATAATTGTTTCAAACGATTTTTAGTCTCTTAAATTATTACAGAGAACAAAATGTAGAGTTACAAAGTTACAGTGATACTAGCTTTTAGACTGATGTTTTTCTAAAAAATATATTAGACTCCTAAATCAAGTAGAAAACAAAAACTACAGTTATAAACCATTGTTACAATTATACTAGGTTTTATACCTGCGCATGTATTTACCTTCAATGAGATCTTTATTTCTTTACATGGACTTGAGTTACTGTCTAGTGTCCTGAGCATTTCTTCTAAGGCAGAGCCAGTGGTAACAAACTCCCTCAGCTTTTATCTGGGAATGTCTTAATTTTTCCCTTACTTTTAAAGGACAGTTTGCCAGATATAGCATTCTTGGTTGAGAATTTTTTCCTTTCAGCACTTTGAATATATTGGCCCACTGCTTTCTGGCCTCCAAAGTTTCTGATGAGAAATCTACTGATAATCTTATTGAGGATCCCTTGCCTGTTGCTTCTCTCTTACAGCTCTCAAGACTCTTTTGGTCTTTGTCTTCTGACAGTGTGATTATATAATGTGTCTTGGTGTAGGTCTCTATGACTCATCCTATTTGGAGTTTGCTTATGTTAGCTGGATGTTTATATTCACGTCTTTCACGAAATTTGAGAAGTTTTCAACCAATGTTTCTTCAAATAGTCTCTCTTCTCTTTCTGGGACTCCCACAATATGTATGCATTTAACAGTGTTCCACAGGTCCCTCAGGTTCACTTTTCTTCAATCTTTTTTTTTCCTGTTCTTCAGACTTGATTATTTTCCATTATCCTATCAGCAAGTTCACTGATTCTTCTGCCTTCTCAAATCTGTCTTTGAACCCCTCTAGTGAACTCCTCCTTTCAGTCACTGTACTTTTCAGCTCCCAAATGTCATTTGTGTTTCTTTTTAGGTTTACTACCTCTTTATTGATATTTCCATTTTGTTCACACATTCTTCACTTCCTGCATGTCTTGTAAGTTGAGCATCTTTAAGATGGTTATTTTAAAGTCTTTGTCTAGTAGATCCTCCATCAGGTCTTTTACAGGAAGAGTTTTTTGTTGGTGCTTTTTTTTTTCTTTGAATGGGTCATACTTTTCTGCTCTGCTTTTTTTTTTTTTCCAGTTACCTTGGAGTTTATTTAAACTAAGAGAAAAAGGTCATAATGTTTTCATGCAATACATACTTCATTCTTTAAATAACAATTCTGACAAATAACAGAAAGAATTAAGGAATGCTGTATTTGTGATCCATACAAACACCAACATTTTGGGTTATACATAATTTAAAGAAATGTCCCAAACACTTTTCAAAATACTGTAGTAGCCAACACACAGAGGCATGCCTTAGGTGGCCATAGGAATGCAGTTTAGAAAATAAAGAAAAAAATCACACTGTAACTACTCAATTTCTTCAAAATCACTGAGCAAGAAAAGCAACAATGAACTTCCATACTGATTTTACGTAACTTCTATACAGTACCTTGACTTAAATCCAAGAGCAAAAGTTAAGACTCTCCTCCTCTATTTTTGGTAAACAACTGCATGGTAAACGTAGACGATTTTTCCCCCGGATTTTACCTGGGAGTGGCCTTTTAAATTTTTTATTTAAAAGAGGGCAGGTTTGGCACTTTTATACTGATGTCACCAATGTTAATATTTCTTGGGATCTCAGGAAGATTCATATTCTTTACAGCTGATACAGCATGGGCTGGAGCTCCTGCTAAGCCAGCCTCAGATTTCTCCAGTTTATTTTGTGCATCAATTTGTGTAACAATTTCATTCATGCTGGTCTCCAATACCATTCCCCCCATCACCATTTCTGCAAGAATATTGGGAACCTTGTCTATGTGGAAAATTAAATCCAGTTCACAGACGTTTTCAAAACACTTGTCTAATGTTTCCACAAATACTTGAACTAGATCTAAAATGCCAAGTTCACTTTCTGAAGAATCCACACAGAAGACAAAATATAATGTTGCATAATGTCTATAAATCAGTTTGTTGTCAGATCCTCCAATTAATAATCCTCCTGCTAGGAAATTACAAACATTTTCATCTCTCTTAGATACCAAATGGAATGTCTCCCTGATGACTTGCTGTTGTGTATCTTCACTGTAGGGCTGGTAGAACTTGGAGAGCCGGGGCTTCCCGTGGTTGTTAAAGATGAGGATCGCCTTGATCATGGCTGAGCCAGGCCGACTGGGTGGGAGCTGGGGGCCAGGCCGGGGGCGGGCGCACAAGCCTCGCCTCGGGATCTCGCTGGCGATCCTTCCCCACCCGCACCCGCCCGCACACCTCTGCTCTGCTTTTGTTGAAAACTGGACATGTGAATTAATAATGTGGTAACTTTGGAAATCAGATTTTCCCTCTTCCCAGGGTTTGCTCCTTTTTCTTTTTTGGCTGTGCTGTGTGGCACGTGGGATCTCAGTTCCTCGACCAGGGATCAAATCTGCACCCCCTGCAGTGGAAGCACAGAGTCTTAACCACTGGACCACCAGGGAAATCCCCAGGGTTTGCTCTTTTTTCCATAATCGAAACATATTTGACATATAACATTGTCTAAGTTCAAGGTGTACAATATGTTGATTTGATACATTTATATATTGCAATAGGATTGCCACCATAGCCTTAGCTAATACCTCTACTACATCACATAATTATCATTTCTTTTTGAGGCAGTAATAATTAAGATCTATTCTGTTAGCACATTTGATATTTATAGTACAGTGCTGTTGTCTATAATCACAATAATGTACATTAGATCTCCAGGACTCACTTATCTACTAGTTCCAAGTGTATACCCTTAAACAACACCTCTCCAATTTCCCCATTCCCCAGCCCCTAGTAATCACATATTCAACTGTTTTAGGAGTTCAGCTTTTTAGATTCCACATATAAGTGATTATCACAATACTTGTCTTTCTCTGACTTATTACACTAAGCATAGTATCCTCAAGGTCCATCCACGTTGTTGCAAATGGCAGGACTTCCTTTCTCATGGATGAATAATATTTTATTTTCCTTACATATATCTTGGTATCTTACATCTTCCTTATCCATTCAACAACTGGAGAACACTTAGGTTGTTTCCATACCTTGGTTATTGTGAATAATGTTGCAATAAACATGGGAGTGCATATTATCTCTTTGGGTTAGTGTTTTCATCTTTTTTAATTAATTAATTTATTTATTTTTGGCTGCATTGGGTCTTCGTTGCTGCACACAGACTTCCTCTAGTTGTGGCTAGCGGAGGCTACTCTTCGTTGTGGTGCGCGGGCTTCTCACTGTGGTGGCTTCTCTCGTTGCGGAGCACGGGCTCTAGGTGCGTGGGCTTCAGTAGTTGCGGCACACAGACTCAGTAGTTGTGGTGCACGGGCTTAGCTGCTCCGCAGCATGTGGGATCTTCCCGGACCAGGGATCGAACCCGTGTCCCCTGCACTGGCAGGTGGATTCCTAACCACTGCGCCATCAGGGAAGTCCCGGTGTTTTCATTTCTTTTGGGTATATACCAAGAAGTGAATTACTGGATATGGTAGTTCGATTTTAATTTTTTAAGGAGTCTCCATACTGTTTTCCATAGTGGCTGACAAATTTACAATCCCACCAACAGTGCACAAGCGTTCCATTTTGCCACATCTTTATCAACATTTGTTACCTGTGGTCTTTTTGATGACAGTCATTCTAACAGGTGTGAGGTGTTATCTCATTGTGGTTTTGATTTGCATTTCCGTTTAGTGATGTTGAGCACTTTTTTCATATATCTGTTGGACATTTGTATGTCTTCTCTAGAAAAATGTCTATTTAGTTCCTCTGCCCATTTTTTAATCTTTTTTTTTTTGCTATTGAGTTGCATGAGTTCTTTATATATTTTGGCTATTAGTCCCCTATCCAATATATGCTTTGCCAATATTTTCTCCCATTCCTTAGGATGCTTTTTCATTTTGTTGATTATTTCCTTTGCTGTGCAGAAGATTTTAGGTTTCATATTCCACACGTTGATTTTTATTTTTGTTGTTTGTGCTTTTGGGTTTTGTTTTGCTTTTTAATTGTTGTAGGCTTTGTCTAATGCCGAGGATCAGCCTGAGGTGTAAACTTAAGGTCTTTTCAGGTCTTTCCTGAGCCTGTCCCTTTCCCAGGTCATGCATGGTGACTTTCTAATTTGCCGCCCATATATGCGATTGCTTTAGAAGGTCCTAGTATTCCATCTGGCTCCTGAAAAAACAAAAAGAGGGACTTCCCTGGCAGTCCAGTAGTTAAGACTCCGCCCACCCACTGCAGGGGGCACAGGTTTGATCCTTGGTTGGGGAACTAAGATCCCACATGCCACATGGCCAAAAAAAAAAACGGCAAAAATGAAGAGGAAAAAAGGCACTAGCCCTTTAAATCCCCTAGAAGTGACTTCCGCCAGAGGGGGAGGGGCTTGCAACATTGTAAGAAGCTGCAACACCATGGCCTCTGCCTCCTTGTCTGCACCTCTGATCAGAAGCAGCAATCAGCAACCAGCACAGATCCCTAATACTTGATGCACAGGGTCCGTTTTGCCCACTCTGGCTCCCACAAGCTGTATACAGGCTACTCCAGGAACAAGTGCACAGCAGCCTGCTTTGGGTCTGGGGGTGGGTAGCTGCTCCTGTGCTCAGAGCCGAAACTGAAATTAACCACATTTTTGTCCAGGCACACGCCCCCCACCCCCCACCAACCTAGGCTCCAGAGGTCCTCAACAGTTACAACAGACAGATTCTGCCAGTGCAATTGTTGTCTGGGGGGGGAGACAGATTCCTGGTGCTTGATATTCTGCCATCTTCCGGGAATCTTATGGTCAACTGATTTTTGACAAAAGTATCAAAGTCAGTTAAATAAGGAAAGGATCATCCTTTCAATAAATGTTGCTAGAACGACTGGATAGCCACATGCAAAAAAGAAATCCTCAAACTTTACCTCACATCGTGAACAAAATTACCTGGGAATGGATCATAAATCTAAATGTTAACAGATAAAAATATAAACCTTCTAAAAGAAGATATAGACGAAAATCATCATGACCTTGGGTTTGGTAGATATTTTATGTACAATACAAAAAGCATGAACTACAAAAGAAAAAAACTTGTACCGAATCAACATTAAAAACTTTTGCTCTTTGAGACACTGTTAAGAAAATGAAAAGTCAAGCCACAGACCAGGAGAAAATTTTTGTAAAACATACACCAATTAAACACCAATTAAAACATACACCAATTAAAAGTCTTAAATCCCAGTTTCTAAAAAATGCATAAAATATTTGAAAGACACTTCACCAAAAAAAAGACATACAGATGGCAAATAAGCACATGAAAAGATGACCAACATCTTGTTAGTCATTAAGGCAATGAAAATTACAACCACAATGAGGTACCACAGCACACCCAGTAGAATGACTAGAATTGAAAAGACTGACCATACCAAGTGCTGACAAAAATGTGGAGCAACTGGAACTCCAACGCACTAGTGGGGGTGTGAAGTGGTGACAACTTTGGAAAACAGTCTGGCACTTTCTTAGATTTCAGCATGAACCTACCGTATGATTCAGACACTCCACTCCTAGGTATTTCCCCAAGAGAAATGCAAGCACATGTGTACACCAGACTCACAAAAAAATGTTCACAACATCCCTCTTTGTGATAGCTGAAGTCTGGATACCTACCAAATGTCAATGAATAGATGAACGGATAAACAAATTTTGGCATATGCATACAGCATTAAAAAGAAACAAAGTATTGATGCACACAACATGGATGAAACTCAAAGTTAGGCCGAAAAAAGCTGGACAAAAACATATATAACATATGAATCTATTTAAATAAAATTCCAGAAAATGTAAATTAAGCTGCAGTGACAGAAAGCACATTAGTGGTTGCCTGGGGACAGAGAGAATGAAAGGGGCACAAGAAAACTTTTATGGGTTAAAAAAAAAAAATGATACAAAAGACCTTGAGGGATGGGATCCAGATGGTGGAAGAGCAGGACGTGGAGCTCACCTTCTCCCCACAGATACATCAAAACTACATCTATGGGGCTTCCCTGGTGGTGCAGTGGTTAAGAATCCACCTGCCAATGCAGGGGACACGGGTTCAAGCCCTGGGCTGGGAAAATTCCACATGCCGTGGAGCAACTAAGCCCATGCACCAGAACTACTGAGTCTGTGTGCCACAACTACTGAAGCCCACGTGCCTAGAGCCCAGGCTCCGCAACAAGAGAAGCCACCGCAATAAGAAGCCCGCGCACTGCAACGAAGAGTAGCCCCTGCTCGCTGCAACTAGGGAAAGCCCGTGCACAGCAACGAAGACCCAATGCAGCCAAAAGTAAATAAATAAATTTATATATATATTAAAAAAAACAATTGGAGTCAAGGTCTTGAAGAAATATTTGTACACACATGTTCATAGAAGCATTATTCATAATAGCCAAAAGGTGGAAGCAACTGAAGTGTCAAGCAACAGACGAGTGGGTGAGCAAAATGTGACAGATATAGATAGTCCACTGCATAGATATTATAGATTTGTGAACAGATATATAGATATATAACTATGATATAGATATATACATGGAATATCATTCAGCCTTAAAAAGGAAAGAAATGGTGACACACGCTACAACATGGATGAACCTTGAGGACACTAAGCTGTGAAATAAGCCAGTTATAAAAAGACAATACTGTATGATTCCACTTCAAGGAGGTATCTAGAGTAGTCACAGCCTTAGGTACAGAAAAGTGGATGGTAGTTGCCAGGGACTGGGAAGAGGGGTGATGGGAGGTAATGTTTAATGGGTACAAGTTTTCAGTTCTGAAGATGAAATGAGCTCTGAAAATGAGTGCTGGTGATTGCACAACAATATGAATGTATGTAATATCACTGAACTGCACACTTCTAAATCATTAAGATAGTTAAATTTTATTATGTGCCTTTTACCACAATAAAAAATTTTCAAAAAACTTACAAAAATAAAAATAAAATTAAATTTAAATGAATTAAAATTTAAAAAAAATGTTTCTACATGTGGAACGACTCTTACAGAACATCTATTGAATACTGGCAGAAGACCTCAGACTTCCAAAAGGGCAAGGAAATCTCCATGTAACTGGGTAGAGCAAAGGAAAAAAGAAAAAAAAAAGAGAGAGAAAGGAATCAGGATGGGACCTGCACCTCTGGGAGGGAGCTGTGAAGCGGAAAGGTTTCCGCACACTGGGAAGGGTCTTGGGAGCAGGTGCAGATCACTGCCCCCACCTTCCCAGGAGCCTGTGTGGCTCACCCTGCCGAGGGCCTCGCGACCTGGTGCCAACCACCCAGGGGCACGTGACCCGCCATCACCGCTGCGGAGGGACCGTGACCAGAAGCCAACCACTGCTCCCGCCTCCCTGGGAGCCCGTGTGAGCTGTGCACCTGCGTACGTGCGCGCCCCTACCAAAGGGATATGAGCCAGCATGTGCTGAGGAGAGAGACGGCAAAGCACCCACAACAAAAACTGCCCTCACGCCAAAAAAAATATTAAACCCACACAAGCTACACAGGGACGCTCCTGCATATAAGTAGCCCTCCAAGATTACAGTAGGTAACTGTTTCTCCTAAACTCACAGACTAAGAGAAACATAAGCAAAATGAAGAAGCAGAGGAATCACTCTCAGTTAAAAGACCAAGAAAATTCCCCTGAAGGAACAATGAAACCGACCTCTTCAGTCTAATAGACACCAAGGGACTTCCCTGGTGGTCCACTGGCTAAGACTCCATGCTCCTAATGTAGGGGGCCTGGGTTCAATCCCTGGTCAGGGAATTAGATCCCACATGCCACAACTAAGAGTTCACATGCTGCAACTAAAGATGCCCCATGCCACAACTAAAAGATCCCGCACGCCACAGCGAAGACACAGCACAGATTAAAAAAAAAAAAAAATAGACACTGGGTTCAAGAAGGAGATAATGAAAATACTGAAGGAATTAAGAAAGGTTATTGACAGAAATTCAGATAACCATAAAAATGAACCAGAAACTGTAAGAAGGACCCAAGAAAAGTTAGAAAATTCATTTGCCGAGACGAAAGCCGAGCTCAAGGCAATGAAGAGCAGCGTGAATAATGCAGAAGAAAGAATAAGTGACCTGGAAGATAGACTAATGGAAATTACCCAATCAAAACAGCAGACAGGAAACCAAATGCAAAAAAATGAAGGCAATATAAGAGACCTACGGGAAAATATAAAGTGGGTCAATCTACACATAATAGGGATTCCAGAAGGAGAAGAAAGAGAAAAGGGGATTGAAAATGTATTTGAAGAAATTATAGCTGAAAACTTCCCAAACCTAAAGAAGGAAACATATAGATACAGGAAGCACAGAGGGTCCCACACAAGTTGAACCCAAACAGACCTACACCAAGACATATTATAATAAAAGTGGCAAAAGTTAAAGAGAGGATTCTAAAGGCAGCAAGAGGAAAACATACACTTCTTTACAAAGGAACCCCCATAAGGCTATCAGCTGATTTCTCTACAAAAACACTGCAGGCCAGAAGGGAGTGGCAAAATATATTCAAAGTCTTGTAAGAAAAAAATCTGCAACCTAAAATACTCTACCCAGCAAGATTATCATTTAGAATAGGAGGAGAAATAAAGAATTTCTCAGACAAGCAAAAACTAAAAATACAGCAATACTAAACCTATCCTAAAAGAAATATTGAAAGGTCATCATCTCTAAACAGAAAAGAAGCAAGAAGAAATAGGAAGGAGGAAATCAAAATTGGAAGTAAATCACTTAAATTAGCCAGTATACAGATCAAAAAGAAAAGAAAAAAAACCTATTTGTGAAAGCAATGATAAACACAACGAATAGCAAAAGGATAAACATGAAGATGCAAAAAGGGACATCAAAATCATAAAATGTGGGGAAGGGGAGTAAAAAAAATGCAGATTCTTTTTTTTTTAGAATGTGTTTGAGCCTATATGACTATCAGTCTAAAGAAAGCAGATATAGGAAAGGGTTAACATATAATACTTGAAAAACAGGGCAACCACAAATCAAAAACATACAATAGACTCACAAAAACCTAGTAGAGGAGAACACAAGCATAAACGGAAATCATCAAACCACAAAAAGAAAAACAAAAAGAAAAGGGAACAAAGAAGAAACAAGGTTTGAAATGGCAATAAATACTTATGTAACAGTAATTACCTTAAATGTCAATGGACTAAATGCTCCAATCAAAAGACAGAGTGGCAGACTGGATTAAAAAAAACAAAAGCCTACCATATGCTGCCTACCAGAGACCCACCTGAGGGCAAAAACATAGACTGAAAGTGAGGGGGTGGAAAAATATATTTCATGCAAACTGAAATGACAAGAAAGCAGGAGTTGCAATACTCATATCAGATAAAATAGATTAAAGCAAACGCTATAGAGAAAGATAAAGAAGGACACTATATAACAGGATCAGTACAAGAAGAGGATTTTATACTCATCAACATATGCACCTAATATAGGACCACCCATACATACAACAAATACTAACAGACATAAAGGGAGAATGGATAGGAATACAATAGTAGGAGACTTTAATACCCTACTGCCATCAATGGACAGATCTTCCAGACAGAATCAATAAGGCAACAGAGGTCCTAAATGATACAACAGAACAGTTAGACTTAATTGATAATTTTCAGGACACTGCATCAAAGAAAACCAGAATAGGGCTTCCCTGGTGGCGCAGTGGTTGAGAATCTGCCTGCCAATGCAGGGGACACGGGTTCGAGCCCTGGTCTGGGAAGATCCCACATGCCGCGGAGCACCTAGGCCCGTGAGCCACAACTACTGAGCCTGCGCGTCTGGAGCCTGTGCCCCGCAACAAGACAGGTCGTGACAGTGAAAGGCCTGCGCACCGCGATGAAGAGTGGCCCCCGCTTGCTGCAACTAGAGAAAGCCCTTGCACAGAAACAAAGACCCGACACAGCCAACAAAAATAAAAATAAATAAATTAATTAAAAAAACAAAAACAAAAATAGAATATACATTCATTTCAAGTGTACATGGAACATTCTCTAGGACTGACCACATCCTAGGGCACAAAACTAACCTCAACAAATTTAATAGGAGTACAGAAATTATTTCAAGCATCTTCTCTGACCACAATGGCATGAAACTAGAAATCAACAACAGAAAAGAAACAAGAAAAAAAGATTACATGGAGACAAAATACCATGCTACTAAAACACCAATGGGTCAATAAGGAAATTAAAAGGGAAATTAAAATATACCTTGAGACAAACGACATGGAAAACACAAGTATGCAAATTCTATGGGATGCAGCAAAAGCAGTTCTTAGAGGGAAGTTCGTAGAGATACAGGCCTTCATCAAAAAACAAGAAAAATCTCAAGTAAACAACCTAACCTACCACCTAAGAAGAATTAGAAAAAGAAGAACAAGCTAAACCTTACATCAGTAGAAGGAAGGAAATAATAAAGATCAGGGAGAAAATAAACAAATTAGAGATTTAAAAAAAAATAGAAAAATATCAACAAAAATAAGAGCTGTTCTTCGAAAGGGTAAACAAAATTGACAAACCTCTGGCCACGCTCACCAAGAAAAGACAGAGAATCCAAATAAACAAGAAATGAAAGAGGAGAAATCTCAACTGATATTGCAGAAATACAAAAGACCATAAGAGAATACTATGAACAATTACATGTCAACAAATTTGACAACCTAGACGAAATGGACAATTTTCTAGAAACGTACAGTCCACCAAATTTAATCAAGAAGAAACAGATAATTTGAACAGAACGATCACTAGAAGAGAAATAGAATCAGTAATAAAAAAAACTTCCTACAAACAAAAGTCCAGGACCCAATGGTTTCACAGGTGAATTCTACCAAACATACAAAGAAGAACTTATATGGATTCTTCTCAAACTCTTCCAAAAGACTGCAGAGGAGGGAACACTCCCAAAGACATTCTGTGAAGCCACAATCATCCTGATACCAAAACCAGACAAAGATACCACCAAAAAAAGAAAATTACAGATCAATATCTTTGATGAATATAGATGCAAAAATTCTCAACAAGATATTAGCAAACCGAATCCAACAACACATAAAAAAGATCATACACCACGACCAAGTGGGATTCATCTCAGGTTCCAAAGGATGCTTCAACATATGCAAATCAATGTAATACAAATTAAGAAAAGAAAAGTAAAAAACCACATGATCATCTCAATAGATGCAGAAAAAGCATTTGACAAAATTCAGCATCCATTCATGATAAAAACTCTTACCAAAGTGGGAATAGAGAGAACATATCTCAACATAATAAAAGCCATTTATGAGAAATCCCAATATAATACCCAATATAATACAAACAGCCAATATAATACTCAATGGTGAAAAGCTGAAAGACTTCAGACAAGAAAAAGAAATAAAAGGCATCCAAATTGGAAGGGAAGAGGTAAAACTGTCACTACATGCAGATGACATGATACCATATATAGATAACCTTAAGAACTCTACACAAAAACTACCAGATCTAATAAATGAATTCAGAAAAGTAGCAGGATACAAGATAAACATTCAGAAATCGGGTGCATTCCTTTACACTAACAATGAAATATCAGAAAGGGAATGTAAAAAAAACCAAACAAACTACCATTTAAAATTACACCAATAAAAAAAAAAAACCACCTAGGAATAAACCTGACCAAGGAGATGAAATATTTACACGCTGAGAACTATAAAACATTAATAAAGGAAATAAAAGAGGATTCAAAGAAATGGAAAGATATCCCACACTCTTGGATTGGAAGAATTAATATTGCTAAAATAGCAATACTACCCAAAGCAATCTACAGATTTAATGTGATCCCTATCAAATTACCCACGACATTTTTCACAGAAGTAGAATAATCCAAAAATTTATATGGACCCATAAAAGACCCAGAATTGCCAGAGCAATCCTGAGGGGGGGGGCGGAAAGCAGGAGGCATAACTCTCCCAGACTTCAGACAATATTACAAAGCTACAGGCACTTCCCTGGTGGTCCAGTGGCTAAGACTCCACGCTCCCAATGCAGGGGGCACGGGTTCGATCTCTGGTCAGGGAACTAGATCCCACATGCCACAACTAAGAGTTTGCATGCCGCAACTAAGTCCTGCATGCTGCAACTAAAGATTCCACAGGCCACAACTAAAGATCCCGTATGCCGCAACAAAGATCCTGCGTGCTGTAACTAAGACCCGGTGCAGCCAAATAAATAAATATTAAAACAAAACAAAACAAAGCTACAGTAATCAAAACAGTGTGTTATTGGTACAAAAACAGGCATACGGATCAATGGAATAGAATAGAAAGCCCAAAAATAAACCCAGACACCTATGGTCAACTAATTTTCGACAAAGGAGGCAAGAATATAAAGTGGGAAAAAGACTATCTCTTCAGCAAGTGGTTCTGGGAAAGTTTGACAGCTGCATGTAAATCAATGAAGTTAGAACACAACCTCACACCATACACAAAAATAAACTCAAAATGGCTTAAAGACTTAAACATAAGACATGACACCACAGAACTCCTAGAAGAGAACATAGGCAAAACATTCTCTGACATAAATCCTACCAATGTTTTCTTAGGTCAGTCTCCCAAGGCAACAGAAAGAAAACCAAAAATCAACAAACAGGACCTAATCAAACTTACAAGCTTTTGCACAGCAAAGGAAACCATAAAAAAATCGAAAAGACAACCTATGGAATGGGACAAAATATTTGCAAATGATGGGACAGACAAGGACTTAATCTCCAACATATACAAACAGCTCATACAACTCAACAACAAAAAAACAATCCAAGCGAAAAATGGACAGAAGACCTAAATAGACATTTCTTCAAAGAAGACATACAGCTGGCCAGTAGGCATATGAAAAGATGCTCAACATCTCTAATCATTAGAGAAATGCAAATCAATCTACAATGAGGTACCACCTCACACTGGTCAGAATGGCCATCATTAAAAAGTCTACAAATAACAAATGCTGGAGAGGGTGTGGAGAAAAGGGAACCTTCCTACACTGTTGGTGGGAATGTAAATTGGTACAGCCACTATGGAAAACAGCATGGAGGTTCCTCAGAAAACTAAAAATAGAATTAACGTATGATCCAGCAATCCCACTCCTGGGAATATATCCAGACAAAACTCTAATCCAGAAAGATACATGCACCCGCATGTGCACAGCACACTATTCACAATAGTCAAGACACGGAAACAACCTAAATGTCCACTGACAGATGAATGGATCAAGATGTGGTACATGTATACAATGGAATACTACTCAGCCATAAAAAAGAATGAAATAATGCCATTTGCAGCAACATGGGTGCAACTAGAGATTATAATACTAAGTGAAGTAAGTCAGAATAAGAAAGACAAATACCGTATGATATCACTTATATGGGGAATCTAAAATATGGCACAAATGAACTTATCTACAAAACAGAAACAGACTCACAGACATAGAGAACAGACCTGTGGTTGCCCCAGCGCAGGGGTGGGGGGTAGAGATGAACTGGGAGTTTGGGGTTGGTAGATGCAAACTATTACATATAGAATGGATAAAGAACAAGGTCCTACATATAGCACAGGGAACTATATTCAATATCCTGTGATATAGCATAATGGAAAAGAATATAAAAAAAAGAACCACAAGGACTCAGAGGCAAAGAATATACAAATCAATTTTCACTGCAAAGTAAAGGAGCTGTTACAGTGGAGGATTACTGGACTGAATGTCAATACTATGACATAGTATGAGTGTGTTTCATGTTTGGTAATTGCAATCATTGTTGCTTTTGTTGTGGTCATCCATGTACAATGCTTGGTGTCAGTCGATTTATCTCTTGTAAAAATAAAATACAGTGTGTGTGTGTGTGTGAAAAAAAAATAAAATAAATAAAGTAAAACGTGTGGACTTCAAAAAAAAAAAAAAAAAAAAAAATTTATAAATTCCCAGCTATATAAAGACTAATCATCACACTTAAAATACAGTTTGGGGTGTCCTCTACTATTAAACTGACAAAAGTGTTAAATAAAAAAAAAAAAAAAAAAAAAGAACCTATATATGTGTATAGCTGAGTCACTTTGCTGTACAGCAAAGACTGGCACAGCATTGTAAATCAGCTACACTTCAATTAAAAAAGGAAAAAAAAAACCTTATTTACAAAGCAGAAAGAGACTCACAGACATAGAAGACAATCTTATGGCTACCAAAGGGGAAAGGTGTGGGGAGGGATAAATTAGGAGGTTGGGATTAACACATACACACTACTATACACAATACAGATAACCAACAAGGACCTACCATATAGCCCAGGGAACTATACTGAGTATTCTGTAACAACCTATAAGGGAAAAGAATCTGAAAAAGAATACATATATATCTGAATCACTGTGCTGTACCCCTGAAACTAACACAACTTTGTAAATGAACTATAATTTAAAAAAAGTTTAATAATAAATTTTAATTGTTAAACTTTGAAAAAAAAACTTTTAGAGGTAATGGGTATGTTTATTACATTAATTGTGTTGATGATTCCTTGGCAGTAATGTTTACATGCCAAAATTTATCAAACTGCACACTTTAAATGTGTAATTTATTGTAAATTAATTATACCTCAATAAAAATTGGAAGAAAAAAAAAGCCTGACAAACCAGATAGTAAGTATAAATAGAAGAACAAGGAACTAAGGAACTAAAAATAGTAGTAGTAAGATAACCACTAGAACAAAAATAGAATAGAAACAAAACATATTTATACACAACTAAGCAACTTTTAAAACTAGAAACATGATAGCTCTGTAGATCAGCAGTTCTCAAAAGGGTGCCCAGGGCACCCGCCAGACTTCCAGGGAGTCCACAGAAGAAAACTATTTTAATAAAAGAAAGATGCTCTTTGCCTTTTTAATCCTAGTTCTCTCATGCGCCTACAGTGGAGTCTTCCAGGGCCTATGTGGTTTGTATCACAGATTAAATGTAGAAACAGATACGAGAATCCAGCTGTCTTTCAATAAGCCAAAAAATCTGCAAAACTGTAAAACAATGCCACTCTTCATCAAAAACACTGTTTATTCATTGCAGCACTATTTACAACAGCCAAGACATGGAAGCAACCAAAATGTCCAACAACAGAGGAACGGATAAAGATGTGGTGGACTTCCCTGGTGGTGCAGTGGTTAAGAATCTGCCTGCCAATGCAGGAGACACGGGTTCGATCCCTGGTCCGGGAAGATCCCACATGCCGCGGAGCAACTAAGCCCCTGTGCCACAACTACTGAGGCTGCATGCCACAACTACTGAAGCCCGTGAGGCTAGAGCCCATGCTCCACAAGAGAAGCCACCACAATGAGAAGCCCGTGCACCACAACGAAGAGTAGCCCCCGCTTGCCGCAACTAGAGAAAGCCCGCGCGCAGCAGCAGAGACCCAACGAAGCCATAAATAAATAAATAAATTTATTTTTTTAAAAAGAGATGGGGCTTCCCTGGTGGCGCAGTGGTTGAGAATCTGCCTGCCAATGCAGGGGACACGGGTTTGAGCCCTGGTCCGGGAAGATCCCACATGCCGCGGAGCAACTAAGCCCGTGTGCCACAACTACTGAGCCTGCGCATCTGGAGCCTGTGCCCCGCAACAAGAGAGGCCGCGATAGTGAGAGGCCCGCGCACCACGATGAAGAGTGGCCCCCGCTTGCCACAACTAGAGAAAGCCCTCGCACGGAAACGAAGACCCAACGCAGCCATAAATAAATAAATAAATAAAATTTTAAAAAAAAAGATGTGGTACACATATACAATGGAATATTACCCACATACAATGGGATATTGCTCAGTAATATACAATGGAATATTACTAAAAATGAAATAATGCCATTTGCAGCAACATGGATGGACCTAGAGATTATCATACTAAGTCTAGTAAGTCAGACAGAGAAAGATAAATATCACTTATATGGAATCTAATTTTAAAAAAATGATACAAATGAACTTACAAAACAGAAACAGATCTACAGATATCGAACACAAATTCATGGTTACCAAAGGGGAAACGTGGGAGGGAGGGATAAATTAGGAGGTTGGGATTAACATACACACACTACTATATGTAAGATAGATAACCAACAAGGACCTACTGTATAGCACAGGAAACTCTACACAATAATCTGTTATAGGGCTTCCCTGATGGCCAGTGGTTAAGAATCTGCCTGCCAACGCAGGGGAGACAGGTTCGAGCCCTGGTCTGGGAAGATCCCACATGCCGTGGAGCAGCTAAGCCCGTGCGCCACAGCTACTGAGCCCGTGAGCCACAACTACTGAAGCCTGCGCACCTAGAGCCCATGCTCCACAACAAGAGAAGCCACCGCAATGAGTAGCCCTTGCTCGCCGCAACTAGAGAAAGCCCATGCGCAGCAACGAAGACCCAACGCAGCCAAAAAATAAATAAATAAATTTATAAAAAATAAATAAAATCTTGTTAAAAAAATAATCTGTGATAACCTATATCATAAAAGAATCTGAAAAATGAATATATGTATAACTGAATCACTTTGCTGTATACCTGAAACTAATACATTATAAATCAACTACACTCCAATAAAATTTAAAAAAAGTTTAATAACTGAAAAAAAACGTTGTTTATGTTAACATGTGATGGGCTTATTATTTTTAAATGAAGTAATAAATGAACGCAGCATTTAAAAAATTCCTCAGTTTTAATTTGTAAAAGGGCACCAGTTGATAGCTAAAACCCACACAAACAAAACTCCTTGGGGTCCTGAGCGGTGGGGAAGCACTACTGTCAATCTGTCATTGCTCAACCCCCCCAAGGGACTCCCATAGGCAGAGGTCACTGCCCTCGCTAAGGGCAGTGACCCCTGAGTGAGGGAACCTGCACTCCACACTGGTGCCCTCAACCTGTGGTCTGGTCCCTAGATCATACCTGGTTCCTAACAAGCTAAGTACAGAAATCGAGATTAAACCTTCAGAAACATTTACAGCAATTTTACATTGCCACACAATCAAGCACATGATTGATGTATTTTGTACGTTTTTTTAATTCCATTTTTCTAATTGTTCATTTTTATTGTTTTACAAAAGTGTTAGTCTGCAACAGTTTGAAATGTTTAAAGTGGTCCTTCACCACAGATACATTAAGAAGCACTAAAGTAAGGACTTCCCTGGTGGTCCAGTGGCTTAAACTCTGTGCTCCCAATGCAGGGGGCCCGGGTTGAATCCCTGGTCAGGGAACTGGATCCCACATGCAGCCAAAAGAAACAAACAAACAAAAAAAGGCACTGAACTAGATATCATATAATTAAAGAGCAGTTGGATTTATTTATTTATTTATTAATGGCTGTGCTGGGTCTTCGTTGCGGTGCGCGGGCTTCTCACTGCAGTGGTTTCCCTTATTGTGGAGCACGGGCTCCAGAGCGCAGGCTCAGCAGTTGTGGCACACGGGCTTAGTTGCTCTGTGGCATGTGGGATCTTCCCGGACCAGGGCTCGAACCCGTGTCCCCTGCATTAGCAGGAGAATTCTTAACCACTGCGCTGCCAGAGAAGCCCTGGAATGATCTTTTAAGCAAAATATGTCAATAGTACTATTTCTCCATGATTAATGTACACTGCTTCTAATATAAATATCAAAGCATTGCCATTAAAATGGAAATCGGTAATGATAAAGAAAATCATACATACCCTCTTCAGTGAAGAATTTTTCTACAGGTCCCACAAACTGATTAATTTCATTAAGTTCATCTTGGCTAACTTCTGGAAACGGGAAAACTTCTTTCTAAAAATGATAAACATGTAGTAAAAATTTAATTTCTGGCAACCTCCCATAGTGGCAATATCAACCGAAACGGAAGGAAAAAGACTTGCTAGTTTCCACATCGGCTGGCAGGGCCTTACTCGCTGAAGGAGCCGGAAAGCAAACTTCAGAAGGAGCTTAAGACGAGGAATGGCGTTAGACTCCAGCACCTTGGTTCATCCCCCTCCCTGACCCAAAACTGTTCCTAATTTTGGTCAGCTTGGCCCACGGAGCGGAGAGCCTGGACTAACACTTCACAGCCCAGTCTGGGCCCTGATTTGCAGCTAACTAACTGGGCAGCCTTCGTCACATCCCCTCGCCGGTCCGCACTGCCGTTTCCTCACCTACAATGAGCAGGTAATATTTACTCAAGGTCGTCGTGAGGTCCATGGAAGATAATGGATGGGCAAGCTCTTTACCAAAACACAGAAATCCACCTCAGTTATCCTGTGAGCTCAAAGGTGCTGCCACTGACCAGAACGTACTGTGGTCACGGGTCTGACACCTTGCCGGGTTCCCACCTGGCTGCTCGCTCCAGCACCCGCTCGTCCGGCCTCACGACCCCTGCTCCGTGTACTGAGCAGGGCCACCAGAGGAGGCCCAGCCGAGGGGCCAGATCAACCGGAATGCAGCCCTGGCTCTGCCGATTCTTAGATGTGTGATGGGCAAGTCTCACCCCTTCTCAGGGTCAGTTTCTCTCCTGCTACAGGTGATGCCTCAGAAGGCAGCTGTGAGGCTCAAAGGAGACAAGGCGTCCTGAACACGAAATAGCTGCAATTATCTGTATTGGGTACTGGCTCTGCTCTTGTCCCCACAGCCTGGAAAGTGACTCCGCTTCAAGTCTACCTCAAACTGACAGAGGAGGGGCCAATGCTTCCAACTGACGCTGGATTCCCGACCGGGCCATCGCTATATGCTGCCTAAAACCATCCCGCTGTGCCCTCTGGCTTTTGGGCTCCACCCCCCCCACCGCCCCGTTAGCTGCCAGCGTGACCCGAGTATCTGGATGTGACCGACACCTGCTGAGAAGTGATGTCCCAGGCCCTAAGCCGCCCCCAGGAGCCCCGCCACTCCTCACAGCACCTCTCACCAAGCGTCTTGAGAAAGGTCTTCAAAGCAGAGGAGTCCTGTCTCCTCTCCAGCCCTGTAAATAATCAGCCACTCTAGTTACAGGCTCCCAAATCTACTTTCTTCTCTCCGGCCACCTGTAGAGGTGACAGGGGGGTGCCATGCCCAAACTTAAAGGACTCCCTGCCTCCAGGCCACCCTCGACCCTGCCCCTAAGGTGGTCTACAAGGAAATTACGCTGAGCTGTCACCACCCCGCAGCCGCTTAGAACAAAGCCGGCTCTTTAGCCGAATGTAGAGGCCACGTCCACTGAGCCAGCCTGCACGGGCTCACCTGGGCCTGGTGCAAGGGCTGTGTTAGAGGGAGATGATTCTGGTACCAGCGAGCAGCCAGGTGAGAGGAGAGAACAGCCTGGGAACCAGGTGGCCTCAACTGCAACCAAAGGACAACTGTCCCCAGGAGAGAGATCTCGAGCCCATGTGAGAACAAATCTCTGATGGCAGTGTTCAGAGTCTAAATGGGGTGCCTCATGGGTGCTGGGTTCAATTTCATCAGCACTTTTCACATTTTTGAAAGTACAACCGGTTTTTCAAATAAATCCAGAGCAGAAACCAAATATGCAAAACAGATGCAAGCCAAGCTGCTCTGGCTGAGGCTGTGAACGGGGAGAAAAGTCACCCAGATCCCTCCCACTTGACTCCCCCACTGGTCCCTGCAGCAGCCCTGGGGGTGCTCTCAGGAACAGCCTGGGTCCAACTGAGGGCAGGGGGACAACTGCCGGCCTGCGTGATCATGAAGGTCTCCTTCTATTCCGAGATTCTAAGCATCTGGGATACCACGTTGCTGCTCAAACCCCAACAACGCTGAGAGAGACGATGTCTGCCTGAACCAGGGAGGTACCGGCGGAAGTGCTTAGAAGCTGTCAGATTCTAAAGAGAACCTGAACGTAGAGAAAACGGGATTTGCTGTCGGATTAGATGTGGATCATGAGAACAGGAGGTGTCAAAGGTGACTCCAGGTATTCGACCTGAACACGTGCAACGGCAGAGTCACCACCCTCTCCGGTAAGAAGAGCGGGAGGAAAGACAGGAGTGGGTGGAGGGACCAGGAGCTCAGCTTTGGGGGGGCTACACTGGCGATGCCTAGTAACATCCAAGTGTAGCTTCTGCGTAGAAAGGTAGATACAAAGAGTATGGAGTTCAGGGGAGAAACCTCAGCTGGAGAAATCAATGGGCATCTTCGGGACACTGACAGCATGGTACTGAATTAGATTATCAGAGGAATGCTTGCAGATGAAAAGAGAAGCCCACAGACTGAGCCTTAGAAAACTTCAACTCCGACTGAGCTGGCTGGAAATGTTGTCTAATGCTTAGACTTGTCAAGGAGCCAAGAACGAGTCAACGTCCTTGAGTAGCTGAGAAAGCTTGGGGTATAGTTGGCCTTCGCTGGGAGTGGACGGTTCCCCCACATCAATGCAGACACACAGGCACACGTGTGGGGAGGAGGGGGTAAGCGTGGTGGAAGAAGTTCTTACCTGACTGCGTGTATTTTCTCAGTGAAACAGGAAGCAAAGCCGACAGGTGAGTGAGGATGGGGGAGGGTTGGAGAAAGAGGAGCATGAAATGAGACAGGCTGGGACCCGGGACTCTTTGCTGCCGTGCTACAATCATTGCACCTGGACACACCTCTCCTTGAGCAACAAAACACAAAGAAACTGTATGGGACTAAAAATAACTGCATGCATGCGCAGTTGGGGCAAATTCTGGGTCCAACAGATACAAAAAGACCAAAAAAAACACAACCAACTGCCACTTTTGAAGAGCCTGGAGCAAAAACAGGGTACCCCACATGCCCCCTGCACACAACACCACCTAAGGGGTGGACAAAACACCTAAGCCACCCCTCCGGCCTGACCCCTGGACACACTCCTACCCTCACCGCATATAAGAAACAAGTTTGCCCCCCTCGGGGATTGAGCAAGCAAGGGAACGTGCTGTTTGTTCTTGTTCCCCCCGGCTGCAGCAGAGGCCCCGATAAAGCCTTGCCTGAATTTCTTGTCTGGCCTCTAGTCAATTTCTATTGCGTGGGGAAGGCCAAGAACCCTGGTCGGTAACAGAAAAATGTGTGTTCTTTCTTCCCCAAGCTGCTGGGAGCCACGGGGGTCCCACGACAGAGCACCACACAGCCCCAGGTTCCGGAGGAAACGGCTTCCCTAACTTTAAGACCTAGCTTCGTACTTCTAGCAGGGCAAACCACTCCAGTCAGAGCGTCTGCATCTGTAATGCCTGACGACCTTAGAGAATGTCCTAGAAAAACCAGGGAATAACTCCTAAAGTAATACAGAATCAGCCAACATTCCAGCCAAGCTCAAAGCACTTTACACACATTTTTCCTTTGGCTTGCGGGCCACCTGTAGGAGGGGGCGAGGGCTGTTTTTACTCCTGTTTTCTGTATGAGAGCACTGAGGCACTTCACAGGAGTTATGAGCCCAAGGTCACAAGACTAGTAGGTGTTGACGCCAGCACCGACTACTCATTCTGCTGCTTCATGAATCTGTACCGCAACTTAACAGTTTAAAAAGCATTTCCACGTATATACGTCTCGTTACAACACATCTGAGACGCAGAACACATCGCAAGCTCGGTTTTAAGGGTGAAAGAACTGGGACTCAAAGTCACAGAGTCAAAGTCAAATCCAAGTCTTCTGACTATAAGAGTCCGGTGAGTGCTTAGTAACACTAGGTCGTGCGACCCGTGGAAGGGACGGGCCGGGAAGGCACCTTTGAGCCGCGGGCTTCTGGGTAACCTGAAAGGTGGGGGTGGTGAGGCGTTGCAACTCCGCCGTGGAAGCCAACAGAGAGAGGAGCGGCATGGCCTGGGCTGTGCTTAGGAAACAGAGAGGAAACCCCCTCCCGCCTCCCCAGTTCGCGGCCGGAGTGTTGAGTTGAGGATCACTTAGCGACCACCTCTCCTAGGGTTTCCAAGGGTGTCCCGGCAGGCGTTAGCTCGAACACAGGTCAAAACCATAGCTGCTCAGAGGCACAGGGTTAATTAGCACGCCCGCCCGCAGGTGCGTTTCTAAGGCAGGTGTGGGGACGCTAACCAGGCTCGAGCGGGCCCTTCCCGCAAAGGGCCAAAGGCGAGGAGGAAGGGCAATGGCCGGCCGGGGCTCGGCGTTACCTTCTCGATTTTGCCCAGGAAGAGCTCCTTGGCGAAAGCTTGGCTCGGTGGACTGGTGCGCAGCGGGCGCCGACTCGCGGTGAAGGCCACCAGGGCACGGCACGAGCGCGCCGCCGCCGCCGAGCGCAAGAAGAGCCCGCAGCCGCTCATGCTGTCCCGAGTCGCTCTCGTCGTCGTCGTCGTCGTCGTCGTCGCCGTCGCCGCCGCCGCCGCTTTCCCAGCGCCTTAAGTCACTCGCCCCGGGAGCGCGCCTCCCGATGACGCCACCCACCTGCGCCGCCCTGCCGGCCGCCAACGCGCTTGCGCGGCCTCGGGCCCTGGCCGGGGCCGCGGCCAATCTTGGCGGTTTCGCGATTGGGCGGCTTCGCGATTGGGCGGCGGCGGCGTGCTGCTTTCAAACACCTGCAGTGGTTGCCTAAATGCCGTAAATTACCAGCCGGGGCAGCGTCTCTGGGCGCCGGAACCTAAGCGGTGGCCCAGCTGCCTCCACTTTGCCTCCCTCTCGCCAGCTGGGGCGACGAGGACATGGTGGAACTACAAAGCGGGGGGTGGGGGAAATTCGCGATATTGGTTATCTCTGGAGGGAGCGCACACACGGGTTACGGTCCTTGCTTTAAGTGGGTGGTTGATGCGTGAGGATTCCTTTGGTTTTGCTTCATAGCTTACGTATTTGTCACCTATATGGGGGGTGGGGAGAAGAAAAGGAAAGAGGTATTCCACCAGAGAGGTCTGGATAAAACCCTGTAGTTACTACGTCCCTGGGAAACGCCAACCTGAAGGGCAAGGGTGGGCGGGGCTGGGGGAGAAGCTGGAGCTGGGACCGGTGGCGGGGACGGGATAGGGGGGAGGGTGCCCCCCTCCCCACACCCAGCGATGCCCTGAAGGCCCTCCTCACCTGTGCCTGTGCCTGCGCCCTGCCTGTCGCATTTACAGGGCAGTAGCAATACGCCTTATTCTCATTGGAAATGCTCTCTGCCACCGTCAATATTCAGAGAGCGGTGGGAAACGCATTCAGCTCAACGTGCTGTGCCAGACCCAATAAAAAGTACACTTGTTTGGGTAAAGACTTGATGATGAAAACGCAGTCCTTCTCGGCAGGGATTCGAACCCAGCCAAAACTCAGATTGGGATTCAACCCCCCCCCCCCACCCCTGCATCTCAGATGTGGACGCGAACCCACTGTCTTTTAATTAAAACCTCTCACCTGGTGTTAGGACTTAACTGAAGCTCAGGTTCTTTTGTCTGGTTGCAGAAGGAAGTCGGTGTGAGGCAAAGTGACAGGCAAAGAGTGAGTCTGTTAGCATAGGACGCTTGTGAGAGATACAAGCGGGCTGGCAAGGGAAAGGAGCCCTGAGAACCAAGAGGGCTACATCTTTATCATCCAAGAAAAAGTGGGGAGGGGAGAAGACCACCTTCTTCCTCATTCTTGGGCAAACGTCAAGGCTTACATCATTAGTTCCTCCTGTGACCCTATATGGTCTGACCGGGGCTGTCATGGCGCTATTTAATTCATATTTATATTAGAGGAAGAGTAGTAACAAAGACTAAAATATGGTAATTAATCTCAGGTTTCAGTATAATGTTCCCTTTCACCTAGTTTCTTTCCTTTTCACCTATATTTCTGTCTTGGCTACACGCAGAAATGCTAGTCATAAAGGATGATTAACTCCCTGACTTCATGTAACAAGATTCAGACCCCATGGCTTTTGTCTTGTGCTTTAACTATCAGGGTTTGTGGCTTGAGTGTTCCTGGCGCTTGGAGGCACCTGTCTTCCTTCAAGGTAGTGTAGATCGTTGCTAGGTTACTGGATTCTTCTCTTGAGTGGTCATTAGCTTACACAGTCTCCCAAACTCCCTTAAAATTCCCTCTCTGTCTTTAATCCCCTAGTGGGATTTCTAAACTGACTATTTGATTATCCTACTCTATCCCGATCAATGACATAGCATCAGGGAAAAAAGAGCTCAAAAACTTTCTGGGTTGCAAAATACCTGTACTTGCAGGCATCTTCTGCAATGTGTTCTCTATTTTATCTTTAACTTTTAAAGGCTTGTCACCTGGTTTCTTCATCAGTGGTCAGTATTTGCCAGTTTCAGCATTCAGCTTCTCAAGAAGGCATTTGGTAACAAGTGCCTTTGTGAATTAACTCTGCGGGTGAAACAAAGAAAAAGTGACATTGCTGGGCTTTAAGTTTGAGCTGGTGTACATTTTGGCCAAAACAAATGTAGTCAGATCAATCAAGTCATCCGATAATGTGTTGGATCCTCTTTAGTGGATCCTACTTTGGTTGGATCCTCCCTAAATTAACCAAGTGAGAAATTCAGTGGCACACAGTTTCCAAAACAAAAATTAGAAAAAAATTAAGGCATAATTTCTACGTACTCTAGTAGCATGTACAATGGGAAACGTTTTGGAGTTCTACTACTTTGCCAGTTTCTAAATTCAGTTTTCTCATCTGCAAAAATGAGTATAATATCACTTACCTCACAGAACTTTTGTGAGGATTAACTAAATCCTTACAGAAGCATCTACCACAGTAAATGATCAATGTTTTCCTTGTAATAATATAAAAATAAAAAATGGTTACACACTGAGATTTCCATCTTATACTTGAGTATTAGCCTCTGAGAAATAGGATGCCTTTTTTTTTTTTTTTTTTTTTTTTTAAGAAGTGGATTTATTTAGAGAGAAACACACTCCACAGACAGAGTGTGGGCCATCTCAGAAGGTGAGAAAGGCCTAGGATGCCATTTTTAAAGTTTGCTTTAGACATAGAATTTCCACATTTCATATTTAAAACGCCCTCACCGAGTACCTCTGAATGTCCTTCTGTATGATCATGTCAGTACAACTGGTTCTCATACATGACTTACGAGCAAATAATCTGGCACTCCTGTGTGGCCATCGTGTTGGTGTTAGCATACCAGGATGCTTGGCTCTGGGCCTCTGGCACATCCTCTGAGTAGGAAACTATTCCTACACCCCTCAGTGTGAAAGCCATACAGTGGGGAAGGTCATGGAGACATTTACTAACACAGAATTAGAAGAAAGGGGTGGCGTTGTCTCCTGTCCTGAGGCTACAAGGTCAATAGTCAGTCATGTGAAAAATGAGAGTGTAGCCAAGGTTCCTGCCTTGTAGCCATCCGCGTCCTAACTAAAGGCTCACAGATAAATCATGCACAGCTATCACCAGTGCATTTCCTGCTGAGAGAAGTTGGCTGACACCTCACTGCCCCGACATCAAATACCTGCAAGAAGAGAGGTGTCCCTCGAAGAATAATGGTGTCTCATACACTCAATTATGTTGTCCCCTACTACTTCCTTCCTTTTTGATGTGTATTTGCCCACTTTATTACGGAAACATGGAAGTCCCTGGCTTGTTGAAAGCCACAAAGGTAACGAGGTGTTATGGGTTGAATCGTGCCCCCCAAAATTCATTTGTTGAAATCCTAACCCCCAGCGCCTGAGAACGTGACCTTATTTGGAATGAGGGTTTCCGATTGCATTGTGTTGCAGATGCAATGAGCTAAGTTAGGAAGAGGTCATAGTGGGGCAGTGTGGACGCCTAGTCCAGTACAACTGGTGCCCTCATAAGAAGGAGAAATGTGGGCACAGACATGCACACAGGGAGATGCCATGCGAGGGTGAAGACAGAGATCAAGATAATGCTTCTACAGGCCAAGGAAGGCCAAGATGGCCAGCAAACTGCAGAAGCTGGGAGAGAGGCCTGGGACAGATTCTCAGCCCTCAGAAGGAACCAACCCTGCCAACACCTTGATCTTGGACTTCTAGCCACCAGAAGTGGGAGACAGTAGACTGTTTTAGCCCGCAGTCTGTGGTTCTTCGTTAGAGCGGCCCTTGCAGACTAAGACATGAGGGCCTGTGATTCTTGGCACACGGCAACATCAATAAATAGGGCCTAACAGCGACCACGGGGCTGGGGCCGTGTCTCACACCCCACACACCCAGGGCTCCTGCTATGGTTTAGAATCCATGGCTTCCTTCCAGCTTTTAAGAAATGAGTGGTCATTCTCTGCTGCCTCCTCTTCCACCAGCTGGAAGCAGAGGACTCGGCCCTAGTGGGTGGCGGGACGAGATGCGAAAAGCCTAGGTCTTTGAATATTGGTCTTTTCCTCCAAAGGAGGAAAGCCAGCCACGGAATAGGGACACCCATGTTGAATATTAACAGGAGCAAGAAATATGTACTGTATGAAGCCACTGACATTTGGGGGTTTGTTACAGCAGCCCCCAACTAATAAAAATACCTTCCAAGTGTCAAGGAAAACACTATAAGGAACAGTATAAACATAAAGAGTCATCATTTTAGGGGCCAGTCACACCTGTCATGCAGCTCAACTGAGCCCCAAGCAACCAGATTGTCATTACTGAGCCCCATCCTGGTCACCCAGGATGAGTGCCCTTCTATGCCAGACACTGGCTCATGTGCCTTACATGTGTCAATATCATTTAATCCTCTAAACGAGTCTGTGAATTCAGTTACTTTAGGCCCATTTTGCAAATGGGAAACACAGGCACTGAAGGCTCACACAGTCCTAAACAGCAAAGCCAGGCTCCGGGCCCAGCCGGCTGGCTCCTGGGCCTGTGTCCTCATCCCCCTGGTTGTACTGCCTTCCTGAAGGCAGCAAGGCAAGACCTGGCGGGTGAAAAATGACCTCTTTCTCTGTCATCACTTGCCCCCATTACTGGCCGAGCTGAAGTAAGGTGAAATTACCCTGACGGAGGTCAGAAACCCCCTCAGGCCTTGGTGTCACTCTCCGCCTCTGCCAGCTCGATGGGGTGACACACCCTTAGGTCAAGTTGCAAGGAGGGTCAAGCACAGCCCTTGGTACTTAGGTGCCCATTTGACGTGTGTTCTGGCTCTTCTTTCTTTTGTGGGATTGTCAGTCTGAATGTTTCGGACTGACTTGTCTAAGAGAGCCTCTGCTCAGTGATGCATTTTCACCAATCCCCTTCACCCTCCTCCTCCACCGCCAGACCTCGGGCAAGGCACGTCCTATTCCAGAGTCCCAGTTTCCTCACCTATCAGATGAGGAAATCAACACAAAACATGGATTTTTATGCAAATTAAGTGGTCTAACGTTTAGTTCTCCTCCCACTCCACACACTGTAGATTTCAGGGTCTAGCAACCCTGAAAAAAAAGAGTCTAAAAATAGGGGCTCTTAAGTTGAGACTTGGTCCTAGTGATAACAGTTTTTCAAAATCTCAGGAGAGCTGAAATATTAACAGCATTAACAACGACAAAAACAAAATACCTCTGATTTTTCCTTATGCTTCAAAAGCCAAAAGAACCTAAGATTCAACCAAGATGTAGAGCGTGTATCCCCCACTATTACAGCATGAAAAGCATGTTAAGATAACATGCAACAAACGCTGTGTTGAAACCGCCAGCATTCCCAAAGCAACTGCTGTAATGTAAGAGCCAAACAAGCACGTTAACTCACTGGGGTCTTATCTGTTTGCACAAAAGCCAGTAGAGCCTGAAATCTTATTTCAAGATGCCCAAGTGGCAGAGCCAGCATCCTTAACTCATGGGAAACTGCCCTCAAAGAAGATGCGATGCCAGTCCTTGCTGAAGGGACTTACTGTGGACTATTCCTCTTCAACTCAAACAAATAACTCCCAGGAAACATACTGGGGGAAGCAGAGTCCATCACCCGTGATGCCTGCAGTAGCGGAATCCTGACGCACAGCGAGATCCGGCTGGGTCATTGTCGGGAAGCCCCGCAGTCAGCCTCTTGCCAGAAAACCCTGGGGGCCCCTGCAAAGGCGTTTGGCACTCAGCGCTAACATTTCTTTGAAACCAACGACAATATTTTTTTGTAATCCTTTAAGCCAGTGACTGTGGGGCTGTAAACCAGACAATGAAGCGTGATGGGGGAGAATTCATCTTAACGGTTCACCCACTGATCCCGGGAGGTAGAGACAGCTCAGGCCCCAAGTCAGTCCCTGCGTTTCAAAAAGCTTTCAGTGCTCACTCAGCATGAGCTGATAAAGAATAAAGTCTGCTCGCCATTAAAGCTCAATAAAAATATCTAGCGGACTACACTGTGATTTCCTAGGCAGAGACTGATAATCAGCTCTGTTCTCCACACTTGTTCACTTATCGTTTCTACCCTGCCTGCCTCCGAGAAGGGACTGGCCTGTATATTCACACACCATGGTGAGAATGAAATGCACAAAAAAATCCTCTTTCCATCGTTCTCTGGATGTTGTAAATGCAGATTACAGGACCATGGAGAGTCAGCATTAAGTCAAAAATTATTGACAATAATTCTTTTAATTATCTTTTAATTAGTCTTTTCTCTTTTAAGGAAAGTTACTCCTCTTGATTTTTTAAAATAAATTTTATTTATTTATTTATTTATTTTTGGCTGCATTGGGTCTTCATTGCTGTGCGTAGGCTTTCTCTAGTTGTGGCGAGCAGGGGCTACTCTTCATTGCGGTGTGTGGACTTCTCATTGCGGTGGCTTGTCTTTGTCGCGGAGCACAGGCTCTAGGCGCGCGGGCTTCAGTAGTTGTGGCACATGGGCTCAGTCGTTGTATTTCGTGGGCTGTAGAGCGCAGGCTCAGTAGCTGTGGTGCACAGGCTTAATTGCTCCGCAGCATGTGGGATCTTCCTGGACCAGGGCTTGAACTCGTGTCCCCTGCATTGGCAGGTGGGTTCTTAACCACTGCACCACCAGGGAAGCCCCACTCCTCTTAATTACTTAACAGAACTTGGCATTTACTCAAATTCATTTTTTTTCCCAGTTGTAATTTGTAGGAGAGATAACCACGTGAAACTCATCTGAAGACCTCATTTTGTATTTTCCCTGCAATACACTGTAATTAATAGGTTTTTTTTTTCCTTTTTCTTCTTTTCCTGAATATCCAATATTCTCTCGCTGGCCAGATTGCAGTATGTAAACTGTATGTGCCCAGCACTGCCCTACAAACAGCTCCCGTCCTGGCTGTTGATTACAAAAGGCCGACAGCAGTGGGTTTTCAGGAAGTCTAGCCAAAGGTGTCAGACATCCCAGTTTGGACTCCAGGTCACCAGGAAAGGGCCATCTGGGGTGCCATTTACTAAGAAATACTCTCTAGACTGAAGGCTGGTTCCGCCAAATGTGGATGAGTAAGTACCTCCCCAACTTGGATGCAAAGTCCGGTTAAGCGTATGAATCCAGCTTGTGAGATAAAGCAGCCTTTCATCACCAACACTTTTTCTGCAGAGAGCAGAGATGTTTTTTAAGAGAATAAATGCTCAGCATACAGTATAGCTGCATTATGCTAGCTCCTTATGGGTGTTAAAGATAATGAGTTTAGCTTGAGTCCATGACATGCAGAATGGGTTTTAACCAACAAAGTGAGAAGGAAGACTGTGGGGTAAAGGATGGCCTTCAGACCCGAAGTTGATGCAAAGGTATTTCCCCTTTCAAAGCTCTCCCTCGTTATGGCTTTTTGATGCCAGATAAGGCTACAGGATCTACCAGAATACTATTGTGACCGAGCAGGACACTATGGGGTCTTTCTAGAACAGGAACAACCCCCATGTCCTCTGTCTGCCTTTTTTTTGTCTGTAGAAAAACTTTAGTCGAAGAATAAATTTAATCAGAGAAGTGAGAAAATGCAGAAAGAAAAGCAAACAGTCAAGCAAGACAAAATAATAACAGTTTAGCCATTAACCAAAGTCAAGGACCTTTAGTTCCTCCTCAAGGGCTATAGGTAATATTCTGACTCATGTCCTTTGAGCTCTTTTGCAGCAACTGAAACCCTCATCGTGTGGAAGAAGTTAACTGTCTGCTGCCCGCAAGCCCACAGACCCCAGACCAGTTGGAACCAGAAGGTTGATGATGCCGACTCCCGATGACCTCACCACCAGCCAATCAGAAGGGTGTCCACGAGCTGATCGCACACCCCACAAACCCCTTCCCTCACCTTGTCTTTATAAACCTTTCCCTGGAAGCCTTTTGGGACTTTGGGCCTTTTAAGCACTAGCTACCTGACTCCTTGCTTGGGGGCTGCAATAAACACTGCACTTTCCTTCACCCCAACCTGGTGTCAGCAGATCCCGCCCCACACAGAGGTCCTGGCCGTTGTCATTGCTGTCATCACCCTCAAGGGCAGCCCTCCTGAGGCTCCAAAGGCGTTCACTTCAATGACACTTAATCCAGTCGTCACAGATGACAGCCACTGCGTGCCTGGGCTGCCAGCATCCTGTTTCCCACGGGATGCACTCAAGCCCAGGCCTCCCCACAAGCAGCCCCCAAATCCCATCATCACTGTGGGGCTATCTTCTCGTACCACTCACAGCACCAGTCTTGCATCCGTCAGAGTCCAGGGGACAGAAACCTCAGGGTAATTTGATCAGGGAAGGTTTAATACAAAGACTTTTAAACTATTTAGAGGGGATTCAGTACTAAGAAGGGATAGAAAAAGGATTCTCAAAAAAATACCCTTGAAAGAGACAAACTGTGGGGCGTGGGCCCTTCCGAAGACTGCACTTCACGCTCATTGGAGCTCTGCTTGCAGCCGGCTGGGTGCCCTGGGCTCCAGAGGGCCTACAGTCACCAAGTCAAAGGCAGGCGGGGACCTCGGGCAGGAGCAGCAAGCAGGAAACCTCCCACCTGGGGCGGGCGAGGGTGCTGAGGTTTGTGGCAGGGAACCGCCTCCTGGGTCGGCGAGCGGTGAAGCCTGGCCAGATGCGCACGGTGCAAAAAAGACAGCCGCCTACCGAACCTGGAAGAAAATCCTCCTCCGGCGGTGCCCCCCATGCACCCTCCATCGACAAGGCGACAAAGCGAAGCATCATGCCAGGCGGCAGATGAGGTAGAGTCCAGTCCGGATCACAGAGCCGGGCCAGTGGGGTGCAGCGGGGCCAATATATTGGTAACGCCGGAGTGACCGTAAGTGCAGAAATGCACACCCTGTGCTGCCTTTTGTGGAGGAAAGGCTGGGAAGAACTCTCTGTGTATCTTTGCTTAACTCTGTGAAAGGACACATGGGAATGATCAACCTAGAAAGGAACACAAATGGTTACATGGAGCCCCCAGGACGGAGATAAGGATGGAGAGAGCAGTGAAGTGACAATTTCTGAAAATAGCTTTGCTTTTTTTCCTTTTGGCCGTGTGGCTTGAGGGATCTCAGTTCCCTGACCAAGGACTGAACCCGGGCCACGGCAGTGAAAGCGTGGAATCCTAACCACTAGACCACGAGGCAACTCCCCTGAAAATAGTTTCTTATGCGGCTTTGACTTTCGAACCGTGTGTCCAAAAAATAGAATTAAAAAAAAAAAAAAGCAAACCTTAACCGGTCTCACCATAGATCCACCATCACCAAGGACTAAGCTGGTCCACTTCAGAGGTGGAGGGGCTTCCTGAAAACGCAGTTACCACACCCCCGGGGGGCAGCACCCCGAAAGGACGGGTTCTGTGTTACGGGGTGCAGGCCACGCTTTGAGCCAGCATCCACTGTGTGGTGGTGTCACCCCCATGGTCAGCACACACAGGTGCAGAAACGACGGGCGGGGTGGCTCCTCTCACCATTACACCCAAGGGCCTGCGCACAGAGTTTTTACATCCCATCCCAGCAACTCTGAGCTCTGCGTGTTTGGAGGTCTTAGATCCTGGGGGTGGGGTGGGGGGGAGGAACGCTTCCACCAGAGGAAATGGAGCGATGGTCCTGCTCAGAGGGAGGTGGGACGGCCACCTGGCCCCTGGGCTCCCTGTTGCCTCCGAACCACCAGGAAGCAGTAGGGTTTACTCTCCTGGCTGGAAGGGTGGGTCCCAATGACCAAGGGGAGCGTGGGCTGCGGCCACACAGTGGGGGCAAGAAGGGTTACGTCTGCAACCCACGGGGTCCCCTGCGGCACCTCTTAGTACGTCCACGTGCAATAGCAACAGTTAATGCAAAACTACAGCAACCAAAACAGGGAGGACGCTTGAAGACTCAGACCACTCAGGATGATGGTTTGACTCATTCCCCCAGACAAGGAAACCTGGCTGGGTCATGGAGTACGGTTGACGCGCAATAGCAACAGTTAACACAAAACTACAGCAACCAAAACAGGGAGGACGCTTGAAGACTCAGACCACTCAGGATGATGGTTTGACTCATTCCCCCAGACAAGGAAGCCTGGCTGGGTCATGGAGTACGGTTGACCCCTTAATATCACGGGTTTGAACTGCGAGGGTCCACTCATATGCAGATATTTTTCAGTAGTAAATACTACACACAGGGTGGGGGCAGGGAGGGTAAATTAGGAGGTCAGGATTAACACATACACACCACTGTATACACAACAGATAATCAAAGGACCTGCTGTCACAGGGCACTCTACTCAGTACTCCGTAATGGCCTATATGGGAAAAGAATCTGAAAAAGAATGGATATATGTATATGTATAACTGAATCACTGTGCTGTACACCGGAAACTAACACAACTTTGTAGGTCTACTATACTCCAATATAAAACAAAATTTAAATGAAAAATTAAAAAAATAAAAACAAACAGACAAAATACTACAGTACAACACAGTCCAAGGTTGGTTGAAACCGCAGATGTGGAGGGCCAACTATAAATTATAGGTGGATTAACCCCGACATGGTTTAACGGTCAACTGTAGATTAGTTTACATTTAATGCAACATTACATGTTTGCTATTGTTTTATTCGCACTTCTGCTTTGGTTGTCTGTAGTTCTGTATTTATGCAAGCTTTATCAGGGTTAGAAAACGTTGCTAACAGTCACTTCATAAAAAAGAATTTGTAAGTTTTCCTTCCATTGCTGTGATCTGAAACAGTTTAAGTAGCATTGAGATTATCTGAAATTTAAAAGTTTGCAAGAATTCCTCTATGAAAGCAATATGGACCTGGCAGGTTGATTACTTTTTTCTATTTCTCTTATGGATATTTGTCTGTTTAAAATCTCTGTCTCTCCAGGGGTCAGTTTTGGCTAATTATCAATTTTGTCTAGGTTTTTCAGATTTATTTGCATAAAGTTGTTCAAAGTAGCATTGCTTTAAATTTTTTCCTTCATTGTAATAGTTTCTTCCCTCTTATCATTTCTTATTCTGTGTGTTTGTGCTTTCTTTGCATCTTGATTTGGTTACCTATAGGTTAGTCAACTTTGTTTATTTGATTCTCTGAAAGCACCTCGTTCAAATAGGGCCCTTATTTTAGCTGCTCCTTTCTTTCCCTTCGTCACCAGGCCTCCGGGAAATCTCCCCTTTCCAGGGTGCTTCCCTCTTCTCCGGAAGCAGGGCTTCTGCACCTCTGGTCTCAGAACTTTCTCAGTCTCTCCCGCTTGATTCCGAAGTGGCCAGTGCTCTCACCCACCGGCACTCACGTTTCCTCTGAGGGCCAGTCTGTCCTTATGGGTGTGAACCCTAGTTGATAACATGTTTCCTCTATTCCGTGCAGTCCTCACCTGGATCTACATTCTGGTGTGGGATTCCCTGGCAACTCGGCTAGTCCAAGATGTTTGTTTTCCCACTGACCTCTCATTGAGATTTGTGATCTTTGGTCTTTCCTGGTTACACTGTAGGTCCGGGCTATGGGTGGTTTTATTTGTTCTTTTTCTGAACAGTTCTCAGGATGTGGGAAGAGATTCCGATTTAGGTGGCCTCCATTACCCCCTGGTGTTTTTATTTTAAAATGTTTTCTTCCCTATTAACCCCACGGAAGATGACACCTGAGGAGCTTTAGTCCCCACCTTTCAGATTTAAATGGGACTTTTTCCATATAGGACACCGGTCACGTCATGGAGGTGCAGGTGGACCAGAAATAATAGAAAGGGGAGAAGGCAGTTCCCTGAAAGGGCCTTAGAAGTCTCTAAGTACACGTCAGAAATGGGGTAAGCATCCTTCACGACACACCTGCGTCGGCAGCCGGTACATCTTTACCGCAGACCCACTCAGTGCTGAAAGGTGAGGTGGGTTCCCGTGGGCGGGGAGCGCTGAATGAATACACCCAAGGAGAGGCTTCTCAGGTGACACCGTGGCTTCCCTGGGCCACCAAAGTGGTGTCGCTGTTCATCCCAGGAGCTCTGGCCTGAAGTCAGACTCAGGGGTGCCCCCCTCCCCCAGGCCCCAGTCCCTACCAGAGTCACCAAATCTGCTCAGAAACGCTACGATTTCCATCCATCTGGTCCTTATTCACCAAAACAACACTATCTGATGGCAAGTACATCAGGGGCCACCCATACAATGGGCCAGTGTACAAACGTCATCAACTGTTGCATCTTTTATAACATCAGGATATATTAAGGAAAAAAGGAAATACAATTTACACATACAAACTTCAACTAAACCATATGCTATAGAATGCAACAGAGTTCCACCGCTACAGACGTTTGGGAAACGTGGCACAGACTATCTTTCGGAAACTTACAACAAATGTCATCTTTCTAAGAGGCTCTTGAAACAGAGCAGGACCCTATGGTCCTCGCCCCCCATGTCCTCAGCCTGACTCTTGTCTGTAGAAAAACTTTAGCCAAAGAGTAAGTTTAATCAGAGAAGTGAGAAAATGCAGAAACAGAGGAAAATGGTCAAAGGAGACCAGATAACAATAGTTTAGTCATTAAACAAAGTCAAGGACCTTTAGTTCCTCCTCAAGGGCTATAGATAATATCCTGAGCCATATCCTGCGAGCTGTCTTATAGATACTGAAACCTCCACCAGGTGGAAGAAGTGAACTACATGATGACCAGACCACAGTCGTGACATAAGCTGCCACAATTCCTAAACTGGCCTCAAAGAAATGGGAACAAACCGACCCTGGAACTGAAGGCTAACTGTACTTAAAGCCATCAAGATGACGCTGATCAGACCACTGCAGGACCAATCTCAAGAAGACTGTCAGAGCTGACTGTGCTGTTTCTGCCTGGAGCCTCCTCCTTCCGTCTATAAAAGCTCTTCTCCACTGATTGTCAGGGGGGAGGGAGTTGACCTTCGGACAGGCGTCTGTCCCCCACCGCCCCCTCCCATGCCGGCCTCCGAAATAAAGCAAACTTTCCTTTCCACTAACCTTGCCTCTTTATTGTCTTTTGAGCTGCGGGCAGCCGGATCCCACTTTTGGTAACACTCTGAGACGTCCTGCAGGACAGAGACAGTTTAACTCTGATCTGACCTGGCGTCTCCTAGATGGCTTCCACTGTGAAACTCTTTCTTCACGAGGGGCACCGAATAACACTTACAGACTGTTTGGGACACACATCAAAGATCTGAAATAATAAATAAAGTTACCATAAAAAAAAAAAAAATCTGAACTAGGTAACCGAGAAACATGCCCAAAGACAGAGTGGGAAGAGGGGAGACTAAATGCTCAACTATAACTGTTTTTGGGTGGTGGGATCGTGGGTGATTTTTTCCCCCTGCTTGTTATGAATCTATTCTTTCCAAATGCTCTGAATGTTAAAAACATATTTGATGAAGTTAAAACACAGTGATTAAAAGCCTCCAGCCATCGCCCAAATTCTTCCTTGAATTAACAAGGAAGCGGCAGGACGCAGTCTTCCCCTGCCTCTGGCCCATGCCGCTTCCCTAGGTCTCTGATCTCACCGTGAACCACCAAAGTGCGTTGTGCATTTCGGCACTAAGTCTCCTTCTTCGGGCGTTGGTACTCATCTATTCACTCAACAAACACTGGTTGAAGCCCTTTGTGCCACGTGTTAGGATTACAGCTGTGCAAGTACCTGACCTTGTGACGCTTCGGCAACGGAACGATCACGTCACTGAATAGACAACTACGCAAACGCATTGCAGAGCGGGTATTGGCTGAGCTGAAATTTGATGCAGGAAATAGAAGCTAACTCAACAAAGATGCAAAGAAGAGCGTCCTACCTTCGGGGAACGGCCAGGGTCATACTTGCACAGGCCCGGAGGCAGGGGGAACACGGCTTCCCTGGGCGTCTGAAGGGCTAGCGTGGCTGGAATGAAAGGGGACAGCGAGGGTCAAGGGCCAGACCATGCAGGCCTCACGCAGCCCATGTCAAGGGTCTTCTGTTATTTTCTTTTTAATCCTGAGGACGACAGGAAGCCACTGACGTGGCTTCAAGCAGGCAGCATCTTAAAAAGACCCCTCTGGTGCCAGGGGAGAATGGGGTCGAGGGACCCACCGTGGAGATCGGGAGCCCAGGTACCGAGCGGGTGACAGACAGACAACGGCCTGAAGGCAGGTGAGAGATGTGAAGAGGCACAGGTAGATTCAAGAACACACAGGACGTAAAAAATCAAGAGGGCTAGGGACTTCCCCGGTGGTCCAGTGGCTGGGACTCCACGCTCCCAACGCAGGGGGCCCGGGTTCGATCCCTGGTCGGGGAACTAGATCCCGCGTGCATGCCGCAACTAAAGATCCCACATGCTGCAACTAAGACCTGGTGCAGCCGAGTAAATAAATACTAAAATAAAATAAAATAAATCAAAAGGGCTTGGTGACAGCACAGATTTGGGGAGTCAGGGAAAGGACAGGTGTCCAGAACAATTCCTAAATTCTAACTTACACCCCTCACAGGGATGCTATTCATCAATGCGGGGGGCCCAGGGAGGCCCCAGCTCCACTTGTGTGTCTGTGTGTGACCATGGATTTGGTCCTCCTGGAGAGAGTTGCTACTGAAAGATCCAAGGGATGTGGGTGTTGGGAGCAGAGGTCTGGGCTGGAGATTCGAATTTGGGAATCTCTATAGGAAAACATAAAGCCAGCCGAAGCTGTGGGCTTGTGTGACGTTGCCGAGAAGTAGGAAGGAAGGAAGAGGGCTTTCTGCGTCCCTGACACCAACACGTCATGGCTCCGGGGAGGGGTGTTAGCCTGCAAAGGAGACACAGGAGGAGCTCCCCACCTCCTCCCTCGGAGAGGAAGGAGAGAGTGTGCGACCAAAGACGCCACACGTTTCACGGAGGGACGTGTGAACAGCGCTGAAAGCTTTGAGGTCGAATAAAACGTGGGCTAAAGGACACGGTCAGTGCAGGAAACAATCTCGGAGAAGTTTCACTGTGTCACCTGCATCCCCAGCTAGATTCTCGGTGGCAGGAGCAGCAGAGGGCCGAGCAAACTGTCCATCAATGTGGGGTGCTGACGATCTACACACCCTCAGACCAGCCAGTGGTTCTGCTGTGACCCCCGCCCCCTTCCAACCACCGATTCGTTTTCGGATGCATCTTGACAGAAGCAGCCCTGTGCTGGGCACCGGACACAGAGAAGGGGACCACGTGCACCCTTTGCCCCAGGAGCTCGCAGTCTGCTGGGGAGACAAACCCGAAACCCAGAGCACGGTCGCACCGCAGCACGGGCTGAGCGGCTCGGGTGCCCCGAGCGGCAGGTGTCAGCAGCCCGGTGCGTGGTGGCATCACACGCTGAAGCAGACCTAAGTATTCCCAGCAATTCTGGGAACCGGCTCCCCTCCCTCGGAGGCCCCCGAGGGCCTGGGAGAGGGACGGCCTCCCCGCTGCAGAGACCTGAGACCGTCTTCCCATAGGGACCCACTTCTCTGTGAAGGGTGGGCCACAGCTGATGGTGGCCGCTGACGCCAACCTCTTCGTGTTTCCACAAATAACGTCTACCAGTCTCACTTGGTTTTATGCTACGTACTGAAACTTTTAAGGGGTATTCTCTGGAGCTGAGTTTGGCTCAAGGAAAGGAGAAACAGTACAAGCCCATCACGTTCCCACAGAACGCCTGCTCGCAGCAGGAGCAGAATTCCTTCCCTGGCTTCCACATCACGTGATGGGGATTGGGCCCCTGGGTGTTCCTCTGCCCCCACCAGTCCCTCCCAGCCCACCTGCACACTTCATACGGTCCACCTCCTGTCTCTCTCTAACTCAACGAAAGCACACAATTTTGTCCAAAGTTGCTAGAAATTATAAATACCTCTGAAATCTTCTACCAGTGCCTACATTGCGACGTGTACCTTTATCTTAAGCCGTCCATCAGCATCCTCAAATTAACGTCTTCCCGGAAAGCCGGAGCCCACAGCGGTCACGACAAGGGATGGGCCGCCCTGTCACCTGGAGGTCTCTTGTGTGTGGCCGACAGGGAAACTGCTGGACTTCCCAGAAAAAGTAAGAACTCGAGGGTTTTGAAGCATTTATTTGATTTCTCCACATGATCACAGCTATGGTTTTACATCAGTAGAGTCTGTTACTACTTACACACAGAACGCATAGGAAAACAAAAGCACTTCTTTCCTCCCCAAAGTTACATCGTGGGTGCCGGGCTTCCTGCGAGCGAGGTGGCCCTTGAGGTCTGAAGAGCCCGCATTCGAGACCTGGTTCTAAGTGTGTGAAACGACTCGAGGTGAATGACAGTGCCCCAGAGGAGATGGTCCCACACACGACCCTGGCATGACTGCAGGCGGGTCACACGGTGACGCCCCCCCCACCCCCCCTCGCTGTGCCCATTCACCACCCTCACCTCACGCCGATTCATTCTGCAACCCGCTTCCTGGATTATTGTTGTTGTATTGAAAATACTTACAAAAGGACTCGTTTTTCAGGCAGGAAGGGTGATGATATTTTACAACGGACCGTTAGATGCATGCTTACCTGTAGCGACATAGCTTCGTACGGTGCTGAGTCAACACCTAGGGTCATGTTTAACATCTGCTGTCTTTCCAGCTCATCTTAAAGAAAACCAAGAGGTTTCTGCTGCATGCAGGGCGAGATGGAAAAATCACTCTACCCGGGATGACTGAGGGTGTTTTTAAGCAACATGTGCACATCGTATTAGGATGAACTTTATTTTTACATTGTTGTGCAATCCATTCATAAACTTAAAAAAAAAAAAACAAACAACATGATTTAATTGTTGTCCCAGAAAAGATTTCTGTGATGGTACCAACTGCTTTCTCTAAGGGTCACCTGCTGAAATAATCTGTGACTTGAACAAAATGCCCCGCGTGTATCTTGACAGTGAGAAAGGATGACACACATCCCGGTGGTGCCCAGCCTCCCACCTCCTGTGCCAGGGGGTGAACCACAGGTGCCCACAGCTGCGACCCTGGGATGGGCTGGGATCCCGAGAGAGCAGTCTCAAGAAAGCTACCTGGGCCACAAGCTTTTCAGGAGCAGCTGCTTCCCAAACGAGTCTGGGGCAGCCTGGTTCCGGCCTCCTCCAGGGAACGGTGTACCTTTTGGGAACACTTATTCCATGACAAGTTTGGAAACGAAACACAAAGACTGATGAAACCTCACTGACCAGAACCCAATCCAGCAGGAAGTTGGAAACACGGGGAGAGACTTCCCCCACCTTCAGGGACCCAGCCCGGTGACAGCCTGGAGGTGAGGGTCCCGAATGGCCTGCAGAGAGAGGGCACCCTCCCCGCCGGCTCTACCCAGCTTGGCTCTGTTTCCATCAGTGACTGCCCTTCGGAAAGGGCGACCTGGGGTCAATCAGCCTGCCTGCATCTTTTCTGGAACAACCTGGAGTTTACAGTTAGATCCTACGATTGGTACAGAGGGTGAAGAAAAGCCGACATACTTAATATGTTATCACTTTACTTCAACTATTTGTCAACAGGAACACTGAGAGAGTTTGCAAATACACAGAACACAAAGTGTGGCCTCGTGCCCGACGCCAGAGGACATGCAGTACAATTCGAATGTTCCTTGTCATCACAACGCCCTTTACACCACAAGACAGAGAACGCCTCGGGAGCGGGACTCTGGAGGGAAACCAAGGAGTTTCGGGGTCCGCGGAACTGGGGAGCCTCCCACCAGCCCGGCCTGGACCACATCAGACACGCCCGTGCTTTTCATTTCTCTCTTTCTGAGCAGATGAGAGAGAAGGATGACACGGATGGGAAGGTAAAGGCGGGCAGGTTAAAGTCACACTTCTTTCAAAAAAGGAAAAAAAAAAAAAAAAAAAGCTAAACTCTAGATTGCTGTACTTGCTCTCTATGGAGATTAACAAAGTGCTCGGTTTGCAGATTTGCTGGTTTGGTGACCTGGATGATGCGACAAAGGGGGCGGTGGGCGGGCAGAGCCCCGCGCCCGCCGAGTCCCGCGCCAGCTTCGCCCTTTCTGGAAGAGCTCCCTGCCCGGCAGGTGCCGGGGGCGATCCTCGGGTCCACGGCTTAGGAGTACAGCACTGGCGGCTGCAGTGGCTCGAAGGGCTGAAACTACAAAGTACGTCCCGTGGGTGACTCAGGCACAGAACCGGGCGCGTGCGGCGCCAGCCCCGGGGGAGCGGATGGTGTCACCACAACATGGAAGCGACAAGAGCACAGCGGAGAGTCGTGATGCCCCGGCAGCCGCCTGACCGTGAGGAGGCGGCGGGGCCGCACTGGCGGGGCCGGGCACTCGTCGGCCGGGGTCAGATGGGCCACGGTGATGACACGGGGGTCGCGCTAGCACACGGCCACATGGAATCACGATGATCACGGCCACCACTCAGAAAACAAAACGGGAAACACACACACCGCCCTGGGTCACTAAACGCTAAGAGCAGCCTTCGGGTTCCGGGGCGTCCGCCTGCTGCGGTTGGAGACAGGATGAGGGAGCTATGGTGCTGGGGACACAGGATGAGTTGGTCGTTTTCATGTTGGAGATGAATACCTCTGCCGTGTATGGGGCCCCCCGCAGAGGGCTCTGAATGAGTGTGCATTAAATCAAATGCATACAAAAGAAACATGGATCATGGAAATTCACAGTTATTGCAGCCATTAAAGTGTCTAAGAATCTGTAACCAATGGTCCAAGGCAACCAGTTCTTAACTAGCTGTCTCGAGTTGCTACTGTAGAGTTTACTGCATTTTATCTATTTGCTTACCTGAAATAACAGAGCAGTTATAATACTGATTACTTATGATAGTCTTCTGTTAATAAAATAAGGATTTATACAAAGCAATTCGGACTTTTAAAACAGTTAGATGCTATGTTACTTGGCACAGTTAGTAATGATCGTGTAAAGATTTCCGCCAGTCCTAGGGGGGCTTCTCTTCTTTTTTATGAAAATACGGAAGAATATGAATTTTGTCCCTAGCATTTAAGTTTTTGGTCTACCCTCTCACACGTTTGTCTAAGGTACTGTCTTTCCTATCAGGTAAGTGGAGCTCCTTGTAAAGTCTATATTGCTAATTTCGTGGACTGAAACGTTTGCCTTTCACACACAAATACTACCTATACAGTATATATATATATATATTTATATATTTATATATTTATATTATATAAAGTTTACTTACGTATTTTCATCAACCATATCAGGTCTACTTAATTTTTGCCCATTGTCAATAAAAGAGCAATAATGCAGCAAGTTTTGGGTTTTTTGTTTGGTTCTGTCTCTGGTTTTTTGTGTCGTCTCTTCTTTTCCTAGGCTGGGTTCTCATCTGCGTGTACAGTGAGGGAGCAGAGAGCTGAGGGCTACAGGTGGGGGATCAGGGCGGGGAGCTCGACATCTACTTGGCCGGCGGCACCGTTTCAGGGCTGATGGTGGCCGAGGCCCACCTCCCGGGCTGAGGTGGATGGAGCCTGGGGCGCCACTGCTAAATGAAACTGGGGGGGGGCGGTTTGTTCCCTGTGACAGAAGCCCCGGGGCTTGGGGGCTCCATCCGGGCCGGGAGCAAACGGGGAGGTGGAAGCAGGAAGTGCCCTGGGTCTGGTCTGGGGCTGCCGCCCCGGGTGCGCCTGTGTGGTGTGCACTTGCTCGGGGCCCGGGACCCCCCCAGGCTGTCTACACAATCGTGCTGATGCCGCTGGGTTTGGCCTTGCTGCTGGGGAGGGGCGGCGGGGCAGGGGGCTGCCCGTGGTGGTGCACGGCGTGGCCCACGTGGCCCGGGTGGCCGGCGTGGGCCGAGGGCAGCGGCGGGTGGCTGTGGGCATGGGCCCCGTAGGCGGGCTGCCCCCCATGGGGGCCGTGGTGGTACTGGTGTGTGTGCTGGATGTGCTGGGGCGGGTGGTAGTGGTGGTGGTGATGGTAGGGGGGCGGGTTCTGTTGGAGGGGGCAGTACTGGCCGTGGTGCCCGTGCACTGGGGCCTGCAAGGGGCCCTCCGCGGGCCCCTGGGGGTGGCCGGGCGAGGGATGAGGCGCGTGGGGGGGCGGCTGGGGAGGGGCTGGGGGCAAGTGGGCCTGGGGAGGGGGCTTCCCTCTCTTACTCCCAAATAAGGAGCCCAGGAGGGAGGAGGAGTTGGGCATGGCCTGGTGTGGGCGAGATGGACAGTCTCGTGTTGATGTAGCTCTCCGGCGCATGTGAGGACTGCTAATGATGGACCCCTAAAAAGGAAATTCATAGAAACCAAAATTAAAAGAGCTTAGAGCACTTACATCAGAATGATTCTTAAGAAATGTCAAAAAAAAGTTCACCCACTGACTGCTAAGCCTTAGTTCAACTCGGTAGCCGCAGAGGCCGGGCCGTGTAAGGCTGGACTCAGGCGCCACCTCCGGACACTACCGTGCAGGTCGGCTGGAGGGGCCGGGAGGGGGTCTTTGGGGAGAAAGGTCGGTTGGGGGCGGGGGATGCAGCCGCGGCGGGTCAAGGTTGACCTCTGCTCTTGGCCTGATGAGCACCTCGTTGCCGGAGGCGGCCGGAGCTTCCAGATCAGAACCGTGTGTCTGCGGGTGTGTGTAAGCGGCGTGTGCTGGGTAGGGCGGGGCGGGCGGGCGGGCCGCGTGCAGGGGAAGGGCCGGTCCTGCCCTAAGCTCTCCTGGGTCCTCTCAACGTCCGAGGGCGTGTGCTCTGCCTGTGCCGGTCCCCAGGTTTCTGGGGAGGTGGCGAGGGGGACAAGAGGGGCTGGGGAAGCCCCGTCCTGGGGGTGGGCACCGCCTAGGCATTTCACTGCGGCTACTACTGCAAACCAAACACGGGAAAAGAAGGAAACAGAAAGGTCTGCAAGCTGAGGTTAGATGTGAACAGGAATATCGAGATGGCTGGAGGATGAATGAAATCTCATGAAATCCACACTGAATTCCTCTTGCTCTCATGGCTCTCCTCCCCCGAGCTAGCTGAGCAATTCCGTGGTGCCCTGACTGCAGACACACAGCAATCGAACCTCCAGGAGGGAAGCGATGGGGATGGCGGAGCATGGAAGTCCCGAGGTGGCAGAACCCGCCAGCGCGGGGCGGGGGAGGGCGCCTGGCGGCCGCCGCCTCCGGCCGGGGATGAGCAGGAAGCCGGGAGGTGGACCATGCTGGGACCGCGGGGATGGCTTAGGTGGAGACTAAACCACAACACCCAGACCCACCCCCTCCGCTGCAGCCCAGACAAGCGGTGAGGGGCACGGGAACGCCAGGCGGGCGGCATGCACGGACGAGGCGGGCGGGGGGTCTGAGCCTCTGTGCAGAAGGGGAGGAGGAGCAAAACAGAAAGACACCAGGAGGCGACACACGACAGCCAGCTGGACGGGGGCTTCCGACTTACTTCCACATTGCTCTCTAGCGATCCCGCACTGCTGCGACGCCCTCGCTTCCCTGCCCAGAACATGCAATACCACAGGTTAGACGCGACACGGGGCCGGGCGCTGCCGCCGGATGGCCCGGGGGAGCCGGTGGCAGGGCAGTAATGAGTTAACAAGACAACGGGGTTCTTAAAAAGCAAAAAAAAAAAAAAAAAAAAAAAATCTTTTTCAACCAGCCCAACTTTAACCCCCTCTCCTGGACCGGGAGCCTGGGGGGAGGAGCCTCCGGGGGGCTGGGGTGGGCGCACAGGCCCGGCTGCCCCCGAGCTCCAGGGGGCCTCAGCTGCCTGCCAGCGGGGATGGGCAAGGGCAGCTCCTCCCACAGCTAGGACGAGCCAAGCGTGGTCCTGCCCGGCCTGACCTGCGGTGGATTTCACATACGTATGTATGGCGCACGCACACGCACACACGTCTGCCTCCCCGGCTGCTGGGGGGCCTGACGGTGAGGAGACTAAACTCCACGTCCTCTTTCTCCCGGTGGAGCAGGGGGGCCGCACCCTGGGCCCGTGTTTGGTTTGTGCAGTGTCTGGCCAGGGACAGGGACGCTGGGACTTCCTCCCAGCGCAGGGCCTGGAGTCCTCTGTGGGCACGGCCCGCTGGGACGCCACACACGTTCCCCAGGCGTGAGCCCTCGCTGCCAACGCCTCTGCGTCCCCCGCACGTGGCACGTAGCAGGCACGCAACCTGTGTTGGCTGTGCCAGAGGAGACTGAGTCTGCCTCTTGGTTCTGGATGTCCAGCGACCGCCCTGGCCCCCGCCGGTCCCGGTCCCCCGGGCGACTTCTCCAGGCATGTCTGCAGGACACCGAGACTGAGGCAGAGAAGGGGCTCCAAGACGGCTTCCAGCTTCCACCTGTGCCGGCCTGGCAAGCCCCATGGGGCGGGACAGGTGTCTCTCTGTCCCCACCAGCAGGAGACGGAAGCTCTGGCCGACGGACTGACCGGCTCAATCCCCCCAGTGAGCACGTTCACGCCGCGTCCGCCCGTCCCCCTGAGGCGGGAAATCTTGGCCACGCTGCCTTCTGAGCTGGACCCGGGCCGGACCCAGGAGCCTGGAGGATGGAAGGCGTTGCCTCGTGCTACCCTGTGGCCCACACCCCGACCCGCGCTGGGTGGAGAGGGCATGTCTGGACCCTTCGGGCCTCATGGTGGCAGCTGCGCGGGCCTGGGCTCACAACGGCAGGCTCAGGCGAGCTCCGGTGCCCTTGCCTTGCCTGCTGACCCCCAAACCTGAGTTCCAGCTGGGAGCCTGGGGTCCACCGAAGGCCGTGCTGGACCCTGGCCTCAGAGCCCGCTCGGAACTGCGCCGCACAGCGGATGAGGTTGCTGAAGATCATGGACCACCAGGCGGGGACTGGCCCTCGTTCCCAGCTGAAAATGACCTTTCCCTTCCTCACCTTTCCGCCGGTGTGAGAAGAGTGGTGACCTTTCCTTCCTGCCTTCTGTCCCAACAGGTGGCCCAGGGACATGGAACAGAATTAGAGCCCAGCCTCCAGAGGGGGCCCTGCAGCTGGAGGGGTGACCCTACCTGGCACGCCGCCCACTCTTTGCCTCAGTTTCCACATCTGTCCACTAGGCACGGCCCCCGCTCCCTGCGCTGGCTATGCTCAGACCTCTGCTGTCCTTGGAGCGTCTCAATCTGCTCTCTAGCCCCTCTAAGGCTGGGGACACTCCTCTAAGGACTAGGGACAGAGAGGGAGGACAGAGGCCCCGCCGGGCCAGCAGCACCCTCCAGCTGGCCTGCTTCTCCCAACAGGACTGGGCCAGGCCCGGGGCTGGGGGCTGCGGCTTCATACGCTGCCCCCGCTGGAGCTGAACAGCCCCTCTCCTGCCCACCGTGGGCCAAGACTCAGGGGAGCTCTAACTTGGATGTCTTGGAGCGATTCTGAGTTTCTCAGACTTCACCTTTTCAACTTCTCAAGTCAGCAGGAGATACGGGATGTCCCCGCAGGAGTCCTGCACTCCAGTCCCGGGCACACCCGCGGACACCTGCCCACGGCAGACGGACGTGTGTGCGTCTGCACACGTGCACACCACCTACTGACGAAGGAGGAGCCGGGACAGCTGCTCCCACTCACGTATCCCCACCACTCCTTCCTTGCCTGCCCTGTTTTGGGGTCCCCCCCCCAACCATCTCCGGATCCTGCACAAGCCTCAGGTGAGCCCTGCCCCAGCCGGCACCTCTCGAGGGCCAGAGCAGGCCCTGCCAGCCCGGCCACGGACAGCTTGGGAGCCGCATCCAGACGGGGCGCCCGGCGAGGCTCTTCCCAGCCTTCCTGGCTTCTCGGCGTTGGGACAGCAGGCAGACAGGGCTCTGCCCGAGGTCTCGCGCCGTGGCCCTAGCAACGCTGAGGGTGACAACAGCCAGCACACGGGCCAGGCCCCACCCCCAGTGCTCTGTGGGTACTGACTCTCACAGATCCTGGAGGGCAGCGCTAGGCCCACCTGCATCTGGGGAACCCAAGCCCAGAGGTGCAACTCGACCAGGGCCCGGAGCCAAAGACCCCAGAATCGGCGTGCTGTGCGGCCCTCTGATGGGCTCTGCTTGGGAAGCCACCCCGAGCGTGGCCCCCACCCCAGGAGAGGCAGCCGCTGGCCCACTGGCCGCTACACGTGCGGAGTGCCCATCATGGGACAGCAGGGGCTGCTCTGGAAACTGGCCGCCAGGAGCCACCAGCTCTTCCCCAACAGGTGCAGGACATGGCAGGTTTCCAGCTGCGCCCCGGGAGATGTCCTCTCCGTGGGGACCGGTGCTGGGCAGCTCGGCTGGCGAGGGGCTGAGGGCCTCGGGGTCCGTGGACGGGGTCCACTGTGACTTGACTGATCTGTGGCAGGAGCTAAGGCCCAGTCACACCCGTGTCGGAGGTCCCTGTGGGTCCTTGATCTCAGGCTGGCAGGGCTCTGGTGCCACTGAAACGAGCAGGGGGCCCAGCTGAAGGAAGACCACGCGGAGACACGGGACGAGGCCTCGCAGCTCAGCGGGGAGCCGGGCTGGGGGTCAGGCCCGTCCCCCTGCCTCTTGGGAAGTCTGCCGCCCGGTTCCTCCTGGGCTGTCAAACCACGACTGCCTCCCAGGTCCCCGGGGTTCGCGCCGGGCCGAAGGCACATCCCCGGGTGCTGCCTCCTGGAGGGACGTGTGGTCGCAGGTCTGGGGCAGCTGCTCTGGGAACGATGACAAGCCGGCTGCTGGGCGTCACTATCCCGAGGGGAGAGGCCTCACCTCTTCCCGACAAGCCCATCTCGGCCGGGGCACGGCGGGTGCGGGAGAGCTTCGCCCCGACCTAGTCCAGCACATAGGGGCACGTCTCCGGCGTCTTCCGGCAGGCAGCTGGCGCCGGCCCGTCTTCCTCTGGAGGTCGCCGGGGGCCTGTCCCAGTCTGGGGCTTTGGCGGTCACCAGGACTCAAACACCCACCTTACCGCCCCTCTCACCTTCGGTGCAGGGGGCGCTTTCCCGGGGCTTCTCTTCGCGGTGGTTTAGGACCCGAGAGGACTCGCTCCCTGGAGTCCTTCTCGGCTCAGAATCCCCAGACAAAAATGGCAACGGTAACGATAAACAGAAATCAGCCAGACCTTGGAGCTCCGCCCTTCTCATGGCCATGCACCCGGGCACACGGCTCTGTCTGGCCCCCAAGCAGAGAGTGGAGAGCTGAGGCCCTGATCACCGGGAGCTGGAGGGGCCGTAGCCGGCTGCGCTGAGGCCACTGCTACCCGAGGGGGCTGGACAGGACCCAGAGAGGCCAGAACCTGCCCCACTGCACAAACTTAAACACGGGCCCTGGGCCCCCAAGCCTGCAGAGGCCCCGAGCAGTCTGGTTATGATTAGCTGGGTGTAACAAGCCACAGGGAAAACCAGCGGTTCTCAACCACAGCAATTCTGCCAGCCAGGGGTGGTACTTCTCCCCCAGAGGGCACCTGGCAATTTGGGGGGACATTACTGGCTGTCATGACTGGGGGGTGTTACTGGCGTCTGGTGGGCAGAGGCCAGGAGTGCTCTGGCACAAGACGTCAACAGAGCCGGGGTTGAGAAGCCCTGCTTGACTCTCACGCTGGCCATGCAATTCGGATTTTCACTATGGAAAAAAAAAAAAAATGACGAGACAGAAACAAAGAAAAAAATCCAACTCAAAAAAAAAAAAAGAAAAACATTTCTGGGAAATGAGTAAGCTGAAGGGAGGGATGGGGTCATCAGCAGGCTCTGTACGGGGGCCCAGCGCTGGTCAAGCGGTGATGCCTGAGGCCGGTGGGGTGGGCGAGGCCCTGGTGGGGAGGGGTCCGCTGGGCCCTGGAGAGGAGGAGGCTGGTCTCAGCCTGAGAGGGTCTTCGCCAGCAGAGCCGCGGTTACGTCAGGCTCCTGCGGCTGGGGCAGCTGGGGCCTCGGGGTGGGAGCCTGGGGTCCTGGCACAGCCACGTGCCCCCGTGTCCGGCTCCCTCCGCTGCGCCGCAGCCCCTGAGCTCCCTCATGGGAGAAGCTGCCTGGCTGGACACGCCTAGTGGGGGGCTGAAGAGCCGCTGGCGTGCATCGCCTCACCCCGTGGCTCCTCCGACCGACCGCGCTGGCAGGCAAAGCAGGCTGCAGCAGCGCTCACCTCCCGCCTCCCCGCCCCAGCCGAGGTCAGGCAGGGCCGCCGGCAGAAGCTCCCTGCTCGCTGATGCCCCACACACAGCCCCCGCCCCAGGAACCCTGGGCGGCTCGAGGGGTGCTGCTTGCTTGCACGCTAAGAGGCTGGCAGCGAATCAGACGCACACAGGAACAAAGAAACAACAACGACAATCACATTTCCGCCAGGGCTTTCCCCTGACGTCCCAGGGCCAGGCGTGGCCGCGTCTCTGGGCTGGACGGAGGCCCGGGTTTCCCAGGAAGGGAGACCTCTGTGCGGAAAGCAAGACCGGGGACAGTGGGAGACGGGGTCCCAGACACAGTGTCAAGGGCTTCACTCCATCTCATTCATCAGCATGAAGCACAGGGGACGGGGCAGCACAGAGTACAGGGGACACACCCGTCAGCGGGGCCGACTCACTCTGCGTGAGAGCAAATTTCAGAAAACAAATAAAAGAATAAAATAAATAAGCAAGGGAGACCAGGGGTAACCTCCCGGCTGTCCTGCCTTTGACCATTCGGCCCCGTCTCCTTTGGCCTTTGGGGGACGCCCTCTCCGCGTGGCCACATGCTGCTGTGGTTTGGGGACGGCCACCCAAGTGAGCTCCGTCCGAGCCCCTCCACCGTCCGAGCCTCCAACACAGCCCCTTCCGGCCGACGCAAGCCCCGCCGGCCACGGGCGGCCGAGTCCCGCGTGCGCTGGGTAGGGGGCGGTCCTGGGCCCAGCTCTTACCCGCTTCTGAGAGGTCGCGCAGGGAGCTGCTGAGGGCGCTGCGCTTGAGGCCCTCGCCGCTGGCGTAGCTGTCGTCCAGGCAGGCCCGGCTCAGGGTCCCGCCGCCCGGCTCCTTCTTGAGGCTGGAGCACTGGGACATGCTGGGCCGCACGACGCCCTTCTGCTTCTCGAGCTCCGCTGGAACAGAGGCCGAGGGACCCAGTGAGGGGAGCGTGGCCCCCAGCCAAGGGTGGCTTGGGGAGGGCAAGGGGCTGGGCCCCCCCGGAGAGCAACGCAGAGGACTCGGGGGGGCCTCTGCTCAGGGTGGCACCGGGCTGAGCCACCACCTCCCTGGAAGGGGGCAAGTGAGGGGCAAGGCCGTCTGGGAAAGAGCAGAAGCGACGGCACCTGCGACCAAAGGGGCCGAAATGAGACCCCAGAAAGGAGGCTGGAGAGACCAGAGTGCCCGAGGTCTGCAGGAAGGTCAGTCACTTTCCTAGGAGGCGGATTTGCGCAGGTCTGGAGAGGAGTTAACCCGGCCTGGCTGTGGATGGAGGCCAGGGGTTGGGGCACCCATGTGCCTCCAGGAAGCAGGCTTAGAGCCAGGAGAAGCAGGGGTATCATCGGCTTTAACGAAAACCAGGGGATGGCCCCAGCCGTGACCCCTCCGGGTGGTCGGGCGCAGAAGACACAAATACCAACCACGCTCAAGTGCAAAGGGCTCAGGTCCAGGGCTCTGGACATGGGGTGACCAGGGTCCCGAGAGGCCTGCCCTCAGGGCACACGATGTAGTTCCTCGGGCAGGACAGGCCTGGGCCTTGGAAGCCCGGCTCCCACCCAGAGACCCCTGCCCACCCCTCCTTCCTCTGTGCCGCCTCCCATGACCTGGGCGGGTGGGCTGCCTGGTCACGTGGCCGTGGGAAGGCCAGAAGAGGCCGAGGGCATCTCACCTCTGGGCTCACAGAGTCCCTGCACCCTGACCTCTCACCACAGTTATTCAAGCCTTGTTTGGGGGGTCTGGCTATCCTCAAACTACCAGGTGAGGAAGGAAGGCCCAAGCCCCAGAGAGCCCAGCTCCCGGGAGGGGAAAACAAGCCATTGGAGGGATGAGGAGGAAAGGTCACAGGCCACAGGGTCAGGATGGAGAGCCCGCGGGTGAGATGAACAAAAAACCATGCCAGAGGCCAGTTAGCAGGGGGAAGAAACAGAAAACAAAAATGCATGAAAATACATCTTGTAAACATGACAGAAAAAGTAAGGTTTCACGCATGATACCAAAACAAAGAACATTAGTGCAAACTAAACGTGTGTGGATTGCACCGCACGGCAGATTCCAGGCTGTGCTGACCAGGCGTCCCGCCCACCCGCTCGGGACCAGGTGCTGAGGCCCTGAAGGTCACAGCTCAAAAAGAGGTCAGTTCTTAGCTCAAGGCCCTGGCCCCCAGCCACCAGGACCTTGAGAGAACAGCTTCTGACTTCCCCAAGATGGGAGGCAACGCCTGCACCCAGCAGGCCCCCCGCCGGGCATCCGTGACTTACTCTCTATCCTGTGCTTTTCCATCTCCTGCACCTCCGCGATGGACTCCCGCAGGTCATCGGTGAATTTCTTCCGGTCTTGAGGATTGGGGGCGTTAAAGTTTATTAGCACTTTGATGTCTGCTCCGGGGACGGCGGATGTGAGCCGGATGCCGTTGGGGTAATCTGCAGAAGAGGAGGAGTGCGCGGGCCTCAGGGCGGGCTCTGCCACCTCCCTTCTGGCTGGCAAAGTACCAGCGGGTCTCCATTTAGCCGGGGCGTGGGAGCACGCCGAGGCCAGGCTCCCAGAGGACGCATCCCTCCAGGGAGGAAAGGCTTCACGGTGCAGCCCGGACAGACCACCAGGCAGTCTCCGGCTCCTGACCTGGGTCTGTGTTGCTCTGTGTTCAAGTCGAGGGCAGATCCGACTGATCTGAGGCAAAGCCAGGCCCCTCGTTCTTCCCCACCGGAAGGGCGTGGAGCCTGGACTCTTTAGGGTCAGGATCCTTGGTCACTCGGCCAGGCGCCGAGCCTGGGAGGAGGGGGAGGTCGTGTCCCCTCTCGGGGACAGTCTTAACCAGTCACTTCGGACTCTTCTGTCCTCTCCCGACTGGTCTCCAGGCCCCCAGCTCCCTTGGGGTACACTGTGGGCACCCCACACCCAACAGTCTTCTGCTCAGACCGGCCCGATGCCTCCTCCGTGCTCTCGGGGTCTCTGGGGCTTTGGTGTCCCGGCAGCCTCTCTCCTCAGTGGGAATCAAGCATCCACCACTGAGTGTGTGAAGGTTCTTGGCCCAAACACCAATCCCACCGTGGTTCAGACCTGGGTCAGGGCTGGGACCTCAAACGCCTAGAGGCCTGAGCGGGTTTCCTAAATGCAGGAAGCGGGCAGGGTAAGACTGCGGCTGCAGAGTCTCGGGGGGGTGTGCAGCCCGCTACTGCCTGCCATCCGCCCAAACCTAGCTTTACAAGACGAGCCACAGATACCTGAATCTTATGGGAAGATGTTAGTATGAGCTCAACGAATTTAAAATAAAGTTCAAACGTAACATAACTGAGCTGCGACCGACCAGGGGCTGCCAGTTTGAGACCCCGGGTGCGAGGCATGTCCTACAGAAGGTCAGGGTCGGCTCTCGCTAGCACCGCGTCCAGGGCCGAGGGCTGAGCCCTGGGAACCTGAAAGTGGTCTGGGCGTGGCCTCTGCCTGAGGACTCGGTCTGCTCGGGCCGCTGCTGGGTGGTCACTACCACCGCCACCCCTTCCAAGAGGGGCCTGCCGGTCAGTGCGCGTGGCACCAGCCTCCCTGGTGCTGCCTGGGAGAAGCCAAGGCAAGGCCGCCTCCTGCCACGGGGTGCGGGCCACGTGTGGACGGGCCCCGGGACTCACTCACACTGGTTCTCGAAGAGTAGGACCTGCATGCCGTACAGGGAGAAGGACTGTCGGAAGCTGTACGTCACCGAGTTCTTCTTCTTCTGGAAGATCTTGGTGACCTGGGGGCAGCCAGAGACAGAGGCTGAGCCACTGGGCCCGAGCGGCCGGGAGCAGCCCTGGGCGCTCAGGATTCTAAGTGGGCCCACAGTTCGAGTTCTCCTGGGTGAGGACCCTCCTGCGGTTCCAAGGTCAGGAGGCCCCCGGGGCGGGGGAGGGCCTATACAGGGAGGGACACTCACGCCCGCCATCCCCATGCACGGCCCAAAGGCACCGTGAAACCCTCTGAGAGATGAGCTCTACAGAGAAGGACACTGAGGCCAGAGGTCTGAAACGACCTGCTCAAGGTCAGGAACTCTTAAAGGACTAGAACCCACACATCTAGATTCCAGCCTCAGGAAGCCGAGGAGAGCAGCTGGTCCTCAGTCAGGTGGGGAAAGGGGATAGGGTCTTGGGCAAGAAGGGGGCCTGCAGGAGGCAAGAGCTCCAAAGGGCACGCCCCCTGCTCCCTGCGGGAACATCTTTATCTCCCTGGCTCACATCTGTGCTACCTGTTTTGGGGCAAGAGCTCAACTTCCCTTTGGGGAGCCCATCTCTGCCATGTTCAGCCCATTAGTCCTGGGGCTGAGACCCAGGCCAGCGAGACAGCACCGCACCCGCCTGGCCCCAGGGACGGGCTTGGGCAGCAGCGAGACCTCTGCTCAGAGTCTCGGGAAGAGGATCCCCCGGCGGCCGAGGGGACAGGATTAGGCCTGGACCCGCGGAGGCTGACTTTCCCTTCCTGGATGAGCCCGCCTGGGGTGGGAGCCCAGGCGGCTGACACCGGGAGCAGCCGGGGCCACTCTCCCAAGCCGCTCTGGGGTCTGCACACCCAGCCCCTCCCCGTGGGGACCACGTACCACCAGGAGGTCATTGAACAGGAAGATTTCTCGCTGGTGCAGCCCCAGCTTCTGGGGCTTGTTTGGGTCTGGAACCTCGAAGAGCCGGCAGTAGCAGACCAGGCGCCGGTGCGGCAGCGACAGCACCTGTGTGGAGGGGCGGCGTCAGCTCCACGCACCCGCGGGGACGAGGGACTCCCCCACCCTGCCCTCGCTCGGGCCTCCGGAGGCCCCCGCTCCAGGGAGACCGCCCTCCGACTCCTCTCAGCCCTGGGCTCGTGGAGCCCCCGCCCGGGAGCCACGCGTATCTTCTGAGCCCCCAAAGCACCCGCCACGTGCGCCCCGAGCCACACACACAGGAGGCTGCAGAGCCCGGGCCTCCCCGCCCCCAGGCCCTCCCTCCTGAAGGCTCTCAGCCCCGACAGCTGGGTCTGGGGGAGCCGTGCGGGGTCCCGAGCCAGCAGTCACCACCTCGAGGGGCTGGTCCCTGCCCTCCGCACACGCGGCCGTGGGCACACACGGCCCTGCGTGGGGCTGCTCTCCAGGCCCGAGCTCAGCAACCCGCAGGTGAGAGGGAGGGGACGCGGGCCCAGCCTGGTGCCCTCAGGGGGCAGCGTTGTCCGCAGCAGAGTGTGAGCGAGAAAGGTGGGCAGGACGCAGGTCTGGGGAGGTGGGCGAGGGCAGGTCACGGGAGTGCCGGGGGTCTCGGGCCCTCTGCAGGGGCAGCTGACCCGGCTGCTGCGGGGGTAAGAAGCAGACCACATGACGGCCAGAAGGCACACTACTGCCAGCCCCGGCAGCGAAAGGGACGTGGGAGGCACAGCATGGGCTGGGTGGGGACGGGGAGGCCTCAACGCCACACCAAGGTCATCTGTTCAGGCAAAGGGTCTCGGGGCCGAGGGACAAGCGGCATCTCTGAGCTCAACCGGGCCCAGATGAGACAGGAGGGGACCAGCTGCTCTGGGCCTGACAGCACAACCCTCCCGCATGCTCGCAGAGATCTGAGGCGGAGATAACTGTGAAAATCAAATTTCTTATGGCTCCGGAAATTAACTCATGCAGCCAGAACTGTGGGTCTGGGAGCCGCGAGCCGCGGGGGAGTGGGGATCACGGAAGGCGAAAGCCGAGGCGAACTCACACAGCCGAGTCCGTGGTGCAGGGATCCAATCTACGGGGGGAGCAGTGAACAGACAACAAGAGATGTTCAGGTTCCAAGTACACACCTGGGCCCTGACGGAGACCCCGGGGTGACGCCCCGCCCCCAGCGCCTCCCAGGGTGCCCCCAGCGGTCTCTGACGGGGAGCCCAGGCCGCCAGAGAGCCACTGCACAGCCCCGGCCATTGGTTCATCAAGAGCCTCAGACTCTCGTCAAAGGGGACCCAGAGAGAAGGGCTGTTACTCCCTTAAAAAGCCCCAAACCTGACATAATTCACCAACCCCACCTGGAAGGGAACAGGTTCCAAAGGCACTGCGGCTACTGGCCGAAGCCGAGCCAGCGGGGCAGCCTGGGGTCGCGGGGTGGGTGGGTCTTGGGAACCCCGGGCCTCCCGCGGCGGCTCCCCCCGCGGTGGGGACGGAGACCACCTACCGGCTTCTTCCCCACGATGAGCTTCTCCACCTTCTGCACCTGCGACACGTGGTCCTCGTTGGTCTTCAGCTCCCGCTTGCGGATCCGCTCGTAGATCCCAATCAGCATCTCCCGGGGGATGTCCTCCCCGTCGTCCACGCCTGGTAGGGGACAGGGGCAGGGCTCACCCCAAGGCACCGGGTTCTGTCCCCCTGCCAGCCCCCAGCTGAACCAAAGGCCTCCAGACCCCCAGCAGCTGCCCCTGCTCCGTCCACTACACGTGTTCTCGGAGCCCCCGCACCAGGGACCAGGCTGGCACTGCCCCCGGATGAGTGTGCAGGGGCCTGTGCCACCTTGCAGCCATGCCCAGGGGGCTCCGCACACACAGCCCTGCTTGATCCCGGCCACCACCCTGTGGGGCGGGCACCACGGTCCCCACTGCACCGACGGGCTGGCGGGGGCCTAGGGACGGGGCTGGGGTGCGGGCAGGCTGTGCGGATAGGGCTGCCCGGCCCACATCCTCACTTTGCCCCTTGTTGGCCTGAGTCGTGGTCTCTCTGAGCTACGAGTCCTCTCCTCAGTGACACAGGCCACCAAGAGCACGGTGACTTTACAGGGACCAGGGCAGCTCACGGGGCCACCCCCACGGCCCCGACACGAGAGCTCAGGGGGTCTGAGTGGCTGCTGTCCCAGTTCTGGGACTTGAACCCGGGTCGCTCTGACAACAAGCGTGCGCCCTTTCTGCTGCACGGCTCCAAAAGTGCTGTCAGGAAGTCCCAGCCCTGCTCACGACGGAGACGCGAAGCCCCCCGGCCCTCAGTCTGCAGGCTGCTGGCGGTACGTGGGGCAGTGGGACGGCTCAAGCCCTCCGGTGGGCTGTCCGCCAGCACCTGCCAGTCATAAAGTCAAACACCCTCGGGCTCAGCGAGTGGGTCTGCGGGATCTGTCCCCTGGGGCGTGACATTCAATGCGGCGCTGCTTCCAAATTGCAGAAAACGGGAGCTAACCCGTCACAGGGGACTGGCTAAGCTGTCCGCATACGAGGACTCCTGGGACAGGGGTCGCTGCATGCCCGCAGGAACGAGGAAGGCCACGGCAAGCCTCGGCAACAGCCCTTAGATTTACCGAACGCAAGAGTGAGGCGCCGAGTGGAAGAGGGTCAGACCAGCCGTGCACGTTTGTACCGGCACCCACGAGAAGCGAGAAGCTCTGGGTGGCACAGCAGGGACTCAAAGCCGATGACCTCCAGGGATGCGAAGGGCCCTGCTGTGCACCTTTTACACTTTCTGGCTTTTTTCTAATTGGCTGTTTTTTCAGAGCAGTTTTAAGGTCATAGCAAAATTCAGGGGAGAGCACAGAGAGCTCCCATATACCCCCAGCTCCCCGACAATCAGTGCCCCGACCAGAACGGTGCCTTCGTTACAGCTGAAGAGCCCACGCAGACACGTCCCGGTCACCAGAGCCCACGGCTCACACGAGGGTTTGCTTTTGCTGCTGTCCGCTCTATGGGTCTGGACAAATGGACGACGCCACGTGTCCGCCATCATGATACCATACGGAATTTTCCCTGCCCTAAAGACCCCTCTGTGCTTCTCCTTTCCATCCCTCCCCACCCACCACTGGCAACCACTGGTCTCCTGCCTGTCTCCACAGCTTTGCCTCCTGCAGAACGCGGCACAGCCGGAATCAGGGTGCAGGCTTTCAGATAGGCTGCTTTCACTTAGCGATGTTCCTTTAAGGTTTGCCCGTGTCTTTTCATGACTTGGTAGCTCATTTCTTTTCAGTGCTGAATAATATCCCACTGTCTGGATGGACCAAGGTTTATCCACTCATCTACGGAAGGACAGCTTGGTGGCGTCCTAGTTTTGGCGAATATGAATAGAGCTGCTATAAACATCCGTGTGCAGGTTTCTGTGTGGACATAAGTTTTCAGCTCATCTGGGTAAATTCCAAGGAGGGCAACTGCTGGGTCACATTACTTTCTGGGTTTTGAACTATGTGAGGATAAGACCCATTCAAAATATACATTTAAAAAATCTGAAGGCAAATATCAATAAAAGCAAAATATCGCTTGCCTGGCTTCCAGGTTCCTCCCCTGACTATCCCTGTATCCCCAGAGCCCCGCCCCTGCTGCTGGACCCACTGGGCACACTGAGTGATTCCAGAGAAAATGTGTGTCCGCTGCACGTTGGGGCAGGGGGGCACTCTCTAAAAAGAACAAGCTGGGACGTGTGCTCAGCGCAGAGCGCCGACCTGGCTTTGGGAGGCCAGCGTCCTGCCTCCTCTGACACACACTTGCTGTGTGACCTCGGGCAAGCCCCCTCCCTCTCTGAACCTTCTGAAGCTCAAGGAAGATGGGGCAGAGAACGCTCGAGTCCCTCCCTGGCTTGAAGAAAAGAGATGATTGGTGGGAACAGCCCAGGCTCGCGAGGAAGAATCAGTGGCTTCCTCTCCTGGTTCTGGGGTGCTCAGCCCCTGCCCTGGGAACTGGGGTGACAAAGCCTCCCCTCCCCCAGACTGCTGGGATGGCGGACGCAAGGATGCGCACGAGCCATGAAGCCGCGGATACGAGGGCGGCCGACTGGCAGGTATCTGACCCAGCAGCCCCGTCTTCCCCCGAGCCTCTGTCCACGGGCCTCTTTTCTGTCTCAGTTCTCACACAGAAGAGGCCCCGGTTACATGGCTGAGCTGCTAAACCAGAGACAAAAATCAGAGTCCCTCAAGCTCCCCGGGGTCGCCAACAGCACGCAGCTCACGGCCAGCTTTCCCGGCAGCTACAGAGCAGCTGCCTGCATCCGGGGCCATGGGGACGCCGTGGAGACCAGACCAGACTAGGCCCAGCGAGGAGAGGGGCTTGAGGTGACGGAGAGGAGGGGAGGGGGTGCAGCCCCCCGGACCATCGGTGTCTGCTGACCGCCCCGCTCCCTCACTTGGCCTGGCGACTTGATCTCTTATTAACGAGGTTCCTAGGAACTACGGCTGAGGCCTGCCCCTCCCTGGGGCCTGCGGAGGGCCGCATGGGGAGGGCCCTGAGCCCAGCTCCCTGCGGGACCGCCTGTCAGGGCGGGGCCCACCCCCAGGGGGCGCCAGCACAGACCCTCCGCTCTGGGGGACGGGACGACGGAGCAGCTTTACAGAAATGAAGGACAAAATGAAAACTTTAAACAGCTCGAAAAGTTGGACTTGATTCAGATCAGTTGTTTCCCTTTTATAAAATTATGATGCCATTTCTAAAGGGACTTCAGTCCCTTACAGCTGTTTCCCAAGGAGAGGGACAGTCCCCCCGCCCGGGACTCCACGGACAGGAGGGACCTGCCGGCAGCAAACACGGAGACAGCTGTTCCCTTTTCCGTCCCTCTCCTGCCTGACAACACAGGAGGAAGCCTCCGTCTGGCTGCCCAGCCCCTGGGCACCTGCCCCACATGGGCCCACCTGCCAGGGAGGAGAGGGCAGCCTCGGGCCCGGGGCCCAGCCAGGAACAGCTTGGCTGGAACCCACAGCGGTTTTGCCTTTTCACGGCGCTCATTTTCATAAGTGATGCCCATGTGTGACAAATGCTACCGGCTTCCCGCTTACAGTGATGACATAAAGTCCCTTTTAAAAATACATACGTTTAAGTAAAAAGACGAAAACAAGAAGGCAAGTCTGTTCCACGAGGACCACTGAGGGAGGGGGGTGGTGGGCGACGCTGTGTGGGCAGCAGTGATGGGGGCAGGGCAGTGCCGGCCCCCACCCGGCCCCCATCCCGTCCCACGCCCCGTGCTCGGAGGCCCCGGGGCGCCCAGCACCCAGCCTGCGGTCCATCCTCCCTCTGGCCCTGCAAGCAGGCCTGGATCCACCGTGTGCGGCCCGGCCCCGGGCGCTGAGCCGAGCTGCGCTCTCAGGCCTCTGCCCTCTGGCGCCCTGGGCCTGCCGAACCCCGCGGTCCTCTGAGACAACACGCCGCCTCCCCCCCGAGTGCCCCCGCCACAGCATTCAGCGCCCTCTGCGGGAACGTGCGCTGCGTGGGCTCCTTCGGGGAGGAACCCCCGCCCTCCCCACGTGAGGCCGCACTGCGCGCACCCCGGTCAGGTGCGTGCTGGCGGCGGGGGGGGGGGGGGGGGGGCGTCCCGCCGGGGCCAGGGCCGCTCACCTCGGAGGTTCTTGACGAAGTCCTCCAGCTTCATCTTGCGCTCGGGCTTGACATTGGGGCTGTACATGTCGGTGTTGAGCAGGATGATGGCGAAGGCCAGGATGAAGATGGTGTCTGGGTTCCGGAACTGCCGCACCACCCCGGGGTTGCAGATGCAGTACCGCTGGCTGGGGGCGGACGGGGGTGGTGCTTCAGCTGGGGCAGGAGGCCAGTCCGCCCCTCACCCGTGAGCGGCCCTAAACAGCTGAGGCTGGTCACTGACCTCGGAGCCTCCGTTTCTGGTACACGGGGATGTCACCTGTCTGGCAGAGCCAGCCCTGACCGTCCACTCACCCACCCCATGTGAGTTAAGTCCCACCCGCCCGTAGTTTGGCCGGCACGTGGCTGCTCGGGGCTGAGGACCACATCCCTCGGTCCCCGCGCAGCCACGTGCTAAGTTCCAGCTGATGCGATGTCGGCACCTTCGAGGCTGTGCCTTAAAGGCAGGGGGTGCCCTCCATGCTCTCTGCCTGCCGGAACGTGGACGTGATGGGTGTTGCATCTGCCCCCAGGGACCTCAGGTGACAGGAGCCCAGGCCTCCTCCACACCAGCTCAGAGGGCGGCCCACCTCCGGGGCCTTTTAGCCATGGTGGCTGCGGCGGGTGTCTTTGTTGCGGCAGCCAAACTAACAGTCTCGCTACAAACTGCCTCACAGAGTCATCTGCTCACGTCCTCACTGCCTCGAATACGCCCCACACCCCACCCCACGGTTCCCTCCACTGGCGACCTTGTGCAGGGGTAGGTGTGTGGGGCAGGGATGGAGAAGAGGAACCGGGTGGGGCACCGTGACCGAGGCCCACATCCCGCAGGCAGCAGCCATGGGAGCTTAGACGATGTGGGCTTCAATTTCGTCTTCCCTGTTAAGTGCCGCCCTCTCCAGGAAGCCCTCCTGAATGGAAGTGTCTGAACGCTCCCCTCCCAGGGCCTGGGGTTTCTCCTCCTGCGACCTTGCTCCTCTGTGAACCCACCACCCCTGCCGAGCCCAGAGGGCTGGGTCTCCCACACCCAGCGCAGGGCATGAACCCCCTATGTGGCCAGTGTGCACACCATCCCAGCATGGAAGATGGTGCAGGGACAGCCCGCCTTGACTGCAGGCTCTCTGGGGGGCCAGGTGCTGGGCGGAGTGCGCCTGCACGGCCTGAGTGGTTTAACCCTTCCACCCCCTCCAGAGTAGGTGCCTTCATCAACCCCTCTCTACTGGCAAGGACGTGAGGCACAGAGAGGTTAAGTAACCAGCGCAAGGTCACACAGCGGTGCAGGTGTCAGAACCAGGCCCTCTGCGTCACTGAGGGAGCACCTGCCCCTGTGAACGAGCAGACGAGTGGTGACACAGATGGACTCCCGAACCAGTGAGGACGAGGGGACCACGAAGACGCTGGAGGCCCTGGCTCCAGCACCGAGCCGCACAGCACGCGGCAGAGGAGGGGCTGCGGCACCCCGCACCCCCGCCCCTGGAAGTTCATGGCCACCTGACCCTGAAGGGGAGTCTGCCCTTGAGCCACCGTCTTCGAGTGCGGACGCTTTCTCTACCTGACACCTGCCCCGCCCCCACCTGAAGGCCTCGATCAGCCGCTCCACCTTCTGGGCCTCCCCCTGGACCCGGATGTGCGCCTGGAACTTCCGGAGGGCCTCGTCCAGCTCCATGGCGGAGAAGTCCATCTCGTCCACCACGCAGCTGAAATGAGAGAAGAAGGCCCCGTCAGCGTCCCCCGCCCACCTTCCCGCCGGGTGCAAGGCGAGCACGGCCCGCAGAGGGCGGAGGGAGCACAAGGGGTCAGCGCCGGGAGGCCCGAGAGGGAGGGCGGTGGGAATCGGCTCCCTCCTCCACAGGGGGAGGTGGAGGTCTGGGCACCCACTGGCCCTGCAGCCACCGCGCCCTGGGCCTGCCGCTCACGTCAACGCTTTCCCGGGCATTTCCGCGGGGCCTCTGGAGGGGCTGTGCCGCCCTCACCTGCCGATCCCACAAGGCGGGCAGAGCTGGGGAGGCCGCAGGTCACAGGTACCTCTTGTCACAGCCCCGCCCCCAGCACAGCCTGCTCCTGCCTCTGACCGTGACCCCGAACGGTAGACGGGTCTGCAACAGGCACCCTCGCGTGACCACCCCGGTGGGGCTGCAGGGACCCCGGCCGTGGGCCCCCTCCCCTGGGGCGATGCGCTGAGCGCTCAAGGCTGTTGGGGCAGGGTGAGGGCAGGGGCCCCGCAGCACAATTCGCTGACCAGCATCCGAGTAGGATGCCTGGGGGCGGGGGGGTCTCGCTGCTTCCTGAGGCCGCTGCTATTTTCTGATCCGAGGAGAACAATGTGCGGATTTCCTACGGACGAGGAGCAGCTCGGAGGGGGCGTGGGGGGGAGCAGGGGTGGCTGCAGGGGAGGGGGCCAGACCACATGGCCTTGGGCCCCATTCACGGAGCAGCTAGCGTGCTCTCCTAGGACGGCTCCTCCCGGATTTCAAAGGGGGAGGGGGCACCAACCACACCATCAGGGCGGGGCCAGAACTATCAGAAAGGCTGGGCTGGGAGAGAGCAGCCCAGGTGGGACAGACGCCACAAGCCGGCCACACGCCAGGCACCGCCAACGGCTCGCTGCCTCTCCGGTGTGTGTGTGCGTGTGACTGAGTGAACACTAGTGTACATACATGTGTGTGCACGTGGGTGTGTATGGGGGGGCACCCAGGCCAGACCCCCCCCCCCTCCCCGAGCCTGGGTCTGCTCACCTGTGAAACAGAGAGGCCGCAGCCCACGCCCACCTCCTCCCCAGGGGCGCCCGGAGGTGGCAGGTGTACGTGGCCAGGCCGCCCTGCCGTTCTTACTGAGGGTCAGTCTTTACCCTGCTTTGATCCCGTTCCTGGCCCACCGGCTGGGTCACCCATCCCGCGTGCAGTGTCTGGGTCAGCAATGTGCCCACAGCAGGCCTGGAGCTGCACCCCCAGGTCCCGGCAAAGGGGAGCAGGGCAGCTGTTCCGAGCCGGCCTCCTGCTGGCCCTGGCTCCTCGTCTGCGGAAGGGGTTATGGACCCCTGACCCCCCCGCGGACGAGGTGAGGACACGGCCTGCACGTAGCACCTGCCCAGTGACCACAGGACCCAGGTGTGGTGGCTTTCTACTCAGGACAGTCTGGACGAGGGCCGGGGGGTGCAGGGTACGTGCGGGCAGGACTTCTCGAAGCTGTCAGCAGTTCCCAGGGAGCTGGAAACCTGTTCTTCTGCAGGGTTCCAAGGAGCTGAGAGTCTATGGCCGGCAGCCTGGTTGGACCGTCACCCCACCTCCCGCCAGGAGAGGGAGGAGGAGGGGGGCTGAGCTCACCGGTTCCCCTCCGGCTGCCCCTGCGGGAGGTCGGCCCAGAGGCCGCTGGGCCAGGGGAAGGGGCTGGCCCTGCTGGATGGGGCCAGAGGTGCTGGCAGGGCATCTCCGTGTGTCTGGGAGCCAGAAAGACAAAGGGGAGCGGGGAGCCTGGGGTGTGCGCGCAGCGCCCCCAGCCCCACTCACTCGAGCACGTCGCGGTTGAACTGCTTCTGCCGGTTGCCCAGGAACTCCCCGATCATCTGCCGGCTCAGGCCCTTGCGCTGCAGCAGGAAGTGGGCCACCCCCACCGGCGTGTCGGGCACGAAGCCGCGCTCGATGAGGTACTGGACGCCCTTCTCGGGCTTCCTGGGGGACGAGAGATGGGCTCAGCCGGGCGCTCCCACCCCTCCAGCTCCCCCAGCCCTCATCCCCTCCTCCTCCACGGCACCCTGCCCTGCCCCACCCTGAGCCCACAACGCAGGGGAACCGGGGCGGCTTGGGCCCTGCAGGAGGGCTGGGCCAGCGCAGGAGCACGGAGGGTGCCGGGGGCTGGGGGGCGGCACAGAAGGGCCCCACCCCTCCCGGCTCCGTGGTCCCCTCTGTGCCGAGCTTCCAGGCGGGCTGGAGGGCCCCGCCCAGCACACGCTGGCCGCCTGTGGCACGTGCTCCGTGCCGTCACCGTCTGAGGACCCTGCACGCCAACTCAGTTCCCACACCACTCCCTGGGGTTGGCACGCTTGCCACCTGTGCTGCCCGACAGCCATGTGACCTTGCTGGGGACTCGACTGCCCGTGTCGTGAGACGTGTGTGTTAACACAGTCGGGCGCCTGAACGCTGCACGCAGTAGGTGAGCAACGCCTGAACGCTGCACGCAGTAGGTGAGCACCGGGAAGGTTTAGGATAAACCTCAACTGACGGCAGAGGACGCGGAGGCGCAGCGTCGGCCCCACCTGCAGTCAGAGGCCTGGGGCGGGCCTGTGCTGGCCCCACAAGGCTGAGCGTCCACCCGGACCAGGAGCCTGGTGGCCGGGGCGCCCTCGGGGGCTGAGCAGTGAGGTCCCTTCTTCCCGGCGGCCTCGGGGCTTGGTGCCGGCTCGGCTGACCTCACGGGGAGGCGGTGGTCGAAAGAGACGGGGCAGGGGGAGGCGCCACTGACCCCCTCCCTCTGCACCTGTGACCCTCAGAGGGCGGTGTCCTCCTCTGACGAACCCGGAGCCTCGGATGGGCTGAGGAGCTGCGGAGCCCTTGGGCATACCTGGCGCCCCACGCCTTGCCCCAGTGGTAGAGGTCAGTGTCCTGCTGGCCCCTGGGGGCACGGAGGTGAGGGCCAGGATCTACCTGCCACCACCAGCTGTGCGCTGACAGCGGGTCCCGCAGATGCCGTATTTCCACACGCAGGCCAACCTCCAGCCTCAAGATGACCCTGCTATTTTTATCCCAGGTGGCCACACACCCCAACCTTGCGCTCAGAGCTGGGCAGGGAGCGACTGCCGGCCGCCTGGGTCCTGGCACAGAAGTGGTCACCGAGTGGCCCCGTTCCCCCACGTCCCCGTTCCTCCCGGCAACCCTGGGGTCTCCAACCAAGAACTGCCCCAGTCCCAGGCCTCTCCAGGCACTGGGCTACTGGTGCTGATGCTGCAACCGGGGGTGGGGTCGGGGTCGGGGCGGGTCGCGCTTCCTCACCGCCAGCTCCACAGCGGCCCCCGCAGGACCCCCGCCCACACCTGACCGCCCCCCACTTCCACGGTGGCCCACAGATGTGTTTTCTTCGGCCCACACAACGTTAACAGAAAGAATTCCAGTTGGTCGCCAATGTTTAGAAACCGGGAGCTTGGACACAGAACCCGGATTTCCGGCTTCTCTTGAGAAGACAGTGTGGCACCCCCCCCCCGGGCCTGGCTCCCACGTGAAAGCGACTGGAGAGCCCCCTCTCGGGCGCCCCTGTCACCCACCCGGGCCAGCCTGGCCCACCGAGGCCCTGACACCACGCCCGGGTCCAGCCCAGCCTCCTCCTGCCGCCCTGGGGTGGTTGCTCCCCTCCGCCCCGGCTGCGTTCACAGGCCAACGTCGTGCAGCCTCACAGCTGCCAGGCGCCCCCGCAGCAGCCCACAGCCCCCTGGGACGGGCAGGCTGCGCAGGGGCCGTAGCATGCGGACTGCCCAGGGCGTAAGTGCCGCGCGCCGACTCTGTGCCGGGCGGCACTCTGGATGACAGCGGCGAGCGTGGCTGGCCTCCAACGCCCGGCACCACAGCTGCCCCCGCCCAGTCTGAAGGGCAAAGTGGCCGAGCGAGGGTGGGAGGGGTTCTGGCAGGGGAGGCAGAGGCCTTCTCTGAGCAGGTGACACAGTGACAAGCGTGCTCAAGGAGCTTTTTGGAGGAGGCAATGGCGAATGCGAAGGCCCTGAGGTGGGAGTGGGTGTTGTAGGGTCGAGGCCATGAGGCTGCTCCAGGGCTCAGAGTAGGGGCCCCGAGGGAGGGGCAGCGGGGTGGACAGGCCGCAGGGGCATCTGGCTCTGCCCTGAGCGGGATGAGAAGCCCGGCACGCTCTGCACAGCGCAGTGGAGGGACCTGGGTCCCCGTTTAAGAAGCCGCCTCTGGCTGTTCTACGGGAGCCCACTAGGAGACCCTCGCAGGCCCCCCAGCGCTGGTGCAGGAGTGGGGGAGGAGGGGCTGGCTCAGGACACCGCCTGGGGGCAGCGACCGCAACATATGCTAGTGACCCCGCGTGTGAGCCCGAGGGCTCCAGCCCTCAGCCCGAGGCGGACGGGGCAGGAGCCGCATCCAGCTGGCACCCTTCACAGGATGCTGCAGGAGAGGAACGTGGACTGCCCAGGCCACGACCAGAGAGCAGGGGCTCCCAGCAAACTGAGAGGAACGGTGCTGCGGCCGGAGGTGCGGGCGGGGGCTCCAGGCTCGGGATGCGCGCGGCCGGCAAGGGGAGTGATCTCCCCGACCGTGGAGAGCCAGCACTGATATGAGTCCCTGGCCCGCAGGATCTTGCTGGCCCCCAGCTGCCCCGCGTGTACTCCGGGGGCCCTGCTGGGCAGGGGTCCTGGGTCCACTGGCCCCTCACAGGGCTCCGTGCTGACCGGAGCAGCCCAGGTGTCCTGCGTGGGTAGGTCACACCCTCGGCCTGCGGCTCACCCACAGCCCTGCCCGCCCCCCCTGGGGCAGTGAGGGGCACTGGACGGGCTCGGGCCGAGGCAGGAGGGTGGAAGGCACGTCCTGTGGGGCTTCGAGATCCCCCAGAGCACGCAGGGGACCCCATGGAAAGGAGCCTCTGCCCGCCTTGTCCCTGAGAGACTTGATGAGCGCAGCAGGCCCGGCCAACACGCAGCGGACGCGGCCGGGACAGAGCAGTTCACCCGGCTGTGACAGAGCCCACCCGACCGGGCAAAGGGGCTCGCCGCCACCCCCAGCTCTGGCTCCCCCTTCCCTGCCTGCGAGCCGGAACGCGGCTCCAGGCCCTCGGGACTGAAGAGGCGCAGCCTGGGGCCCTGCTGCCTGTGCACCCTCAGGGGCCAGCGGGGGCCCGGCCCACATAGCGCAGGCCCGACCAGAGAAACAGAACGTGCTGTGTCCGGGGCTGGGGCCGACGTGGCTCTGGGAGGGGCTGCTTTGGCCCGTGTTCCCAGGCCTCTGCTCTAGAACCTTCAGGGCCTCCCAAGCCTGCAGGACAAGCCCCGGCCCCTCGGCCCTCATCCACTTCTCCGTTCACTCCAGGCGTCCATCCAGCGCCTGCTCTGCGTGGGTGCGGCACCAGCACACCCGTGGTCCAGACAAAGTCCCTGCCCTCGAACACACATCCTCGCTGGAGCGCGATGAACTCCCAGGAGAGACACTGCCAGGCGTGGCTCAGACCCCAGCTCCGCTCCCTGGCTGGGTGACCTAGGGCAAGTCGCTCGCCCTCTCTGTGCCTCAGCCTCCCCACCTGCGTAGTGGGGAGTGACGGTGCACACAGCAGAGTCACTGTGAAGATCAAACGAGTCAATGCCTCTAAGCCCTTGGAAGACACGCTGGTTTTATGGCTGTTTAAGAAAAGGGCCAGCACTAGGCAGAGCTAAACCAAGGGGAAGCCGTAGTGACCACAGAAGGCCTGGACTTCAGATGGATGGGGTGAGAAGGGACGGTCCAGAAAGGCCTCCTCGGGAAGGTGGCATTGAACCTGGAGCCAGGAAGAAGGTCCCTGGGAGCGGGAACGACCAACACAAAAGCTTTACTGGACACGTAACAGAACGGGGCACACCAAGGGGGGAAAGTGGTGCGGGGGTGGTGGTGGGATGAACTGGGAGAGTGGGATTGATATGTATACACTAATACGTACAAAATAGATAACTAACAAGAACCTGCTGTATAAAAAAATAAGTAAAATTCAAAAAAAAAAAACAAACGGGGCCCAGAAAGGCCGAGTAGCTGTGCACCAGGCTGTCCAGCGAGGGAGAGCCAGGTTCTTACCCCTTTGCCCGTAGAAGCCCGTAAAGTTCCACTCTATGCTCCCAGCCCACCGGGGCTGCAAATCTGCTCTGCCCACCTCTGCGCTGCCCGCTCTCCCCATCTCTCCGGGTTCCCTCGACGACTCCTTCTCTAGCTTTCTGACCTCCACCCTCCAGAACCAGCATCCACGAGGTGCGGAGGCGACATTTTCACCATCTACACCTGACGCGCTTCTGCATCCCGGGCGCCCGGGCCTCTGCCCCCCACCTCCGCTGCCCGTCTGCTGGGCCTGCGAGCAGCCTCTGCTGTCCCCAGGTCCAGCCTTTCTCGTCAACTGTGCCAGGTGAGCACGTGCAGACCACAGTGGTGCCGCCAGCCTCGCAATCTCTGTCCTCGAGCCTGAGCCCGGGGCTCTCGGGAGGCGGTTACTACGAGGCCGGTCTCTGCACCTAAGGACCACCCACCTGCCGGAACCCCTCTCCTCCCAGCAGGGTCTGCAGGGGCCACAACGGCTCCTCCTGTCGCTTTCACTTGCTGCAGCAGCTGAAGAGACGTGGACGTGGGCGTCTGCCCGGCACCCTGTCGGCCTCTGGATTTCCCACACCCCCCTCGAGCTCCGCCCCCTGACCCCACGGGCTGCCCGTACTCCCAGCCTGGCCGGTCAGAGTGCTGCACCCCGCTGACCACAGCGAGCGGTTCAGAGGGCGCCGGCGGGAGCCTCTCTTCCTGCAGGGCTGCCGTGAGGCTGGACCACGAGCCCGGACTGCTGGCTGCCCTCCTGCCCTGAGGGCGCGATGGTGGGGCACGGCCAAGAGATGCCCAGTGGCTTTTCAGGTCCACGAACCAGTAAGGCCTCTCTGCTTGAACCAGTGTGATCGGATGCCCATCATTTCCAATGAAGAAGGGCCTGATGCACACAGAGACCAACACGGGGTCTGCACAGACACCGGCAGGGCCCGAGGATGCCCCAAGGTCGGACGCCGAGCCATCCCCGTGCTGTTCTCACTGGCCGCAGGGGCGAGGGATGGACTCACCAAGTTCAGCACCCAGGAGCCCTGCACGCCTGGAGGTGCCCTTCAACTCCGGAATCTAGGCTCGAACCCTCCACTATCCTGCAGAGAAGCGGCCACCTCCCATCGGCTCGCACGCCTCCACGGCCAGCAAGCTCATCACCTCCCCAGACTGCCTATTTCATCCAGCTCTGATTTGCACAAAGTTCTTTCTGATACTAGAAACCCAAGCTGAACGTGGCTGCCGGGGTCTTTTTTGCACTTATCCCAGAGACAAGGTGGAAGAATTACCCTCTGGCCCTCGTGCACTGTCGGTGGGAACATAAACTGGTGCAGCCACTGTGGAAAACAGTATGTAAGTTCCTTAAAAAACTAAAAATAGAGCTACTATATGATCCAGCAATCCCACTCCTGGGAATATATCCAGACGAAACTGTAATTCGAAAAGATACATGCACCCCTATGTTTGTAGCAGCACTATTTACAACAGCCAACACGTGGAAACAACCTAAATGTCCATCGACAGAGGAGTGGATAAAGAAGATGTGGTACATATATATACAATGGGATGTTAGCCATAAAAAAGAATGAAACGTTGCCATTTTCAGGCCTAGAAGTGATCATACTTAGTGAAGTAAGTCAGACAGAGAAAGAAAAATAGCACATGATCTCACTTCTACGTGGAACCTAAGGAATTCCCCCGCTGGTCCAGTGGTTAGGACTCTGCGCTTCCACTGCAGGGGGGCCCGTGTTCGATCCCTGGTCGGGGAACTTAAGATCCTGCAAGCCGTGTGGCGTGGCCAAAAATAAATAAACAAGTGGAACCTGAAACATCATACAAATGAATCTAGATACAGAACAGAAACAAACTCACAGACGTGTGGTAGAAAACAAACTTATGGGTAATGGGGGGGGGGGAGGAGGGAGGGACAAATTAGGAGTATAGGATTAGTGGATACTGGGAGTTCCCTGGCAGTCTAGTGGTTAGGACTCAGCTCTTTCACTGCCATGGCCCCAGGTTCAATCCCTGGTCGGGGGACTAAGATCCCGCAAGCCGTGCAATGAGGCAAAAAAAAAAAAGAAAAGAAAAGGATTAATGGATACAAACTGCTATCCATAAAACAGATAAGTAACAAGGATTTACTGTAAAGCCCAGGGAATTATATTCCATATCTTGTAATAGCCTATAATGGAATATAATCTAAAAAAAAAAAAAACCAACTAAATCACTTGGCTGTATACCAACACAATATTATAAATCACCCATACTCAGTTTAGAAAAAAGAGAAGGAACTGGCATGGCTGGAACACCCGTGGGGCCTGCCCCGCGCTGCCTTCCTCCCTGAGGCCCTTGGCACCAGCCAGCCCAGACCCGGGACAGTGCTCTGAGGGTGGCGCGGGCCAGAGGAGTGGCTCATGTCAAGGGGAACAGGACCCTGATCTGCAAAGACCCAACTCAAAGTGCTCATAAGAGAGCCACAGTCACTTAAACCGTCAGCACGTCCAGCACCAGCAGACGGCCCGGCACAGCCAGCACTTCTGGTTCTGCAGCCTCGAGCCAGCGCCTGGGGTCCCGCGGCCCGGCTGCCAGCAGCCACGCCTCCCAGGCCACCGTGAGGATTCGGCGAGATGCCGCACACGAAGTGCTCGGCACCAGCTGCCAACTTAACATGCAACCACGCAGGCTGGCTGTCACCACCGTCCTCTTCACTGGTCACAACAGACGTAACGCCCAAGGCGCACGGAATCGGGAGCCCAACCCGAGCTTTGCCGCTTACTGGGAGGCGGGCCGAGCCCCGAGCCCCGCGGACGTTGGAAGGGTGGCACCTCGGAGCACCCCAGCCTCGCGGCAGGGCTCTCTGCAGCAGCTCCAGCGGGCAGTGGACAGAGGGCAGGAGGAGAGGCAGGCGGCGGCCCGGCGCTGGGCGGAGAAGACCTGCCTCCAAACCAAACGCAGGCCCGGGGCGGGGAGGGACCTCGGAGGCCAGGTGAGCAGCTGCCTGCCCGTCGGGAGTCCCGGCACACCAAGTAGTCTCCGAGGCCCAGCTTACGTGCTCCTCAGACAAGAGGCCCTCACTCCCCTCCGAGGGCACCATTTCATCAGGGGCGGCTCCGGGGATGAGGACACTCGTCCAGAGTGGGGAGAGGGCTGGCCTGGCCCACGGTCACCTGGGCCCGCGCCCGAGGGCGAGAGGGAGGGGCGTGAAGGAGGTCCCGCTGGGTGCCCCTCCGGGCTGTGGGGTGCGGACCCCAGCTCCCACCGCTGTGGCGGCGCCCCCTGGACTCTCAGCGCACACGCGAGGCCCAGCGAGCGGGCGGGGCCGCGGAGGCCGCGCTCCGGGCCGCAGTCCCTGCATCGGGCTTTACGAGGCTGTGCTCAGGGGCCAGGCGGCGGAGGCGTGAATCCCAGTCCGGCCATCCACCGGCCGTGGGGCCTCGGGCAAGCTACCTCTCGGCACCTCAGCTCACCCAAACTGTAAAGCGGGCTAGTGACGGTCCCCTCCCTACGGTCTGCCGTGAGCACGGTGGGCTCATACGACAGCACCGGGCACACGTCAGCGCACGTGGGCATCAGCCACTCCCGTGCTCCATGCTGCTCTGCCCGCTAAGCCACCTCCTGGGTCCTCTAAGGCCCGAGCCCCAGGCCCCCCGCAATGGCTCTGGACGCAGGAGCCCCGCGGAGCACAACCGCTGCCATCCGCGGCACCCTGGCCAGCGGCTCCCGGTTTCACGGTCTCTAACCCTCACCAGGCCCTGGGCGGGCAGGAACCTCACGGCCAGTTTCTGGGCGCAGCCGGCAAGGCTCAGGGTGCAGGGCGGTGCCGAGTCCCTGCAGCGGATTCGCTGAACCGGGGCCGAAACCCTCCTGCCTCGGCTCCCGGCCCCGGCCCGGTGCCCAGCGCCGCGAGCCGGACGTGCAGTCCTGGAGCCCGGGAGGCGCATATGGGTGCCAGGCAGACGGCGGCAGCCTCCTCTGCGGGCCCCGGGGACAGCCCCTCCCCACCAACCTGCTTCACCTTCTCGGGTTTCATCTGTTCTCCCTCTCTCCTCCCCAGCTGGCTACTCACCCACTTTGGATCCAGCGTTCAGGCCCTTCACGTACCCCCTGGAGGGGGCGGGTGTCTGTGCTGGAAAGCTCCCTCCCGGGAGTGGGTGGGACCTAAGAACTGTCTGAAAGGCAGCCTGGGTGTGGGCCTGGGGAGGGAGGGAAATGGCGGGGGGGAGAGGAGAGCCACGGGGAGAGCATGGGGAGCAGAGGCGGGCAGCGGACACGTGGGGGTGCGAGGAGGGTGCCAGGAGGGAAAGGACAGAGGCGCTGAGGTCGGGCCTCCCAGGCAGGGGCCCCGGCCTCGGGCAGCAGGCTGCTCAGTGCCCATCCTCGTCCAGCGGCTCCAGGGCCCGCTCGGGGACACCCGGCTCCCAGCTTTGCTCGCCCCGCACAGGGCCTGGCCCTCTATCTACTCGGGTTGGACCACCAGCCCTTCCCGGGCCTGGTGAGACTCAGGAGATGGCTGGTGGCCACAGCGCTGTGGCTGTGCCTTCAATCCTCCAAACAACCCCCGAGGTGGACAACCAAGGCCGAGGAGGAGGAGGAGGAGGAGACTGAGGAGGGCCGGAGCTTGTCGCCACACGACCTCCCAACACCTGCCCCGCACGCCGCTTGGAGGAGCCAGCCTGCCACCTGCCCCTCTCGGCGTGCGAGACCCGCGTCATCCAACGGCGGGCTCTGCAGCCGGGGGACCATCCTGGACCCGCACTTCAGGGACGCAGCCGCCAAGCACGTGTGGCCGGTGACCATCTGCACTGCGGCTTGCCATCGGGGGAGCTGGACGGACTGTAGTTACCTTCAACCTGAACTTAAACACCGCCTGTGGCTGGACCTCACCTCTGTCCCTCGACTTGTAGAGGGGCGAGGTCCCCCAAGCTCAAGGGGCTCCAGTGCAACGTCCACCAGGAGTTTTCACGGTCTTAACGAGCTGACTCTGCAATCCATGTGGAAGAGTAACTACCAACAAGAGCCAAGACCACTTTTTAAAAGAACAAAAGAGTGGTTTCTGTCCTAATAAAAAAACATATAAAACTGAAAGTCTGATGTTGGCAAAGGAACACACAGAGCCTCTACCCACTAGCGTGGAGCGTCGCAAGGGTCTTTATTCTGTTCAGGGCTGAGTCCAGGCCCCCTACACAGGGCTTGGCATGCAGCAGGTGTTCAATAAATATTTGCCAAGTGAACGAAAGGATCCAAGCACAGGCTCTGTTCATGTAGGAATTGGATGGGATTTCAAGTCAACAGAGAAAGGACAGACTACTCAATACACCGTCTGCAGACAACCAGCTAATTTACAAAGAACTATAAAAACTACACCCCTCACCTTGTACCATTCTCCAAACCAAACGCCAGGTTAAAGTCCTAAAGGATATAAAACAAAACTAAGAAAGTCCTGAAGAAAATATTTTAAAACTATATTATGACCTGGGGCAGAGCCTTTTAAAATAAAACATTGAAAAAAAAAGTAATAAACAGAACACTAATGAATTGACTACATATATACAAATACTGAATCATTCTGTTGTGCGCCTGAAACTGTTACATGTCAATTCCACCTCGATAAAAAAATGCAAAAATTAGTAACTTCTGTTAGACCAACAAAGCATACACAAAGTTAAAAGATACAATAATTAAAAACCACTGAACTGTACACTTTATAAGGGTGAATTTTTATGGTCTGTGAATTCTGTTTCAGAAGTTTTTTTAAAAAAAAAAAGGCCAGTGACAGACAGGAAGAAAATATTTGTAATTACAAAGGATTAGTATCTATAATATATAAAGAACCACTAGTAAATCAAAATGAGAAAAAACAGAAGAATGGGCAAAAAATAGGAACAGGCATTTTGTAGAAGAAAAAACCCAAATGGCCGAAAGACACACGTATGGACGCTGCATCTTAGAAGCAGGCAGGGAAATCCAAATTGAAACAATAGACACACTGTTTCTATGCTTTGATTGGGGTGGGAGACAAGGCGGAGTGCTGTCCAGCGTGTGGGGAAACGGGCCCTCCAGGTCCAGCTGCAGGCTCTACTTCGATGGACAACCCGCCCACGTGAGCCCCAAACACCGCCCCCTCCAGCTACCCCCTTCCCCAGAGACTCGGGAGCGTGTGGGAGGGGCAGGCCCACGGTCACCGTCACGTGGTTGGTGACTGTGAAAACATGGGAGCGAGTGGCCAGACCACCCTGGACAGCCGCACGTGGACCCCACGTAGCAGCACGGAGACCAGGTGGCGCGCGGCACCAATGGGAACGGCCTCCAACAGCAGAGCGCGTGGCAGCGTCACAGGGGGGACAGTGGGTGTGGCCTGGGCCCAGGTAACGTCAACAGGGGCCACGGGGACAGCAGGGAGGCTCGGGCCCAGCTCGCCGCACGTCTGGCGCTGCTGAGCAACCTATATACATCCGCTCATCTCCAACTCACACTCTGCGAGCTGGACACCATTGGGCTCGGCGCCACCACGCAGATGAAGCCGCCGTGGCAGAGACCGAGCTGCCCAGGGACACACAGGCAGGAAGGGCAAGGACCGGGGTCCGCACCCAGGCGGCCTGGCCTGGAGCTGCGCTGGACCACACGTGCACAGAACCCCGAGCTGGAAGGCTTTCACCTTCTACGCTGAGTGGAGAGTGTATTCACGCATTTCAGGTGTAATTAAAGACTAACAGAGCCAGAAAGAATCTACAGAGGCCAAGGCTGCTGGGGGGAGGGATGCAGCTTTTTCTGGCCTCCACCCGTCCACCCAGCTGGGACTCCCACGTCAGGACACAACGTCTGCCAGGGACGAGGGAACCCTGGGCACTGGGGAGCCCCCAGGTCATCCCAGCCTCCCCCAAGAGGGTCCGAGATGACCCGGGAGCTGGCTGTGCCTGGAAGCAGGTGGGGGCAGGCTTTCGGGACAGACCTCAGGATGGGCTTGGCAGCTCATGACCTCCCCGTTCAGCGCGCTGTTCTGGCCACGGACTGCGTGGCAGTGGGACTGGTCCTCACATGCAGATGGAGTCTCAGGAGAGCACCCCTGGCAGATGTGACGGGCCCAAGACTCTTAGTCCTCAGCTGATCGAGGACCAATGACCCCCAGCCCCTGGCGGCTCCTGTGGGACTGCACAGTTCCCCCACACGCGCCCTTCGGGACAGGTCTCTCTGAGTCCCCCAGCCGGCGCTGCCAGCTGCACCAGGGATGGCTCAGAAGCGCCCCCAAGACTCTCCACCCCCGTCTAGCAGAGGAAGCGGGGAGCAGGGAAGCACGGAGGACAGCTGTCTGCAGCCACCAAGCAGGCTGGCCACATCCCCGCCACGGCCCCCTCCCTGGAGGAGCCAGCGCCAGGCCGGCGTCTGCTGACCCCAAATCCAGAGGCCCTGTGGATGGAAGTGAGGAGAAATCCGAGGTTTAACAGCCAGAGCCGCCAGCGGCCCCTCCGAGGGAATGCTCAGCCCGCCTGCCCTTCCACTTGCTATTTTCAGCCGTGCTAAGAATAGTGAGCTTTAAATACCAGCCGCCTGCCCCAGACCTGCTCTCAAGGCGGCCCCCACGGCGCCTTGCCAGAACGCGGCGTGGCGGCCACGCCACAGACCCAACGTACAGTCTCCCAGAGGGCGCAGGGCCTACCAGTGCCCTGTTCCCGGGTGCAGGCCCGAGTCCAGGCTGCACGGACACGGGCACGGACCTGCACCCGGCCCGCCCCTGCTCAGACCCCTGTGCCCGCACCACCCAGGGCCGGACGCTGGGGCCGGTGCGGCGCAGCAGGCGCCACTCCACGCGCCCCCCCCAAGCCCCCCCCCGGAGCCGCCCCTCATCCCGCCCGGGCCGCCAGCGGCCGGGGACTCACTTGTTGAAGAGGTTGAGGCCGATGCGGTAGTGCCGCCGGCGGATGACGTCGTTGCTGAAGGTGGGCGAGTCCCAGCTGTTGCGGGTCTCCTTGTGGTAGGTCTGCTTGCTGAGCGTCTGCTCGCGCAGGCTGTCGCGGGACGAAGACTCGGAGCTGCAGTTGATGGTGTCGTTGGAGTTGGACGTGCTGTTCAGGCTGTCGTTGTCCCCATCCGAGTAGTCCGACTCGGACTTGCTCTGCCTGTTGGCCGAGCCATTGATGGCCAGGTGGCCGTCCAGGGGCCTGGGCGCCCGGGCCCGCGGCTCCGGCTCCTCCCGGGGGAGGCCCCTGGGGGGCCCGTGGGGGCCGTGCTTGGGGCTGCCCTGCGGCCCGCCCAGGCCGCGCTCGTAGGCGCTCTGCCTCTTCAGCGAGCTGCGGTCCGAGCGGTCGCTGAGGTCCACGGAGCTGTCGCTGGGCGGCTCGATGGTGAGCAGCGGGAGGTGCTCCCCGCGCAGCCGCGGCTCCTGCGGCTCCAGCGAGGGCGTGCTCCGGCAGCTGGTGTCCGTGTCCCCCTTGTCGTCCTTGTGGGCCAGGGCCCAGTAGTCCTGGGCAGCACCCCCAGGCCGCAGCCGCAGGTCCGACTCGGCGCTGGACGGCCGGCGGCCCGCCTGCCTCGGGGGCAGGGGTGGCGACAGCTCCTCCTCGTCGATGTACAGGGTGACGTCGCTGTACGAGGCGGTCATCTCGTCCAGCTGGCGATGCTCGGCGCCGTGCAGGGCCGGCGAGGGCTCGGCGTCCCGGGTCCGCCCCGCGTCGGGCACGGGTGCCCCCTCGGCGTGCAGGCTGCGGCAGTTGAGTGCGTCGTCAATGGACTCGGCCAGCGACTTCACCTGCCGTGAGAAGGCGTCCTCCAGCTCCGTGATGGCATCCGCGAAGTCGCCGGCCGGGGCAGGGGCCTGGAGGGCAGGCGGCGGGCCCAGGTCTCCGCACTCGGCCGGCACCAGGGCCTCCAGCGGGGCACCCTTGTCGGTCACTGAGACCTGCTTGCCCTCGAAGTAGGAGCTGCGCACCTTCTCGGGCCCCTCGAAGGAGAACTGCATCCTCATGTTGGACAGCACGATGCGGCGCGACATGCGGTTCTCGGACATGGAGCTGCGCAGCCGCTCGAAGTTCTTGTTCATCTGGTACTGGCGGAAGGCTGTCTGGATGGTGCGGGCCGCATGGCGGGTCACGAGGCGGCCCCCATACTTCCGTTCTAGCATCTCCACCTGCGGGGGAAGGAGAGGAGTGTGAGCACGGCCCAGGAGGCCCAGCGCGTCCCAGGGGTCAGACCCAGCTAAAGCAAGTGTTCCCTGCAGGACTTCTCAGAACCTTTAAAGGGTGGGGGTTTCCCAGAGTTCTCTGGCCGCAGCAGCCTTTGGCCCTGGTGTGCCTGGGGCATGCAGTTGAATGAGACTTGGAGGTGGTGGAGGAGGTGCAGGCAGCCCCTCCAGAGACAGGAAGCCCGCGGCAGGTGCAGGTTAAGAGACAGGCCCGAGGGGCTTCGCTGGCGGTCCAGTGGTTAAGAATCCGCCTCCCAACGCAGGGGACGCGGGTTCGATCCCTGGTCAGGGAACTAAGATCCCACATGCCGCAGGGCAACGAAGCCCACGCGCCGCAACTACTGAGCCCGCACGCCACGACTAGAGAGAAGCCCGCGCCCGAGCAGGCCCTGGGCGCCGAGCACTGGCTGCAGGCCTCCAGCCTTGCTTCCGCCTGCGGCACTGCCCGAGGGCCTGGGCCTAGTCCTGGCCCTTCCCTTTGGCAGTGGAGTGACTCTGAGAAGCCTTGGACCCTGCGGTTGCTGAGTCCCATCAGACGGACCTCGCAGGGCAGCGGTGGGCACAGGTGAGACAGGCCCTCGGCACATGCCAGCACGGGGCTGAGGAGATGCAGGACCCTCGGCTGCACTCCTGGGAAGTATAGACAGTTTGTGGGGGCCCCAAGTCCCCTCCCTGACAGATGGGGAAACTGAGGCCCAGAGAAGAGGCCCAGCACACCCCTGGAGGCCTCCAGACCCAGAGCAGGCTCTGTGAGCCTGGCGATTGGGCCGGGCTGCAGGCAGGCAGGGGCGCTGGGACTCCCGTGTGTCACGTGGGCCTGTGAAGTCCTAGGCTCACGCCGGCCGAGGACTAAGGACAGCCCCCGAGGGCCACTCCCCGTGCCTGCTTCCCGAGTGAGGCCAGAGCCCGCTCTTCGGCACCCAGGAAAGCCCAGGATAAGGAGCTGGCTGGTCGGCCAAGCCGAGCCCTTGGGTGCCGGGCAGAGTGGCCCCTGATGTGGGTGGAAAGGCCTCGGGTCCCTGGGAGTGAGGCGTGCTCACATCCCGCGGGGGCAGAGCACCGCTGTCTGCTCCATGCAGGCGCCACGCCCACGCCGGTGGCAGGTGGACAAGGTCCCCACCCTCAAGAGGCCAAGTCTGTCCAGGACAGAGGCACACGCGTCACTGAGCAAACCCCAGGCCGTGGCTGAGTGGGGCAGAGGCTGCTCAGAGCCGCCTGAGGGTGGGCGGGAAGGGGGAGGGGGGCTCCCAGCCTCACTCAGGACTCAGGGTGGGTCCTGGTCTCCCTGAGGGATGCCAGCTCCCCCCAGACACAGACGTGCAGCTCTCCGGGGCCCACAGGAGGGGGAGCGGCAGGCGGGGCCGAGCGGCCCCTCGCACGAGAGGAGTTGGGGGGCGGGGTGAGGATGAAAATGACTTTTCAAAGCCCGGACCTGGAGTCAGCCAGGGCGGGTCTGTTTTTCCTCTCGCCCTGAAGTTACTGAACGGCATCCAAAGCGATGACCTCACTTCCGCATCTGTGAGCAGCGTCTGTTTTCTGGGTTTGGAGTGGAGCTCTGAAAGCCCACGGCGCCGACAAAGGGCCCACGGCTGAGCTCTGGGAAGCCCTCTCCTCTCTGCCCTCCAAGGCCTGGGTTCCGGGCCCCTCGGGTGGGAAGGAGGAGGGGCACCGCACAGGTCAGAGTGCGCTTCACGGCCCCTTCTCTCTTTCTGACTCTGGATCTCGCGAACCCTGGAGCGACACTCCTGGCCTGAGACCGTCCCCCAAATCTGGGTGGGGACAGGAGAGACTTCGGGAAGGCGGACGTGGGCTCTGTGCTGCGCTGTCAAAGCCCCCTCAGCCCCTCCTACCGGCCTCCCCCGGGGCACACACAGACCCAGGCCCGCTCTTACTCAGCTCCCGGGCCCACCGTGGTCATTCATTCTTCCTTCCGGGCCAGAACCGACCCAAGGCCCAATCTGAACGCTAACTGGGGGTGCAGGGCAGGGACCCCAACCCGTCTGTGCTCGCCTGCTGGGCACCACCCTCACCTGACACAGCGTCTGGTCTGCAGAGGGACCCCAGGAGCCCCCCGCCCCCTGCAGAGGGGGACAGAGGCTCTGACAAGTGACGGGACGAGGAGCTGAGAGGCTCACCCTCCCACAAAGCAGAACTGCCACCCTTGCCAACTCAGGCCTCCCGCTCAGACAGGAAACTGCCAGGAGGTGTGGAGGCTGAGGGCCAGCGGACACTGCATGACCTTGCACTGGGCTCCTTCCACTAAAACGGGGCTTTGCGCCACCCAGACTCCACCCTCTCATGGAACCGGGCACCCTACTTTCATTTGGAAATTCCTGTGTAATCTGTCCTGTTCCTATTTTCACCTTGACTGCCAGGAGGCTCAGCAGAGAGTCGAATGCTCGGTGGCCCTCAGCATCACCTCCCCACCCCTCCCCTCTTCCCGGCCATCCTTTCCGCCAAGTGGTTCTGCCTCTGGCCTTCGTGCCTGCTGTTACCTCTTCCTGGAAGACCCCGTCCTCAAACACCCAGCTCTGATACCACCTCGGAGAGGTCCCCCACACCTCATCCAAGCTGTCTCCTCCCACAGGTGCTCGGCTTCTCTCCCCTCTTTCTTCATCCCCGGAGTTTGTATCACGCTCTGGAATTAACCTGTGTCTTAACTGTTAACCTGTCTCTGGACCACAGCGTCTGCTTGAGGGCTGGGGCCGCACCCTGTCCCCTGGTGACTCCCTGGCGCCCAGCACGGGGTCTGGCACACGGTGGGCATCGGGCTAATGTGCGAGGGATGAAAATGAACAGCTGTGGCCACATCAAGGCTGCAGGAAGCATATGATTACCTCCACAGGCCTCTCTGAAGTTTTAACCTTTCCCACTTCTATTTTAATGGTCCCGCTGCAGACGTTTGTTACTATAAACTGTTTTTGATCCACTTTGGATATGGGTGAAACTGATAAATGGAACAGAGGCCCCTGCCGTGGGCCTGGCCACGAGGCCAAGCGCCACGAGGCCAGGGGTCTGTTTGCTCCCAGATATTTGCCTGACGGGGATCATGTGCTTCGGGCTCTGGCCACTTGCGGGCCCCACCCCCTCATGAGTCCCAACTCACAGGCAGACAGATACAGACCAGGGCAGGTAGGCAGGGCTGTCCAAGGTCACAGGGCAGCACCAAGAACAGGGAGACCCCGGGGGCCGGTAGGGACTGTGTCGGCGGAAGACCCGCCTGGGGCAGTACCCACACCGCACCGCTCCCCGCAGAAGTCTGGGGCTACACCAGGCCCAGACCTCCGCTCTGTAAGAGACAAACAGTTAGGCTGGGGAGCAAACAGAGGGTCCAGGCCAGGGTAGGCGTGGGAGGCGAGCGGGCAAGGCGCCTTCTGCAGCCTGGTGTCTGAGCGGCTGCCGGGCAGGTCCTGCAGCCAGGCCGGGGCAAGGGCAGCCGCCCGGGCTCGCGAGGAGACTGCCCACGGCTCAGGGCACAGGAGCTGGGGAGAGCGACAGGCAGGCCGGCCCCGCTGCTTCTGGCAGCCTGGGGGTGCTCCTGAAGCCTGGGGCTTTCTGCCAGAGCTTCGCACAGGAATTCTGAGTAAAGTGCCTACTACGTGCCTGCACTCTGAGGGGCTGCGAGTGAGAAGCCCCTGTCCCCTCATGAGCTCGCACTCCCTCTGCCCCCCACCTGCCACCCAACCGGGACCCCTCCCCTCTCTCCCATCAACCCAAGAGGCCAAGCGGGCAGGCCATGCATGCCCGTCCTCTGTACACACGTGCCAGCCCCACAGTGGGTCTGGGCCAAGGCCCCGGGGAGGAAGGGCAACCTGCAAGGAGGCGATTTCCCCCAGGACACGGGGCTGTAAACTGAGGGGTGGAATGAACAGCCTGGCCTCGCTGGCTGGGGACGGGCTCGCTGTTCGGTTCAGAGCACGTGCTCTTTCTGTGGTGAGCTGACCTCCCCCTCCCCGAGGGCCCCTCCTGCAGACCTCCCAAGGTTCAGCTCTCTCCCGGACCCCAGGACCTCCGTGGCCGCCACGGAACCCACGCGCACTGGCGGCACCAGGTCCTGACACCCAGCGTGGGCCCCGGAGCCCAGCGAGGAGGGCTGTGAGCCGGGCAGAGGCCGAGGCCGGACAGGAACGTCCCACGTCGGCTCCTTCCCTCGCAACCCTCCGCGCGTCGGGAGGAGCCAGCCCGGGCTGGGGCTGAGGCAGAGGCCACGTCCGCGGGGAACGGCCCCGGCCTTGGCGCGGCTGTGGAGCACGCGGGGCCCCCCGCGGCCCTGGGCGGCCCCAGCCAAGGGCCGCGTCGTCCGAGGCCGCGCAGGCACCGCGGCCTCCCCCAACCCCCAGCGCCTCTCCCCGCGTGGCCCGCGTGGCCGGCCGCCTACCTGCTTGTCCTGCAGGTCGGAGGAGAGCTCATAGCTCTCGGAGAGGGACCGTGAGCGCTTGATAGCCTCCTCCTCGGCCTGCTTGCGCAGGATGGAGGTCGAGTGCTGCAGCTTGGGCCTCCGCGTGCGCTGCTGGCCGGGCGGCCCCGCGTACAGCCCATAGGCGCCCCCTGGCGTGAGCTCGGAGTGGTCGGGGCCCAGGCCGGAGCCGGGCGCCGAGGGGCCCTGGCGGTAGGCGGAGGGGCTGTCCAGCGACGTGCCAGTCTCGCTGCTGGGGGCCTCGCCCTCGACGCTGCAGAGAGAGGACGGGCCTCCGGTGAGCGGGAACCCAGAGCCCAGGGCCCCGCAGGCGTCCCCCCGCCCTCCTACGGGTGGTCCCCAGGGGCGGCCGGGGCCCACGTGACCCTCTGCCCTGTGCCTTCCCGAGGCTCCCCTCCCCTTGCGGTGATTCCGCTTTCTCTGTACAGCTCGCCCCTCCTCACAGCCAGCACCCCTCCCTGAAGGACCCTGTTCACTGTGCGTCTCCCACGGGAAGGTCGGCCCCGTGGGTCCACTGACGAGCCCAGGACCTCGAGCGGGCCCGGCCCAGAGCAGGTGCCTAGTGACATTCACTGACAGACAGCAGGTCCCGTCCCCTCCACTCCCTCACTCCCACTGCCTGATGTAAGTAAACCACTCATTTTTTTTTTTAAACAGTAATTAACAAAATAGCTTTTCACTGCATACCTATGGGGGAGTCGGGCATTGTGCTGGTGTTTGCTATGGGCTGAACTGGTCCCTCCCCACCAACATGTGCATACTTCAAGCCCTAACAGCCAGCACCTCAGAATGTGTCTGCGTTTGGAGACTGTCTTTAAGGAGGTAACTGAGTTAAAATGAGGTCATGAGGGTCCTAATCAAACTGGCTGGTGTCCTCGAAGGCGAGATTAGGACACACACACACACACACACACACACGCACACATGGCCGACCCTGTGAGGATGCAGGGAGAAGAGGAGGGGCCTCAGGAGGAGCCACGCTGCCCACACCTTATCTCGGCCCGCAGCCCCCCATCGTGAGGCATCAACACCTGCTATCCAAGCCGCCCCATCTGTGCTGCTGGTTACAGCCAGCTTGGAGACAAACACAGAGCTGTGTGTACATTTTCTCTACATCTTAAAGCCAGTCTCCCTCCAGAGGACGGATTATTACCCCTTTTCCAGGTGAGGAGACTGAGGCCCACACAGCACAGGCCTTGTCCAAGGTTGCACAGGTAGAACGTAGGTGAGTCAGGATTAAAGTCCAACACCGGGGGCTCCTCTCCACCCCACCGCCCTCGTCCCAGGCCTGTGCAGATCCCTCAACCTTCCAAGTGCCCGGTGGGGGGACAGAGGGGTGGCTTACTCATCCCAAACTCATGACCTTATAAGACTCGGGACACAGAGAGAAGGGGGAAACGTGCAACCGAGTTTCTGGCAGCTTCTGGCGGCCTCTCCTGAGGTGCCCTGCCACTCCCCGGTCCATCGATCCCTGGGGCCAGGGAAGGGTCCCTCTGGAAGTGGCCCAGCGGAGGCAAGGGCCCACAGACCCGTGAGCTGCAGCCCGTCCTCCAGAGTCCCGCCTTCAGAGCAGTGGGAACGCCCTGCATTCAGCAGCTTCTGTGACCGGCCCACCTGCCCAGCTCCGCTCCCACTGTCCCCACGGGTCCCAGGGCCGGCAGAGCCCCCTGCCCAGCGTGTAACATGCCTCCTGGGGCGGGGGCGTGGGCACGGAGGCCCTGGGGCCAGCACACCCCAGCCCACCTCGCTGTAAAGCCCAGCACGTGCCGCCCAGCGGGCCGTCTAAGAAGAGTGCAGGCACTCCGCTCTGGCCCGCGGGGACACACAGCGGGTCTCCTGCAGCAGAGGACACCCCAGCCGGTGCCCAGGGGCTGGGGTGTGACGAGGGTCCTCCGCGGGGAAGAGTCCTGGGTGCCTGGCGTCAATGTGGCTTTGAGTCGAGGGCTCACGCTCATCGCAAGGCCTGGCCCCTGTCCGTGACCCAGGTGGGCCGCTCTCGGTGCCTCAGGCCCACCACCGCTCGAGACCCTCCTGCCGTTCGTGGTCACCCGGCAGCAGCTTCCTCGGGGCCTCGGGGGCCTGCGTGGGCTGGTGGACGGGGGCAGGGACGGGCAGCAAGGCAAACTCCCGTTCTCCTGATAAAGCCCACAGCCTGGGACGGACAGCTGGAGGGGAGAGTGAAGGAGCCCACGGGCCCCGGAGGCGATGCATGCCCCGGAGCTGCCCGCGGCCGACCTGAGCCCCCGCCTGCGCCGCGCCTCCCCAGGACCATCTCCACCTGCACCCCCACTGGAAGCACTTCTGTCAGAGCCTCTTCTGTCTTTCCCAGCAAGAGGGTGACAGCAAACAGAGAAGCAGCCGGGGCTCAGCTCGCCAGGATTTTAAACAGTCTCTGAGCCCTGAGTCTGCAGAGGCCACGGAGACGGGGCGGGGTCCGTGCGGGTCCGAGCGGGAAGTCCCTCCGTGCCTCAGGGGCCACTCCTGCCGGGGGCCTGGACTCTCCCCCAGCGCCCGACGCCCCCCGACAAAGGGGGTGTCCACCCTCACGGGGAAGGGGTTCGGCCCCTTACCCCTACCCCGCCCGCGCTCACCTGATCTCAGAGCGACGTGAACAGGTGTCAACAGGTGAAAGGCCGTTCCCCTATCCCCCCGCAGTGGGCCGGGCCGGGCCGGTCTGGGGCAGAGGGAGCTGAGGAAGGACAGGCAGGGGACTGCCCCGGACCCACGGCCACGCTCTGCCCTGCGGAGGGGCCAGGCCTGGCCGCCCGGCTGAGCTCATGAACAGGACATCTGTGCGGAGCCCCTCCGTGTGGAGGCTGGGCCCCAGCAGGAGGGGCGCACTCGGGATCGGATGCGGATGGAGGTGCTTGGGGGAAGGCAGGGGCTTTCTGGGGCTGTGCCAGCCCGGGGTTCCTGCTCTGCCCATGACCTGGCTCCCGACCGTCTCGAGCCAGCAGGTTCCAGAAGGTGCCTGGCGGAGAGGGCCGGGCCTCCTTTAAGGCCAAGAGAAGGGGTTGACAGTCACCTGCAGCCTCCTCTCCCCTGTGAGCCCGACCTTCGAAACACCCCTACCTGCCCACTGGTCAGCAGGTGTTCCAGGCCACCGCCACCGCGGCTCCCTGGATTATCACTCATGCCCCCGCCTCTCTTCTCCGCACGGCAGTCAGAGCAAATCCTGAGCACACGGGAGCCACATCGAGTGCCTCCCTGCTCCCCGTCACACTGGGAAGACACCGTCCTTCTTGCAATGCCCTTCAGGCCTGACCTCGGCTGACTGCACTTTGGCCCCTCTTCCCCTCGCTCACTCTATTCCAGCCTCACCGGCTTCCTTCCTCTCTTCTCCAAGGGGCCAGGGAGGCCTCAGGGCCTTTGCCCTGGCTGTTCCGTCTGCCTGGAACGCTGTTCCCCGGATCTCAGCACGCACCACACCTTCACCTCCCTTGGGTCTTTACTCAGTGCTACTTTCCAGTGAGGCCCCCACTGCTCGCCCGAGTTAAAACCACGCCGCCCTCTCCCAGCAACCCTAGTCCCACACTCAGTGGTCTGCCCACCAGCACGCTGTATAGTGTGATGTATTCTTGCTGTCTTTCCTTTGCCGTCTGCCCCCCACATCAGTATCCGAGCCCTGTGAGGACATGGGTCATTTTTCTGCGTTGCTGGCTGATGCTCCCCAAATGCCGACACATGTGCCAGACTAACAGGGCCCAGTGACACCTGCCGAGTGAGTGCAGGCACTTCCCAGGCCAGCCACCTGCCGGTCCCGGAATGCGGCTTCTTACATCACCCCCCGCCGGCACATCCCACCTGCCCCAAACCTAACCGGTGACGGTCGCCCATCACCACGCAGTGACGGAGCCAGAGTCCTGAGCTGAGTCACCAAGTTAGTCCCTCCCCTACGGCCAAACTCCCACCCTCACCCCATTCCATCTGTCCCCAAGTCCTGCCGAATCTACGTGAATGGGGTCCCTTGAGTTGTGCAACGTGGCAGCCCTTGCACACCCCCAAATCAAAACCTCAGACCATCCCGATAAGAAACGGCCAGGCCATCCTACGGCAGCCAGCGTGACTCACTGTCCTCCAAGGGATAAGGGGGCAAAAGCTAGCAGAGCACGCAGCGTAAGAACCCGTCTTGAGCCAGAGGACATCACTCCTTCATGGCCCCAAACAGCAGCGACACAGTATTAGACACCGAGAGAGTCTCCTGAACCAGAGCCAAAGCCCTGGCGAACGCAAGGACAACGTCTGGCGTGAAAACGCCCGGTGCCGACAAGCACGGGCAGCAGCAGATGCGCTCAGGACACGCCGCTCTAAACCTTTCAGGGCAGCAGCCAGACCTGGTCATTGACCTTCAGTCCTGCAGATGCCTGACCTGAACCCATGGAGACGTTTACCCACACCCTGGAGCTCAGGGCTCGAAGCCCGTCTGTCCTGGTTAGCACTCGCCTCTGCCCCCAGCTCCTTCCTGGGGGAGAAGGGACCGTCCCCTGAGCAGAACAGGCACCCCACAGCAGGATGCCCGCTGCAGGCTGCCCCAGGGACACAGCCCCCAGCCCGCCCTGCACGCCTCTTCCTCACCACCGCGCTCGACGGACGGGAGGGAGCTCCACCTCTCGCCACCCAGGTCCTTTCTCTCTTGGGGAAGCTTCTCCCAAAGCCTGTGTCCATCAGCCAGGACCGGACACCCCCGAGTCGGTCCTCAGCTGCCCACTGGAATTTGTGATCACGCACAGACTCCCGGGCCATGTGCCAATCTAGGAATGGGCGGGCACTGTCCCAAGTCCCTGCCATTCCCTGACAGTTTAGAGTTTCTGGGACGTTCCATGACAGTTCAGGCTGGTGCCAGCACTCTGAGAAGATGCTCCTGATCCACCAATCTCTCTTCTGGAGACTCACGCGAAGGAAATAAGACCGATACGCAAAGAGGTGAGTACAAGGAATTCCACCGCAGTGTTGTTTCTAATTATAAAAACTTGGAAATAATCTAAATGCCTGTCAACAAGGGATTGATTTAAATTAATTATATATCAATATACTGGAAACAATGTCAAGATGGGGGAAGGTTTAGCTTGATGGCTGTTCTTATGAAAAAGACTGGGGGACCTTTTTGGCTGACATGAGTTTAATACAAACCGAGAAGCCAGTCACTAACAAGGACGAGTAAAAAGCCAGAAGCAGACCCAGCCCTACCGTCCATTACAGGTATCGGATCATAGCGGAAAACCGTCTGAGCCCCAGACGGGTTCTTAAGCCTGGGCGCTTTTGCTCCCACCTTCTCCCGCCAGCCCAGGGCAGACATCGCTAATCCATCACAGACTCCCTTCTGCACATCTGCCAGCACGGCGCACCACACGACCACGATGGACGCCAGCTGGGGGCGAGAGGGGCCCCGTCTGCCAACCCCAATTACAGCACGAGGCGACCTCCCACCAAGGGCTGAGACCGCGTAGCCAGGAAAACAGCGGCCAGAGGGGATATGAGGCCTGCGGTCAAGCCTCTGACGGGCTGACAGGCAGAGGACAGAGCAGATCCTGCTGCAGACAGAACTATGACCGGCATCGCCCCGCTCGAGAAAAAATGCTCTCATGTGGTCAGGGCTGCTCTGGAGGTGATGAGCTCCCTGTCACTGGAGGTGTGCAAGCTGCGGCAGGTCAGACACCTGTCAGAGGTGTGGCTGAAGGACTCCTGCACTGGCTAGAAGCCGCCATCCATCTGCACCCCACTGCCCTTCACTTGCATTTCTTGGCCTCTGAGGCCACACCCAGGTATCAGTTCAAGTCCCACTTCCTCTACAAGGCCACCCCTGCCTGCTGCGGCTCCCGCTCCCGCGCTCCCGGTCACCGTGGAGATCACCTGGGCGAGTGTGTATGGGGTCCAACCACCCCACTGGGAGTCCTGCTCTCTGAGGGCTGAGTCCCTGAAAGCCTCAGCCTCCGGCAAAGACCGGGACCCAAGACTGGCTCCTTCCCGAGGGGCCAAGCTCCGCACATGCACAACGGGGCCCCGAGGCTACAGAGCGGGAGGGGGCTGTGTGTGTGTGCGGGGGAGCTGCCGAGCGGCGGGTGCCGGACAGCAGGGGGAGCTGCACACAGAGGCGTCCACACTGGCCCTAGAGGCCCAGCCCTACCCACACCGGCCTGGGGACTCCAAGCTCTGCGTCGCCGAGTTACCCCAGACCCCTCCTCCTCTTCTCCCGTTTTCCAAACATCCTTCTTGCACTAAAGGCTGGTCTGTGTTATGTTTACGTGGGGAAATGGCTGGATCACAGCGCCCGGAGCTTCCGACAGCCCTGGGATGACGGAAGCCACACAAGAACAGAGGACGCATCTGAAGCCTCCCCGCCTCCTCTCTGCCAAGCGAGGGGCTGGACGGGCTTCTGGCCGCCGCCTCCGAGCCAGACGTCTGGGCTGGAATTCTGGCTCCACTGCTCACCAGCTGTGTGACCACAGGCAGGAATCCTTCTGTGCCTCAGTTTCCTTTCCTGTAAGATGGGGGCGATTAGAGAGCCAACTTCACATGCCTGCTGTGAGGCTTTACAGAGTCGGTACATGAAAAGTCCTTAAAAGTTGCTCGGCTCATAAAAGCGCTTTCTGATTGCTGTCTCCAGTTATTCTGACTGAGAAGGCCTTGCCTGCATGTCCCAGCAGTTAGAGGTGGGTCACCTACCCTGCCTGCTATAGGGCCCCTCCTTCTGCAGACACGCCCCTGCGGCACTGAGCCACGAAAGTGGGTGACGGGCTCCCAGGGGAAGGCAGGAGGGTCCTAGAAAGGGGCCCAGGCCCCACAGCCGAGACGCCACATCCTGACTCTAGCTGGGGAGAGTCAGGGCAGGGGGCCCTCGGCCTCTTGGGCCACGGATGTCTAATTATGGCCTGTGAGGTCATGAATGACTTTTCTTAAGAAAGATGTTAGTCAGAGGAGGCTCGGGGCAGAAGCAGGGACCCGCTGCTCGCCCCCATCACTGATGACGCTGCTGACAGAAATAATACTAATATCTGTGTAGTCAGTGGTGTTCTAAGCTGTACGTGCAGCTCACTTAGTCCTCTTGACCACCCAACACACCCCACAGGCACAGAGAGGTTGGGCCCATCCTGAGGTCACACAGCTCACGAGTGAAATCAGAACCCCGGCAGCCTGGCCTCAGAGCAGACAGACGTACACCCTGTGCTTCTATGACTTCTGAGTGACACACACACACACACACACACACACACACACACACGGGTTTGGGTTATACAGCAGCAACTCTCGTCTGTAAACCTGCTGGGTACAGGAGCTGTGTTGGGTGTTTAACCTATGTGGCCTGTAACCCAACCACCATCCCTGGGGACCGAGGCGGTGGGGTGGAGGGGGGGTGCTATAGGCCACTGTCCCTTCTGTAGATGAGGAACGTGGGGCTGGTGGAGCTGAGTCACTGGGCCAAGGTCACCCATGCAGGGGACCTGTTCCCAGGTGGGTGCACCTGCCAGCTGGCGGCCCAGAGGAAGCGTGTGCAGTTGACGTGCTGGGGGCAGGGCTGGGGTTCAGGGCCTGGGGGTCTCGGGGTCGTGCATGGTCATGAGATAAGCCAGCCCGGGCTGCGTGGTGCCAGCTGGGGTCACATCACACGGAAAAGCCACCCTCTTCCGAGGGGGCCGGCCCCACACAGAGGAAGAGTGATCTGCAGGCCTGCCCGTCGTTAGACGCCCACGCCAGAGCCTCCCTCCAGACTCCCGGCGGTACGCACAGGCCCGAGCAAGACAGCCTCCCAAACACACACGCCCTCACACCTCCAGGCCTCGTGGCCTCCACCACACTCTGTTCAGGGTTTCTGATTTCCAGAAAGGGAGTCCAGGCCAGAGAGACAACTGACGCCCGGCCCTCGCAAGCTCCCCCTGGGCTCCTGTGGCTCTGCTGCCTAGGCCAGGTTCACAGAGGTGTGTCGCCCAGAAGGGGGGGGGACGGTCTTGCTCTGCACTAGGTTCTGGGGGAGGAACGCGGGCAGACCAGGGCAGGGTCTGGAGGGGAGGGGAGGGGAGGGGGGCAAGGAACTGGTGGCCGTGTCCTCCATCCTGGGGCAACAAGGGCAGGCAGGTCTGCGGGGCCACAGGCAGCGTGAAGGCAGCCCGGAGGCTTCGGGAGGTGAGGCGGTTAGCAGTTCAGCTACTGGGGAAGGGCTGCCTCGGCGTAGTGCAGGCGTTCCATCAGGGTCTGGAAAACCAGTCTTCAGGGACTGCTGTGGCTTGGGGTGGGTCGTCACCCACATACACCCACCCAGCGTGCCACGTGGGAGCCCTGGCACAAGCTAAGTCCATGCACTTAATCCCCGCCGTGACCCCGTGGGGAAGGCACGGCCCTGCCCCCTCCGCCGACGGGAAAATGCAGACTCAGGGCTCGGGGCTCGCCCACGTCCATGCATTTAATCCCCGCCGTGACCCCGTGGGGAAGGCACGGCCCTGCCCCCTCCGCCGACGGGAAATGGAGACTCAGGGCTCAGGGCCCACCCACGGATGCAGAGCTTGGAGCAGAGTCAGGATGCAAGCGCAGGCCATCCTCCCGGTCTTTCCCACTCTGACACGTGCCTGGCCCCGAGGAGCAGCACACGAGGACACAGGGCGGTTGTGAAGGGAGAAGTGGGTGTGCAAAGGGACAGAGAGCTGGTGTGCCCGCAAGAAGGGGGCAGAGGGCTTCCCCGGGGACCGCGGAGGCCGCACCTATGCCGGTCACCCACCCTCCTCCCTGGTCTGGGTGGAGGCAGCATCTCCAGGGAGGACTAGAGCCTCGCAGCCTGGACCACAGCTGGTAAGTGGTCCTCAGTGAAGACGGATGCCTAGCTGGCAACCGAAGGGACTCACGGATCCCGGCGGACACCCCTAAGCCCTTCCCTCCCAGGGGGGAGGAGCTGGGGACCCCCTAGACTGAGGCCGGGCAATGCTAGGCACCTCCCCTGGTGGGCGGGTTGGGTCCGCGTGACCTAGAAGGACCCCAGGAGGGGCGGCGAGCAGGAGCGGGTGCGTCTCAGCCTGCAGGGCTGGGTGGAAGCCTGGGGAGGGTGGAGGGAGGGGCAGAGCGGGCGAGCCCACGGGGGGCACTCGGGGCCTCCAGACACCGCCCAGGCCTCAGACAGAGGGGCTGCGGGAGGCTGGAGCCGCATCCACCTAAACACCCGAGGTCACTTCTGGCTGCTTAACGAGGAGCACCATATCCAAAATGCGCGAGGTGACGAGCTTTCTGGACAATCTGGAGGCGGCCCGAGGGCTTGGCAGGCTCAGGAGACTTCCTGCTTTTACCCAGTTCCTAAACTTGCTTTAATGAGGCTCTACGGTGATCACAAAGCCACCGAATAAACGCGTGTCCAGCCCCAGGCGCACCCTCTTTGCTGCCCAGCAGACCCCCGCAACACAGGCTCCACTGAGCTCCTGCGTGGCCCCCACCCACCCCTGGAGCCGCCCCATCTCGGCCCATAGCAACTCCATCCTTCCAGCTGCTCAGGCCAATAATCTGACGGCCCCTCTTGGCAATTCTCTTTTTCTCACACCCAACTCCCCGTCTGTCAGCAAATCGGGCCGCTCCACCTTCAAAACAGAGCCAGCACCTGACTGCTTGGCCTACCCCCCGCTAGCCCGGTCTGCGCAGGCCTCACCTCTTCCCTGCATTATGGCCACAGCCTCTCCAGCAGGCTCATCCGGCCCCGCTCAGCCCTCCATTCAGCCGCTGGGATCTGTTAAAACACAACTCGGACCAGGTCCCTCCTCTGCTGTCCCTCATGGGGCTTAGAGCCAAGTCCTCACGGTGACCCGGAAGGCTCTGCAGGACGGGCTGTCCCCCTCCTACCCCTCCTCCATGCCCCCTTGGCCAGCCCACCCCCACCCTGCTGGCTGTTCCTCCACATTCCTGACACACTCCAACCGCAGGGCCTTTGCACGTGCTTTCCCTCTGCCGGGGTCTTTTCCCAGACGTCCACCTGGCTCACGCCCTCACCTCCTTCAGGCCTCCGCTCAAAGGCTGTCCGAGCCTCAGCGAGGACCCCGGCCCTCCCCCAGTCCTCCCCTGCTGCATCTCTCTACAGTGGTATGCCACCGCCTCGCCACCATCTGTGGGAATGTCTGTCCCGTGAGATCTAGGCCCCAGAACAGCACCTGGCACATAGCAGGTGCACACACTCTGAACTACCCCTACCAAGCCAGGGAAGCCTTTTTAAAGAAACCCGGACTCCTGAGGGCTGCTCTGTCTGCCACGTGGACCGCAAGGTCTGTGGGAGCGGGACCTGGGCCCGGGTGGGCACCAACTTACAACAAACTGTCTCAGCCGGGCTGGCTCGACCCAACCCTCAGGTAAGGTTTCAGATCCTGGTTGGGGATGGCGGGATACGGAGCCACAGAGACCCAAAACACACCCAAAGTGACAATTTCAATGCAGAAAATCCACTCAAACATGACTCAGAATTGTCTAGAAATAGGTTTTTAAAGGAAAGCTGGAAGCTTTTCTACCTCCCCGCCCCTAACTTTTGGGCTCAAAAGGGACAAAGACCCTCTGGCCGGACACTGACACCCCTCCCTCGCGAGGTGGTGCCCAGGTGACAGACACGAGTTAACTGCAGAAGGCCTGGGGCATGTGGCCCCCAAACCGGGCTGGTCCCTAGACTCCCCTGGGAGACTCGGCAGCCGATTCCCACCCAAGTCTGGAGATCCCGAGAATTCAAAGGGTCAGCCAGCAGTGCGGCCCCTGAAACGGGACTTCAAAAAGAGCCCCGGCTGGTTGTGACCTGTGGCCTGTCTGGAATCCTGACTACCAAGCCAAGCCCCCCGTCAGACACAGAGGAAACTGGGGCCCAGGAGGAGAGACCCGGCCACCCCCCTCCCCTCCCGCCGCCCCACAGCCCTGGCTCTGGAAGCCCACCCACGGGCAAGGTGCACACCTGAGGCGGAGGGCCTGAGTCCAGCCCACGTGGCTCTGTTTGGTCTACACAGAGCAGTGGCCACCATCTCCTTTTTCTTTCTGAAGTGAGAACTAGGTACCGGGAGTGTTCACTCACCCGGATTTCTGGCTTTTCTTAGATAAAATCAGAAGAGAACGCATTCCCGCGTGGCCTCCATCGCTGAGCTCAGGGCCAGCCATCTGCAGTGCCCTGGGCCCCCGCCGGCCGCCTGCCTCGTGGTGGACGCCTGCCTGCCTGCCTGCCCCCCAGGTGCCGGGGCTCGTCCTGCTTCACCGGTGCCGAGGGCACAGAGCCGCAGCCACGGGCCCAAGTCCCCCAAAGGGGTGACTTCCCCTGGCCTGACCTCACGTTCCCAACAGTAAAACGGTCCAGCCGGGGCCCTGCAGCAGCGGCCTGACGGCTCAGTCCCCTCCGGGGCCCCCAAGGGTCATGGCGTCCGCAGGCCGGAGCCTAAGGATTCGGCCTGACCAGCTCCCTTACTGAGGCTTTAAACACAGCTACACAGCTAATAAGATAACTTACTACAGAATTTTGTTTTTTAAAAAAAGAATGGTGATTTTAAAACCTCACCGGTTTTAATCTCTCTCGAGATTTTCTCTGGACCTGAAGAGTCTTATTCACCAAACCACGGACGGGGCAGCTGGGCTGCACGGGGGCCGCAATGGAGGCCCCGAAGCAGCCGCCCGTGGGAAGGTCCGCCCTCCCCCAGGCTGGTCACTTCATCCCGTGAACGAAGCCAACTACATGACACACCCAGGTCAGGGCCGGGGACGCGGGGGGACACGGACAATGACGACGCTGGCGTCAGGACGGTCACGGGGGTGCATCAGGCGCCACAGGCCGGCGAGCAGAGCCCGAGCCCCAGCGCCCGAGGCGGGAAGCTTCCTGGGAGGCACGCACCCTCTGCCAGGACCCCAGGAGGAGCAGCGGGTGGCGGGTGAGGGCCCTTCCCGGCTCAGGGCGCTGCGCGTGTGGAGGCTGAACAGCGGAGGTCGGGGTCCACTGTGTGCACAAGGGATGGGAAAGCTCAGGCTGGCGGGACACACATGGGGCTGCAGGGGCCAGCGTGTTCAGGACCTTGCAAGGCTTGTCGGGGAGGGTGCAGTGGACCGCAGGGTCGGGGCAAGGCCAAGGAAGGGTCTCGGGTTTACCTGGGGTGGGACGGACGGCAGTGGCACCCTAGAAGGGGAACGCGAACTGTGGAGCACAGGCCCCTCAGCCCCCGAGTCACTGCCTCCGCCTCCCCCCATCCTTCCCCTGCAGCGACCCTCGGGGGCACAAGCAGCCCTGACAACGGGACGGGGAAAGGGCTGGTCCCAGGGACAGTGACGGGCCAGAAGAGCGAGACAGCTATGCCCATCCTCAGGTCCTGGAAGCCACGCTGTGGGGCCAGAGGTCACCGAGAAGCTGCGGAGGCTGAGGACCCCGCGTGGCGTGGCAGGGCCGCTGGCTGGTGAGGTGGGGCTGTGAGGGCCCGGGGAGGGGAGGGGAGGGGAGGGGAGGGGGCTGGGGCAGGGGGAGGACGGGTGGGTGAGAGGAGGGGACGGGTGGTGGCTGAAGGGGCTGGCGCTCCAGGGAAGGCCTCAGGTGTGCGAGCTGGCAGGGACCCGGGCACACCTGAACGGCGACAGGAGAGGGCCCTGGAGGAGCCACCAGAGGAGACGGCCCCAGCGGGTAGGAGCCGGCAGCCCGGTAGGACCTCTCCCCTGCCTTGCTTCTCCGAGGGGCGGGGAGGGGGGTGGTCAGTGGGCTGCCCCCGACCCCCAGCAAGCTGGGACTCGGGCAGGGCCAGTTTCGGGAGCCTGAGGTCTGCATTAGACCAAAGCAAGAGAAACGGGGTTCACTCCGACCCTGTGTCCAGTCGCAGGGAGGGCCCGCAGCCCTGACACTGGCCCTGGCTCTCCACCCCCGCGCCTCTTGGCCTCTGTGACCCGCAGACGCCTCGGATGGCCCCTGAGCCTGGAACAGCCCCTCCCCGGCCGCCCAGCCACCGTCCTCCCTGACGTGGGCGGACAGGTCGCTGGCCCGACTGTCCCATCAGCTCGGGGGAGAGGGCCGCGGCCGCAGAGCACCCCCTCCCCTGCCCCGAGGCCTGCCCTGCCGGGGACGAGGTCCAGCTCAGCTCCGCCTCCCGCCTCCCGGGCTGCAGACCGGCTCTACTGGCACCAAGGCCTCCAGAAGTGGTTTTTATATACGTATAAAAATATAGGACTCGGAACAATGAACTTCTCAGAGCGGGAGGCTATTTTTAGAGCCCTGCTAACCGCGCCAGCATTCAGCATCTCCCTGTTTGTCAGCTGCTGCTGGCGACATGGGCCTCGGGCAGGAGCGGGGTCTCCTCAGGACGCGAGCGCGTGAGGAGAGGCGCGGTGTTGGGATGCCCGAGCTGTGGGGCGTGGGGGCCGCCGCCTGGCACTCCCCGCCCCAGGTCCTGAGTGCCCACACGGCCCTGCAGGGCACTCACCACTCCACGGTGTCCCGACGTGAGGCGGCAACAGTATGGGCGGGTGGCCAGCACCCCGGGGTCCAGCCACCCTGCCCAAGCCTCAGTTTCCCACCTGCAGAGCGGGAGCGGGGCCGCCACCTCGGGGGTATGGAGTAGGGGACCCGTCGCCGGGCAAGGAGCCCTACGGACAGCCAATGCCGAGCCTAACTGGACGGGAACCCCTCCAGGGGGCGGGGCAGCGCCCTTCCTCAGACAGGCCTGTTCTCACCAGCGCACGGCCAGAGGGAAGGAACAGAAGTCGGCTGCGAAGCCAGGCCCTCGCCCTGTCCTGTCAACATCTTTCCAAGTCGCCCTTCCGGCCCCGGGGAGGTGGCGGCTCCAGCATCCCTGGCGCAGGCCTGACTCCTAAACATAAAGAACGTCTGTCTACCCGCCTGCCAGAGCCCGGGCTGGACCTCCCGGCAGCTCTGCGTGAGTCACTCCCATTAAAATAGCCCGGGGGGGCCGGAGGGTCAGAGGTCAGCACCAACAGCCTGCAGTCAGGTCCAGCGAAGGCGGTCCCACGGGGCTCAGGGCACCGCAAACGCGGGGCATAAAGGTCACCCTGGCAACAGGGAAGGGAAAGGGGTTCTGCAGCTGCCAGCCCCACCTCCGCCCACCTCCACTGTCTCCACCGCATCGAGCAGGCGGGTTATCTGACCGCCTTTTCCCCTGCATCCTGTGTCTCTGCCTTGGAAAGCTGGGGCGGAGGCTGCATGCCGCTTGCCCCTCGCTCAGGCCCCTAGGGCTGACAACAGGGCTCGGGGAGCTCAGTGAGCATTTGCTGAACGAGTGAATGAGTGACGCTACACGAGCGATGCCACCAGTGGCTAAGGGGCCCCCGTGAATCTGGGAAGCAGCATCCCTCGTTCGTTCGCTTATTCACTCAACAAACACAGAGGTGAGAAGGATGAGGCCCACTGGACGATCAGGACCCAGAGCTGGGCACCAGGCGGACCTCCCAGCCTCCCCTTCCGCACCTGTGCCCTCTCTTAGCTACTCCTGGACCAGGGGCCGCGTGCCCCCAACCTTCCCTGTAAGACCTTCGGACGGCGCCCTCAGCCCCTCGGCCAGGCATTTCACTGGGGCCGCCGCAGTCAGGCCCAGCAACCCCGCAGCCGGGCTCGCTCCTCCCCCACTTACAAGCGGGGGCACCGATGCCTGGGGGGGGGCAGACTCATCCGACTCCCCCGACACACCCACAGCCGCGACGGGGCCTGGGACTCTGGAGCTGCGCCCACGCCTGCTCCCTGGCCCTGCCGCCCGGCCTCGGCAGCACCAAACGGCCGCAGACACGGGCGAGTTTCTCCGAGGAACAGACGTGTGCTCTGCCCCCAGAACGCCGCCCCCCAGGCCTCGAGGCTCAAAGGAACAGGGGCCGCGTGCAGGCCACCTCGGGGGGGTTCGGCTCCCCTGGGCCACCTCTGCCCGCGCCCACCTCCCCAGCCCTGGGAGCCCTGCTGGCCGGCACCGATGGGGTCTCAGACGGGAGGCAGGCGCAGGGACCCCTCTGCAGGCGGCAAACGTGCGCTTTTACCTGGGCTGGAATCCAGCTGGCGGGGAAGCCACAGGCTCGGGTGGGGGCAGGGTCGTGGGGAAGGGGTGAGGGCCGACACACGCAACCCTCAATCCAGCCCAGCCAGGGCCTCTGCTCGGCGAGGGGCTGCTCACGTGGCATCACCAGCATTCCCGGGGGCCCCAACCTGCCTGAGGATCTCACCCCGCATCCCAGGGACCACAGCACCAAGCCAGGGGACAGGCCTAAACCAAGGGAAATGGGGCCTCTAATGCCAGTCCTGGAGCCAAACCCAGGACGGGCAGCCTTTCCAGAGAAAGGCTGTGAAAAAGCCTTTTATTCTCCCCAGGGCCATCTGGGCAAGGACCAAAGGAAGGGTGAGGCCCAGCCATCTGGGACCCTGCGCCTCACCCCCAGGACGGCTGGCTGGGAGGCCTGGCACCCACTCTGCCGCTCCTCACATGGGCACCTGAGGGGCAGAGCTCTCCGGGAGACAAGGGTCTCTGCGAGGGGAGCTCACGAGGTCTCAACACAGAGCTCCGGATGGGCAGCTAAGGATCAGGCCACGTGGGCCCACCTTCCAGCTTGGTAACAATCAGATGGAGCTGGGTGGCGGCCACACCCATCAGAGGGCAGGCGCTCTCCCGCCGCCACAGTCCTCACCACTCCCTATAGCCCGCCCACACCTGGCCTGCTCCTCTCCCTCACACCGCCTTCCTTTCAGAGCATGTGCATTTGCCTGGCATGCTTGCAAAGGACCAACGTTCAAGACCCAACTCAAAGAGCAGAAAACTCAGATCTGCTGTTCCCAAGGAACCTGATTTAGAACGCCAAGTCCCAAGGGGCAGGGTTCCAGAATTCCCACAGCTCTGCACAGCGGTGGGAACGCCCAGGCCTTCCGCTCTGTCGCACCCTCTGAGCGTTTGATTTTTGCAAGACCCACCAAAGTGGGTCCACATGGATGACCCACAATTGTGGATTGTGATCCACAATCACGTAGTCGTCATGGCCAACAAACTTCAACTCACCACACGTCCTCCTTCCTCAATGTCATGCGGCTAGGATATAACCTAAAAAGCGTTCATCCAAACCTGGATGCCCAGGTGACGTCCTGGGGTTTGCCCACCCTCAGCAGCCCCCTTCACCCGTCTGTGCAAGGAACGGTGCCCTGCAGCTTGGGAAGCGCCCACAGGGAGTGTGGGGCGGCTCTGGGAGGAGGTCAGACCAGGTCGAGCTCCAGCTGCCCCACTGCCGGGCTGAGTGACCCCGGGCAGGTGACCTCACCTCTCCAGGCTTCTGCTGGCTCATCTTAGCAATGGGTATCACTCCTGCCCGCTACCCAGCAGGCAAGGGGGAATCAAGTGAGGACAGGCTTTGCCAACTGCAAGCCCCCGTGTGAGCGCGGGGAGTATTTCTGCTCTGCACACAGACGGACAAGGGCTTGGCCAAGAGCCTTTGCCGGGTTCGTCGAGGCCGGATAGAGATGTGGGAAACGCGGTCTCCAGTCCAGCACCCACCTAAGCACTCCCTGCTCGGCAACCAGGAACACCTCGGTGCACCTGCACAGGGCTTCATCCTCTCACTCCACCCACAGCTTACCTGAAAGCTTACAAAACTGCTCCCCTCACCGGGGTCTCATCTGCACACAGCATCACCTCTTCCCTGTCTGTATTTTTTTATTGGCCACTTCCTACAGCCTGCCCTCTGCCAGACACTCACCCCCGGCTAAGCCAGGGCGGCTCTTGTTGGTTTTGACTGCTTGACTGCATGAGGATGACTGGGGCTTCCAATCCCTGGGCGCACTCGGAAAGATTTTTTCCAAACACACACGCACACACACACACACACACACACACACACACACACACACACACACATGCACACGCATGCACGCAGCCAAAAATCTTCCCAGCTGAGCCAAATTAAATACAGAGGCCTCTACTTATTTCCATACGCGCAACATGGACTTAAATAAAGCAGTTCTCTGTGGCAGGCTCCAGCAGACTGGGCTGGGCCGGGCCCCAGGGACCCCACCCACCCCCCTCCCGGCAGGGCGGGCAGGAGGCACCGGCTGGGGAGGTGGCTCCGGGGGAGCGAGCGGGCAGAGAGGGGACACCCGGCATGCAGGCCGCCCGTCTGCAGCCCACCCTGTCGGCCAGGGCCCGGCGCGGGGCCCTCTCGGAGCCCGGGACGCTCTCGGCCCAGCTGTCCAGTCCCATCCTAGACGGCGGGGCACCAAGCTGTTCTCGCCCCCCTCCGCTGCCAGAAAGCACTTTCCAAACTGCAAATCATCCAAGTCCTCGCCGACCTAAAATCTTTGTCCCGGTCCCGACTCCCTGGGGCAGCACCCATGCCCCCTCCCACGGGGCCCTGCCCACCCCTCCCCTCGTGCTCCAGCCTGTGGCGCTCTCCATGCCCTTCCCGGGACACTGGGTGCCCATGACGGAGGGGGCACAGCCCACAAGAGGCCCCGGGACGCCCTGCCCGACAGTGAGCTGACCCTGGGACGGGCGCACACGTTGTGTGTCAGTGTCCTCAGGGCCAGCACATCCTAGGATGAGTGAAGGAAGGAAGGAGCTGATGGTGACAAGAATCACTGCACAGCAGCCGGTGACAGCCACGCGCCCGGCCTGCTGAGCACCTCACAGGGAACTAACTAACCATCCAACAATTTTTTCCTTAATAGATGTTTATTCTTTAGAGTAGTTTTAGGTTCTCAGCAAAACGAAGCGTCGAGTACAGGGTTCCCATACACCCACCCCAACACGTGCACAGTCGTACCCCCATCAACACCCCCACCAGAGTGGCACCTCTGTCACGGTCGGGAACGCGCGGACACCACACCGTCACCCAGAGGCCGCAGGTCACTGAGGGCTCACGCTTGGAGCTAAAGGTAGAGGCAGGTGCTCTATCACCTACCCATTTAGTCGACAGAGATACTGAGACACAGAGGTAATGTAACTGAGCGAGTGCGGGAGGGGAGAAGGGGGGAGGCCGACCAAGGCACCGGGCCACCGGCCGACGGGCCACGGTGCTTCACACCCGCACCTCTGCAGCCCCTTCCTCGGGAGGGGGAGCCCACCCCCCTTGTCTGCCCCCCGACCCCCTCCTGCCTCTCAGGACCTGGACCTGCAGCACCGTCGACAGGCCCCCACCCGCACGCGGCAGACGGAGCTGGAACAGCGAGGGCCTGGGGAAGGACGCCGCCCCTCAACCTCCTGTACCAGCGGCACACGGCCCTCCCCGGTCTGGCACTCGGCAAGCAGGAGCTGTGCGACCTCGGGCAGCTGACTAGGCCTCTCTGTGCCTCAGTTTCTTAGCCATAAGATGGGGGTGTTGTCCGGCTCACAGGGCTGCTGTGAGGGCCGCAGGGTAACGCACACAAGTCCTCACCTGGGGCCTGAGAATCAGGACGTGCTCGGGGCTGCGTCGCACGGCGCCACGGGGACCGGGTGGCTGGAAGGCGGTGGGTGGGTGGCAGTGGGAAGAGACCTTAAGGAGCGGCCTTTGCTCGGAACCAGGCGTCAGACCACGTGACCCAAGACCAGCTCCCGCCTGAGGAGAGTGCGGGGTGCGCTGACCGGGCGGGCACCGGTTCAGAGCAGGAGTGGGGTGGGACTCGGGCACACTGTGGCTTTTTAACTGAATCTGGTTGCGGGCCCTCCGTGCGCCCAGCACTGTGTCAGACGCCGGGGTGGTGACAGTGATATGTTAACATGTTCCTGAGGACCAGAGCAACTCACATTTCCTGAGCACCCACCGTGTGCCAGGCTGAGACACAATGCTGGGCGGGGGCTGTCAGGATGACTCCAGCCTCCTATCCAGAGCCCGAGCCAGGGTCGGGCGGGGAGATCTGGGGAGGGGGAGGCCATAAGGAGCCAGGTTACAAGCTGCAGGACAGAGAGGAGGGACGAGGGCCTGGTAGAGGCCCGGGTGGGAGAGGGGCTGGCCACGAGGGCTTGGACGGAGCTGCAGTGGTGGGCGTGGATGTCTCTTAGGCCAGAGGAAAGAGCACTTGGAGGCCACGTGTCAGGCCACCCAGAGGCCAGGCGAGATGAGAGGCCACCGTGTGGGGGGACAGGGGCGCAGGGGCCACTGCCACCCCACCACCGGGCGAGGGCAGCCCCGGGGCAGCAGGCGGGGCCCCGTGGGGACGCTGAGCAGGGAGCCCAGTTCTGCCTGGGGGCCTGCGGGGTGAAGGCCAGCGCCTCGCGCATCCCACCCCATGATCTGACGGAGGGGCCTCGCAGGCCTGGCCTCCCCCGGGGGCCGGCGTCACTCGGGTCTCAAGGCCCGGAAACGGGGCCAGGCTCTGGGTTCCCAGGCTGGGCCACCACAGCCAAGGGCCATTGGAGGAACGCGGATGTGCCCCAGGGACCCACCCCGGCCACACGACCCCTCCACTGCCAGACATGAGGCTGACCGCACGACAGGTCCTTGATTTAAAATCAACAAAATGTCTGGGATCTGCCTCAGAATAATCCGGGAGCAAGGAAGTAAAAGTGCCCGTGGGAGCCATTATGCCATTCTCTCTACTTCGTATATGTTTGGAGTTTTCCATAAGAAAGAGTTTAAAATAGTGCCAAGAATCTGCTGTCCACATCAAGGCCTATCATCTTCCTGGGCCATTCTGCCATTTTTACTGCATGGGGGAAAAAAACCCAAAGCCTGCACATTTAATTTACGGCTTTGAGAAAGTCAAGGCCGGAGGGAGCAGAGAAGCTGAATCTGCAGGGCCGCACCTCGCCGTTCTGGCAGCGGAGGAAAGAGCCGTTTCCCAATCACTTCCTCTCCCGCCCCAGCACGGCACTGAGCTACCCTGGGACCTGTCCAGGGTCTACACGGGGAAATAAGACCGATTCATAAGAACCCGGGAGCAGCCGGCAGTTCCTGAACAACTGCCACCAGCCCCTCCGTGGGGGAGGGGACCTGGAGGGCCCTTCTCACGCCAGGTGGCCTCCCGGGTGACCTCCCAGGCCAGCAAACATGCTTGTGAGATGCCAGGCCACTAGCCAGAGCTGCAAGGGTGCCGCGCCCACTGCGAAGTGGACTCTGTGCTCTCCACACGTGGCTGCTGTGAGAACCCAGGGCTGCTGTTTGGTCTGGGGTGGGGGGGTCCCACACATTCCTGTCTGCCCCCCGCCCCTTCCTGCCTCTACCTCATCCTCCATTCTTGAAAGCCCAAGCCCTCGCCACAACAAGGTCAGGGAGGGGGAAAGATATACTTTAACCTGAAGACCAAATCTACATTGTACAAAACTTGAATATGTTATTTCCATTCTCTCGCCTCAGTTTCCTTGTCCGTAAAATGGGAATAATACCAGCTACTTACTTGACAAGGCTCTTGGGAGGTTCAAATAGGATAAGTGTGTGTCAGATTCAAAGACCACCCAAATGTCAGATATTACCATTTTTATTCTGTGGCCCATTCCAGTCTGGATCAAACCTGTGCCAACTCCAGACCCATCAAACCCAGCCAAGCCCTTCCCCTTCCCTGCAGGTGCCCAGCTGCACGTTTCCCAGTCTCCGGGCAAAACACTCCACTGTCCATCCTCCGTGGGAGGTTTCAATCCTCAGCTGTAAGCAGAGGCTACGAGCACACACACAAGCCCACGGGGCGTGCCACCCCTCACCAAGGCTGCGATCTGGGTCCTCCAGTCGCCGCCGCTGTGCACCACGAGCAGCCCTGGCCCTGCCCGCAGCCAAAACGAGGGGCCATCCGCTCCTGTCGAGGAACAACGCCGTGGAACCCCTCAAGTCTGAAAGAGTGAGAAGCTACCGTCTACCAGGCGTTTACATTACACGCTTAAGCACTTTATGTGGATCAACTCATGTAACGAGCTCTTACTGTCACTCACCTTTTGCAAATGGGGAGACCAAGGCACAGAAAGGCTAAAGAACATTCCCAGGATCACAGAGAGTGTGAGGCCCAGGGCAAGGGTCACAGGCTACAGTATCTGCCCCCCAGCCGCTGGACCAAACATCCCCCCTCAGCAAATGACGACGGGGGTCCCGCGGTCTTCACAGAGGTGGAAACCGAGGCCCAGAAAGGGGACGTGACGTGATGCCTGACGCCAGGGCCCCCAGGGACGCCTCCTCCCTCTGGAATAATCAGGATAAATAATAACACTGACAATGACCATAACTGATATCTACTGAGCTCCTTCTATATCACAGTAAGGCACCGTGTTTCACTCGGACGACTGCATCCAGTTCTCACACCACCAAGCCTCCCAGCCAGAGACAGAAAAGCAAACACCGTCTGCTTCCATCTTCCATCTTCAGGCATCGGGAAGAAAGTGCACACGCTGGCAGACAGACACGGACCCTGCCTGGACCACAGCCACTTCGGGAAACCCAGACAAGGAGGCTGCCTCCCAGCTGGGACGCTTTCAAATTTTCCAGTGTTTTTAAAAATGGTCCTTCTCTCCTCCCATGGGATGGAATTCAACAGCCCACATGCATGTGTGTCCCCTCATGACGTCAAAGGCCATGCCCTTGGGCTTCCTCACCATGCCCAGGCCAGCTACGTTCGCACGGGTCCCTCAGCAAGTCAGGGGCAGTTGGCTATTGTCCCTGAGACCCCGTGCCACACCGAGACTGGCCTGGGGGTAAGCGTGCTACCCTCAAAATGCGGCAAGTACTTGGGACCAAGGGCGTCCTGCAGCATCCTGCTGGAGTGTCTGGGGAAGTAGCTCTGGGGTCTGTCAAGACATTAGGAGAATGGAGAGAGATGTCATCAACCTGCCTATAGCTGGCGCGTTTGGGGACACTCTGGGAATCCTCACAGCAGGGGATACTAGACTCCTGTTCCGGGGTTTGGGAAAGACGCAAAAGGTTCTATTTGCGATGTGACATATTTTGCTGAAGATTATTTAGTCCCAGAGGGAGCAGAGCCTGGCTGTGAGGAGCGCAGACCCCGGAGCCAGGCAGACGGAGTTCAAAGCTCAGCTCTCGGGATTACTGGCTGGTGACCCTGGGCAAGGCATGTGACCTTCCCCCACCTGAAAAATGGGCCCAGCAGAAGCTCTTTCTCATAAACTGCTTTGAGAACTAAGTACTTCATACAGAGTTCACCAAATGGCAACCGCTGCTATCATTATTATTATACCAACCTTTGAACAAAGAGGAAAAAACAATGTCGTCATAGTTTCCCCATCTATACAAAGAGGGAGGGGACTCTGGCTACACCTGGGCCTTAAGTTCACATTAAACTGTCTCCGTGTTAGGAAACTGCAAACCAAGGAAATGAAATGGAAAGAATGGTCCTTTCCATCAAGGAGCAGAGAAGCTACAGCCATGTACGAATAAGGCATTAAAAGCTGTTAAAGTCAGAGCAACTAGGACCAGGCCCAGCGCCCCGTGCAGACTCCAGAAACCAGCGGGAAGGAAAGCAGCGAGGAGTACGCAATGATGGGCCGAGGGCTGCTGCTCCTTGCTGGGCATGTACCACGGGTCCTCAGTCACCAGGCAAAGCTGCACAGGCCCCACAATGTCCTTTGGGGTCCCACTTCACAGATGAGAAAATCAAGGCTCAGACAGGGGAGGCAATATATCTGAAGCCATGCAGCTGGGAAGAGTCAGGGCTCTGTGCAACCCCGAGGTCCAGGCCCCGGGGCTCACGGCTTCACACGAGTAATCCGGTTCCCCTACATCGAGCCCAGGGCCTGGCAGAGCAGGTGCTTGGTGAGTGTTTGGTGAGTGAATAAAGGAACACAGGAAGTGTGACGTGGCTGGCCCTGGGGCTGCACACGTCTCTCCAGAGAACAAAGCGCCCTCCGGGCCGGAGAGCGTGTACGTCCACGGGTGCACTGCTCGCCGCGACGGCCGAGCACCAACCACAGCCCGGGGCTCGGGGCACACGCCCAACCCAAGTGCAGCCACAGCAGCCGGAAGAGCAGCAGTTACCACGCCACGTCCTCCACCACGACTGCCACCACTTTCCCCCCAGGAGCCACTCACGCAGTAGGAACAGCCAGATTCTCTAAGGCCTGACCGATTACTTCTTCAAGAGCTGTAATGGCCTTTAAACTCGTTACGATTTGCTTTTCAAGAACAAATGACATATCACACTCAAGAGCCTTTGCACACCCTCCCCCCGCCCCCCAGGCACACACAGTTCCAGGGCACCCGGGCTATCTCCGCAGGACTCTCCCCTGGCTGGGTCCAAACCCATCAGCCCTGTGCCGTCGCCTTGCCTCTGTGCTTACTGGGCGGATATTCCACACGTCATCATAATGCAGAGGAAATTTACAAAAGAGGAAGGAAGAAAATCCAATGGGTCCCTGGTGGTGGGAAGCACCTAGAGCTGACCTGGGCCAACTGTGCGCCTGACCGAGGCTGGGGCAGCCAGCCCAGCGAGGGCTTTTAGACGCCCGCTGGGAGGGCCTCGGGCCCCTCCGTGAACCAGCAGCGCCATTCCCTGTCACAGATGGGGAAACAGAGGTTCGTGGGGTGTGGAAACTCGCATAAACTCACAGAGCTGAGCTGGGGTTTGGAATAACGTCTGTCCGCCTCCCCAAGCCCTTCTTTCCTGACGCCCTGAGCCGCCCTGGACCCACGGATTCTCCCGGCAAACCACGATCGCACATTCCAGAGCCCCGCCGGATAACACCCGCACACGTGCACACGTGTATACTGAGCTCCTGGAGCCCTGTCCATACTCTTCCAGAAGGACCTATCTGTCCAGTCATCACACTGTTTGTGCAGCCAGCAGTCCTGTCCGTGTTTCTGAACCAAAGCTGTGTAAATATTAGCACAACCAGCTCAGAGTCCGACTTCCTTGGGCAAAAGCCCAAGGATGGCGGCAGGGCTGGCAGGGACCCTCCGCAGGCCTCCATCAGAACGTGTGGGTTCTACTCTGGGCTCGCCTTGTAATACTCTGGTCATGTCCCTGGATTCCCTGCCTCTATGTGCCCATGCAGAAAGGTAGGGTGAGAGAGGCTCAAAGAGCAGAGCACCCAGGACAGGTGCCAGGCATGCTGTTGGCCGGGGGGCGCGGCCGTGCCGGGACAGGTTGCCTTGGACCTGTTACACGCTGGGGGCGTCCCGAGGCCTCTGGAGCCTGCTGGGTCCTCTCTGTGTTTAGAGAAGGGGAGATGGCCCTCCCGGAAGGACTCTGCGCTGGGTGCAAGCTGGCCAGCCCAAGGAGCGCCTTGCTAAGCCTCCACGGGCCAGGGCTGGGCTGATCCTCTCCCACCCTCCCCCAGGCACTCCGCAGCAAATGGGCCCCACCTGCTCGGAGGCCCGAGGGTAAGCTGCAGGCTGGGCCTGAGCAGGGCTTAATCTCCGGGGCACCTGGCCCGGCAGAGACGGAGGAGCAGCTGCTCAGCACCAGCTCTGACCACACAAGGGCCCAAGCAGGCTTCCCTGTATCTGGAAGATTCAGATTGGCTACACGGAGGGACTTCCAATGAGAAGGGATGCAGGACGTAGGAACACGCAGAAGAGGTGGCCACGGACATCCCCACGGGAAGGGTGGCACTGGACAAGTCCTAACGGACGGAGAGACTCCTCAGGCTCTCTCTGCTGGCGACGGAGGAGGCCCAGCCAGCAGAGCGTGCCGACCACCGTGTCCCCGCTAGCCTGTGGCCCCAGGAGGACAAAGACTCTGAGTTCTGCTCACTGCTGTGTTCCCAGTGCCTAGAGCAGGGGCTGCATACAGCAGGCACTCACGCCACAGCCTTCGTGCTGACAACAGAAGGCTCAACCTCAGTGTGCTCCCCTGCAACATGGGGAGGCGGTACCGCAAGGACGAGAACGCAGAGGAATACGGGGAGGACAGGTGCGCACGGCGCCGGCACGTGTGGGATGTGAATATCATGACTCCCCCCGGCACCATTCTCGGACTGATGCCACTGACTCCAGACAGCTGGTCCTGCAGCTGCAGCCTGCCTGGCCTCCGCCCCAGACGCAAGGAGCCATGGGTCCCTGGGAACCACACCCCACAACCCCACGTGGAGCCTCAGTCCCAGGGCCCCGGCCCCTGAGGTGAGGTTGGGGGGCGCGGAGAGGAACACACGTGCGTTCTCAGCGCAGGTGCCAGACACACACTGCAGAATTTCTGAACTCAGAGATCAAACGGCTGAAGGTGGGCTCCCCCCCGCAAGGGGCCTGACACAAGCCAAGACAGTTTGTCAACAAATCCCCTCCGCCCCACAGCCCTGCTCCTCCGGGGGGCCTGCAGACAGCTCAGGGGGCAGCTGTGCTGGCGGGCAGAGCGAGGAAATCGATATTCCCAGCACACACACACTCTCTCCCTCTCTCTCCATAAACACAGGCCCTTGGATGCTCAGCCAGCCACCCGCAGGCCCCGAAGAAGAACAGGGATCATCTCTGGGGCACACGCTCATCCCCGCCAGACTCCATCCCGGGCCGCACCAGACACACGTCAACAGACGCCCCCAACCCCACCAGCGGCCCCCTCGCAGCCCCGCTCAGACACAGCAGCAGCCGCACAGAACTCGGCCTTCCTGCCCCAGGTGCCCCGGCGCACTCCCAGGCGAACCCGCCAGAGCACACCCGGGCACCTGCGTACAGCCCCGCACACTCTCCCCGGGGGCCCCCCCCGACAGAGCGGACACAGGCCCCGGGCCCCGCATCAACAGGCCTGTGCGAGCGCTCCCTGACACCTCCGCCGGCCTGCCGCCAGACACAGCGCAGACGCCCGCTGGCCACGCTCCCTCCCACAAACTCCCGGCCCCCTGCGGGCCGCCTGCGCCGGATACCAACTCCCAGTGGTCTCCCCACGACACTCACCCACACGCGCTCCCGTCCGACAGTCGCTGGCGAGCGCGAACGCACAGCCTCCCCCGTTCTCGGGCCGCTTCTGGCCCGCACGCACACTAACGGGAAGCGCTGGCCCCGGAGCCCCCCAACGCCTCGCTCACACTCACTCGGACCCGCGTCGCACGACCGCACAAGCCCACCCCGCTCAGCCGGCCGCCCCGCCCCGGCCCTTACCCGCTGTCAAGCTCCAGCTCCAGCAGGGACTGCGTCCGCTCCGAGTGGCAGTGCAGGCACCACATGGCGGCCGCGGCGGGAGCTGGCGGGGCCGGGCGCCCGGGACCCAGGCCGGGCCAGCGGCGGCCGGACCCGGGCCGACACCCGACCGCCCGCGCCCTGCCCGCCCGCCACGCGACCACCTCGGGTCGCCCGGCCCAGCGCCCGCAGGTCCCCGCCGCTCCCGACCCCAAGTCCGAGCCCCAGGCCGGCCGAGCCCGCCCCGCCGCCGCCCGCCGCCCGCCGCCCGCCGCCCGCCGCCCGCCTGGCGCAGCGCAAGGCCAGGCCGGAGGAATGTGGCCCCGGCGGGGGCGGGGCCGGGGCCGTGGGCGCGGGCGCGGGCGCGGGAGGAAGGCGCGAGGGGCGGGGCCGCGGGCGGAGGGGCGAAGGGCGGGGCCGGGCCGCGGGCGGGAGGGAGCGAGGGGCGGGCGGGGCCGCGAGCTGGAGCGGGATTCTCCCAAGGCAGCGTCATCCCCTGTCCCAGACATGGGCCCTCTCCTGGGAGGACTGCGCACTCCCTCCAAGACGGAGCCCCCCCAGTAGCCATATGTCCCTCCCAAGCGTGTAAGCACAACAAATACAAAACCCCAAACCAGCCAACTGCAGCCTACTCTGCCAACGGCGCCAACCTCTGCCACTCCTGACTTTGGCCTCACTTTATAAAACGGGGCTTTTGCTTTCCCAGACAGGGCGGGTCTGGGCTCTGACGCCCCTGCCCCGGAGATAGCGGAGTGGGTCCCATCCTGAGGCTGGGGATACCCTTTAGGGGACTTTTTGGGGAGGATCTGATGGAAGCAGCTTCTTTCTCCCTAAGCCCACCCAACCCTTTGCCCTCCCCTCACCCAGAGACAACTCCCAGACCCCCACGGCAAGTCTAAAGTAATACTAATTAGCATTTTAGAGCTTTTTACTGACATTTAGTCCTCAAGACAACATTGTGATGCAGGTGGAGTTATTACTGACCCCACTTTCCAGAAGAGGAAACTGAGGCTCAGTTTAACTGGGTTAACTCTGAGAGGCTTTGCCTCACCTTCACGGTTCCCAGGCAGCACAGCTGTCCCTGCTAGAAGCACTCATGGCTTGCTGTTCTCGGTTTGCACATTTTTTGTATTGTCTGTCCTCTGGCTCCTTGAAGGCAGGCACAGTGCCCATCACCCACACTTGTGGAATGCCCAAATGTAGTTGGCAGACCTCAGGCAGATAGACACGATCAAAACCCCACCTGTCCTGGGCCGCCCCACCCGCAGGTACACCTCCTGGAGGGCCAGGCAGCTGGCAGGTCTGCAGGGGTCAGGAAGCTGTGGGAAGCCACGCGTGCAGCGGCATCCGCTTGTGCCCTTCTGACTCTTTCATTTGGAGGGGGTGGTGCAACGGGCCCGATGAGGAGCATTATTCCCAGATGGGGAACTGGGGCGGGTGGGGAACAGGGGAGGAAGAGGGCTGGGCTGGCCCTGCTTGCGGCCCGGGAAAGGGCAAGCCCTAGAGCCAGTTTAGTGCTCCAGGGTTCCCAGGCGGGAGGCCGAGCAGGAATCCGCAGCCCATCTCCACATGCCTCCTCGTCACTTCTGATGTTTTCTTTGCTACATTAGAAATAAATGAAGACCCGCGAAGGAAGTCCCGCGCGCCGCCTGCGCGGGCAGGGGTCCCCAAGTGGGTCGCAGAGACGGCGGAGGCCTTTTGGCGTTGTTCGACCCCGTGACCGCCGGGGCCTCGACCCGCGAGGTTGGAAAAATTACAGGGTGCACAGGCGGCCTCGGCTCTACAAACAACCAGCTGGGCGTTTAAAGTCCTAAGTAAAGACGAAATCAGACGCGTGGGAGCATTTTTCTTTTAAACAATAAAGGTCATCATTCGGAAAAAAATAAAATAAAAATAAATGAAGACACAGGATGGGAGAAAATATTTTCAAATTATGCATCAAATAAGGGTCTAGTATCCATACTAGATAAAGGACTCTTACAACTCAATAATAAAATGGCAAACAACCCAATTAAAAAATGGGCAAAGGATCTGAGCAGACATTTCTCCAGGAAAGATATATGAATGGCCAATAAGCACATGAACATTTGCTCAACACCACTAGTCATTAGGGAAACACGAATCAAAACCACAGGGAGGTATCACCTCACAGCCACTAGGATGGCTGGAATCAAGATGGGCAAAAGCCCCTCCACATAGGGTTCTGGAAGGAGAAGACCTTCACATGCTGCATCTTGGCTGGGGGTGGGGAGATGGGAGGGGATATAGTCGATAGGGTTGAAACAGTCCAGTTGGGGAGGAGGGTGGAGAAGTCCCACCCCCACTTGAACTGCCCTCTAAAAATAGGCTGTAACAAATGGAGCCAAGAGAGTCGCCCCTCAGCTGCTGGAGCGCTCCAGACACCGGCTCTGACCGCCTCACGACCCGGATTCTCCAAGAATTCCAGGCACTTCTCCAGGCCCAGGGCCTCACCGCCCGCCAGGATAGTCTTGGCGACATAGTTCCGGCTGGGATTTAGAAAAAGGGCGTTGAGTCTCCCCGTTAGCGTGTGGACTACCAGAGGATGGAGTCCCTGGAAACCAAATGCCTCTTCATTCTCCCGTTTTGTTTCATCTTCCTGCAGAGAGTGCCTTTTGCTTCTGGCTCTCAGTTAATTTCCTCACACATTAATAATTTAAGGAATCGTGAGGCAAGTGAGAAAAGTTCCAGCCTGGAGAGGTAGAGAAAGCCAATTTTTCTGCTGGGCAGAAATGACTAGACTGGGCAGAGGTCTTACACGTGCCATTTGGGCAAATTGCTTAGGCTTCTGAGCCCCCGTTTCCTCAGCTGTAAAGTGAGGCTCATCAGCTACCTCTCCGCTGGCTAATTCACCTCGCCCTTTCCTTTAATTTAGCAAACATGCCTCAGTGCTTATTCCATGCTGCTGTTCTGAGGCACAGTGGGGAGACATTGCCGTGACAAGTGTCCCTGGGGATGACGTTAGGATAGTCTGGAGGAAGTCGCCCGTAACTCTGCCCCACAAGAGGCTCCAAAGATGAAGGGACATTTAGGCTGGGCCTTGAGAGGTGAGTAGAAGCCCACCTACAAGGCTGTAAGATGCAAGAAGGGCATGAAAATGTTTAGTTTCACTGTATCGTCCTGGGTTTCAGTCCTAACCTACTTGCCTTGGCCCATTTCACACACCCCCCAACCTGACTTCATCCCCATCCCCTGGGCCTCTGACAGCCTCCCGTCTTCCACTGCCTCCTTGCTCTCCTCTGACCAGACATGTGGCACGCATGCCCCCAAAGGCCAACCTTTGCAGTCCGTGTCCCAGAGGCCTCCTCCTGTGAGGCCTGGTCTGGTTCCTCTCTCCGGCCCTCGCCGCACCTCAAGCAACACTCCCCACTGTGCTGGCTGGTGGCCAGGACTTGGGTTTCAGCTTTCGATGTGACTTTACCCAGAAAGCCACCCTGACTGGCCCTCAATCCAAGTCAGAAACTGCCTTTACATGCTCCCCAGTTCCTTGCCAGGGGCAGAGGAACTGTGCTGTCCTTGCCAGGCAGAGCTGGCCTGTGTCCTTCTCTGCAGCATCCCCTGTGCCCACTATAGGGCTGGGACACCGAGGTGCTCAGGCAAATCAATCAAATGCAAACTAAGGCCTGGGGGCAAGTCCAGCCCCCTGCATGCTTTTTTAAATAAAGTTTTATTGGAACAAAGTCACACTCATTCCGTTATGTATTGTCTATGGATACTTTTGTGCCACAACAAAGTTGAAGAGAAACTGTGGCTCGCAAGCCTGAAATATTTCTGTCTAGTTGTCCACAGAAAAGGTTTGTCAGCCTGACATAATGAAGCTCCCCTGAGGGAGTTTTGCATTAGCTCCACGTGAATTCTCTGCCTGTTCAGCCAACCCCCAGTTCCCTGCCTCAGGGCTGTGGATGAGATCTGGGAAAGAGAGTCCACGTGTCATGGGGAAGATGGTGATCAAAAAGATAGGGCCAGGCCAGGCAACCTTCAGGCAGATGGCCACAAGATGGGACCATCCACTGTTCGGAACAGATACTTCCAGAGAGAGCTACCTGCCCAGGTGCACAAAGACGCAGGTCCAAGGGTATTAGTTGTTTGTAACAGCAGAGCGCAGAGAAGGACACAGGCAACATCTGTCAGTTGGTTATGTAAACTGCGGTACAGAGGAGCCCTACGTTAAAAGAACGGCAGCAGCACCGTACACACTTGCAGCAAAAGGTCTGAGACGCAACATCGTGACAGAAAGTCCAGACAATAAAACATACAGGACACTAGTATGCTTATGTAGCATAATACGCTCATAGACTGTTTCTTTTTCTTTCTTTTTTTTTAATTTTTGGCTGCATTGGGTCCTTGTTGCCTCGCGTGGGCTTTCTCTAGTTGTGGTGGCGAGCGGGGGCTACTCTTCATTGCGGTGGGCGGACTTCTCATTGTGGTGGCTTCTCTTGTTGTAGAGCACGGGCTCTAGGTGTGTGGGCTTCAGTAGTTGTGGCACATGGGCTCAGTAGTTGTGGCTCGTGGGCTCTAGAGCTCGGGCTCAGTAGTTGTGGCGCTCGGGCTTAGTTGCCCCGCAGCATGTGGGATCTTCCCGGACCAGGGCTAGAACCCATGTCCCCTGCATTGGCAGGCAGACTCTTAACCACTGCACCACCAGGAAAGCCCTAGACTGTTTCTTAAAGGAGACCCAAGAAACGGGTACTGGTGGTTGCCTCTGGGAAGGGAAACGGGGGTTCCAGAGATTCCTGGGGACACGCCTCTGCCCTCTAAGCTTGGGACACAGGGTGGGAAGGAGGAAGGAGCACTTTAGAACTACAGTGTTTGCAAAATTTTCAATAATTTTTTAAAAAGCCAGGGCAATGAAGAAATCCCTAATAGACGTAACGATCCAAGGGACTAGCATCTTCTAGAAGACTCTGAAGCCCACCGGAGCCAGTCCACAGAGACCCCAAATGCCAGACTGTACCGAAGGTGCCTCTTAGGCCACTCTGTGAGAGGCTGTGTCCTATGACAGCCATAAAAACAGGCTGTGGTCAAGCCCATCCGAGCCTCCCTCTTAGTGTCTGTTGATCACTAATAAGTTACTCTTCGCATCACTGAAAGGATCCTCCTCATGTCACAGCCACAGCTCTGTGACCCTCCCGCCAGCGCAATCCTTCACTCCACAGACAGGGAAACTGAGGCCCAGAGAGACAAAGGGATGAGCCCAGGCGTGCGGCCAGGTCCTAGAAACAGTGGTCCTGACCCAAGCGTCCTACCTCCCAGGTCACAGGCCCCCACTGCTGGGATGGCATGGCAGGGATGAGGACTGTCCAGCATACAGCCTGGGCGTGGGCGAGTTGTGGGTTCCGTATGGCATGGAACGTATTCATCTGAGCGTCGGATGCCATGAGAAACCACAGACACTGCACAGAACAGAGAACTCTGTAGCGTGACCTCTCTGGGAGTCCAGTCAGCCCCCCACAGGAGAAATTTCCCAGGTAAATAAAGCTGCTCTTATTAAGTGCCAAGTTATTTTTAAAATTTCAACCAGTTTTCATAGAAACCTCTGCAAATCATGGACTTCCCTAATCTTACTAAACAAAGTAAACTAAATGACCCTGGGATAACTTATCTTGGGAGCCTGGGGTCACCCGGAGGTGGTATAGGGTTGTTTACCGTGAACCAGACTATTTACCTGCTCAGGTACTACCTTGGTGACATCTAGCCCCTGACTCTTTCCAGCCTCATTCCCAGCTACCATCCCTCCCATACAGTGACTCCCAGAATGCACCAGGCACTTTCCTGCCCCAGTGCCTTTGCTTATGCTGTTCCCACTTCCTGGGTTGCCCTCTTCATCTGCTTGGCAACCTCCGACTCAACTTTCAAGGCCCAGCCCAAATGTCACCTTCTCTTTGAAGCCTCCTCCAGTGCCCCCGCCCCCCTAGGCTAAGCGAGAACCCCTTACCCGGACTGTGGGCACCTTGAGGGCAGGGACAATGGCGCTCCATCGCTCTCCCAGTGGTGGGGCTCAGGTGCGACTACTGCTTCACATAATCGGCCTGGTTCCAGACACCTGTCCTGGCACCAGGGGAAATGGGTCCCAACCACAAAAAACTCACTGGTACTTGGGTTGGCCAAGACCTGACCCACGCTGGTGAGATGAAAGCGGCCTTAACGTTAGTGTACCCTAGAACTTGAGAGCCGGAAGGAGTCACCGTGACCCAGTGCAGCCAGCTCTTATTCAGATGAGGAACCTCAGTCCTACAGTCCCCAAGTCAGTCTGGGGCACAGCCAAGAACAAGGCATCGTTTCCTCAGCTCCTTCCCACTGCTCTGGCAGAGGAAGCCACAGAGGTAGGGAACCATCGTGGTTGGCGGTGTACGGAGCTCTTTTCTTGCGGTCTTTAAATGAACACTAAAAATTCGATGCAGTTGTTATTAATGCCAACAGTTGACAAATGGGTGAACAGTCCTGCAAGGGCCTGGGAAAGCTCCTCCAGGAGGGTTACAATAATCGAACCACATGGTTGGGACACAGGGTCAGATGCAAGGAGAAAGAAAACCCCACGTGGGATGGGGTAGCTCTGTGGAGCTGTGACAAACCTAGCACGACAATGCTCAGTGACTGACAAAGTCAACAGAACAGCCAAGAATGATCACCTCCTCTAAGAAGACCTCCTAGCCTGGATCCCCAGAGCACGTGTCACCCCTGCCGCACAGCAGATGCTGGTTTGTTGTAAAAGTGAAGGAAGACGGGGGTGGCGGCCACAGGTGAGACCGTGCTCACCGCATCCCTCCCCAGTCTGGGCACTCCTGGGGAACACCCCCTCCGCCCTCGTCCCTCTACTGGGCCCAGCCAGGTGAACGGGACTGCTCGTCCTGAAGCCCCGGGGAAAGGGCCTGCAGAAAACAGACCTGCGGCTTCTAAGTGCGGCCACTTGAGTTATGAGTCTGTTCAAGAGGATGGGAAATGGCCATCTGCTGGATTTCTTGCAGGATTCAAGGGGCCTGACAACATCAGGAAGAAATTCAGAAGCAAAAAGCTGAACTGCTTTCACCAGTGATGGTCTCCTCCCTGAGCCCCCTCAGCCCCGAAATTACCCTGTCAGGGAGCCCTGCCAGCCCCAGGACACAATCAGAAGTGCCCCTCACACTCAACCCTCTTTTCCTGGCTGGTGGCACAAAGAAGCCACCGCCAGATCTCAGGGAGGGAGGGGTATGACCCACGATGCTTATGCCAAGTCCCTCCCTCGGGGACAGCGCCGGGAAATTGGCTCCAGACTGTTCCAGGGCTGCCCCGTGCCCACTCCCTGTGCCTGAGAACAGCCTAAGCCGCCCCCAGGTAAAGCACACCCCCGTTCTCTCCATCTTGTCTAATTCCCCTTAAAGCCCATCTCACCGCCTGTTTATCCGGCTCAGTTACATCTTCCCTTGTTTACTGTCTATCCTCTACGAGAATGAAGCGTCACCACGGTGTCCCCAGCATCCGGAAGGCGCCTGGTCTACAGCAGGTGCTCAATAAATGATGAACAAACAAATCATGTAGAACCAGATTCATCCTGCTTCAGGGCCAGCCACGGGGCCAGTCCCCCCCCCCCCGCGCTCCCCATTCACATCCTGGTCCTATTCAGTCTGAGCCAACGCCCCTCTTCACATGAAACTGGTTTTCAAAGACACTGCTTCTCATAACCAGGGTGCCCAGTACTTAAGGAACCTGTCAGCTAAAGATTCTCTAAAGAGAGGTACCCCTGGGGCAAAGCGAATGACCATTCTTGACGCATTTGGGTTTCTTTCCCAGGAGTTGCGTTTAACCAGGGCCCACCTGCACTAAAAGGGGTAGAGAGGGGGCTGCTAGGCCTTGCCCTGCCATGGACCACTCCGCTGGCGGCACTGATTCTTAACTGTCATGCCCGCACCGCTACCAAGGGCCAGCCAAGCCGAGCCTCAGTGGCCCTCTGCTTTAATGAATAGAGCGTTCATTTATAACAAGTGCTTGGGACGCCTGTTTTGCAAACGGATGCCACTAAGTGCTCCGAAAACAACAGCTTCTCTCTTAAGTGGGTTAAACGTTCCCCTCTGAAATCTTCTTTATGTTATTGATTTAAGCAACCCCTTCTCTGGTCCCGGTGGCAGGAAGACTTCAACCAGCTTGACCCGGTTCCACGGATTTGGAATCAATGGGCGCGGGAGATGTGCACCATCTGATTCACTCTTTGAATAAATAGATAACCGGCACATGTGCGTTCCTGAACATGGCCAGCAGCTGCCCCCCAGGCACAGCTTGGGTGTCTCAGAGCATCTGAGACACATCAGATGTGGGCCCTGCCCTCGGGAAGTTCGGTGGGGAGGGGGCGGGAGGCAACTCACATTGGTCGGTGCCAGCCCTGCTTCCACACACGTTCACACAATTCTGTACAAGGTGGGGTCACATCTCAGTTTCTCACGGAGGCCCTGAAGCCCAGAGAGGGTAAGTAATTTGTCCAGAGACACACAGCCCATAAATGATGGAGCCGGGAGGAGAACCCAGGAGAACGTTGTGTCCTTGCCCCTCCACCAGCAGTTCTCAGAGTGAGGTCCCAGGAACAGCAGCAACCGCAGTCCCAGCTGGGAATTCTGAGAAATGTACATTCTCACCCTTCAGGTGATTCTGACATCTGCAGAAGTTTCTGCAGAAGATCCTGCAGAGGATCTCGCACTACGCCAGGGCACTGCAGTGGGTGATCAATGCAACCATGGGATCAACCTGGCACAGAAGCAGGAATGACTGTGAGCTGATGGGGTGGCCATCAGGGAGGGCTTCCTGGAGGAGGTGAAGACTGTGTTGGGATTTGTGGCATGACTGGGAATTCACTGAAGGGCACCCCACGTACAGGGAACAGCATATATGGGAGCGTGAAGTGTGGGGATGGGTGCGCTGTGAGGAACGAGGCCAGAGGATGGGGCTGGGGTTTCATCCTATGGGTGTGTGTCGGTGGGGAGGAAGCCGGCAGAACTGGCCTGGATTTATCCCCAGGTTAGTTTTCCCAACGACCACATAAGCACCTGTATACCACTTACTTAATACTATTCTTCATATCAGGCTCACGTTATAGCTGCTCCATCTGTGAAAAGCCAGTCTCGCTGAGCATAAATTGAATTTTCTCATAAAAAGAAATCACCCAAACCAAAACACTGTTATAAAATCCTGCTCAGATCTTGTTATCAGCAGAAGGCCTATGCTTGAGGCTTGCTCTTTCTTTAAAACAGAGATTAGCAAGTATAGAGTATCCATGTCACAGAGGGCAGCCATAAAACAGAAGAAGGATTCTCTTTATATCTGACAGGGAATGAGATACAAGATATATTATAAATGAAAAGGCTAAACTTAGAATGCTGTATGTGCCTAAAAAAAAAAGGGAAGAAGAATACACACACACACACACACACACACACACACCCCACACACACGCTGATAGACACACAAAGTATCTCTGGATGGTGGTTACCTCTGGGGGGCTGGGGCTGGGAGGGGGCTCACTGTTTGTCTTGTAGCCTTTTATATCTTTCACTGTTTAACCATGTGACACATTACTTCCTATAAAATAAGGAAATAGAATTAAGCTTTTTTTGGAGTGATAAAGAGGCATTAAAGAGATATTAGCCCCGACCAACACTCTGGGCTCAGTGTAATCGGAGGGGCTAAAAGAACTCCAGGAGGGGAATAGCTTTTTCCCGGGTCCGTATGATAGGCTCCGTGTCACCCAATGCAGCATCTATGGCTCACCTGGAATCATTTCATGCCCACCTGTGGCCTGGGTCTTACACTTCCAGAAACCCAGGGATCTGAGAGTACACTCTCTGCAGCAAGAAATAACACCCTGAAGCACATAAGGAGTTCACAGCAACGTAAGGCTGGGGAGGGCTGCCTGGTGCCAGGGGGACCGAAGGCGGGGTTCCAGGGCCCTGGTCGCCTCCCTCCTCTTGGGAACAAAACCTGGCTGCTGCCTCACTGTGCGCCCCCTGCATTGTGAGAGAGGAGAAAAGGCCCCCGGGGCACCTCCTGCGTGGAGGCGGGTGCCTGCAGCTGGACGGCCGCTATCTCTAGGAATCACTCATCAAGTCCCGTTATTTAGTCCATAAGGAAATTGAGACACAGAGAGGTCAGTGGCTGGAAGTCACTCAGCTGGTCGTGGCAGAGCTGGGCTTCCGACCTGGGGGTCCATGCGCGAAAAGTCTAGGGCTGGGGGGCTTCCCTGGTGGCGCAGTGGTTGAGAATCTGCCTGCCAATGCAGGGGATACGGGTTTGAGTCCTGGTCCGAGAAGATCCCACATGCCGCGGAGCAACTAAGCCCGTGAACCACAACTACTGAGCCTGTGCTCTACAGCCTGCGAGCCACAGCTACTGAGCCCACGTGCCACAACTACTGAAGCCCACATGCCTAGAGCCCGTGCTCCACAACAAGAGAAGCCACAACGAGAAGCCTGTGCACCGCAATGAAGAGTAGCCCCAGCTCGCCGCAACTAGAGAAAGCCCACGTGCAGCAACGAAGACCCAACGCAGCCAAAAATAAATAAATAAAATAAATAGATTAAAAAAAAAAAAAGTCTAGGGCTGGGAATGGAATCTGACCCCACGAAACAGGAGGAAAGCTCGAGGCCCACACCGGGCCCCTCCAGGCTCCTGGAGCACATCCACCAATGAGCACCTCTTACACAACACAATCCACAGACAATTCTGGTCTCTCTGGTAATTTCCATAAATGACTGTAATTTATGTGTTAATAGCACAGATATCAAGGTTTGGAAACCCCTGGAGTGTTAGAAACGTAATTTGTAATTACAAGCACACAACAATTTGTTCAATGTCAGTGATGTGTCCAGTAATTATCACGCTGGTGAAGAGGAACCCATATCGAGTACAGCGGGGTGCACGGGGGCCAGGGACAGAGAGCCAGTGCTGGGGGTGCTGGGCTTGGACCTGGGCGGTTTCCCTCAAGGCCACGTCCTATTCTAGGATCCCTCCTTTCCCTCCCGCAGTGCCCCGTCCTGGGGGCGTTTGCACCCGGTGGGCCTCTCACGGGGCTCGGCCCTGCCTGCGGGCACCCAAGCACAGACAAGTAGGCACCCCTTCCAGGGGGCATCCCTAGAGGAAACTGCCTCCTGCCCTCAGGAGGGGCCCTGTGTACGGGCCTGTTTCCTGTCCTTCCTGGGCAGTCTGGGGACAACGCTACTTCCAGTAAATTCCCTCTTGCTTTGGTCAGCCAGCTTGCTGTGGGCTGCTTGCAATCGTGGCTCCAGCTTCCGCCCTTGGTCTCCCTTAGTGACCACCCATGGTTCCGAGGCAGGGATGGCTGGTTGCATTCCCAGTGGCAGTGGCTGCCCTTCCCTGAGCACCAGTTCGGTGCTGGGAGCTCCAAGGGACTCCCATCGGGCGAGCAACCCTCCCACCTACAGAGAGGGTACCGTTCACATCTTACAGAAGGAATAGGACTCAAAAGGACCAAACCACTTGCCCAAGATGCCAGATCACACACCAGCCTCGGGGAGCTGGGATGTGATACCAGCGATGGGCCAGGTGTGAGCGTTCCCACTCTGGGACTCAGCCTCTGGTGCGTAGGGCACGTCTTCATTCAACACATGTCGGCTCCCTGTGCGTCCAGCCCCCATGCCAGGTGCGGGGGCCCCGGTGGAGCAGGGGAGGCACTGCCAGGCCCTGCAGGCCTCCTGGGTGCCCAGCCCTGGCTGGGCCAACATTCCTTGGGCACTCAGTGTGTGCTGACGCACGCCCACCCTGGGAGGGGGCACCTCATTATCTGCATTTCACTGGCTGAGGCTGCAGAGCGGAGATCTGGACCGCAGTACTCCCCTGCAGAGGGTGGTTTCACCCAGCTGTTCCCCTGTCAGGCTTGGTGGCAAATTTAGATCGGCTTAAAACGTCAGCTCAGGTCACAGCTGATGGATGGTCCTCGGAGGGGATGAAAGACGGGGTGCTGGCAACTGCGGGCTGGAGCCACCGAACCAGCAGTCTGGGTGCCACCTGGGGTGCGGGTGAGGCCAGGGGGAAGCGTGGCCCCGCCCCGGCCTGACCAGAGCTAGACCCAACCCCACCTGACCTGCGCTGGTCCCTGCTGGGCCAGCCCACCGGTCACCTCTGAGGGGCCGGCGCCACCTGTCGCCCTGCTGGAGAACTGCAGTCTGGCCTTCCCAGCCCCAAGCCTCCTGGATAGGGAGGTGCCCAGCCACGGGGCAGGTGCCCAGAGGAGCAGCTGAGGCAGCCTCTGGACCCCACGGTAAGCTTCCTCATTCAGATCTCCTCCTTCCGGCACAACCTAAGACACCCTCCCCCCCCGCCACCCCCACCCCCATCACACAGCGGGAGGGCAGCTGGATCAGGAAGCAGAGCCAGCACTCAAACCCAATTTCACCGACATTTCTATCTAACAAGTCACTGACCTGCTCCAAACCCTGGCTCCTCGCTGCTTAAGAAATAAGCAGCAAACTCCTCACCACGCCCACAAGCCCCTGTGGGTTCGGCCTCTGCCTGCCTCTGCCCTCCGTCTCGTCTCCAGCCTCATACCCGGCAAGTTGGCTCCTGCCCCTGGGCCTTTGCACGTGCTGTTCCCACTGCCGGGTGCATACGTCTCTCTCTTTTCACCTACTTATCCCTGACTCCACTTTCAAGGAAGCCTTGCCTGACCTCCTTACAGGCCCCACTGAGCAAGTCCTCCCAGCCCCTGGTCCATGCTGTTCGTGGGGGCATTTCCCTCTCCTTCACTGGACAGCTCCGTGAGGATAAAAGTCACGTCTGTGGGACTCAGCATTTATTGCCAGCCTGGCTCACACTAGGTGCTGGAGAAGTATTTGTGCATGAGATGAGTTCACATGAGTCCCTGTCCCCAAATCAACATGCCTTCATAAATAAAGTGGCCCTGCTCAAGGGGCCGGGCACAGAGGTAAGGGTCCTTCGTACTTGAGCTCTGGGGAGTGTATTAACAGATGCTAACGTGGAGGGTCTCTGCTGAGGAGTCCTGACCAGGAGCAGCTAGAGCTGCAATGTGGATGCAGTTCTACTCTGAGCCATGGCCCCGTTCCCTCTGAGGATCCACTGGGCTGGGTTTACCCAAGCTGCTCCCACAGACAGAGGAGAGTGTCTGGAGCTGCCTTTCCCCTGGGGTTACCAGCAGAGTCCTGGAGGGAGATTCTAGAAAACTGAGCAGAGCGCGTAAGTGGAGAGCAGGCACCTCTCCTTCACCAGCGAGCATGCAGGGCCTGCGTGTGAATTTGGAAAAAGCGCCCTCTTCTGGTGGACACAGCCTCTCAGGCCTGTGGCTTGGTACCAGTGCATTCTTCCTTTGCCAACTGCTCTTGTGCAGTGCACAACCTGAACATCTGCACACGGGCAGCGCCTGGAGCTCTGCCCCACTGGGTGACCGGCCACCCTCCCAACACCAACGGTGGATCCTGCTCTTGCTTCAAGGGGGCAGGGAGCCTTTCTGATGAAGCCTCCTAGTCACGCACACAGGATATGTTGCCGCATGTGGCCACCTGCTGCTTTCCTTTCTCAGAGGCTGGGAGAGATAAAGCCCTGACTCCAGCCCTCTGGGAGCTTTCCCTGGCAGAGATAAGAAGCCGGCAGGTCCAGGAGTCACAAGGCCCACAGAGAACGTATCAGTGAGACGTAGCGCTGATCTCGACTGTCTCCCGGAGAGCACCATCAAAGCTCAAGAGGAAGCAGTGAGAACTCCAGCCTACGTCATGCGCTTCTTCCCTGGGCCGGATGGGTGAGGCGTGGCTGGCTGGGTCCTCAAGAAGACAGACCCTCGGTCCTCTCACTGGGGCCACCACGCGCCCTGGGTTTCTGCACTGAGTCGGGAGCCCAGAGGAGGCTCAAGGTCACCCGATGGGCAGCGGGCTGGGCCTCAGCCAGGTCCCCAGGCTCCACCCTTGCTCCAGACCCAGATCTGCTGGAGTGGGGAGGGGGAGCCGGCCTCCAACTGGGGCCTTCACTGGGCACAGAGGGACCGTTCTTTGCGGCTCAACAATCCCCCTGTTTGCCCCGTGCCAGGCTGCAGCCTCCCTCAAGTCCTGCTGACGAGGAAGATCTGGTGCCAGCATCCACAAATATGCGGGCCTTCTGCAGGAAAGCAGCCGTCAGGCTCTCTAACCGAGGGGGTGGATTTAAAGGCCCAGAGGGAAGCCGCAGGATAGGGGCAGAGCAAGCTGCTGGGTGCTCTCTTTAAAATATGGCAGAGGAACAAATATATACATAGGAACATTTATGACCAGAGATACCCCCAAAATGCTCGTCCTGTTTGCTCCGGGGAGGGGGCGGGGGGCATACGTCGTTTGCATTGTATACTCTTATAATGCTGAACATTTTACCACGTGCCTGTATTTCCTAAGCAAGTATTAAACTCATAGGAATAAATGCATGCATGAAGCCCAGGAAGAAAAGAAATGCACAGGAGCTCAGAAATTCAGAGGACGCAGTGAACTCAGGTATTGACCTTCCCTGTAAAAACGAAAGCTAAGTGCCCGAGTGCCTGCTGGGAGCCGCCGTGTTTGGAAGCCCTTTCATGCACGGTGGCATTTCAGAGCGACCTGGAGAGGTGGGGCCTACTACTGTCACCCCCGCCATGGCACAAACGAGGAGACGGAGCCCAAGTCTTACCCACTAGCCTAGGCTGAGCTGGGCCCAGAGCCGCTGGCTCTTGTTCCCGCCCTGATGCCCCCCGGCAAGGACCTAGAGTTCTCAAAGAGCCCCAGGGAGCAGCAGCTCTGCGCCAGAGGGACTGTGCCTTTGGGCAGGGGTGAGCAGGGCCTGCGACTTCTGGGGTCATGTGGGCAGGCTGCTGAGATGCTGGGGACCGTCCTCCCAGCCCGGGCCCCAGCTGGGCCATAGCCCATCTCCGAGCCTCAGTTTCCTCATCTATTAAATGGGCGAATCTTCCCTCCCTTGCAGGGTTGGAATAAAGATCACCCAAGGGGAGGTTCCCGGCACATAGACGGTGCTCAGCACACACCCACTTCCTCCCCCTCTTCCCTGCCCTGAAGACTCCAGGAGCACGAAGGTACCGGCCATTGTGGTGGGGGTGGGGTGGGGGGGAGAGGCACCAGGATCTGGAGGGCGGACTGGAGGTTGGCAGTGCCCCCACCCCCGCAGTGGGCAGGCCCTTGTCACTGAAGAGGATGCGGAATCCCTCGGGAGCTGGTGGGCAGGTGCGTGTACGTGTGTGTGTGAGCCTGGGTGAGTGTGCACAGGGGCCTGAGACCGGCAGGTCCTTGCTCTCGGCTGCCGCCCTCCACCTCCTGGCTCTCGGCTTCCCCCAATAGACCCAGATGGAAAGAGCTTGCGGGGGAGTGAGGGGGGGGGACATTTAATTTTCCAGACAGAAGTTCCCAGAGCTGGGCAGGGAAGTCACAGCCAAGGGCCCCCCGGCCCTCTCTTACCTTGCTCCAGTGCCCCGGCTGGGGGTGTCCTGAGGCAAACAGCACAGCCTCGCTGGCCTCTGGGGGTCTCCTCTGCAGCCCACAGAGCTGAGCTCCCTCGGCCCTCCCGGGGGTCTGTGCAGTGGACGGTGCGGGTCATAAGCCCTGAGCCCCTGCTTAATCCGCCAGAGCCCGAGTCACCGCCAGCTGGACACGTGACGGGCCCCACAGACCTGTTTGGCAGGAGCGGCAGCTGGTCCAGTGGGGGAGGGCTGTCCGCCCTGCCCTGCCCCCGGGGGCTGTCCCTGCCGGGGCTCCCAGGCCAGAGCCTGCGGTCCTGGGCTCCTGCCTGCCCCGGGCGGGCAGGGCAGGTAGGGGAAAGGGACACATATGTCACCAAACGGCGCTGGGCAGGCTGGGAAATGGGGTGTGCGTGCGTGTGCGTGTGTGTGCGTGCGTGCGCGTGCGTGTGCGAAATGGGACCCTTAACTCACGCCCTTTACTAACATCAATTCCTCGTAGATTAAAGATCTAATGCAAAAAGGTGAATTCATGACCACAGGGTAGGAAAGGATTCTTAAAACACAAAACAAAAATAAAGTGAAAGATAGATTTGATAGAAATTAAGAACTCTGAAATTAAGATGTTCTTTCCAAGACCCCAGGAAAAGTGAAAAATGCAAGATATTTACAACACATACAACTGACAAAGGACTGGAATCCGGAATACGTAAAGAATCCTCCAAATCAACAAGAAAACAGGGCTTCCCTGGTGGCGCAGTGGTTGAGAATCTGCCTGCCAATGCAGGGGACACGGGTTCGGGCCCTGGTCTGGGAAGATCCCACATGCCGCGGAGCAACTAGGCCCTAGGCCCGTGAGCCACAACTACTGAGCCTGCGCTTCTGGAGCCTGTGCTCCGCAACAGGAGAGGCCACGATAGTGAGAGGCCCGCGCACCGCGATGAGGAGTGGCCCCCGCTCCTCGCAACTGGAGAAAGCCCTTGCACAGAAACGAAGACCCAACACAGCCATAAATTAATTAATTAATTAATTAAAAAAACAAACAAACAAACAAGGAAACAAAGACAGCCCAAGGTAGGCAAGAAGCTTGAACAGCCACTGAGGAGGAGATCCAAACTGCCAGTAACCTTACGAAAAATGCTCAACCCCATCAGCAGTCAGGGGAATGCGGATCAAAGCCATTACACACCCACCAGGAGAGCAAAAATGGCAGAGACTGACAATAGGCGGTGCCACTGGGAGTGGGGGGCGACGGGACGGAAGGACCACAGTGTTGGTCTGCTCTATGACATTGAACATGTGCGTCCTGTGTGGCCCAGTTCCAGACAGATGCCGGAAAGGAGGTCATACGTGCACTAGGACGTGGGCAGGTTCAAGAACACAGCCCCGAACTGAAGACACCCTGTGTGTCCATCACAGAGACTGGATAATAAACCGTGGCCTAGCGACGCAGTGGAATACTACACAGCCGTGACGACGACAAGCAACAGCTCCTTGTGACTTTGAGAAGAAGCCAGACCCAAACAGATATCTACAGCCTAAGTCCATGTATAAACAAGTCAACAATAAGAACAAGGCCATGTGGTGAAGAGTTGCTCAGACAGGTGGTAAGACAGTGACAGCAAGAACAATATTATCACAGAAGTCAGGATGGTGAGCATCCGTGAGGGCCAACAGTTGAGGGGGAGCCCATGGGGTGGGGCGGGGGGCTTCTGGCAGCGCTCTGTCTCGGGGCCCGGGAGGTGGTCTCACAACGTGTGTGTTCCTCTTATTTCTCCCGAAGCTGCTGCATGCCTGTCTTTTCGCCTTTCTGTTTGACAGGTTACCTATCACATCTAAAGTAGAAAGGTATGTGTGGTGTGGCACACAGAGGGGACAGGCAGGGACCCCAGCTCTGACGGCAGAGCAGACTTCAGTGCAGCACCACAGGGCAGACGGCCCAGCCACATCGGGCACCTGAGCTGGAGGAGCATACCTGCTGTCTCATTTCGCAAACAAGAACCGAGGATCAGAGACAGGAAGGAAACTGCCCAAGTTTGCACAGCAAGTGGGAAGCCAGCAGGGCCAGGACTGGAATCTAGGTCTCCCGGAGCCCAGATGAGGGTGAGGGGGCTCCTCTCCTCTCCCTTCCGGAAGAGTTCTTCCATTGTAAAGCACCTTTAACACCGACCAGGGCAGATGCATTCTTTTTAGCACTCACTGAAATGCTCTTTGTTTACTTTTTTGTTGTGGGTCTCCTGCTGCTGAAATCAAAGCTCCTGGAGGGCAAGGCGTTTTGTCTGTGTGGCTCCTTTGCTATCATCACAGGCGCTCCATAAATATTTGTTGAATGAGAAAATCAACAGAGCTGGCATTTCTATTTGGACTTTGAGGCCTTAGGAATACTGAGTGGCTTCTCAATATCCCCAAAGGAGAAAATGGAAACTAGCTGTATGACATTGACACACTTTCCAGAATTACCTTCATAACTGCCTTAGGAGGTTGGCCCTGTCATCACTCCCATTTTAAAGAGGAGGAGACTGAGGCTCACAGAGGTCCAGGAAGCTAGGGAGTTGAGAGCTGGGACTTGAACCCATCCCAGCGGCAGGCTGGCCCTCAGCTGGTCCATGCACCTGAGCCAATCAGGAACTGCTGCTTCAGCCCCTCCTCCCGGCCCCCAACCCTTACAATTTCCAAAGTGCTTTCCGGACTCTTTCAAACTCCTTCAGCTCAGGGAGGGGAAGGGACTTGTCCAAAGCAACAAGGAGTTCAGCTCTGACCTCAGGGCTTCCCAAGTTAGTGTGGCCGACAGTGACCCCAGCGCTCCTGGATTGGCCATAAGACTCTGAATTTCCTTCCTGTTTCACGCCAAATCCTCAGGCCCCTTGGCCAAGTCCAAAACCTGGTCCTAGTTCCGAATCTGGAGGAGCCGAATAATGGAGTGTTCCCATAATACCCCGAGGCAACTGGCTTTATTAAAACAGCCTGGCACTGAGCATTTTTCCAAACCTATATTACCATCCTGATAGCTTTCACTAAGTCCTCAGATAATAATTAAAAAAAAAAAAAAAGTCATTGGCTCTGGGAGTCCTGGAGCTAAAATGGCCCTCCAGGGCACCTCGCCTAACCAAGGCACGGGAGACTTCTCGACTGCCGCAGCTTGCATACCTCCAATGAGGACAACTCACCACCTTTTTTCTTGTTTGGATCCACCTCAGTTGAGCACAACGAAGACTCACATTAGCCCCTGGCGCTGGGGACCGGCAGGTGCCTCCGCCACTGTTCCGCCCTCCTGACAGGACTTCCTTCTAAAGAGGCAGCAGATGAGGCCCAAACGCATGTACCGGGTCCCAGGACCCCTTCGCAAGCCTTCCTATCTCCGTCCACACAGCCCGCGTGGATTCACGGGGTCAGTCCCCTCTGAGCACCCTAACCCCCCGCGCCCCCCCAGGCCATCTGCGCGCGCAAAGTGCCAAGCTGTCGGGACACTAGGGCCCAAGTCACGGGAAAGACCGCGGCCAGCAGCGGGCGGGGGGTGCAGCATTCTCAGTGGGTCCCACTGGCCCGTGCGGCTGACATCACTGTTTTGATATTACGCTTCTAGAGCCTTCATACACATTAGCGGATGGGTTTGTGGTTTCGAAGATGAAATGGGCTGATACAAGTGAGACCCCGTGACAAGGTCGGGCACGGAGTAGATGCTTTAAAAGACACTTGCTGGGTGTGAACTGTAATCGTACTAGATCAGAAGGCCACATACACTCAGTTCTTCGAAGAGTCACTGAGAACTTGACTGCCTGCATCCTGCCATTCCAAGCCGGCACTTGTGTGGTAGGGCCACTGAAGCGCTCAGGCAGTGTGTGGGGGGGCGGGGGGGCGGGTGTCCTGCAGTCAGGCCTACCTATGTCCCTGCACACTGTCCCCCTCCCCAGTTCAGTGACAATGGGACCCCCAGGGGAGGCAGACACAGAGACTGGGCAGATTTTGCTGAAGAGGTGACACCAATGGGTGAAGGCTGAGCAAAGGTTTCTGGGTGGCGCAGGTGGGGTGGGACGGGAGCCAGGACAGGCAAGGCTGAAGGCTGGGCCCAGTGGGAAGGCAGCAGGCACTGGAAGACGCTGCCCCAGAAGCGGGTCTGAGTCACACTTCAAGTTTGGACAGCAGGTCTGAGCAATGCCAGTATGTGGAACCCTGGGCCTCATACAGGGACCTGTCCCAGTGCCTTCACCCAGCCTCTTTCATGCAAGAATCATCATCTCCTGATAGGAGCAAGCAACCCCATTCCCTACTCCCTAATTATGAGGGACGGGGTGGGAGGGTGATGAGACATCTGGTCAACCCTCCCACCAGAGGCCAAATTCATAGCCTCCCTAACCAATGAGTATTCAGCTCCAGCTTGCACACCCCAGTGACGGGGAGCTTACTACGAGAACAAAGGATGGTTGTGCTCTTCTAGGGACGCCTAGGTGCTTAGCACCCCAGCAGTTAGAGAACACTGGTTGGAAGAAAGCTGAGGACACAGAGGGTCCCAGTGCTGGCTTGGCCTTGGCATCCCCTCTGCACGATGGGGCAGGGGCATGACTGAGATCACAGTGTCGTTGTGGGGCTGGCAGCCACGGGGTGAGCAGAGAAGTGCTGGAAGGGCAGGCAGCTACGGGAGAGGGTGGCAACTCTACTCACGAGACTCAAGATTACTTAATGTCTGCAACCTGTGCGGGAACCAGGGTCCCCCCTTCCTTGTCCCTCCACTGCAGGGACCTCTGGGGGGAATGCCGAGTCCTCTGAGCCTTCCCCAGGCAGCAGCTCCCCGGGCATGGCTGGACGGCGGGAGAGCTGGGGCCACTGGGGTGCTGTGTGACCTTGGCCATGTCCCTGCCTCTCCCTAGCCTCGGTTTCCCCATCTCTAATAGGAGATCGGCCCCCAGATGCTCCACCCGGTCGGTGCGGATGCTCAGTGGCTGGGCCGTGGCACTGTGGCACCCTGACCACCTCTTAGCTTGTCCTTTCCTGTCTCCGGGGCGTCTGGGGCTGCTGCTTTTCTCTCCTTTCAAACCCAACTGCTGCACATGGGCTCTCTAGCCACACACGGTTTCAGAGGCTTGGCCACCGCGCCAGCCCAAGAGAGGAGCCAGGCATAAAGCTGGGGGCAGGGAAGAGTGACCAGAGGTCACCTTCGCTCCGAGTTCCTCCCAGGGGCTGCGCAGGCTGGCACGCACGTTGTCTGGTGGTGCCTGACCACCGAGCGGAGCAGGGGCTCCCCGGTGCAGAGCAAGTGCCCCACCCCCACCCCATGATGGAGCACGCCCAGAGCTAAACGCACAAAGCTGACCAGGCAGAGGGGACCGCTGGCCTGCAAGCCTCATCTCTCGCACAGGCCCCCGGGAGGGGACACCCACTGTCATCTTTCTGCTCCGTTTGCTCTGGAAACAGATCAGCTGTGACAGCCGAGAGCTTAGCAATTTAAAGGGGCAACTGCGTGGCAGAAACTTGGGGGGGGGTGTCCCCATGACTGTGGGGGGCAGGGGAACAGCCTGGCCACACCTCTGGCAACCGGCCCCGCCTCCTCACAGCCCAGGGGCAGCTAGTTTGGGCAGGGTTTTCCCGCACTCAGAGCCCCCTGGTCCATGAGGGCTCCCCCCCAGGCTGGCAGGTGGAACAGAGTGCCCTGATACCTGCGACAGCCTCATCGTCACTTCTCAGACTCCTGCTGCCTCCTGCCCCATTTGGGACTGGGTCCGGAGATCGCAGTGGCTCTTCCAGCCCCCAGGCACAGTCCCTTCAACCGACTCCTCGCCCACTGGGGGTCTGACCCACAGGATCCCCAAGATTACCAGCCAGCCTCTTGCCCGCGTGGGAGTGGGAGGAGGGGCTGCCCAAGGTCACGCAAGGGGTCGGGGCAGGGCTGAATTCGGGGCCAGCCATCCAGCCCGCCCCAAGAGCGTCTAACTGGCTCACAGCGAATTCCTGAGATGCCTCAACCTCCCGCCCGCAGGCTCCGGACCCTGGACCCGCGGCAGGATTTCTCCGCGGAGAGGCGGGAGCACGGCGGAGGGGGCAGAAAAGGGAGAGAGTGTGTGTGTGTCTGGGCCGGGGGGCAGCTTCCCCCAGCGACCCTCGGGACCTGGGTTCACGTTTCCCAGCCCAGGCAGCCAGCTGTATAGACGCGGAGACCCTCAGCCCCCCTCCCCCCAGATCGCGCCTTCCACGTTCGCAAGGTTTCGGAGGAGCGATCCGCAGAGCCGCGGAGGCTCCATCTCCTGCGACCCAGGGAGCGACACCGCAGAGCCCCGGTTCCCAAAGCCCGGCGCCGCCGCCCCCGCCCCATCCCCGCGAGCCCGGCGCCGCGGGTGCCCGACCCTGCAACCCCGGGGCCCGCCGCGTCCCCGCGACTGCGGCCTCGGCCCTCGTCCCGGGCCCGGCTCCGCAAAGCCCCCCGCCGCCCCCGCCCGGTTCCCGAAAGCCGCTCGCGCATCGGGGCAGCCGCGACCCCCGCCGACCCCCGGCCTGGCCCCCGGCCCCCGGCCCCGGCCGCCCCGCCCGCTGCCGCGCGCGTCCCCCGCCGGCCCGCCTCCTACCTCGCGGGGCCGCCCGCAGCCTCCGAGCGCGCGCCGTCCCCGCCGTCCCCGCGGCGGGCAGGAGCGCGGGCGGGCGCGCGGCGCGGGGGGGGGGGGGGGCGGGCGCGCGGGAGCCCCAGCCCGAGCCGGAGCCGGAGCCCGAGCCCGAGCGCCGCCGGCCGGCCGGCCTGCCTGCCTCCGCGCAGTGACCTTGGCGTGCGCGGCCTCTCCGCGCCCGGCCTCAGTTTCCCCGGACACGGGTGTGGGCGCGGGGACGGGTCCCGCCCCGGCCGCCGACGTCACCCGAACCCCGGCCAGTTGAGGGCGCCCGGGTCAGTGGGGCCGCGGAGGGGACGGGCCGGGGAGCGGGGTCCGCACAGCCAAGCGCGGCGGAGGGGCGCTGGGACCCCGGCCTTTCGCTCAGACTCCCCGAGACCCCCTAGGTAAACACCAGGGAGCCGCAGCCGCAGGCCCCTCCCACGGAGAGCTGCGGTCCCCGCCGGCCATGCCCAGACCCCTCCCCGAAGCCTCCCCAGTTCTTAGATGAGAAGACCGAGGCCCAGAAAGCGGCAGCCACTGGCCCAGAATCGCACAGCGCGGTGGTGGGGCCCTGTGTCCCCTCCAGGACGCGCGCTCCTGGCATTTTGGGGAGGGGGGTCCGGGCCTGCCGGCGCCGCCCCTTACCCCACAGCAAACATGGACTTGGCACCCACTGAACGCTGGGGACGGGCCTCGGTGGGGCGGCACGGCCTCGGAGAGGGACCAGTCCGCGGGGAAGGAGTGGAGTAGGCAGGAGAGGCCTGGCCTGGAAGGGGCAGGAAGGGGGACGGCACTCCAGGAAGACTGTACCCAAGGAACAAGCAAGCAGAGGAAGGCGCGCTGCCCGGTGTGTAGGGAGATTCTGACAGCCGTGAACACCAGATTAAGGAACGCTTCCTTTCGTGGGCAGCCGGGAGACCCCCACCAGGTGGCAGCAAGGGCGGCCGCAGTCTGGGCTGGGTTAGGGCGCGCCCCCTGGTGGCCAGAAGGGGCGAGACAGGAGGCCGGGGGACGGGCCGCAGTGGTCCAGCCTGGCGAGTGATGTAATGAGTCAGGAGACTGGAGTCTCTGCGGGCTCTGCCGTCTGTGGGCTGTGTGACCTTGGGCAAGGCACTTCCCCTCTCTGGGCTTCTGGAGGGGGGAGGAAGTCTGACTTTCCACTCTGAAATGTCATGACCCTGGCTATTGGGGCCAGGTGGGAGTAGGCAGTGGACCCCCCAAGGAACAGGCAGATCAGAGGTGAGAGGTGGACATTCTGTTCAGCATTTTAGGAGGTTAATTTCATTTACTTGAGGCGTAAACTATTATCCCAATTTCAGAGACAAGGACAGCGCAGCACAGAGAAGGTAAGTCAACTGCCCACACTCACATGGCTGGCTAAGTGGCTGAGGTGGGATTTGAACACAGGCCTGTGGGGCTGCAGAGTGTAAGCTAAGGGGGGGGTGCCTGACCACCTCAGTCTCGTCTCGCAGCATTTATGAGCACCTGAGCTGCTCCTGGAATATACAATGCACTGGTGATGGGCAGAGACGGATAAGGAACGGTCCAGCTCCCGGTGGGTCTTCCTCACCATTGGTGCTCACAGCAAACATGACAGTGGTCCCCCTGGGGGATGGGCTTTCAGGGCAAGGCATGAGCCCACCCCCCCGCCCCGAAACCCTGTGTTACACTCTCCTGTATCACTGGACATTTTGTTTTTAAAAACTATGAATTAGTTTTATAATTTCAAAAACTTAAAAAAAAAAAGAGCTCTTAAAGGAAAGATTCTTGTAGTTTTAATAATTAAAAATGCTTTCCTAGAGAAGCTACATCCTTTTGTTGTCAGTGCCAGGAGTGAGTTACCTGGCTGGCAGGAAGGCAGGTGAGGGACCTGGGAAGAGCAAGGGTTTTAGAACCTGTTCAGCCTGGGCAGGTCCCACCACCTTTCTGAGCCTCATGTGAATTCACCTGTAAAACAGACCTGATGATAAAAACCCTCACCCTGCCTCCTTTCAAAGGCTGCTCTGAGGATCAGCTGTGATAAGGTGTGAAAAGGTTGTGTAAAATGTACTGTATAAATATTTGTATTCCCAGAAGCTATGGAGGAAAATATTGATACATTTTAACTATATAGAAATGAAAACTTCTAAATGGAATAAAACGTACCACAAAGTTAAAAAAGACAAAGGGTAAACTTAAAAAGAATATCTGCAGCACATATGACAGAAGTTAATTGCGGAAAATGAGATGAAAGTTACTTTCCCGGATACGTAAAAAGCTCTTTCAAAGCGATAGGAAAAAGATGACTAACCAATTAGAAAAAAGAGCAGAGGATAGAAACAGGCGGCTCAGGGAAAGATACTCAATCTCACTTGTAATTAAATGCATATTGAAGAAATACACACTGAAACACAGCATGCCTGTTATTTTTTGTGTCTACCAAGTTGGCAGAAAAGAACAAGTATAATGGTGCTTTTGCTGTTGAAGGTGGGAGGAGATGAATGCACCCAGAGTACTGGAGGGTGAGGTGCAAGATGGGGCGACCTGTTTTCGAAGGGTGATCTGGCAAAGCCATCCAGCGTGCTGGCATAAAGACGCAAGGGCAGTGCACACAGCACTCTGTGTCAGTCAGCAACTAAGAAGAGAGACACCTCTGGTGTCCAACACTGGGGGAGGGAGAGCCGGCATGAACACACCCACAGGCAGGGACTTCATGGGAATATCTCCAGGAGGCATTTCTGCTGAAAAATGCAGGGGAAAGAACACTGTGTATGTTGTGATCTCTCTTGTGCACATCGTAAAAGGTTATACATATATGCGTACTGTAATTTCCTACTTCTTCTCCCCGAGAGGATACCCACATACCCAAACAACCTGCTATTGATGGCTGCCTTTTGGGAGGACGGTGGGGTGTGTGGAATGCGTGTGGGAGGAGCTTTTACTTTTCATTTGATACTCTTCTGAGGGTTAGTTGATTTGTAAAAAGTCGCCAGGAATTATCTGGACATAGGCACCGGCTCACGGGCTGATTAAATCTTCTTCTTTATGTGCCTTAAAAAAATTAAGCAACTGTCTTTAAAGTGAATAAAAATTATTGGAGTCTTCTTGTTACCTAAAGCGCGCCAAAGAGGGATTGCTCGACAGATGCCTGTTATGATACATCCGTACGGTGGAAACCTACGCAGCGGTCAAAAAGGATGCAGCTTCTGTACATGATGGACAAGGAAGAATCTCCAAGGTATTTTTGTAAGTGGGAAAAGCAAGGTGCAGTACAGGGTATGGCATGTTACTTTTTATGTAAAAAAAGAGCGGGGTATAGGGTACCTGCTGGTGTGTGGATGTGTTATCTCTGACAAAGATGCTTCAGAAACTGGTACAGTGGTGCCCTGGGGAAGGGTGTGGAGAATTGGGGGCCAGGGTGGGAAGGAGAATGGCTTTTCACTGAAATGTTCCATTTAAATATTTTTTGCGCCCTCTGCATGTACTACCGTTTTAAAAAATTATGTTTTAAAAAGAATCATTTTGAGACTGCACGAGTAGTTGGGAGGCCTGCTCTGACTCGGGCTGGGGCTAACTCCCTGTGTGACCGCGGGAGGATCGTCTTCCTCTGAGCCTCGAGGTCCCCTCCATCGAGCAGGCAGGAAGCCTGACATAAGGCAAGTGCCAAGGCTCCGTGCAGCTCTGACGTCAGACCAGCCCGAGAACCTTCTCACTGGAAGAGCCAACCTGATGTGGAATGCTGCCGGGAGGTGGGGCTTCCCAGCCTTGGGCTGTGGGAGCGGAAGCCGAGGGTCAGCTTCCTTGGCCTGTGGAATGCATGACTTCTGAGCCCCCTCCAGGCTGGCCACCATGCTCTTCCCTTTTCCTTCTCCCACCCGCAGTGCCCTGCCTGGAAACTCCCGGTTCATCTTTTCTCTCCAGACCAGCCCTGGCAACAATCCCGTCTGTCTGGTTGGAGATCAGTTCCACGGAGCAGGAAGAGACGACCCAGCACTGGGCACCCATGTGGGAAGGAGATGTCAGTGGGGGCAAAGCCTCCTGCAGGGAGACTGAACCACTTACCCCACCCGGGGATCAGCCATGGCCTTGATCCTGCTCCTTCCCTCTCCCCACCCCCCCCCCCGTCATTACCCAGAACGTTCCCCCTTGCCCAGCAAACCAAACTGATGCTCTTCAGCGGGACATTCACAGCTCTGCACTTTCTGGCCTCAATGTATCCTTCTAGCCCATCCCTCCACCCATCATTGTCACTTATTTAAAGCAACTTTCAAAAATACAGCTTCAGGGCTTCCCTGGTGGCGCCGTGGTTAAGAACCCGCCTGCCAATGCAGGGGACACGGGTTCGAGCCCTGGTCCGGGAAGATCCCACATGCCGCGGAGCAGCTAAGCTCGGGCGCCACAACTACTGGGCCTGCGCTCTAGAGCCCACGAGCCACAACTACTGAGCCTGCGAGCTACAACTACTGAGCCTGCGTGGCACACCTACCGAAGCCCGTGCGCCTAGAGCCCGTGCTCCGCAATGAGAAGCCACCACAATGAGAAGCCCGCACACTACAATGAAGAGTAGCCCCTGCTCGCCGCAACTAGAGAAAGCCCGCGCACAGCAACGAAGACCCAACGAAGCCAAAGATAAATAAAATAAATAAATAAATTTATATATATTTAAAAAATGGCTTCAATCACATCCCTTCCCTGTTCAAAACCCTTCTAAGGCTCCCCATGACCTGGAGGATAAAGTCTAAGCTCCCAGTTCAGCACCAGAACTAGTTTCTGCCTCCCTGCCCACCCCCCCATCTTCAGCTGCTTCCCCCAAAGTCAAACTACACTTAACATCTTGTGAGTATGCCACGCTATTTCACAACACTGAGTATTTACACATACTATGCCCTTTGGTTCATCAATATACAAAGAGTTCTAACAAATCAATAAGAAAACCATGAAAATAAAAGTATCCAGCTGATTTAACTAGGTAGCTCAGAGAAGAAGAAATACAAATAGCCTATAAACATACCAAAAGATATATAACCTTACTGATAAAGAATTGCATACCATAATAATGAGATACCATTTTCACCCACCAAATTAGTAAAAATTCCTAAAGAGTGCTTTTTGCCTGTTAGCTCAAGTCCAAACCCATCCTTAAGATCCAGCTGCAAAAATGTCACCTCCTCTAGACATCTTGGCTCGCACAGTGCCCTGTACATCCTGACACAGTTCTTAGAACAGGACCAGGCACATAGGAGAAATTCAATAACCGTTAGCTATTGATCGTAAAAATAACCACTGCCACGCTGTCCTGTAATCATCAGCTAATGAGTCTATTCATTGCCCAAAGTCCCCGAGGGCGGGGATGGAGTAGGAATCATCTCTGTTTTGCCAACATCAGTACAGGGCCTGCGACAGAGCCATGCCCAGTAAGTGGCTAAGCACTGGGGACAGGTGAGGTGCGTGAGGGGGAGGGACAGCTGGAGCCGGGAGCCGGGAGCCGGCCCTCGGGGCTGCTCTGTTGGGGAGAGGAGGTGCTGCAGAGGAGGGGGCCGGGTGCAAGGCCAGGTGGTGGGCACACGTGGTGTCCACTCTGCGTCAGGCAGGAGCTGAGCTGGGCTCTTTATCCACACTGTCTCTACTGCTCCTGCTTCTAGAGATGGGTGACGCCCCCTCCATTTTACAGGTGAGAAAACTGGGCGGGTGCTGAACGACTTCCTAAGTGGCTCTTATTTACTCCACGTGGCCTCTGTGCTGGCTTGTGGGCACTCACAGATGCACGGCTTTGGACACATCACTTTCTCTATAAGGGCCTCTACTTTCCCGTCTGAGAGATGGCTCTATATTAAGGGTTTCTCAAACTTAAGAACTCGGTGGACCCCTAAGAATATAGTTTGCAACGTTCATCAGACCCCACTTTAGGGAACACTGCATCCAGAGTTAAATGAGACCACACTGGAGGGTTCCTTGAAGACCACGTGTTCAAAAACAGAATAGGAAAGGCAGCCGCAGAAACCAGACAGCAGAACTCAGTTTTTAGAGAGCCATCCAGGTGGTCTGGAGAAATTGGAACCCTCATACAGTGCTGGTGGGAATGAAAAATGGTGCAGCCACTTTGGAAAACAGTTGTGTGTTTTTTGAAAAGTTAAACATAAGAGTTACTATCTGACCTGGCAATTCCACTCCTTGGTATCTACTCAAGAGAAATGAAAACATATGTCCACATAAAAACTTGTACGTGAATATCCCTAGCTGTATATTCATAATAGCCAAAAAGTGGAAACAGCCCAAATACCCATCAACTGGGGAAACAACCTAAATGTCCATCAACTGGGCAAACAACCCAAATGTCCATCAACTGAGGACAGTAGATAAACTAAATGTGGTCTACCTATACAACGGAGTCTTAATCAGCAAAAAAAAGGAATGAAGTTCTAACACCTGCTACAGCATGCCTGAACCTTGAAAACATTAGGCTAAGTGCAAGAAGCCAGTCACAAAAGGTCATTTACTGTACGATTCCATTTATATGAAATCCTCAGAAAGGCAAGTTTATTGACAGAAAGTAGATTAGCGTCTGTCGGGGGCTGGGGTGGGACAAAAGAGTGATAGAAAATAGACACAAGATTTCTTTTCAAGATGATTTGAAATGATTTAAAATAAAATTATGGTGACGATTACACAGCTCTCTAAGTATACTAATCATCATTAAATTGTACACTTAACACAAGTGAATTTTATGACACAAAGTAAACCTTGGTGAAGCTTCAAGGAAACCCATGATGACTAAATGCAATGCAAGATTCTGGATTGGGGAAAAACTTGACATAAAGGACGTCATTGGGATAATTGGTGACATGAACTCTAAATTGTATTTTATTTTATTTATTTATTTTTTACTTTTTGGACACACCCTGTGGCATGTGGGATCTTAGTTCCCCGACCAGGGATCGAACCACCGCCCCCTGCATTGGAAGCTCTGTGTCTTAACCACTGGGCCGCCAGGGAAGTCCCTAAATTGTACTTTAGATCCTAGTACTGTGACCATGTTAAGTTTCATGAATTTGGCTATTGGACGGCAGCTATGTAAGACAGTGTCCTTGCTCTTAGGAAATATGCTGAAGTATTATTTAGGAGTAAAGGTCATCAGGTTGCATGTTTGCGATGACCTCTCAAACAGTTCTGGGAGAAAAAAATGTTTTTGTGAGAGATTGAAATTTGGTGAAATGTTAATTATGATGAAGTCGGGTGAAGGGTACACGGGAGAATTCTTTTTTTTTAAATTCTTGCAGGCCTTCTTCAAGATTGAAATTGTTACAAAATAACTCAATGAATCCACATGTAAAAATATTGAGTGGAACTTGAATACCCCTGAGAATAAATCCATGGCCCCCAAAGGAGAAAAGGCACTGATGCAGTTGTGAACACACCTCCCACAGGGGGTGTCCCTGCTCATCCCATGTCTAGGTGCCCCCGCCACACCCCTCCACCGCCCGGGCGCTACCCATCCCATTCCTGGAGATTCCACCGATTCCCAGGCTGGGAGCCCCCGAATTATTTTAGGGGTTCTTGCATCCCATATACGCTGCTGGTAGACCAAACAAATACTACGTTTCACACGTTAACATCTTTCAAACCAAAACAGATGCTGTGCGATGAATAAAATGCACAGACTTCACATTCGTCTAAAATGGGTTCTCAGCGGCTCACCGTGATTTTTCAGCCACGGATACTAACCCTCGTGTGCACAGGTCGGGGGGGGGGGGTATGTGCAGGATTTGGGGTGATGAAAAGGCACCCTCCCTTTACCAGAAAAGCCTGGCAAGTGCACATGGAGCCGCCCCAACTCCCTGCACGGCGAGGACACGGTGGGAGCGGCGAGGGGGAGGCCCTAGGGCTCCCACCTCAGCAAGTCTCCGGGGGCCTGGTTGCCCAGTTCCCACTCTGGCACTGCGTTTCCCCAGCCCGCCTGCTCCCAGCGGGTCGGGAGCTTCTAGAAGGCAGTGACCGGGATGGGGCCGAGCCACTTTGAGTCTCAAGCGGCCAGCACCGGGCCTGGGTGACCATGCAGGTGAGGGCTGGGTGAAGGGGGCTGGCTGGGGGCCAGCTGACTCCTGGCTCTCCACTTCTTAGCCGTGTGGTCACTGAGCACTCGGAATGGGGCTAGCTGGGGAGCTGACTTCTTTAAAATTGGAAATATTTTCAGTAGTTGACATTTGAATAGCCATCTATGGCCAGCGGCCTCTGTCCCGGGCACTGCCGCTTCTAGAGGCTTAACGGACACACAGAATGGAGCCGACGCAGAAGGTGAGACCCCCCTCCATTCCCAGCTGGGATCTGGGGTTCCCCCCCACCCAGCAAAGCCTGGAATGCCTGGGCAAGCCTCACCCCGCACCTGGCCTGCTTCAGGGACCCGCCCGCTCAGTGGGCACGGAGCTCCCTGCAGGGTGGGTGCCGAACCAGGGGCTCTGCACGCCGTGGCAACGTAAGGGGTCTTCAAGGGTAGTTCTACCGGGTAATGTTTGGCTCTGTATCCAATGACTTTAGAACTTGCTCCCCTGACCCCAACCCCTGTAAGGTAAGAACCTGGCAAAATCCTAATGACGCATACTCTGTGACTGCAAAATATGGCCAAAGATTCCCTGCACCCCGGTACCCAGGCCCCTCAGCTCTGGGACTCATCCCCTCCTCCTCCTCCCACAGGTGGGGTCCGTCTCCCCGCCCCCTGGCCATGGGACTTTCATTGCACAACAGAATGTGGCGGGAGGGATGGTTGTGTGAGTTCCGAGGCTGCACCTCAAGAGCCTTGAGGCTCCACCTTCACCCCCTTGGAATGCTGCCCTCAGATGCCATGGCCGCTGGCTGCCCACGGGGGGCCAAACTGCCGGGGGGTGGAGAAACAGAGGTGCCCCAGCACCAACTGCAGCCATGTGAGTGGGGCCCCCTGGCACCTTCTGGTGAGTCCAGGGGGACCAGCAGGGTGGCCCAGGTTCTAGCCGGCACGGTCACACACTGCTGTTGCAGCCCCGACATTTGGGGTGGTTTGTTACACAGCAAACACTAACTGAAACAGGAAATGGCACGTCCATCACTAGTGTGGCGGCCCGGGGGTGGGGGGGTGGTCACAGCTCAGGCCCAGCCCACGCCCCAGAAGGCAGGCCCAGGGACCTAAAGCGTTCCCTGGAGGGGTGGGGGACCCACAAGCGGTGTCCCGGGCCCCAGGGGAACTTACGTGCCCTTTACACAGAACAGAGTCCTGAGCGGGGCTAAGGGAGGCAGCCTTTGGGAGACGCCTGCACCCTGCACCGAGCTGGGCTCTGATCGGCCCGGACTTCCCGAAGCGCAGAGGGCTTCTGGGTCGGCAGCGCCCTGCAGCCCAGCCTCTCCTGGGGCGTTTACGGGACAAGGTTACAAAGCCCTTGCCGTGGGTGGCTGTCTTTCTCCCCTTTTACAGGGAAGGAAACAGACTCAGGAGCAAAGGCGCTTGTCTGAGTCACCCTGCCCGTGCTTGCCCTCCTCCAGATCCGGCTTCTGGGTCCAAAAGCCTCCACGCTGCGGGCAGGGGACATCCTGCAGACACTCCTCCAGCTCCCAACTGGGGCCACAGGGGAAGGCAGCAGGAGACTGCCGCACCGGGGGCGGGGATACCGAGCCAGCCCGATGCAATGAGCATGGGGGCACGCGGACGCCCAGGAGAGGCCCGGGGAGCTGTCAGCAAAGGACTCCGCCTTCAGCAGCCATGCGGCACCCAGAGGCAGGCACCACGGGGGCCCTTCTCCCATAACTGGCCCACCAGGTGATGGAGCAGTGGCGGCACCAGCTGGGGGCCAGCTGCCACCCGGGAGAGGGGACGCCAGGGATCATGGTCCGACCTCCTCATCGCTTGGGCAGCGCCTGGCACACTGCAGGTGCTCAGCTGAAAGATTTACCAATAGATTAACTCACTTGATCCCCTCCCAGAGCAGGAAGGGGAGTCGTTGGGGAGGGGACATCCAACCGCCCAGTGGGAAAGAGACGCCCCAGAAAATCCCATCCCGTGGACAGGGCATTCCATCAATCCGCTCAGTGACCCCTGAGGTGGTGATTTGAAAGCCATTTCCCAGATAAAGCAACTGAGGCCCAGAGAAATGAGGTGACTTGCCCAAGGCCATACAGCCTGGACGGCAGAGCTGGATCTTGGGCCCAGCTTCGGGGGATCTATAGCTGTTCGTTCCTCTGAGTTCACCATGCAAAGGAAGGAATCGTCACAGCCAACATTCACTGACACCTGTGAGGTGCCTGGCACTGCACCCGGTCCTTTCAAGGTTTTCTCATTTGCCCACTCTGTGAGGTAATCGTAGGTCCATTTTGCAGATATAACTGAGGCCCAGAGCAGCTCTGTGGCTTGCCCTAGGTCACAAAGCAAGGCAGCAGGCCATCTAGGGCTGGTACTCACGCCGCCAGACTTCCCCAAGTGGCGACAGCAAGGCAGAACACGCTGTGCCCCCAATGCCTCGGTTTCCTCTTTGTGCAAGGAAGGTGTGGGTAGGATGACCTCTGACCTGGTGTGATGTCATCAGGGGGGCGGGACTCTCTCCTGGGAAGTCTTAGGGCTGAAAAGGGAAGTGAGGAGCGGCTGCTTCCCCATCCCGCCCACTCCCCACCCTGGCCCTATGCCAGGTGGGTGGTCACCTCCCTTTGACCGCCTCCTCCGGAAACTGCCCCGGAAGTGCGCCTGTGCCCCTGGCAGGAGCATAAAGCCAGCCTCCAGCCCCAGAGCCTCACACCTCACACCCTCCTGCTAAGATCGCCCCAATCCGAGACCAGGAGGCACAATAATGAATACACACATATATATGTGTGCATACATACTCACATATCACTGTATATTTTCTCTACTTCAGGAAACATCACAGGAAAGCTGGGCTGGCAGTGTTTTGGGACCAGGGGGCTGAGATGCCCCGTAGCTGTATCCCTCGGGACTGCCCTCCCCTCTGCCTGCGTGGCACCAGCCTCCTGCCCATCCTCTGCCTCCGGTCCCCCCTGCAATCCGTCCTCCATCTGAGGTCCTGAGGCATCTTCTTCAAACCCAGATCTGATTACCATGAGGCAGCGGAGCAGATCGTTAAGAGCCTGGGCTTCGGGGTCAGGATGATTTGAGGTGTGAGGCCATTTGTTAATGATGTGAACTTGGGCAAGTGACTATCTCCCTAAGCCTTGGTTTTCTCATCTGCAAAATGGGGATCGTAAGAAACCCTAGCCTATGGTGCTGACAGGAAGGGATGATGCAGGTCAAGTCGCCGAGCACAGCGCCTGGAGGGTCTTATCAGATCACAGTGGGGAGGCTGGATGTCTGAGCCTGCCCAGCCTCCCAGCTCACTTCCAGTAAGGCACCCCAGTTTTCTCTGGGGGATCCCCCTCCTCCACTCTTAGTCTATCTAATTTGTGTCCATGGACTCCAGCCCTAACTTGACAGTACTCCGCCCCCTTACCAAAGTGACTGGTCCAGGAATGGGCATGTGACCCAAGACTGTAGTGGGAGTTTGTTGCAACCGTTTCTGTTGGGATCATTAGCTGTCAGACTATTGTAAACCTGGAGCTGTCAGTCCCATCACGAGCAGAGATACTGCCTGGGAATGAAGTCGGGAAAGAAGAGAAAAAGACACCAGTGTCTCTGACACATAGTTTGAGCTCCTGGATCAAGCTGTACCTGAAGCCCTGTTTCAGAAGTAGAGGGCAATAAACTCAGCCTTCAGCTTAAGCCAGTCTGGGTTGTTGTTTGTTTTTATCACTTGCCACCGAAAGAATACTGGTTAATCTAACCTCCCTGCTCAAAAGCCCTGATGGCGCCTCTTTGCCCACAGAGAGAGCGCAGCACTCCAGGCTCGCGGCCCACCTGCCTTCCTTTTTGGCCCCAATCTGGCCCTCATCCCTTCCAGACCCAACACCACCCAACTCTGAGTGCTGCTCCCCAAACACACGGGGACTCGACCTACAGATTCCACCCACCATCTCCTCCCTCTCCACCTGCCCAGTTCTACTCACGCTCCAGACCCAGCTCAGATGCCTCTGCTTCCCTGAAAACCTCTCCTAAATGCCACCCCCCCAACCCCCCCCGAAGAGCCACTGCCATCCAGCTCTGGCCTGCCGCCACTCTTGATTATATCCCTCGGGCAAAGTCCACTAGTGTTTTTCTTTTGTCTCACTGGATCTTTTAGGAAAAGAACACCCTGGATTGACTTGGGATTTGACAAATTCAAAATCTGCCCTTAACTCACCAAGTGCATTTCCTGAACTTCAGGTCTCACTGGCCTGGTGCCTGCCCTCAAGGGGCATATATACCCGGAACCAAACAATTTCCCATTTGGCTCAAATCCATGGTTGCAAAAACGACAATTTAAAAAGTGTTACAGTCAAACTGAGAACAGTAGTTTTACTCAAGGCAATCACTGACCTTTATGAGCCACTGCTATGTCATCACACATGGACACGCCCAAGTATAATGTTATTTAATCCTCACCTTGTGAAATGCTATCCTCATTTTGCAGAGGAGGAAACTGTGGCTCAGAGAGGTACAGGGGGGTGCCCAAGGAGTCACAGCGAACAAAGGGGGAGCTGGGATCTGACCCTCCATCTTCCTGCTCCCACCCTGGCTTATCTCAGCCGCCCGTGAACACACTTTAGGAGCAGTTTAGAAGGGGTTTAAAAATTCGCCGCTTAAAGCTCAGAATCAAGCTGGTTTCCTGGCTGCTCGGAGTGGGTGGTCGTCCATACCCGCTGCGGCGCTGGGGTCTCTGGCTTCACAATTCACACCTGGCCTCTGGCTCTGACGCGCCCCTGTTTTGCAGGCATCGGGTTTCAGATTTACCGTGTTTGCTGCCAGTGTGATGGGAGGCCTGGTGGTTAGTCTTCTGGGAAGCTGTTTCAACACACAACTGCTTTGAACACGGTGACTTCCCCATGCGACCCTGCCACGGGGCAGCCCTGCAGCCTCCTGATGGCAGAGGCCGCTGAGCCCGGCCAACGGGTGAGCAGCACCTTCTAACTTTGCAGGGAAATACGACTGATTGGCTTATTTAGAAAAGGCTTGTTCTAATCAAGCACCCGGTTCATCCTCTGCAAAGAGGGGATGAGGAGCTTCCAGGGGCTGTTGTGTGGCCAGAACGAGGCCAGATGGAAAGTTACAGGCACACAGTAGGTGCTCACTAAGTGCTCTTTCTTTCTTGTCCTCACCGCCTAGAAGCCGGGCCATCTATCACCCAAATGCAGGCCCTGTCGCTCCCTCACCGCCACCCCCCAGGCATCCTGACCTCTGAGCCTGGGTAGGAACTCCAAGAACCCAGCACAGCCAGGTCAGCCCCACCGTGTGCGGATCCTGCGCTGACCTGAGCCCCAGACTGGACCCCAGGGCTCCTGCTCCCTCACTTCTCATTCCCCAGGCCAGCTCCAAGACCTCAAAGTCTAGCTGAGCTGCCACCTCTTCCAGGAAGCCTTTGGGGAACCCGTCCGGATGTAAACTCTGACACTCCTCCTCTGGGCTCCCACAGGCCTTGGAGCTCACCCCTGCTCAGCTCTGATTGCCTGTGTCGTAACTTCCTCTTTTCCTGTCCCATCTCCCCCAGGGCACTGTCAACATCCCAGGACAGAAACAGCATGCGGATTGCCACAGCCTGGCCCTGCAGCCGGCCCGTCGCAGGGTTGGGGAACACTCCCGACACGCCAGGCACCCACATGGAGAAGGCCAAAATGAAGACAGTAGAGAGAAAGCAGGGTGAGGGTTGAAAAGTCCAAACCCATTACATAAATTGAACTCCTGGATCCAGCCATTCCTGAAGCTAGTTACCAATAGACTTTTCAGTTCCATGAGCCAGAGGAGCCCCTTCAATGCATAAGCCTGTTTGTTTTGGATTTCTCTGTCACTTGCAATTAGAAGGTCCTCTACTATGAGGCTTGGCGAGGTGACCTGAAGCACCCAAGGTCACATATCCAAGAAAGCAGAAGAGTGAGACTCACACCAAAGTCTGGGCTCTCAGCCTGCTTCAGCAGCCTGACCACAGCCCAGCGTCCAGGCCCAGCACTCTGGGTGCAGCCCAGACACCCTGCTCTGCCGGGCCATAGCCCTCTCACCTGTTTCCTAGAAGCAGGTGATGTCACGCTGATAGGGATTTCTGGGCACTGGTTTGCTCATCCATCGAATGCGGCTACCGACCCCTCCTTCACAGACTCTCAGTGAAGGTCAGAGGATGCCTCACGCTTGCCTGGCCCACATGGGGGGCGGGACTCGGAGTGGAGGCCACGGTGTGGACCCTCCTTCCCGCCCTCACCTGGCGGACGGCCTGCAGATGCTGTGCTCAGCAGACCCCCGCCCCAGCTCGGGGGCCACATGGAGCTCCAGGCACACCCTGCCCACGCCTGGCCGGTCCTCCTGCCGTGGCAGTAGCCCCACTTCTGGGCAGGGGTCTTGAAGGCTGAGATGCTCTGGCTCTCTGATGGTGTGGGTGAGGGTCCTGCATAGCCCCAGCTCACTCCAAGCCCAGGGGAGGGGCTCCAAACAGGATGGGGCCAGCAGGCCCCTGGGAGATGGGCCCGAGGCGGCTCCGTGGACTCCGTGTCCCCCCCAGGCCATGCCCCGGGGGAAAGGGTCACCTGGAAAGTATCCAGGCCCGAGGAAAACTCTCCGAGGATGTGGGCTCTTCAAGGTGTGGCAGGGAAGGAACGCCCATCAGACCTGAATGTATCTGGTGACCACGAAGCAGTCTCCTTCTATGCTCGAGCGAGCGGAGCCTGACCTGGCCCCCACAGGCAGGGGTGCAGAGCCGGGACCCCAGCCAGGGTTATGAGACCCTCACGTCTACACAGCCGCGACCCACTCACTCGGAGGCTCAGGAGGAGGGATGGTCGGGCACGAGGACCGATCTCAGCAGAGCCACGTTGAGGAGGGTCACGTTACAGCTGGGACTTGGTCTGGGGACTTCTAGAAGCTTCAGGGGAGGGAGCGGCTGGATGCCCTACAGCCCTCCGCAGGGCCCGGCTGCAGACGCGAAGCTCAGCCCCGCTCGCCACGCTTCTGCTCAGAGCCCCGGACACCCACGACCCCGCGCCACGCGGGCCCTCTGTGCCCGCCACCTGCTCTCCAAATCAACTTCACATCTACCTACGTGTTCTTGATTTTTTAGCTTTGCTTCATCCTAAGCATTGATAACTGTGACATCATGAATCTGGTATGCTAGCTGGCTTTGCTTCAAATAGGCCACGTGGACCTATGAAAATAAATCACGTCCGCCCTGGTGCCCCTCCCCTGCTATCCATCCCCCTCCCCTGCCTTTTTACCTGGTTCGTTTGTCCCTTTTGGATCCCCAGACAACACAGTGCTCGGCACACAGTAGGTGCTCAATAAAAGTGGAATCCTTGAACTTATGGACGAGCGAGGTGCTGAGACCGCACGGAGTCGTGGGGTGCTTGGCTCCTGGCTCCATGGCCTGTGCGCCGGCGAGGACAGGCCGCCTCCGGAGTGAAAGCAGCTTGTCCGAGGCACCAGAACAAGCGCCGCTCCAGAGCCCCGCCTGCCCTCGGGGTGGCCTTTGCCCGGCCGGACCGGCGTCCACCCACCTGGCCAGGCCCCGCAGCTGTGCCCTGGAGCCCAGCGGAAGCAGCTCACCGCTGGAGACGCCGAGCCGGGGGCCGGAGCCCTGGGCTCTGAGCGGCCTGACCGCTGGGGTCCTCCGTGACCCCTGGCCCTCTGGGCCATCAGGCAGCTCTATGGATGGGTCAGAGGAAGCCTTCGCTGACCCCAGCTCAGAGGGCAGCCTTGGAGCTCTCACTCCTGCAGCCAAGCCTCCCCCACCCCAGTCCCGGCTTCTGGGGGCCCATGGGGCAGCAGCCCCTCCTCAGGACTGGCGTCCAACGCCTGCAAAGGGAGAAACAGACCCAGCAATGGGGTCGTCATGGGATCACTGACCCCTGTCCCCTGCACTTCCTGCCCCGACAGAGGCTGCACGATGCACCGAGGGGCTGGGGGTAGCTCCAGGTTCAAACCCCAGCTCCCCTACGTACTCCGGCCGGGGGACGCCGCACGGACGCCCTCACGTCACCAGAGGCGACAGCCATTCTCCTTCCCAGTTGCTGTGAGGGTTGGAGGGGGAAGCAGGACACGGCGGGGAATCTCCCCGAGGGGCAGGTGGCCCAGGTCCCCAGCGCGCCGAAGGGGACTTCCCGAGGGACGGCACCAGCGCCTCACCGAGCTGCTCGTCCTGCGTGTGCAGAGCTGCCCCCCCACCCGGGACCGTCCCCGAGCCCCTCCCGCCCCGGCTCTGCAGAGCCTCATGGCTCCACGCTGGACCATTTCAGAAAGAAGGTGAAGCTGTCGGCGGGGCTGGGGGCTGCCGAGGGGACACGCGCTGGGCCACTGCGGGGCTGGTGGGGGGGGACCTGCCCAGGCAGTGTCCTCTCGGGACAAAGCTGACCCTGATGGACTGACAAACAGGAAGCCCGGGTCCCAGAGCCCGGGGAAGCCTCCTGCCACCTTGGCCCAGCCTCCCCGTGCTCCTAGTGTGTGCCCCTCGGGCGAGGGAGCAGGAGGGATGTACCAACCACACTCTGGGGGCCTCTGGGGCCTCAGTTCACTTGGCTGTAAGTGCGCCTGGGCCAGAGTCCCTCTTTCTCGGCGGGGGGGGGGGGGGGGTCGTGGGGCCCCAGGCAGAGAACCAACCGGCCCAGGTAGGCTGAGGGGCCTTGGCCGTCCTCCCTCCAGGGCGTGGGGTGGGTCTAACCCCCAGGGGAACGAGCGGACTTCCCTCCCGCAGCCGTGGCCGCCCTTCCAGGCAGCTGTGGGGAAACACCTGGGGCTCCTGGGCCAGCCGGGCCACACCACCCAGGCAGTGAGAAGGCACAAAAAACAGTTCCAAGAAACAGCCAAGACCCCAACGAGCGCGCCAGAGACCCTCACCCCAGCCGCTGCCCCGAACACTGGCGGCCCCTCGCAGGTCACCCAGGTGGCCGAGCCCCTCTCCCTGCTCCTGGGCAGGCGGTGGGTACTCACAGTGTCACCAGGGAGAGGGCGGCGGTCTTCCTGGAGCCCCGGCACCCTGCCTGCCTCCGCGGCCCCTCGGGACCAGCTGTGGGCCCTCCCCCCGCAGGGCCTGACCGACTTCCTCCCTGCTCAGCCGGCATCCAGGAAACCACGCCCCGGGCACCCTGGGGCCCCCGCCCGCCCCCGACAGGGCCCGGACACTGCCCAGTGGGCTCCTTCAAGGTCTGGCCCGTCCAAGGGGCCCCAGACCAGGCAGGCCCCAGGGGCTCTGCTCAATAAATAATACAACCTCCTGCCTGGCCGGTCTCTCGTGGCCGATCGCGTTTCGGGGCCACTCGAGTTTCGTCGAGGCTGCTTTGTTCAGAGCGCCGGCCCGGCTGGGTCTCTGGCCACACGGAGCTAACACTCTCACTGTGGGCCAGCCTGAGCAGGCAGGACAAAGGCGTATGACAGGTGGCCCTGGAGGACACTACCCTACTTACTCTGAAAGCTGCTTCAGCCCACAGGGGATCGGGCATGGCAGGGGTCGGGCGGTCAGCCTGCCTTCCTTGTGGCCGGGCGGGTCTCTGAGGCCTCCACACGTTCAACTGCCCGTGCCCACACCAGTGGGGTCACCCGGAGAGTCCCTGGCCACTCCCCGCCACTGCCCGGCCCATCCCCCATTCCTGGAGGCCCTGCCCAGGCCCCTCCTCCAGGAAGCCTTCCCCACTGTGGGACCGATCACTGCCACCTTCTGCCAGTCTGTCTCCTTGGGGTATCCATCGTCATCTAGCTCCTGACTGGTCTCTCCAGCCCCGCCAGCCCACACCCTGTCCCCTCCACCGTCTCATTTCCTCGCAGCAGTGATTGTTTTAAAACAGAAAGCACGTCATGTCATTATCCTGCTTCAAACCCTGCCCTGTCTCTCTTCCAACCTCAGTCAACTCTCAAGTCCTCAAAAGAATCTGGTCCTGGACCCTGGGGATGGCGCATTCCTTCCCTCCCTGACCCTTGTCTCTAATGTTACGCCTCTGGGTCTTTGCACCTGCTGTGCTCGCTGCTGGAACGTTAGTTCTCCCCCAGCTCTGCACAAGCTCACTCCTTCCTGCCGCTCTCAACTCAAGGCCACCCCCTCACACAGGCCTTTCTTTTCTTTGTCTTGTTTTAAAACAGTTTCATCGAGATACAATTCGCATTCCATAAAATTCACCCATTTAAAGTGTGCAATTCACGGGACTTCCCCGGCGGTCCGGTGGTTAGGGCTCCACGCTTCCACTGTGGAGGGCACGGGTTCGATCCCTGGTCGGGGAACTAGGATCCTGCATGCCTTGCAGCACAGCCAAAAAAATAAAAAATATAAAAATAAAGTGTACACTTCAATGGTTTCAGTATATTTAGAGTGGTGCAAACATCACCACCATCTAAGTCTGGAATATTTTCATCATCCCAGAAAGAAGCACCCATTAAGCAGTCCCTCTCGGCCCCGCCCCAGCCTAGACAACCACTAGTCTATTCCTGTGTCTGCGGACTTGCCTCTTGTGGACGTATGTGCAAGTGGAACCACACACCCTGCGGCCTTTCCTGACTGGCTCACGTCGCTCAGCCTGGTGTTCTCAAGGTCTGTCCGTGTCATAGCGTGTACCAGCACGTCACTCCTTTTCACGGCTGCATAACAGCCCGTTGCACGGATGGACCCACTCATCAGCTGAAGGACACTTGGGAAGGGCCCTTCTGGACCACCCAGGTCATGTGGCCCCTCCTGCCCCTTCGCTCTATCACGCCTCCCAGTTTAACCCTCTTCCCTGAATCCCTGTCTGAAGACCTCTTCATCTATTTGTTTTACTGTTTGTCTCCCGTCCGAACCTCAGCCCTGTGAGACCCTGGCCTTCCACTACTCACTGCCGGATCCCCAGGGCCCGGCGCACAGGAGGCGCTCAGCCTTTCCCACGCCTGCTGCGGTTGCTTGGTCCCCGCCATCTCCCTGCCCAGCTCTCCGAGGGCAAGCGCGCTCCCACCAAGAGAGGTCTCCCCAGTGACCCCGAGAGGGAACTAATAACGCCAGACCCGAAGCCCCAGTCTCCTCCTCCTCTGCCCTGGGGATGGTGCCCCTCGCAGGTGGACATGAGAATGCAGCGTGTCTGCACAGAGGCGATGGAGCAGCGTGTGATCGGGGGGGGGGGGGGGGGGGGGGGGGCAGGCCTGCAGGGCCGAGGCTCAGGGAGGCCCACGTACGAGAGGGGAGAGCAGCTGCCAGAAGAATCCACGTGAGCTTTGGGCAGCGCCCGGAGCAAGGAGGCAGCAGCTCCTCTGCCCTGCCTGGGATCTCCCACCCCGGCTGCACTCGGCTCTTGTGCCAAGAGAGGGACCAGGAGAGCCTGGCGTGTGTCCACAGGAGAAGGAGGTGAGGAGGAGACTGGAGACCCCGTCCCCAGCCTCAGGGAGTCCTGGCCACTGCAGGCTGTGTCAGGACAGGGGCGGAGGCGGGCTGGGGGCCTGAGCACAGGGCCAGCACCCCCAACCCAGAGTGGGGGGTGGCATCACAGGAAGAGAAGTGCCAGCTCCAAGTGGGAAAGGATCTCCACGCCCGAGAGCTGCCCAGGCTGGGAGGCAGCGAGCTTCCCGCCCCAGGAGGTGCACGTAGGCCGCCCGCTAAAAGGCATCAGATGGCTAATTGTCCGGGAAGCTCCCTGGGAGCTCGGCTGCCAGCTGCTCCCCAGCCCTCCCCAGATTCACCACAGCGGGGGAGGGGCCGGGGACAGGGTCTGCATCCCAAATGGGCTGCCCCGCCCCCCCGGCAGCTCAAATGCCCTTCTGGCCCCCAGGGCACAAAGCAATCTCTCGTTCCCCAAATAATGCCAGGTGCACCAGTGATTTTCCGGCCTGACCCCAGAGGCTGAGGGTTACCTGCAGCGCAGAGGAGGGGCTGTCACAGACAGGGCCCCACCCCGGAGGTGGGCACTCAGAGACCGATGCACGTGGCACCCACCCCACAGGCAGGCCCGCAGGCGTCGACTCAGCTAATTTCAGAACCACCCTAAAAGTCACTCACGTGGTAGAAAGGGCTGAGCTGCTTCCAAACTCAGGGCGGCCTGACTGCCAAGCCTGACCTCCCCCGCACTCCATCACCGTCCTCCGGACGCAGACGGACACTCGACACTCGGGAGGGACGGCAGGGGACGGGGTCAGTGGTGCCGAGCCGACAGAACCCCCTTAGGATCTCCCCAGAAGCCCGCCCAGCTGGCACCGCTCCCCTCACTCTACAGGCGAGGAAACGGGCCCGAGAGGTTCAGCATCTGGCCCGTGACTGCACATCTTACAACCTACCGCTGCTGGCTGGGACGCCGTGTGCCCAGCTCCCGGGAGATCCGTCCAGGAGATGCCCCGAGCCCAGGGGTCCCCTCTCAGGGACCTCAAGCCAAGTCCCAGGGATCCTGTCACTGGCTTCTCGGCTGCAGCCACCGGGGCCCCGGGCAGAGGCCCAGGGCGGGCCAGCCAGCGGCCTGTTCCCCACTCACCTCGCGCTTTTCCAGACGTGAGCGCCCCAGCCAGGGCGACCGGCACACGCGGAGCGGAATCTGAAGACGCAAGTGGAAAACTATGCGCTGTCGATCACAACCCTCCAATCTGTCCCTGTGGCTGCCGCCAGCCCCGCCTGGGGCCGCAGACCTGCTGACTCAGGTCTCCCACCCACCTCCGGCAGCCAAGGGGGCTGGGATCCCGCCGAGGGCCTGCTCCAGCTGTCTGTCCGTCTGTCTGTCTCAGGGAGTGGCCTTCGCCCTCTTGGGGGCCCTCCAACAAAATGGGGTGGGGGTGCATAGAGCAGCGTGTGTGTGCTGAAGCCTGGAGCCCACCCCGTGCCTCCCACACCGGGACCATCCTCCTTGCTGACCACACAGCGCCCCATACTTATGGGCGCTAAGTGGGGGTTTGGGGAGAACCCGGGGCCAGTTACGGTGCCCTCACCCACCCCAAGCCGGTCCTCTGTCACTGACGGCCAGGCGGCCACCCTGCCAGTGTGCACGCTGGCCCTGCACTGCAGGCCTGCCTGTTGCTTCTATACGGCCAGCAGTGCCCGCAAACACCGAGTGGGCACTGACCTCGAGCCCCGCAAGCCCTCGGGTGGCTGTGCAATTACTCCCACCCTGACCATGAGGAAACTGAGGCCTGGAGAGGCCAGCCTGCAGGCCTCCATGAGGCTGGGCTGCGCCTCCTCAGAGCGGGTGAGCCCCTGGCAGAGCATGGCAGGGCCTCCCAGGCCTGGGCCCACTGCATCCTGTCAACAACCCTTGAGGTTTCCAGAGCACCAATCCCCGGAAACCGCAGGAAAGAACAAGACGCAGGAAAATCCTGCTGCGGTTCCAGGGAAAGGCACCCAGGGACTCACTCCCTGCCTGGCCTAGCCTCCAAGGTGCCCGCCCGAGGAGGTCTGTCCCAGGGTTTGAGGAGGGACAAGCGGCTGCTGACTCACTCCAGGCGTGAGCTTTCCTCTCCATTCCTACAGCCAGCCTGCATCCCCACACAAGAAAAAGCCTCAGCCCTCACTGTCTGCCCTGTTTCCCTAAAGCCAGGCCCACGGCCTGTCCCTGCAATGCCTCTCACCCACCCATCTACCCAGGATGAGGCCCAGGGTCCCAAACACTCTCCCCCAGCAGCAGAGACAACTGTGGTCCTGGAAATGATAGCTTCTTATCACCGTGAGAGTGACCTGGGTGGCTGGGTTTCCCTTTTCCCTTTGGCTGCTAGGAAGCTCAGCAGTTTTCATCTCAACAAAAGGACCTCAGGACCCTGCATATCTCTGTTCTGTTCTATTTTTTTTTTTCTGCTAGGTCATGACATCCTGTTCTAAATTGTGTTTTTCCTGATCCTGATGTTTTATTATTTATTTTATTGTAGGTATTTCATGTAAGTGGTCACAAATATTTTGGGAAGGAAAGAAGGAAGGAAGGCAGGAAGGAAGGAAGCAAGGGAAAGTTTATATAGTTTACATGCCAGGTAATGAGGGCTGGAAGAAAGAGGGGGAGGATCTTCCAATCCTTTATCCTTCCTAAAACCTCCCCTTGAAGTAAAAAACATGCCCGAAGGAAGGTGTTATCCAAATAGGCGGGGCCTCTAAGCCCTTCCCAACCCCTCGACAGATGCGGAGCCCAGCCTTGTCTGAGATCACACACAGGATCCATTGGTCGCTGCTCCTGGCTCTGAACCCTTTCAGCAGCTGCTGAGGCTGGAGCCAACCCGGGGGTGGGGCTGGGATTGGTGTTCTTGGGGGTGGGGGGGGGGGGGGGAGTGCCCTCTCCCCAGGGGCGGAGCTCCGCTCTACCTCCTTCTCCACCCCCACTGCACCTGGTTCCGGGCACCCCCCAGCTCACAGATGGGGAAGTCAGCAGCTACCTCTTACCCAACGCTGGCCGCGTGCCAGGCCCCACCCTCTGTTCCCACACTTAATCCTCCCTTTGAGCCTCTAAGGATCTGCAGGTGGGAAACTCTGGCCAGAGAGGTGAAGCCACTTCACCCTCAAAAGCCAGTGACCCTGGGCTGCCTGGTGCCCAAGTCCGGGCTCAGCGACTGCGTGGACTACAGTGTGAAACAGTCCTGCCCGCGTTCTGAGCCCATCTCACCGAGGGGCGACAGTAAGGGAGGCTGGGGACGGGCCCAGGTCACTCAGATGTGCCCGAGGCTGGTGTGCTCCGTGGTTAAGCGCAGTTCCCGGGCACACTGGGGAGACTGCCAGCCACGCCGAACCTGCCAGGTATCCTCCGGGGCACCTGGGCACCCCGGACCCTTGGCCCACTGTCCCGCTCCCTCCCCATCAGAGGCTCGGAGGAGAGCGCCAGGGTGGCCTTTCGTGCCTCCTTCCCTGCTCCCCCAGGCCGGGCCGCCCTGGACCTCGTAGAGCCAAGGCAACTGGCCAGCCCAGTGACCGCTTGCCTCTGCCCGCTGGGGGACAGCCGGGCACGGCTGCATACACACACACGCCCCCTGGTACCTGAGGGTCCTCACGGAGATGCAGTACTTCCACATAAGGCTCCACACAGCGCTGCCACCGCCCTTCATGCCTGGCTAGAGGGGAGCGGGCGGCCGAGGGCCCACGGCGCTGCCCTCCGGCCCTGGTCCGCTCTGGCCAGGGGGCTGGCTCTCAGGTCGCTTCCTTCTTCATGGTGGGAAGAAGAAAGAAAAGACCAAAGCCTGGGGAGGAGGAGCGCTGGCCCCACAGGCCCCCGCAGGTCTCAGCCGCCGGCCTTGCAGCCCCCGGGCAGCTGCTCCAGACCCTCCTGGCTGAGCGGCCCTCGTGCACCAGACCCCGTGGCTCCTGCACAACCTTGCGCCTGCTTCCTGCCAGGAGACGGCGGTGGCCCGGGGCCAGGGGAGCAGTGAGTCACTCAGGGCGGGCTGGGTGAGGGGCGTCCGCCTGGAGCGCAGGGTCTGGTCCTGCGTCCAGAGGCCGGCCTGGGACTGGGACTGGGACGGGAGAGGCTGAGCCCGAGGAGGGAGGTGGGCGGGGAGGCGAGGGCGGGCCCACATCCTCCCTCATCTCCCCAGAGGCCTAAACCCAACACCCGCCCGCTGCAGCCCTGCCCACCGAAGCTCTGGCCAGGACGCGGAGAGGGGCTGTCTGCTTCCTGGGAGAGCGCCAGCCCTCGAGGATCTCCGTCTGGTGGGGGAGATGGGGTTTCCAGCCCTGGCCAGGCCACCTCCCTGCTGTGTGACGAGCCTGGGGGTGGCTTGCCCCTCTTTGGCCTCAATTACCACCACCCCACCCCTCTGACCTCGGCCTCATGGAACCCCGAGCACTGGTCCAGAACTGACTATCCAATTCTCCCAGCTGCTTTCCGAGGTGCATTTTATCATCAGCTCCATTTTACACGCGAGGAAAGTGAGGCACACACAGAGGCGGTCAGTCACCCAGGCCGCAGACCTAGGCGACGGCGGAGGTGGGATGTGAGCCGTAGGATCCGTTCGGGGTGCACGGGTGGGCCAGGAGGAGGGTCGGAGGGCTGGGCCCCTCTCAGCAGTGGTGGGGTCTGGGCCTGAGCCGCGTCTGGGGCATTTCCAGGCAGGGCCCCAGCTGGAGCCTCTGCCCTCGCCCCCTGCCAGCTGCTCCCAGGCCCAGCCCAGGGCAGGCAGCCGGGGCTTCCCAGGCGAAGCCCCTGGGGACAATGACTCAAGCTCAAGGTCAGTGCTCCCAGAACCCACTTCTCCCAACCCACGGCCACCAGGAAGTCCTCCAGAAGGCAGGTGGGCCCAGACCCCGGCACCCTGCAGCCCTAGGCATCACACCCAGCTGCCAGTGCCATCATGTCCAGCGGCCGTCAGGGCCCCCACTTCACCCACGAGGAAACCGAGGCTCAGAGAGGGGCATCACCTGCCCACAGACAGTCAGGGAGGATGGAGCTGGGCCTGACCGGGTCTCCGGGTCAAAGCCTTGTTCCGTCCCTGGGCCCCCCGCCCTGGCCTGTGCAGGATGGGAGTTCTGTTGTGGATTCCAGCCCGATTCCCACAGTCAGGACAGTAGCTGCACGCTTGTCTCTCCCCCAAGCCAGGAAAGAACTTTTTATCTGAAAGGAAGATAGGCTTCTACAAAGGCCATGGCCTCCCTGGGGGCCTCGTGAACCCAAATTCTCACTCTTTGTTATCAGACACCACCACAGTAGGCCCCTACCTGCCACAGGACCTCCTCCACAGCACTCTGGGGAAGTGGCTGCCCATCCTCAGCTTGAACACCCTTGAATACCCCTAGTGACAGGAACCTCACTACCTCTCAAAGTTGCACATTTCATCAATGGGCCTCCACTGACCTAGGGAAACTCTCCCTTGGATAGAGCCTCCCTGTCACTTTTCATACTGGCTTTACTTCCTGTGCCACACAGAGCAAGATCTCCCTTCAAAGGTTTATCTGGTCTGTCCTCCTACTAGTGGAAGTTTCCTCAACATCTTTTGTGGGTGGGGGCAGCCCCTGTCTACACATCTCTACCCACCCCTATATTCACACATCCATTCACCCATCCACCTGTCCAACTAATCATCCATGGACCCATTCAACCATTCACATGTCAACACACATCTCCCTCCCTCTGTTCCAATCATGCATCCATTTATCCTCTTATCCAACTTCCCCAACGATCCATCCATCCCCTCAGCCATCCACCGCCTCACTCACCCCCCCGGCCTGGGCCCCTGTCCCCACAGGGTCACGAGGTGTAACAGGTGGTGGCAGCAAGCTCTTCCTCCTCCTGACTGTCCTCCTGAACCCTCCTCTCTGCCAGCCCCTCGCCTCTTGCTTGGTCCCCAGGTTTCCATCCATGACCTGTCATGTCCCTGGCAAGCTGGAGCCTTCTCTGTCTCTGCCCCCAGGCCTTGTGTGGCCCCCAGGCTCTGATTTCCCATGTCTCATGGGTCCTACTGCCCCAGGCTCTGGGGCAGACCCCCTGGTCCTGGGCTCAGCACCGGGACACCCAGCGGGAGAAGTATTTGTCACACGCTTGCTCTGTGCCAGACACCAGTCATGGCAGGCACCCAGTAGAGGGGAGTACCTGGCACTTTTGCCCTGGAGGTGATCTTAGAGTGCCATTTTTAGGACCAGAGGCCCAAGTCCCTTGCGGGGGCCTCCTTCAAGTCCCCCTCGTCCTGGAGGACACACCTGTCCCATCACCAAAAGCTCTGGAGGTCCTGGGCCCCACTCTTCATTCCTCCTCTTGGCTGTGTCTACCTGGTCCATCTCCTTTCCAACAGCACCGAGTTAGGGCTTCCCTCCCTCCACTTTACAGATGGGGAAACTGAGGCCAGGGGAGGAGCACGGCTTTCTCAGCTCCCAGGGAGCCACTTGCTCCTCAGAAGGCTGCTCCTTGGTGAGGATGGGCTGGGGAGACTGTATGAGGGTTTAGGAAACCCTTGGGGCACAAGAGGAGCTCACTCCATGGGCCCACCCAGCAGGGGCCAACCCAGGCGCCATCACCCACGCTCTCCTTCACCGGTGGCCCATGACGATCTGCCTTTTGAACCCCTGGCAGCCCCACTCCATGGCCATCACTCTGGTCCAGCCTCGAACCTGAGCTGCACACGGCCCAGCACGGGCCTGATACGGGCCCCAGGGCTGATGGCAGTGGAGGCTGTCACATGGCAGAGGGCCCGGTGGGGTGGCCTGGGGGTGTGCGGGGGCTGCCCCACCGTTCCCACACTGCGCCTGTCATGTCCTCTCTCTGCTTCCTCCATCCCCGAGGGGCGGGTGTCATTATCCCCATTTTATGGATGAGGACACTGAGGCTCCACGTGCTTCGAGGTTCCCTGGATGCCGATGGTGGCTTGTCCTCGAGAACGGGGGCCGACTCCTGGTTCATCTCTGATGCGCTTGTCCCTACACGCATCGTCCGCTGAGCCTCAGTTTGTTCCTCTGTGCAATGGGACAAGCATCCCTCCCCTCCCGGCCGTGGTGACAGATAAGTGCTACCAGGCCACAGAACCGTGTAACCCTGGGTGCGAGACCTAACCTCTCAGGGCCATCTCCTGCAGGACCGGTGAGCTCATGTCAGCATCATGTCAAGAGCCCCTGGCACCGCTGGGCATGTGTGAGGTGCTCAGTGACTGCTGTGCCCCCTCCCCCCCCCCCCCCCCCCCGTAGGACACAGGGCCACAGCAGCAGGCGGGGGAAGGGCATGGAAACCTTCACACCCTCCGCTGGTCCCTCTCCCAGCCTCACGGCCAAAGCCAGACTCTGCGGAGAGCTGCCCGGGCCTCCACCCTCGGCCCAGTGACTCACATGGCCCACTGGGGGTGAGGTCACTGCCACTCAGGCAGAGAAAAGGACACACCTGTTCCCTGGGAGACGCCAACGCCACGGTGAACTTGGCCTGCGAGGGCTTCTGCTCACTTGAGGGAGGCAGCAGCCCGGGGGGAGGGGGGCAGTGGGTGAGGACCCGGCCGGAGGATGGGGGCTGGGGGTGTGGCCCGCCTCTGGGGGCCAAGTGAGGGTCTGTGAACCTCAGTCCAGCCTCCAGGCCCAGTGGGCTTTGTCCCCTCTGCTGGCCTGGTGAGGGGCGTCCGTGGTCTTAGGGCTCTCAACCACCCCCCAACTCCCACCTCTGACTTAAGGGGCTACTCCATGTCGCCTGTCTCATCCAGCAAATGGGTGCCCCCAACCCACTCCCTGGCGGTGAGTTGGGGGTGATGGGGTCTCTGAGGCCAGACATCGGCCCCCTCCCCCTGGCTGGGTCCGTGCACAGCCTCTGCAGGCTCACCCTGCCTTCCGCCTGTCCCGTCCCTCCCCGACCCCCCATCCACCATAAGGGTCCTTCCAGCACCCAGCACCCTCCCCACTGCTGACCTCGCCAGGCAGGCAAGGCCCTTTCCCATCTGCCACCTGCCCTCCACTCTGCTCTGGGCCATGGACTGCGTCCCCAGGCACCCCGTTTCCGGTGGGTGTGGCCAGTGGGAGGCGTGGCAAGAGCACAGGCGGAGGAGCTCACTGCCCCACCCCCTGCTGTCCTGTGCCCTCTGCAGCGGCGGTGCCTGGTGCCTGGTCTCTGCACAGGGCTCTCTCTGGGTTCTCGTACAGGCTCCCTCGCCCGCCCTCAGGCCCAGGTAAGGCTCCCCTCCACCGCTGCCAGCCCAGCTGCTACACCTTCCCCTTAACCCCGCCCCTGCGCACAGACCCCCCACGGCCGGCACTGCGCACCAACTCCTAGTGAACCCGCTGTTTCCTCCAGGGCTCCATACACTGCCCTTCAAGGTGCAACTCAAAGGCCACCGCCTCCAGGAAGCAATTCTTTGTTTGTTCGTTCCTTCATCCATTCCACACGGACTGATCGCCAGACACCACGTGAGGACTCGGTGAAGAAGATGGGGAGCCTAGTAGGGCGGACCCTCTGGTGGGAGGGATGAACAGCACCAAGTGAGCAAGTAAATAAAGATGACCTCGGCAGCGGTCGGGGCCTCAGGGAAGAGAAATAAAGCAGGGTCTCTTGCCATGAGCTTACCCTGGTCCCCCTCTCCCGCCCACATGCCCCTCACTCGCTGGGCCGGGGCTGCGGCCTTTCTCACCCTGCAGTACCCGTGTCCGTCCCTCTGCCTCTGCTCTGAGAGCCTGCGGCGGGGCGGGGAGGGGAGAACGTCGTGACTCAGCTCTCTGCACACCATCCGAATCAGCCTCACAGCAGCCCGAGTAGTAACGGTCCTCACCAGGTCCGTTTTCCACAGACTCACAAACGCGGTCCCAACACCTTGCCTGGGGGATGATACCCAAACCCAGCGCCGCCCGCCCGACTCCACAGCCGAGCTCTTTCTCCTGCTTCAGGCTGAAAGCGAAGTGCATCACCGTCATCTATATTTGCAGACTCTTCCAGAGGTGCCCAGAGCAGGGCCCAGCACGACGCCGGTGCTAGACCTCCCGCCAAGTGGGCTGAACATCAAAGACCGTGATCGTCCTGCTCCTTAAGCAGCGCGTGCCTTGTGCGGAGGGGGCCCCAGATGCCTCTATTTTCCAGATGGGAAAATGGAGGCCCAAGGCTGTTAAGAGCGTTCGGTCACATGGCATCCTGAGTTCCGCCTTCTCCTCTCAGGCCCAGGAGGCCACTCAGGGGGCAGAAGCCAGAGAAGAGTTTCAGCAGGTCCATCGTGGGGGGCACGGGGGCCAGCGGCCAAGCCCCCGCCTGGGCATGCAGGGCCTCACTCTGCTTGCCAAGCCGAGGGGAGGCTGGAGGGGGGCAAGGACAGAGCAAGGACCAGGGAGCAGCTGCTGCTTGGACCCAGGTGGTGGCCCAGGAGGTGGGGACAAGCGATTGGATTCTAGAACCACTCACCAAGCAGAGCCAGCAGGGGCTGCTGATGGATATGACGGGGGGAGGGGGAAAGAGCCGTGCAAGGTCATGCCTGGGATTCTGGTCTGAACTCTTGGGCGGATGGAGGTTCCACTGATGGCAATGGGCACGTGGGGCGCAGGTATCGGGGGTGATTGGGTGGGACAGAGTGGTGAGGACAAGTGGTCTAAAGGGAAAATTCTTGCTCTGTAGGAATGAAGGCTCTGGATTTTCAGAAGTCAGAAATCCAGATTTTTTTCATAAAGGCTCTTGGGTTTTAGATGTTTGCGATAAATTCAAATTTAAAATGCCATGTGGGCTAATCCCGTGCACACCAAATAAAGCACACCTGCAGGTGTCCGGCCCTCAGGCTACCTCTTGTACCCTCTGTTCCTTCTCCCCCGTCAAGATTCACTGAGCTGCCACTTCCTCCAGGAAGCTGTCTGCGATTGCTCCAGCTCTAGAGGTGCTTGTGCCTCTTCACAGCACTGAAACCACCAGATTGGCAGTGACTTGAGGGTGGGTGTGGGTTTGCTTATCAATTTCTCATGCCCGCAGCAGACACTCTGGCCGAGAGGAGGCGTTATTGAATGAGTACCTACTGAATGAATGAGTATCTCTCTCCCTTGATCCTCCCACCTTTCATTTTGCAGATGAGGAAACTGAGGCCCAGAGAAGGGAGGTGGCCTGTCCACGGTGGGCTCTGGGGCCAGGCTCTGTCCAGGCTGTTTGTCCGCTGCCCCCGAGACTGGGCGAGCAGGAAGTATGAAGATGATTGCACAATCTTACCAGGTCCTGCCACCTGAGGGAAAAACAGGATCCTGGGCAACTCCTGAGTGTCCAGGGAGGGTGGGGAGCCCATTCCAGGGCGACGGTGGCCACCCACTGGGGTCAGGGCAGAGCCAGACCCCTAGGACTGAACATCGCTGTGGGTGGCCTGGCTGTGGACAGAGGGACCCCCCCGTGGGCAGGGTCTGACATCAGCAGTCAGTTAAAGTGCCAGCCAGCCCTCCTGGGCTCTCTTCTGAGAGCTCCGACCCAGTTCCCTTTTGGCCCTGGGAGGGCAGACCGTGCCAGGGACCTTCAGGGTCTGTGCTCAGATCTGCCATGTAGATAAATCAGATGACGGAGGCGATGGAGGCCCGGCCCAGTTCCCAGCATTGGAAATGGAGAAACGGAGTCTCCGAGGTGTGCAGTGACCTACCTGAGGTCACACAGCCTGGGGGAAGCAGATCTGGGGTCCCGACTCTGAGTCCTGTATCCTTTCCAGGCTGCTGAGCTGCACTGGCCCTGGGGTCTTTACAAGCCACGCCACACACCCTTCTCCCCCACCTCAGAGCCCTTATCCGCAGAACAGGGAGAGAAGGAGAAGCCGCCCCCGCGGGGCTCTGTGCACATGAGCGCCCCTGAGGGCCGAGGCTGTGTGAACGTGCTCGTGGGGTGTGGTGCTGGGTGCAGGCTCGGGACTACACAGCCACACTCTTCTTATCTTCTGGTCTCTGAATGGTCTCGGTGCGGCAACCTTCCCAACCTCCAAGGACACGCATCTCACTTTCATCCAAGAGAAATAATACCTGGTGGTTACTGGGTGCTCACTGGGGCCAGTGCCCTATGCGTGAGGAACTCAGCGAATCTTTAGGCTCATCCTATAAGGCAGCTTCTAGTATTATCTGCAGGGCGTGGAAACCAAGGCACAGGCAGGTGTACAGACATGCCCAGGGTGATACAAATAGGAAACGGGAGAGCAAGGATTTGAACCAATTCTGCTCCCAAGCACCCACTAAAACCACCATGAGACACGGCTGTCCTAGTCCGGCATGGAAGTCCTTCTCAAGGTCTAACCTGAATCCCCTTTGCTGTAGGCTGAGCCCTTCCCTAGCTACTTCTTAGGCGAAGGGGAAAAGCTCCGCCCATGTCCCCCATTCTGTGCTGAAAGGCCTAAGTTCTTTGGCCCCTGGCTCCCAGCTCCCTGGGTCCTGGCATGCGGGTCAGGTTACCCCAAACAGGAACCCTCCCCTTGACTGTGCGCGTGCCTGCGTGCAGAGGCCTGGTGAGGACCGCCCCACCCTGGGCCAGGACCTCACCTCCTCACTTGCTTCCCAGTATCCTGTTTCCCAGCGCCCAGCCCTGTCGGGGCGAGGCCCTGCCTGAATCTTCTCCGTCGCTCGTCTCCACGCACAGGCAGTTCCCAAGGCCCTCTCTGTGGACGTTACAGCATTTAATACTATTTAATGTTTTCCTTTAAGATCAACTGGTTTAAAAAGCTGTACCCTAGTCTGATCAAGCTTCTAGGTCTAACTCCCAGGTTGTAGGAACTACAGGAGACAGAGGAACAAGCTGACGGGCGGGCAAAGCCACGGCATCTGGTGCAGGCATGTGGTTCACGGCGAGACTTTGAGCGGAGGGACTTTAAACCGGCTTCCAACTAGGTTCAAATTTGCAAGAATGAAAAGTTAAAAACAATGCACAAAATGCCAAATGCACTGGCTTTCGGCCCTGAATACGGTTATTTTAAAAGGAAACTTTAGATCACTCCCCTACATGGAAAACTAGTATCACTTGCTGTAAGTAGAAGGTTACCATGAAAACAACACAGTGCGATCCGATTTCAGGAGGATTCTGTGTCCTGCCAAGGGTGCCTTGAAAACCTGCCCGCCTCTGTTCCGTGAAGCCCTGGGCGAGAGGTGAGCGCCTGCACTCTCGTCCTGGGCCCACCGGGGACACTGGGCTGCAGGTAGGTCCCCGAAACACCTTTTCTCACCTTCCACTTGTCGTGCATCAGGGAGGGAGGGGTGGTGAGTGCGGGGGCAGAGCCCCTTCCTTCCCGCCCCCCGGCAGCCGCAGGCAGGCAGTCTCTGCAGCAGAGGGGGGCTCGGTGGGGACTCAGCCTCGGCGGCAGACTGGGCCTTTCTGAGTCACACAATCCACAAGCTCAGAGCTGGGGCAGAGACGAAGAAACTGAGTCCCAGGCGGGGCAGGCACTGCCCAAGGTCACATGCAAAGTCTGGGGGTGGGGAACCAGGAACGACAAAACTCCAGGTTTTCTGACCTTCAGCCACATGATCATCGAACCTTGTTCACAGGTATTCACTGCGCACCGACTGTGTGCGAGGCACAGAGGATGGGGGGCACGGGGGAACAGGACAAAGTCCCAAAGAGCTGACACTTAAGAGGTGGGGGACAGAGGACAAAAGCTAAGCAAACGAATGAGATCATTTCCCATGCTGGTGAGGAGGATAAAGAAGCCAAGCTGGAGGGCGTGAACGATGGCAGCCGGGGAGGTGGAGGAGGAGGTGCCACTCAGGCTGGGGCCCGAAGTGCCGAGAAGGAGGGAGGGGGAGACCTGGGGCCCGGGGGCGCCAGAGGAGCAAGAGCCTGAGCACAGGCAACCAGCCCTCAGCAAGTCCTGACTCTTTTTTTTCAAACTTTGTATTTTAAGTTAATTTCAGACTTACAGAAAAGTTGCAAGAAGCCTACAAAGAATTCTGTACCCCCTTTGCCCAGATTCCCCCCATGTTAACAGTGTATCCTGTTTATCGTATTCCTTCTCACCATACGTGTGTGCACACATACACATACACACACACACACACGCTTGCGATCAGAATTCTCTGAGCGTTAAGTCGCCCCCCTCGAGTCCCTGCTACGTTGATGTGTTCCCTGAAAACAAGGACGTTCTCTGACATAACCGAAGGACAGTTTTCAAGGTCGGGACATTCACATTGGTTCAATACTACTATCTTATCCTCAGATCTTATTCAGAGTTGCCAGCTGACCTAGCCACGTCCTCCACGGAGAACAGTCCCTGATCTTAAGCCTCCTTTGCAAACATGCGGAGGGAACTGCGTTCCCAGGACGGCCTTCAAGGAGAGCACCAGTCTGGCCCTTCGGGGGTGGACCATTCAGCTCAGAAGCACGCAGGCCCAGCTCTTCCCTCCTCTGAGTTGCCTGGACACGCGGAGCCCCTCAGGCAGGCTGACCCATCCATCCGATGGCTGCCAAGACGTGGCTGAGGTGCAGACGGTCCCTCAGTGTGGATTAATCTCACGTGCTCAGTCCGGCAGTTATACTGAAGGCAGGAAGTGTCTGTCAGGGGGAGCCCAGTGGGGTCTCGTCCAGGCAACAGCATTCCCCTGAATAAACTCTCCACGACCGTAACACCCGTCTCCCGCCACCCTCCGGCCACCAGCGGGACCTCGCTAAGACACAGAAGGCCTCGCGCAGGGGAGAAGCGGTCATTCGGAAGTCCGGAGCCCTGGAGCCCACCCACGCCTGCAGCGTCTGCTTTACCCGCCCTCTAGATGCACCTGGCAAGGACACACTGGTGTTCCACCCGAGGACATCCCGTTCCTCTCTCCTGGGCCGGGTTCAGCTCCGGCTGCTTGATTCTTAAACATTCACCGATTATTCGGCCGAAGACAAGCTTCTCAAGGCCCCCGGCCACCGGGTCAAAGTAAGCCTTCGGCGTGCTTCTCACCCACGCCGCACTCTGGTCCAGCAGCAGCGCCTGAGCCAGGAGGACACGCTTTCGGGGAACAACGGGCGTCCTGCACCACCCAGCACACACAACCCTTCCTGCCTGCCCGCCCGTGGCGCCTGGGGACCGGCCCTCCCGCACGGGGTGCAGTGCCGCTGGAGCCCCTGTGCCTCTGGTTGGCCTCACGGGATCTCTGTTGCTCACCCCCAAAGACTCTGTCCCATACAACGCTCTAGCTCCACCACCCTCACTTCCTTTCCATGCCTCTTCTGCCAAGGGCGCTGCTTCCCTCTGTCGGTGGGAAAACCCTCTTCAGCCCTCAAGACCCGTCTCTGCTCTCCAAGAACCCCTTCTGGCTTTCCCAGCCGAAATGCTCGCTCCCTCTCCTGAATAACATCCACGCTTTCTTTGCACTTACTTCATTAATAAAAAGAAAACCCCCCATTTACCCAGAGCCAACTGTCTCCCAGGCACCCTCACACCCACTGGGTCCTCTCCCTAAGTCCATTTCAGCTCAGGACCTGAAGGTCGGAGAGCAGAAGTGACTGGGGTGTCACTGTGCCCCGAGACGGTCCCAACTTTGATGCTCTAATGAACGGAACGCAAGGGAAGTGACGCTCTGGGACTTCTGAGACCTGGTCATAAAAGCTGGCACGCCTTCTACTTGGCTCTGTCTGCCCACACCCCCCCCTCCCCCGCTTTCTCTCTTTTTCTCGGGACACTTGCTCTGGGAACCCAGCCACCACGCTGTGAGGAAGCCCAGGCCGCACGGGGAGGTCCCGTCTAAGCGTTCCCCTCACAGCCTGCAGCAGCTGTGAGGTGAGCGGCCGGGTGGGGGAGGCGTCTGAGGAATGCAGCCCCCCGTCTTCAAGACGCCCCATCTGATGCCGAGCAGGACAGGCCCCACCCAGACTGCAGACCTGTGGGAAGAGCAAACACTGTCATCGTCTGAAGCCGCCGGAAGTGTGCGGTAATTTGTGACGGAGCCACCGCAGGCGGAGAAGCTGCCCAGAGCCAGAAGGGGCTAGACAGTGAGGACAAGTGCGGCCGGGCCGCCTCGTGGAGCTGGTCACGTGGAGGGCACTCACCACATCCCCACTGTGTGACCTTGAGGAGGTCACCTGCCCTCTCTGGGCCGCCGTTCCCTTGTCTGAAACATGGGGAAAAGAACAGTATCTATTTCAGGAGGCTGTTGAGAGGATTCACGGAGACACCACGCGCGCAGCATTCGGCACCTGAACGAACACCCACGGCAAGTAACAGCAGTCCTGACGATGATCAAAGGGACCGGCCAGATCGGATCCCCAGCCAGCCTGATGTCAGCGCCCTCGCCGTCCCCTCAAGTCACAAAGCCTCAGGGACTGAACCTGCCGGCTAGGAGCAGACGCCTGGGCTTCAGCATGTGTGCAGGCACCCTGCAGCCTCCGACCAGCCCTGAGTCTCTGTGCCCAGCTTCCTGGGCTGTGTGCTCAGAGCTGCCAGGCCACCACGTTCACTGACTGTGACTGAGGTTGGGGAACTCTCTTCAAAACGAGCGTCTTCACACTGTGTTTTCGATACCCCTGGCCTCTGTTATTTCCAGCAGAAGGGGCTGGTGAAATCTGCCCATCAGGAAGCAAGTTGACAGCTGGTCTAACCCGAACTAGTCCTACATCTAAAAGCAGATGGGGGTACCCACCACGTGCTTGGAGGGGAGGCGCCAAAGTCAGATTGTGGGGCAAGAAAACACGGAGTTACAATCACCCTTGAAAATCTGTGACCGCGGAGGACCTGGAACTACACAGACCGAGGAAACGGCACGTGCTGTCTCAGCTTACATTCCAGGATGCCTGACGCTGTGCAGAGCTGGGGTGGATACCCACACCATTTACAGTCTTCTCCTCTCCTCTCCTCTCTCTCTTTCTCTCTTTTATACATTAAAAATATCATCCGGCTTTTAATACCAAGTGTAGGTAAGAATGTAGAGACACGGGACCGTCACTCATTGCTCGTGAGGCGGCGCACTGCTACACCACTTTGGAAAGCAATTTTGCAAAGCCCAGTAAAGTTGAAGGTACTCATATACCGCCCTGGTACAAACCCTACACACGCCACACGTGTGTGCAAGGAGCGAGTGAAGGAACACTTACTGCAGTCCTCCCTGGAGCATCAAAAAAATGGGAAACCACCGAAATCTATATCAACAGCAGAACAGTGGAATACTTTACACCAACAAAAATAAACATGAGAACTATACACAGCCACACGGATGACTCTCACCAATAAAATCTGGACTGAAAACAGCAAGTTGCATCTTGAAGAGCTATCTGTACACCCATGTTCACAGCCGCATTACTCACAAGAGCCAAAAGGTGGAAGCCACACATGTCCGTCAGTGGATGAAGAGATAAACTAAATGTGGTCTACGCACAGCATGGATTATTATACAGTTTTGAAAAGGAAGCAAATTCTGACACCTGCTACAACATGGATGAACCTGAACGATATTGCGGCGAGGGGAACAAGTCAGTCACAAAAGGACAAATCCTGCATGACTCCACTTATATGAGGTCCCGAGAGCAGTCCAATTTATAGACAGAAAGCAGGATGGTGGGTGCCAGGGGCTGGGGGAGCGGGGTGGGGAGTGTTTAATGGGGACTGAGTTTCAGTTTGGGAAGATGAAAAAGACCTGGAGATGATGGCGGGGATGGTTTCACAAGAGTGTGAACGTACTTAATGCCACCGACCGGTACACCTAAGAATGGAGAAGATGGTCAGTTTTACGTTATGTGTATTTTACCACAATTCAAAAGTTTGGAAAAGCAAGTTGTAGGTTATGACATCATGCCTGTAAAGTTCTAAAACTTGTAGAATGAGCTTTGTGTTAGCCAAATTATAAAAATGTGCATGTGAAATAAACACAGCAAATGGGCAGGGTGGGGGCACTACTGCTTAGGTTTAGCTCTGGGGGGATCGGGGTGAGATGGGATTTGAGGGCGGCCCACAGGGGCCGTCCACCGCGTCGTAACCGTTTATTTCTTTCTTTTTTTTTTTTTTTTTAAGGGGGTGATTTTATTCAGGCTATTGCAACAGGGAGAGCCATCCAAATGTGAAGATCAAAGGGTCTTGTCAGAGTGGCTTTATCTTAGACTTTTATAGGAAGGAGTAGATAAGTTACAAGGTGGGGGGATGTAGAGTTGGAATTGTTCTGCAATCAGAAGAAGTCTCAATCAGCCGATTAGGAAGTGTAACCGTTTATTTCTGAAGCCAGGTGATGGGTATACCACTCTCTACTTTTTCTTCCCACCCGAAGAACTGTTTCACTAACCAGAGTGCCCTGAGGTCCGCCAGGCTCTAGGGCCTGGGGAGAGGGCTCTGTGCCTCCCAGGATGGGCTCTGGGCCAAAGCTAGGGGCTCTGCGGAATGGCCATCGCCCCAGGCAGAAGGCAGAGGTGCCAAGAACTTCCTTTGCACTTTCTGGTTGAAATAAGCATCTCCGCTCCTCCTGCGGCCTCAGCCTCGGGCAGGGCTCCAGGATTATTTTACATGGATTTAAGATCACTAATGAAGAATAATTAACAGCTTCAAGGGAGCCTGGCACACCCTGTGTTTAGAAGTGGTTAATTATGCATTGTCTGCAAAACACCCTTTTCATACTCGAAAGTTTTGGGTCGCTGGTTTAAACAATGGAATATGGCATCAGGAAAAGAGCCAAGTGGTTCCATGCGCCAAGTTCCTAGGGTTGGATCTCTTTGGACAGAGGTGACCACGGCTCCCTAAGCCCCCTAAGTGAGGTGCCTTAAGTGCTTCCCTGGCACTGACACTGTCAATCCCCCGGAGGGGCCATGGCAGGTGGGCTAGCTCCCTCCCCCACCGTCGCAAGCAGTTGGAGCCCTGCCAGGATGCGGTCTGGCCGTAAAGCTGGAGTCTCTCGTCCACCTGACTGATGCGTCACCATTATTTATGAACACTAGTCAATAGAAAGAGGACTGTCCCCAGCCCCAAGCATCTCATTTGCCAGTCGGAGCTCCTTGGCTGGCCCTGTGCAGCCTGTGAGATCCCTCGGTCCCCCTGACAGGCCATGTGACTCTGGGCCAGCCACTTCTCCCTCATGAGTCTCTATTTGTTCACCTGGAAAATGGGACAATTACATCCTCCCCTTCACGGGGTTGGTGGGCTTAGAACGATGCCTCCCACGTAGCAGGTACTCCGTGAGCCTCCGCATCACACTGCCCACCCGGCCTCCCTTTCTAGCCTCATTGCCTGACAGGCACCCTACACTTCAGCCTCATCTGTGACCATTTCTGAACCACGCCAGGCTCAGTCCTACCTCCACACGTTTGCTCATGCTGTGCTCCCTCCCTACTGTCCCTTCCTTATCTGGAAAAATCCTGCTCCTACGTTCAGGCCCAGCTCAAATGACACCTCCTGCAGGAAGCCTTCCTAGATTTCTCCCAGGCCAGACAGCCTCCCTCATACTGCTGGTATCTTTGTGCCACCTCTATTTATCCCCCATCCTCAACTTTCATGGCTTGTTAGTGGGTCTCTTCCCCCTCGTAAGCTGGGAGCTCCTTGGGGACTATGTCCCATTTGTCTTCCGGTCACAGTTGGGCCTTGAGAAAAGAGCACCTGCTCTGAATGAGAACCTCCCATGGTGGGAGGGGCCGAGGGGGCTCTCACTGGTTGGCCTGGAGGCTGAGCCAGGTCTCTCACAAGCACCACGTAACTCCCAGAGGGACTCTCAGCTTGCTACTCCCACCCTGAGAGCCCCTCTGGGCTCCCCACTGTGCACAGCAGGAGGCCCAGCCCCTGGTCCGAGACTCAGGTCCCCGGCGCCCCTCTCAGCTCCATGGCTTCTCACCACCACCCAAAGACACATGCCCTTTGAAAGCCTCTGGGGTTTTTCACATGCCTTTCCCTCTGCCTAGAACACCCATCTCCCCCTCTCGGCCCAGCCAACTCCTGCAGACACTTCGTTGCCCGCTCAGCTGTCACCTCCTCCAGGAAGCCCCACATCCAGATCCACTCCTCCTACCGTGTCCACCTGAGCCCCTGTGGGGTGGGGACATGCTTCCTTTATCCCTCTCGCCTCAGGACCCTGGCATACTCCTCTCCTGAGCTGCGGGGCACTCGAGACAGAGTCTACCTTGGAACAAGAGAGACCTGGGTCCAAATCCTGTGGCCACACTTACTTGTCTGCCCGCCCTTGGGTCTCACCTGCTCAAAGGGGGGCTTCAATGCGCCTCTTGCAGTAGGGCTGAGGATTGATCAGAGTGTAAAGTTCACCCTCGGCAGACACTTAACAACTAACAGCCAGAACATTCCAGGTGCCCCAGGCCCATAGGAACAAGCTCCCTGGATGGTGGGAAAGGCTGGTCCACCTGCACGAGTGGAAGATGCCCCGGGTACAGCTGGTGCTGATCAGATGTGGGGTGGGCCTCGCTCCCTGGCACCCACCCAAGAGCGGGAACTTCCTTTCTGAGGCTGCTGTGAGACCCTCAGGACCTGCCCCCTTCAGAAAAAGCCTTGGAAGAGAAAAGAAAAGCTCCCACACTTTCCCAGAACGGCTCGCATGCTAATAGCCATGGACTTCACAGAGTGTGAAATCAGGAAAAACGAATTCCCTCAGGATAGCCGGTATTCTAACTCCCTCCCCCAAGGCCTTTAATTACAGGCCGTTGAAGGCGCCCTTCCTGCTGGCCTGGGCACCGGTGTTCCTCAGCCAAGGTGTGTGTGTGGACAGAACGCACGTGCGGAAGATACCGTCAGTTTTACTAACATTCGGGGTCATGCCCGCATCGTTTCAGGGAGTAGTCCCCAAATGCCACTACCCGTCAACTGGGCCAAATCCCTAAAGATGAGGAAATTGGGGCTCAGAGAGGGAAAGTGACCTGCCCAAAGTCACAAAGCAAGCGGAGGGACTTGAACTCTGGTCTCCTGACTTCCACACCAGGGATACCCTCATTCTGCCCAAGTAAGGCAGATACCCTCATTGCCCCAAGTGTGTCTCAGATCTCTGCTTGGGATGGAGGCCGTCAAACCCCTTAGTCACATGAGCCGCCAGTGAGGTCAGGGGGCGTGGACCCTGGCAGGGCCAGGCCAGGGTGGAGGCTGCCCTCCTGTGGGGTGACAGTCCTCCATGCAAGTCCGCTCCAGGGCCAATCTCAGCAGCAAGGAACAATGAAACTCAGCGCATGGCCACAGAGCACTCGGGGGGGACCCCTTCTCTGCAGAAATCCTACCAGCTTCAGGGCTGGAGGAAGAGGCGGGTACAATTGAGCCAAGTTGCCCAGTGGCCCAGAGCAAACGCCAGCAGGGGCCCTGCCCCAGGACGAGGAGGCCCTGTGGTCGCCAGGCAGGGGACGGTCCCGCCAGCTCGGCTGCCCCACGGCAGAGGCCCTCCCGGGGCACCTACCTTTTATAGACTCCGTGCAGCGGCTGCAGGCACAGGAACTGCCAGTAATCCAGGCAAAAGGCCTTGAACTTGAGCATTTTCGCCTTTCGGTCTCCTGCCGGACCCCCGTGGCACCTCCACCGAGACTTGGAGAGGGGCTGAGGGAGCTGGGGGACGGGCCGCTCCGGCCACCACCCCGGTCCCCGCTGCCACAGTGGTCCCACTCACATGGCCCGGTGCTGCCAGCCGCCCCTCCAGCACAGCCTCCGATACAAAGAGCAGCGCACACAAAAGCCCAGCGACTCCTCCGTCAGGCTCGCCCAGGCAGCCTCAGGCTGCTGCCGCCGCGGGGGGCTGGAGCTTCTCGGGGCTTCCCCGGGGGTCCCCGGGGCAAACGGGGGCAGCCCTGGCTGTGCTGAGTGGTGGGGGCCCCCGGCCCCTCATCCTGGGGGCCTGGATACCGGGGCTCCTGACGGCGGCTCCAAAAGCTCCCTCTTCCAACTGGTCCCCAGTGGCTGCGCCGGCACCTGGCCGGGCAGTGGCCCAGCTGCCTGCCTGGCCCGAAGTGGCCGAGGCTGGGAAGACCAGGGGTGTGGGGTGCAGGCAGGGAGGGGGCGAGGTGACAGATGCCGGCCTCCTCGCCAGGTCAGTTATGTTTGGCGGAATCCCTGCTCGGCCCCGAGAGCAGAAACTCACCACGTCGCCACATGGTGCAGTGGGAACCGCTGGCTCTGAAAGGCAGCGGAGAAAGACTGACAGGGCCACCGTGGTTGCCTGGGTGACAGGGACACATTGATAAAATCTAAAATGGAACCTCGATGACAGCCGCTCATTGGCTGCCGGGAGGGGACTCCCGACGCCGGGGGGGCGGGGGGGGGCCTGGGCTGAGGGGCCATGGCCAGCGGGGCATTGTCAGGCAGGGACGGGGCCACAGGCACGACGGGTGGCTCTGCGGCCCGGGACCCGGCGTCACGGGCGGCCAAGCAGAACCAATGGGCCCCTCCTGGCGGGTCTGGCTTACACTCTGGACGCCCTGCGGCCCTTTCCCTACACGCTAGCCACAGGGATCTCAAATGGCCCTCCCTGCTCCACGCGGGCCCCCTGCTGCTCTCAGACTACAGGCCAAACTCCCGACTGCCCACCGGCCCTCAGCGCCCCGACTCCTGCCGACGGTCTGAGCTCTCTGAGGCTCCCGCCAGGTCCCAGAAGCCATCCCCTCCTTTAGGCCTTCCGGGCAGCGCCCGTGGCCAGAGGTGCCCTCCCCGGCCCCTCTCCACCCACCGGATCCTACCGCCAGCATCGCGTCCGAGCCCCCCGCACGCCCTGCCCTGACTTTCTCTGCGGGACGTGCCCGCCTCCGAGATGATCCTGTTGGTTTACTTATCTGCTCTGCTCCCAACTGCAGCGCAAGCACCCCGGCCCAGCCCGGCTCAGGGCAGCACCTGGCCCACTGCAGGCGCCCCATCGTTTGTTGCAGGAGTGAAGGGTCCTGGAGAGCGGGATGGAAGGGTCCACCTGAGCACACCACACTCACCCCGCCTGCTACTCGGGGTCCCTGGTTTGCTCCACACTGTTGACAAAGCAGCGGTCCCATCGCATCCTTGTGTGGAGGGCTCGCTCCCCCTCCCCCAACCACAGAGGAGGAAACAGAGCTCCGAGAAGACCCCATCACCGTGTGTGAGGGACGACGTCCAGGCCCATCGCCTCAGACAGGAGTGGCTGCCGCCAGAGTGCTGGGCCTGCGTGTCCTGTGCCGGCGGCCGGGCGTTCAAGGCTGGGTGCGGACCCGGGCCTGATCCCAGCACCCCCCCGCGTCCCGGCAAAGCCAAAAACAAAGTCACCGGCCTCAGGAGGGAGTCTCCTCCGTCCACCATCTCGGACGCGCTGCTTCTAGAGCAGTGGCTCTCCCCGCCTGGGCGATTCTGCCACCACCCCCTGCCCCAAGCAACAGTGGCCATGCCTGGGGACACTGTGGGTTGTCACAATGGGGAGGGCGGCGCTACGGGCCTCTAGTGCATTTAGAGGCCGCCAAACACCCCACAGTGCACAGGACGCCCCCCTCCGCCAGGAGTGATTTAGTCTAGCGGCTCTGCAGGGTGGCTCTCCGTGGGAAGTGCCGCCGTGGACGGCTAGAAGGGAAGGGCGTCCGCGGTGGCTCAGTCGAGCGGGGAGCGTGAAGCCCAGTGAGGGGAAGGGCACGGACGCATCATCAGGATGGCCGAGCTGGACGCAGCGTGGGGCACAGTCCACCAACCCAGCCTGGGGAGAGGGGAGCTGCTGGGTAACTGGGCTGGTGACGAGGCAGGCGAGGAAGGAGGGCAGCATGGCGGTCTGCCGAGGGTGAGGGGCCTGTCTGCCAGCCAGCGGGGCCAGCCTCCCTGAAGGGCCGTCCGCCCTCCCCCAACGGGACATCAGCTTCCCTCTCACGCCTGTGGCAGAGGAAGCCGGCTGTTCCTTTGAAAGGAGGCAGTTACTGGCTGGGACCTTTGTTTCTGAATTTCCCAGGCTGTAAGCAGGCCTCCAGAACCTCCGCGGGACTGGCCACCAGAGCCCGAGGGCTGGCTTTCTCAGAGGCTCCCACAAAGCAGCAAAGCCAGCGGCCCCGCTGCGCATAAAGGGCAGAGGCCAGGCGGTCGTGCCGGGGGGGAGGGGGCGGCCGGGTCTGGCACCAACAGTCCTCTGGTCCCTGGATCTCAGTTTTCCTCATCTGTGAAATGGGAACACTGAGCTGGGCTCTGCCTATGTCCCAAGGGGATGAGGGCAGATCTCACGTAGCGTCTGTTGCTCCTCAAACGTGCCGGGAATGCTCCACATCTGAGCCTTTGCACTGGCCGTCCCCCTGCCCGGAGGCTCCTACTCCAGATAGCTGCACAGCTCATCCCTCGCCCGCCTTTCCTTCTGGTGTCTGGCTAAACAGCGCCGCCTCCAAAAGGCCTTCCCTGACTACCCTCCCATCACTATCCCCTTCACCCTGCTTTATTTTTCTTCGTAGCGCTTGTGGACAAAAAATGCGGCTGCCACTTCAGTAAACAGAGAATGCTGCTGCCATCAAGCCGTCAGCGCTGCAGCAGCCCCTGAAGGTGCACCCTGAGGGGATTCCAGATGGAGAAAAACAGGAGAGCCGCCCTAGATAGTGGAGATGCACATCTAAGGAATAATTTCAAGGACTCTTGCACCGTCCCATACGTAGAAAAGCACTAAAATCATTAACTTGAGATGTCTGGGTTTTTGTGATTAGCAGTCATCTTTGGGGTGGACCACATTTTTCCCAGCAGAAAGCCCTCTATCTCCTGGCTTCTCCCTTCCCTCTTGGCAGCAGGTCCCTCGGGGCTGTCACAGAGGCTGTCTCCCAGGCTACAGTCCTCGGTAAGGTCCAGATAAAACATAACTCGCAACTTTTGGGCTGTGCGCTTTTCTTCAGTCGACACACTTGTCACCACCTGATGTATCATATTAAAACCCGATTTCTCTGTCCGTTTGCTGCCTGATACAGTAGCTCTGCAAAGGCAGCAGGACAAGTCCCTGTGGTTTCCTGAGTTCCCCCCACACCCGCAGGTGCTCAGGAAATAATGGCTGAGAAGCAGAGGGGGAAGGCAGAACCAAGGGGCCCTGCTGTCTTTGCTCTCTGAAGGTGCAGGGGGTCATTGGCTATGAGGTCAAGTGTGGCCAGCCTCAAGCAGCGGTGGTTACTGTGGCCACTCCCTGACCGTGACCGCCATCACTTATGTGCCCGAGCTGGAGTGAGGCCGTGGGGGTGTGTGGACCCACGTGCAGAGGGACGGTATAAGGGTCCGAGTGCCGAAGGAAGGGAGCGTGCAGATGTCCGGGAGTCTGCGTGTGTGTGTGTGTGTGTGTGTGTGTGTGTGTGTGTGTGTGGTTGTGCAGGAAGTGTACACACATGGGCGAGGAGTGTACTACAGCGTCAGGCAGTGTCCACACCAGGATCTGGGTTCAAATCCCAGCTCTGCTCACCAGCTGAGAGTCCTGAAAAAGTGACGCCTGTAAAACGGGCCGATAGCTCTGCGTGGCCGTGCAGAGGTGGGACGCCGCCAGCTTTCAGCCAACAGAAGCGACAGCCCTCACTGCTATATGCGCCGTGGCTGCAGAGCGTCCGTGTACGGGGTTACACGACAGTGTGAACGTGTGCGGACCACCCGACTCTCCGGCCTCCAGCAGTGCCCCTGGGGGTGCCCAGCCCCGAGCTGCTCAGGGAAGCCGCGCCCGCGTGCCCACCCCCAGCCCTTCTCACAGCCTCAGCCGCCTCAGGCATCTAGCTGGTCGCCAGAGCATCTCATCCCCATATAGCGCCTGCCACCCGACAGCTGGGGCCCAGCCCCTGCTTGACGGCTCCAGTTCCGGGCGCACTGCCTTTGTGCAGACGCTCCCCCTCACCGAGGCCGAGCTCCCCAGTGGGACTTGGGTCTGCCGTCCACCCGCCCCCTCGCTTTCCATGCCCTGGGTCCACATCCACTTCTCAGGGCCTCACAAAGTCTGCCCTCTCCTGGGAGCGGGGACCCCCAGCCCACTTGTAGTCACCCCCACGTGTAGCGCAGACGTCCCCTCCCAGCCCCCCGTCCGTGCCAACCCCACTCAGGACCAGCTGCCCGTTCCTGGTCTTCCATGCCCACCTGCTGCCCCATCCAGGGGCCTCCCCTACACCACAGTCTCCAGCCCTTCCTTCTGAAGACGTCTTACAGAAACATCAAGATACAAGACGCTCAGACCACCATCCCCACTTCCACCAAGTACAGTGTGGAAACTGACAGACACTGTCAGCTTCTCCCTTGGGCTGCAGCCTTGGTCGTCATGGGAGCCACGGCTGTAGGCCGGCCCTCGGGGGACCACCAGCCTTGAATCTCGGAGGAACTATGGGCTGAGCCACGGTCCAGGAGGGACCGCTCCTAGCTGGACTTGATCTCAGGGGATGTGTCAGCACTATCTCCGGGCCCTGGGGGAATTTTAGGGCCAAATGGGGGGCTAATTTCCCCCATGGCCTCTTGGGGCCGACCCTAGGTGCTGATGGGGAGAGTGGGCCAGTGGTTCTGAGCAGGTCCAGGGTGGATGGTACAACAGTACCTGTATCGGTCAGTGGAGAGGCTGCTTCCGGTCTCCAGGGAGCTCCTGAGGTGGCAAAAGTGAGACAGGATTACCGATGACCCCAGACAACAAGCCCCCCCCCACCCGGGGGGCCATGCCAGCGCAGGCCACGCTGGGTGGTGCCAGGTCAGGTCCTGGGGTAGGTGAGCAGCCCTGGGGAAAGCCTGTGGCCCCACATGCAAGAAACCATGTGCTTTTTTGCCCTCTGACAGGTCAGCCAAGACTCTGCCCCGTGCCCACCCCACACGCCAGTGCAGGGGCTCAGTGCCAGGGGGCCCTTGGCAACGACACGTCCAACTGCTCCCTGTTCAATGGGGACACCGAGGTCCAAGGTCCCACAGGGAGTCTCCCAGCGGAGGCTCTTTGCAGGCAGAGCTGCACCCTGGGGTGTGGCCTGGGCCTGCCAGCTGGCAGGTCTGTCCACAGCCCCCGACCACAGACAACCCCTTCCCAGCATGAGCTGGCCTCTGCCCCCTCACGCTCCTCTCATCATTCCTGCCCCAGGGCCTTTGCACTTGCCGTTGGCCCTGCAATGGAATGCTCTGTCCCCATCACATTTGACAGCTTTCCAACTCCAGGAGGCCTTCCCTGTCTATAGCAGCCCTCCCCCGCCCTTCAGTACCCTCGCCCCCCACTCGTTGTCTTTCAGAGCCCCATGTGAAACAGGCCGAGTCATCTATCTGTTCGCTTATTCACTCCTGTCTGCCCGTCAGACTCCCCTCCCGAAGGCAGGGCCCTGTGTGTCCTGGTCATTGTCCCACCGAGGGGACCGGCCGTGACGGTGCCTCCTTTGATCTGTCACCTGCTACAAACCTGGTCACAGGTGGGGAGGGCAGTTGGCGGGGGGGGGCCCTGCTGAGGCCCCACAGACGCCCGTGAGGAAACAGGCTCCGAGAAGGTAAGCGCTGTGGGTCCCCTGCTCTACAGACTGGGCGGCACTGAGACTCGGGGTCCCGCTGTGGGTCTGGGCTCCGAGCCAGCCCACCTGGGGGGTCAGATCCCACCCCACCCCCGACCAGCCACTCATGTGGTACAAGTGCCTCTCTGAGCCTCAGTGTCTTCAGTAAAATGGAAGTGAGAGTACGAAGCTCCCGCGGGCAAATAATTGATCTGAGACGATGTCGAGAAACACGCGCCTCTGCTGGCTCTGCTTGGCGCCACGCCCGGTGACCGAGGCCTTCGGCCTGGGGGTGCCTTCCACGAGGCGGGGGCCCAGCTCCCCAGCACACCCTGTCCCTGCCCTCCTGGGCAGCGGCTGCTGTGACACAGGACACGCCTCTGGAGGCGGTGTCATTGGGCTACACCTCTCCTCCGATGCCACGCTGCTTCCCACGTGGGCCACAGCCCTCCCGCTGTGGGTGCCCCACGTGCCTCTCCGCACCCAACACCCAGACGTCCAGGGCACCTGCTCCGAGTGGGCCTGAGCTCGGCACCGTGGGCCTTGGCCTTCTGGGCCACCGCTGGGAGCCCACCACGGCTCATCTGAGCTTCGGCCTCGTTCCCTGACCCTCCTTCCACATCCCCGCACTGACCCATGAATCTGCTACTTCCCATCCGGCTGAAGCATCGCTGGTTGCCGGACCCCACGTGCAGCAGATGGGATGCCCCAGAACCTGCCTCAGGCACCCCTCTTCTCCAGCCTCAGCTGAAGAGGCCGCAGACGGCTCCCCACTCCCCTGGAGCCAGAGCCCACTGGGGGCCGCGCACCATCGGCTCAGCCCCTCTGCCTGTGTGTCAGCAGGCCTGGCCGGGGATCAGGAAGAACAGAGGACATGAGGGATGGCGTCAGGATGCCCTCGAGTCGCTCTGCCGGACTGTCACTGTCCTGTCCCCACTCTGGGGAGGACAGCGGCTTTCGAGGATGGAGAGGGCACGGCTGGCCAGACAGGCCTTCCCTCCCTCCCGGTCCAGGAACCGTGCTGGGAGCTGTGCTGGGAGAGGTGAGGAAACCCGGCCTCCTGGAAGCCCCAAGTCTGGACAATCCCCCACCTGGCTGCTCATGCCATGCGAGGTAACACCAATGTGATGTGACAGGGACACAGCCAATGGTGCTGGGGTTCCTGGAGCCCACTCTGCCCAGGCCCAGGGTTGCCCTCCCCAGCTCCAGTCCTGCTCTGACTACATCGTGATAACACGGCACCATCTCGGCCTGCCACAGACAGTCCACCTAGTGAGCGCTAGGTTCTTTCTCCAAATGCTTCCTCGCCTAACCCCTGCATGAACCTCACAAGGCACACGGAATCATGACCCACCTTTACAAAAGCTGACCATGCGGCCCAGGGGCTCCCTGTACCTGGAACACCACTCCATTCCCTGCCTTTTCATCCTGCAGTAAACTCCTATTCACCCTCCAAAACCCTGCTCAAAGGTCAACTCCTTTGTGCAGACTTCTTTGCCTACTTTATCCCCCTAATCAGACTCCTTCCTTCCTTCCTTTTTTCCTCACTCCCTCTTTCCCTCCCCCCTTCGTCTCTCTCCCACTCCTCTAATGACAGTGAGTATTTTTTGAGCAGTTCCTATGGACGAGGCATTGGTATTAACAGTTGACCAGTGTCACCTCATTTGGTCGTCACCACAGCCTGTGAAGGAGGCATGGGGACACCCCACCACATTGTGACACTCGGGTCCAAGATACGGAAGGGTGCACAATAATTCCCCCCCAGGCAGTAGTGTCCACAAGGCACACACGTGAAGACGGGGACCCTCCCAGACGTGCAAGGCTGACCTGGCCTGCTGTGGCCCAGCTCTAAACTCTGTGACAAGCGGGGGTCCCTGCCTGGGCTCCCCACTCCTCCCCACCCATGTCCCGCCCATCCCGGGGAACCCCTCGGTGGCCTGAACCCCTCGGCGGTCCCCCTCTCGGTGTGCTGCTGACCCTGACAGCCCAGCTGGGACTGGCTCTGATGGGGACCCTCCCTCTGCCCGGTGCCCTGCCGGGTCCACGCAGCCTTGTTGGCCACAGACTGAGGCCCTCTCTGCCCGTCACCCTCCTTCTCCACTCAGCCCAGCTGCCAACAGGAGGGGCACGGCCCAGCACCTGAACTGGGAACCAACGGCCTGGGACATGCCGGAGCCCCTCTTTGCCTCGGCCTCCCCACCCAGAATGAGGGGTGGCGGTAACAGCTCCACCTCACACAGTCGCTGTGAGAAAGGTGAGGTGCTGCCCACGGAGCAGAAGCGCCTTGTATACCAGAAGGTGCAGAGCAGGTGTGTCTGCGGTACCACACGCTATTATATGATTACATCCAATAATGTTTAGTGAGATGTTAGAGCCTAGAGGTTACAACTAGAGCCAAGAGGGCCGGGGTTCGGATCCCAGCTTTGCCACACACTAGCTGTGTGACCTTGGGCAAGTTAATGAACCTCTCTGTGCCTCAGTTTAGGGTCCTCTTTTATTGTGTTTTAGGAAGATTAAATACGTTAATACATTTAAAGCACTTAGAACAGTGCCAGGCACAGAGTCAGTATTCCATAAATCCAGCTACGGCCAGTACAGAACTCAAAACAGTAGCATATTATGTTATGTATCATATGAAGGTGTGATACGGCCAGTATACGAATGATCTTAACGTGTTGTATTAACACACCGATTCTATATTAATAGATGTTTGTTTTACCCACATATCTAAAATCCTCATTTATAGGGGAAACGGGCTGTGAGTGGTGACCGCGCAGTACCACGGTCTCTTACTGAGGTGTGGTGGCCCCAAGTCCAGAGCTCAGTCTGCTCTGCTGCGCTGCGGCTCCTCCCGCCGCCCGGGGGCCCCAGCATCTCCGGAGGCCCCTGGACCAGGCTCGCGGACGCGGCACTCTGGATCAACTGGGCAGGGCTCCAGTCCTCCTCCCGCCTCCAACGCAGGCTCCGGGGAAACAGCCCCTTCCGGCCACCCTGGACAAGGCGACTGCCCTGGCGACAGTCCCTTCTGAAGCCCCTGTCCCCAGCCCTACATGACCGGGCTCCTGGGGAGGCCACTTCCTTCCCCCTCAGAGGAAAGTGGCTGTTCCAATCCTACTGGGAGCGGCAGTGCTTCCATCCCCGGCCGTGCGGTAGACACATGGACGCTTCTAAGAAATACAGATGTACTGACGCCTGGGCCCAAACCCAGACGGATGAGTCAGAACCTCTGAGGGCCGTGCTCCTGCACCTTGGGTGTTTTTTTTGTTTGTTTGTTTTTGTTTTTGTAACTCTTCACTTTGAAATAACCACAATAAGATTCACAATAAGTTGCAAAATAAAATGTACAGGGAGGACCCAGGCAACCCTCCCCCAGCCTCCCCCAGTGATAACATTGCACACCAAAAAATGTTGCCCACCATCAAGCCACCGGCCACTGCAGCTGACCTGACACGGCGCCCTGAGGGGATTCAGGATGGAGAAAAAGAGGAGACAGGCCCTAGAGTGTTAAGATGCTTATCGAAGAGTAATTTCAATGAGCCCAGACTCTTGCATCTTCCCATACACAGAAAAGCACTAAAATCATTAACTTGAGAAGTCTGTTTTTTGGTGATCAGTAGTCATCTTTTGATGTTGCATGCATGCGTGCGTGCATGTGTGTGTGTGCATCTATGCAATTTCACCACATATGTAGCTTTTTGTGACCCCCCACGATCGAGTTCCAAGACCGTCTATCACATGGCACTCGCATGCCACCCCTCCCTCCAGAGCCACACCCACTTCTCCCCCAATCCTTCACTCCCAACAGCCACCAATCTGTCCATCATTTTGTCATTTCAGAATGTTATACAAACTGAATCGTACAGGATGTGATTTTTCAAGACTGGCTTTTTTCACTCACCATAATTCCCTGGAGGTTTATTCAAGCTGTTCATGTATCAACAGTCCCTTCCTTTTCACAGCTGAATAATATTCCACAGCATGGCCGTACCACAGTTTTTTTTATCCATCCCCCCCTGGGAAGGATATCTGGGCAGGTTCCAGGTTGGGGAGCTGTCAGGGATAGAACTGCTAGGAACCTTCTCCTACAGGTTTTTGTGTGAATGTTAAGTCTTCCCTTCTCTGGAACAAATGCCCAGGAGTGCCACAGCCAGGGTGTTTGGTGAGAGTACACTTACTCTGAAAACCCCCCTTCTAGAGTGGCTGTACCCTTGTACATTCCTAGCAGCAATGCAAGTGGGATCCAGTTTCTCTGCATCTTGGCCAGTGTTTCGTGTTGCCCCTGTTTTTACTTCCAGCCGTTCTGATGGACGTGCAGTGAAACCTCACCGTGGTTTTAGTTCAAGTTTCCCTGATGGCTTACAACGCTGACCATCATTTCATGTGTTTATCTGCCGCCCGCCTATCTTGTTCGGTGCAACAAAGGTGCACCTTCATTTTTAAAAGCTGCCCAGGGCTTCCCTGGTGGTGCAGTGGTTAAGAACCCACCTGCCAATGCAGGGGACATGGGTTCAAGCCCTGGTCCGGGAAGATCCCACATGTTGCAGAGCAGCTAAGCCCGTGAGCCACAACTACTGAGGCTGCGCTCTAGAGCCCGCGAGCCACAACTACTGAGCTCACGTGCCTCAACTACTGAAGCCCACGTGCCTAGAGCCCGTGCTCTGCAGCAAGAGAAGCCACTGCAATGAGAGAAGCCCTCGCACCGCAATGAAGAGTAGCCCCCGCTCACCGCAACTAGAGAAAGCCCGCCTGCAGCAACGAAGACCCAACACAGCCAAAAATAAATTAATTAATTAATTTAAAAAATAATATTAAAAAAAAAAAAAAAAAAAAAAAGCTGCCTAGATGGGTCTAACATGGAACCAGCTAATCCTCTAGGGCCCTCCGAGCATAGAAAGTTCTGTCAGTTTTACTTTTTATTTTTAAAAATTATTTATTTATTTGGCTGCGCTGGGTCTTAGTTGCTGCACGTGGGATCTAGTTCCCCCGACCAGGGATCAAACCCGGGCTCCCTGCATTGGGAGCGCGGAGTCTTAGCCACTGGACCACCAGGGAAGTCCCAGTTCTGTCAGTTTTAAAAAGAACATGTTCACGGGTGTAAGAATTCTTCCTGGCACCCTGTGCTTTCTGGAAGGGCCCTAGGGAGGGTTCCAGACTGCCAAAGGTGGCTCTGAGCCATTGTGCTCAGGCCAGAGGGTGACTCTGTTTGTTCCTGAGAAGAAACAGGGAGAAAATAGAGAGAGGGGCACGATGGGCAGAGGGCAGGCTCTCCACGTAGCCCTCGCCCAAGGGAGTCTGCTCAAAGCCCACAGGGGCTTGAGTGGGCTGGTTGGCAGGGAGCAGTGGGACAGGGCATGGCCTGGGAGGGACCTGGGGCAGGGCGGTTCCAGACGCTCATGGGCCCTGGGTTGGAGTTATTTGTGGATTTACCCCCATTTCCAGAGGGGCAGGGGAGGCCGCACGCCTCCCTTTTACTAAATAATACATAGCCACTGCGTCAACTATGGAAAATAACAACAGAGCACAGCAAGGAAAAGAAAGCAACCCACCTTCCCAGCTCCCTGGGGATTTGCCGGTGTTGATGTCTGAGACCTCTCTAAATGTGTGCCTGGGACGGGGACCGGGCCTACGTGTGTTGTGGTTGCACAAAAGTACATTCTGTTCTGTGGCCCACGTTCCCCGCTCACTTAACACGTCTCCGTGTTTTTAGGTCGTCAAACATTCCTCTGCGTCACCCTTTGGAAGCGGCCCGGAACCCTGGGCCCACTCCCCGCTGCCCGCATCGGGGTCAGGCCTGGTGTGTCTCTCCCATCCTTGGCTGCTGGGCTGTCCCGTCAATGAGGTCTCTGTGCAGGCGGCGGATGTGTCTCTAGGACCCATTCCTGGGATTTCTCGGTCAAGGGGAGGGATGTTTACACGGCTCTGGGTACACACGGATGCAGACCCAGGGGGCTGGACCAGTGCTCTTAGGGCAGTGACGGGGGTGCCTGGCCATCCCCAGGGCTCCCGAAGTTTCTGTCTGGGGCAGAGCCTGGGCACCCCTGCTCCTGAGCCCCCAGGCAGCCCCAGACAGAGCGCCTGTCCGGGGCGGGCTCACCCCTCGCCGCTGCCCCGTGTGTCGCTGTCCTCCTTCCCCTCTGGGGCTCCGAAAGCGGGGGCACAGAGGAGGTAGGAGGTGGCCAGGCCGCCCTGAGGTCTCGTCCCATCATCCCCGAGGCCGAGGCTGCTGTCTCACGTCACCCGCCGGGTGCCCCGCTCTGGGCTGCCTCAGACGAGGAGCCTGGGGCCGCCTCCTGCCTTGGAGACTCCGGTGCGGCTCCCGGGAGCGGACGGACGGACGCACGGGGGGCGCCTCGTAAACCACACCGACCTGAGGAGAGCTGCCCTGCTGGCTCTCCTCCCCCGCCCCTAGCTGTCTTGCCCAGGCCCCCAGCGCCTGCCTCTGAGAAAGCCACAGGGGCCCTGCCCACCCACCCGGCCTTCCTGTCCTGGCTCTGGGCCCCAGACAGCCCTGCCTGCAGGCACAGTGAGTGACTGTCCCCGGGCTGGCCTCCACGCCCCTCCGTCCTGCCAGGCTGCCCTGCCCAGGAGCTCAGCCCGAGTCTGGAAAAGTCTCCGCTGTGGGGGGAGGGGGTGTCTCTGCCCAGGGCCCCCCCTTCCGGACAGAGGTGTGGAGAGAGAGCTAGGGCGGCGGGCAGCGGCCCTGGGGTGAGACCTGGGGCGGGGGGCACCAAATCCCCCTCTGGGCCTCATCTGCACCATGAGGAGGTTTGTCTAGAGAAGGGATACTTAGGGGGTGGTGGTGGGGTGTCTCAGGCCACTTGGGACAAGGATTTGCTCATCCCCCCCTCCACGCAGCCCCCGCCTTGTGCCCAGCTCTCTGAGACCATCATCCTCACTCACGTCACCCTAACAAGGAGCCCACTTTACAGATGAGGAAACTGAGGCATCATCAGAGCACAGGGAGAAACACTGCGAGTAAGATGCACGGCTGCCCATGGAGGGAGGGGCGCACCCCGGCTGGGTCTCTCCGACCACGTGTGTGAGCCAATGGGGGGCAAGGGCGGGGCTCCCCTCGGACACAGTGACTCAGCCCAGACCTCGGCTCAGCGGGGGCAGCGTGCAGGGGGTCAGCCAGGGCGGGGTCTGAGTGTGTTCAAGGGGAGGGTCCCGGAGCGGGGCAGGGAGGGGCACAGGGGGGCCTGGCTTGGCGAGGGAGCCTCCCGGACTGCCCCGACCTGCCGAGAAGCACCCCCGAGACCCCAGCACCCAGCATCCCAGCTTCTTCTGTGACCCCGAAGCTCCCTCCAGGAGTCTCTTCTTGAGGCAGAGCACCGGCCGAGGGGGCAGGGCCACCGGCCGGGGCACGTCCAGCCTCTCCGGCTGCTGGGAGTAGGGCTGAGGTCTTGCCACTCGGCCAGGCGCCTGGCCGGGCCTGTCGCCAGGGCCCTCGGGTGCCGTGTCTGGGAGCCACATCCTGTCACTCTTGGACCTGGTTCGCTGATGGGCAGGGAGCGCAGATGCCTCAGTCCAGCCCAGCGGGAGGGGGTCCGACCAGGCTGGAACTCTCTTCAGATGCCAACATGATCTTATTTTACCCTCAAGCCTGCCTGGGGAGCTGGAGTTTTGTATCCCCATTTTACAGACGAGCAAACCGAGGCTCAGAGGGACCGAGACCTGCCCGAGGACTCCCAGCTGGCAAGCGGCCACACCAGGTCCTGACCTGGGTCCTCTGCCCTCTGCTCCAGAGCCCCCACTGTCCACAGTCATCCAGGCAGCTGACCCCCAACCAGGACGCCCTGACCCCACTCACCCTGAGGGTGAGGGATGTGCTCAGGCACACGTTTCCTGAGAGCACCCCTTCCTTGGGGGGGCATCCCTCAGATATCCAGAAAACAAGCCAATTCACCCCAAAACCAGCAACCTACAGACTTGACACATTTAATTTTTAAATAGCTAATGCACTCTCATAGTTCATAAGTACAACAAAAAAGATATCAAGAGGAAAGTCCCCCTCCCAAAGGTACCACGTCCACCAAGGTCCCCCTGTCCCCCAGGGAGTCCCACCACGAGCTTCCTGTGCCTTGCCACAGAAATTCCTAATGCAGACACAAGCAGACGCGGACACACGCAGCTGGAGGAGTCGTGCACATGGACCCTGGACACACGGCCCTGGATTTGTCCTAATGCCCGGTCCCGGAGCTCGCCCCTCAGTCTGGGGCACGGCGGCCAAGTCTGACCGAAGTCTGAGCCAGAGGAAGGACGGGGCCCCAGCTCCACGGCCCCTCCGGGGGCAGGGTGAAGGGCAGCCGTCCTCTGTGGCAGGGCGAGGTTGGGGTACCCTGCCTGAGCAGAGCCCCTGACCTGGAATGCTGGCAAGGGCACGGTGGACTCCGCCCAGCTGCCTCCCGTTCCAGGTCTGACTTGGGGCCCACCGGAAGGCATCCCAACCACAAACACGCTTTCGGATCCACGCTGACCTCACACGGTCGGACAAATACGCCAACAAGGCACCTCTTACCTTACATCTGAAACTCTCACAACACTGTAAATCAACTCTATTTCAATTAAAAAAACAAGACACCTCTGAACCATCACACGCGCACATGCTTGCACAGCACACGTGCACACACGACTGTAGGCACGTATGCGCGTGCAGGCCCTCCTGCGGGTGGCTGGAAGCACCCCCCCGGCCTCGGGCCTGGTCTCGGGGTCACACGCGAGCAAGAGTCGGGCTGGGGTGTGCCCCAGGCTCTGCACTCAACAACCACGGTCAAGGAAAATCCGCCAAGGTCTTTCCATGCAAACCGGGTGTGTTAATTCCCTTTAGTTGAATGAAAGTTAAAAACAACACGGAATATTTCCAGAACCCCCTGGAGCGCGGGGCTTCTGGGGAAACTTCAAGGGGAAACCGAGGCTGGGGCGCTCGAGAACAATGAGGCCGCTGTGCTGAGCGCCGGGCACCACCTGGCTTCTGCCCTCGCAGACGCCCTATTATCTATTCAGGAGTTTTGTTTTGTTTTGTTTTGGTTTGGCAGTGGTCTTCACAGGCCTCGCGGGCTCCCTGCTCAGCCTCCTGCATGCTGGCACCGGGGCCGTGCCGTCCACGTGGCCCCATTGCTGCTCTGCGGCACCGTCTCTCTCAGGGTTTACCGAAAAGCGCTGCAGGCCGTGCACCGGGGGACGGCGCCAACCCCTTCCAGGCCTACCGGGATGTGGGCCTGGCCCGACGCGGGCGCAGACGGAACGTTTGTCCCAGCAGATTGTCTCCCATGTGGTTCCTGCGGCCACGCAGCTGTGGCCTCTCTCACACGCCCTGCACTTCCATGACCCCACCGCTGGAGGTCCCCTGAGGGGCTGGCGTCTCCTGGACGCCCTGCAGAGGAGCAAGCTGGGTGCAGAGCGGGGAAGGGGCTCATCCCCCGTCTCAGCAAGTGAGGGCTCCTGGGTGCCCTCTTTGACCGCAGGGCGTGGGGACTGGGGAGTGGGTGGGGCAGGAGGGAAGGGACGGGAGCTGGGTTTGCACAGCTGCTGGGGGACCTCAGCCTGCAGCAGCAGGAGGCCGACCCCAGCTCTGTGGGGGGACGCTTTCTCGAGGGCTGCAGAGGGGCCTGGAGGCGGAGCCTTGGGGACCACCAGCCCCTGGGTCCATGGTTGTGGTGGTCCCTGGGTACAGGGGGAGCCCTAACCCACCCCCTCTGTTCACGAGGCGGAGAACTCAGCCTGGAGGCCACGGGCGGGGGCGTCTGTTTCAGGGGCAGCAAGATGCCATCACAGCATGCGCTGTACCCCACGCGTCTGGCCTCTGCTCAGGACGCAGACTGTTCTTACAGATGGCCGAGCCCGGGCGGAAGGCCTTGGGTGCCCTCGGCCCACGGGGTGGCTGGCGGCTACAGCAGCGGGATGTACCCTTGGCCAGCTGGGCGGGGCTGAGCCCCGGGGTGCAGGGCAGAGTGGGTGGACGGAGGAGCAGCGTCCTCACTGGGGCATGAGAGTGGGGGGCGTCCCAGCCTCTGACCTGCCCCCCCAATCTAGAGGCACACCAAGCTGGTGCTCCCCGGCCCCTCCCTGCCCCCCAACAGGCACCTCCCTGCACCGGGGGGCCCATCTTGGTGGTGGCACTGCCACCCACCCAGACCTCCGAGCCAGACCCCTGGGCATGGTGGTCTGCATGCCTTTGATGTCTTCCTCTCCCCGCCGCCCCCCGGCCTCAGGCCGACCTGCAGCATGCACCCCTGTCACTCTGCTTCGTCAGGTGCCTGGGCCCCCCCATCAGACACCTCCAGGTTTTCCCATCATCCCGTGGCGGCGCTGGATAAAAGGAAGAGAGAAAATAAACTTCAGGCTGAAGGCAACAGCACGGGGCATCCTTCACTCACTGACACTGCAGCTGCCCCATGCCAGAGGGCCCAGCTCAGGGGCCACCCCCTCCGTGCCCCCCCGCCAGGGGCTCCACCCTCAGGCGGTATAGGGATACCTGTGGCGCAGCAACTGTCCCCGGGTGCCGCTCCAGGCGTGGGCACCCAGCGGCAGGCCCGGCGGACGCAGGCAGGCGGCAGTCTGGTGGGAAAGCTGGGATTGAAAGGACAAAGGCGGGCAGTGGACAGAAGCCAGGCATGTGGGCACAGGAGGAAGCAAGGGGGTGGGGAGGCGGAGGGGGCGGGGAACGGAAACCCCGCAACCTGATGTCAGAGGGACAGACGTGGCCCTAGGGCTGTCCCCAAGGCCAACTCTGCGCCCTGGCTTTCCACTGGGCCACCCCAGGGAGAGCCCTGCCTCCTCCGGTACCATGTCCCTTCTGGACCTGGGGCTCCTGAGCCGGGACACCTGTCCAAGGGCTAATGCGAGGCCAAGGGCGTGTGGGGGGAACAAGGACAGGATGGAGGCAGGGCTGCTGGAGGGTGGGGCCTGCCCCCGGACTCTGGGGTTGGGAGGCTCCTGAGGCCAGGAGGGAGGGGCACCGAAGGGCTGCGCCCAGGACCCAGCCCCTGCCCGGGGGGTCTGGAGCTGAGCCCTGCTCTGCCTCCAGGGCGCTCTGTAAACTGGGAAGTGCGGTGGACAAACGTGAGGGTCCTGTTTCCTACAGCTGCAGAATCCCGGACATCACTGGCTCCCGCCCTGGCTGAGGGGCTGCTCCCGCCTGAGCACCCACGTGCTGTCTGCGGTCCCCTCAGGGGCCGGGAATGGCCCATTTTACAGATGGGGACGTGGGGCCCGCGGCCAGCAGCAGGGCACGCCTGCCCCAAGGGGGAGGCTCGGCACGGCCAGGAAGGGGGTCCCCTCCGGAGGTGCTGGTGAAAAGGGTGTGAGGTCGCTCTGAAAAAGGTGATGAGTTTTCTTGGGTAACACACAGTGCCCCAGGCAGCTTTTAAAAAATTTTTAGTATATACTACTGGGAAAAGAGGGAAGACGAAATAACAAGAAAAGAGATTCTTGTTTATAGGTCCCTGTTGGCTAAGAAAGAGGGAGATAGGCGAGCCTGGGTGCGGGGTGGGAGGGCCAGCCAGAGCCCTCGCGCTCGGGGCCCCGCGGGCTTACCCAACACATGCAGCCACAGAGCCCCTGCAACTCGGGTTAGTGACTCCGGCTCTGCTCCGGGGCCAGGGCCCAGCCACCCAGCCGAGGGCCTGCCTCCCTGGCGCCTGGCTGTGGGCGTCCGCCCAGCGCTGAGTTGAGGCTGCCAGCTCGGCATGCTGCCCTCTAACTCCACGCATACCCCGTGCTCCGTCTCCAGCCTCAGTTTACTGCCCCCTCCCCAGTAAACACACATTTGAACCCCCTCCGAAACGCGCAGTGCGGTGGTTCAGGTGGAGCTGACCCCGTCCGCCCAGCTCCAGGGCTGGCGAATCAGCACACGGCCTTCTCGGGCCATGGACGTGGTCTCAGGAATGACCACGAACCCCAGGGCTGACCAGCAGGAGGTGAGGGGTCCTGGGGGGACCAGAGCCCCCACGTGGGAACACATCCCAGGCGGAAGGCAAGCAGGAGATGGCAACAAGAGCGCTGGAGTCCCCAGACCCAGCCACGCCGAAGCCTGAGCCCTGGGCCATTGACCAACAGTGACCATTAAAATCCCTTCTGCCTTGAGTTTCTGTCCCTTGCAACCCGGAGACTTCTGGTTGATACACTCCCTCCACCCCAGTCTGGCTTCCTTCCCCTTCCCAGGCCTGTGTTTCTAAAGTCCCAGCCTGTCCCCAAGTCTATCCCTGTGCAATGAGAGTCCAGGGGAGGAAGGTGACGAGGATATTTATAAGTTACAGACCCACCATGCGGGTCACTGAATCCTTATGGCCACCCTGCAAAGTTTCAATTATTGGCCCCATCGTACTGAAAAGAAACCTGAGGTTCAGAGAGGTTAAGTCACCTGCCTCAAGTCACACAGCCACTGGGCAGCAGATAAGGGGTTCCATCCGAGTAGCTACTGAGGCAGGGGGAGGTAACGGGAAAAGGCCCTGATCACCCCAATACCTCAGCCCCCACTTCTGCTCGGCCCATCCAGTTTCGGGGAGCTCGTCCGAGGTACCAAAATCAGTCAGCAACCCCGGAGATGGTCAGGGCCTGAAGCCCGACCACGGATGAGGGATCTGAGGGACGCCAGGGCGCCTGCGGCCATGCCCCCTGGACTAGGTAGGGCCGGAATTGATAACAGAGCAAATGTGAGAAGACACTTGTGTTATCTTGGCCTGGTGAGGCCTTCGAGAGCGGGGCTGAGGATTACAGCGAGAGCCGCACTGATTAAAAATGTATCGCTTCCCTTATTAACCATTCCAAACAGATGCCGGGACCAGCCTGACGAGGAATGAAATTAGCCACACCTGATCGCCGCCCGAGAAGCTGGGGGGCTGCTCCGATGGGACCCTCGCACGGGGACTCCTCCGGGGTCATGCGCTCCCGGGGACAGGGAGCAGGGGGCAGGGGGCATCTCGGGCTCCTGGAGCCCTCAGGTCCCCAGCTCGTCCCCAGGAAATCGGATAAACTGGAGGGAAGGCCAGGGCCCCCCGATGGGTCTGTCCAGTGAGCCTGGCCCCGAGGTGCGGGTGGGCCGGGCCCCGAGCCGGCACCACGCGCGGGCTGGCTTGGACCCTGCCGCCCGCAGCCTCGCCGGCCTCCTTCCGGCTGCCCTGCAACCTGTGACGAGTCCATGTGCCAGAAGCCGAGCCACTGGACGGTCAACGTGCAGGAGGACAAACTCACCAAGAACACGCGCTTCCTTTAACCTTTCAGTTTTAGTCGGCTGGGTTCATTTTAGTCTTCAAAATGGCACTTGAAGGAACGGCCAGTCTGTGTCTGTCCCAGCTCCTGCTGCTGGGTGGGGGAGGGACGTGGGGGCCGAGGGCGGGAGAGCCAGCTGCCCGCACTACCGCTGTGCTGGCGGCACTGGGCAGCAGGGCAGTCCCGCAGGTCCAGGGAGCAGGCCGCCCGGCCGAGGGCAGCTCGGGGTGGGGGGCAGGAGCCTGGGGCCCAGCTCCGCCAGGGGCTCTGGGAGCATGGACCAGACCCTGCTCCAAGGTCTCAAAACTGGGTGCCAGGGACCGACCAGGCCCCAGCTGGCAGCTAAAGGGAGGAGGCTGGTCCCAGTGCCCTGGTGGGGTTCAGCCTTGGGGAGAAGGCTTGTGACCACACAGGCCTCCCACGGAGGGACTGAGACAGGGTGTGGGGTGGTCGCGGCCTTCCTGTCCCACAGTCACCAAGGGTCCAGCTCATCAGACCCAACACCTGCCCCGGGCCTCTTTTTTCCAATAAAACTTTTAATTTTGAGATAACTATAGATTCACCTATAGTTGTTAAAAATAATACAGAGAGATCCTATCTATACTTTACCCTGTTTCCCCCACCGTCCTGCAAAACTACAGGACAACATCACCAGCACAATGCTGATGGTACCAGCCACCATCTTGGACAGATTTCCTGTTTGATGCCTACTCGTGTGTCTCTGGTAGCGGCGGGAAGGCTTAGTTCCACGTGGTTCTACGTGCATGTTCACGTCAAGACGCACAATAGTTCCATCACCGCAAAGACCCCTCATCCAAACCTCCTCCTGATAGCTGCAACCTGTGCTACCCTTTCTCTGGTCTAAAATGAAGTTCATGAATCACATGATCTATCTACACACATATTTTAAAACAAAAATCAACAGAATGCCCTAGTTGTAACAATACAGAGAGAAAAAGAGGAAAGCAGTTTATAACGAGGTGACCTGCGTATTAGTGGTGGGCACGCAGGGAGGCAGTCAGTTGCCCGCCCCTCTGGGTGACAGCGGCTACACACCCAGGCGGGTACAGGGGTTTGCTCGCCACTCGGGTGCCACGAGGGACGCTGCCCTCGGTGCCGTGATGCTCTCAGTGGTGACGGCTCTTGGCAGAGCTCTGAACATATCAGAGTCTGATCTTCCCCTGACTGTGAGGAGAGCAGCCGCATTCCTGGAAAGGTCAATGTACGTGACAATCACGCGGAATGTGTTTAGCGGTTTAGGTGTCACGTGGAGTGAGGTGCAGGTTCAGATAACCATGCGCGGATTTTCACTTTCGTGAGGATCTGGCGAGACGTTCGCAGGTCTCGGCTGTGCAGGCCTGCCCCCTACACCGTAGGGAACCAGACCCCTCTCCTTCCATGCACCCCGAATGCCGCCCACGTGCCCGGCGGCCCCTGCTGAAAGCCCCTAGCACACTCTCTAACCCCACGCTGGCAACTCCACCTGTGTCCGTATCCTCTGGGCAGGAGTCGCTGCCCCCCAGGATGCAGCCCATGCCCAGCGCTGAACAGAAGCTAATAAATGTGCCAACAGAACGGATCTGGAATGACAGCCAGCGCAGGACAAACAGGCTGCTGGGAGGCCTGGTGTGATCTTATCCTCGGATGCCCCAGGACCAGACCCGCCCACCTCCGCTCTCCTGCCGCGGCTTTGCTTCCTTCATGGAGACCACTCTGCCAGCCACCGGTCAGGGATTCCCGCTAGAGGGAGAACATCACCTCCTTCAGGGGCTTGCTGGTTACCATGTACCCCCAGGAGGCCCTCAAATCCAGAACTGCAAAGCAGCGATTGGAAACTCTTTGTGTAACTGGCTGGGTGGTTGAGGCACTTCAACAATAAAGTATTTCCATCGACGCACAGAACTTCCCCAGAAGGACCCCAAGAAACTGGACACAGTGGCGGCCTCTGGGCAGAGGGACAGGGGAGGGAGGCGCCTTTGCACTGTGTACAGACATTTTTGTACCATGTGGATGAATTATCTCTCAATTATATGAATAAACAAAGAACAGCCAAAAAAGATGGAAGCAGGTGTTATTGGTGTGATTAAAAACTTCTGAGCACCTACTGCATGCCAGGTACCCCCAAGGACCCAACTCCTTGGGCTACTTATATCCTGGAGGACTGGATTCTGGGTGGGGAGACCAGAGCCTCATCTCCACGCCCCCCCCCCGACCCTCCCCTAGGACAGAAACTTGGACAAAGGTAGTGGAGGCATCAGCCAGCAGGTGTCCAGCAGACCCAGCCCTCCCCAGACAATGTCAGGGGTCCTCGGGGCTGAGTGGTCCATCAGAAAAGGAGGCTGAACTTTACCACTCACACCTGCCTTTGTTCAAGAAAGGGTAAATCAAAACCACAATGAGGTGCTACTTCACACCCTGAGGACTGCTATCACAAAAACAAACAAACAAAAAACACAAAACAAAATAGCAAGTGTGAGCGAAGATGTGGAGAAATTGGAATCCTTGTGCAATGGTGGTGGGAATGTAACATAGTGCAGCTGCTGTGGAAAACAGTATGGAGGTTCCTCAAAAAGTTAAACATAGAATCACCATATGATCCAGCAATTCTTCTGGGTATATACATAAAAGAATTGAAAGCAGGGTCTCAAAGATATATTTGCACACCGATGTTCAATTATTCACAGTAGCCAAAAGGTGGAAGCAACACAGGTGCCCACAGACAGACGAATGGATCAACAAAGTGTGGTCTATACACACAATGGAATATTATTCAGCCTTAAAAGGAAGGAAATCCTGACCCAGGCTGCAACGTGGATTAACCTTGAAAACATGATGCTAAGCGAAATAAGCCAATCACAAAAACACAAATACGACGTGATTCCACTTATGAGAGTTCCTAGAGCAGTCAAATCCATAGAGACAGAAAGTAGGATGGTGGGTGCCCGGGGCCTGGGGTAGGGGAAGGGGAGCTCGTGTTTAGTGGGGACTGAGCTTCAGTTTGGGAAGAAGAGAAAGTTCTGGAGATGATGGTGGTGATGGCTGCACAACAGTGTGAATGTACTTAATGCCACCAAACTGCACGCTTAAAAACGGCTAAACTGGTAAATTTCATGTTATGCGTATTTTACCACGATTTTAAAAAGAAGGTTATTGGTGTCTTGCCAGGCCAGGGCCTACAAGGACGCCAGGAAACAAAGGCAGGGCCTCGCCTGGGAAGCTCCCAGTCGGTGGGGGAGATGGAGAGGCAGGTGGCTGGGGACAACAGAGGGGCCTGCACTGTGGCAAAGGGGAGGACCGGTGACGGGGAACTCGGTGAGGAGACAACTTGCCTGGGGAGCCGAGAGAGAGGCGTGATCGGATCTCGAGGTCTGAGGTGAGGGGGAGAAAGGGCCCTCCCGGCAGAGGGACCAGCAAGGGCTCTCCCGAAAGGGCAGGCAGGACGGGAGTGGGGTGGGCCTCTGGGGCCGTATTTGTTGTGTGTCCCCGCTTGAGACTGTCAGCTGCAGGCGGCAGGGCCTGGCCCGGCACACAGACTAGGTGCTTGACAACCACTGTGGAGTGAGTGAATGAATGAGCTGGTGGATGACACCACCCCCCGGGGACCACAAGTGATACACAGGACCGGCTGTGTGTGAAAGAGCCAGAACGTCTGACACTCAGTTTCTGCTTCTGGTAGGCCCTGGCCCCTCTCCCCTCAGCCTCCTGTGTGAGTCCGCATAACAGAACCATCAAAAGCTGACCCTGCCGCTCTCGTTCCAGATGAGGTCACAGGCCCAGAGAGGGCAAGAGGCTGGCCCAGGGTCACACAGCAAGGCAGGGGCAGAGCTGGAGCACAGCATCCTTCCCCTGCTCTGTGAGCTCCAGGGAGGGCCAGGGCCTCAGAGACCAAGGGGCAGGGGTGAGTGGAGGGAGAGAGAGAGAACAAGAGCCAGTGAGCAGGTGGGGGGGAGGGAGGAGCAGACACAGGCTTTGCGGAAAGCAGCAGGCCTCAAGGTGAGCCTGGTGGGCACTTAGCACCCGGCAACAATGCCTCCTAGGTCCCTGCAGGTGGAGACAAAACCAATTTCATCCGCAGGCCCCAGATGCTGGGCTCCTCCCTGCCGCTGCCAGACAAGGCACCCTCAGCGCCCTGGACGAGGGCCGGAGCCGTGGCCACGTTCTAGTTCCAGGTGGAGCGCGCATGGGGGGAGGGGCAGAACCCCGTGGCCGGAGGTCAGGAACCTGATCAGGGACAAGGCACCAGGGGCCGTGTCTGTCACCCGGCTGTGCCTGGCCGCCCTCCGGCCCTGCTGTCTGCCCACCTTCTGTGTACCTGCCTCTTCCCTCAAGGGCGGACAGAATGGGGCTGCTGAAGAGTGAGGTCTGGGGAGGAAGGACAGACCCCACAGGAGATGGTGCAGGAAAGCGCTTTGCCAAGGGCGGGCGGCAAGGACGAGCCCCACCCCGGTCCTGGCTCGGTAGTGTCCCTCAGGGCGAGCTGGGGGGTCCCTGTCGACACCCCTGGGCACCTGCCAGGCCAGACCGGAACTGAGCGTGAAGGTCAGCCTCACGGCGGAGAGGGGACGGGTCCCTCTCACCCGGGCCACAGAGCTGCCTGGCAGGCCACGAGCCGGGGCCTCCTGGGGACCACCCTGGCTCCCGGGCCGGCCCTGAGCAGACCTGCAGGCAGCAGCTGCCCACGGCCCGAGGCGGTGCGGAGGGCCGAGGGCCTGGGATGAGGGCGCTGCTGCCCTCCGGGGACACGTGTGCCCCGCTGCGGGCACAGGAAAAGGACGGCTGAGAGCCCCGCCCGGTCTCCCTACCCCCAACCTCCTTCTACAGTCCAGCGATGGAACTGCGGCCGCCACCTCGGAGCAGAACCCTCCGTGGCTGCCCATGGCCCCTGCCTGCAGGGGGAGCCCCTCCGCCTCCTGCCCTGGTCCCGCCCACACCTCCGGGCTCTCCTCTCACCTCCTTCTTGCTCACTCTCGGGGGTGCGGGGCTGGAGCCAGACGCGATCACTTTGAGTAAAAGCCTGCGGTACATCACAGAGCACTAGAGCCGGGCTCTGGGGCTGCCCTGTCCGCGCGCAAGCCCAGCTCTACCCCTCACTGGGGCAAGTTATTCGGTGACTCAGTTGCAATGTCTGTACAAAGGGGATAACAAACAGCCCCTCTTCCCAGGGTCTCTGTGAAGGTCAAATGAGCTCGCGCCTGCAGAATGCTTGCAACCTGAGGCCTGAGGTTTGCATACCCGGAGCGCCCTCCCCTCCGTGACCACCTGGCAACCTCCCTTCACCCTCCACGCCTGCCGTGGGTTGCGGGAACCCTCCCCACCTCTGGGTCACCGTCCTGTTCCGGCCCTTGGCACTCATATACTGACACCGTCTGTTCATGGCCTGCAGGCTGCCAGAAGGCAGAAACTATTTCTTACTGGGCTCTGTACCCCCTTGCTTAGGGCAATGCCTGGCACAAGATCCATCATTCATTCAATCAACAAAGATTTACTGAGCAACTACTATATGCCCAGTGCTTTTCTAGGCGCTGGAGATGCAGCAGCTAACACACTGTCAACCTCTCTGCCCTGGTGCAGCTGACACTCTAGTGGCCAAGACGGACCAACCAACCCCCAAGTAGGGACACAGCGGCGGGCCAGACGGAGACAGTGCTGGGCAGGGAAGGGGCGGGGGAATGTCAGGGTGGGATCCGCCATCTAGATTTGGTGGCTCCAGGCAGAGTGAATGAATGAATGAGCAAATGAATGAATGAATTATAAATGAGCACCTCACTTCAGCCCCCTCCCCACCAGCAGCTCTGAGAGTCTCACACACTCACTGCAAACTCCCTGCAGCCCGACTCCCTGCATTCCAGTAGCAGGAAGTGATGTGCCCGTGTTAGGCGTAGTTTCAGTTGGGAGGGGGCTGACATTAATTAAGACCCCATTAATTAAGCTGTCAGTACAGTAATGGCCTTGGTTGTTAGCAAATTTGATTAAGGAACTGATTCTTGGAGGCCTCATGATTTCCCCATCTCATTAATAAATCTTCTCCTGCTCCCACTGTCATCCTTTCTCTCGTTCACTTGGCCACCTCCATCAGTGCCTGAGCTCCCAGATGGGGACCCGCCTCCTCTCAGGGCCTACGGAGTCTAGATTCCAAAGCTCTCTTGGGAGCCCAAAGGGTGGAGGGGAAGAGACTGGAGGACAGGGAGGCGGGAAGGGATGGGGCGGGTAGCTGGCAGGGCTCCTTCTGGAGCATGTCTGTCTAGCCCTGGTGTGCGGCATATTGAGGGAGGGATGTACCGCCAAGTGCATGGCAGGAAGCAGCCATGAGACCTCAGTCAAGTTGCTACCCCTTTCGGAGCCTCAGCTTCCTCCTCTGTAAAATGGGATCATTAACACCCCACTTTATGGCAGTGGTGAGAACCAATGAGGCAAGTGGCGTGAGAAGCCTCGAAGCCCAGTAGTTCAGCTCTGATCGTGGCTACGGTGGTCCTGGGCTGGTGTCTCCAGCTGTCCTGAAAGTTAAGCGTCTGGAGACACTCAACTCCCCAGCCCTCCCCACGTTGAAAGCCCGGGGAACAACAAGGTTTGAGCTGCAGGTGTGGGATAGCCCTGGTTCTGGTCCCCAAATCTTTCTATAAAGCAGTGTGACCCCTCCTCTTCAGCCACCCCCTCCCCAGTCTCTCTGCAATCTCTGGTGCCTGTGGGTTTGGTGGCAGCACGTGGGGGGACGGCCTGGGGGTTGTGCTGCCAGACTGTGGGAGCCTGAAAGCCAGGGCAGCATGGAGAGACCCACAGGAGGGAGGCAGGGAGCCCAGAGTGCCCGACGGGCTGCCCTTCCCACAGCCCAGCCCCTCTCCCAGGCGAGCGGGTGAGACAGGCTTGATCTGTGGGTCCTTCCAGGGGCCAGGTGTTAAAATGCAGGTTCCTGGGCTCCCGGCAGACCGAATGAGTCTGTACTGGTATCCAGGAGGGGTACTGAAATCAGTATGGTAGCTGTGTCCTCAGCAAAATCACAATCGGATAGGATTGGGCAGTGATGCCAAGGGAAATGGTTGCATCTGTGAACATCAGCCACAGCTGTGCAGCAAAATCACGCGGAGGACTAAAACGATCCTGAGGCTTGGGCCCTCCCCGGACCCAAAAACTGGAATCTCTGGGGATGGGACTGAGGCATGGGAGTTTTAAAAAATTCTCCATTGCTTCTAGCGCAGAGCCTGGACTGAGACCCCCACCCTCAGGCCAAGACACTCCAAGTTTCCTGGGGAGGTTTGCTGAGCCTCAGTTTCCCCATCTCTAGAATGGGATTCTTAGTGTCTGCCCAGCCAAGGCTGCTGTGCGAATTCCATCACTGAGACCAGGAGCTGGGCCTAGTGCAGGCAACGTCCGACATCACATTTCACCCTGAGGACACCCCCTCTCCCCCAGGGTTTAACAGTCCCTGAGACTTGAGAATTTCTCTGACATCAGGCTCCTGGGCCCAGGCAAAGGTGCGGCAGAAAAAAGACGGCTGCCTCGGACCTATTCCCAGCAACAGCAGAAGTTCCATGCTGGGAAAGGATTTACTATTTGTTTCCCAGAAAAGCCGGGGCCTTGTCACAGGGAGGGAGAACTCTGGCGTGTTCTGCTCACGTCAACAAACCAACCCGTGGGCTTTTCCACTTAAAAAGCAAATGAATATCACAGCAAACCACAGACCCAGGCCACCTTCATCACCCCAGGGGCTCCCGCCCGGGCCGACTGACACAGTGGCAGGAGCAATGTTTCCTTTCCTTCACGCTCCGTTAGCGAGAGAGCTGTCTGTCCCCTGATGGAGGGGGATGGGTACTGTTTCACTAGGGGCTCCAGGGGCCCTTGTCATGGTATAGGGGGGTTCAAGGCCTTGGAGTGCCCCCCAGATGTCCCCCTACATAATGTTCCAGGCCTCACCTTTCTAGTTCGGGGGACTGAGCCCAGCCTAAGGGTCCAGCTCTGCCCTCTGATCTTACAAGGTCTGAGGTCACTAAACAGCCCCAAGAGGCCTGGCCTGCGTAAGGTACCTAGGGCAGGAGGAGACGTGGGTCTGTGCCTCAACCCCTATGGCTTCCGGTCCCAGAGGAGGGGTCCTGTGAGGCCAGAGACCAAAGGCTGCTCACCCCAGAACAGAACATCGCAGAGCCCCGGAGAGCTGCGAGGGAAGCTGGCATTCTAATGTGACGCCCCAGGAAGCCTGGCTTAACGAGGCCCAGGCTTGGCTTTCCATAAATACCCAGACCTGTGATGTCACTGCCCCGTGCAGACTTTCACAGCCTCTGCCGCTGGCCTAGCGCCCAGCAGACAGGTGTTTGCCTCTGGCCCACAGAACACCTGGGTGGCACGGAGGGACACTGTTGCTCCCTGCTCACAAGGGCAGGCTGGACCTTCACCTGTCCCTGGAGGGCACAGCACCCTGTGCCCACCCTGACCTTCCTGCCAACCTTCCATCAGCGGTGGCTGAAGTGCCAGTCACGGAAGAGCCAGGCACGAGAAGCTTTTTCCAAATGGACACAGGAGGGCTGTACCAAACGCCACAATGGTAGCAGCAGGTCGGGGGACCCTGTACATAGATTTGGGGTGCTACCCGCCCTCAGAGACAGGGAATTTTACAGCCCAACAGAGTCCTGCTGACTAACAGCCTTTCCCTCATTGTCACCACTGACAAACACCTCCACTGCAGGGGACAAATGCTGGCATCTCTGCCTGGTGGCCAGCTCCCCCTGCAAGCCACCTGCACGGCAACCCACCCCTCCCCGCACAGAGCCCCCGCTCCAGCTCCAAGCTGGGCTGCGGCCCCTCTGGCCTCGAGTTCCAGGCATAAACCTGCCACCTATACTCACAAATAGCGTCTTCTGCACGCCATCCTGTTTGGGGGCAGTTTTCCCTTCTCTCTCCCTCTCCAGTGGTGGAGGCTCAACGTGGTTGGAGGCGCGCAGGTGCTCAGGCGAGAAGTGGAAGGGAATAAAATTAAATCGAGGGCGAGTCACATTCCCGGGGGTGGCGGGCTGCTCCACGGAGGCTGGGCCAGGAGCAGGGGGTGGCAGCAGCGGGCTCCGAGGGGCCCAGGTAACGCAGGGCTCACGCCGAGCCTGGCAGCCTGCGAAGACGTGGTCGCCAGGTTGGCGGGGGGGCGTGGGCCTCGCTGCTACCTGAGACCACCTCGGGCTTTTTCCCTCCCGCACATCCGTGGTGGCAGGGCGCTGGGGGGAGGGGAGGGCTGGGGGAGTGTCCGCACCCGCTTTGCTCTCGCAGCATCCGGAGGAGGGACCGGCGCAGAGACTCCCCCGCGCCCCAGGAGCTACGTAGTGCGGCCGCGCTGGACCAATCGCCGAGGCGCTCATCGCCATGGCAACCGCAGCATGAGGAGCGGCCGCCCAGTGGCGCCCTCGCTGCAAAGTCACCCACCAGGCGGAGAGCGCCCGCGCCACGGCCCGGCACTCGGAACCTGGAAATCTGTTGCTAAAATGCATGCGCTGCCCCGGAGCCTACGATGACGCTGCTTCCCAGGGTGGCTTCTCTGCCTTTGCGACGGAGACGCGCGAGGCACGGAGCGCACGGGGTTGGCGCCCTGGAGTCAGGCCGACAGATTCCCAGACTGGCTCTGCCTCTCAAAGGCCCTGAGATCTTGGGCAAGCCGCCTCTCTTCTGGGAGCCTTGATCTATGATACTGTAAAATGGGATCACAGCAGCTATGTCACAGGGTTCCGGGAGGGCTTACCACACACAGCAACCGCATGGATGCGGAGCTGCTGTCATGCGTGCTGGCCATGTCCTGGGGCTAGCGGAATCTCTGGTCTAGCTGTGGTGCCCGCTCACTCATGTACCCACTCACTCACTCATTCCAAAGGCACTGCTGTGGGACCGGCAACCCAGTGGTGAATAAGGCAAAGTTATCTGCCCTCATTCATTCATTAGAATGCCCCGTTTACATTCTACGGGGGCAATAGGAAGTCAACATGTAGTCAAAGATGTAATTTTGCATAGTAATAAGGATCAGGATAAAAATAAAGCAGAAGGCGGGAGGGAGGGGGAGGGGAGGGAGGGAAGCCCCCTCCCTCACATCAGAGGTGGGGGGGTCAGAGAGGGCACATGTGGGCTAAGACATGTGTGATGGAAGATCTAGGGGGGGAACATTCCAGGCAGAGGGAAGATCTAGTGTCAAGGTCCTGAGGCAGAAATGAGCTTAGTGGGTTTGAGTACCATTGAGGACGCCAGTGTGGCTGGAGTGAGTGAGTCACCGGGAGGTGACGATGAGAAGGTCGCCATCCATCCTCCCCTCCCAGATTCACTTTGAACTGATCAGAGAGTCTGTTTCCTCACATGTAAACCAGGAACTCCAAATCTATTTCATATATACATATATATATATATATAATGTTTAAGTGCATTATAATCCTAATAACAACCTCAGTGGGATATAAGATTTTACAGAAGAGGAAACTAAAGCCAGAGGTTCAGCAGCTGGCCCAGGGTCACACAGCTGGTGGGCGGCACACCAGGGCAGTCTGGCTCCGGAGTCTCGGCTCTTAAGCTCTTGCAAAACTTCCTCATTGGGACAATTACATGAGCAAATGGGTAGGAATGCCCCGGCCCCTTGGCGGCAACTCAGAAGGCCATTCTCTTCTTCCCATTCTCTCTGGGCTTTCAGACACGCTGAATGTAGGCGAAGGAGGGTTGCTGCATCGTCTAGTTTTGTTTTAGTCTTTCCTTTACAGTGGAGGAAACAGAACTCAGAGAAGGCAAGTGACTTGGCTGAAGTTGCACAGCACAGAGTGGCAGGGGTGGGACTGGGAGCCAGTTCTTCTGGCTGTACACCCTCACGTGGAGCAGGAGTAGAGATGAGGGCTGGGCGACGGAGGTGAAGGGCATCAGAACTGCAAGAGGCTTCCTGAATCACACCTTTGAAGGACCCATCTTCCTCCAGCAGGTACTTCACTCCCGGAGAAGAAGGCTGTCAGGAAAGTGGGCTGAACTTGTGGCACAGCCCACCGACCTCTCTCCCCACTGCAGCTGCACAAGATTTTAAGAACAACGCAAAAATCACAACAACTATGACCACGAGGCTGGTTTTGTTTCAGCTCCGATGTTTAGTGACTCCTCAGAGGCCCCCCACTCAGAGGGGGCTCACCTCCATGCATGGCAGAGCCAAGACTCAAACCCCCCCATCTCTGTGGCTCCCAGGCCTGGGCCCTAGCATCTCTCCTCAGGACCTCCTCAGAGTGGGGATTATTTTATCACATCCATTTTCCACCGGCAGGGCCGGCTCCAGTGTCCCTTTCCTGGGTCTCCACTTTCGGAACCCTGGAGCCTCCCTGGGGGTCATGATATCACCTGCACACCCACTGCTTTTTGACACTTCCTCCTCACAAACTTACATGTGTGTTTCTTACATGTTAGCCTGTTATTTCAAAATAAGGCAAATGGAGAAGACCCCGGAGTTCAGACGCAAATGCCAAGACTGTAGGTGTTTACAAGGCACGTGGGTAGGTGCTAGATTTCTGAAGGTGGGTTTCTAGCACAGGATCAGGTGCAAGGGAGTCTCCAAAAATTGTCGAGCTGAGATTAGAGACCCACAGGCTTGTCCTTTCGGGAAGTGACAAAGGTCACTCAGCAAGGGGGCGTGCCCACACGTGCAGGCGTGTGTGTGGGCTTTGCCTGCCTCACACCAAGCCTGCACCATCACCATCGGAGGGTGGGTTTGTCAGCACACTTTGCAGATGTGAAGGCTGAGGTCAGGAGCGGGTCCAAGGGCACACAGTGAGGAAGTGGCGCCGCAGGACTTTAGTACTGAGCGGTTGGTGGGGCTCTCCCAACCGTAACCAGATGCCTGGGGTGGGGAGCATGGGGCAGCCGGCCTTTCCAAAGGCAGGTTCACCCACCCACCCCCTCCTGCAGGCCTGGGACTGGGGCACATCGGAACTGGCGTTGGGACAGGTCCTCACCCCAGCAGTCACCTACTCCCTGGGTCACTCCGGAAATGCCGGCATTCACCCCCTGCCCCCCCACCTGGTCACTGTGGACCCCTGGAAGCAACCCAGACTGGGAGGAGAAAGCAGAGGCCAACGGTGGTAGGGAAACGTTTCACACCCAGGACTTCTCGCCTCCACTGGAAAATTCCACCCTGCAGGCGGACAGCGCATTCACACAGAGTGTGCTGCTCCCGCAGCCTGGGGCCACTGTCCCCATCTGTCCCCACCGTGCAAGGAGCACAACAGCATGTGACGGAGGAAGGACAGAGAGGGCTGGAGCAGGGAGTCAACAGATCCCCAGGCCACGGGACCTTCCAGGCCACTGCTGGGGGCGGGGGCGGTCCCAGCATCTTCCCATCTACATTCTGACTCTTCAAATCTCAGAATCACAAATCCTTCAAGGCCTGGAATTCTTTTTTCATTCTTGCTTAAGCTTTACAGTTTAAAGGAACAATCTTAAATTCATAAATAACATGAAAATCTCTTCTCCTTAAACAAAACAAGGTCCCCTTGACCACTCCCCCAAATCTCACTGCCCTAGCCCACCTCTGCAGAGGTACCCACTGTCATCTGTCAGGATGTACCCTCCAGAACGTTTCCTATGCACTTAGCTACATACACATGCCCGTAGAAAGTATCAAGTACTATGCAGACCCTAAAAAGTGGTATCATATAGTTACGAAATTAAAAAGTCAATACACCAAAAGGCATAAAGATGCAGACAGTGAGCTCTCGGTATGCCCCACCCACTATGAGAGTTGGAACACAGTGGGTCTGATGGCAGCCATGGCCATCTCTGCTCCATCCCCACACCAGCCCTCTTCCTCACACACCCACAGTGAACTCACTCCCGTAGCAAATCTCTCCGTGCAGTTTTCCTACGGGGCTAGGTACCCACAAACAGCAGGAACACTCGTGCATGCTTCTAGACTTTACATAAACGGAATCACGCCACGCGTCATTTTCCATGAAGCTCTTTCGCCCTCAGCATACACTCAGGACACTGAATCCTGGAATCCCTAATCCACAGGCTATCCTGTGCAGTTGCCAAATCCCAGGCGTGGACTCAGCTCTTGCAGCTGGGGGGGGGGGGTCCCACAGGCTGTGAACAGCCCTCGCACCCCTGCCCCCGCCCCACCACGTTCAGGGAGCTGAGGAAGGGAGGAAGCGGCCACAGCAATGATCTCTGGAAACGTGGGTGGGCTTCTGGGGGCTGGGCACACCCCGTCTGCTGTGCACCAGTTACTACCCCGTGTCCCGTGCCCTGTCCTGGGGGAGAAGGGGTCCCTGACACGTGGCTGAAACGCAACGGCTGCTGCTTCTTGGAGCCATTCTGGAGCCCTGGCTGACGGAGAGCTGGAAACCACCTGGCTGGCTTCGGTCTCTGCGCTCCCGCTGCCGTGCCAGGCTTGCCAAGGACACCCGGTCCAAGGAGCCCGCCCGGGAGAAGCGAGGGGGCCGGGGCCCCGCAGATGCTCCCGCAGATGCTCTGGCGGCACTTGGGATGTGCTGGCGGGAGGGGGGGGCGTGGAGGCCAGCGCTGCAGGGTGTGCCGGCTTCTGGGGGCTGGGACTCGACTTGGCGTCCGATCACCCAGAGGGCGAGAGCAAGCGGGGGCAGCGGGTCCCGGGAGCCTCCACTCGGGGGCCTGTGCGCCGCTTCCCGCGGGAGGCAGGCCGGGCGGGAAGGTGCAGGTGGGGCATCGCCGGCCGGCCCAAGGCCTGCGTGGGCGGCAGGGCAGGAGGACCAGCCCAGACGCGGAGCCAGAGGTGACGGGTCCGAGCGTGCGCGGGGTGGTGGGCCCCTCCCTCTGCCAGCAGGGCCGGTGCCCCCTCTCGGCAGGCAGGCAGTGCAGCCCGGCGGTCAAGACCAGAAGCCACCTCTGCCACCAGCGGTGGGACTTGGGGCAGGCGACCCAAGCTCAGCCGCTTCCGAAAGCCTCAGCTAGTCGGGGTGCTGGGCTGCTGGGCGGCTCGCAGAACTGCAGCCGGCTGGGCCTGGAGTCGGGGGACCCGGGCTAAGGCCTGCGCACACCCCCCTCGCCTGCCGCCAGGTGGAAGTGAGAGCGGGCGGTGGCCCCCGCAGCCCAGCGGCTTGCACAGACCCCACAGCGGCTCCCACTTCTCACCCTGCTTGTATTATTTGATTAATAGTCTCCTCTAAGTCTAAAATAATTTTCATTTAAAAGCAAAACTTCCAGTCACCATTACAAATCGTGTACCTGACAGGCTGGTTAGACCACCGAGAAATATTCAAATAAATATGGTTATGAAAGAAAAGCTGCCCACCTGAGACCCTCCCTTGGCCCCGGGGTGTCTGGGCGCCCCAGCCTGGGAAACCCCATGCTGAGGCCGGGGAGGCGGGCAGGTGGGCACAGGGCAGGTGGCGGGGTCGGCCCTGCTCACGGGCTGGGTCAGGGTAGACCGGGGACCTGCTCGTGGTCACTGCTGGGCTGGTAACTGCTCCTTTCCTTTCCAGAAGGCCCACCTACCCTTCTGTGTGTGTGCCTGTGTGTGTGAGGGTGTGTCTGTCTGTCTGTCTTTGGTGATTTGCACTGCTCCCTGGGACAGGGCTGAGGCCTCTGAGGTCCGTATGAAGGGGGCAGCACCCCCCGTGCCACCTGACAGCATCCCTAGGGGCTGGGCTCCTCCCAGGTCCTCCTGGGAATCTAGGAGCCGAGCCGGGCTGTGTGTGTGCTTGACCGCCAGGAGGGCAGCACTGCAGCTCCGCCCCCGGCCCCGGGGCCAGGAGCGTTCCCTGATCACAGAGCAGCACTAATTCTCTGCCCACTTGCTGCTTCATCCATAAAACGCTGACCGATGCCGGCCCGTCCAGGCAGTGGGGGTCCAAGGTGAGAAAGAGCCACGTCTCCCGCCTGGAGGAAGGGAATGGGCACATCCTGGGGCTGTGGTGGACCGCCACCCGTCTCCCTGCCCCGAGCCGCCCCTCCTGCGTTCACCCCTGCACCCCCTCGGCGCCTGGGGTTTGGGTGGGGCTGATTCTTCTCCCGGTTCAGGATCGGGCACGGGACTCGAGCTGCGCCCTGAGAGGAAGCCCGACTTCACTGGCGTTGTTGGGAGAGAGAACCTCTGGACTTAAGCTTGAGCTCAGACCTGAGAGATACAAGCTGGTGCTTCACACAGGCGCCTGACAAGGAGCCGGACTGAGAGCGGCAGAGGGACAGCCCTGGGGTCGTCACTGGAGCCTCTGGATCCAGCGACACCTGAAGCTTTGAGGTCATGTGAGCTGATAAGCTCATTTCACCTGGGCCAGTCTGAAGTGGGCCCTCTGTCACTTACGACCCAAAGTCCCAATACCTGTGCCTTTTAACAGTTATAATTCTGAGTGAATAGTGTAATACTGAGTGACTGTTTCCATAGAAGTTACACAGAATACTTTATAAGTGGGAGGGAAGGAGGGGTAAGTTCTTGGGCAAAAGGAAATGGGAAGGAAAAGTGAAAGTTTCCTGAAGGGCAAGATGTGGACGCTGAGCCTCGAAGGATGAGTAGAAACTCGTCAGGCGGACAGTGCGTGGAAAGGCGTTACTTGCAGATGGAACAGCATGTGCAAAGGCGTGGAGGTGAGAAGCAGAGAGTGATGTGCCTCAGCCTTTGAGGGCCTTGGGCGTCGTCTGAGGGGAAAGGGGAGCAGAGGAGGGGCGTGTGATTAAGCCTGTGATTAAATAGATCCTTCATGGGGGAATGGGTGGGGGTGGGATTAGAGGCTGGAGGGCTTCACCTCTGGAGGGAGGAGGAGGGGGAGGCCTGCACACAGCGTGGGGTGGGACGGAGAGAAGGGGTGTTTTGGGGAGAAATGTGGGTGAGGTATGGGGACAAAGGCGACACCCAGGTTCCTGGCTTGGGCACTGGGTGGCGGGTGGCACCATTTACCTACACTGGGACACGGGAAGAGGTGCACGGTGGAAGAGAGATGACCCTCCTCTTTGGATGTGCTGGGATGCGGTGCCTGGGGGCCAAGGGGAGCGTCCAGGAGGCGCTAAGGGTCTGGCTGGAGGCTCAGCTCCGGGGGAGAGGGGAGGGAAAGTGTGAGGGGTGAGGAGGGGAGGTCGGCTGAGCCCTGGGGATACAGACGTTTAAGGGGAGAAGCAAAGGCCAGCAAAGGAGGTTGAGAGACCCGGTGAGCCCCGGGCCCTCAGCTGCAGGCTGTCCCGCAGCTCACTGCCCAGCCCCCGCCCTGCCCGTCCTCCCTGCGGGTCCATCAACCACCCTCTCCTGTCACAGAGATGCAGGCCATGTCCCCGTGTCCCCCAGGGCCTGACATAACACAGGAACGACATTTCTTAGCAAAAAAGAGCCCAAAGTAAGCTCTAAGCTTCATGCACACCACGGCACTATTTACAACAATAAACAAACTAAAACCCCAAACAAATAGGAAGGTGAACGCCCAATAATGAAGCTGCTAAAAACACATGGTTCCTGCCTGGCACGGGGCATCAGCCAGCCTTCAAAAGGGATGTTGACAAACAATGACATTAACGATTGTTAGTTAAAAAAAAAAAAAAAAGTAGGTTCTCAAAGTGTGTATTCCGTACAAACCTAAGAATGTGACCGAGACACAACCAGAAAAACACCACATCGACAGCTGGCCCTCGAGTGGGGGTCACTGATCGACTTTATTTCCCTTTTCATTTTCATATGTTCTACAACATACTTAACTATGATATGGGGAAAATATATTATTACAAAAAATTCCCCAGTCATCTAAAAGTGACTGAAACACCAATGAGCTATCACATAAGGATGAGGAGACGGGTCCTGCGGGGCACAGCGTGCAGGTCTGGGGTCGGATGTGGGTTTGAACCCTGGCTCCACGCCACCTGCCTTGGGGCCCATCCCCGCTCCCTGCTCCCCTGGGCTTCCTGTCTGAGGACCGGTCCCACCTGGCTCCTGGCAGAGGCTGCTGGGAACACCCCGGGTTGGGTGCCGGCAGCACCTGGAAGCGGGGGCACCCGTGACCTGTATTCCCCAAAGGCGGCAGCATACGAAGGGGTAGGAAGGTCAGGGCGCTGAGAAGGCGGCCCTGGAACCCCGGGTGCAGCTGGCTGGGCACCAGGCCACAGCCCCGAGGGGTCCTTACTGGACTGAGCGCCCCGGGGTTGAGGACGGCCCTGCCCTCAGAGCCCCTTTTATTGTTTTCAAGTCGTGTTGTGGCCGTTACCCAAGTGGGTCCCCTCGCCACCCTCTGACTCAGGTGTCGTTTCCCCATTTTACGGATGGGGGACGAGGCTGGACCACCTCTCGCCCTACCTGTGAGACTGTCCAGGATGGTCCCGGCCCGAGGGGCATGTGGGCTGCAGGGGGCAGGGCTGACCCAATGGTGCCTGGGCCCTGCGGTCTCCTGTCCCCCACCTCCAGGCGGCCATGGGCCCAGTTTGGTCACCTGTTCATCTTTACCCAGGGAGGGGGTACTTGGAAGGAGGCTCCTCTCCAGGCCAGTGGGGGCCTGGTCTGTCTGGGGACCTGGGCTGCTGGTGGGGCCCAGGCTGGACGGCTGGGGTCTCTGGTCACCCAGCCCAGAGAGACGCAGCCCCATCTGGTTGGATAAAGGCTGCTCCGGGGCAGACTGGGCTGGGGCCGGCTGGGGGCCCAGCAGGCATGGACTCTGCCATCAAACCTATCAGCTCAGGTCCCAGCCCACCACTCACCTGCTGTGTGACCCCCAGCAAGTGACTACCTGTCTCTGAGCCTCAGTTCATACCCTGGGAAATGGGAAAAGCAGGGTCCTCGCAGAGGATGCACACGAGGAGGGTCGCCAGGCACACAGCTCATCATCAGAGCTGAGAGGCCTATCTGTCTGCAAGCCGGTTCAGCCCTGGGGAGTGGCCTGGAGGAAGGTGGGTGCACAGAGCTACCCCCAGGGCTGGGAACCAGAGCCTGTGTCTTTCCTGGGAGGGCCAGGGTCCTTCTCCGTCCTGACCGGGGCTACCGCCCATTCCCCACACTGTGACACGGCAGCCTGCACAAACGCCAATCAGCTCCAGGCCTCCCCAGATTCCCACACCTCCGCCATCCGCTCACCTGCTGACACTCATCCCTTCCCCCACTCTGCTCCCTGCCTTGTCCCTGCCTCAGGGCCTTTGCACATGTGCTCCCTCCGTCAGAACGCACTTCTCCCAGGTCTCCACACATCTCGCTCTATTCCAGTCTCACCTCAGAGCTCACCTGCCTGGGAAACCTTTCCTGAGCACCCTCGCTGAAATGGCCCCCCAGGTGCCCATTTCATTTCATCCAGGGCATTTAAAATGATCCTGTTTGGTTTTTTTTCCAACATCTATCTTCCCTCAAGAGAATGTCGGGTCCATAGGGGCAGGGCCACCACGGCACCCCTCAGTGCACTGATGGGGCCTGCACACAGTAGGTGTCTAATAAATGTCCACCGACAGAAGGATTAATGAACACCCTCAAGCCATGCTCCCTGGCTCACCCCCAGCTGCATCAGTGGGAACACAGGTACACCCTGTAGCTTCCCATTATTTCCACACGCCTCACCCTTCGCGGGTTTGGTAAACACCCCACCCCGACGAAGATTCTTCCAACAGTGAATCTGCGCTGGGTAATTATGCGTGCCTCCACGCTAATAATAGGTCTTGAGATTATGGTTTATTTGCTGCGATTTTAGTTAATGGACCGGATGGAATATTTGCATATGGAAAGTTCCCCAGCTGTTTCGGGGAGCTCCCAAATTTGCTGCTCACGGGAGAAGAGGCTCTTGGTGCAGGAACAGCCCCAGAGGGCGGGCAGGAGGCCTGGAGGCAAGCCCTTCACCTCTCTCAGCCTCAGTCTCCTCATCTGTAAAATGGGACGATAACACCTGCCTCACAGGGAAGGAGACAAAGAGCCCAAACCTCCGTCGCCACGATGACCGTCAACACGCTAGGACCTCTGCACCAGTATCCAAGTAACAGTTTTCTTTAAATGGACTTTTTTTTCACTTGAATGCATTTTAAAGGGAAACTCCTTCACTACCCTAAATGGAAAACCAGGGCCGCCTGCCTTACACATATCTCGTGGGAGCGCGCCTCTGAAGCTTCACAGCACACTGACGGGTTTTTGTGGTCACTGCCTGTCTCTCCCACTGGGTCATCAGCTGCCTTGTCTGGCCGCTAAACTGCTGAGCCCCCGGGGCTTAAACCAGTGCCCAGCGCATAGTAGGTCTCACTCAGTAGGTGGTGAAGGAACCAATGGCTGAGGTCTGCCAGCAAGGGAACCGAAGGGTCCAAAGGAGCCGGCCATCCATGCGTTCGTTCATTCTACACTATTGAGTGAGCACCTACTGTGCACTGGCGCCTGCTTGGTGCAGGGACACAACCGTGAACTAGCTGATGATGTCCTTTTGGTTCCCCTCGGGCCCCACAGCCCCTTCCTGGTCCTGGTCGCCTCATCCCCGGCCTCCTCTGTCCGCGCTCACGCCCTGGTGGTCCCATCCAGCACCCCCGGCTTTGTAAACCACCCATTCGCTGATCATGCCCGTGGTTATGCTTCTAACCTCCACCTCTGTGCCAACTCCCGACCGGAGGTCCTGCTGCCTCCGAGTTGTTTTTGTTCAGACGGACATCCAGGAGAAGGCCAGCTTCGCCAGGCCTAGTGGGCGCCCCGCCTGCCCTGATGGCCGCTCCTCCGCAGCCTTGTTCTCTCGGCAAACGATCACCTAACCCTCCCGATTGCCTCTCCTCTCTCACACCCCACGGGCCTGCTCTGACCTCTCCCTGGCTCCACACCCCACCCTGGTCCCGGCCACCCTCTCTCTCCTGGATGACAGTGGAAGCCCCCCTGCTCCCCCGATTCCCACGGACTATCTCCAGATAGCAGCCGGACCACTCCTCTGGCTAAAATTAAGTGAAACCACGTCCCTGTTCCGCTCAGCACCCTCCGGGGCTCCCACCTCACTCACAACAAAAGCCAAAGTCCTTGTAGTGACCCACCAGGCCCTGCGTGATCCTCTCCCCCTGCCCCCCTCCCCCTCCCTGGCTCTGCTCCCGGCACAGTGGCCTCTTCTTTCCTCCAGTCTGCCAGGCCCTCTCCTGCCCCAGGGCCTTTGCATGTGTTGTGTTTTTTGCCCAGGGGGGATAGTCAGAATATTTGAATATATACTCAGAAACACCTCTGCTACACTGAGCATTAACTCCTTCATTGTAGGTCCTGGGGGTGTCTGAGGGGGACCGGGGGAGGGACAGGACAGCAGAGCTGCAATAGGGGCCAGTCTGGGGGCTCAGGCACAGTCTACAACTTCTGACATGAACCATATTTCAATATTTTAATGAGGGGGACATGCAGACGGACCTGACTCCCTGTGTCTGACGTGGGCTGGGGAGAGATCTCCGATTTGGACCCCTGGGCCAGGAGACCCACACTCTCCAGTGCTCGGCCAGGGACACTCTTGTGAGAAAGGGCCGAGGCTGAGCCTGGGCACCCACGGTCCCCACGGCTGCCTTCACCAAGAACCACGGCCGCGGGGACCGCACACGGGGACCGCACTGAGCTTCACCTCCCACAGCCGGCCTCCTATCCTGCTGCCTCCCCCAGAGGGGTTTTTATATAAGACACAGCTGAGGGGGCATGGCAGGGCGGCCATCCTGCCATAGGAGGGAAAGTAGGAACCCCACTCTGGCTAGGTGAGGCACCTGGTGAGGACCATGGGCGGGGAGGGGGACCACGGCCTGCTCAGCCCCAGCCAGACCCCAAACGGGTTTCCTTACACGAGCTTCAGATATTTGCGTCCAGGGGTTGCCGAGGACTAACTTGGATGGCTTGATGCAGTTATTATTTTTCACTTTACCTTAAAAAAAACATACGTTTATAATACATTTGCAGGATTCAAAAGCGAAAATGTAAAAGGTTTATAGCGAAGTCTGGTCCCCACCTCTAGCCCCACCTTCGCAGTTTTGCGGCTCCCATCCACAAAGGCAGACGCTTCCGTTAATTTCTTCGGCAATCTTCTTGTGTAGGCGTTGGTTTTTGTTTTCAAAAACAAGCAAATATAGGGCAAAGAAACTGAATAGACATTTCTCCAAAGAAGATATACAAATGGCCAATAAGCACATGAAAAGATGCTCAGTATCGCTTGCTGTCAGGGAAATGCAAACCCAAACCACGGTGAGAAACTACTTCACACCCACCAGGGTCAAAAACAGACAATAACAAGCGCTGGTGAGGATGGAGAAACACGCTGCTCACACACTGCTGGTGGGGATGGAAAATGCTGCAGCCACTGTGGAAAACAGTTTGTCCATTCCTCACAATATTAAACATGGAGTTTTATTAATATTAAACACAATATTCCTCACAATATTAAATATGGAGTTACCACATGACCCACCTAGACACATGCCCATGAGCCCTGGACACATACATTCACACAAAAACCTGTACACAAATCCTCGCAGCAGCATTATTCACAACAGCAAAAAGTGGAAACAGCCCATATGTCCCACTGATGACGGATAAATAAAATGTCTTATATACACACAACGGGATATGATCTGGCTATAACAGGAGCGGAGTACTGATAGATGCTACAACATGAATGGGCCTTAAAAACACGGTGCTAAGTGAAAGGAGCCCATCACAGAAGACCAGGATTGTAAGAGTCCATTTACCAGAAACGTCTAGAAGAGCTGGAACCACAGAGATAGAAAGTAGATGAATGGTTGCCAGGGGCTGGGGGAGAGTGGGGATGGGGGTGATGCCAGTGGATACGGGGTTTTTTGGGGGATGACAAAAATGTTCTAAAATTGACGGTGGTGATGGTCACACAAATCTGAATATACTAAAACCCATTAAACTGTACACTTCAAATGGGTGAACTCTATGCTATATGAATTACATCTCCGGCTGTTAAAAAATAAGCAAAGTGTGTATAAATAACACGTTCCTCCGGGTTTTCACCTGGCCGGCCCTTCCCATCACTCAGGTCTCTTCTCAGAGAGGCCTCCCCTGCCCACCTCTGTCCCCTCCCCGCTCCATCCTCAGAGCACTTACCACTCTCTGAAAGCACCTTGTTTGTTTGTTGACTGTTTTCTTCATTAAAGTGTTACACTCCCTGAGGACAAAGGGTTCTGTCTGTTTTATTCACTGATGTAGCCTCAAGGCTTAGGACTGTGCCTGGCACATAGCAGGTTCTCAGAGTATTTGATAAATTAATGAATCTGTTTACGTGATGGATTAAGTTGCTGGGCTCCTTACTTGGGCGATTGGTCCTGCCCCTCTGCCACCAAGCCTGCGCACTTTCCTCCTCTCCCCCCTCCCCTCCCCTCTGCTCTTGGCCTCCCTCAGAATACCCTCATTTGCAGAAGCAGGGGCCGGGGCTGGAAGGTCCTGGAAAGGCAGTGTGGGACGAGCCCATAATGCTCCAGGGTCCCCTGTGCTGCAGCCTCACCCCTGCTGGCCTCTGACTCAGCCGTTCGCCCCTCTGTTCATGCCCAGCTGTTCCCCAAGACCAGGCCCCCTGCCAACCTCCCTTTGGATTCAGGGGAACTCAGAGGGGCACATTTGGGAGGTCTGTAGGGATCTTCCTGAGAAAGCCACGTCCTCTGCAGGGGCGGAGGATGTTTGGACCTCCCGCAAGGTCCTCTCTTTGGTCCAGGAGGCTGTGTGGAAGATGGATGGGCATAAGGCTGTCTGGGTGGGGCGGGGGCGGGCAGGGCCTGGAGGAACTGGAGCAGCCCAGCCCAGAGCAAGGCAGCTGGTGGGGGGGAGGTCAGTAACCCCAGGCCCTACAGCCAGTCCTGAGACCCAGAGGGCAGGGCTGAGACCGGGAGGAGGCCAAGTGCAACTCCTTCTGGGGTCAAGCTGATCTGCTCTGTATAGAGTCGAAACAGACTGCCTCAAAAGGGAGTGAGCTCCCTGTCACTAGGAGTAAGCAAGCAAGGATCTATCAGGGGCAGAAGAAGGCCTCAGGAGCCCCTTGCATCCCTGAGGACCACGGATCCCAGGGATGTTCCCATGAAGTTCTCAGGGAAGTTCTGGGGTTGGTCCAGCCTGACACCATGGGTGTAATACTCGGATACCCCAGCAGAGGGCAGCACTCGGCTGCTACATAGTCCTGGAAAGGGTGGCCTGCGCAGCCCCAAAACCTGGTACCCAAGGAGATCCAGAGACCCAACCCACCCAGCCCCCGGCCTCCAGCCCCCTGGTCATGCCTGTGGGCCCCTATCCTGCACTCCGGGTCTGGGCCTTGTTCCCAGCTGCCATGCCCTCTCCCACCACTGACGTCCCCAGATCCCTCTGATCCTAAAGCCTCGTGCAGACCCTGGCCACCAGCATGGGCTCCGGCCCCGCGCCTTCCCAGTCCCAGCGCTGGCTCCTTCCCACACTGAATTCTCGGCCCAAATGTCACAGGCGCAGGGGCCTCCCTGACCACCATCCCCCACCCCCCGGGCAAGCTCGCTCCAGTCCACAGGCTCCTGTCTCAGTACCGGGGCTGTTGTAGCCCTTCCCAGCCAATAAATGGACCTGGTGACCTCCACCTGCGAAGCGCATCACTCCTCAGGGCCCTGCCCGGGTCCTAAGTCCTACACGTCCCTCTGGGGGAGTGGTTGAGCTGCCCCCGGTCAGCTGTTGCATCTCACCTGAGGACACTGAATTCAGCATTTACCAACTTCCACTTCTTAGGTATTTTTCACCCAAGACGTTTTGAGGGCCTGTCTCCCACGTCCCTGTGGGGTGCCTGTAGGCCAGGCCCTGCCCTTCCTGTGCTTGGCGAGCCCCCACCCCAGGTCTGACGACACCAGAGCCCCAGGTTCAGGGGGAGCACTGGCTGGACACCATCTCCTAGGAGGCCGCTGGCCCCGACGAACTCAGCTTCCAGACGGAGAGCGATGTCTCAGGGAGGGGCTGACCCTGCGGACCTGGGGAATCGCCCACCGACCCTCAGGCCCCTTGTCTGCTAAATGGGTGCAGGGCAGCACCGCCCCCGCCTCCGAGGTTTGCCGGGGGGAGGTGACGACAGGGGAGGGACCTGGACCAATGATCTGGGGCTCAGGGCAGTTCCTGCTGCAGACTCACCTTCTCAGACCCATAGTACAGATGCAGAAACTGAGGACACAGAGGTCAGGGGCCCGCCCATGGCCACAGGGCTGGCAGAGGGACGCAGGGATAAACTCAGGCCGACTGGCTTCAGCAACCACAAGTGAGTCCTGCACCCTCCAAGCTGTGTGACCTGAGGTAGAGCACGTGACCTCTCTGGGCCTCTGCTGGAAATTCAGGGAAGGTGGGAAAGTGGACTTAAATCACGGGGATGCACTTCGATGGTTCACGAACACAGACTCCAGGGACATCAAATCATTCGCTAGGAGGTACCGTGCCTGGCGCATGGTGGGCGCTGTGCTGCTGTTTCATGCTGGTGGTCACCGTGACCATTAGTGTGAGCTGGGACGGGGCCAGCGCCCTCCCCCTCCCCGCCTGTCCTGGCTGACTGCGGCTCAATGAAGATGCTCCACTAGCAGGTGAGCTAGAGCTGCCTCCATCCCCGCTCCTCGGGGACCTAAGTGCCCTGTGCAGTCCAGGTGCTCGGCCTTCCCCAGAGGCGAGCCCAGCCCGTCGTGGTCCCTGCCCTTCCCGAGCCCCCTCGTGGTCCCCAAGGTGTGGCCCCCTAACCCCAAGCATCGATCGAAGGTGAATCTGTGAGAGCAGCAGTCTCAGGCCCACCCCCGCCCTCCTGAACCAGACCCAGCGGGCCGAGCCTCGGGGCTCTCACGGTCCTCCTTCCTGGCGACAGTGATGCCACCTTGGGAAGGCAGCGGCACAGGCTCTGGGGGAGGACGGCTGAAAGGTATTTTAGAACCGCGTTCCCTGCTTACTTGCAGGCCAAGCTCACTTCCTGCTCAGTGATAATCACTGACATCCCCCCACCCCGCCCCAGCCATCTGGGGCTTTTTCCGCCACTCCCAGGCGTTGGGCAGGCCTGGTGGGAACGCTGAGGACGCAATCACCAGCCTTTTAGGAGCTAGGCTTGTGAAGGAGGTGCGGACGTCTTCTCTCTCAGGGTGCTTAGCGAGCCTTTCGGGGCTGGCAATTTGCAGAGCACTCCAGATGCCTCAGGACAATGGGGTCTGATTGGCAGGGGAGTGGGAGGGGCCAGCAGCTGCTGCTTCAGAGCAGGGAGAGGCAGGGGATGGAGGGGCGGAGGCACTGCAGGAAAATCTGGGGGGTCCTGCACACGCCTGGTTTCATTCTAGAGCCCTAAATAAAAGTGCTGAGCCAGCTGCACAGGAGACTGGCCGGGCGGGAGGCTGGGGTGAGACAGGAAGCAGGTGGCAAGGTACACATGAGAACTCAGTCACCCGTTCGCTCATTCATTCATTTGCACATCACCTCCTTGGAAGGCATCGTGAGGGAGTGGCAAGAGCTCTCAGAATCGTCCAGAATCCATGTTTAAATCCTGGCTCCTCCACTACGAGGGTCCCTCTGCCTCAGTATCCACATCTGTGAACCGGGCTTGGTACGAGGGAAAGAAAGAATCCTACGGACGAAATGCCCATCACCATCCTGCCCCTTAGCAGGTGCTTACGGAACGTGGGCTCAGCTTTCCTGCTCCTCTTTTTCATCTTAGTCATTCTGACCTCTGTTGAGTACATACCATGTACCAAGAACAGACCTGGGCAGTGGGAGATGGACAAGACCCCCAGCCAGGCCCTGGCACTCAGGGAGTTCAAAGGGGGCAGGGGGCAGTGAGGGGAGGCCTCTAGGTGATCTCAGGGCAGGGGTGAATGTTCAGAGAGCTATTCACTCATTTAGTCACTCATTTCTTTGCTTATTCATCCAACAAAATGTCTTATGTCACTGCACACTAGGGCATAGGGTACAGACCCTTCCCACAAGGATTCACAGTCTAGCAAGAATCAAGTATTTTTGGAACACAGACGGCAAGAAGCTGACTCAGCATCAGGAAGGCACCAAGAGGAGGTGCCATGCGAGGTGGGTTTTGAAGGATGCATAGGAGTTCCCTGGGGAGAGGAGATAACTGAGGAAAGCGCCCTTCCAGAAAGGGAACAGCATGAGCAAAGGCATAGTGGCTGCCTGGTGCTTTGAAAGACTGTCCTGGCAGAGGGAAACTCACTTGGCTCTACGCCAGAATACTGTCTTCATGCCCCAAGGAGGTACAGAAGCAACCCCAGCTGCCCTCAGGGACCAGTTCTGGGCCTTTGCATTGCTGGGGAGAGAGCTGTCATTTATTGAGTACCAACTGTATGCCTAAGGTACTCTCCCTAAGTGCCTAAGGCCTTGACATACATGGCCTCCCTTCATCTTTGCAAACCTTTGAGGGGGTCCTCCTGGCTCAGGAGGAAACTGAGACTCAGAGAGGGAAGGTGATGTGCCCCTCAACCCTGCTGGTTGGGAAGAGCTGGGATCCGAGTCTGGTCTGCCCGACTCTGGACCACGCTCTTCTGCGGCCCAGCATTTGGACGTGGCTCCAGTGCCCCCCAGTAAATAAGTCCTCCGGACGGGACCTGGACTCTGCCTGGCTGCCCACCCACGCGCCCCCCAAGGACCTGCACCTGACCTGCTGCTGACCACACCCGTTTCCAGATGTCACACCACCGCCTTTCCCTCTGTGAAACGGGCCAGGCCCTCAGCTCTGCATTCCCACACCCACTCCCCGCTCTCCACACCCACCACTACAAAACCCTGATAAACCATCTCTGGGCCTTGAAGGGCCTTTTATATCTCCAGCCATGCTTTTCTCTACATTTTAATAAGCTGCTTGCAAAACTGGTGATGGATGAGTAGGAACAAGGAGGATGTGGGGCTGAACATTTTTTTTCCTGGGATCGCTTCTGGCTGCACGCTCAACTTTAAATTGATCAGTAATGTGCAGGCCCAACATTAATTATCAGCCATTTGTCACTGGGGAAGGCGGGGCCCATGCCCCGTTCGCAGCCTGCTTCTTCAGGACCAGCTCCGGGCATTGCGGGAGATGCCTATTGGCTGGCCTGAGCCCAGGTCCGCAAGCCCTATGGGGGCTTCTGGAGGCCGAGGCCGAGCATCCCAGGGCGACGGTGCCTGACATCTATCCTGCCCCAGGTGGCCCCTGGCCTGACCTGACCCTCGGCTGGGCCTGAATAAGGTAAGGGGATCTCAGGAGACCCCAGAGTTTCTTCTTTCATTCAGCAAACACTGATTGAGTAGATATTACGTGCAGCCATCTTTCTGGCACTGAGGGCACGGCAGAGAATAGGACAAAGCCTGGATCTGGGGAGGCTGACAACACAATAGGGAAGTTTGGGGATGTCAGGAGAGACACTGGTAAGATGGGGAGGCTGGGGGAGGGTAGAGTGACCCACTTAGATGCGGGGGCGGGGAGGACCTCGCTGAGGAGGGGGGTGTGGGAGGGAGCCATGGAGTTGTCTGGGAAGAGCATTCTGGGCAGAGGAGCGGCAGTGCAAAGGCCCTGAGGTCAGAGGACACCGTGTGCTCGAAACGCTGCAAGGGCAACAGAGTGTGGGGGAGGGTATCGGGGGCAGAGGGGGCTCAGGGAGCAGAGTGTGGGGTAGGGTATCAGGGGGAGAGGGGGGCTCAGGGAGCAGAGTTTGGGGGACGCCATGGGGGGAGAGGGGGTTCAGGGAGCATAGTTTGGGGGAGGGCATGGGGGGAGAGGGGGTTCAGGGAGCAGAGTTTGGGGGAGGCCATGGGGGGAGAGGGGGTTCAGGGTGCAGAGTTTGGGGGAGGGCATGGGGGGAGAGGCGGCTCAGGGAGCAGTTTGGGGGAGGGCATGGGGGGAGGGGGGGCTCGGGGAGCAGAGTTTGGGGGAGGCCATGGGGGGAGAGGGAGCTCAGGGAGCATAGTTTGGGGGAGGCCATGGCAGGAGAGGGGGTTTGGGGGACGGCAGGGCCAGTGCGGTGTGGGGTCTGGATCTTACACCTAATGCTGTGGGAAGCCACTGTTGGGTTTCAAGCCCGTGACACGATGTGGTTTGTGTTTCTAAAAGCTCCCCTGGCTGCTGAGAGGGTAGAAAGGAGCCAGGGGACCAGGTGGGGGGGGCAGAGTGGGTGGGGGATGGTCACGCCTGAGGAGGCACTAATGCAGGAGCCCCAAGTTCAGGGGCAGGCTGCGGAGGGGAGGTGCTACAGGCTTATAAAGTCCAGGAGTCAATAAACAGACGAACACGCCATTCTCCCCACGCAGATCCTGGGAGAGCACTTCACAAGTAAGCGCTTTCAAGATGACTCCTGGGGAAGGAAGGGAGTGCATGGGGACGGGAGCCCCTCATCAGCAGGTGCCTAGTAAGCCCTGCCCAGGCCTCCAAGGCGTCCAGTCCCCAGAGACTTCCCATGGCCACACCTCTCTGAGAAATGGGCACCAAGAACGGGCGTCCCAGGGTCTGTAAGGAGGAAGGGAGCAGACCCGTGCTGCGGGCGGCAGTGCTGCGGCCGCCCCATCCCCGCACGGGGCGGGGACCTTGGCGGGGGGCTGGAGGGGGGGTGGCGGGGAGGGGATTTGTCGGCTGCCATGACAATGAGCTACTCACATCACAGGCTGCAGTTGTCACCTGCTGGCTGCTGGGTTCTCACCCTTCCTCCGGGCCCTGGCACACGCACTTCTCCCTGAGGCTGCGTGTTCTCGGACCGTGTAATAAACAGACTCTTTGTGGTCTGTCCCACCCACTAAGGTGAGCCCCAGGAGGGCCGGGGCTTGGGGCAGGTTATTCAATTCCGTAGCCCCAGTGCTGAGGACGACACAGCCTGCCACTGCCTGACTACGATCACGTTTAACCCCACCACATCCCCAGGGCTCAGGAGTTTCGGGAGGAGGAAACTGAGGCCTGAAGAGGTTCGTCACGTTGTCCAGCCAGGGGGCTTCCCCGGGGGGGTGACCTCAGCGGAGGCTCCGACCCCAGCAGAAGCACAGCTTACTCCCCTGCTCTGACCCAGAGTCAGCGCCTGGGGCCCTGCAGGGAGGGGGGAGTTATGGAGGCTGGGGGCCCCTCCCCGGCCCGGCCGGCCGTGTCCCCAGCCCGCCCCGGCAGGTCAGCTTGCGGAAACGGCTGCATCGATCTCACTAAGCCAGAGCTGTCTGCTCACTCTGATACTATCGGCTTCCCATTAAATGGATCAATAGCTTCCACTGGCTTCCACTTTGTGTTTCCAGAAATTCATCTCCTAGACACCTTTTTAATTAACCCCCCTCCAACACACCCAAGGCGGCCATAGATCGCCCGCGCCAGGCCATGTCTGCAGACCACGGACCACGAGGCTTGAGCCTCAGGAGAGCTGCAGGTGTGTTTAAAGCTGACCGATCACAGTACCCCCATCACTGGCAGAGCCAGCCCCGCGCCTGGATGCCATCTACGCCTGTCCCCTGCCCCTCTCCACAGCCCGGGGAAGGGACTGGGTCCTCCATCACAGAGAGACAGCCAAGGAACAGAGAGGTCAACGCAGTGCCCTAAGGCCCCCCAGCTGGCAAGAGCTAGGGCAAGTGAGCCTTTTAGGGCAGGCGATTTGCAAAAGCCCTCCAGATGCTGCAGGACCATGGGGTCTGGCTGGCAGGGGAAAAGCAGGGGCAAGCAGCTGTGGCTTCTGAGCAGGAAAGGTGGGGGGGCATGACCCCAAGAGGGTCTACCTTCCGCACCTGTGGGGCCTCCCACCCCACGAGGGCAAGGGCTTGTGCCTGTCTCCATCACTGCTCCATCCTCAGTGCCTGGCACATGGTAGGTGCTCAGTAAATCCTTGCTACATGTACAGTAATACTTGCCAACAGAGCACTCCTTCTGTGCCAGGCATTGTCCTATGTACCCTACTACATTATATTATTTAATCTGCACAGCAATCCCCAAGGTGGGCACTGCTAGTATCTTCATTTTCTAGGTGGGAAAACCGAGGCACAGAGAGGTAAAACGACTCGCCTAAGGTCACACAGCCAGTGAGTGGTGGAGCTGAGATTCGAACCCAGGCCATCCGACTCGAGCTGTGCTTATTAGTCACTCCATTCTCCCTTACCTGCTCGCCCCACCTGCAAGGCCGGGACTGTGTCCTGCGCCCCGTGTAACTTCCTGACATACACCCTTCATGTAGATGTGCTTACTGAATGAATAAATAAGTGAATTCTGCACTCCCTGCTTTCTCCGAAACACAGCACAGTTGACCAGTCTGTGGGGGCAAACCTGGAATGTTCCAGGTTGGGGATGAAGGGGAGGGAAGGGGTGAGTCCCCTGGGGGGCCCTGAGGTGACAAACCTCCCGGTGAGTGCACGCTGGGGGCCATCACTCAGGACCCTCTGAGTCCACCCGGACTCCCTCTCACCAGTCCCTTGGATCCAGGTTCTCTGCAGTCTATAAAGTGGGTTCAGAGCCATGATTTCATTTTTATGCGGAGTCTTAAAACTTTCTAGTAAGTGGATTACAGTTACCCAACATCCAGGCAGAAACCACCCACTGGGGGCCAGAGCTCAGCCCCGGGTCTCCCCTTGTCCGCTCCCCCCACCAGCCCCCTCGGCCCGGCTCTGGACTCAGTTGCCCTCAGGGACCACAGGTGCAGGGACCAGCATGGCTCTTCCCGTTCACCCCTCACCTTTGGCCTCCACCACATGCTGACCTGGACAACACTGGGTCCTCCTGGGGGGCAAAGCCTTCAGCCCACATGTGGCAGGGTTCAGGGCTCTTCCAGGCCCCCAGCTGGTGGGGGATGAAGTGAGCGAGGTGGGTGGAGGGGACTTGCGAGGAGGGAACCCGTCCAGAGCTGCCAGATCTTCTGAGCCACCGAGAGAAGACAGAAACCCAGAGCCTCATCTGAAATTTTTTGGTTTTCAAATGTCCATAGGTAATTGGACTGTAAAATTTAAAATTTTAAAATTTTAACTCACACTCTGCAGACCAGAGGCCTTCTTTCGGGGGCTCATTTGTGGCTTCTGTCCATGCGGGGTGAGCTCTCGGCTAGGCACTCAGGGCCTTTCACGGTCTGGCCCTTTTGAGTCCAGAGTGAACTTCTAGGTCCCTCCACCCAGAGTGACGCTGCTTCCTTCAGGAAGCCGTCCCTGACTGCTCCTCCGCCCCGCCAGGGCATAACCCTCCACGGCCTTTGATTCTGCGCACAGATTCTCCTGCCCAGGCCCCACCAGCAGCCGAGGCAGAGCCTGGTCTGGAGCCCAGGGTCCTGACCACACATCCCAGGTCCCTTCTGCTGCCATCAGGGATAGTCAGCAAAGATACTGCCTGGGGACAACCAACCGCTCCCCGGGTCCCTACCTCCACCAGCAAAGGGCAGAGAAAATGGAGGAAAGACATTTCAAGAGCATTGGGAGTCCCATAAAACACACAGTCAAGTTGACATGTGCATTTAAAAATATCATCCAGTTACCAAAAACTACAACCCCCATGCACACATATGCACTCTCCCTGCCACCACTCTCCTTCTACACCACCCCCCCCCCGCAACCCCGTGTCCATTCCCCCTCCCCTAGCAGGGCGTGAGGCTGACCAGTGAAGTATGGCCACGTGGGGGAAGGTGTGTAACAGAGCAGGACGCTATGGGGCCTTCCTGGGACAGACCTCGCTCCCTCCCCCAACACCATGTCCTCCGCCTGCCTCTCGTCTGTAGACAAACTTTAGCCAAAGGATAAATTTAATCAGAGAAGCGAGAAAATGCAGAAACGATGGAAAACAGTCAGACAAGACAAAATAATAATAGTTTAGCCACTAAACAAGGTCAAGGACCTTTAGCTCCTCCTCAAGGGTTATAGATACTATTCTGAGCCGTATCCTGTGAGCTGTTTTGTAGATACTGAAACCCCCACCAGGTGGAAGCTACTACATGATGACCAGACTGTAGCTATGACATAAGCCACTCCATCTTGCCAAAACAACCCTGGAACTGAAGATTAACCGTACTTAAGACAATCAAGATGACGCTGATCAGACAACCATGTGACCAATTTCAAGACGACTGTCACAGCTGACTGTGCTGTTCTGCATATAGCCACCCACCCCCCGCTCCTGGCCTGTGCACCCCTGAAACTCCCCTTAAAAACTCATGCCCCCTGATCCACAAGGGGGTATTAGTTCTTTGGGACATGAGTCCACCTTCTCTGCAGGATTGCCGGCTTCCTCAATAAAGCTGTCTTTCCTTTTACCCACACTTGTCTCTCAGTGTTGGATTCCTGAGCCTCAGGCAGCCGAACCTGAGTTCGGTAATAAACAGAGAGCCAGGGCTTCCCTGGTGGCGCAGTGGTTAAGAATCCACCTACCAATGCAGGGGACATGCGTTCGAGCCCTGGTCCAGGAAGATCCCACATGCCGCGGAGCAACTAAGCCCGTGCGTCACAACTGCTGAGCCTGCGCTCTAGAGCCCGAGAGCCACAACTACTGAGCCTGAGTGCCACAACTACTGAAGCCCACGCGCCTAGAGCCCATGCTCCACAACAAGAGAAGCCACCGCAATGAGCAGCCCGCGCACCGCAATGAAGAGCAGCCCCCGCTCGCCGCAACTAGAGAAAGCCCGCACACAGCAACGAAGACCCAACGCAGCCAGAAATAAAAATAAATAAAATAAATAAATAAATAAATGGAGAGCCAGCCTCGGCCGAGGGAATGGCAGAACCGCAGGACTGGGGGACCTGGGTCCCTGGGTGGCTCCGTGGAGCAGAGCCCTGGGCTCATCCAGGCTGCCTCTGAGCCCAATTCTGGACTCAGTAGAAATGAGCGTGGATCCACTGCCTGGAGCCCTGAGCTGAGTCCTCCAGGAGGTCCTCCCTGCCCCCGTCAGCGCCCAGGCCCACACTCCATTGTGACCTCCCCCCAGGACCCCCACGGTCCCCGGTGACTCTGCCTCCATGCCAGTGCCTGAGGACACAGGGCCACGCTAACTCCTCTTTTTATTCCAGACCCAGCACTGGGCCCACTGTAGTCAGAGACTCCATTTTTGAGCACTTACTATGTGCTAGGTATGGTTTTGAGCTCTTTATCTCATGTTATCCTGACAACAACCCCATGAAATTGTACAGGTGAGAAAGCTGAGGCCGGGTGACATGCCCCGAATTGCATGGTAGCAGGAGGTGGGGCAGTGATTGAAACATTGACCCCAGCATGCCCTTCCTTAACCACTGGTCAGCACTGCCTCTTGGCAGAGCAGGGCTAATCCGTGGTGAGTAACTAGTGAAGAATAAATGATCATATTCGGCCGTTGCCTCCTGGAGACCAGGAACCTCTCAGAATCAGAAACGAATTTCTACCCTGTGGGTTAGCACAGGGCCAAGCTCTGAGCATGTGCTCAATATATTTATAAAACGAGTGACTGAATAAACATCTTGGTGGTCAGCCGTCTCCAGAAGTTAGAACATCTTGGAGGTCACAACCTTAAAATCCTAAGTACACATTTCCCCCAATACATCATGTCAAGCCTGTGTGAGAAGAGACACCAAACGCCAGCTCTGTGGCCCACTGAAGTCACCCAACCGTGCGGAGTTAGCAGGAATAATGAAAGTAGTAAAAGACTGGGGTGGTTTTATGGAAACGCTTAAATGTCAACAAAATGTCAACCCAAGGTAACAATGAACATGTAAAATGCCACAAAGCTGGCATACCCCTGGCCATCTCTCGTCGCCTGTGTTTTTTTTTTTTTGATGTGGAGAAGGGGTGAGATGTCTCGGGTGACCCGCCCCCCACGCCGGATAGAGACCTGGGGCTTCTGCACACCCCCAGCAGGTGTCTAAAGACAGTCATCCAGGAACTGAAAGAAAGTCCAAGCTGGGGCCGATCAGAGCAGTGGCTGGAGAAAAATAAAGCCAGTTCCCACTTCTAACCTTGAGCTCCAGACCCTCTAGAAACCATCCAGGTAAGTAAAGGCAGAGGACATCACCCACATGAGCACCATCCCCGTGGCCACTACAATTAATTGAGTGCCTACTATGTGGCCAGCACAGTTAGATGCTTCCCACGTGTTTAACCTTCCCAGCAACCAATTCAGGTAATCGTTATCTCCGCTGTATGCATGAAGAAACTAGATAGGCTCAGAGAGGTTAAGTCACTTGCCCAAGGTCACACAGCTGGTGAGAGAGGTAGGATTAGAACCAGGGATTTGCTCAGACCTGAGCTGGAACCCAAATCCGGCAGCTGGTACAATGTCTGCTGGTGTTATGGTGGCTGTGCTTTCTTACCACTTAGCTTGGTTTTGCCAGGACTTCCAGTGATGGTCGAGGACCCTGCTACTGGCCGCCAGACCCCACAGAACTCTGGGCTGGTGGGTCTGACACTCCAGGAAAGCCCCACTGGGCATGGACACGGTGGTGGAGTTGTGGCTTCACTGCCAGCTGGCTCAGAACCCGGCCAGCGAGATGCATGAGGACTCACCCCCCCCCCACCCCCCGCACTCCGTGCACCAGCCTGGCCCACCTTGGCCCTGAGCAGAGCTCCCCAACCCCCCACCCAGTGAGCCCTGGGGGACTAAACCCTTCATGCTGCCGCTAATATCACTGGGGCTTTCAAATCTAGAAAACTATAGAAAAGTACAAAAGAAACAAAAGCCACCCATAAGCCCACCACCTAGAAACCACCTCTCTGCCTTTTTGTTCATTTTCTCCTAGGTGTTTTTTCAAGGTATTTATTTTTTACCTAACTGACACACTGCTGGAGTTTTTAGTTTTGCCTTCACTTTTCTAGCGAATGTAACTTCACGGTCATCCTTCCACCTCATCTTCTTAAAACCGTAATTTTTAACAACTCTCTTACACTCATATACGTGGCTGTAGTGTCAACTATGAAACGAAACATCTATTTTTAGATAGCAATGTTATTGCTCGTATTTTGTGATCATAAAGCAACGTGGCGAGGCATCCTCGTTCTTATCTATGAGGAGTTCCTTCAGGAGCATTCCAAGAGGCAGGATTACGGGTCACGCCTGTGGTTATTTGGGGATACTCGACACAAACGCCCACGCTGTCCTCCAGGCTGCAGCGAGCGTGGTCCTGCGCTACTTTCCAGCCGCGCGCGCCCATCTCCCCTCTCACACGAGGGCATCCCCTCATCCTGTCGTGAGTCAGTCTTGGTGGGAACCTCCCTCCCTAGCTCGGGCTGGACAAGCCCACCCCTCTGAGTCTGCAGTCCTGAGCTGCCCGGCTTCCAGGCAGAGAGGCACGTGTTCCCTTGCTGGTCAAGTCTTCCTAGAGCGGATAGAGCTTCGAAACACCACAGCGGCTCAAACAGGGCAGGCTGCGTGGAGATAAGCAGCCTGTGATAGAATCTGTACAAATCACACAGATGAAACAACAGCCTGTGGACCTCACAGCCCCTCTGCGGGGATGGGGGGAGGGACCTGCCGGTTACGGCCCCCTAGTCGGGAAATGCTTGGAAGGGAAATATGAGGGACAGTGGACGTGGGTGGGTAGGGTGTGGCCTCCTCCAAGCTTGGGGGTCACACGGCCAATACGTCCCTCTGGGGCCCTGACCTCAGACACAGACCTCCAGAGAGCAGCCACGGAAGGGCATGTCCAGAGAGTGGGCAGCGTGTGGTGGAGGGGTTCAGACAGGGGCTGCCAGGGTCCTCACGGGCCCGGGGCTCCAAGGCCAATGCTCAGACCTACGCAGAGGACTGCCCACCCTGGGAGGCAGGGGCAGCTGGAGTGGCAGCTTGCTCTCCCTCCTCCCCTCCCTCCTTTTAAGCGCATCTGGATGGCGCGGCTGGGGGTGTACCGCGCTCTCCATCCACACGGCCCCGGCTCACCTGGGCAGTAGCTCTGAGCCTGTTTCTTTACCTGAAAACACTGTACCTGCCTCAGGGGGTCATCATGAGGATTCAAGGAATTTTTGTTTATTAAATGCTTAGAATGCTTCTGGGCACGTAGGATGGGTTATATACATATAGGCTGTTATGTTTATTTTCCCTAGGTTTGAAATATTTTATAATCTAAAAACCCCATACAAATGCAAATTGGTATAGCCACTATGGAAAACAGTATGGAGATCCCTCAAAAAACTAAAATTAGAATTACCATATGACCCAGCAATCCCACTCTTGGGCCTATATCCAGACAAAACTATAATTCAAAAGGATACACACACCCCTATGTTCATAGCAGCACTATTCACAATAGCCAAGACATGGAAACAACCTAAACATCCATTGACAGATGAATGGATAAAAAAGATGTACACATACACAACAGAATATTACCCAGCCATAAAAAAAGAATGAAACAATGCCATTTGTAGCAACATGGATGAACCTAGAGACTATCATACTAAGTGAAGTAAGTCAGACAGAGAAAGAAAAATATCACATGATATCACTTATATGTGGAATGTAAAATACAACGCAAATGAACTTAACTATGAAACAGAAACAGACTCACATATACAGACAACAGACTTGTGGTTGCCAAGGAGGTGGATGGGGGAGGGAAGGATCCGGAGTTTGGGATTAGCGATGCAAATTAGTATATATAGGATGGATAACCAACAAGGACCTACTGTACAGCACAGGGAACTGTATTCAGTATCCCGTGATAAACCATAATGGAAAAGAATATGAAAAAGAATGTATATATGTGTATAACTGAGTCACTTTGCTGTACAGCAGAAATTATCACAACATCGAAAATCAACTATACTTCAATACAAATAAATGAAGAAAAAATAAAAATAGAAAAACCCCATATAATGGCAGCTGAGTGATTCCAGCAGGGTGTCTGGATAAGCCCGTCCACCGGTTCCTGCTCCCTGGCCCCCACCAAGCTGCCCTGGCTCTGGCTTCCGCGGGCCTGGTCCTGCACCCACTACACCCCTGCCCGTGTGGGCATTCCCCCCGCCCTGACCCATCTCTGATTCTCTTTTAGCCAAAGTTGGCTTCTGTGTCTTGAACGCTGCCTGATACCCCATCATAGGCACCTTGTGGGCTGCTGAGCCTCTGACACTAATGCAGAGGGAGGTCGCGGCCCCAGACTGTGAGGTTTCTACTCTGCACGACTGCGGTTTGAGATTTATGCTGGGCGGGCCGGGACGCCGATTAGAGAGGCAATGCCCACGAACCCGTCTTAAAGAGCTTACCAGGGCACAGCCTCCTCGCAGTAAACAAGGATGAGGGGGGCTGCGGGATGACTGCACCCAGCTGTCACCCCGTAAGAAGAAACACAGAGGGGTCTGGAGGGACACAAAGAGGACAGTCCAGGGAGCAGGCAAGAAACAAAAGGGAACGCCGGCCCCGCCTGCCCAGCCGGGCTGCAGACCCCATTCCCTGCAGCCAGGGCTTGGGGTGTCCCGACCTGGCCTCTCCGGCCCCTGCAGCACCCTCCCAGCACACGCACGGGTCAACAGCCGTGCTTCCTGACCCTTCGACTGGCAGCCCCCGGACCCCACCCCCCATTTTCCTCATTGTGGCAAAGCCTGCAGCAACTCTCCCCGCTCCCGCCACCCTATCTCTGTAGTGTTGCTCTGGGCTCCTTCCTCGACACCTGCCCAGAACCTGTGCCTCCAGACTTTCCAAGGATGTGCGTGAGCATCTAACCCCGTCTGAACACTCTTTCTGCTTCAGAGAGCTGAGTGTGATGGACCGAATGTTTGTGTCCCCAAATTCATGGGTTGAAGCCCTAATCCCCAGTGTGATGGGGTGTAGAGGTGGGGCCTTTGGGAGGCGATTAGGTTAGATGGGGTCCTGAGGGTGGAGCCCGCATGATGGGATTAGTGTCCTTAGAAGAAGAAAAGCAGGCGCCGGAGTGTTAGATGTCTTCCTTTCCCTTTGCCTGCACAGCAGGAAGGCGGCCGTCTGCAGGGCAGAAAGAGAGCTCTCACCAGACACTGAACACACCAGCACCTCCACCCTGGACAGCCAGCCTCCACAACTGGGAGAAATAAACTTCTGTTGCTGAAGCCACCCAGCCTGTGGGATTTTGTCACAGCAGCCCGAGCCGCCTAACACATGGAGGGACTCTGTTTTCTGCAAAGTCCCCAGCCTCTACCCTGGGCAGCCTCCCCATCTCCTCTACCTGCCCAGCCCCTCCCCCTCCCCACTGTTCCCTGCACCCGCCGTGCCTTTGCATATGCTGGTCCCTCTGCCCAGGCTGCCCTTCCTCCCATCCACCTGCCAGCTGGACCCTGAAAGGCAGAGCTGAATCGCCCCCCTCCCCTGTCCCCGGTGTCCTTCCTGACATCTTCTCCCGGCGCTGCTGGTGCATGAGTTAGCGGCTTCCTCCTGGGCCCCCAGCACTCAGAACAGCATTCGCAAGGGCAACACGCACCACTGCTGATGGAGCGCCCACCAGGTGTCTGGAGCATTCTCACCACTGGCAGCCCACAAGGAGAAGCGCAGCACACACAGGCCAGGAATGCCGGGAACACCCAGCTTACCAGCCAGCCCAGCTCGCTGCGAGCGGGACGACCTCACGCAATTCCTGACCTTCTCTGTGCCTAACTGAAAAGTGAGGCTGTCGGGACTGCTAGCACCTGTGAAGGGCCTGGCATAGTACCCTGAGCAGAGTACCCAGCCCACAGTACTCTGCACACAGTACCCTACACATAGTACCCAGCACACAGCTCCTAGTACATAGTACCCAGCACACAATACCTAGCACATAGTACCCAGCACACAGTACTTTGCACAGAGTACCCTGCACACAGTACCCAGCCAAGTACTCTGTGCACAGTACCCTGAGCAGAGTACCCAGCCCACAGTACCCTGCACACAGCACTCAGCCCATAGTATTCTGCACACAGTATCCTACACATAGTACCCAGCACACAGCTCCTAGTACATAGTACTCTGCACACAGTACCTTGCATAGTACCCAGCACACAGTACCTAGCACATAGTACCCAGCACACAGTACCCTGCACAGAGTACCCAGCACACAGTACCCAGCCCACAGTACCCTGCACACAGTACTCAGCACATAGTACTCTGTGCACAGTACCCTGCACAGAGTACCCAGCACACAGCTCCTAGTACATAGTACTCTGCACACAGTACCTTGCATAGTACCCAGCACACAGTACCTAGCACATAGTACCCAGCACACAGTACCCAGCACATTACCCAGCCCACAGTACCCTGCACACAATACTCAGCCCATAGTACTCTGCACACAGTACCTTGCATAGTACCCAGCACGCATTACCTAGCACATAGTACCCAGCACAGTACTCAGCGCATAGTACTCTGCACACAGTACCTTGCATAGTACCCAGCACGCATTACCTAGCACATAGTACCCAGCACACAGTACCCAGCACATGTCTTCGAGTGCTGCATAGGTACCAATGATCACTCTCAGTGGACAGACAACAGACAAGTAGACCTACCTGCAGAAAGCTCTGCCCCAGCCCTGAGAGCTGTGAAGGGGACAGTCTGTGTAGGGTGGTCAGGGAGGGCTTCCCTGAGGAAGTGACACCTGAGTGGAGGTGGCCTCGACACCTCCGAGTAACTCCCATCGCAGATACAGAAGCCTCTTAGGCTGTGAGTCCAGCCGTGGCAGGCCAGGCGGTCCACCCGGCAGAGGAGCATGTGCTGGCGGGCAGGGGGGCTCACAGGGAAGGAGCAGGGGCCGCAGGCTAGGAGAGTTCCACCACCCTGCCCTCACGTCCCTCTCCTTAACTCGCTGCACAGGCCTGGCCTCAGGGCCCAGGCCCAGCGCACAGTAGGCATGGGAGAGGCAGGGGCGCCTGAGGGACTCTGGGGGAGCTCCCAAGAGCAGAAGTCCCCCACCTGCACCCCCCCATGTCGCCACGAGGCCAGGGGAAGCTGAGTGAGACATGAGACAGCGCTGTCACATGAATCAGCGTCTGGATCTGCCCAATTTCCTCTTGCTGTGATTAAAAACCAGCCGGAGCATCACAAACTCTCCCTGGCTTCGCGCTGCACAGCTGCACATCCATCACTGGGTGGGAGGTGGCTGGGCCTGAACCACCGAGCCGCTCTCGGCGGCAGCGGGCGCTCTTGTCTCAGGCTCCTGCTGAGTACCTGGCGCTGCAGGGGTCCCTCCGACTCCCCGCCCCCCCCCACCCAAGGAGGGTTCTGCTACCAGCCCCTTCACAGTGAGGAAACTGAGGCTCAGAAAGGGCGAGTGACCAACCGAGGTCACACAGCTTGTAACTGAGCCCTTGTCAGCGGCCCCTTTGCCCAGATCCAGGGCGAGGGGAGAAGGCAGGTAGCAGTAATGAAAGGGCTGTTGCCGGGCAGGGGGGATTCAGTTCATTTGGGCGGGTTCCATGTTGAAGAGCCAGTGGTTAAACACACAGGCCCTGAAGCCAATCGGCCCGCCCTTGCTGCCGTGTGACCTTGACCTGCTCCAGGACCCTCTGGGCCTCAGCGTGTGTGTCTGTAAGATGAGGCTCACACCTGCCCGCCTTGGGGTGGGGAGTGAGGGTTAGAGAAATCACAGCAGGTGCGGCACCTAGAGGAGAGCTCACCCATAACCAGGAGGTGGGCAAGGTCCTAGGCAGGGGTGGGTGCCAGCTGCGAGGGGCCCATGTGGCAGGGGCTCATCAAATAAAAGGAAAGCAGAACCAAAGAGCAACCTGGATGTCCCTCGCTGGGGGACCAGCTAGGATGTGCTGTGAGGCATTCCAAGCTGCAGGTCACAGGTGACACGCGGAAAAGTTCCGGGACCGCAGGGCCAGCTGCAGGACCCTCCGACACAGCACGACTGTTTGTGGGGGAGGGAACTGTGCACAGAACACGGCCAGCTTAGCGCGTGTGGTGCCTGAAATGCACAGAAAGCCTTGCGAGGACACGGTCCAAACAGACGACAGTGGGTACCTGTCTCAGGATGAGGGTCCGGCCAGAAATGGGTCCAAGTCACAGTGTTCCCCAGAGGTCTGGGCCCGCAAGATGGCCTCTGGTGGGGTGTCCCCATTATTCGCTCCGTGACCATGGATAAGTCTCCTCTGTGATGTGTTTCCTCATCTGTAAAGAGGGCATCGTGCTGCCTCGTCTCGCCAGAGAGGGACACGTTGGCAGCTGGACCCAGGCACTCAGAACATCTTGGCCCCAGTTACTGCATCCATGGCCCCAACAAATGCCCAGGGCCAGGTGCCGGGAGTGGACAAATACCATGGGCCACAGCCGGCCCTAGGCCCCTTCCTCCAGATGAGGTCGGTACTGGGCTCGAGGGCTGCTGAATGGTAAACACCCTGGTCTGGTTGGTAAGTCGCCGTTGCCCCGAGCCCCTCCCACAGCCTGGCCACCTGCGTGGACCTGCTGCCCACTTTCCTACAAGTCAGCAAGTGAAAGGTTAACATCTGGTGCAGCGGGAGCCTCCAGGACCCTGCAAAATAGTTTACCCATCGCCTACACTACAGCCCCTGCCTCTCAGCTTTTCCCCTGGCCCAGTGTCTAGGGAAGGGGGCCCTCAGGGAAGGAATGAGGGGCCTTAGGGGTGAATGAGGGGTCCTGTAGTACTTTAACCACTTGGCCACTTCTCCCTGGAAGATGAACCAGCCAGAGGCAGCTGTAAATCCTCCTGGCTCAACGGGGAGCAATAAAAGAACAACAGTGATGGAAGGCCTACGATGTGCTAGGCCTGGCGCTGCCTGCCGGGGGTGGGTGGTGGGGACACTGGAGGTGACCGTCCGGGGCGCTCACGGCCCAGGGAGGCCTGGTGGGGCTGTGTAGCCGGGGCGTGGGTTGGACCAGTGTGCAGTATTTTTGGCTTTGAGCACCAAGTGTCCTTTGTCACAACTACTCTGACTCTGCCAGTTTTCTCTCGAAAGCAGCCGCAGACAATACATAAACAGATGAGTGCAGCCATGTCCCAATACAGCTTTACCTACAGAAAGAGAACAGAACAGAACAGAGATCCCAGATGTAAGCCCGCACATACATAGTCATGTGATCTTCACCAAGGGTGCAAAGACCACTCCATGGTGGAAGGGTAGTCTTCCAACAGATGGTGCCTGGAAAACTGGATTCCACACACAGAAGAATAAAGTTAGACCCATACCTAACAGTGTATACAAAAATTAATTCAAAATGTATCAAAGACCTAAACCTAAGAGATAAAATGATAAAAATCTTAGAAGAAAACATAGAGGGAAAGCTTCATGACAACGGATTTGGTAATGATTTCTTGAATATGACACCAAAGGCACAGGCAACAAAAAAATACTTCAATTGAAATCCATCAAAATTAAAAACTTCTGTACATCAAATGGCACGATAATAGAGTGAAAAGAAAACCCACAGAATGGGAGAAAATATTTGCAAATCACATATTTGATAAGGGACTGATATCGGACATACAAAGAACGCCTAAAACTCAACAACAAAAACCCAAATAATTCAATTCAAAAATGGGCCAAGGACCTGAATATACATATATAAAAGACCGATATCCACAGGAAAAGATGCTTCACTTAGGGAAATGCAAATCAAAACCACAGTGAGATACCACTTCACAGCCATTAGGTTGGCTACTATTTAAAAAAAACCCCACAAAATCTCAAAACAAACAAACAAAAAGTGTTGGTGAGGATGTTGAAAAACTGGAACCTTTGCGCACTGGTGGTGGGAATGTAAAATGGTGCAGCTGCTCTGGGACATGATATGGAGGTTTCTCAAAAGATGAAACTAAATCAGCCTGTGATCCAGCAATCCCACTTTTGGGCATACACTGAAAAGTGAAAACAAGCTCTTAAAGAGACATATGCACACCCATGTACAAATATTCACAGTAGCTAAAACGTGGAATCAACCCAAGTGTACATCAATGGATGATGGATAAACAAGGTGTGGTCCATCCATACAATGGAATATTATTCAGCCTTAAAAAGGAAGGACATCTGACACCTGCTACAACATGGATGAACCGTGGGGACGTTATGCTCAGTGAAACAAGCCAGTCACAAGGGACAACTACTATACGATTCCACTCATATGAGGTCCCTGGAGGAGTCAGAGTCACAGAGACAGAAAGTAAATGGTGGGGTCCAGGGGCTGGGGGAGGGGAAGGAGGAGTTAGTGCTTGATGGGTTTCAGTTTGGGAAGATGAAAGGTTCTGGAGATGATGGTTGGTCATGGCTGTACAACAATGTAAGTGTTCTTAATGCTACTGACCTGTACACCTAAAAATGGTTAAAATGGTAAATTTTATGTCATGTAGTTTTTTTTTTTTTTTTTGGCTGCATTGGGTCTTCGTTGCTGTGCACGGGCTTTCTCTAGTTGCTGTGAGCAGGGGTTACTCTTCGTTGTGGTGCATGGGCTTCTCATTGCGGTGGCTTCTCTTGTTGTGGAGCACGGGCTCTAGGTGCACAGGTTTCAGTAGTTGTGACACACGGGCTCAGTAGTTGTGGCTTGCGGGCTCTAGAGCTCAGGCTCAGTAGTTGTGGTGCACAGGCTTAGTTGCTCCACGGCATGTGGGATCTTCCCAGACCAGAGCTCTAACTGGTGTCCCCTGCGTCGGCAGGCGGATTCTTTTTTTTCATAAATGTATTTATTTATTTATTTGTTTGTTTGTTTTTGGCTGTGTTGGGTCCTCATTGCTGCATGTGGGCTTTCTTGTAGTTGCGGCGAGCAGGGGCTACTCTTCGTTGCGGTGAGCGGGCTTCTCATTGTAGTGGCTTCTCTTGTTGTGGAGCACGGGCTCTAGGCGCGCGGGCTTCAGTAGTTGTGGCTCACGGGCTCTAGAGCACAGGCTCAGTAGCTGTGGCGCACGGTCTTAGTTGCTCCGCGGCATGTGGGATCTTCCCGGACAAGGGCTCGAACCCGTCCCCTACATTGGCAGGCAGATTCTTAACCACTGTGCCACCAGGGAAGTCCTGTCATGTAGATTTTTACCACAATAAAAAACTAAACAAGAACTAAAAAGCATATGCCCACGTGAACACATCTTTTGGTCCCTCCAATCCCATCCTTAAAAGGGATCCAGGGAACCAAGGGGCTCAGAGCTAAAGTTTCCTCAGCTGTAAACCTGCTTCTGCCAACAACTGAAGAAACAAACTTTTAAAGATAGTTCCATGGTGATGGAAGCTGACTGTGGGGTATGAATGGCGAGTGGAGATAATCTCAGATGCCTTGATACCATCACCATGCTGCATCTCACCGTTTATAATTTAATACAGAGATTCTAATAAACTGCAAAATCAGCTTAAGACCAGTAAAGTTCTGTTTTTTTCCACGACTGACGCTTTTTAGTAAATAAATGGTCAAAACCTTTCACAAAAGAAAGAAAAAAGCAGCCAGTGGGCTGGATGTGGTGGCGGTTTCTAGACCCCGGTGTAGAGCATCTCGGACAGTCTGGCTGTGCAGAAGGTTGGTGTAGAATGAGGGCGGCTGCAGATGTAACGCTCACGGTAGACGATGATGAAGCTGATCATGGGCGGCAGGACGACGTGCGGACCCGGATCCCTGACTACGGCACAGGCTCTGGTTCCCGCAGGGTGACGTGCAGACCCGGATCCCTGACTACGGCACAGGCTCTGGTTCCCGCAGGGTGACGTGCGGACCCCGGTCCCTGACTATGGCACAGGCTCTGGTTCCCGCAGGGTGACGTGCACACTCGGATCCCTGACTACGGCACACGCTCTGGTTCCCGCAGGGTGACGTGCGGACCCGGGTCCCTGACTACGGCACACGCTCTGGTTCCCGCAGGGTGACGTGCGGACCCGGATCCCTGACTACGGCACGGGCTCTGGTTCCCGCAGGGTGACGTGCGCACCCGGATCCCTGACTACGGCACGGGCTCTGGTTCCCGCAGGGTGACGTGCGCACCCGGATCCCTGACTACGGCACGGGCTCTGGTTCCCGCAGGGTGACGTGCGGACCCGGTCCCTGACTACGGCACGGGCTCTGGTTCCCGCAGAGTGACGTGCGGACCCGGTCCCTGACTACGGCACGGGCTCTGGTTCCCGCAGGGTGACGTGCGGACCCGGTCCCTGACTACGGCACGGGCTCTGGTTCCCGCAGGGTGACGTGCGGACCCGGTCCCTGACTACGGCACGGGCTCTGGTTCCCGCAGGGTGACGTGCGGACCCGGTCCCTGACTACGGCACGGGCTCTGGTTCCCGCAGGGTGACGTGCGGACCCGGTCCCTGACTACGGCACGGGCTCTGGTTCCCGCTGGGCAGCACAGCTCTGCTGTCGGCCTCCGTAAGCATCTAAGACCATCCGCACCCAACCTCATCGGCTGAGCACAGTCTCCCCAGTTCTCTGCAGCCCTGCCTCGGAGGCGGCCAAGGACTGGGGGGTGGAGAGGGGTCTGCCCCCAGTGGCTTTCACCTCCCCGGGAAGGCTCTGGAGTCTGTTTTTGGCCACGGCGGCATGTTCCTTGGAAGGCATCCCCTTTGGCACGGGGACACTGCACGCAGGCCTGCTGCCAGCCACTCCAGCTCAGGGACAAGGGTGCACACGGGTCCGGCCAGGCAGTCTGCAGCAGCAGTGACCTTCAGGGCCCAAGAGACAGGCAAGGACTCTGTCCCCCCCTGCCTCCCTCCCGGCCTCACTGAATCCTCAGAGCCACTCTGTGAGGTGGTGACCGTCACTGGGTCCAGTTGACAGGTGAGCAAACTGAGGCTTTGGGAGAGAGACCTATTGCCACCCAGGTCTCTCTGACTCCAGCCTGGGTTCCTCACGCCTGCCCTCTCCCAGGGGATCGAGGGAGGGTCCTCATTCCGGATCCCAGCTCTGCGGCTCTTACGCTGTGTGCCCTCAGGCAGGCATGGAACCTCTCTGGGCTCCCTGCACGGCTCCCCAAGGCCACACGTGGCACACACTTCGTTATGTTAATTCTTCCTCTTCCCTTCCCTGCGGAGGAGCTGCTCGCAGTCTAGAGGGAGGAGGCATACATTTAATTATGAAAAGCTTACCATGGGATCTGAGACGGGGCTGGACAGAGCCCTGAGCACGGGATCTCGGAGTTCCGGGGAGCGAGAGAGGGCAGGGCCAGCTGAGGAGTCTTGCAGACAAGGAAGCAGGGTCCATGAGACCCTCATGGCCCCCAGGGGCACAGCCCAGGCTTCCTTCAAAATGATGGTGAAATCAGCCGCCTCTGCTGGGCTCTGGGCAGCCCTCGGTCATGAGTTAAATCCTAGCTTCGCTCTCTCAGAGAATGTACGCCACTAGGTTAGGGATTACACGTGGACCCAGGGAACCCCAGATGAAACGATGTTTAAGCAGATTTAAACAGAAGGCAGTTTTGTTTAAGTCTCCCCTCCTGCCTGCGTACCCCCAGCGCCCTGCAGCCCCTGGACCGCGAGTTTCCCGCAGTCCTGCATCCCAGACAGGGACGGCATCTCGACATCATCACACTGTCATTCTCAAGATATGATGACACTGCCAGCTGCCCCTTACCCGGCACCCACCCCAGACTCTCCACACTAGGGGTGAGCAAACCCCCGGGCCACCCCCAGCCGCCGTCTGTTTTTGTAAGTAATGCCCATTCGTGTACGTTCCGTCTGTGGCCGAGACAGCTGCGGGATGGAGTGGTGGTGACGGAGCCCGTACGGCCCACAAAGCCTAATCCCCGTTAGGCTTGATCCCCATTCCACACCTGTCGCATGGACTCCTCATGGCCTCCTGGAGAAGCCACTGTTAGTTTCCTCATTTCACAGAGGAGGAACCCAGAGCCGGGAGAGGAAAGGCCAGCCCCATGGGGGCAGGGCTTCTGTCCTGTTCCCAGCACACAGAGCAGGCCGCTTGGTGACTGTTTGCTGAACGGATGGGTGGACGGATGGACAGATGGACGGATGGGTGGGTGATGACGTGGCTGAATGACTGAGCTCGGTGTGGAGTTTGAGGTCACAGGGGCCTTCCTGGTGGCCTGTGGGGACAAGGCCCTCGCTGGCCCGGGAGGCGGTGGCCCTGAGCAGAGCTGTGTATCAGCGATATGCCCGGCATCTGCCAAGCTCTTGGGTGGCCAGGACACAACGGGACCAAAGCCAGCCCTGAGAGGACAGAGCATCAGCCTGACCTTCAGGTGCAGCCAGGCAGGCACCAGACAGGCTGTTCCTGTCTCTGGAAGGCGGCAGGCTTGGGGGCCTGGTCTGGGCAGACAGAAGGGAGCTAGCAGTTCCTGGCCCACAGGAAGAAGGCGTCCTGCTCCAGGAACGCTGAATCAAGAGAGCACGGCCAGGACAGGCGCCGAGCCGGGCCTGCAGAACTCCCGGCTGTACACGGAGGGGACAGACCGACCACGGTCTGCCTCGTGAGCTGGTGACGAGCAGCCCTCCAGAACCTCCCCCTGGCCTCGGGGGACCGCTGAGGCAACAGGAAGCTGAAAGGGGACCTCCATCTAAATTAAAGGCCAGGCCTGTCCAGGCTGGGTGGAAACCATCCAGGTCACCCAGGGGCAGCAAGAGCTCCCAGCACCTGTCCTGGGCCAGGCTGCCCACAGGGCCCTCACCTTCCAGTGGGGAGACGACAATCAGCCAAATGCAACAGGTGGTGACATGCACCGTGAACAGCAACCCCACCCCGGGGGAGGGGACGAGGCTGCCCAGGGGCGGCCTCTGTGAGATGAGGCTGTCTGCCAGAAGACCTGAAGCAGGTGAGGGAGCCACATGATGCCTGGGAAAGGGAAGGGCAAGCCAGGCAGCAGGCACTGCCAGTGCAAAGGCCCTGCGGCAGGAGCGTGCCTGGAGCCCAGTGAGTGACAGGGAGCCCAGGAATGGCTGAGGCCAGATAGTCAGGGCCGTGACGGTTACTGGGAGGACCTTGTCTCTGCCGTGAGTGAGGAGGGGCCAGGGCAGGTGCCGAGCAGGAGGGTTTTACCAGGGTCACTCTGGCTGCTCGGTGCAGAATGGGATGACTGTGGGAAGGAAGGGAGGGAGGGAGGGAGGGACCAACGAGTGAATTAATTGAAAGAGAGGGGGTGATGGGGACAAGCAGTCAGGCAGAGCTCCATGCAGAGCGGAGGGCGGCCTGTGGGCTGCGTGCCCCTCACCATGCCCTGCAGGTGCTGCCCGATGCCTGCGGCACTGGGGCTCAGCGCAGGCCTCCGGAGAAGCCCAGCCCCCAGCTCCCCTGACTGCCTTCACTTTGCTGCCATGGACCCCGAAGCTCAGAGATGACAAGGTCACAGGGGCTAATCACTGGACACCTTCACAACCACAAAACCAGGCTCTGGGCCACCGAGGGGCCGGCAGCGTGCCCACTTCTCAGACACTGCAGGAGCCACTTCCGAGTCAATTGCATCTAGAAAGAGCCTGGCGAACCTCGGGACGCAGCCTGGGGCCCTGGTCCCCTGGAGCTCCCGTGAGAGGGGTGCTGGGGCTCCCTTGGCCCCCGGGACAGGGCCAGGGTTCACCACGCTCACAAGTTTCATAAAGACCATTCAACGCCCTGGAAATTAATTTTCCCTAGGATGACAATTACATGTCAAATAAGACACCCACTGAGCAAATGATTAAGAAAAAACCCAGCCAGGGAGGCTCTGTGTGGGCTGATTCTGAGATGTGGGCTCAGCACGGAAGGCCTCGGAAGGCATCACCGGGCAGTGATGAAGGAGGTGCTTGTTCTAATATTTGTGTCCCCCCTACCGCCGGCAATTGATTTCAGACCTATAACCAGCATCTGCAGGAAAGGCAGTCTTCGTCTTCTAATAAAAGGACTGTAACAGCACCACCGAGGGCCGGAGAGGGAGGAATCAGACATCCTCAAGCTGGGGGGCTGGCTGCATGAGGACGTGGCCCGTGGCCTCAGTTGGCCCCTCACGGGCGAGGCTGGCCTGGGTCAGTGGCCAGCACGCAACTGGGCGGGCTCACGTCGCCATGTGGGCTGGTGACTTCTGAAAGGTTGCAGGACAGCTGCACCTGTGGCTATCCTTTGACAAGTGACAAACCTGAGTGGCGGGTGGTGGCGGGGATGGGAGTGGCGCCCCCCTCGCACACTGGATCGAGAAGGTGCAGACTGAGGAGACGCCCAGGCTGTGACGGGCCAGGTGGGCTGGCACGTGTTAAGAGCTCAGGAAAGGGCACTAGTGGGCCTGTCCTTAGTGATGTAACTGGCCTAGGTCTCGGGGACTGACCCTGCCACCTGACCCCATCCCCAGGCAGCCACTGATTCATAAGAATTCGTTTGCACTTTCTAGAATTTTAGAGAAACGGAATCACACAGCACATATTTTAGCCTGGCTTCTTTTACTCGGCATAATTATTTTAGATCCATCCAAGTAGTTGCATGTATCAACAGTTCGTTGCTTTTTATTGCCAAGTAGAATTCCACTGTATGGATATACTACTGTTTGTTTATCCACTCATTAGTTGATGGGCGTTTGTTTACTTCCACTTTTTGGCTACTATGAATCGGACTGCTATGTGCATTCGTGTACAAGTTTTTGTGTGAACATGTTTTCATTTCTCTTGGGTAAATACCTAGGAGTGGAATGCCTGGAGCATATGGTAGGTATATGTTTAACCTTTTAAGAAACTGCTAAACTGTTTTCCAATATGCTTACACCAGTTCACATTCCCAGCAGCAGATCGTAAAAGTTTCAGTTCCTCCACATTCTCACAGGCACTTGCTATGATAAGTCATTTTCATTGTTGCCATCCTAATAGGCATGTAGAAATTTATGTCATTTTGGTTTTAATTTGTATTTCTCTAATATGTAATGAGGCCAAGCATCATCCCTTTAACAGAGTCTTTCCCAGAGCAAAGTTCTGAATTTTTGAACTCCAATTTTTCCTGTAATGAATTGTGCCTTTGGTGTCAAGTCTAAGAACTCTTTGCTTGGATCTAGATCTCGAAGATTTTCTTCTATTTTTTTTTCCCTAAAGGTTTTATAGCTTTATATTTAAGTCCATGATCCACTTTGAGTTAAATTTTGTATAAGGTATGAGATTTAGGTTGACATTCATTTATTCAGCCTATGGATATCTAATTGCTTTAGCACCATTGTTGAAAAGGCTATTTTCTGTCCATTAAATTGCTTTTGCATCTTTGTTAAAAGTCAGTTGGACATATTTCTGGGCTCTCTATATGTTCCATTGATCCATATGTCTGTCCTCCTGCCAATAACACACTGTCTTAATTACTGTAGCGATATAATAAGCCTGTAGGTAAGTAATATAAGTAAGTAAGTGATTCCTCATCCTTTATTCTTCTCTTCCAAAATTGTTTTAAGTTAATCTAGGTCCTTTATCTCTCCATATAAGTTTTAGAACAAGCTTGTATATGTCTACAAAATCCTAGATAGGATTTTGGTAGGAATTGCCTTAAGCCTATTGATCGATTTGGGGAAACAAACATCCTTACTATGTTGAGTTTTCCAGCACAGTCCATCCAAAATCCATGAACATGGTATAGCTCACTATTTATTTAGGTATTCTTTGCTTTCTTTCATCTGCATTTTTATGTATCAAATCCTGCACGTGTTTATTAGATTTATGCATAAGTAATTTATTTCCTTGTAGAAATTATAAATTGTATGTGTTTTTAATTTTGGTTTCTACATGTTTATTTTTGGAACGTAGAAATGTAATTTTTCTGTGCGTTGATCTTGTATCCTGCTACCATGCTGAACGTTTTCATTAGTTCTAGGAGGGTTTTTTTGGGTAGATTCTTTGGGATTTTCTATGTAGAGAATCACCTTGTCTGAAAATAGGGACAATTTTATTTCTTCCTTTCCAATCTATATGTCTTTTATTTCTTTTTCTTGACTTATTGCTCTGTGACATGTTAAATAAGAATGATGAGAGTGGACATACTTTTCTTGTTCCCAATCTTAGAGAGAAAGCATTCAGTCTTCATCATTAAGTATGATGGTAGCTGTAAGTTTTTTGTGGATCTTTAAAAAGTTAAAGAATGTTCCCTCTATTCCTATTTATCTGAGAGTTTTAAAAATTGTGAATGGTGGAGTTCCCTGGTGGTCTAGTGGTTAGGATTCAGCGCTTTCACTGCCATGGCTGGGTTGAATCCCTGGTCAGGGAACTGAGATCTGGCAAACTGCACAGTGCCACTCCCCCAACAAAAAAAATTGTGAATGGATGTTGTTTTTTTCTGCATCACTGATATGATCATAGGATTTATGCCTTCTTTAGACTGTTGAGATGATGGATTATGTTGACTGATTTTTGAATACTGAACCAGCCTAGAATATCTGGAATAAATCCCACTTAGTCATGGTATAAAATTTTTTTTTTAATTATTAGCACCTTTAATTATTTATTTATTTATTTGGCTGTGTTGGGTCTTCGTTTCTGTGCAAGGGCTTTCTCTAGTTGTGGCAAGCGGGGGCCACTCTTCATTGTGGTGCACGGGCCTCTCACTATCGCGGCCTCTCTTGTTGCGGAGCACAGGCTCCAGATGCGCAGGCTCAGTAGTTGTGGCCCACGGGCCCAGGTGCTCCGTGGCATGTGTGATCCTCCCAGACCAGGGCTCGAACCCGTGTCCCCTGCATTAGCAGGCAGACTCTCAACCACTGCGCCACCAGGGAAGCCCAAACAAATCTTTTTTTTTTTTTTTTAATATTTATTTATTTAGCCGCATCGGGTCTTAGTTGCCACACCCAAGCTCTTTGTTGCGGCGCGCAGGCTCTAGAGCGCACAGGCTTGGTTGCCCCATGGCATGTGGGATCTTAGTTCCCTGACCAGGGATCAAAGCTGCGTTCCCTGCATTGGAAGGCGGATTCTTAACCACTGGACCACCGGGGAAGTCCCAAAATTTTTTTATACATTACTGGATTAGATTTTCTAACATTTTGTTTAGAATTTTTGCATCTACGTTCATGAGAAAGTCACGTCTATAGTTTTCAAAGTCCAGAGTGCTAACCATTACACCTTGGGACCTGTTTGTAGTTTTCTTTTTTTGTATTTCTTTGTCTGATTTTGGTAACAGATAAGGCAGGTCTTTAAGAATGAGCTGGGAAATATTCCCTCCTTTTCAGTTTTCCAGAAGATTTTGTGTAGAATTCATGTTATTTCTTCCCTAAATGTGTGGTAGAGTTCACCAATAAAAACATGTAGGTCTGGAGCTTTCTTTGTGAGATTTTAAAATATAATTTCAGTTCCTTTGATGTAAAGCTATTTAGGTTATCTATTTCCTCTTGAGTGAGATTTCTTAGTTTTTGTCTTTCAAGGAATTCATATATTTAAGTTTTTAAATTTACTGGCATAAAGTTATTCACAATATTCTCTCATTTTCCTTTAAATATGTATCAAACCTGTAGTGATGTCATTGTTTTTATTCTTGGTATTGGTAGTTTGTGTCTTTTCTCTTTTTTCCCTGGATTAATCTATCTAAGGGTTTATCACCTATATTGATCTTCTCAAAGAGCAAGGTTTTGGTTTCATTTATTTTCTCTATTGTCTGTGTATTTTCTGTTTCATTGATTTCCACTCTGATATTCATGTTTCCTTTCTTCTACTTACTTTGGGCTTAATTTGTTCTTCTTAAACAACAACAACAACAACAACAAAAAACCCCAAACTTCTTTCTTAAGATGGAAGATTTGAGATCCTTCCTCTTTTCTATTACTGGCTTCTAGTGACCTAAAATTTCCCCTACGTATGTATCCCTTTAGTAGTATTCCACAAATTTTGATATGCAGTGTTTTCATTATCATTCAGTCAGTAAGACTTCGACTTCCTCGTTCACCATAGGTTATTTAGAAATGTGTTATTTATTCTCCAAATATTTGGGGATTTTCTTGGAAATATTTCTGTTCTTGATGTTTAATTTCACTGTGTCATTGAACATACCCTGTATGATTTGAATCTGTTTAGGTTAGTTTTATCACATAGAATTTGGTCTATTTTGGCAAACAATCCAGGTGCACTTGAGAAGAATGTTTATCTGCTGCTGTTGGGTGGAATGTCAAACAGGTAAAGTTGGCTGATAATGTTGTTCAAATCTTCTATATCCTTATTGATTTCTGTCTACTTGCTCTGTTCTTCTTTCTCAAGATTGTTTTGGCTATTCAGGGTCTTTTGTGTTTCTGTACAAATTTTTAAAATATTTGTTCTAGTTCTGTGAAAAATGCCATTAGGTAACTTGATAGGGATTGCACTGCATCTGTAGACTGCATTGGGTAGTATGGTCATTTTAATAGTATTGATTTTTCCAATTCAAGAACATGGTATATCATTCCATCTGTTTGTATTGTCTTCAATTTCTTTCATCAGTGTCTTATAGTTTTCCGAGTATAGGTCTTTTACCTCCTTAGATAGGTTTATTCTTAGGTATTTTATTCTTTTTGACGTGATGATAAATGGGGTTGTTTCCTTAATTTCTGTTTCTGATAGTTCATTGTTAGTGTATAGAAATGCAATAGATTTCTGTATATTAATTTTCAATTAATACGCAAAATTTTAAAAACCAAATTCATTGATGGGCTCTAAGTAGTTTTCTGGTGGCATCTTTAGGATTTTCTATGTATAGTATCGTGTCATCTGCAAACAGTGACAGTTTTACTTCTTCCTTTCCAATTTGAATTCCTTTTATTTCTTTTTCTCCTCTGATTGCCGTGGCTAGGATTTCCAAAACTATGTTGAATAATAGTGGCAAGAGTGGGCATCCTTGTCTTGTTCCTGATCTTAGAGAAAATGCTTTCAGCTTTTCACCGCTGAGTATGATGTTAGCTGTGGGTTTGCCATATATGGCCTTTATGATGTTTGTCCATTATTTGAAAGTTTCAGGCATCCCATTCAGTTTGAAGCCTGATTTTGAACATCAAATGGGTTTTGTTCTCCAGCAAATTTCAGGGAACCCTGGGGGATACTGGAAGTTGATCCCACGTTATAAGCAGAGACTCCCTTCACACCTGGACCTCCTCCCCATGCCCACAGCACGGTCACCTCTGCTATCTGAATACAGGAATGGGGAGGGGGTTGAAGCTCTGTTTAGAGAAAAGAAAAGTAGACATGCTTATCTTGCAACCGTTTGATATTAAAATTTGATGTCAACGTTGGTGGCCCAGGTGAACGTACGGTGCGGAGATAACACCCTACACGTCTAACCAGCTGGCCCCATTAGTGCCTGCTCTGTCCAGAGGGCCGGTGGTGGGGAAGGAAAGGCTGGCCAGGGGTCCTATCACTCTGTCCAGGCTGTCTCAGGCATGGATACAGTTGTGTCCCCAGAAGAGAGCGCTGGAACCAGCAGGAAGCTAACTTCTTGTCAGTGGGAATGTCCTGAGTGGTGATGAGCTCTCCATCCCTGGAAGGATGTAAGCAGGCACTGGATGATCCCCTAGCAGGGGTATCACGGCGGAGGCTGAACCACATGGTGCTCTCTGCCCCTTCCACGTGGCTCAGATCCCACGACCTTGCGCTGGAAGTGAGAATCTGGCCTCATTAATTTGTAAACCCTTGCTCCTTGCTAGGAGCGCGTTTCCACCGAAATGCCAGTGAACCGCATGGTCCCCCAGCACCTCCCTGCATTGTCCCCTGGTAGCCAGCACCCTTGCCAGGACTGGCTCAGCCCTGCCTCTCTCAGGGGCCCAGGCTGTGCCTTATTCAGTTACATAACTGGCCGCTTTGAAGAGCCACGAGTCACACGGGTTAGCAAACTAGTTCAAGGTAATTTATGACTCTGGGATGCCTGGGTTTCTAAATACAACAGACAACGAGAAACTGCAAAGGCTTCAAACTCCTTCCCCAAGGAGAGCGTGCCTGGCCCGGCCAGGGCAGTGGCTCCGATGGCCCAGTTTGCAGGGAGGGTTCACACACTAGCAGCCCGGCCTAACCCACTGTGGGTCCTGGCGAGGCCCACCCTTGAGACTCAGTGAAGACCACCTCACCCCCGCCATCCTTCCCTCCTTCACCTCTGCTGTGCACGACCAGGTGACAAGCATTTTTCTCCTGCCCTGTGGCGGCGTAGAAACTGCACTGCATTCAGAGTTGTCACATCTCAACAGGCTTGTCTTTTTATGATAATAATATTTATTTTGCGTAAGTCAGAATTCACGCAGCAGAAACTCTGTAACTGGAAATTAACTACCTGCCCACTGCTGCCCTTGAACCCCCGGGGGGTCCTCTGCATCCCCTCCTGCGGGTCACCGTCCTGTCCAGTGCCTGTGCCCTGAGTGGCAGAGCTGTTTCCCACTGTCTGGAGGGCACTGTGGTGCCCGCCATCTCCTTGTCTCCATGCCCTTTGCACCGTGACTGGGCAGCTGTCTGGAAGCATCACAGGTGAGGTCCAGTTTCCCAGCCTGGAACCTGCCTCCAGGACTTGCTCTGGCCTCTGGCCAACAGGTATGCTGGAAAGGACACTGTGCCAGTGCCGGGTATAGGTCTCGAGGGCCTTGTGGCCTTGTGTGCCCACCCTCTTGGGACTCTGTCACACCATGTGTGACATTCTTCTAGCCTCCCAGAAGAATGAGAGACACGTAGTCCGGTCACCACCATCCCTGGTCACCTCAGCCAGCAGCCAGCCGACAGCTGACCCCCAGCAGCAGACAGGCCCTGCTGCCCTGCTTGACCATGCACGCTTGAGGGAGCCCAGGAGACCCACCCAGGCTGCTAGCTACTTGGCTAGTAAACGGTTATTGTTGTAAGCTGCTCCATGTTGGAGTGGTTGTTACGCAGCAGAAGCTAACTGATACAGGCACTGCAGAATTCTGAGCACACAGGCCTCCTTGCACAGGCTCTGGGATTTATAGGCAGAGGCCTGGCTGCAGACAGACGGACTGGCCTCGGGGCTCTCGCCTCCCTGCCCTCACATTTGCCATCATCCAGGCTCTGTCCTACAGATTGGACCCCATGCCTCAGTCCACACTGTTACAACCGAGATACAGTCCCCCTGGCACCCCCGAGCCCAAGCCCTCTGGGCTCCCCTGCTTATGGGCCCTACCTACTCAAAGCCTTCCAGTGGCTTCCCGTGACACTCAGGATGAAATCCAACCTCCTCGCCCCACCACACAGCTCTCACCACCCCTGCTCCCCTCTCAGCTTCCTGTCTCCCACCCTCTCACGCCGTTCCAGGCACACTGGCCTCCAACCCACAGAACCCAGCCCTACCCCAGGGCCTTTGCACGTGCAGCTCCCTGGGCTGGACCGTTCCTCCCTGGCACCCACACAGCTCCTTCCCCACTTCCTGCAGGTCCCTGCTCCAACCTGCTTTAGCAAATAGCCAGCAGGCTGCTCCTTATCAAATGGCCCCTGCCACCCTCCAGGCCCTCCTGCTGCTTTCTTTGTCTTCAGAGCACCTAGCACCCGGCCCAACAATGCCCAAGCCAAGCCGTGAGGCCTCCAGTGGGAGCCAGCGAGAGCTAGGAAGGGGGCGGGTGGTGAGGAAGGTCAGCCTGGGGTCCTCCAGGGCAAAGAGCCTGGGTGTCCTGCCGCAGCCCGCCTTCCTCTCTGCCCGACACCTGACGTGCTTCAGCCACTTCTGGGAGCTGGGGTCTCACTCAGCAGCACAAGCACAAGCCCAGATTTATGGCCGTGGCACAACTGCTTACAAGCCTCCCGTGGGTGACACGTTTGTCGAAAATACCTTCACTGAAGGTGGTACTAGAGGTCTGTTCCTTGGAGCACAGGAGCCCCTGCTGTGTAAAATACTCTAAAATTCAAGGCCCAGCATTCAGGGCCTTTCTCAGAATTGGTAGAGCTAAGTCTCTCACTGCAGGGAGCTAGGACTCCCCTACGGCAGGCGGGAGACCCCACGGCTGGCCTGGCCCGGCCGCAGAAGCTGGGGAGGGAGTTCTCTGGGGCCAGGGAGGCCCAGGGCAGGCCCAGGTCCACCATGGATCCAGGGCTCAGGGACAAAGCTCTTCTACACTCTGCAAGGGGGGACAGTCCCCATGGGGTCTGAGGCCTCAGATCGGTCACTGGGAGGCAGAGCTGGGGGCCACGTCCAGGTGTGGAGGGACCATGCGGCACTGTGGTGAGGAGCACGAGTCTGGAGGGACCATGCGGCACTGTGGTGAGGAGCACGAGTCTGGAGGGACCATGCGGCATTGTGGTGAGGAGCACGAGTCTGGGGCCAGGCGGCCTGGCTTCAAACCGCAGCCCACTCTCCAAGCTGCTGAGTGACCCTGGGCTCTGAGCCTCAGCTTCCTCATCTGTCAGATGGGCACAAACAATGTCTCCCTACAGGGCTGCGAGGACCCCATGAAATGCTTATTTGGACCAGGGCCTGGCACATCACAGCTGTCACCATCGTTATCCTCTTAGGTTTAGGGTCTGGGGGCCTCCAAGAGCCTCTCCGTGTGCGAGACTGTCCTAGAACCTGGGCCTCCTGACCCTGCGGACGGGGCTGGACACGGATCAGGGCGGAGACGGCAGCGGGCTGGACTGAGTGCCCGCTCCTGGTCGTGGGTCAGGGAAGGGAGGCCACCTCCGTTCCCGGCTCAAGACCTCTGAGTGGGGCCTGTGTCAAAGGGCCAGGAGGCAGGGAGGAGCGGAGGAGGCAGAGGCCGTGACTCCGAACCCCGCACAGCAGGGCTGGAGCCCTCCTGGCAAGGACAGCCTCTCTGATCCCGGCTCCAGGGTGAGGGGGTGCTGCTCCCAGAGTTCTCCATCTCGCTACCAGGTCAGGAGCTGGAGTTCACTCACTAAAGCACAGGTGCTTTACTGTCAAAAGGACACAAGGAGGGACACTGCAGAGGATGAGAATCAGAAGCGGCGAGCGCCTCTCTGAGAGGCGCCTTAGGGGAAATGCACCAGAAATGTCTCCGCGGCGGTTCAGGGGAGGCCACAGGAGGGAAATGGCAAGGCAGGCTGGGGGTCTGACCCCTCCGCTGCCAGCCCCAGGTCCCAGCCCACCAGCCCTACTTCCAGAGGAACACACACCCTGCCCTCGGGAAGTCCCGGCCACCCTCCACGTTGGGTCACCCCACATGGTCATACGGTCATGATGGACTCAGCCCCTCCTCCACGCTCGTGTTTCCACAAAAACATCCAGGGATCATGACACTGGGCGTTCTGGGGTCCTCGCGCACACCAGAAATTGCAACGGTAAAAAGAGGGAGACGGGGAGAAGACACAGACAGGAGGCAGGAGCTTTAGGTGCTCACAAATCACCAAAGGTCTGAGGGCCTCAATACTGAGGAATTTTAGAAAGGCTTCTTGATATGAGAATGGAGAAAGGAGGCCCATTTAGTCAATGGTGCAGGAAAACTGAATATCCATGTGGGAAAATGAACTTGGATCCCTACCTCACACCTCACACCACACCCCCAAGCCAAGTCCAGACATGTTAAAAACCTGCAACTGATAGTGAAAACTTTACAACTTTCAGAATAGTTTTCTATGAGGGATTATCTTTGTACAATTGGGGCTGGGAATAATTTCTCAAACAAGGAACAAAAAGCTCACTAGGCATAAAAAAAAAATGGATAGATGTGACTACAATAAAATGAAGAATTTCTTTTTACCAGAAGACAGGAGAAAGACAAACCACAGACGGCAAGAAGACATTTGGAATATGCACAACCAGCAAAGGATTAGCATCCAGAATATATACAGAACTCCTACAAATCCACAGGAAAAAGAGAAGCAAGGAGCCAAAAGCCTGGAGCAGGGCATTTCTTAGAGAAGGAAACAGGCACACAAATGAAAATGTGAAAAGACGCTTGGCTTTACTAGTGTACGGGGAAATGCAATTAACATCCCAATATTTCATTGTATGCCCACTAGACTGGCAAAAAGTGAGACATCTGACAGTACCAAGGGCCCAAGAGGGTAAAGACCCGCTGGAATATCTAAGTACTGCTGATGAGAGAGAAAACTGGTATAACCACTGTGGAAATCACTTTGGCATTTTCTTGTAGGTGGACCATTCACACACTTTATAACCCTGCAAGTCCACTCCTGGGCATGACACAAGGCACGAGCAAGAAGATCTCCTAGCGGCATTGTTAATAACAGGAAAAAAGAACCCAGAAAAAACCCAAAGACTCATTGACAGGAGAATGCAAAAATAAATTGTCGAATAGTCACAGAGTTTATTTTCACACCAGTGTAAACTAGCTACAGCTACACACAGCAGCATGAAGAAAGCTTAAGAAAGGCAAAATGTTGATTGAAAACTGCAAATCTTAGAAGTCCACACATAGTGTACCATTTTTATAAAGCCCAAGAACAAACAAAACAATATATTGTTTAGACAGATGTAGTAAACCTATGAGCAAGAGAATGACAAACACAAAATTCAGGATAGTGGAGACTCCAGGGTGGGTCAAGATTCAAATTATTGAGAAGGTCCTAGTTCTGGAGTTGAGTGGTGTATTCACAGATGTTCATTATTTTACTATCCTTTATAATGGACAAAATGCATTAAATATTAAAAAGATACAGGCAAGGAGAAAATAGAGGAGGAACACAGTGTGGATCCAGACAGATCCAGTATGATTGATTCCCTGTCACACAGTTCACTGTTTTCTCTTTGCATCCCAGTGGGTACCCAGAGGCCAGAGCAGGAGGTAGAAGAACCTGGGCCTGTTTCTCCATAAGCCAAATAAGAGGTTGCACCAGGGGTGACAAATGGCTGGCACGCATTAACACAGGTCTCCCTTTCCTCACCCACTGCAGACATTACTAATGGATTGCAGCACTCTTTCACGTTGGACTTTGGACTCCTCCTCAGCTTCACTGCAGGCTGCCAGTGACGGTCGATCAAAGACGGAACATTAAATGATGCCTGACTTGGAGAGTCCAGCCAGCTCTGGCCTGGAAGATTTGAAGCCCAGCTGGTAGGCAGAAGCTGCTCTGAAAGCCAGTGCCTCTTGAGGAGCAGCCCACTGGCTTTGGAGCTGGCCAGTGGAACCTCAGCTGCTACAGTGCCTAACCCTGTGGGCTCCGGTCTCTGGAGCCCCTCGCTGCCCCCCTGCCATCCTCCTGGGCCCCCAGGTTGCCATCTGCCCGGTGGGCAGGCTCATGTCTACCCAATGCTGGTGAGTTTCGCCGGCATTGAAACCAGCTCCGCTAGCACAGAGGGCCAGGCAGGATTATCGTCACCTCTAGTCTCCAGGGCACGTCCCTGCTGAGCCTTATCCATCCCCCCAGACAGAGGGGCTGCATTCCTCTCTCCACCTTTGCCTCCTCAGGCCCCAGGCTTTTGTCCCTTTGTTCCTGTCCTCCCCCTGCCTGGGGAGCCCCCATCTCCCCCGGCCCCCCATCTGCTCCCTCCCCAGCTGGAGTTAACTTCCTTCCTCTCGACGTCCAGGACACACAGGTCAGCTTTCTTATGGAGAACTTGTGTGCCGGGTCAGGGTCCAGTTTCTGTGGGTGTCTATCCCCCCAGTTCAGGGACCCCCTCAGGGTCCACCTCACAACTGGCATGAAATTAATAATACCACCAGGACAACAATGATCCCTCGGAATAACTGGGCTTTTCCAAGCCCGGTCCACTGACTGCATGAGCCTCACACCAGGGAAGCGGACAGTGGGTGACACGCTTCACTTCCCTTCGTAACAACCAGAAAATCAAGGGCCATGAAGGGGGGGGTGACTTTCCAGCATCACAGCCCACTTTCCCACCTTTTGGGGGGCTGGGAGCTTTCCTGCCACATCCCATCAGGGCCCTGAAGCCCCAGGCCTGTGTGGTCACGCCTCCCTCCCCAGCACAGGGGACGCTGAGTGACCGGGGTCACTAGTCACCAAGCAGCGGGCTCGCCTGGTCTCACCCTGCCCTGAAGACTATGTTAATAACGCAATCGTATCCGAGACATTACATCCAGCGACATGGTGTTCTGGGTGATTCATCTCGTTTCCATTTTATTCATCTTATGCAAATATTAAATGGCTGCTGGGACTGTGGGCATAGGAAGTCTTGATTTATTAGAAAGAACTGTGGCAGGTTCTTAGGAAACGAGGACAGGAACTTAAGGCATCCAGACATCTCCAATGAACAGACACAGTGGCTTCCTGCTGCTTCATCCCGAGCAAAGCCAGCCATGTGCCTACACAGCGTCCACCTGACCCCCAGGCCAGAGGGCGCCATGACACCCAACGTGTGGAAGGGCCTGGAACCTGCTATAATCATCACTGCCCACAGACTCCACAAACACCACACTCTGCTTTTCACCTGCAAAGGCGCCGAAACAGTACCGCTCGGGTTCACAGGAACACAGATGCCAGGGGTTCATTTCTGGTCCCGGCTGCTCCCGGGCGCATCCTTTCAAGGCTTGGACGCTCTGGGAACACTGCTTCTTGCTCTACGGTTCCCCACCACCCCCCTAGCGGGGGTGCGACTGGAAGCTCTCCTCCAGATGCTTCCTCAGACAAAACTCGCTGCCCTTGGAAGGCTCCTGCCCACTACTCAGAACAACGGACAGTCCTGAAAACTCATAACAGCACATAGTAGGTGCGCAGTGTGTGGTGCGCAGTGCGTAACAGACGCGGGGCGGCGCTGTTAGCACGCACGCTGGGCTACCGTTACCAGGCAACCGTTACCGCGAGATCGCTAGCGCACACCGTTACCCTTAGTGCAAGACCGCTACCACGGCGATTAGAGGGGGGCCGGACGGTGGTCCTCGCGGCGGAGAGTGCAGTAAGAGGCGGATCACGGCCTTCTCCCCGCGGCTCTCCAGGCCCTCCCGCCTCGGGCCGGCGGGTGAGCTGGGCGCCCCGGGGGACGGGCCGCGTCCCGCAGGGCCCTCGCCACGACTGCCCACTGGCCGGGCCCAGGCCTTGAGGTGGCGGTGAACCTCTCCCCATCCCCACCTACGGGACTTAGTGGCGGCAGCAGTCTGCATGGGTTGCGGTCCATGGGACCTGGCACACGCTCCCCCCGCCTCCCGTTTGGGTGGCCTGAGGAGCCTGAGGGCCGGCTGGGTCCTGGGCTCCCGGCTCCCTCGGCGATGACAGCTGGGCAGGCTCTGGGGACCTGGCCCTGAGGGCGCCGCCAGCTGAGATCTGCCTCTTCAGCCAGGCCTGGGCACTGGCGGGAGGACCCAGACAGATGCTCCCAGGCAGGGCACCCAGCCCCCGCAGGGACCCCCTCCTCTTAGCTGGGCCTGGACCTCGGAGGGCGAAAGTCGAGCCTTGGGACCTTGCCCTTTCTTGTCAGAACAGAGAATAACATTTGTTTCGGTGGAGGGTTACAGGAACGTCGTTCCCTGCCCAGGCCCTGACCTCTCAACAATTAACCACGCCCCTCCCTCACCTTTGGGGGTTTTTAAGGCATGAGCCACCTGTCTCCTTGCACAGCCCTGCAATAAACCTTTCTCTGCTCCACACGCCAACATTTTCGTATTGTTTGGATTCACTGTGCGTCGGGCACATGGACTTGCATTGTGTAGCAAGTGGGCATTTGTTGGGTGAAAAAATGACAGTAATGAGACACATAAAGCAAGTCTTGAGGCTGGGAGGGGATCCCCAATTCTGTCTTAAAACAGGAGGTCTTGCTCCTTTCTGGTGTGGGTAGGAAGGGAAGAGGGGCTGCCACGAATTCTTTTGTAAACAAAGGACAACGGGGTGCGGGAAGAGGATGTGAGCAGGCACATCTCAGGAAACTGAGCACAGAGGACACAGCGGCTGGACCCTCACCCTTGCCCTCCGGGGCGTCACACTGTCTCCTATGCCGAAACAGGGTGAGCAGCTCACAGGTTTCCTCGGAGAGGGTGGTCACATGACCATGGCCAATCAGCATATTCCATCCTCCTTGGCTACTGTGATTGGCTCAGGGCTAGGCATGTGACTAATCAGGTCCTACGGGTCAGGCCAGGCACTGGAATCTGGGGAAGAGAAGCTCTATTTCTGTTGGGAGCCGAGGGGATAGGACACCAGCCTGTGGCTGTTGGTGACCCTCTTGCTTTCATAAAAGGAGAGCCCATGTGAGGGTGACACCAGTAAGCAGAGCTGAGAGGTCGGGAGAGATGATTCCTGCTGACTTCACTGAGCACCCAGGTACAGCCTTGCCTGAAGCTGTCTGCCTTTAGACTTCTTAGTTACATACATTGTTCTCTCCCACTTTGCTTGCCTGTTTAAAACGCTTTGTGTTTTCCGTCACTGGCTATCAAAAAAAATTTTGACCGTTCCTTCCAGCTGGCTAAATGGAGCACCCGGCACTGCCACAGTATGGATTCAGGCTAGCTTCAAGGAAGAACTTCCAGATAACACTACGAGACTCCATTCTAACTGGAGATCCAAGTGGATCTAAGCAGTATCTGTTGAGATACATTACCCAAATTTATCCTCATGGAATTAACCCAGTTAAGGTAGCAACCGACGTCCCCATTTTGGAGTACAAGACTGAAGCTCCGAGAAGGGAGGTAACTGGGCTGTCGTGACGAAGTGTGGACCCAGACAGAACCCACAGATCCCGCTGTTTGAACTCGGGGAAACCACATGGTATGGCTTGGCCATGGGACGGGGCTAAGGCACCCAGCGCCGCGCCAGCTACTGTGGGGGCCTGAGACTTGGTGACCGCCACGCGGCTGCTCTGAGATTCACAAAAGCAATTCACACTGAAGACAGGAGGGGGACCTTCCTTCACCAGCCCCTCACACACCCTCCCAGCTCCCCCCACACCCAGCACACCTTTCTCTTGCTTTGTGTGACAATTAGAGTCATGCTCACGTGACCACAGGGGCAGTCCCCCATCCAGGGGCTGCAGCTGCTACAGGGGAGGTCAAGAGCCTTGACCGCCACCTCCTACTACCATACCTGGGGACCTCTCCTTCCTTTGGGCCTTGGGAGACCCTATTCCCCACTAGCTCACCAGAGGTCTTTTCCAGAACATGCAGAGAACCTCACTCAGTTTGGAAGGAAATGTACCCAGTCCTGCCCTTTCCACATCTCCCTTGAACTCAGCTCATGTGCTCCTTTCTCTGCGTCACAGCCCTCGCGGCTGCCACAGGAAGAGACCAAGCTGACACAGAACTGACAGCTCAGCCCTGGAAGGCACATGCGAGGCGAGATCTGATAGCTGGGAAACTCTGTTTACAAGGGACCTTGCTCTTCATGATGTAGACGCTTTAGAAGCCCCCTTCCAGGGTCTGGAAGCAGTGCTTGTGCCAAAATGAATCCGCAGGCATTGTGATGGCTGGGGGCTTCTGGCCATGGTGGGGGTGGGGCGAGGTCCCTGAGGTTCAAAACGTCCACTGTGTGCAGGCTCAGGGTGCACAGAGAAGAGAAGGCAGAGGCCTGCCCCGTAGGTGTTCACAGACCAAATGTGGTCGAGCCAGACAGGCAGACAGCGCACCATAGCACCTGAGCTGCTTTCACAGGCGAAGGGAGCGGGGGACAGGGGCAGAGACCCAAGTCCGCTGGGGAACTGGTTAAGGACAAAAAATTTTCAACTGAGACTTGAAGGCTGTATCAGTTAAGTTACATGTTTGGCTGAAGTGACAGAAATCCCTACTGAGAGTGGCTTAAACTACGTAGGCATCTAACATTTAATGTTTAAAGACAATGTAAGAGTGGACTTCCCTGGTGGAGCAGTGGTTAAGAATCCGCCTGCCAATGCAGGGGACACGGGTTCGAGCCCTGGTCTGGGAAGATCCCACATGCTGCGGAGCAACTAAACCCGTGCGCCACAACTACTGAGCCTGCGCTCTAGAGCCCGTGAGCCACAACTACTGAGCCCACAAGCCACAACTAGAAGCCCACATGCCTAAAGCCTGTGTTCCACAACAATAGAAGCCACCACAATGAGAAGCCCACACACAGCAACAAAGAGTAGCCCCCGCTCGCCGCAACTAGAGAAAGCCCGCCTGCAGCAATGAAGACCCAATGCAGCCAAAAAAAAAAAATTTTTTTAAATGGTTAAAATGGTAAATTAAAAAAAAATAAAGACGTGAGCGATGGGAGGTCCAGAGGTAGTCTCGTGGCCCAACAATGTCATCAGATGCCACCCACCTCTCTACTGCACCATTATCAGAATGTTGGTGTCACTCCCTCATGGATGCAGGGTGGCTGCCTCTGCTCCAGCCATCACCTCTGCACAGTTAACACTCAAACCAGAAGCAAGGGGGCACCCTCTTCCCTGTGCAGCTCTTTCTTTTCAGGAAGGAAAATCTCTCACAGAAGCCCCCCGAGACTTCCTCTAATATGTCACCAGCCAGAACTGGGTCATGAGCCCTTGTCCTGACCAATCACTAGTGAGTGGGGGGGAAGCAGCTGCCATGACTGCCTTGGACCAACTGTGATTCCTCCAAATTGAGCATCCATGGGAAGAAGGCGGGGTGGCCTGGGCAAAGGCTGCTGGGTAGGCAACCAACACCATCCTGCCTTAAAGGAGAAATGCACAAGGGAGCTGAGGGTTCAAAGACAAGGGAACAGGAGAGCAGGAGGAGCAGCACAGGCAGAGGTTCAGAGGTTCCAGGGACGACCCGGGGGCTCGGGGTCACCGGTGGTTCACTGCTGCAGGAACACAGCACAGGTGGGTAAGGTGGGCAGGGCCTCACAGGAGGTTTTCTGCCTGGAGTGGGACAGGCCCTGGGCAACGGGGAGCTACTGAGAGTAAGAGAGTGAGTGCAGGAGCAGATGGGAAATCACGGTGCACGGAGGCCCCTGTGCTTAGGAGCTGGGCAGTAATGTCGCTAATAGACTCCACAGGCCTCTATTCAAACAGATGATTGTAATTGACAAGAGACAGCAAACATGACCTTGGGTAATGAATGTGCTCGTGGCAGCTACCTGTTTCTGGATATTAGAACGCACAGACTCAGCCCAATTCTTAGACAGCGCTGCCAGCACACCTGCTTCACCCACACTTCTTCTCTCCCACCTGCCCCCAGCCCAGCCTCGGGCCTGCACACCCCAGGGCGCCCAAACAAGCCAGCACTTTGTGTTGTAATTTACACAGGGCGCCCCCATGTCCGAGGGCAAGGGTGACTGGGTTCCAGTTTACAGAGGAGAAAACAGAGGCTGGACGCGGGTGAGGGGCTCACTGGTGAGTTGCAGGGGTGGGATTCCAATCCACCATCCCCTTTATGACTTCAGAGCGGGGCAGCCTCCCCACCCCCGGCCAGGACGCTTGCTAGATGGGGAGACCTTTTCTCTACACAACGCTCAGCCCTGCAGAGGACACACGTGGGACCACACAGACGCGTCAGTCCTCCCTTATGACCCGGGTGGGCCTCCTGGGCCTGGCATGAGGAGCGCCCTGACCCATGGGGACCACAGTCCATGGGTGCACACGTGGGCAGGTGTGCCCAGTTAAGGTCCCCCAATGCCCAGACAATCACATCCTGGAACTGAGGGGGGTGCAGGGGTCAGGTGGCCATTTCCAGCCTTAAAGGGCAAACTGTCATCATCCAGGGGGCTGATTTTTTAAATTAAATTACATATTTATGACCCAGCAGTCAAGCCCCTTTGTCAGCAACTGCGTAAGCTTCAGCCTCTCAGCTTTTATTTCTCTCTGGGACTGAGTTCTTAGCATCAAATTGAGTCCGATTATGGACATAAATACTGTCCCTTTCACGTGTCACCTTCAGTATAAAAGGCCACCCCAAACTCTCCCTCCCTTCCCCTTGTCAACACCTCCACAGAGGCTGGCAGGGCTCTTTTAATGCAGTTCTGCAGATTTGTGAGCTAAGGATTTAGAATAATGAGAGAGGAGGGGCTGCCCCACAGGAGGGCAGGGTGGGCAGGCGGTGATGATTCACCTGTAAAACCTCAGCCGGCAGAAGTGTCAGCAGCAGCAGGAGAGCAGCAGTCAAGGGTTGCGCAGGTGCAGAATAGGTGGATTAAGTGTTAATCCAGCAGCCTCTGGGCCGGCCGGCCCCGAAGCACGACTCTAAGCGTGGAAGAGGGAGGGTCGCCGGTGCCCGGACCCCCGCCTTCTAGAAATCGGGGTTTTGTGGCTTTGAAACCAGAACACTGGAGTTCTTGGGGGCTCCACCTCTTGGTTAGTTATTAAAAGCAAAAGGAGCCTCAGTTTCTTCATCTGTAAAATGAGAATATTGAAGTCTCTCCCTCTTAGGGTGGGAAGGGGGATTAAATGGGGCGACCAGTAGAGCACAGGAGCTGGCTGGGCTGAGCGAGCACCCAGGCACGCCGTTGCTGTACAACCACTGTCTTCTAGGGTCGACACACTTCTCCCATGAAGTCTCAAACAGTAAATACTTCAGGCTCTGTAGGACCTACGGACTCTGTCCCAATTACGGCCCTCTGCTGCTGCAGGGCAAACGCAGCTTTTGTCCACGCGCTCACCCCTGCTCTCTCATTTTTAAAAACTGAGATATCATTGTCACTTATCATGGTGTTAGTTTCAGGTGTACAGCATGATTTGATATATGTCCATATTGTGGAACGATCACCACAATAAGTCTAGGTAACATCCATCACCACACAGAGTCACAATGTGTTTTTCCTTGCGACAAGAACTGCTAAGATCTACTCTCTTTGCTACTTCCAAATACACAACACGGTGTTGTTAACGATCGTCACCCTGCTGTACAGGACATCCCAGCACTTAACTTATGGTATAACTGGGAGTTTGTACCTTTTGACCCTTTCATCCATTTCTCCTTCCCTGCCCCCCACGTCTGGCAACGACCAATCTGTTCTCTGTGTCGATGAGTTCGGGTTTGTTTTTTTTCAGATTCCACATATGAGATTATATGGTATTTGTCTTTCTCTGTCTGACTTGTTTCACTTAGCATAACGCCCTCAAGGTCCATGTTGTCGCAAATGGCAGGATTTCCTTCTCTTTTTACGGCTGAATTAGATTTCATTATACACACACACATCACATTTTCTTCATCCATTCACTTCTCTATGGACACTGATGTTATTTCCATGTCTTGGCTTTTGTAAATAATGCTGTAATGAACATGAGGGTACAGATATTTCTCAGCATGGTGATTTCCTTTCCTTCAGATAAATACCCAGAAGTGGAATTGCTGGACCATATGGTAGTTCTCTTTTTAATTTTCTTGTGGACTTTCCATACTGTTTTCCATAGTGGCTGCACCAATTTCCATTCCCATCAACAGAGCACGAAGGTTCCCTTTTCTCCACATCCTCGCCAACACTTGCTATTTTTTGTCTTTTGATGACAGCCATTCTGACAGGTGTGAGGTGATACAATATCTTATTGTGGTTTTGATTTGCATTTCCCTGATGATTAGCAATGCTGAGCATCTTTTCACATACCTGCTGGCCCCGTGAATGTCTTCTTTAGAAAGATGTCTATTCAGATCCTCTGCCCATCTTTAAACCGGGTTGCTTGGTCTTTTGCTGTCGAGTTCTTTATATATTTTGGGTACTAACCCCTCATCAGATATGTGATTTCTAAATACCTTCTTCTGTTCTGGAGGCACCTTGACCCCTGCTCGCTGGATGACGGGGTCCAGGCACTGGGGAGATTCTGTTTTTCACCCTTGTGTTTCCAATAGTGGGTGGGGCTGTGTTCTGATAAAACCGTACATGGCCGTGGATCACTAACGCCTCTTTTCTAGGAGGCCGGCTACAAGGAGAGTGGTGGGTGGGCACGATTCCCCTGAAGTCACTGGGCAGACAGTCACGTGCTCAGGAATTCACATCTCCTGGCCCAAAAGTGATGGGCGATTTGTAAAGGGAGGACCTAAACCACTGAGCAGGTGCTCTCGTTCCTTGCTGGAACGACCTGGAAACCAAGTTGTGGGGAACAGGGAATTCCCTCAAGTCACAGAAGCTCAGCTGAGACTTCCTGGGATGCCGTGACCAAGCCACTGTCACTGAGGAGGGAAGGGCCTCAGGCAGGGGCAGGAGGACCTGCTGGGCTGCACTTGCCCTGCTTGTCAAGGATCAGCTCTGTGGCGCGTGGCACGTGTGCTTCGCTTTGGGCATGTAACAGGAGAGGTTCTTTGGGGAGGACTGGCTTTTTTCTCTGGTTGAGGGCCTACTGTGTGCCAAGCCCAGCAGTCCTCCGACTCAGGGTTGGAAAGCTGGGCACGGAGAGGTCGGGGAACATTTCCAGGTCCCACAGCGGGCCGGGGCAGAGCTGGGGTCTGACGCAGACCCGACGCCCAGGCCACACTCTCTCTCCTTTCCCCGGAGCCATCATGGTCCCACACATCAGTGTCCCTCAGAGAGGCCTGGGGATGGGCGCGGGGAGCCTCCCTGCCTAAGAAGCCAGGACGCCGCTGTCAGAGGGAGGCCGGGGCGCTTCCTGAGTCCCTGATGCCCAGAGGCTGCTCTCAGTGAGGGGCCCAGCGCACACACTCTGGGCTAAGTCCTGGCTCTGTCCTAGGGGTGTCACTGTGTCCTCCGGGCCTCAGTTCTCCTGTCTACGTGGCGCTGGAATCAGCAGGCACTTCACAAGGTTCTGAGGAACCTACAGAATCCCTGAAGCAGCACCCAGCACGCAGGGGGCACCGTGGGGTCATCTGTACTGGTCTTCTTACCTTTTCCTCTCCCCTATGCCGGATGAGGAGGAGGCCTAGTGGGGGCCAGGCCTGTCCTAATTCTCACCCCACTCAGTGTCCAGCAGGGGGCGGCGCCAGGCTCGACTCCGTCCTCTGCCCCCTCCTGGGTATCACTGTTTCCGCGCCTCGGTTGCCTGGAGACTGTCTTCCAGAGGCCTCTCTGTGCCTCCCCACTGCCTCACTGGCATCCCCCCCACCCGGGGTTCTTCCAGCGCCCTCTGGCCCTCGGTCCTCTCACCTTCTCCGGGCTGGGTGTGAGTGAGGTGATGGACATGCCGTGTCTCCTTGATGGTCTGGGGGAGCCCGACGCCCCAGTCCAGCCCACGGCCCCGAGAGCCCAAGGTGGGGAGCAGATCTTGTCTTCATTCATCCATTAATTTGCTCAGAGATTCTGAGTATCTACTTTGCTGGGGGGTTACAGGGGACAGAGAGACAAGGTGAACGCACAAGAGCTGGACAGAGAGCGGACATCAGCACAGCATGAGGAGGGGTGAGCCCGAGCTGGTCTCATAGCCCCTCTCAGCCTTGGTTTTCTCATCTCTAAAATGGGGACAGACTGCTGGGAGGTGAGCGGCAGCCTGATCTACTGCCAGACACCGTCCTACGTGCCTTAGAAGCAGGACCCCACCTAATCCTCATGGAAATCTGTGGGCGAGGTGCCAACGTCATCACCCCTTTCTGCAGGTGGGAAACTGAGGCACAGAGAGGTGAGGTGACCGCCCAGGTCACAGAGCCCAGGCCGTCCAGCTCCAGCATCCAGGCTCGTGGTCAGTGCCCATGGTGGGTGTCCCTTGCCTCCTTTACCCTCCGCTGGGACCCACGGCTGCAGGCTCAGCTCAGAGTGATTATTCGTGGGGAGCAGGGTGGGGGCACTGGGGGCCCGCTTCTCTGAGCACTGTTTTCCCAGGAGGCAGGCAGCTCAAGGAGCTGTGCTGTATTCACTGCTGGACACCCAGGCCCAGGTCCAGGCCGGCCACACTGCAAGGCCTGAATCAGTGTTTGTTGAGCGAAGATCTGAACATGTGCGTGTCCCTGCACTGGGCCCACTGTGTCCTCATCTCCACAGCGCTCCTGGCTGCACGGCTGTCACCTCCATCAGGCTCCCTGCCAGGGACAGCCGGGGAACCAGAGCTGCGCAGCTGGGGACAGGGAGCCTCCAGGGGCCTGTGGCTGCTCCAGGCCTCTCCTGGGCTGTCCCAGGCCAAATCACAGGGAGGCCTGGCCAGCTTCCATGAACAGCAACGAGCTCCGTCCCTGGGGGTGTGCAAGTAGATGCTGAGGGGTGTTTCCTGAGGGCAACTCAGCATCCGATGGGGCACTGGGGCTCAGACTGCTTTCATCATCCATTCCAGGCCTGCACCCCTGCTGGCAGCAGAGAGTCGGTCGTAAAAGACACTGATCGTGTGGCCTGGATTAAGCTGGTTCCCTGCTGTGTGGCCTTCGGTGGCCACTGCCCTCTCTGTGCCTCAGTGGCCTCATCTGTAATAAAGAACTAGAAACAGGGCCCCAGGAGGGCTCACTAAGCTGCTCTCATCATCTTCCCCATCATCACAGAGGAAAGCGGGATGGAGGCCTGCTACAGGGTCACACCGCCCAACCCCCCACACCTTCTTAGCCACTGTGCATGCTGTTCCACCCAGCACACCCACACCCTTCCCCGTCCCCACCAGATCACATTGTGGAGATGCTCCACAGCTACCCCAGACCCCAGCTCCCCTCCGCCATCAGAGGTATTTCCCCCCTTCTCCTCGAAGCCCTCCACATCTGGCGTTAGTTGGTCTCCTGTGGACAGACACCCAGGCTCCCTCCTCCTCACAGTCTCCTGAGCCCCCAACCTGGGACCAAGTACACAGCAGGTGCTAAAGGCAAATTTTCTATAAATACATCCTGTTTTAAACCAGCCTGACAAGATACTTTGCAGACACTTAGAGTAAACAAGTTAACAAATGAATTGTATACCTTTTTAACATGTCCTCAATCAGCTGAATACTTTTATGTTAGAGTTCCTTTCCCCCATAAAATCGCAGGCTTCGTAAGTGGAGGGCATGTAAGAAATTAAACAGAGCCAGACACCCAGGAGGCCCTAAATATCCACCTCCCCAAACGGACAGCTCAGGCCAAGGCTTGATCAAGTCCCAGTCTCTGCTTTCACACTGTGTATGAAATTTGGTTGGTTTTTCAAATTAAGTTTTTATACTTGTCAGCCTAGCAGGGAACTTGTCAGTTCCAAACTCATCTTTCTAGCAATAATCAAGTTACACCACGCATGAGACGGCCTGTTCCCTGAGTTATCTAATTAGAATCTGCAGATATTAGCAGGGAGAGAGTCAGTGCAGAATATTTCAAAACCACCTACGTCTCTGGGATTGAGTGGGGCTGGTGCCCCTGGAAGACATCAGCTCCTGACTAGTTCTGTCGGGAGCCTCTGTCTTCCTGCGTTAGATTTCCACAGAAGCGGCCAGAGAAGAGAGTGGGCTGGAGCTGAGCTTGGCTGTCACCTATGGAAGGGGGGACTGGAAATGTCAGACAGCTGTGGTCCTGGGAGCAGCCGGACCCAAGGGAACCACAAGAAATGTCCCCTCCAGGACTGCTGTCCTACTTAGGAAAAGGCTCAGCGGCTGTAACACAGGGCCTCACAGCAGAGTGGCAAACGGAAGCTGGCATCCGTCGCGCTGGGTCTGGAGGCTGACTGTCCAGGGCTGGTCCAGGAAGCCCCTGTCCCTGCTGCCCTGTCGTCCCAGAAGAGTTGCCTCGACCCCACGGGCAGGACAGAGTTCCAACCTCAGAGCTCATGTTTCCAGCGGCAGGACAGAGGGAGAAGCAGAAAGGGCCTGCTTCTCTCTCCCGGGACATACTCTAGAGCTTGTGCAAATCGCTTCCCTTCCCGTCCTAGAGGGAGAGCTTGGTCGCACAAGCAGCCTCGCTGCAGAGGAGGTGGGACCTCTGTAGTCCCGGGCGGCCGCGTGACCAGCTGAAAGTCAGCGTTCGGTGCTCTGGGAAGCGGACAAGGCTACTGGGAGCCACCCAGACCCCTCGGCCCCGCCCCTTCTAGTGTTCCCTCCCACCTCCCCACCACTCTCAACCCTGAAGTCATGTTGTATGAAAGACTGTCCATCAAATTGCACTAAGCACTTCATAATTCAGGAACCAGCTAAAAGTCATGAGATTCTGGGTGCTTTTCATGAGTTTTGCTGGCAAATCGCTGGCGGGGCTCCCTTACTGACGGAGGCTCTCGGCCCTGCCCCCATCCCGAGCCCCCTGGACACCTGCAGCCAGACGCGTCTTGTCCAGTGGAAGGCAGCGGTGCCACTCCCTGCTCGTGGGTCCCCTGCTCTTTAGAAAAACACCCAAAGCCCTCCCTGTGGGACTGAGCTTGGACTGATAAGGGAAATCAGCAGCAGCCACGGCCCAGCCCAGGCCCGAGGCTCACAGAAGAGGAGGAGACGGACTCGGGAGCTGAGAGCTCTGACATCCAAGCCGTCTGCTTCCAGGCCCTGAGCTGGGGGAGCGTGAGTTTGGGGTCGCCGAGCACGGTGCACCAGTGGGGGTGGTCCTGGAAGCAAGGGGGGCCGGCCCAGCCCCAGACTCCCAGCCTCGCTCCCCATTTCTGTCCTGCGTGTGCCTGACACCCCGGCTTCCTGCTGCCCGAATGCCTGCTCTCCGTTTCCTGCACTTAAACCCATGCCTCGGGGCCCCTCCCTGACGGGGAAAGGGGAAAAGGCCTGACTCTTGCATGACAGTCAGAAAAGCCAGCTGCACAGGAAAGGGACCCCAAGCCTCTCCGGGGGACCACGCCCCCCCCACCACTTCTCCGACTCCCCACACAGGCTGCTTCACGGGGCTTTGTTATCCTATAATGAACCTCTTGGTCATAATGAACACAGGGCACAGGACCAAAAGTTGCCCGCGGTCCTTCTGGAAATGTTCGGTGGTGTTCGTGCAGGAAGGCAAGGCACAGTGTCTGCATTTCTGCCCTGAGTGCGGCTCCCAGCCTCTTCCCTTCAGCACCGCATGTATGGCTGCCGTGATAATTCTTTAAAGTCATTATTCCATTTAGTTGTTCTGATGAACTCCAAGCACCACGTCACTCCCTGCTTCTCAGACTGGAGCATACGCAGTCCAGCCCCGATTCTGGGCAGGAGGGTGCAGAACAGAGCGTCTGTGATGCAGCTTTCCGGAGCGTCGAGCTCAAGATGAGGAAGAACCAAGTACCTGACAAGAACCGTCCCCCTCCCCACCAGCATGGAAGAAAAGACAGAGAAGGGCGGGGGAGGGGAGCGCCCCAGGAAAGACTGTCCAGTGTCTGCAGTGACACCCAGGCGGGGGCCGAGGGGCAGACCTGCCCCAGGCGGCTCCAGTTCGTCCTCGAAGCTCACCATGGTTTTGGATACGGTGCCGAGGAGGCGCTGGATGCCCTCCTGATTTGAATCTCGGGCAGAGAACACCCGCCTCGTCCACTGGCATCCGTGCACACAGCGCGCACGTCCTGCCCTGCCCCCGCTCGCAGGAGGGAGTGTGTGTCCAGCCCCGGCCCATCTCGGCCCATCTCCCGCACCTGTCGCCAGGCTCCTGGCTCCGTGTCCTCTTGCTCTGCATTTAAATGCGGTCTGCCCTTCCTCGGCCATCCAAAAGGGGTCACATTGGGCTCACTCTGCTGTGACGCTTCTTGCCCAGCAGCCTGAAACATAGATGCTTCCTGATAAAGTTCGAGAATCTCCCAGCCACCCGCTGCCGGTTCTGGCTGCCAGAGGGCGAGGCTGGGGTCCCAGCGTCAAGGTGCCCAGGAGGGTCCCGCCCTGGGGGCGTGTGGTTTTCTCTCAGGCTCCAGTGTGGCAGCTGGTGCTGTGGGTGGAGGGGAGGCCCCGGGCCCCGCCGCAGGGCTGGGCTGGAGGTGGTGGTCCTCGCCTCCAGGCTGGCTGGGGGACTTGGGGGCTCTCTGGCCTCTGCCCTGACTCCTGGCCCTCCTCAGGCTGCCCACTTTCTCCCCGTACAGCCGCGTGGGGACACGAGGCTCCTCTGCCCGTGAACTCATGCTGGGGCCCAAGTCTGCAGCTGTCGTGTCCATCTCATCCTCAGAGAGGAGGTATCCTGGCTCAGGTCCCAGGCTCGATCCCCTCCTGGTGGCCGTGCTGCAGGGCGGAGACCAGCTGCCCATGTGCCCCGGGCCTCCGTCTGTCCTGCGGCCGTGGTCCTGTAAACGGTCCAACAGGTCTCCTCCGGTCAGTCACCTTGGATAACTTTATGATGTTGGATGATTTAAAACCTTCATGCTGTGGACTTCATGGTAAAGTGCCTGGAGGCTGGAGGAGCTCTGCTGATTTTCCTTAATGACCCTGATGGCCATCTGGACCAATGTCACCTTGGCAAAGCTACCTTGGCCAGTGGTCCTGAGGAGCCTGGAATAGTCAATATGAGCCTCCTTGTCAGCAGGGAGGCCTCAGTGAGGCCCTGCACCATGGTGACCTGCTAACTACACTAACTGACGATATTAACCAACAACACTAACTATACTTACTGTGCTAATAAATACCAACTACAGTAACTATACCAACAATTCTAACGATACCAACTGTACTAAAAATACACAAAAAAAATTCAGATAAAATGAGAAAAAGAACAAAGAAAATAAAGAAAAATAAAAGAGTAGAGAAAAAAGAACAAATAAACAAAATGGGGGTAAAAAGGAAACAAGCCAACTGTGGGTCCAAGGCCATCAGGTCACCAAAGGCAGCTTCCTGGGCTATAAAGACCCAAAACCTGGGCCCAGCAGGGACTTCTATAGGTTTTTTGTGAATACATCACAGTGGCACCTATGAGGTCAGAGCAAGAAACAGACCAGTCACAGCTGGGGATAAAACACAGTGGTTTTCTCACTAATTGGTCTCAAGACCCCTTTACTCTTTAACAAACAAACGACCAAAAAAAACAAAACAAAAACAAACAAACAAAAGGACCCAAAGAGCTTTCTGTTTATGTGGGTTATTAGAGATTGATATTTACTTTATTCGAAATGAAAACTGTAGGATAATCCAGTGGCCTTTTCATTTCTAGCTTGAAAATCTGTAATGATTTTTGGCTTCTAAAGAACTCATAACATAGACACTTGAAATATTAAATTCTGTTTTCTTAAACTCTGGTCTCAAAATAATACTACAACTCAACTGACATCACGACACTATAGGAAAATGTTCTGTTGCATAAGACACGGTAAGGTAAGTATCTTTATTATTTTTGTTATTATGTCGAATACATAGTATTTGAAAACCTGGGATGTTGAGGGGTGATTCCAGAACTTCCCCTTGTGGAGCTCACAATCCAACTAACCCACACAGAGGAAACAATTAAAATAGAATTTAAATGGGAATTCATTTACTATCAATTCTAAGAACTATCGGCTCCAGGAAGTAATGCATATGAAGAAACTGCATGGAAGACGAGTAGAGACCTGGCCTGGGTATGAAGGTACATTGTTAACATCTATAGAGCTGAGAGGAAAACAGCTTTATCTGATTTTCTCCAGTAAGATCGGGAGATTTCTCATCAGAAACCTTGGAGGCCAGATGGCATGGGCTTGATGTATTCAAAGTGTTGAAGGAAAAAAGCTGTCAACCAAGAATCCTATATCTGGCAAAACTGTCCCTCAAAAAAGAGGGAGAAATTTAGACCTTCCCAGATAAACCAAAGCTGAGAGAGTTCTTTAGCACCAGGCCTGCCTGCAACGAGGGGCGTCCTTCAGGTTGAAATGAAGGACACTGGACAGTAGCTCAAAGCCTTGTGAAAAAATAAAGTAAATACACAGATGATTAGAAAAGCTGGTACTATTGTAACAGTTTGTAGCTCCATTTTTTATTTTCTACCTGATTTAAGAGATTAATGTAATTAAAAACCCAATTATTAGTCTGTTTTTGGACGCAAAACGCGTGAAGATGTAATTCTGTGACATCAGTAACTGAAAGGGGGCAGGGTCAGAGCTGTATAGGAGCAGAATTTTTGTATGTTATTGAAGTTAAGCTGGTATAACTTGGCATTAGAGTGTTATAACTTTCAGATGTTAAATGTAATCCCATGGTAACCAGAAAGAAAAGAGCCATAGAATATACACAAAAGGAAATGAGAAGGACATTAAAATCGTTCACTACAAAAAATCCGCTAAGAGCAAAAGAAGATGGCCATGCAGGAAATGAGGGACAAAAAAGCCATAAAGCGTATAGAAAACAAACAGCAAAATAAAAGAAATAAGTCTTTCCTTATTAGTAATTACTTTAAATGTAAATGGATTAAATTCTCCAAACAAAACACTGATTGGCAGAAAGGATAAAAACGTATGATCCTACACCATGATCAAGTGGGGTTTATACCAGGAAAGCAAGGATTCTTCAGTATATGCAAATCAATCAATGTGATACACCATATTAACAAACTGAAGTATAAAAACCATATGATAATCTCAATAGATGCAGAAAAAGCTTTCGACAAAATTCAACACCCATTTATGATAAAAACTCTCCAGAAAGTAGGCATAAAGGGAACTTACCTCAACATAATAAAGGCCATATATGACAAATCCACAGCCAACATCGTTCTCAATGGTGAAAAACTGAAACCGTTTCCACTAAGATCAGGAACAAGACAAGGTTGCCCACTCTCACCACTTTCATTCAACATAGTTTTGGAAGTTTTAGCCACAGCAATCAGAGAAGAAAAAGAAATAAAAGGAATCCAATTTGGAAAAGAAGAAGTAAAACTGTCACTGTTTGCAGATGACATGATACTATACATAGAGAATCCTAAAGATGCTACCAGAAATCTACTAGAGCTAATCAATGAATTTGGTAAAGTAGCAGGATACAAAACTAATGCACAGAAATCTCTTGCATTCCTATACACTAATGATGAAAAATCTGAAAGAGAAATTAAGGAAACACTCCCATTTACCACTGCAACAAAAAGAATAAAATACCTAGTAATAAACCTACCTAAGGAAACAAAAGACCTGTATGCAGAAACTATAAGACACTGATGAAAGAAATTAAAGATGATAACAACAGATGGAGAGATAGACCCTGTTCTTGGATTGGAAGAATCAACATTGTGAAAATGACTCTACTACCCAAAGCAATCTACAGATTCAATGCAATCCCTATCAAACTACCAATGGCATTTTTCACAGAACTAGAAGAAACAATTTCACAATTTGTATGGAAACATAAAAGACCCCGAATAGCCAAAGCAATCTTGAGAAAGAAGAAGGGAGCTGGAGGAATCATGCTCCCTGACTTCAGATTATACTACAAAGCTACAGTAATCAAGACAGTATGGTGCTGGCACAAAAACAGAAATATAGATCAATGGAACAGTACAGAAAGCCCAGAGATAAACCCACGTACATATGGTCACCTTATCTTTGATAAAGGAGGCAAGAATATACAATGGAGAAAAGACAGCCTCTTCAATAAGTGGTGCTGGGAAAACTGGACAGCTACATGTAAAAGAATGAAATTAGAACACTCTCTAACACCATACACAAAAATGAACTCAAAATGGATTAAAGACCTAAATGTAAGGCCAGACACTATAAAACTCTTAGAGGAAAACATAGGCAGAACACTCTAGGACATAAATCACAGCAAGATCCTTTTTGACCCACCTCCTAGAGAAATGGAAATAAAAACAAAAATAAACAAATGGGACCTAATGAAACTTAAAAGCTTTTGCACAGCAAAGGAAACCATAAACAAGATGAAAAGACAACCCTCAGAATGGGAGAAAATATTTGCAAATGAAGCAATTGACAAAGGATTAATCTCAAAAAAATACAAGCAGCTCATGCAGCTCAATATCAAAAAAACAAACAACCCAATCCAAAAATGGGTGGAAGACCTAAATAGACGTTTCTCCAAAGAAGATATACAGATTGCCAACAACCACATGAAAGGATGTTCAACACCACTAATCATTAGAGAAATGCAAATCAAGACTACAATGAGGTATCACCTCACACCGGTCAGAATGGCCATCATCCAAAAATCTACAAACAATAAATGCTGAAGAGGGTGTGGAGAAAAGGGAACCCTCTTGCACTGTTGATGGGAATGTAAATTGATACAGCTACTATGGAGAACAGTATGGAGGTTCCTTAAAAAACTAAAAATAGAACTACCATATGACCCAACAATCCCACTACTGGGCATATACCCTGAGAAAACCATAACTCAAAAAAGAGTCATGGGCTTCCCTGGTGGCGCAGTGGTTGGGAATCTGCCTGCCGATGCGGCGGACACGGGTTCGAGCCCTGGTCTGGGAAGATCCCACATGCCGCGGAGCGACTACGCCCGTGAGCCACAATTACTGAGCCTGCGCGTCTGGAGCCTGTGCTCCGCAACAAGAGAGGCCGCGATAGTAAGAGGCCCGCGCACCGCGATGAAGAGTGGCCCCCACTTGCCGCAACTAGGGAAAAGCCCTCGCACAGAAATGAAGATCCAACACAGCCATAAAAAAAAAATAAAATTTAAAAAAAAAAAAAAAAAAAAAAAAAAAAGAGTCATGCACCCAATGTTCATTGCAGCACTATTTACAATAGCCAGGACATGGAAGCAACCTAAGTGTCTATCGACAGAGGAATGGATAAAGAAGATGTGGCACATATGTACAATGGAATATGACACCGCCATAAAAAGAAATGAAATTCAGTTATTTGTAGTGAGGTGGATGGACACAGAGTCTGTCATACAGAGTGAAGTAAGTCAGAAAGAGAAAAATACCGTATGTTAATACATATATATGGAATCTAAAAAAAAAAGAAAAAGGTTCTGAAGAACCTAGGGGCAGGACAGGAATAAAGATGCAGATGTAGAGAATGGACTTGAGGATACGGGGAGGGGGAAGGGTAAGCTGGGACGAAGTGAGAGAGTGTCATGGACATATATATACTACCAAATGTAAAATAGATAGCTAGTGGGAAGCAGCCACATAGCACAGGGAGATCAGCTCGGTGCTCTGTGACCACCTAGAGGGGTGGGATAGGGCGGGTGGAAGGGAGATGCAAGAGGGAGGGGATATGGGGATATATGTATACGTATAGCTGATTCACTTTGTTATACAGCAGCAACTAACACAGCAATGTAAAGCAATTATAATCCAATAAAGACGTAAAAAAAAAATTTCATGAGATAAAAAATTAGACAATAGATATAAAAATATGATCAATAATCATTAGAAAGCTCTATTAAAAATTGAAAACAATTACAATAAAAAAAAAGTATGATCCAACTCATTCTAGTTCCAAAGACACAAAAAACATGAAACGACAGAAAAAAAGATAGTCCATGCAACCAGTAACCACAGGAGAGCAGGGTGGTTGTACTAACATCAGACAAATGGACTTTAAATCAGAAAAGGTTATAAGAGACAAAGAAGACACTGTATATTCAGTACAGCTAGAAGATAAAACTGTAAACATTTTCACCCCTAATGACGGATCATCAAGATATATGAAGCGAAAATGGGCATAACTGAGGGAGAAATAGTCGGTTCTACATAAGAGTTGGAGCCTTCAATACCCCACTCTCAGGGATGGATAGACAACCAGACAGAAGATAAGTGAGGAAGTAGAGGACTTGAACAACACAATGAACCAACCAGATCTAAGACACATGCGACCCTACCCACCAACACAACACACAAGTGCACGTGGGGCCTTCTCCAGGACAGACCACGTGTTAGAGTACAATTTATGTCTTAGTAGATTTTCAAAGATAGATATCATACAAGGTATCTTCTCCAACCACAATGGGATGAAGTTAGAAATCAGTAACAGAGGAAAAGTGGGAAATTCACAAATTTGTGGAAATTACACAACACACTCAAAAGAACCTTGTACCAAAGAATAAATCACAAGGGAAATAAGAAAATACTTAGAGATGAAGGCAAATGAAACAGGACATACCAAACTTAGCAGTGCTAAGAGGGTAATTTATAGTTATAAATGCTTACACTAAAAAACAAGATCACAAATCAATACCCTAACTTTATACAACTTGGGGAACTAAGAAAAGAAGAACAAGTTAAACCCAAAGCTAGCAGAAGGAAGCTGACAATGAAGATTAGGGCAGAGATAAAATAGAGAATAGGAAAGCAATAGAGAAAATCAACAAAACCCAAAGTTGGTGCTTTGGAAAGATTAGCAAGGTTGGCAGACTGTTAGCTAGACTCACTAAGAAAAAAAGGGAGACAAATTATTAAAATAGAAGTGAACGCAGAGACAGTATCACTGACTGTGTTGAAATAAAAAGGATTATGAACAACTAACTGTACCCTAACCTGGATAACACGACAAATTCCTAGAAATACAAATCCTACCAAGACTGAGTCACAAAGAAACAGAAAATCTGAATAGACTCACAACTAGTAAGGTGACTAGATCAGTAATCAAAAACTCTGGACAAAAAGAAGCTGCGGACCTGATTGATGGCTTCACTGGTGAATTCTACGAAATATTTTCAGAAGAACTTACTCCAAGCCTTCTCAAACTCATCTAAAAAAATTCAGGAGAAAGAACATTTCCAACTCACTCTATGAGGCTGGCATTGCCGTGATACCCCCCAAATATCTCTGGCCCATCTTCTAGACGGTCACCAGAGGATTTTTCTAAAACAACCAGCCAGAGGGAATTCCCTGGCGGTCCAGTGGTTAGGACTCCACGCTCTCACTGCCGAGGCTCGGGTTCAATCCCTGATCGGGGAACTAAGATCCCACAAGCTGTGTGGGGCGGCCCCAAAACAAATAAAAATAAAAACAAAATAAAATATCCAGCCAGATGGGTTCTTCGCCCAGTGACCTGAATCTGGTTCCTGTAAGATCTTTCTATTTCCTGTTGTAAAGAGAGGAGCAATGGTGCCTCCAGAATCAGGCTGAACACATATGGACCCCATTCAAGAGCCTCAGCCCCCCAGGGATGGGCCCCACAGCAGATAGACACAGCTGAAGGGAGTATTAGTGAACTGAAAGGCCATCCTGAGGAAACGGCTCAGGACGCAGCACAGAGCCAAGGAGATGCAAATTAAGAAACAGGCCCTGAGAGATAAGAAATCTCGGGGGGGAGGGAAGGGAGGATGGAAGACAGCCACGTGGATGTTCCCCAAGCTAGGGCAAGCACTTCCTGCTCCAGCAAACATGAGCTTGCCTCCAATCCTCCCTCCGGATTCCAAGGAGGTGAGTCTCCAGAGACTGGTGGAGCGAGGAGAAAGGAGAGAAGAAGGTAGAAGTGAACTGAATGGTACTTCCTGTCACACACTGTCCCGCCAACAGCCTTGTCTGACAGGCCCACTGGCTGTGGGCTGAGATCTTTGCTCCCATTTCATTCGCTGTATCTCACTGGTCTTCATGCCCTTAGTGGTTAGCATACAGAAGGTGTTTATTTTTTTTTTAAACACATTTATTTATTTTATTTACTTATTTATTTTATTTTTGGCCGTGTCGGGTCTTTGTTGCTGAGCGCGGGCTTTCTCTAGTTGCGGCGAGCGGGGGCTACTCTTCGTTGCGGTGCGCAGGCTTCTCATTGAGGTACCTCTCCTTGTTGCGGAGCACAGGCTCTAGGCACGCGAGCTTCAGGACTTGGGGCACGCGGGCTCAGTAATTGTGGCTCACAGGCTCTAGAGTGCAGGCTCAGTAGTTGTGGCGCATGGGCCTAGTTGCTCCGCGGCATGTGGGATCTTCCCAGACCAGGGCTCGAACCCGTGTCCCCTGTGTTGGCAGGACTCCCAACCACTGCGCCAGCAGGGAAGCCCCCAGTAGGTGTTTCATAAAGACTGCTGAATGACTGAAATTTGAGGCCTGGAGAGTTCAGCATCTGATCCCTGGTGACATGAGGGTAAGACGAGGAGAAAGGATTTGGATTCGTCTAAATCCACTGCCTCTGCTCCTTCCATTCCACGGTGCTAAGAAGGATTTTGCTCACCTCCTAGGCCACCGCTCAGCCCCTCGTCCGGGCTCTCTGGACACCGGACACACTGCGGGACGAGGCCCCCAGCCCTTCTCTCTGATTTGGAAACAGCTCCCAATCCATCCTGCAGGCGAGCGTTCAGCTCTGGTCACCCGGCACAGCAAACATCCCCAGCTGCATTCAAACACGAGAAGGACGGGCCTGGAAATCTGTATTTTCAACAAGGACGCCAGGAATTCTGACTTGGAAAGGTTTGGTGTTCCATGTCCTGGATCCCAGGGAAGCTGGTTAGTATTTCTCAGCCTCAATTTCCCAGAGCTGAAAAAATGAGGCTAATAATTCACATGCAGGGGCGGGGCTGGCACAGATGAGGTGAGGCCCCGACCCACGGTGAACACTCGTTAAATGATACTTAATTCCTACCAGTGAATATGAGTTCATTTCAAGGGGTTGATGAGAGCCAGGGAGAGAGAAAATAACTCTTTACCCTGCAGAAAGTCCTTGCATCTCAAATACAGTATCAGCACTCCTTCTGGGCCCTCCACGTAGCTCTTCATTCTTTTCAAACTCCAAACTCTGCAAACCTCTCCTCTTTCCGACTAAATAAATCATGAAAAGATTCAAAGTCTGGGCCTCGTGAGCTTCCCCTGGAATGGAGTGAAAAGCAGACACGTGCTCCCCGGGCACAAGGAGCAAAGTCCTACGTCTGCAAAATGGTCAAAAATGAGTCATTTCATTTGTGGAGAATGAATACATCTGATCTTGCAAATGTTTCGCCTCGGGGAAAAGAAGTGCACGCGAATTCTCAAACAGCCTTCTCCTGGAAAAGCAGTTTCCTACTGCCCGGGGAGGCTGAGACAGCCAAGCAGAAAGACAGTGCCTCAGGTCACTGGAGCCTAAAGGGAAATAACCTCCCCATGAAGGGGCCCTGGGGAGGGTGTGAGCAACAGGGGGTCATCTCTCAGGGTTCAGTTCCTTAACATTCAGCAAAGAATCAGCTCAGGGCGTCCATCAATACCTCACTTTGCCAGCCTAACGAAACCCAGACGTCAAAGGTGGCCCCTTCTGCCCACTATTTTTAGTGAGGGTTTGTTGTGGACGTAGGGATGTGAAGGATTCTCCACTGACCAAGGTGAATGGTCCACTTTTCTTTTTCCCTGCAAGTTCATGGCCTGAAAATATTTATGGGTCCTGAATCCAATAAAACAAACATTAGCTTGTCCATGTTCTATATGCAAGATATCATGCTGGGGCTCCAGGGATACCTAGTGATACCGAGGTAAATTCATTCCACTAAGGCCCTTGCGGCCTGCTGTGTGCCTGGCAGGTGCTGGCCCTACCTGGAAACGACCCAGGGCCACATCCGGGGTCCATTACGCTGCCCGGGGAAGTAAGACAGGGGCTCACCTCACTAGGACACAAAAGCAGCATGAACTTGCGTATCAAAAGCAAGCACAGCAGCTACAGAAGGCAAGGGTGAAACCAAGCAGGACCCTGTGGGGCTCCTCCTGGGCAAGGAGCCTCTCTGTTCAGCCTCTATGACCTTCCCTGAGTTCCAAAGGGCAGTTCAAACAGTTGCCAATCAGGGAAGGGAGGGGATTCAGAGACAAGGGAGGAGAAGCCAAGAAACAACAGTGCAGCCTTAGGACAGGGTCCTGGTTCCCCCTCAAGGGTACACAAAACAATATCTTTGAGCTCTTTACAGAACTAAAACCCCTACAAATGGAAGATGTCAGCATTCTTCATTCCAGAGAAGACCACCTGAGGCCAGATTAAAGGAACCAGAGAAGCTCATCAAGAGACCACAGAGACCAGGTTAAAGGACTGCAGGTCCCGCACACATCCCACCCTTGAACCATTGCTATAAAACTCCTCAGCAAATCCTCCTGGGTGGGGACAACACAGTTTTCAAGGGCAGGAGTCCGCTGTGTCCCCCCGTTCGCCTGGCAAAGCAATAAAGCTCTTCTTTTCTACTTCACCCCAAACTGTCTCTGAGATTCGATTCGGCACCGGTGCACAGAGGCCAGGTTTTCAGCATCAAGGGGTGGAGGGGAGGACAGCACTTCAGCCATGCCCCCCTCAATCCCCCCAAGCCGCTGCCTCCCTCAAAGTGTCAGGGAGGCAGCAGCTTGGGGGAATTCTGAGAAAGGCACAGGTCTGCCCCGTGGAGGAGGCGGAGGAAACAGCACAAGTCACACGCACAAGCCGGAAGGCAGGCAGTGAGATGCGTTTAGAAGGCGAGGAGCACCGCTGGGTGGGAGCAAGCAGGAGGTCGAGGGGGACGTAGTGGAAAACCAGGCTGCACAGGTGGGAGGTGCCGGCCGAGGGGCAAAGGGGATCGTGGAGGAGACGCAGAGGGTCCCTGTTTCAGAGCACTCCCTCTGGCGGCCCTGAGGGCCGAGGGGCTACGGAGAGGCCACCCGGCGGGGTCTGGGCTCACTGACAGAAGAGACCCCACGACGCTCTTCCCTGGAAACCCAATTCTGCAGCTGTGCTGGGAGGCAGTGACCTGAGCATGGGGAGAGGACTGGGACCCATCAGGGGTCAGACCTGAGCAGTCTGGCAGCTCCTGGTCCTGAGCAAAGGGAGGGCTGTGTGTACGTGCGTGCGTGCGTGCGTGTGTGTGTGCTGTGGCCACACCGGCGAGCAAAGGGTGTGACACGTGGCCAAGGCCTGATGCCGGCGTCCACGGCCCCGGGGCTGAAACGCAGGATGGAGACGCAGTCCAGACCTGAACACGGCACCTTCAAGTCCTGACAGTTTCCACCCACGACCCAGGAGTGCACACAGCCAAGTGGGCCGGAGCCATCGGGGTGGGGTCCTCAGCCCTAGAAGAGCTGAAACGCAGCCCTCTCTGCCCGCGCTCCCATCAGTTTTCTTCCTTGCCTGGCTCCTCTGCGCCAGGGCGTCCTGCCGAGAACCGTCTGGCTGGAGCTGGGAGCATATGTTCACGCTGCACTCCGCCGCCCGCGTCCCGAGGCCATTCCTGTTCCCACCAGGCAGCCAAGCGATGCAGCTCCGGGTCCCTGCACGCGTCCTCCCCCCTCCCCCGAGGGGAGAACCCTCCTCCCTGGGCCCGGTTCCAGCGTCAGCGCCTTCAAAGAACCACCTTCCCAACAGCCCTCCACCACCACCACGAGATGCTGAGGCTGGAGGTGGGGGGCTGGCTGGGCGCCCAGGCTCTTCAGGGCCATTCGCCGGCCACCTCGAGGTTCGCTCACCCTGCACACACCTCCCACCGCTACTCATGGGGAGGCCGGCTGGACCCACAGGTCTCAGGAGACCTCAGTGCAGGGCCCCATCTCAGCCGTGGCACCTTCTGGGTGAGTGTGTCAGTCAGAGAGGGGGGCTCCCAGATCCCAACGGGGGGGGGGGGCGGGGGGGGCGGAACCTCACCCCCCCATCCGCGAGCCAATCCCCTTCCAGCGTCATTGCACACCCCCAGTGCCGGGACGCTCACTGCTCAGCAACCCACCCTCCCCTCGGACGGCTCGTGACTTTTAATAAGAGGTCATACACGGGTACAGTTCACAGCCCAGCGACAGCACAGGGACTCAGACGAGGCTCGCGGCCACCCCGTCCCCGCCTGCCCTGCCCCCCACCTCCCGAGAGAACATTCTACAGCTGCCTGTGTCCCCTGCCCTTGCCCCAGGATGTGACGTGAGGCCCACGCTCTCCTGCACCTGGCTCTGTTCATGGGCGGCACCCCGGGCCTCGTCCCCGCCGGCAGCCGCCAGCACACCCCGCTCTCACAGCTGCAGTACTGGGATGTCCCTGAATGCCCGGCCGGGCCTCCTCCTGCATCTCCTGGACACCCTCTGTCCCTCAGAGCGTCTCCCCCAGCCCCTTCAGGCCCTCATCCTTGTGACACTCTGCTCGGTCCCCTCGAGTGTGCCTCTGCTTCCGGCTGGGACCCTGCATGACTCGGGGCCACCAGCCCCAGCCCCCCCACTGGCCCCGCCCGTGACCCCTGGGCTAAGCCACAGCCGAGTGCATGGGGTACTGACCCCAGGGAGCCTCCCCGGGATGCAGCCACCTGCACCTCTGCCTCTGGCTCCGCAGGCTGCCCAGAGGACCCCACCCTGCCCGACACTGCCAGCGCCAGACCCGGATGAGCATCCCCTCTCCCCAGGGGGTCACGGGGAGGCACCTACCCTCCGGTCTGCAGCCAGTGGGCCCCGGGGCCCCTGTGGCTCTTTAATTGCCTCCTTGCCTCTCCTTCCTGCCCCCACTCTCCCCACCACCCACTGTCTCCCATCCCCCATGGCTTTCTTGGCCCCAGCTCAAGCCTTGAGACCTGCTGCACCAGCCCCTGGGCTGAGGCACTAACACCTTCCGCTTGGTCCAGTCAGAGCCCCCAGCTGGTAGGGGTGGGGAGGCGGAGGGGTCTCCGCCGCAGGCCCCGAGAAAGTACCATCAGTCTGCTCCACGCACCCTGGAGAAACACTGCGGTCCAGGCTGCGAGCCCGTCCCTCCACCAAACTCCCCAAAGACTTGCCCCACCTGCCCAGCCTGGCCTCAGGGGCTGTCTGAGCTGAGACGATTCTGGTCCTGCGTGGGTCACAGCCCAGGCAAACCGGGTCACCATCAGCCCCGACGGGAAGGAACCACCACCAGGCGGGGTGACCTCTGTGAAGGTCACTCAAGGACCAGGAAAGCCCACGCAGTAAACTGGCGCTCTCGCTCCAGGACCCCAAGCCAGCACAGCACGGCCGAGGTGCCCAGGTGGCGGGCAGGGCTCTGATCTGGCCAGACCCCGTCAGAGAGAAAGCGAAGCACATGGTTTCACCGCCGCCGCCCACTCCCAGGACAGAGGCACAGACGGAGGCTGATGACACACGTACCTGATGCTGCGGGAGCTCTCTCCTTCCAACCTGCAACGAGAGAGAACACACGCTTAGAACGCAGACCCTCCGCTGCCGGGGACCCACGCGAGGATGTTAGACGTGGGGCCCCTGAGCCCCGCTGCCCAGGATCCCTTCTCCAGCCTCAGCAAGCTGTCCCCCACCCAGCCCCAGGGCCACCTCTAGAAGCTTTAGGGCTCCTCTCCCACCCCCCTCATGCCCGTCACTTCAAAGGTAATCGTTTTTACAGGAGTTGGGGAGCAACCCCAGAGTTGCAGGGGGAGCAACGGTTCCAGAACTCCGTGTCCAGGCTCTGCAAGACAGCAACCAGACCAGTGAACGAACGAATGCGTGTGGGCGCTGCGCCGGCCTTGCCGCTGCCCCTGCTTGGTATTTGCAGCGTGTCTCCCCTCTCCCAGCTCTATTTTCAAGTGCCCAGAAATCAATTACACTGCTTTACAAAGGAGACAAGGCTGAATGTCAAGAAACCAGACAATAAGATCGTATCACGCGCACTTGAACTTTCATGTAGACCGAGAAACACGCGGAATCCATCAACAGCGACGACTTCTGCTCTGTAAGCCGAGGGAAAGGGACTTTGGGATTAAACAGCTCAGGGCGAAAGAGGCTGGTGGGCTTCCTGGGTCTGAACAAGCAAAGGGCTGCGAGTAAGCACATTTGGGACTCTAATCCCTGAACATCCCAAATTGGATTTCACTGCCAGACAGCCTGAGAAATAAAAACACGCTTAACCCAAAGTCAGATGACTTTTCTTTCAGCAAGTTGCCTTTCCAGTCATCTTGAAGACTGGCTGCACGGCCCCGTCAGCACGGAAGCCGGGGGCGGCTTCTCCCACTGAGCCAGCCTGGCTGACCTCAGGAGACCACGCTGTGCCCCGTCCCCCTGTCTGCTGCGTCGGAGAAGACGTCATCCCGGTTGCCTTTCAAGCTGATGGACAGGCCGGTGCAGGACCGTGTCTCTGGGACGCCGGCAGCTGGTGGTTGTCCAGAACACCATGTCCACGGCTCTCGCTGTAGCCACACAACGCCACAGGCCACGGAGCGTGTCTCAGCGTCACGCTCAGGTGTCTCATGTGTCACAGCCACAGGCCACGTCCCGTCAAGCCTCGGGTGCCACCAATGATGACGATGAAACACGTTCCTTATTCGGTCCTGACTGTGTGCCAAGCCCTGGGCTGGGCCCTGACGCAGGTAATCTGTGATTTCCACAGCAACCTGGCAGGTCCGGCACGGTCCCCGCTGAGCACATGAGGGACTGAGGGTCCCGGAGGCTAAGTGCCACAGTCACATGACCGGCCAGTGCCAGGTGCATTTTGAACCCAGATATGCCAACTCCACCCTCTTCCTGCCAGGCCGAGCTCCTGACGCAACCTGAGCGGCCAGCAAACCACATTCTGCCGTGTTCAAAGTCTGGGCAGAGGTGACAGGGCTGGTGATGGAAGGGGACACGGGTTTGCAGGTGTGTGATTCCTGATCAGGAACTGGTTACCCAGGGATACTGTCATTTATAAGAAATGTGTATTTACATATTTGGTTATTCAGATGACCAAAGTGTTACCAAACGCAAGTCCATGTGCCCGACACACAGTGAATCCAAACAATACAAAAATGTCGCGTGTGGAGCAGAGAAAGGTTTATTGCAGGGCTGTGCAAGGAGACAGGTGGCTCATGCCTTAAAAACCCCCAAAGGTGAGGGAGGGGCGTGGTTAATTGTTGAGAACTTCTCGGTGTCAGATCCTTTGTCCTTGAGGTCAGGACCTGGGCAGGGAACGATGTTCCTGTAACCCTCCACCAAAACAAATGTTATTCTCTGTTATTTCTCTGACAAGAAAGGGCAAGGCCCCAAGGCTCGACTTTCGCCCTCCGAGGTCCAGGCCCGGCTAAGAGGAGGGGGTCCCTGCGGGGGCTGGGTGCCCTGCCTGGGAGCATCCGTCTGGGTCCTCTGGCCAGTGCCCAGGCCTGGCTGAAGAGGCAGATCTCAGCCGGCGGCGCCCTCAGGGCCAGGTCCCCAGAGCCTGCCCAGCTGTCATCGCCGAGGCAGCCGGGAGCCCAGGACCCAGCTGGCCCTCAGGCTCCTCAGGCCACCCAAACGGGAGGCGGGGGGAGCGTGTGCCAGGTCCCACGGACCGCAACCCGTGCAGACTGCTGCCGCCACTAGGTCCCGCAGGTGGGGACGGGGAGAGGTTCACCGCCACCTCAAGGCCTGGGCCCGGCCAGTGGGCAGCCGTGGCGAGGACCCTGCGGGACGCGGCCTGTCCCCCGGGCCGCCCAGCTCACCCGCCGGCCCGAGCCCCGGGGAGAAGGCCGTGATCCGCCTCTTACTGCACTCTCCGCCGCGAGGACCACCGGTGGCGGAGGGTGGCGTCTAACCGCGGAGCTAAGGGTCTCGCACTAACCTTCCTGCTCTCAGGGTCTCGCGGTAACGGTTTTGGTTGCTCAGTAACGGCCGAGTGCTATGGGCCACGCGCCTGCGCAAGCCCCTCTTACAAAAATATCTTTCTCATATGCAGTTGGTCTTCATCCACAGTTTCCTGCTCAAAGCTTCCAGAACCCTTGGGTTTTCCTGAGAGATAAGAGCGGTGGGAGCAGCACGAAGGGGGACAGAGCCCCCAGTTCGCCACTCAAGCACCCAGGCCCACTGTCACCGGCGGATGAGCCTGGGCTCCCCTGGCAGCACCCAGCCCGCCCCTTGCGCTCACCAGCGGCAAGGAGACAGCAGGTAGTTCCCAGCTGCCTGCGTGTAAACCCCTGTCCAGAAGGACCCTGGACTCCCTTCCAAGTGGGCATCAGCGCCCACCATCACGGCCACACTGCCTGGACGCTGGCAGGTGATGAAGACCGGAACGGACCTTGTGCCCTCTCCCCCAGGGGCCGAGACAAGGTCAAACCAGCCCTCTGTCAGCTGGAGACTCTCCAAAGCCGTTCTCAGGAAGCCCTGGCAAAAGCCGGCACGGACGGGTGAGGTAGGCTGATGCCCGATCAGAGGAGCTGGCCAGTAAAGCTGCCGGAAGCTCCCTGACTCACGCAGCGGGAAGGGTGGCTTCCACAGATGATGCGTCCCACGCCCGGAGCCCAGCAAGGGCCTGGCACCCAGCAGGCTCCAAGGAAAAGGCTGCCGTGTGAACCCACGATGGAGTTGGCCCAAACCCCACACGCTGAGAGCCACACACCGCGGAGTCACGCTTACACCAAGGACAGCACGTTCCGAGGCCCCTCGGAACCCCAGGGCATATCGCTGCCGGTCCTCGGACAGAAGGAGCAATGAACGACGCAGAGGGGGGTGGGCAGGTGAGGCCTGTGTGCGCGCAGACGTGGCGCCAGCGGGTACTGGGCAGCAGGCAGCGGGAGCAGCCCAGAGCCCTCTGGTTTCCTGCCCGTGAATGGGAACCAGGAACAGGATGACTTCCCAAACTGGCACGAATGGAGGTGAGGTCACAGAAGTGGTCTCATACCTCTTAACCCAACCTCAGGGGATTGTCCCCAGCGGGTCGTCCAGAGCCAGGACGAGGCTTTACACGTGTGATGCTCAGGTCAGAGATGCCTTCGTTTGGGATGCTCTAGACACACCTGGAGATAAGGATGCTGGCACAAGGAGTTTACTTGGGAGGTGAAGGCAAGGGAAGTGAGAAGACAAAGAGAAGTTGCCAAATTACGGCTGTTATCAAGCTGCCCCCCACGGTGGGAGCCCTCCACTGCAGGCAACAAGAACTGGTCCACCAGTTCTCCCCAGGGAGCCCTGGGGGCCAGTGCAGAGTTCCCACCCAAGGGGTAAGGCTGCTGCAGTCCTAGCTGAGTCTGCTCCTAGGGGACAGTAAGTCTCCACACTCCAGCCTGCCACACAGGAGGCCAAGGGGTCTCCAGCCTCAAGAGAAGACCCCAGGCACAGAGGTGCTGGCGGTTGGAAGTGAGAGGCTGGGGTGAGGGGCTCTGCAGCCAGTGCTCCCTGGACTAAGAGAGAGCCCCCTGCTGTCCTTATGATAACACCACGGATAACTGAGCCGCCATGTGGACTTCAGAATGTCAAGGGTACAAGTGATCATTTCGTCCTCTTGTTTCACTTCTGTGGCGGATCCTGCAGACTGACTCATTCAACGTGTGTGCCAACCCCTCCTTCCATGCCTTGTGTATGTTAGCCTCTGGAAAACTGAAATCTACATTTCTCAGACACCCTTGCATCTAGAGTTCAGCAGGTGACCTGAGTTCCTCTGGACAGATGTCTACATAAGATTTAAAAGGTGGAAGCAAACAACACAGGGTGGTGGAGGGATGGGGCTCCTGGCTGGCAAGGAACAGAGGGGTCTGGGCCTGAGCATTACGGACAGTGGGGTTTCCATGGCAACACGGTCAGGTGGGGGTAGGCGACTGTCCAGGCTGTGTTGTCCCTGGCTATGGGGCATCCAATCTTGGTCCCCTGGCAGTCCTGGAATCTCAGTCCTAACAGCCAGGAATAAGTCCTCTCCTGCTCAAATCAGAAAGAGTGGATTCTGTTGTCTACAACTAATCACTGTGACTGATACAAATTCAGATTCTGAAATCACCTCTATTGTTTTTCCTGTGTGGAAGAAATACAGAAATGTTTAAGATAAACAAGTAAAAATCATCTGTAATCCACCACCTGGAGGTACTGAAACACATCGAGACACACAGTAATCAAACTGACAAAAATTAAAGACAAAGAAAAATTATTGAAGGCAACGTGGAAAAAATGACAAATAACATACAAGGGAACTCCCATAAGGTTAACAGCTGATTTCTCAGCAGAAACTCTACAAGCCAGAAGGGAGTGGCATGATAAAGTGATGAAAGGGAAGAAACTACAACCAAGATTACTCTACCTGGCAAGGATCTCATTCAGATTCAAGGGAGAAATCAAAAGCTTTACAGACAAGCAAAAGCTCAGAGAATTCAGCACCACCAAACCAGCTCTACAACAAATGCTAAAGGAACTTCTCTAAGTGGGAAACACAGGAGAAGAAAAGGACGTACAAAAACAAACCCATAACAATTAAGAAAATGGTCATAGGAACATACATATCGATAATTACCTTAAACGTGAATGGATTAAATGCTCCAACCAAAAGACACAGGCTCGCTGAATGGATACAAAAACAAGACCCATATATATGCTGTCTACAAGAGACCCACTTCAGACCTAGGGACACATACAGACTGAAAGTGAGGGGATGGAAAAAGATATTCCATGCAAATGGAAATCAAAAGAAAGCTGGAGTAGCAATACTCATATCAGATAAAATGGACTTTAAAATAAAGAATGTTACAAGAGACAAGGAAGGCTACTACATAATGATCCAGGGATCAATCCAAGAAGAAGATATAACAATTATAAATATATATGCACCCAACACAGGAGCACCTCAATACATAAAGCAACTGCTAACAGCTATAAAAGAGGAAATCGACCTTAACACAATAATAACGGGGGACTTTAACACCTCACTTACACCAATGGACAGATCATCCAAACAGAAAATTAATAAGGAAACACAAGCTTTAAATGACACAATAGACCAGAGAGATTTAATTGATATTTATAGGACATTCCATCCAAAAACAGCAGATTACACTTTCTTCTCAAGTGCGCACAGAACATTCTCCAGGATAGATCACATCTTGGGTCACAAATCAAGCCTCAGTAAATTTAAGAAAATTGAAATCATATCAAGCATCTTTTCTGACCACAACGCTATGAGATTAGAGATCAATTACAGGGGGAAAAAAACCGTAAAAATCACAAACACATGGAGATTAAATAATACATTACTAAATAAGCAAGAGATCACTGAAGAAATCAAAGAGGAAATTAAAAAATACCTACACACAAATTACAATGAAACCACGATGATCCAAAACCTATGGGATGCAGCAAAAGCACTTCTAAGAGGGAAGTTTATAGCAATACAAGCCTACCTCAAGAAACAAGAAAAATCTCAAATAAACAATCTAACCTTACAACCTAAAGGAACTAGAGAAGGAAGAACAAAGAAAAACCCCAAAGTTAGTAGAAGGAAAGAAATCATAAAGATCAGAGCAGAAATAAATGAAATAGAAACAAAGAAAACAATAGTAAAGATCAATAAAACTAAAAGCTGTTTCTTTGAGAAGATAAACAAAATTAATAAACCTTTAGCCAGACTCATCAAGAAAAAGAGGGAGAGGACTCAAATCAATAAAATTAGAAATGAAAAAGGAGAAGTTACAACAGACACCGCAGAAATACAAAGCATCCTAAGAGACTACTACAAGCAACTCTATGCCAATAAAATGGACAACCTGGAAGAAATGGACAAATTCTTAGAAAGGTATAACCTTCCAAGACTGAACCCAGAAGAAATAGAAAATATGAACAGACCAATCACAAGTAATGAAATTGAAACTGTGATTAAAAATCTTCCAACAAACAAAAGTCCAGGACCAGATGGCTTCACAGGTGAATTCTATCGAACATTTGGAGAAGAGCTAACACCCATCCTTCTCAACGTCTTCCAAAAAATTGCAGAGGAAGGAACACTCTCAAACTCATTCTATGAGGCCACCATCACCCTGATACCAAAACCAGAAAAAGATACTACAAAAAAAGAAAATTACAGACCAATATCACTGACGAATATAGATGCAAAAATCTTCAACAAAATACCAGCAAACAGAATCCAACAACACATTAAAAGGATCATACACCATGATCAAGTGGGATTTATCCCAGGAATGCAAGGATTCTTCAATATACACAAATCAATCAATGTGATATACCTTATTAACAAATTGAAGAATAAAAACCATATGATCATCTCAATAGATGCAGAAAAAGCTTTTGACAAAAGTCAACACCCATTTAAAATAAAAACTCTCCAGAAAGTGGGCACAGAGGGAACCTACCTAACATAATAAAGGCCATATACGACAAACCACAGCAAACATCATTCTCAATGGTGAAAAACTGAAAGCATTTCCTCTAAGATCAGAAACAAGACAAGGATGTCCACTCTCACCACTATTTTTTTTAATAAGTATTTTAATTAATTAATTAATTAATTTTATTTTTTGCTGTGTTGGGTCTTCGTTTCTGTGCAAGGGCTTTCTCTAGTTGTGGCAAGTGGGGGCCACTCTTCATCGCGGTGCGCGGGCCTCTCACTATCGTGGCTTCTCCCGTTGCGGAGCACAGGCTCCAGACGCGCACGCTCAGTAGTTGTGGCTCACGGGCCTAGTTGCTCCACGGCATGTGGGATCTTCCCAGACCAGGGCTCGAACCCGTGTCCGCTGCATTGGCAGGCAGATTCTCAACCACTGCACCACCAGGGAAGCCCTCTCACCACTATTATTCAACATAGTTTTGGAAGTCCTAGCCATGGCAATCAGAGAAGAAAAAGAAATAAAAGGAACACAAACTGCAAAAGAAGAAGTAAAACTGTCACTGTTTGCAGATGACATGATACTATACATAGAGAATCCTAAAGATGCCACCAGAAAACTGCTAGAACTAATCAATGAATTTGGTAAAGTTGCAGGATACAAAATGAATGCACAGAAATCTCTTGCATTCCTATACACTAACAATGAAAGATCAGAAAGAGAAATTAAGGAAACAATCCCATTCACCATTGCAACAAAAAGAATAAAATACCTAGGAATAAACCTACCTAAGGAGGTAAAAGACCTGTACTCGGAAAACTATAAGACCCTGATGAAAGAAATCAAAGATGACACAAACAGATGGAGAGATATACCATGTTCTTAGATTGGAAGAATCAATATTGTGAAAATGACTATACTACCCAAAGCAATCTACAGATTCAATGCAATCCCTATCAAATTACCAGTGGCATTTTTTACAGAACTAGAACAAAAAATATTAAAATTTGTATGGAGACACAAAAGACCCCGAATAGCCAAAGCAGTCTTGAGGGAAAAAAAACGGAGCTGGAGGAATCAGACGCCCTGACTTCAGACTATACTACAAAGCTACAGTAATCAAGACAATATGGTACTGGCACAAAAACAGAAATATAGATCAATGGAACAGGATAGAAAGCCCAGAGATAAACCCACGCACCTATGGTCAACTAATCTATGACAAAGGGGGCAAGGATATACAATGGAGGAAAGACAGCCTCTTCAATAAGTGGTGCTGGGAAAACTGGACAGCTACATGTAAAAGAATGAAATTAGAACACTCCCTAACACCATACACAAAAATAAACTCAAAATGGATTACAGGCCTAAATGTAAGACCGGACACTATAAAACTCTTAGAGGAAAACATAGGCAGAACACTCCAGGACGTTAATCACAGCAAGATCCTTTTTGACTCACCTCCTAGAGAAATAGAAATAAAAACAAAAATAAACAAATGGGACCTAATGAAACTTAAAAGCTTTTGCACAGCAAAGGAAACCACAAACAAGACGAAAAGACGACCCTCAGAATGGGAGAAAGTATCTGCAAACGAAGCAACGGACAAAGGATTAATCTCCAAAATATATAAGCAGCTCATGCCACTCAATATTAAAAAAACAAACAACCCAACCCAAAAATGGTCGGAAGTCCTAAATAGACATTTCTCCAGAGAAGATATACAGATTGCCAACAAACACATGAAAGGATGCTCAACATCACTAATCATTAGAGAAATGCAAATCAAGACTACAATGAGGTATCACCTCACACCAGTCAGAATGGCCATCATCCAAAAATCTACAAACAACAAATGCTGGAGAGGGTGTGGAGAAAAGGGAACCCTCTTGCACTGTTGGTGGGAATGTAAATGGATACAGCCACTATGGAGAACAATATGGAGGTTCCTTAAAAAACTAAAAATAGAATTACCATATGACCCAGCAATCCCACTATTGGGCATATACCCTGAGAAAACCATAATTCAAAAAGACACATGCACCCCAATGTTCATTGCAGCACTATTTACAATAGCCAGGTCATGGAAGCAACCTAAATGCCCATCGACAGACGAATGGATAAAGAAGATGTGGTACATATATACAATGGAATATTACTCAGCCATAAGAAGGAACGAAATTGGGTCATTTGTAGAGTCGTGGATGGATCTAGAGACTGTCATACAGAGTGAAGTAAGTCAGAAAGAGAAAAACAAATATCGTATATTAACGCATATAAGTGGAACCTAGGAAAATGGTACAGATGAACCGGTTTGCAGGGCAGAAATAGAGGCACAGATGTAGAGAACAATCGTATAGACACCAAGGGGGGAAAGTGGTGGGAGGGGGTGGTGGTGGGATGAATTGGGAGATTGGGATTGACATGTATACACTAATATGTATAAAATAGATAACTAATAAGAACCTGCTGTATAAAAAATAAGTAAAATTTAAAAATTCCAGAAATAAAAGACAAATACAATCCGTACATAAAAAAAAAAAAAAATCACCTGTAATCCACCACCTGGAGGTACTGTAATAATTTTGCATGTTTATCTCCAGGCTTTGTTTTTTTATTATTATTTTTATATAGTCAAAATGATGCAGTTTATATCATTCTATTTATGCCAGCTCTGCTCACTTAATGTGGATTATGAACATCCCAGTGGCCTTGGCCACGAGGCCCTCAGCTCCCTAGACCAAGTCAGGTTCCTCTCCATCCACTCTTTTTTATTTATTTATTTATTTTTAAATTACTGTATTGAGGTATAATTGACACAGAAAAAGCTGTATGTATTTAGATGATTTTGGAGATAAGTATATGTCTGTGACACCATCACCACAATCAATACCATAAACATATCCATCACCTCCAGAAGTTTCCTCCACCCCCTTTATTTACTGTTTTTTTTGTGGTAAGAATACTTAACAGAAGATCTATCCTCTTAGCCAAGTTCCAAGCATTTAATAAGGTATTATTATCTCTACGGACTATGCCATGCAAATCTCTAGAACTTACTCATGTTGCACGACTGAAACTTTGTACCCTTTGACCATCGCCTGTGCATTTCCCTCTCCCCAGCCGCTGGCAGCCACTGCTCTACTCTCTTCTATGAGTTTGACTATTTTAGATCCCTCATATAAGTGGCATTATGTAGAATTTGTCCTTCTGACATTTCACTGAGCATCACATCCTCCAGGTTTATCCATGTTGTGACATGACAGGATTCCCTTTTTTAAGGCAGAATAATAGTCCGTTGCATGTATATATCATATTTTCTTTATCCATTCATCAGTCAATGCACATTTAGGTTGCTTCCATGTCTTGGCTACTGTGAACAATGATGCAATGAACAGGGGGGCAGATATCTCCTTGAGATCCTGATTTCAATTCCTTTGTGTACATACTCAGAAGTGGGATTGCTGGATCATATGGTAGCTCTATTTCTAATTTTTTGTCCGGCTTTGGTGTCAGAGTAATGCTGGCTCATGAAATTAGTTCAGAAGGGTTCCTTCTTCTATTTTTTGGAAGAGTTTAAGAAGGATTGGTATTAATTCTTATTTAAATGTTTGGTAGATTTCCCCTGTGAAGACATCTGGTCCTGGGTTTTTCTTTGTTGGTTTTTCTTTTTTTCTGGTCCTGGTAATTCAGCTCTTTCAATTCTCCATGTTTATTATTGGTCCGTTCAGGCTTTCTATTTCTTCTTCATTCCATTTTGGCAGGTTGCATGTTTCTAGGAATTTATCCATCTCTTCTAGGTTGTCTAATTTATTGACATAGAATTGTTCACAATAGTTTCTTACAGTCTTTGTGCAGAGCATTCTTTGTCCCTGACTCTGGTGATGTTGTTCAGTAACGTCCCCGAAGTAGAAATATTGGCTGCATCATAGAGCATGAATATGGTTAAGGCTCCTTCATACACAGGGCCACACTGCACCCGGGAAGACCTAAGTGCCACCCCCCTTGAATGTGAGGGCTAAGAGACAAGAGATGAATCTTTAGAGCAGCGGTGCACATGGACCACCTGAAGATCTGATTAAAATTCAGACTGTGATACAGGAGGTGGGGAGTGGGGCCTGAGACGCTGCATTTCTAACAAGTTCCCCGGAGAATCCCCCCAGAGGCCCTCAGCCTGCCTGCTCTTCCCTGCCAGTATCTGGGCTCCGCACTGACACAGCCCCTGGGCACCTGTACCTCAGCCTCCAAGGCAGCAGCCCCAGCAGCAAAGCCTGTGCTTCTTTCCAGCCTGCTTGCCTCAAGCCCTGTCTCCATTTGGCTCTCAACTCCAGGCTCCATGACCCCTGATGTATGTGTGGTTCTTAGGGGTTCTGAGTTGGGTTCTCCACTCCGTGTGGGGTGAACTTATCCCCTCAGACCCAGGATGCTCCCCTGCCCTGGGTGGGGTAGGGGACATCTGTGACTGCCTTTCCTGCCTGCCCTCTGTCTCCTCATCTTATGCCAATAGTACCTCTTTTTTATTCTGAAGACGCTCAGCTACCCACCCAGCCTTTCCTAGTCCACGTGGTTTAGGGGAAGTTAACCCTCCATAATATCAGAATCAAAAGGTGAGCGTATAACCTAGATCTGGCCACTGAACAGATTTCATCGCCTTCGTTTCAGTCACCTGTTTGAGGATGAACATGTGACCTGGGCCCAGCAAACCCATGCCAGGACTTACAACAGAACTACTGTGGATGAGAAGCTCTCTGCCCTCTGCGGGGGCTGCCAGGGCCACGACAGGCAGCTCACTGCCCGGAGAGTGAGCCCAACATGGAGAACAGGGCTAAGGTAACTCCCGAGGTCATAACTTGAGCCCCTAGGTCAAGCTGGACCTGAAGCTGACTTGATCTGGATGGGGGTGGGCCACCACAGAGCTAGGACCAAAGCCATCACAGCAAGGCACCAGCTTGGGCACTGAGGCTTGTGTGTGTGTGTGTGTGTGTGTGTGTGTGTGTGCGTTCAGCACAAACTAAGGAGGCAAGAGGCTCCAAAAGAGAAACCCCACAAGTGTCCACAGCCCCCTCCCCACACACATATGTCACGCACACGCATATGGGCACACACACAATCCAGGCCAGGGTAGCGGGGGTCATGGTGGGGGGACTGCAGCCGACAGAGAGGAGGGCCACTCCAGTCCCATGGGAGGTTTTACAACATTGCTGGTATCTTCGCATGAGATGCAAAACAATAAAAATACGAGACGCGTTAGGCGGCTGTCAAGTAGCTTAATGGAAGCGTGAGTCAAAACAGCATTTAAATATGGTAGAGTGGCCCATTTGGAGTCTTTAAACAGCCTCGTGTCTTTCATCTCTCCCTGAGGAGGAAGTCCACACTGTCGGCACTGTCTGTCTCATATGTGAGTACAGGGCCTTAGTATGTACCCTCTGGGGGTCTACACAGGAGAGGTGGCCAGGTCAAGGTCACACAGCCCACTGGGTCCAGTGCACCCTCTGGGGGTCTACACAGGAGAGGTGGCCAGGTCAAGGTCACACAGCCCACTGGGTCCAATGCACCCTCTGGGGGTCCACACAGGAGAGGTGGCCAGGTCAAGGTCACACAACCCACTGGGTCCAGTGCACCCTCTGGGGGTCCACACAGGAGAGGTGGTCAGGTCAAGGTCACACAGCCTATAGGGGCAGAGTGGACACGCAGACAAAGGTTGTCTTACTAAAACCCTGGGTTTGACTCACCACCAGAGGCAGGTTTCCCGGGAAGCTATGGAGGCTGAAACTGCAGGGCCCTCACTTGTTTGGCCCCTTCTCAGATCTGACATCTAATTCTGGGGTCTTTTTCTTAAAAAGCGCCACACCAAACTATATAAGTTCTATGATTTAGGCCTCACAAGGCATGAATCAGCCCCAACTCCCAACGGACCTGCTTCCCACTTCCTCTCCCCAAATCCCAAACCCAAGGGCGTTGTCATCAACTGGAAATAAGTACTGAAAGGCCTCCGTTTCCAGGGTATCTCTGCTCATCCTCATTTGCAGTTTCCTCCCTATTTCTGATGATTTAGACACTTGTCATGCAAACGACATCTACAGAGACCCATTCTGCGAAATGCTTACACGCCTCTTTCAAGGTCTCCTGCATCTTAAAATAAACCCACATCCTCCTGCTTCTCCCTGGGCCTGTGCTCGGGGTCCCAGGCTGCAGAAAGGGGAGAAGCCCACAAGAAGCTCCCTAGCCATCCACCTGGTGGCCCACAAGAGCCACCCCCCGCTCTTGGCCTTGGGGGCCCCGTCCCCTGCCTTCCAACCTGCCAGGGCTGGAGGAGGGCTGGAAGTCACAGTTGCAGGTCCAGTGCTTGGACCTGACTCAGTTTCCACCCAGACATCTCCTCTCTACCTTCAGGCTTTATCAGACTCTCAAGGGCGTCTCAGTCACCAGACTAAAGGGACACACCTGCCCTTCCCACCTTAGTACAGAGGGGCTCCCAAAACTTGCAGCACTAGATAAGAGCGTGGGGGCCATTCACAGGGGCTGCTGCCCTGCCCAGAACCACGTGGGGCTTCTTACCTTCCTGCCTGGAACAGGTGACTCTCAGCATCCCTGGGTACCCCACGCCCCCAGGATTAAAGAGGACCTCACCTCTCTCAGAGTGACATGACAGAGGCTAACGATTTTGCAGAGCCGCTTGAAAAGTAACAGTGATGGTAATAATAATAATTTATTATTATTATTAACAACTAACATTTACTCAGCACTTACCACATTCCAGACCCTATTCTAATCAGTTTACAGGTATTAACTCATTTAATCCTCACTGCGCCCTGGGAAGAAGGTAGGACCTCTATTTCATTTAACTCTTCCACTTTGGGGGCTGCTTTGTTTTCATGGCAAAAGGAATGCGTGCTCCTTGGAGCACATCTAACAGAAAAGGCACATGCGCAGAGCAAGTTCACAGTATCCCCGTGCCTGCTCTCTCCCCGTCCATCCCGGCTCCATTTCCCCTCTCCCAGCACAACCAGGGCGAGCTAATTCATGTACGCAGCCTGTCCTTATGCCAATACATGCAAGCACATATCAGAAGGCTCCCTTAGAATTAGCTTCCCCATTTTGTGGATAACAAAATGCAGCTCAGAGAGGTGAAGTGACTTGCCCAAGGTCACACAGCAGGCAGACGGAGGAACTGGCACTACTTGACTCCCAAGTTTAACGGCAAAGCCTGTGACCTTACCCACTAGCCTCCACGAGTCATCAGCTTTGAACCAAGGGAGTAATAATAATCATAACAACAGAAAGTAGCAGCGCACATTCACTGAGTACTGACCATGGCAGCGTTTCAGGTGCATTACACACATCCACCTAGACTTCCCCAAAGTCCTGCGAGCTGGTCCTATGATTTGCACAGCCTCCCCCTGATTTCACAGATGAGAAAACCAAGGCTTCACGAGGGGAAGCCACTGGCCCAGGTCACACAGCTATCAGCAGTGACAGACCAGGATTCAGACTCAAGCCCTCTGACTATATCAGCCCAGGAAGGCAGTTGGGTGGGAAGAGGCAGGGTTTGGTCCTAAGTCAATGGACAGAATGGCCACTGTCCCCATCCTGAACTCACATGGGCTTTTTACAGTGCCTCCCACTGACCACCTCAGGGCCTTTGCACAGGGGTGGGTCCTCCCCTCCCCTAGGCCTAGATAATGCCCAGGGCTTACTCAGGCCCTGGATGAGCCCCTGGGTAAATTCCCCCGCTCCCCGCTGAATTCCTGAAGCTGAGCAAGGCATCGGTGCACAGCAGACATGGGATTAACACACGTTCAGGGAACAGTGTTCGGTGAATAACGTGTTGCTTCAGTGGGAAGGCTGAGCCAGGCTAAGGGGACACAGCGTGTGAAGGACCCAGAGAGGCACTGGGCATGGGCGGGGAGTATGGCAAGGCAGCAGGCAGGGCCCAGCAGGACAAAGAACAAAGAAGTAGATGAACGAGAGAATGCTCTTTCCTCCTCTCACATCATGACGGGAGACTGAGGTTTAATAAGTCCAGATAGCTCTCTCCATTGCCCTTGTTAAAATCTTCACCAAAGAGCTTCCAACTCCCAACAAGAGTGCGTGAATGCTCTGAGTTAGGATGCCACCAGCAGAAAGGACACTTCCAATACCATGGCCAGGCTGTCCTGACCGATGAGGCCGGAAGCTGGGCACCCCGGGACCAGCGCGCGGAATTACACGGTCAGCCAGTTTCCCGCTCTGGTGGGGGGAAGCCCAAGAGATTTCCTTCTGTAAATGTTCACTCGTAAAAGATATTTGTGGCAAAACAATCGGTAGTCCTGGATCATGCTGAAGGCAGCGAACTGGAACCTTAGAAATGGTCCAGTCAAAGCCACTGCCCTCTTTAAACGCGTCTGCTGTCCCCTTGGTGAGAATTCTGAGCTCTTTCGGACAGATGATTGTCACGAAGGGGGGGACGCACTCAGAATGACAATTACGTACCCAAACAGGCTCCATCAGGTCCTGAGCAAGCGCTGTATCCTCAGTGGCGCTGATTTCATCCTCACACACCAGGCCTCGCTTATCTCCTGGAAACTCTTCCCAGCAGTCATCCCATCAAGCTCCAGGGATGGCGTGGGGATGGGTCCTTGAGAGTGAGCTCTGGAATTCTGGGGGCTCTGTTTGTGAAGGAGACCAGTTTGTCTGCTGAGGACCCCTAGCCGGGGAGGAGTGGCCGGCGGGCCTGCCCGCGGACTTGACACGGCTGCCCCAGGGCAGGGGAGCAGGTAGAGCCAGGGAAGCCACGCCCCACAGCCCACAACGGGGGCAGAGATTGTGGCTCTCCATCACAAAAACTGTTCAGTAACTACAGGTGTCTCAAGACGGATGGTTGTACCTAAAAAATGGAGCTCCCTGGCCCTGGAGGCATGCAAGAATCTGGGTTGGTGGAAAGGGCATGCAGAATTAAATGGGGGACTGGGCCGTCTCCAAGGTCCCTTAGACCACCAGGAGAAGCCAGGAGGCTACGATGTGACTATTCCTCCCTGTTAAAGCAAATCCAGAAAACTCCTCCTGGCCGGTCAGTGCCAGTCAATTGCGAGTGGCCTGCGTTTTGTAGGTAAGATAGCTCCACGTCGTCACACGTGCTTCTGTCGATGCCTGTCGTTTCACAGGAAGCACCTGCAAAGCCCAGCTCGCTGCTGGTCCTGGGACGGATGTCAGCAAAGCTCAGCGGGGAGCCGCCCGCTCGGGGCTGGGTGTGCACGAGGGTCCCCAACGGGTCATAGCGGGGAGCAAGCGTCCAGGCCGCAGGGTCAGAGGGGGCGATGAGAGAGGCTTCTGGGAGGAGACCTGAGGGCAGCGACCTCCTGGACGAGAGCCCAAAATGTGTCTTCACCCCTCCAGGACTCGGGGAGGGTGCGCAGGCCCCCCAGATGCCTGCAGCAGGAGAGCTGCCGCTCGTCCCCATTCGCTCATGTGTCCAGATCACATTTTGAAAAAAAAAAAAATGTTTGACGCTTTCTTCTTCCCTCCTTCCCCCGCCGAGACCTCCAAGGACGGTGAGGTCTCAGCCTCCAGCCTGCCCAGGTGGGTGGGGGCCGGGGGCAGAGGCAACCGCAGCCAGGAGGGGCTGGAGCAGGGCCGCACACAGCGGGTCTGTCTTCCGTAACCAGTTGCTGAATGGAGGAGCGAGGTGAGGGCAGCAGTGCCGGCTGTGGGGCTTGGTGCTGAGAAAGAACGTCCAGGCGTTAGGGAGCCACGGCGGGCCCTGGAGCAGAGGCGTGACAGGATGAAGTGGTGTTCCAGCAAGAGGACGTCAGCCCCTAGCACTGGGTGCCAAGTAGACTGGGAGGGGCTGAGAACAGCAGACATCACAACGACCAGCGGGCGAAGCGCCGCGTGCACTCAGGTCCTCGTTCTGAGGTCTCTGTACCGATTACCTTGTTCTTTCCTCACACGATAACTCTGTGGGGAGGCGGGGACTGCCAGTGTGCCCTTTGTACAGACGAGCAAAGCGACCTCCCCGAGGTCACACCGCAGGCGTGTGGTAGCTCAGGGCCCTGCATCAGGCAGGACGGTGTGTCCCTGGGGAGGTCCCTCAGCGTCCCAGGCCTCAGTTTCTCCATCTGTGAACCGGGAGTGATAAAGGCCCATCTCTCAGGTGGTTCCCTCTGACCCCAAAGACTCTATGATTTTTCCACCGCTCTGCAGGCAAAGACCGCCCGGGAGAAACCCTCACCTGCCTCGTTATTTTCAAGAGGAAGAAAAAAAAACAACAAACCCAAATGATTTCCTTGAAAGGCCAGTAGTAACCCAACTCCCTGGCATTTTGAGTTTTTTCCTTTCCCCAAGAAGAGTCTGAAAGGAATTACATAGTGTTGACAAAATCTGGAGAACTTCCAAGGACTTGAGGATTCCCCGGACATTTCAGTTCCGGATCAGTCACTATTGAAACAAATCCAATAGTCTCCTCGATGGGCACCTTGTTGGGAATTTTTAATGTACTCCGGCCACGTTAGGTGTGTGAGGAGATGGGCAGACCCCTGGCCTTCGTGCCCCTGCGCCCCCTCCCACTGGCACAGCTGAGACGCTGACCCTTGCCCGCCCCCGGGGACCCAGCTGGACAGAGGCAGCCCTTCCTCCCGTCCCAGACCCTGCACGGGGCAGGTGTGGCCTCAGTGCCCTGGGGACCAGACCCAGAGCAGCCTCACCCAGCTGGATGGAGGGCCCACCTGCTCCTGAGGGAGGACAGAGCCTGGAAGGGTGGGCTTGCAAGTCCCCCGCCTCCTGGGGCTTCCGAGGACCGTCCCAGAGCCCTGTGTGGTCAGCGTGGCCCGGGGCTCTCACCCTGCCGGCCTCAGCCCTGCCCAACTCCCGGAAAGTTCTGTCTCCTGTTTCAACAAGAGGGTCTCAACCTCCCACGAGAATGCACATGGGCTGAAAACCACGCCGACACGGTCAGCCCCAAGCTCCTCCCAGGGCTGAGACCCGAGTATCCACCAGCCCTCTCGGTACGTCTGCTCAGAGGCCTGACGGACGCCTCAACCTCAGCTGGATGAAGTGAACCCACCACGGCCTTCCTGTTAGGGAACCACTGACTGAAACCGCCCACCTTGGCCAGGCCCACTTGCCTGAGCTGTCTCACAACAGCAGGTCCGATAAGCACCACGGTGCTGTCACCGAAAACTAACCGGGAGAATTCGGGAGGGGCCAGAAGGAGGGAGGAGACGCCAGCCCATAATATGTCCTGCCAACCTCCCAGAGTCCTTCGCGCTGGAATCCATCTTGGCTTAGCGATGCGCACGCCACCAGGAAGGACCCTGAGTCAGAATGATGGGCTGGAGACAAGCCGGAAGCTAACCCCATCACCGTGAACCCGAGACCGCGAGCCACGTGGCGGGGCAGTCCTCCGGGGTTCCCTCACCCTGCTGCTCTCCGCCCGGGCGCCCCTTCCCCGTAAAGTCTCTTGCTTTGTCACCACGTGTGTCTCCTGGGACAATTCATTTCCGCGTGCTAGACAAGACCCCGCTCTCGGGCCCTGGAAGGGATCCCCTTCCTACAACGTCCCCGTCTCAGCTGAGCCCGACCGCCTCCCCAGGAGCTCAGGCCCGACACCTGGGTCAGCCCGGCCCCCCTGCTCTCGCGCCCTCATCGCATCCGTGAGCCGATAACTGGTGGTTCCACCTTCAGAATCGCCCAGGATCCGCTCCTTCCCCACCCCCACTGTCCTCACCAGAGCCGACCACCGCCTCCCCGTTTCTCTAACGGTCGTGGTCCCCTCTGCCATCACCCCAGAGCCTGCTCTCCACACGCGGCCAGATGATCCCACTCAGCCCACGTCAGGACGCATCCCTCCTCTCCACACCCTCCGCGGCCGCCCCTGAGGGACAGTCTGTGTGTCCCAGGCCTTAGTGACGGGCTGACCTCCTGGGACGTACTTCCCCATGTCCACGTGGCTCCCTTACCTCCTACAGGTCTGTGCTCAAGTGTCACCTTCCCCATGAGGCCTTCCCTGGCCTCCCCCTCACCATACTGATCCCGGGCTGGTCTCGGTTTGTCTGCATGTGACATGTCGCCCCCAACCACCTGTGCACCCCCAGGAGCTGGCCACAGTCATTCCTGGCTCTGCCACTGACCAGCTGTGTGACCTTGGACGAGGTACTTAACCTCTCTGTGCCTCTGTTTCCTCATCTGTAAAATGTGCCTTCACTCCCGGTTGCTGTGGAAACTGAAGGAGTTACTACACACAACAGTCTGGGATACAGCAGATGTCCCATCAGCTTTCATTAAAATCATCATCACACGCTATGGGCCAGTGGTCGGGAGACCTGGGCTCTAGTTCACCTCTGCCCCCACTCTCCGTGTAACCTCAGGCAAGTCCCTTTCTCTAAGTGCCACTTCCTTTAGCTGCGAAATGTGGGGATTAGCCAAGAAGTGGGCTGGGCCCCTGGGTCGCCCACTGCCAGGGCTTCAACCACCCTCCGTGGGACGGGCCCTCCCTGATCTCCACGCTCTGACCCTAGCTGCCACCCTGCAGCGCCACCAAGACATCTCTCAGGCGGCTCAAACTCCTGCTGCCAGACCAGACTCCTGGCTCCTCCCTTCCTGTCAAGTCCCAGGGCCCCTCTGCTTCCCCCTCCGCTTCTCAGTAAGCAGTGTCACCACCCCCTGCTGAGCAGGCCAGAAGCATCCCCTGGGTCCTCTCCTTTCCTCTCCCCCCACACCCACCCTTCGCAGACTCCTCTCAGCCCACACCTAGGATGCCCAAGTCCCCCCACACCCACACCCACGCTGAGCCAGCACTCCCTCCACCCTGGACCTTGCACGAGACTCTATCTTCGAGAGGGTTCCTCCCTCGCTGTTTGAGGGCTGGCACCCTCTCATCCTTCAGGTCTTGACTCGGAAAAGCCTTCCTGACCCTTGCCTTCCCTTGTCACACCCTGTCACACCCCATCTCCGAAGCTCTTGTTTGTGTACTTGTTTATTTTCTGCCTTCTGCCTTGAATTTCAGCTCCAGAGAACACGAGTCCCCTGTGCTGTGCCTGGCACACGGTAGCCCCTCAGCAAATATCTGGTTATGAATGTACGACGTATGATCATGGCTGAAGTTACGGCTTGATTACCTCCACAGACAGGGAGATCATTACCAAAGGGAGACTGTCCATTCCATGGGTGGAAATGTCCAAATATAAAGGCCAGAATGTTACTGTAGGTAAAAGGAGTAAACTGAGGCTCAGAGAGGAGAGGGAGTCCCTTAGGATCCCAGGACAGCAGGGACGGCATTAGAGCCACGTCCTAACTGCTGGACAGCACTGCTGATGCCCCAGGAGGTCCGTTCTCCCAGAAGCAGGTGTCTTCAGGGGCCTAGTGGGACCCTGGCCTGGATGCCAGCTGTCTGGCCCACTTTTCCAGGCATACTCCTCTTCGCTCCTTTCCAGGGCAGAACCGCTGCAGGGCACGTGCCCCCAGGTGGACCCGGCCCCACTAGACATGCCCTTCAGAGGAAATACTGGGCAGTGGGCTTTGCCATCATAATTCACTCTGGCTTGGAAACTGCTTTACCTGAGTCTGACACAGTCACCAGGATTTAAAACAGGTGATCCCAAGTCCTGTCAGCACTATGGGAGAAGGTTTATTCCTCTCCTCCTCACCCCGAACGGCACAGGGGGAATAATCACAGCCTCTCCGGATGCTCCACAGCTGCATCAACAGGCGGGCAGCCTCAAGGCGGCTGCGGGCAGCCAGACCCCAAGCACCAGGCAGCCGCCCAGGGCCCATCTCAGGCCTGGAGAGTGGGCCCCAGGCAAACTATTTCTGGTAGGAAGTTTGCCCCGCTGTGCAATCTCCGCTCAAGACGAAGTTTTGAGAATATGAGTGTTCTGTCATAAGAATATTACAATTTGGGGCTTCCCTGGTGGCGCAGTGGTTGAGAATCTGCCTGCCAATGCAGGGGACACGGGTTCGAGCCCTGGTCTGGGAAGATCCCACATGCCGTGGAGCGACTAGGCCCGTGAGCCACAACTACTGAGCCTGCGCGTCTGGAGCCTGTGCTCCGCAACAGGAGAGGCCGCGATAGTGAGAGGCCCGCGCACCGCGATGAAGAGCGGCCCCCGCTCGCCACAACTAGAGAAAGCCCTCGCACAGAAACGAAGACCCGACACAGCCAAAAATAAATAAATAAATAATTAATTAATTAATAATTAAAAAAAAAAGAATATTACAATTTTGTCCTTAAATGGGACTTCAAGGAGCTGCTTTCTTAAATGGGAGTCATTACATCAGGGGGTCAAGTTCACACTCCCTCTCTTGCCCCTCCCTCCCTTCATTCTGGAGGAAAGGAAACTCCCTTTCATGGGGACTGACTCTGCACCAGAGCCCTGGCCAGGAGCTTTCAGACATGCAGTGACCCTGACAGGTATGGCAGTGAAGACCTGGGGCTCAGAGAGGCCTCAGGCCCCAGGGCAGGCCATGACCTGGCTCAACTTCCACACCAAGTGTTCACGTAAATCAAACTATAGAAGTCAGTCCCACAGCTCCGCTTTAACACATCTTTGCACTCTTAGAACCGAGCACAGCATGTGGCACACAGTAGGTGCTCATAAGTAGAGTGGGCATGTGAGAAAGAAGCCACGGGTGTGGCAGAAGTGAGCCAAGACATGGAGAGATACACACACACACACACAGAGAGACACGCACAGACACACGCACACACACACAAGGTGCTGATGAATTTGTTTGACGCCTGGATTAGCCTTACCTGAAGCCAGACCTTTCCCTGGAATTCTCAGCCCCATGAACTAATACATGAATCCCCTCCCCTCCCCCCCACTTTTTTTTTTTAACATCTGTTTAAATGACCTTCCTGTCCCTTGCAAGAGTTCACATGTAGTTCACATGCATAGGCGTGCCTGTGTGTCCCCTTCCGGACTCTGGCTACGGCCGAGCATGGACGATCCACTTTCCCTTCATCCTCCTACGTCGTGTTCCCTCTCCCTGAACCTCCTGGCCTCTCACGGCCCCACCCCCCAGCCCCCAGGATTCCTCTCCTTGTTTCCAAGGCTGTGGTCGGCTGTTCCCAGAGCGGGGCCTTGGATACGCTGAGCACAGCCCTTGCTCAGGGCCTTTGCACCCGCCGCTCCCTTCGCCAGACTTCCACGAGCCCTGCTCCCTCCTTCACTCCAGATTTGATCAAACGTCACCTCCTCATCCGCTCCTGGCCACGCCGCCCTAGAGGGCCTCTCAGTGCCCACAGCTCTGACGGCCTCCCCTGCTCATCTTCCTTCGCTGCACTTAGCTCAGCCTGAAATCACATCCTATTCATTTGTGGATTATCTGTCGCCCCTGGAACCCCAGCACCGTGAGGGTGTTCCCACTGAGCCCAGCACCGTGCCTGCTCCAGATGGAAACGCTATAAAAATGCCGAAGCCTGAGTTTGAAAGAGATCTTCTCTTAGACCGTGAATTGTGACAGAAATTTGTAGAAATACGGTCATTATCAGAAATGAAAAGTCTGACCAAAAGGGTGTTTGCAACTGCTTAAAATACCCCACACCTGGGAAGAAGTCATGGTGGGGGGTGGGAAAATCCGGGAAATTGGGGTCTTCTGCATTTAAAAGACTTGCCTACTTCACAGTTCAAAAACAAGAATCAATAGCTTGGGTTGGAGGCTCCTGGAACTCTGGGAGGACCCGCTGATCAGCCCGGCCGAGACGTCTCAGGCATTCTCACACGCAGAGTGAGCGTCTGGAGGATGAGACCCGAGGACGAGGCAGAGCCGCTAGAGCAAGCGCCACGGCTGAGCACAGCGGGGAGGTGCAGGCCCGAACACACTGCCACGGTGGTGTGATCCCGCCCCGTCGGTGCTCGGTCAGAACGCAGCACGCCCGCCCCACCCAGGAGCCCAGCTAGGCCCCTCTGTGCGGCCAAGGGGCTCCGGGCGGCGCTGAGTCCATCCAGCCGGGCCTCGGCCACACCACCCAGGGCACACGGGCTCCGTGGCAGCTGCGTCCCAGGGACAGAGAAACAGGAAGGGCACAGCGCTGCCCTTCTTCCCTCCCAGACGGCGCAAACATTCTTCAGCTCTTTTATTACATTTCTCCTTCTTTATATTCAATCTCAGCATCTTGGACACCGGGGTTGGAGGGTTCCTGAGGTCACCTGGCCCAGTCCTGCCCTGGATGCTTCAACATCCTTGTGCACTCACCAACTTCACAAAAGCAACAAATATTTCTGAGAAAAAAAAAAAAATAACAACGTGCTTCTGGGCAGTAACTTTTCAGCTGCCGGTCACTTTCACACCTGCTCCTCACAGGGGTGGGGACCCCGCCGACGGGCCATCGACCCCGGAGCACGGGTTCTGCAGCCGCGTGACCCGGGGCCACCCCAGCCCGCAGGTCCGGGGCCCGGGCCCCAGGGGTGAAGGCAGGAGAGCAAAGTGCAGTCCCACTGGGCCAGGCAGCAGGGACAAACTCCCCACCCTCCAGCCCCAAATGCCCCTTTGGAAGTCGGGGGGGAGCTGCAGAAATCTCCACGCCCATGACGGATGCCAGGAGTCCTTTCATCAGCCTCCTGCGACAGCCTGCAGGCAGCTGGTCCCCTGACGCGGCAGCCAGGGTCCTCTCTCGATCGCAAATGCACACTTGTCCCCGTCCTCCCCACCCTCTGTCGCCCTCTCACGGGGCTCAGCCCTAGGAACTGCATTTGCCGTAAGAGAGGGGCAGCGTCCAGCGGCAGCTGTGTGGTGCCAGCAATGCCCGGGAACGGGTCTGTTTGCTGCTTCGTAACAAGCAACTTCAGTGACTGTGGATGGCTGAACCACATGCCCGTCATGGGGCCGGACAGGCTCTAACTTCCCTTCGAAGGATTAAAACAGCACAAAGCAAAACAAAACTGTGCTCAGGCAGGAGACCAATTGTCTGCAATAACCATCCATTTCTAACTGGCATGAAAGAGGCCCTTCGGGCAAACACGGGCCCCGTAAACAAACTGCCAGCCACCCCAAAGCCCAACACCATAATAATGATGATTACTGTTACCATTATTATAAGAGTAACTCATATGTTAATAGTCCTTTGCACTATAAACAAAAATCATTGCAGACATTTAGAGAGAACTGGCTGCACACAGGCGGACAGCCAAGTCATCGCAGGAAGCTCACCCATCTTCGGGGGACAAGTGAAGCCACAGCTTGAAAACCGGGTAATGGACCCAAATATGAAGCAGAGAAGTTAAAGCCCAGCCCAGCCCGGGAGGTCAGAGAGGTCTGCCTGGAGGAGGAAGCAGCCTCTCTTTGGAGCCTGGACAGGATAAGCAGACCGTTTCTAGGTAGAGGGGCAGGAAGGGTTCCCGGGAGGAGGAACAGAATGAGGAAAGGCGGGAGCAGCGTGCTGTGTCGGGGGAACTCCAGGTACGCAGCACGGCCGGAGCCCAGGGATCCAGGGGGATGGGAAGGAACACACTGGCAAGGTGGGTGTAGAGCAGGCACCGTAGTCTGTGCAGAAGAGTTCGGATTTTACCAAGAGGCAACGGGACGCACAGACAGATTTTACTTACTGTGCTCTGTACTGTGTGTGTGTGTGTGTGTGTGTGTGTATCTGTGTGTGTGTGTGTATCTGTGTGTGTGTGTGTGTGTATCTGTGTGTGTGTGTGTGTGTATCTGTGTGTGTGTGTGTGTGTGTGTTTTTCCAGCTGAGGAGGACGTGTGCTGCTGTTCAGCCTCAAAAATATTCAGACATTACAGCCTCCATCGCTCGTCTGCTGCCCCCTGGAGCCTGGCGTCCAAGTACTGCAACTGGCTTTTCATCTCTGAATTCTTAGATTAGGAAGAAATCCCTAGAAACGGAGGCACCCTGGGTTGTGTCTTGGCCTGTGATGATTTCAGATCCACTTGTGAGGAGTGGGCAGGGCTGGCTCCTCCTCAGGCCTCCGTCCTCGGCGTGCAGGCGGCCGCCTTCTCCCTGTGTCCTCACGTGGTTGTTCCCTCGGGGCTCTCAGTGTCTTCATCTCCTCTTTTTATGAGGACACCAGTCCGACTGGAGCAGGGCCCAGACACATGACTCCATTTTAACTTAGTCACCTCTTTAAAGGCCTCATCTCCAAATACTGTCGCATTCTGAGGTCCTGGGGGGGTTAGGACTTCAACATATGGATTTGAGGGACACGGTCCAGCCCACACACAGTTGGATCAGTCACTGGGAGGCACCAGCAGGGGACGGGAGGGAGGTCGGGGTATCGATTCCCAGCTCCCCTACTGCTGGGCTGCAGATTCGTCCATAACTGTGTTTCTCCACTTACAGCCCTAGCGTGAGAAGCCCCCCAAAGCCTCTGCTCTCACTGGGTCCTGGTGACGCGGCCCCTCCCAGGCCCCCCCAGCCAGTGGGTTGCCAGGCCCCGGGTGCTGCACTGTCCCTGGTCAGCTCTGCAGTGCTGCCCACACCTCTGTGATTCGCCCCTTCGTGAACCTCCCCTCACTCCCCTTGAATGGGCCTGCTGTCTCCCGCCAGGATGCTGAGTGATAATCGCCATCCCACTGGCCATCTGCTGCTCTAGGCTCATTTCTACACGAATCTACAGTCGTCTGAAGCCTGTGGTCCCGGAGGAGCAGTGCCCTCCTGAAACTCCAGGGTACAACCCCGTGGTGGACGGTCTGTTCCAGAGATTGAGAGGTGGGAGTCTATGTTCCCCACATCCCCAGGTGCCCTGACCAGTGGAAACACAGTTGAAATCATGACAGCGAGCGATTTCTAAGGTCAGACATCCACAGGCAATCAAGGTGAACCCTGACCTGAACCTCACACCTCGTACAGGAATGAACCCCGCACAGATCATGGGCTCACCTGAAAAATGGAAACCCAAAAACCATTTAGGAGAAAACCAAGGCCTAGAATTGGCAAGTCTTACGCTTGACACTAAAAGCACGACCCACAAAAGGAAAAGTCAGTAGGTTGGACCTCAGTGAGTTTATCATTTTTGCTTCGTGAAAGACACTACAAAGAGGATGAAAAGACAGGCTTTTTACGGGGAGGAGTATTTGCAAGCCACACACCCGACAAAGGAGTGGTGGATATATTTATCCAGAATATAGAGTGTGCACAGCTCAACAGAACAAAACCAACCAGCTTAACTAGAAAATGGGCAAAAGACATGGGTGGACACTTCACCTAACCAGATAGACAGGTGGCAAATAAGTACACAAAAACGTTCAACACCACTGGCCGTTAAGGAAGCACAAGGGAAAACACGGGGAGATGTCACCACACACCTACGAAAATCAAAAATCGCATAATGCCAAATGCTGGAGGGAATTCGATGGGAATGCAGGACAGTGCAGCCACTCCAGAAAAAAGACTTCGGCGGTTTCTTATAAAAATAAACATGCAACTAATACACAAACCAGCAATCACGCTCTTTGGGCGTTTATCCCAGAGAAACGAAAACCTATGTTCACACAAAAACCTGTACAGAAACGTGTATAGCAGTTTTAGCGTAACAGCCCTAAACTAGAAACAACCCACATGCCCTTCTGTGGCATCCACGGGGCAGAACGCTACCCAAAAGGGAGTGATCTACAGCCACCTGGAGGGATCCCAAGGCCATTACCCAGAGTGAAGAAAGCCAATCCCAAGAGGTTCCATACTGTATGATTCCATTTACATAACATTCTTGAAATGACAGAATTATAGAGACAGAGACAGATGAGTGGTTGCCAGGGGTGATGGAGGCGGAAGGAGGTGAGTGTGGTTATGAAAGGGCAACGTGAGGGACCCCTGTGGTGGTGGAACGCTTCTGCATCCTGACCGTGGGACTGGATGTGCTACAGTGGCCCGTCTCTCTCTGTGTCTCTCTCTCTGTCTCTGTCTCAGGATACTCACCCTTGGAGCCCGGCCGCCATGCCCTGAGGACGCCCACGTCACAAGGAGGGGGTGTTACAGCCAACAGCGTCAGCTAGACGCCGAGGAGGGCTGTAAGCAGTCCCCCAGTTCTCCTCGCTTCCTTCCAGAGATCGTGCGCGTCCATGGTAGGGGTCCAGGTGGGCGTGACAGAGGGCAGCAGACCCAGCCCAGAACCAAGGGCTTGTCTCAGGCAGAGACACGCAGGGGTCATCGGGGGGCTCCTAGGGCCGCTGCAAATGGGACCCCCGCCCCCGAGGTCAGCCTCCACCTGGACCTGGAGGGCGGCCTGGGCCTGGGCGTCTGCGGATCACAGCCCGGGATGGCAAGCACTTCAAAGGCAACCTCTCCTGGTGCTGTAGAAATTGCTAGGCTTCTTGGGACCCACGGAGAAATCTTACCAGAGGTGCAAACGAGCCCTTGTCTTCCTTCGGTAGAATGGGACGTGCCTGCTCCGTGCGCACAGTGGGATTTAAAACATCGACTCTGCCAACCCACGGGTGCGCCCACAGAGGCAGGAGGAGCACCTTCCTAGAGACGGCCTCCTGCCAGGGAAGCCAGGAGGTCCTGGCCGGCTGCAGGATGCCTGCCCGGCCTGGAGCAGGGAGAAGGCCCTCTCTCCACGAACCCTCCCTTACCTCCACTCCGGAGATAGGAAACACTGCCTGGCCTGTCTCCCGCAGGGAGGGGGGCTTCCACACAGCACCCCCCAGGCCAGCCTTTACGGCTCAAACCAACTTCAGGGCGGAGCTGCATACGTGACTTGGGAACCCACTTCCAACAAGGCCACGGGGTCCCTGGGGCCTCAAGTGTTCCTGGCTGGAGCGTGACCAGGGCCCCTGGTAGAGCCGTCCCCGCCAGCGGCACCTCGAGGAGCACCCAGACCCAGGCCGTGAGGTCCTCACGATGCTACGAGGCGGTCACTAGGTGGAGCCCATCTTACAGATGAGAAGACTGAGGTTCAGAGGCGACCTGCCAGGTGTGGGCTGGTGTCTGACATCTGAACCTGCTAGGGATCCACGTGCCCCTTTTACAGGCGGGCACACTGAGGTCCAGAGACGGCACAGAAGAAAGTCAAGGCCACACGGCCTTGTGTTGCAGCGGTAAGAGCTGATGTTCTGAGCAGCTGTTTGATGAAACTTTTTGGTGACCTGGTGTCATGTCAAGGCTGTGAAGGTCCAGCTTCTAAGCTCAGGCAGACTTTCTAGTGGCCCACCACCCTGCTCTTTCACCCCAGCCCCGCTCCGGCCCACCCCTCTCTCCCAGCCCACCTGCCAAAGAAGGGCCCCAGGAAGTGAGGGCTGCCCGTCCGCCAGCTGCTGGGTCCACCCCACGACCAGCATCACTGCAGGCCAGTCCCTGAGCTTCAGCACAAGGCTGGCTGTGAGGCGGGTGGGAGTGAGCCCCCCAGTCAGTACAGGGGGAACTCTGGGCTCGGAGGGCCTGAGGGACCTGCCCAAGGTCACAGGGCTGAGAGCAGCGCCCGGTGCCTGCGGCCCAGCCTCCCCCAGCCTCTCTGCTGGGAGGGATCTGCCCTGTGCCCCCAGAAAGGGTTTCTATTCCGAGCAGCACGGTCTGAAATGACAGAGAAGATGACCCGTTCCCGGGGAGAATGGAGCAGAGAAGCACCGAGCCCATGCAGAACACAGGGGGCCAAGTGGCCTGTCTGTTTCTCTAATTCTAACAATTTCCGCTTATTCTCCCACAGAGGACCTCTGTAATTTAGCCCCGTGGTCAGCAAGCTTATCCGAACATTAAAAGTTAATTTACTCTCTGCTTCTCCTGCCTGTTACAGCCTGTTTGTGGGCTTTTTTCCCCCAAAAGCATAAGCCCTGCATCCTTGTAAACATAAAACATTTAATTGGCAATTCCAAGGCCTGAGCTGGCCAATCACCACTATCCCGGGGGCTCTGTGCAGCCCATGGCCACGGCCCAACACCACGTGGGCCCCTCGGAGACCCAGTCTGAGAACTCGCCCACCGGGGCAGGCAGGGGGTAGGGAGGTGCTCGCCCAGGGTCAGAGGCAAATCCAGCACCTGGCATTTGGTGGGGCTCAGCGCCCACACAGTGCTGGGCGGCTGGAATATTCTGCAGCCACGGGGACTCCTGTCCTGATGCTCTGGGCAGCACTGGGAAAGGTCCGTGTGCTGACGGGGCAGCGGCACGCTGGACGCTCAGAGCCGGACCCTGACACAGGCCCTGGTCCTGAATTCCGACTCCAATGCCAGCTGGCTGTGCCCATGTGTGCCTGCATGATCCTGAGCAAGTCCTTCAACTGTCCAAGCCTGTGCTCCTTGGCCATAAAGTGGGGTGAAGACTAACCGTCCCCAGAGCATTGTGACGCGAGGAATATGAAAGCTTAGGCCCCATGCTCCCAGAGTGGGGTTATTATTCTGAAGAAAAGCAGAACCCTGTATCTTCTGCTGCTGGGTAAGAAAAAGCACACCGATGAAAAAACTTACTAGGAGGAAATACACCGAAGTGATAACAGCAGGGCCCGGGAAGGCTGATGGGCTGGGTGTGTTTTTTAGCCTAGACTTTCTAAACTTTCTGTCGTGATTCTATCCTGCACTGATAATAAAAACATATTGACATCAAAATAGTGCATCCAATCATTCACGCAATCAACAGGCACGTGCTGCCTGCAGGTGGCCCTGGGAGAGAAGTCCAGTGGAGCAGGTGACATAGAACAGACTGAGATCAGCCTCATGTCACAGAAGCTATGGGGTGGGAGGAGGCCCCTGGCCCAGTGCGGGGTGGAGAGGGGTTGGGAAGCAAGAGGACTTCCTGGAGGAGGTGACACCTGTCCCCATCTCAGAGAGGGGGAAGACATTTGACGGGCCCTTGTGGAGAGGTTCGAGGGTGGACATGGGCTCAGTCCCCTGCCCCCAGCTGTTATGACTCAGAAAACGTGACGTGTCAAATCTCCATCCCAAGGTGTGGGCCAAGTACCCCGACTTCCTTACAGGGGACACCAGGGGTGGGGGCCACACACAACCTCTCTACAGAGTGACGGCCCCGCTGAGCCACGCCCCTCAGGCAGGATGGGCCTGCATCCAACAGCCCAGAGGTGGGACCCGAAGCCTACCTCACAGCGGAGGCCACAGAGGCGCGGAGCTCAGGGCCCTGCCCAGGTGGCTCAGGGCACAGCACGGACCCAGACGTGTGGCCGCCAGCGCTGCTCGCCGCCCTTCTCCACCTGCTTGCAGGCCGGCCTCTCAGTTCCCTCCCCAACCCCGGGCTGCAGAGGCCAGCCCCGCGGTCGGCCCCCACTTGTGTCCGCTCAGGGGTCACCCAGGCCTCCTTTGTCAAAGTCTGCAGTGGCTACCGGAAGAGCTGCGTGCTGCCCCGAGGGGCCTGCTGGCCCAGAGTGACACCCCCTCCCCAGGCCCCCCTGCCCCCAGCTGGCTGCCCGCACAGCCTAGGCAGCAGGGCTGACCACAGCCTCCGAGGGCGTCCTTCCTGCTGCTCAAAGCCCCCCACAAGACCCCCTTCCCTACAGGTAACTGGGACCGACGGCAGAAGCAACCCTGCAGAATTCTTTCCCCCCGGCTCTAGTGGGTATAATTGACAAATAAAGTCATATCTACTTAAAGTGCACATGATGATTTGATAAACGTACATTATGAAACATTTACCACAATCAAATTAACTAACACATCCATGACCTCACAGCTAACTTTCTTTTTGGGGGGTTGTGGTGAGAACACTTAGAATCTACTCCCTTAGTAACTGTCACGTACGCAATATAGTATCGTTAACTACAGTCACAAGGCTGGCGCTCTGTACATTGGATCCTCAGAATCCACTCGTCTTATAACTGGAAGCGTGTGCCCTTTGGCCAACGTCTCCCCCTTTCCCCCCTCCCCAGCCCCTGGCAATGACCATTCTACTCGACAAGATTCTTCATGTAAGCAATACCATCTTTCTCCACCCGGCTTATCTCACTCAGCATAACGCCCTCCAGCCTCTTCCGTGGTGTCAGGAATGGCAGGATTTCCTTCTTTTTATGGCTGAACGGTATTCCCAACAGCCAAGCTAAGGAAACAAGCTGAGTATCCTTCCACCAAGAAGATGCGGCACACGGACACAGTGGGGTGTTACTCAGTGTTATGGAATTCTCGGCACCCACACCCCTTACCATTGGCGAGCAATCTCCCAAGTTGTTTCAACTGTGAAAGGTCTACACACAGAAAACAGACTGGCAGGAAATTTCCCCCAATGTTAACAGTGTTTGCTTCATTTAAATGAGGCCCTGCAATGATTATGCTGTTCTATCTGCTTCCCTGGACTCTCCAAATCTGAAACAATGATCATGCGTCACCTTTGCAACTGCCAACAACAGCTTTTTTAAGAGGACTTGCATCAAAATTCAGGGTTGGGGTCTTTCTCAAACGAGGCAGTTGAGGTGGTAAACTAAGTCTCCCAGGTCGCAGGGCTAGTGCCCGGCAGGGGAAAGACTGAAACCCAGGTGTGTCTGGCTCCTGTCAGGCAGGTGGTGGGGAGGCAGGGAGAGGGGTCACAGGAAGCTCTCGCTCCCTCTTGCAAGGATGGGGATGCCTGAGGAGAGATGGTGGAGAGAGAAGAGGGATCAGCATGGGGGTCCCCACTTCCAAAGCCAGCCCGACACCTCCACCTGACATCTTACACCTTCCCACACCGCATCACACTGCCTTTATTTCATCTGCCCTTTTCAGTTATTGCCTTGCTGTGTGATTCTGGGTGAGGCACTAGACCTCTCTGTGCTTCCATGTCCCTGTTGCTAAGTTAGAGGTAATGATTTCTTGGGACGATCAAGGGAGATCATGAGTATGAAAGCTGCAACATGGGCCAGGAAACACAAGTGTGTGCAGGATGGGGAAACTGAGGCAAGACCACATTCCCACATCTCCTGAGTCCCACCTACTGCACCCCTGCAGGAACAAGAAGCCACACTGAACTTGCCTGAGGAGGGACCACCTATGATCATCTCATTTCATCTTCACAACACGCCTGCAAGGTGAGTCAAATCCTTCCCACTCTGTAGCAGAGGGGACTGGTGGTCCACAAAGAAATAGAACTCAGCTGGCCCAAGGCACACGGCCAGGAAGGGAGGTGACCGGAACTCACCCTTAGGGCCTCTGACCTTCCCTCCGCACCTGCCGACTGCCCCTGTACTCCCGCAGGCTACTTTGCTCTTTTAAAGCTGGGCAGGAGGCCGGGAGAGGGGACAACAGGAAGGGCTGATTTAAGAGGATTTCACTTGCAAGGGGCAGACCCTCATGTTCACAGGCAGTGCCCTGGACAGGAGCTTCTCTCGTGATGGTTTAAGACAAAGCTTTCTCTGTAGGGGAAACAGCGTTTTCACTTCCAGGATTACAATAACATGGGATGTGTTCTAACCAACACAGCAAAGCACCCCCGCTAATTCAGCCTCAACTCCGTGCCTCTGTGTCGCCAAGTCAGTTCATTTGTGACCACAAACACTGGCATTCTAGATAATTTTGCTACATCAAACTCCTACTGGTAGGACAAACGGAGAAAGAAGGGGGGAATTATTATAGAGCGCTTTAGAAGAAATATTATACTATTTTCCAATCCACAGTGACACTTTAGCCAACTGGTAGCCAAGTGGTCCCAATAGGAGTCTTGTTGTAACGAACAGACACTGTCACCACCCATCTACCCATCCATCCATCCATCCATCCATCCATCCACCTACCCACCCACTCATGCATCCATGCATCAATCCATCCATCTATCCACCCATCCATCCACCCACCCATCCATCTATCCATCCATCCACCCATCCATCCATCCACCCATCCATCCATCCACCCATCCATCCTATGTACAAAAAGTATGCTAGAACCTCACACCCATTAGAATGGCAACTATCAAAAACACAGAAAATAACAAGGATGTGGAGACATTGGAACCCTGGTGCTCTGACGGTGACAATGTAAAATGGTGCAGCCACTGTCGAAAACAGTATGGAGGTTCCTCAAAAAAAATTGAATATAGAATCACCATTTGATCCAGCAAGTCCACTTCTAGGGATATGACCAAAAGAACTGAAAGCAGGGTCTCAAAGAGATATTTGTTCACCCATGCTCATAGCAGCGTCATTCATACTAGCCAAGAGGTAGAAACAACAAAAGTGTCTATCAACATTTTTTTCCCTAAGTGATGACAGATAAACAGAACGAGGTCTATACATACAATGGAGTATTAGTCACCTTAAAAAAATAAGGAAATTCTGACACACGCTACGATATGCACGAAATGTAAGGACATTATGTGAAATAAGCCAGTCACAGAAGTGCACAAGCTGTATGGCTCCACTTATACGAGGTCCCTAGAGGAGTCAAATCCATAGACACAGAAAGTAGATGGTGCCTGCCAGGGGCTTGGGGAGGGGGAGGGGAGTTAGTGGTTCACGGGGACAGACATTCAGTTTGGGAAAATGAGAAAGTTCTGGAGACGATGGTGGTGATGGCTGCACAAATGCCACTGAACTGGACACTTAAAAGTGGTTTAAAGTGGTCAATTTTATGTTATGTGTATTCTATTACACAAAAAAGTCTGTGCTGGATACTTACTGTGAGGGAAGAAAGGACCCTGTAATGACAGTAATGATCATTTCTGGGAGTGCTCAGGGTGCCAGCCACCGTTGTGAGCGCTGTACCGGGCAATTCCTCATTTGTTCCCCACAGTGTCCTGTTAGGTGTGTGCCTTAATCACACCCATAGTACAGGTGCCTTCTCTGCCCATCTGCGTGTCCCGCGAGGGTGACTCACACAGATGCACCAGCTGGGCTCCCTTGTGCTCTCGTCTGAGCTCTTCTAGCCAATGGGCGGTCCCGGCAGGAGACAGAGGCTGGCCGTCATCGCTCTGCTCCCCGCCCGCCGGCCTGCAGCGTTGCCTCCTGCCCTGAGCGTGGAGCCCCATCAGGCAGGCCTCTCTTGGAGCTGCAGGGCTCACAGGGTTCCTCTAACACCAGACACGCACACATGGACACAGGAACATGGGTGCCCACACGTGCACACACGCCCTTCAGGCCGACAATAGTAATGGCTCCCTGCTGCCGCTCGTCCCTGGGTGCTGCACCAGCCCCGCTGGTTCCCTTGACCTTACTCACACCTCTGCCGGTCATCCCTCGTTAATCCTCCCCGCGAGTGGGCCTCGGTTTCCCCGGCACCCCCTCACCCATCTGTTTGCCCACATGCCCAGGACAAATTCCTAGTTGGGGCCTCCACAGACTGCAGAGACCCCTGATCCTCTCTGGAGATGCCTGCCCTCCAGGCCTCCCGGAGACAGGGGTGTGAACAGAGTGCCCGGGACACAGAGAGCGCTCAGGAGTGTGAGGGTCAGTCATCCTGAGAACAAACAGGCCTCACTTCAGCAGCGCTTGCCGTGCAAATCAGTAAGATGCATGGGCCTGATCTGGCAGCTTAGAGTCAAGTCCAGGAACACATCTGCTGAATAACAGAGGATTCCAGTAAACTGACAGGCAGGAGGAGCTGCCCGTTAGCAGAAGATAGACCTTGGTCACATGGCCCTAAGTCCAAAACTTAACCCTTCCTTCTTCCCTCCTTCCTTCCTCTCGTATTTACTCGGCACCCACCATGTGCCAGGTGTCAGGAATACGCCCAGGAACACACAGGGACACAGGTGGGCGTCGGTAGGGTCTCACCAGGGGCACCCCCCCGCCCCACGCTCAGCCTTCCCGCCCTGGCCCCCTGGTCTGTGTCCAGACCACACTGATGGTGGAACTGGGCCGCCCCTCAGAGCAGTGGCGGTTCACACCCGCCCACGTGTGAAACCCCTTCCCGGTTGGGTACTGTCCAGACCTCAGAAGTGAGCAGGTAGGCATTTTCCACCATAATGGGCCACAGTGATAAGTCCCTGCTGGTCAGGGAAGATTACAACCCAAATAAAGCCCAGGCAGGGCCGCAGGGAGTGGGTGCCACCTCTTGCATCGCCACGGCCTCCGGTGTGACTACAATAAAGAGAACCCTCGGCAAGCAGCTCGGGCATCAGAGCCAATGCGGCAGAAAGGAACCCGGCATCACAATGAGCAACTGTTCCCACCAGGTCCACAGGAATCCCAAGCCGGGGAAGACTGAGCAACAGTGACTGAGCCACGCCTGGGAGGACGCAGCATCACGTCGGGCTGGACAATCTGCAAAGCCCTTTCAAACTAGCCTCACGTTTCGGCTGCCCCCAACAATCCCAATCTTACCAGGCAGGCGCCATTCTTATCCTTGGCTTACAGTTAAGGAAACTGGGGCTCAGAGAGCTGAGGAAACTCGCCCAGGCAGCTGGAAGCTAGTGAGAAGGGGCTGAGCCGAGCCTCAGTTTTCTGATCTGCAAAATGGGGACAGTGATGCCTGGCTTTTAGGAGGTTTGTGAGGACTGCATGGGACGCACGGGCGTGAAAGCCCCTTCGCGCTGGGCCACTTGGCAGGACCCTTTTCATGCTCCTCTGTGCTGCACACTCTCCCACTTCCACCCAAGTCACAAATGTTGCACAGAAAATGTCTTCCTGCTCATACTGCCCCCAAGGGGAATCGGGCCACTCCTGTCCTGAACAGTAAGAACACAGCATTAAGGCGAGACAGCATCTCTCTCAAAATGGAGCCACCCTGAAACACTAGGGACTATTCTGTGCCACAAATTCTCCTCCATGTGGGATACAGCAGACTCATTCAGCCACTCAGCCCATCAGAACCACCAGACAGGACTATAAACATTCACCTGCACCAAGACCCAAGACTATGAAACTGCCGCCACACAGCTTAAACATGCCTCCTAATCATACAGGAGATGCTTCCTGGCCACCCCACCCATCTACCCATCATCCATCCATCCCTCTACCCATCATGCATTCATCCACTCACCCATTCATCCATTCACCCATCCATCCATTCACCCGTCCATCCAGCCACCCATCCATCCATTCATCTGTCCATCCATCCATTCATCCATCTATCCAGTCACTCATCCATCCATCCATCCATCCATGCATCCATGCATCCATCCATTCGCCCATCCATCCATTCACCCATGCATCCATTCACAGATCCATCCATCCATTCATCCATCCATCCATGCATCCATCCATCCATCCATCTGTCCATCCATCCATCCATCTGTCCATCCATCCATTCATCCATCCATCCAGTCACTCATCCATCCATCCATCCATGCATCCATGCATCCATCCATTCACCCATCCATCCATTCACCGATCCATCCATCCATCCATCTATCCAGTCATCCATCCATCCATCCATCCACCCATCCATCTATCCAGCAACCTATATGCCAAGAACTGTTATGAGGCACTGGGGACCCAGCAGTGAACAGGACAGAGAAGAATCCCCACCTCGTGGAGCTGCTGGACTCATGGAGGAGAATAATAAACAAGTCAAGACATCAGCACAGCAGTGGAGCACCCAGAGAAGGGCATGAGGGTGATGTGACGGGGTAAGTTGGGGGCACTATACACGGCAGGTGAAAGATGAGGACATTTGTACGTCCACAATCCAGCTCATTCCTCCTCCGCTACCTTCTGATTTTTGTGAGCTCCACTATTATTTTTACATCATCCAGGTTATCCAACTCACATTCTGTTCACAACTGGATTTCCCATTCAATCTGCATATATGTGGATTAAATGTTCAGCGCCAGTCTTTTAATTTTTATCAGCATCTCCTTTCCTGGATTCTTCATTCTGATTCATCTGCAAACCAAACGCATTTCTCTTGTTTGCCCATCTTTGAGGAAGTGTGCCTATTGCATTTATATACAAACAACAGCAAGGCTGTGTACATACATTATTCTCTGGGAACACACCCTTTCCCCCCAGCTCAGAACCGTGTGGACCTTTCTCCATTCCTCTCTGGCACTGAGTCGGCAGAGGTGAGGCGAGCCTGATACTTCTATCCTCGTAGGTGATGCGCTCTTTCTGCCTGGATGTCTGGGGGATTCTACCTTTGGTCTGAACGTGGACACATCTTGGCGTTGAGGATTTGATCAAAAGATTCCAGAACATCGACTCAAGCAGGGCTTGTCCGACCTGCTGGTGCAGCTCTTCCGTTCCCCGGTAGTAAGAACATCCCGGGGTGCATCTTCTGTCTGATTGTTAGGACCGTCAGCTATGCTATGAGCATCACAGGAGTTTTCTTCTGTACCCGCTGCTTCTCTTCTAATTGCGTCTACCTCTTTCTCTCTTTTTTTCCAGCTGCACCCACTCTGGTTATCTTTTCCTCCCTTTTTGACACTTCCTCCACTTCAGCAGTGCCTCTTCTGTTCCTTGCTGCTCTTAATTTATTTATCTGCTCCTTAAAAATACCACTTTGATCATCAATTCTTTTCCTTAGGTCTTCAATCTCCCTTTTCATCTCATTCTGATTTTTTTTTTTCATCTCCTAATTTTTGAGCTCTCCAACTGGAGTTCTTAAGTTGCTTTATAGCATGAAGCAATTATGAGAAATTTTTAATATGTTCTTTGACTTTTTTTAAATTTTGAGGTGGGATTCTTTTTTCTATCGTCATATTACAAAAATTTTCAAACAGGGAGAGCAATTAAAAATAGCTTTAGGGCCCAGCTGGTCTGGGGCGGGGAGGCAGCTGGGGGGGGGGTGCGTACTGTGAGGTCTCCGGCTCGCCTGCTGCGAACCGTGAGCTAGCTGTCTGCGCGCGGGCGGCCTGGCCCGGGCTCCGACTGTAACTGTGTCAGCGTGTTATGATGCCGTCTCGTACCAACCTGGCTACTGGAATCCCCAGTAGTAAAGTGAAATACTCAAGGCTCTCCAGTACAGACGATGGCTACATTGACCTTCAGTTTAAGAAAAGCCCTCCTAAGATTCCATATAAGGCCGTTGCGCTTGCTACGGTGCTGTTTTTGATTGGCGCCTTCCTCATTATCATAGGCTCCCTCCTGCTGGCAGGCTACATCAGCAAAGGGGGGGCAGACCGGGCCGTTCCCGTCCTGATCATTGGCATCCTGCTGTTCCTGCCAGGATGTGACCACCTGCGCATCGCCTACTATGCATCCAAAGGCTACCGGGGTTACTGCTACGATGGCATTCCAGACTTTGATGACTAGCACACACCTCAGCCCTGAAGAAAAGAGTCACAGATGGGACTGAGCCCACCTTTAAGACATTGAGCAGATACTATGGCTAAGGGCTAAGGAGTTCTGCGATTTGCAGATGTTTAACAAAACAGTGGCCAGATTTTATGGGTCCATCCGAAAGATGTTAACTAAGCTTACAACTATCCATGTCATCAGGACAGTCTCTATTTTTCATCTCCTGGCCCTGGCAAAAGCTCCTGACAAGTTTTGCCACGTGAATATGTATCAGGAAAAGTAGCAATGTTAATTGTATGGGAAAGTGGGAGGTTATTCTGTAGTGGAATGTGTTGCTGCCACCACCCTTTTTAGAGTTGAGCATTCTTTTAAATAGTCCTCCTTGTCAGTATGTTCTTTTGGCAAATGGAAGAATGCAGTATGTCAGATTTCTTATTACTAAGTAATTTATTTTGAAAATATGTTAAGTGTCTTATCCCCATACTCTAACTTTGTGTTCTAGTGGAAAACCGTGGCAAAATCAAATATCAGTGGGGTGCATCTATAATATTTTTTACTTGCTTTCTTATTAACAGCAACTAGGAATTTTTTAAACCTCAGAGCAAATTTTCAAACTGTAAACACATTCTCTGTTCACCAGTCCTTGGCCAGCTCTGATCTGGTTCACTGACAGGTTGGCCAGCGTATAATTTGGATCATTCTGTCCTTTGTAAATCTAGATGTTTTGTATATCATACCTTTAAGGACAAGACTTTTGGCTGTTTCCTAAGGAAAAAATGTAGATAAGTGGTTATTATTTATAGTTTTTAACACTGTTGTTAGCACCTCGTATTATGATGTCATTCTGCTGAAGATTGTAAGAACTGGCCTGATCTCTAGAGGACAAGACTGCCTTAGTTTGATTCTGTTTCCTATCTTGCAAAAAATGGCTTGTATTCAAAAGAAATTAAAATGTCAAAATCTAAAAAAAAAAAAAAAAAAAATAGCTTTAGGGGACTTCCCTGGTGGTCCAGTGGTTAAGACTCCACGGCTTCCACTGCAGGGGGCGTGGGTTTGATCCCTGGTCGAGGAAGTTCCACATGACACAGGGTGTGGCCAGAAAAAAAAAAAGAAAAGAAAAGAAAGCAATTATTCTAGCAATGGCGAAGAGATACTTTTAAAAAAAAACTGAATAGAAAACGGCTTTAGGGGACTTCCCAGGCAATCCAGTGGTTAAGACTTCACCTACCAATGCAGGGGGTGCATGTTCGATCCCTGGTCGGGGAGCCAAGATCCCGCATGCCTCGCGGCCAAAAAACCAAAAAACATAAAACAGAAGCAATATTGTAACAAATTCAATAAAGACTTGAAAAACGGTCCACATCAAAAACAAAAAACAAAAAACAAAAACGGCTTTAGGTTGAACCCTATGAAATTGTGGATATGTGACCATTTTGATCTCTAAAACCAGCAATTTCGTGGTTCAAACTAATACCATGAAAACTCAGTTAAATATTTACTTACACACTTTTTTTTCTAAAAAAATAAGTAACCAGGATCACCATACTTCACGCCTAAAGATTTCAGCCTGCATCTCGTAAGGAGGACATTGTCCGATAAAAACCACGATTCTGTGTTGGTTACTTATCAGTCCCTTCCTTCCCTCTGTCTTGCCCTCTTCCCATCTTCCTTGCTTTATTTTATCCTGGAATGCGTCTACACAGCCCATTTCCTCTCACCGATACTCCGCTGGCTCTGATGTGGTGGGCGTGGATCCTCCGCTCTCTTGGGGGTCTGTAGAGCAAGGGCTGAGTATCTGGGGTCCCACCCCCTTGCAAACCCGAAAGGCTGCAAAGCAGGAGGCACAGAGCTCAGGGGGACGGTGTGCAGCCCTTGTTAAGACACCCAAGCTTGGGAACCAAAATCCCAGGTCATACTCTGGCCCGGGGAAGCAACCCCAAGTCATCTGGAGCTGCCTGCAGAGGGCTGGGATAGCCAGGGAGGCGGAGGAGGGCATTCCAGCCCTTTCTGCCCTCTACCTGAGGAATCCCTTCTGCTCCTCTCGCCCTCCTCTTTGCCTGCCTACCCTCTTTCTATCATTCAGGGCTCAGCTGACATGTCACCTCCTCCAGAACGCCATCCATGTTCCCCCCGAACTGAGTTAGGGGATCCTCCTCCAGACGCCCACTGCCCTAAGGGTCTCCCCCATCACTCAGGGATGTCATAGATGAACTATGCATCTATGTCCTCCTGTTAGGCTACGCAGGGAATGGGTCGGCACCACAACCCAGCCGTGCAAGCACAGGGCCTGACGCATACTTCAAAACATGCAAAACACAGGTGGCGTCAAAAAACTTGTATCTGGGGCTGCCCTGGTGGCGCAGTGGTTAAGACTCCGCCTGCCAATGCAGGGGACATGGGTTCAATTCCCTGGTCCGGGAAGATCCCACATGCCGCGGAGCAACGAAGCCCGTGCGCCACAACTACTGAGCCTGCATGCTCCAACTACTGAAGCCCACGCACCTAGAGCCCGTGCTCCGCAACAAGAGAAGCCATCGCAATGTGAAGCACGCGCACCGCGATGAAGAGTAGCCCCTGCTCGACACAACTAGAGAAAGCCTGCACTCAGCAACGAAGACCCAATGCAACCAAAAATAAATAAATAAATAAAATTTTAAAAAACAAACAAAACTTGTATCACCAATAAAGAATGTGTATCAAGATTATATAAAGACATACATTAAATTATAGTGAAATGAAGAAATTCTGTCACCACAACAGCATAAATAGACTGCAAAGACAAAACTCAGAGTGGGACAAGATAGTCACATACATAAATCTCACAAAGAACTCGCATCCACAACGTATATTTTTTAGAACCTCCCACAGCTCGGTAACAAAAAGACAGACAATTTGTTTTTTAAAAAAATAAGCAAAAGACCTGGATAGACATTTCACACGGAGGAAATTCTAAAGGCTGGGAAGCCTCTAACAGATGTCCAATATCCTCAGTCATTGGGAAAATGCAAACGGAAACCACAAGGAGGTCCCGGTGTACACCCAGCAGAGGGGCTAAAATCAAACGTTGAGACAGGAACTTTCATTCTTCCTTGGTGGGAAAGCAAAAAGCTGTTTGGAAATTTGTTTCTACGAAAGCCTGCCCTTTGCAATTCCACTCCTAGGTACATATCCAGCAGACATGTACATATGTGCCCGCCAAAGTCACGGAATATCTAACGGCAATGAAAATGAACCAGCCCCCAATGACACACAAAAACATGCGCCCCTCACACAATGTTGAGTGAGAGAAGCCAGACACAGGAAACATACACTGTGTGACTCCACATATACAAATACAAAATCACCCACAACTCATCTATGCTGGTGGAGGTCAGGACAGTGATGACGGTGGGGTAATGGCTGGGAGGGGGCATGAGGGAGAATTCTGGGGCATTGGGGATGTTTTCCATCTTCATCTCGGCGGTAGGCACAACATGGGTGTATATGAATGGAAAAACTCAATGAGCGTGCAGCAGAGATGTGCCCTTTATTCTGTGTAGGTATAGCTTAAGAAAAAGTTTTAAAATCATAGGCAAAACTAAGGAAAGTCTTTTGTACGCATTATGTAATAAAACAAAGCCAGGAGAGGGTCAGACACAAGGACAGTTGCCACCTGTGGGGGGTAGGGCTGGGCAGCAGCCCAATACCCCGCACTGCGGCCACGTCCCCCTCACACGCCCTGGGCCAAGGCTCCCTCCTCCTCCCATCTCGGGGCACCGGAGTGCAGCAAGGCCATCGCTGGGCTTCACTTCATGTCCTGCAGTGGAAGGTCACCAAGTCACAGCCCAGCAGTGTCACACGGTTGCTGTGTGACCTTGAGCAGGTTGCTTCACCCCTCTGAGCCTCGGGTTCCCAGTCCTTGGGCCCTGTGGGAGGGTGTGTCAGCCTTGGCGGGGTGTTGAATCCTAGCTCCGTCAAATGCAGGGATGTGGCCTGGGGGAGTGGCTTTACATCCCCCCCACCCGCCGGGTCCTCAGTGGCCCCACGAGTAAGTGGGGGTTTTAATAACACCCCCAGCTGGGGGATCCAATGAGGTCTCACAGGCCCCGCCCCCAGTACACAGGAGGCCCTCAATGAGGGGAAGCCGCCCTTCTCCCCGGACGATCTCTGCTCTGCCTCCCACCTGGTCTCCCGCACGCCAGTGGGAGAGGTGTCGCACGAAGCTATCGGGGTTCCCATCTCCCTGTGCTGGCCTGGGGACCCCCGTCTCCAAGCATCCCCTCCAACCGTGCAGAGGCTCAGAGCTGCTGGACCACCGGCCCCTTCCCTGGAGAACTGTGCTCGGCCCCAGGGAGCAGGGGGTGCATTCATGCCGGGGGAGATTATCCTGGCAACCACTCTAGATGATTCCAACTTACACAGAGCCAGGCCCCCGGAAGCTGCAGGCCCACCTGTCACAGCCGTCAGAGCCCACTCAGGGCCTGGGCGCCTCTGTCCTGACCTTCCTTAACAAGGAGGGGGCGCCCAGCAAATCTCCGAGGGCATGAAACGGCATCTGGGGAGTTTCAGGAAGGCTTCCATCCCACGGGGACATTCTCGGGAGGAGGAGGAGGGGAAGGAGGCAGGGCTCCAGGCCCTTTAGGCAAATGCCATCCATGTGGAGGGCATGGCCTGTTTCGGACTAAAAGGATGACTGCCTGCTTAATGACTCTGGGAGGTCTTGGGGGAGGGGGTCAGCCCCTGAATCCATAAACACAGTGGGACCGACACCAGATACATCCCTCCTGGTAAGATTCACTCAACAAACACTGCCACTCCGTCCCTGGTACCCATAGGGTTGGCGCTGGACACTGGGGACAAAGAGGCAACGAAAGTCCCCCAGAAAGTGGTGACCTTGTGTGCTCTGCTCCCTGCTACACTCAGTGTCTAGCACATAGTAAGGATGCGGGGCAGGTCTGCTGAGTGACTAAGCCATCTCCCCACTCAGGAGCTCACAGTAGGTGGACGAGACAGACAGGAGAGCAGAGCCCCTGCCTTCGATCACTGCGTGCTGGGAAGGCACAGCCTGGGGAGGTGAGTACGAAGTCCCTGTTTTCATGCCTGTGCTGATGGGGGCCTCACTGCCTGCTGGACAGCACGGACCAAGGAAAGCCTTCCCCACAGTGAGCTCCTCACCCTTTTGTTCCAGAACCAGGTATTTCCAATGATATGTGTTCCATAAAGTTTACTGAACTGGGAAGGGAAGGAGGAAATACCCCTGCCAGGTGTCTTTCCTCTGCACACCCCACCTTCTCCCTGCCCCCGTTCATCTTACAAAGACCTCAGATTCCGGGGCCCCTCAGGTATCCATCCTCCAACCCCCTTTAGGAGCATCTCCCCTGACAAGTTCCTCCCCCAGGGTAAGAGCCCAGCAGGCCTGGGGAGGATTCTCTGTCCTTGGCTCTCCACAGGCCCCAGGAGAAGGTCCATCCCCTGAGCAAATCCCTGAGGGCCACACCAGGTCCCGGAGCTCTGCCCCACCCCAGCCCTGCTCAGTAGCTGAACTCAACTCAAATCTAGCTGCCCAGCCTCCAAGCCTTTGCCCTTGAACTCGCCTCCCCCTGGAATGCCCTCCCTCCCTGCCCCCCATCCAAATGGATGCAAATATTGAAAGCCCGCCTCAAATGCCACATCCTTGCAGCCACAATCTCTCTGCTCCAGCCGCCTGTTCCCACATCCCTTCGCTTATGCCCCACAGGGCCCTGGTCTCATCCGAGCACCTGTGGGTTTCTTGGGGGCGCAGCTGCTCAAACTCACCGAGAGCGCTGGGGAGGGGATGTGGCTCAGAGCACTGGCTTGCGAGTCAGGCCATCTAGAACCTGAATGCCACCTCTGCCACATTTATGGTGTGTGGCCTCAGAGACCGATTCCTTAACCTCTTTGAGCATCAGTTTTCTCATCTGTAAAATGGGGACAATTGTACTTCTTACCAAGATTATTGTAAAGATTAAATAAGTCACAATCCTGGAACACAGCCTTGCACACAGGAGGTTCTGATAAAAAGGACACTAATAAGACTAACAATAATGATCATAATGATACTATCATTCCATAAGCACCTGGTGAATTTTCATGAATGCAAGTGACACCCCAGCTCCCACTGCCCCTGCACCTCGGGGGCAGGCCCGTCCCTCATCCACACCTGACCCTTCTGTGCACAGGCCCCGAGTTGAGCAGGGCTCAGGAAATGATTACAGCAGGAAGGCAGGCAGGCAGGGGGCAAGGGAGGAGGAAACCCCCTCCCATAACTGATAAACCGAAAGGTAAGACAAATGCCAAAGAGGCCACATTTTACAGCCCCGAGTCCTAACTAGAAATCAGAGGAAGAAGGTGTCTGCCAGGTCACACACAGACACACACCCACCCCCCGAGGGGCGGGGCTGCCAATCCCACGCCTTCCCCTAAGCCTGGCAAAATGCAACTGCGAGGCGAGGGTGGGTTTCACAGGGGACGCTGGCTCCCGCCCACAGGCATTGGGTGGCCTGCCTGTCACCACGCCCAGCCACTGCGTGCTCCCCACACCTTGCCACCCCCAGCAGGGCAGGGCTGGGTGTGCTCACCTGAGACACGGCCCCTGCTGGACCACGCACCTGCAGCCCCTGCACATCACTGGTGCCCCAGCATCCAGGTCTCTGTGCCCCACAAGGATGGCTCATCACGCGTCCACACAGTTTCCTCCTAGGTGGGACCGGGCCTCGCCTGGGCTGCCCGAGGGGGCAGCAGCTCCCAGCACAGCAGCCCAGGCCTGGGGGCACCTCCTTGTGCGCTCACTGATGGCTCCACTGCACGGGGCACCAGGAGGGGCCTGGCCCACCGAGAGGCGGTACCCTCTGCCCAGCTCCCTCCGCCAGGCTCTCAGCAATCTCACTTTACACACAGGGAAACGATGCTCCAGGACATCGGAGAACCAGACTGTGGGCTGCAGGGCATGTGAGGTCAGAGGCCCATCCACATCTGTGTCCCCAGGGCCACAGAGCCCACTTCAGCCAAACCCAGCAAGTGTTTCCTGCCCTGAATACATCGCTAATCACATTGATCGATGGGCAGCAAATCGATCAAGGAGGTCAAGGTCACAGCAGCCCTCCTATTTTATTTGCTCCCCTGATGCCCCACCCTGGCTTCCTCCACCATGAAGTAGAAGGCGTTCCAAGAAAAAACCACAGAATGTCAAGTCCCACAGGGCTGGAAAGGATTGAAAAGTTCTGTCTCAATAAAGTGCTCCAAAAAGTCAACCATCCTACCCCCAACAAGGTGGGAATCTCCTCTGCTGCATTCCTGAAGGATGGCTGTGAGCTGCTTCTTTTCTTCTTCTTTTTTTAACATCTTTATTGGAGTGTAATTGCTTTACAATGGTGTGTTAGCTTCTGCTGTATAACAAAGTGCATCAGCTATATGTATACATATATCCCATATCTCCTCCCTCTTGCGTCTCCCTCCCTCCCACCCTCCCTATCCCACCCCTCTAGGTGGTCACAAAGCACCGAGCTGATCTCCCTGTGCTATGTGGCTGCTTCCCACTGGCAATCTATTTTACATTTGGTAGTGTATATATGTCCATGCCACTCTTTCACTTCGTCCCAGCTTACCCTTCCCCCTCCCCATGTCCTCAAGTCCATTCTCTATGTCTGCGTCTTTATTCTTGTCCTGCCCCTACGTTCTTCAGAACCATTATTTTTTTTAGATTCCATATATATGTGTTAGCATATGGTATTTGTTTTTCTCTTTCTGACTTACTTCACTCTGTATGACAGACTCTAGGTCCATCCACCTCACTACAAATAACTCAATTTCGTTTCTTTTTATGGCTGTGTAATATTCCATTGTATATATGTGCCACATCTTCTTTATTGTGAGCTGCTTCTTGATTACCTCCAGGAATGAGCAGCTCACTCCTGTCCCTTTTTAATGCTTTATTGAAGTATAATTCACATACCATACACTTCACCCATTTAAAGCCAATGCTATTTAATTTATTCACAGAGTTGTGCAAATATCACCACAATTTTAGAACATTTTCATCACCTTAAAAAGAAACCCTCTATTCCCCCACACTTTCCCCACCCCAGCCCCTGGTAAACTACCAATCATTCTGTCTCTATAGATTTGCCTGTTCTGAACAGTTCACATAAATGGACTCCATGTGGACTTTTGTGTCTGGCTACTTTCACTGAGTATCATGTTTTCAGGGTCCATCCATGTAGTAGCACATGTCAGTACTTCACTCCTTTTTATGGCTGAATAATAGTCCATTGTGTAGATGGACCACGTTTTATCTAACCATTCATCTGTCACTCATCACGGACATTTGGTTCCATGTTTTGACTCTTACGAATACTATTCTTGTGAACTTCTGCATACAAGTTTTCACAGGGATCTATGTTTTCATTTATCTTGGGTGTATGCCTAGGAGTGTCACTGCCAGGCCACACATATGGTGACTCTATGTGTAACCGTTCGGGGAACCGCCAGGCTGTTATCTACAGGAGCTGCACCACTTTACCTTCCCACCAGCACTATATGAGGGCTCCAATCTCCCCACATCCTGGCCAACCCTTGTCACTGTCTGTCTTTTGGATTACAGCCATCCTAGTGGGTGTGAAGTGGCATTTCATCGTGGTTTTTATTTGCATTTCCTGATGTTTAATGATGTCAAACATCTTCTCATGTGCTCATTGGTCATTTGTATACCCTGTTTGGAGAAATGTCTATTCAAGTCCTTTGCCCATTTCTTTAATGGGCTGTCTGGTTTTTTGGTTGTTCCTCTGCTCACGTTTCAGTTGGGTTGCTTCTCTTTTGATTATTGGATTGTAAGAGTTCTTTACATATTCTACATACAAGTCCCTTATGAGATCAGCAAATACTTTCTTCCCTTTCGTGTGTTGACTTTTCACTTTCTTGATAGTGTTCCTTGATGCACGAAAGTTTTTAATTTTGATGGAGTTCGATTTAACTTATCTATTTTTTTCTTTAGTTGCCCAGGCCTTTGGTGTCATATCTAAGAATCCTTTGCCAAATCCAAGGTCACAAAGACCTACGCCTATGGTTTCTTGTAAGAGTTTCATTATTCTTAACTCTTACAGTTAGCCCTGTGATCCATTTTGAGGTAGTTTTTGCTTCTGGTGTGAAGGAAGAATCCAAATCCAGTCTTTTGTATGTGGATGTCCAGTTGGTCCAGCATCATTTGCTGAAAAGACTGTCCTTTCCCCTCGGAATGATCCTGGCACCCTGTGGAAATAGCTGACCACAGACGTATGAGTTTATTTCTGGAATCTCAACTCTGTTCCGTTGCCCTCCATGTCCATCCTCGTGCCAATACCGTAGAGTCGAGATGACTGTCGCTTTGTAGTAAGTTTTGAAATTGGGAAGTGGGAATCCTAGTCTGCCTCTTTTTCAGTATTGTTTTGTCTCTCCTGGGTTCCTTATGATTCCAGCGAATTGTAGGGTCTGTGTGTCACCCCAATTCTTGATCAGTATGAACCCGCAGGAAAGACTGCACCCGGGGCTCCTTTAAACTTCCATGTCCTTCACTCCGAGTCAAGTTTTTCAGCCATAAAAGATCAGATTAAACCTGATCAAATCCAATCAGCACACTTAGTCATTACCAGGCTGTAACTCAAGTGACCGCTGCCCTGTGAACCTGCCTGGTGTGACCAAGTCCCCAGACTGGGACTGAGGACAAGAGGATGGAAAAGACACGGCAGGCGCTGGACTCCTGGGCCATCTCGGGAACGGCCGCCACCCACCCCACCACCCAAGCCAGGGACAACAGATCAGCATCACGATAATCGTGACGATCACCCTCAGGCTCCCTCGGAAAAGCAACGGATGACGATGGCATGATTTTTATTTTAAAAATATTCTAAGCCTGAACGGCTTCCGAGTCCTCAGTAGCAGGCAGGGCCATCTGTACATGTGAGGACATTAATAAATGCCCCTCTGCGGCCAGGGCAGGGCGGCAAAGCTACACGGATGATAAAAAGCCGAGATATTACATAATGTCCTCGGCACAGACACGCGGAGGTGTGGACGCAGCTCGGAGAAGGTGAGCATCTTGTCCCCAGTACCGCGGGCAACGCGCTCACCCAGCCCATCACATCGTTTCAACTGACTCCACGACTCCGTGGGGCTCAGTGGGCCCTTGACGGCCAATATCACTGCTTCACTGCTGGGGAGCGGCCAGGTGGGGGTGGAACCCACTTCTGCCAGGGGCTCACTGGGTCTCTCAGAAACGTCTTGTGATTTCCAGCCTGGGCACTGGGGCAGGGCCTGCTGGCAGAGCTCACAGAACAAACGTCCTCAAGGTTCCAGAATAACCGGTCCCCCAAACCAACGTGCTGCTTTCAGCTCCCGGAGCCTGTTTTCTTCACGATTCATGAATGTCCCCGAAACTGGGGCCGGGGGCTGTGCCTGGAACAGGTGGAGACACGCCCTTGGAGCTGGACTGCCTTCAAGAGTCCTGTCCGGCATCCCCCGGAACCAGGATGAAGTGGGCCTTCCCTCGAACATTCTAGGAACCTACCCAAAGCACAGAATCATCACACAAAGATGCAAAACACACTGGCGGTGACCAACTGCTCCACAGCAGATTAAATATATAACAATATCATACATGTGATGCGATTACGGGAAATTCCGAAGCCACTAAAAAGGCTGCTATAGGGACTTCTCCGGTGGCACAGAGGTTAAGAATCCGCCTGCCAATGCAGGGGACGGGTTCGAGCCCTGGTGGGGGAAGATCCCACGTGCCGCGGAGCAACTAAGCCCGTGCGCCACAACTACTGAGCCTGCACTCTCTAGAGCCCGCCAGCCACAACTACTGAAGCCCGTGCGCCTAGAGCCCATGCTCTGCAACAAGAGAAGCCACCGCAATGAGAAGCCCGCGCACTGCAACGAAGAGAGCCCCCGCTCGCCGCAACTAGAGGAAGCCCGCGCGCAGTAACGAAGACCCGACGCAGCCAAAAAGAAACAAAGAAAGACAGAAAAATGCTGCTATAGAACCATCTTCATCAAACGTGAGTCCCACACACCACTCGCCCATGTGACCTCCGTGAGAAGCACGAGGTCAAGTACGTTTAGGGCTCCCCACCTGGCAGGGGAAAGAAGACTCAGAAGGGGCGGTGGGGGTGAGCTACAGGAAAGGGCTGCTGCAGAGGTGAGGGCAGCCAGCCGGAGATGCTGAAGCTCCCAGGGCTGGCAAAGGCGGGGAGCTGCTCACCCCTCGTCCTCAGGAACAGGGGAGGGAGCGTGTACGGACCCTGAAAGGTCGGCCAGAGAGAGCCCCTCAGCAGGAGCTGTGGAGGGAGGAACCGGGGCACGCCCCCCCAGCCCAGCAGGGAGGGGGCCGGAGCAATGGACACCCCAGCCTTACTCCACCCTGCCCACCGATCCCAGGTCCGGGCCTCCCACGGGTGAGCCAACAGGAGCCGGCGATGGAGGGCATCCCCCCCGGCACAGAGCTCGGTGGAGGGCAGTGAGCAGACGGGTCCAGGTGGACGGGTGAATCTTGGAGAATCAGGACACGGGTCCAGCAGCACGCTCCACAGACACGTTTAACTCCGTTCGCTCCTGCCCCTCCCCAAAGTTACTGACCTTTCCTCCTGCAACTTCGGGTTCCCCTGACCTAGAACGGTTAACGACGTAGGACAAAGCACATCATTCAGTAGGTGAAATGAACCTAGTGCACGGACTATATGAGCTCAGTGTGGGGACAGAGGGAAGCCCGCATTGTGGACAACTAAAGAGGATTTTCATTTTGTCCTTAGCGCTTCTTGTTTTGCCCTCAATTCAATGATTTTCAGTAACTTTCCTGAGTGGTGCATTAATCAGTTTTAAAACATTTTCTTCCCCCAATAAGACCCCTCACACCTAGTTACACACACTGCACCCCTTTCCCATCACCAGCCCCCCGGCAACCATGAATCTACTTCTGTCTCTACGGATTTGCCTGTTCTGGACTTTCACATGATGGAATCGTACAATATGTGGTCTTTTCTGTCTGGCTTCTTTCACTGCACGCCACGTTTTCAAGGTTCACCTGTGACACAGGATGTATCTGTAGTTCATTCCTCCCTAAGGGCTGCGTTGTATTCCACCATGCACCATGCTGTCTGTGTGTTCACACCGCTTCCCAGAGCATTTCCACCCAGAAACCAGCGAGAGGAACCCCGCTCTCCGGAAAGACAGCCGAGTAGGGGAGGCACTCCACAGCTGTGCAAGCAGCCTTGGACCCAACCAGCTCCAAACTGCCCCAGCTTGCCTCATTCCAACCCCTTTCCCCAAGCTGGTGCTTGATCACTATTATCTCCTTAGTATCTTCCTTTATGTCGGCTCACGTTTTAAACTTAAATACATTTATTTTGAAAAGAAAATACATATTTACTCATATTCACACTTTAAATGTAAAAATACTATCACTTGCCCGAAAAGAGCAAGGACCCCCCAAAATAAACACCATGCAAACACGACAACCTGGCTCGAGGCTACGCTGAGCGGGTCTCCCTCAGGGAAGCAGGGGCAGGAAAGAGCTGGAACAGAGCACCTTCTCAAGCGGGGGGAGGCGGGGGTCGAGGCCTCCAGAAGCAGCGGTACAACTGCTCGCCCACCACCCAAACGGAAGGTGCATCTGCCGCTTCTGAGGCCCCGTCCTGCCAACTCTGAAACTCCGGCTTCCAGGATCCCCAAGTGCGGAGGCTCGGAACCTCCCAGAAGCCGTGGTGGGAAGCTCCCGCAGAATCCCTGGCGCCGGCTGGTCAATTCCTTCCACGTGCACCCATGACACTCGGAGGCGTGCAAGGCCCCGAGCAGACATTCGGGGCCGGGGGGCGGTGGCGGAAGGGCAGTCTGGATCTGTTCTGACTTCTAGGTCCTTGAACGTTGGGCCATTTCTTATTCCCATTAGTCACCCCAGGGCTGGGCTCAGCGCTGAGTATACAGCAGGTGTTCATTCATTGTAGAATGAATGACACACAGATGCATGGATGAATGAACTAGCTGGTAAGAGAGAAAAGACAGGCTAAAATGACCCACCTGAAGACTACTCACACGGTGAGAAAGGGGCTGAGTTCTGAGCACAGGGCCTCTTGTCAGGAGGTGAAGGAAATCTCGGTGGACAAGGCAGCTTCTGGGCTGATTTACAAACAAGACGTTTAACCTCCAGGGATGGTGGAAGGGGAAACGTTTTAAAAAGACAACAGGAACAGAAGCTGGGAGAAGAGGCTCCAGTGTTCCGTGTGCTCCTGAGGGACGGGCAGCAGGGAGGGCTGTGTGGGGAGGCCCCGGAATGCCATCCTCCAGGCTGTGCTTGGGTCCTGCAGACAGTGGGAGCCACTGAATGTTCTTGAGCGAGGGTGGCCTGATCGGACTGGGCTCTAGCACGACTCGTCCGGCAGCAGGTGTGCAAGGGAGGGAGACTGGAGACCGGAGGACTCCCCCCACCACCTCCACTCCCATCCCACCCCCGGTGACTTCTACACTTGCTGAAACCCTCCCAAATCACTGACAACACCTCCTTCTCCCCAACCCACGACGTGCCATTATCAGAGGTCCCCCGACAACCCCCTCCGACGTGCACCTAAGATCACCCGCTCTGCCCCAAGGCCACCACGCCGCCCCGGTCCAGGCCAGCAGCACCTCTCCCTGGACCACTGCACCAGCCACCCAACCGGTCTGGCAGCCCCCCTCGGGCCGTCTACAATTCCTGCAGCAGCAGGAGGGGCCTTGTAAACCACGACACACCACGTCACCCCCAAACGCCGACACGAGCCCCCCAAGGCTCCCCTTCCACGCCAGCCCCCCAACGCCTGCTCCCAAGTTCACCAGCAAGAGGAAGCCGAGGGCAGCAGAGCCGGACCACCGAGCGAGCGGTCGTGGCGCCTATGTTGTGCAGGTGCAGAAGTCCCTCCCAGAAGCCGCTCTCTGTGATGTCACCCCCAGGGACTCCCCCCCAAGCTGGAAACACCTCCAGGGCCCCGGTGGCCGCAAGCTGGGATGGCCCCATGGCCATCGGGGAGGTGGCCCCATGTGGCCTCACCCCGGTGGGAAGGAACATGAAGCAGACACACCAAGCGGAACGCTGCCTCATTAATATTCGTTACAGTCTCACCAACTGCCCACCCCCGGCGGATCCTGGGGGAACCAGCGGAGGACAGACGTGGAAAATGGACTCGTTAAGATGTTAAATAATTCAACAACGAGCGGACCCTGCCAAGCCCGCGCGCTTTCTGCTCTGCAGCGGCACCAACGCTCGCCCAAGGCCTGGCCACCCCCGCAGGCCTGCCCAGCCCAGGGGATGGTCCTCGCCGGCCCCGTGGCCACGGGGCAGCGGGGCACCTCTAACGAGGAGGGAGATGGCGAGTCTTCATCTGCAGATCATCGCTCATTTCAGCAAGGCCCCCGAGGGGCTCACAGCTTATTTCAATAATGCTGATGCCGCCCAAGGCAGTCGGGGAACGTGACTTCGGGACGTGAACATGTCTGTGGAGAGAGAACGCAGCCGGGTGGGGCTTGGGCCAGTGTGGCCTGTCCGCAGGGACAGATGTGGCTCCATTTCGGGGCCACATCTTTTGAGAGCCCCAGATTTCAAACCTGGAAAACATCGCCTAGCACCTCTCACCAACGCTGGGTGCCCAGGGAAGAAGACATCCTAATAATTACTCACTGAATCGAGCGACTAATTAATAATCAAGCCTATTTTCTGCAAAGTGAGGGCTAGCCTGAAAGCAAGGGCTGACTTACTTCTCTGGTTTTTTTATTGTCTCGGAGCAGTTCCCCGAAAAGCAGCACCTGACTTGTCTGAAGGCGCATTTCAACCTCACAGAACCTTCTCCCCAAGTGTGAAGGGCACGGCCCACCTAGACGCCCACGTCCTGGGACGTGTGGCTAAATGAGCCTTGCGGACGTCCGGCCACCCGCCCCTCACACGCCCCTTCATCCAGATCCGTGTGGATGGGCTTTGGCTGCCAAACTCCCGTTGCTATAATTAGCTACCAACTTGGGAAGGCTTGTTTCTTAAACTGGCGTCACAAGCCACTTACCCCGTGGGGAAGAGAAGATGCGGGGGGCGGCGAGGAGTCCGCGGGAGGCCAGGGAGCAGGGGGCCAGTAGGGGCCCACAGTGTCTGGCTCTGAGGCCATGGGAAGGCCTCCAGCAGAGACCAGCGAAGACGGGGGGGATAGAGGGGGCGTTTCTACCCCTGAGCGCTGTGCCAGGTCCCGGGGGCAGAGGCCAGGCCTTGCCAACCTGGCTAAGGTGGGATCACCTGGGGGCGGTGCCCAGAGGGTCACGCCTGCCTGGCCATGGCCCCGGGGTGGGCACGGGGCCCAGGCTTGCCTGCTCCCTGGCCCATCGGCCTCTGCAGGCCCCTCTGGCTCAGTGAGAAGGATGACAGGCCCAAGACGCTGCAGGAGGAGCCAGAGAAAAGGCAGAGGAGGGGCAGAGCACCCTCACCCCCACCTACAGCATCTCTGTGAGGCAGGTGGGGGGCCCCCTCCGCGTAAGCAGCACAGCCGGGGGTCCCAGCCTTGCAGCCCACCGGCCGCCTTGTGCCCCATTCCCCACGCGACACTGGGTCCGCGACCTCATGAGCTCACACGGCGCAAGCTCCCGGGGCCTCCGGGAACAGGTGCTCGGGGACCAGACGCACGGTGGCCCTCCCGAGCACAGAGGCAGCTGCAGTCGGGGCCGCACGCGGCTCAGGGACTGAATCCAAGGGGCTCCTGCACCAGCATCTGCCGCAGAAAGGACGTTCCGCCTGCAATTCGTGCTCCGGGAGACGAGGCCCGGCGCCCACGGTGACGAGGTTCACAAAGGACCCCAGGGCCAGGCAGCTGCCGGATGCGGCAGCTCAGTGTGTTCCAGAGATGAGCCGAGACCCGCCCAGAGACAGGAGCCCCCAGAGCAGAGGAGCAGGAGGGAGAAGCAGCGGCCGGCCCAGCCCACAGCCCTGCATCCCCAAGAGGACTTTCTTTTTATTGCGATAAAAGATGCCTAACATGAAATTCACCGTTTTGCAGTGCACAGCTCAGTGGCATTGAGTACATCCACATTGCTGGACAACCATCACACCCTCATCTCCAGACCCCTTCATCTTCCCAAACTGAAACCCTGTGCCCGTTAACCACGAGCTTCCCATCCCCCAGCCCCGGGCACCCACCACCTACTTCCTGTCTCTATGGATCTGACTGCTCTAGGGGCCTCATGTAAGTGGAATCATGTAGTACTTGCCTCTTTGTTGTCTGGCTTATTTCACTGAGCATAACGTCCTCAAGGTCCACCCATGTTGCAGCAGGTGTCAGAATGCCCTTCCTTTTTAAGGCTGAGTAATATTCCATTGATAGACCACACTTTCTTTATCGATTCACCTGTTACTGGACACTTGGGTTGCTTCCACCTTTTGACTCTTGTGAATAGTGCTGCTATGAACATGGATGTACAAATATCTGTTTGAGTGCCTGCTTTCAGTTATTTTGGGTACATGCCCAGAAGTGGAATCGTTGGCTCATATGGTAATTCTACGTTTAATTTTTTGAGGAACCGCCATGCTGTTTTCCATAATGGCTGCACCACTTTGCATTCCCACCAGCACTGCAGAAATTGGAGGGCTCCAATTTCTCCACGTCCTCGCCCACTGGAAAAGAGTTTCCAGAAGCAAACTCTGGGGTATGAGCTCTGTGGCAGGCGATGAAAAACATTCCAAGGTCCAACAGGTTTGGGAACCAGTGGGCACGTTTCTTTCCCACAGGACTCCTGAGAACTGTTAATACCCCTGAGAGCTCAGGGACCAGACAACGGTCAGTGCAGCTGCTCCAAACTCTGCAGGCTTTCATCAGACTTGCTGAGGAAGCTGTGCTCCGAGAGGGTAGCCCAGGGACTGGCCAGTCCCCACGTCACAGGCCCACAGCACGGTAAGTACAGAAACCGAGTCAACATTCAGAAACGTTTGCGGCCATCTGACGGTGCCCTGACGTCCTAAGCAGGATTTTGTGTTTTACCGAAGCATCAAATCTCGATGGATTGAAAACAAAAAAAAGGATCTGGGTAGGGGGTGGGGGAGGGCTTCCCCGTAAATGTGCACATCAGGAGCTGGTCCGCCTGCCTGGCCATGCTTTGTAAATAATCACCCAGAATGTAATCTCTTGAGGAAAAAATAAATGCTTCACTGCATAATCGGCCTCTTCCGAGCTGGAGCTGCAGACGCAGGAGGAAATCACGGAAGGACAGAAGCTCAGGTTTAGAAGAACCCCTAAAAGGCTCAAGATCTCCCGCTGTTGGAAACAACCTAAATGCCCATCAACAGACGAATGGATAAAGAAGTTGTGGTACATATATACAATGGAATATTACTCGGCCATAAAAAGGAACGAAATTGAGTCATTTGTTGAGACATGGATGGATCTAGAGACTGTCATACAGAGTGAAGTAAGTCAGAAAGAGAAAAACAAATATCGTATATTAATGCATGTATGTGGAACCTAGAAAAATGGTACAGATGAGCCAGTTTGCAGGGCAGAAGTTGAGACACAGATGTAGAGAATGGACATATGGACACCAAGGGGGGAAAACTGCGGTGGGGTGGGGATGGGGGATGGTGGTGTGCTGAATTGGGCGATTGGGATTGACATGTATACACTGATGTGTATAAAATTGATGCCTAATAAGAACCTGCAGTATAAAGAAACAAACAAAACAACTAATACTAAACTTTCATTGGGTTATTTGTATGGAAATATGTTAATATAAATGTTTCAGACATTACATGAAATTTCTAAAAATCTTATATTTGTATTTGTATGGAAATATGTTAATATAAATGTTTCAGACATTACATGAAATTTCTAAAAATCTTATATTTGTATTTGTATGGAAATATGTATGGAAATATGTTAATATAAATGTTTCAGACATTGCATGAAATTTCTAAAAATCTTATATGTTCTGGTATAATGTTATAAGTAATAATCCTAGTTATTACTTTAAAATGTATATCTCAGAAATAACTAATTTTCTTGTCAACTGCATTATTATGAACTTTCATCAAATCTTTAACCGTGGTCATTTTTAAGTCTTTTGTCATTTACAGACAGTTCTGGGTGTACTCTGATGATTTTGCAAATATATTCCTATAAAAGGGTTTCATCTTCAAGAAATTCATGGAAAAGACTCTGACAAGTACAGGTTTCTGGTAACTGACTGTACTGCGGAACTGAATGAATAAGCATTTTCAGAACTCTAATGAAAAACTGATGAACTCATAAAAGTACTAACAAAAGATCAAGATGAAAAAAAAAATTAATTACATGGGACTGAGTGAACTGATGAGGATGAGTATAATTTGTGTGACTTTCTGTCTGAATTTAAAAAAAAAAAAAAAAATCCCACAAGGACTCAGAGGCAAAGAATATACAAATCAATTTTCACTGCAAAGTAAAGGAGCTGTTACAGTGAAGGATTACTGGACTGAATGTCAATATTATGACATAGTATGAGTGTGTTTCATGTTTGGTAATTGCAATCATTGTTGCTTTTGTTGTGGTCATCCATGTACAATGCTTGGTGTCAGTCTATTTATCTCTTGTAAAAATAAAATACAGTGTGTGTGTGTGGAAAAAAAAAAAAAAAAAAAGATCTCCCGCTGAGATGCAAACCCTCCAGATTGTAGGCAAGTGGCTGCCCGGCCTCTGCCCATCCCCCTCTGCCGGAAAGGGGGGTCCCCACCCCCTGGGCCAGCCTCCTCCTCCCCTGGTGAGTGACAAAGCTTTACCACACACTGAGCAGAACCCTCCTGTGTAGAGGGGCTCCTGGTGGCCGAATTCCTCGGGGCCGGCAGACCTGCCATGTGAGGAGGAAGCTGGGAATGGACGGGAGAGGCGGGCGGGTCCGGCCCTTCCCTACCTGTCACACCAGATCCGGAATCCAAGCTTCTACCTACGAGAGATACGCTTGGGACACCAGGGAGACGGTGGCCGTCTGCGGAAGTCAAAACAAAGGCATTAGAGGGAAAAGAAAAGCTTGTTAATTTTTGGGCCCCATTCCAGACTCCACACCTGGCCCATTTCAGCATTTTCTGAACTGACAGACTCAGGCAGAAGGAGGGAAGGGAGAAGGACATCTTGTGCCCTAGAAATTCACTGCCCCGAGCCACCTACCGAGGTGACGCTGATTTAGAATCACAGGACATTAATTAGCTTTGGGAGGAAGAGGGAGGCCAGCGCCATGTGGGGTTCAGAGCTGGGCTCTGGGGCGGGATGGTGGGGCTGAGTCCTCACCGGGCCACAGAGCCACTGGGCGACCTTGAGCAAGTTACTTAACCTCTCTGAACCTCTAGTTCTTTATCTCAGAAATGAAGACAATAAGAAGCCTCCTGAGACTGTCGGGAGGCGTAACTGGGGGAAGGCAGGAAGGGGTGCCATCCGGGGCGGCACAGAGCAAGACGGGGTGACGGGGGCCCTAAGAACTAGCATCCTTAACTCCTCACCCAGGCTGGAAGTCCCCGCTGCAGCTGGTCCAACCAGAGGGAGGAAGGAGACCGGCCCTGCCCCGGCCCTCCAGGTCAGGAGGAAGAAAGATGGTCGCCACACCCAGGTACCAGGGCCGGGAGGAGCAGCGAAAGGGCCTGAGAAATCACGGGTCTTCGGCAGGGCTAGGGCCCAGGCCCAGCGCAGCCAGGGTGCCTGTGCTCCCGGGAGAGATGCGGGACGGGGCGCTGCACACGCAGGGGGCTTCAGCCTCCTGACTTCACCCAGCCGCTTTTCCATTTTTCCCAAGTGTTGGAATTGGCACCATTTACTTACTCTTCAATACTGTGTTAGGCAAATATCATATCCACTTCTGCAATGCCCGCCAGAGTGTGGTTTAGGGTTCAACCAGCGCTCAGAATCACACAGTTGTCTTAGGTCACCGTCCACGGAAAAGGACCCGGGACGGAGGCACAGCTTCCTGGCAGGGCTCGTCCTCTCTGCAGCCACCTGGCACCTCCACCTCTAGGGGACCAGTCAGGCGCAAGGAGGCGAGATACACACCCGGCAGGTGTGGGAGCTGCCCTAGTTTGAAACCTTCATGCCCCATGGGGACCGGCACCTCCGCTCACAGCCCCACCGGCAAAGCGTCCAGGCTCCCAAAGGACATGGCCAGCCCACGAGCCACCGGGCTCCCGAAGCCCATGCCTGGCGGCCCACCAGGTATGTAGGGCCCCAACCCGTCCAGATGCAATTACCAACCAAGAGATGCTTTACCTTAAGCAATGCTGCCTAGCAACAGAGGTGACAGTTACCTGGTTCCCAGGAAAACAGCTAGAAAGTTAAGCAAAGATCAAATTCTCATGCGAAAGAAAGGGTTCCCGTAATCCACACCTATGACTCTTGGTTAACACCATTACATAGACGTTAATGCGTTTATGACCACTAGGATTGGCATTACCCCATGGGACATGAATGTCCCTTTTATCCCCTAACCAAGTAGACTTCCCTTCTGACCAATTCATTTTATGGTCCCCACAGTACCTTTTGATCCTGGGGATTTAATGTAACTTTACATTGAATTACATTCAATGTCTGTGTTTAATACATCAAAGACAGAACAGTATTTTACCAGAAGCATTTCCCTCTAAATGCATGACATGAAGAGTTACCACTAGATAGGATTTTATTAGATTTTGTTATGATTTGGGCCTACTTTTCTCTCTTTGGAACATATGGGCAGTGTAAAAACGAAAGTTCATCAAATAGGATTCAATATGCATATATTTACTAGGCAGGCTGTAAGCGCCAGAAACACTTCCAGTCACACGTTCAACAAATATTCATTCATTCATTCACATGTTATAAAACATGTGTGAGACACAGGCTAGGAGAGACAAAGAAAACAAAACAAGGTCCCTGCCATCAAGAGTCTCAAAATGGGGATTCAGAAGGACACATAAATAAGTGGCTTCTCAGGGCTCTGATGAAGGTATATCCACAGGGCAAGGAAAGCAAGGATGAGAGAGAAATTGCCTCTGCCTGGTGAAGGAACAACTTAGCTTGGGTTCTGAAGAATGAATAGGAGTTCCCTACATGAATGGACATTCTAATCAGAGGAAACAGCATGTGCAAAGGAATGGAGGCAGGACAGAGACTCAAAAGCAAGAAAAGGTTTGATGATCTAGTGCATAGGATACAAGAAGAATCTAGAAAGGCTGTGTGATTCATTAATTCATCATTTCTTAATTAGACAGGCAAAATAACTTAGAAATTAAGAACGTAGATTCTGAAGCCAGTCTGCCTGGGTTTGAATCCCAAATCTGCCATCTAGTACCTGTGTGACCCCGGATTAGTTACTGAATCTCTCTGTGCCTCAATTTACTCATGTGCAAAACGATAACAATCATACTCAGATCACTGTTCATTCATTCAGCAAATAATTGCTGAGCACCTACTGTGTACCAGGAATCATTCTAGGCATGGGGAGACGTCAGGGGGCAAAACGAAGATTCTTGCCCCCTCGCAGCTCACGCTCTAGTGGGGGACGGGAGAGGGAGCAGAGGACGCGCAGTAAGGAGAGCGGAGGGGTGACGAGGACAGATGTGCGGGGCCTGCGCCCACGCACCCTGGGTGACGCGGGAGCCATGGGGCGCTGAGCAGAGAGGGTCGAGGGCCGACTTGGGTCTCGTCGGACGCTGTGGCTGAGGGCGGAGCCGGGAGACCACTTAGGAGGCTGGCGGGGGCGTGGCCCAGGCGGGGATGGGGAGGGGTCGGATTCTGGGCTATCCGCTCCCCCAAATCTGGAGCCCACCCCCAGGCCCAGCAGCCTACCAAGTGGGGTGAGGCCAGGACATGCCTTCCACCCTGACCCTCCCGGCCTCCTGCGCTGCCCACCCCTCACCCGGCCCCGCAGCAAGAGCCCGCACATCCCCCCACTCCCCTCACTCTCGGGGACTCGGCGGCAGGAGCTGTGATTTATTCACCCACGAGCCCCAGGCAGCCTGGCTCCCGCTAATAAATGAACTGAAAAGTCACTCTTTTCTGCTCCCAGCCCTCCTGAGAGTCCCAGAGCCCGTCACGTGGGAACGAGGTGATGTTTTGATGACACTTGCTAAGAAGCGCAGAGTTGCCGTTTCTTCACACGGCTCACAGGAACACCCTGTTGTAAGAACTTCCCAGAAGCTTCAACTTCACTCAAGATCCCCATTTAGCAGACAGGGAACGACGGAGCAGAGAGAAGGAAGGCTCTGCAGACGACCGTGCTGGGCTGGGACCGAGCGAGGCTCCTCCAAGGCCGGGCCCACCAGCCAGCCTCCCCCCTCCGCAGGCACTTCACTCCAGGCTCTGGGAGACCACACCTGCCCAAACCCTGAGACCAGCTGCCTGACCCTGGCCGAGTCAAGTCCTTGCAAAGCCTCCCTTGGTCAACCGGACGCAGGTGGCAATGACAACCTAGGTGCAGGTGGTCAGAATGTAGGGCAGTGTGCGTGAAAGGCTTGGTGAGAGGGAGACATGAAGAATTACAGCAATGACTTTCACTAACTTTATATGGAAGTAGACCTTGGAACTTTGCAAAGCCAAAATCTTACTGTGACTTGCAAAGGCCTTAACATCTTTAAAAAAAAAATTGATCTGGTTTTAAAACATTACCAAACCCCTTTGCATGGCCTGCAATGTGCCACATGATCTGTCCCTGCTGGTCCCTCCCTTTCCAGGTCGTCCCTGTCACCCCTGCCCTCCAGGCTCCAGACTCACTGGCCTCTTAGTTTTCCAAACAAGAAAACGTATGCTCACCTCAGGGCCTTTGTGCATGCTGTTCTCCCTGCCCAGAGCCATTCCCTCCACTCAGTCCCTGCCAGTCTCCTTCCCTGTCTTTCCTCAGACTTCAGCGTAAATATGACTTCCTCAGCAAGCTCTCCCAGGCCGCTCAGGCTAAACGCAGCCCCTCGCACATTTCCTCCCTGTGGTGCTGAGGACAATTTCTTTTCAGTCTGAGAACTCCCTAAGAATGTCTGTCTGTGTTTTTCTTTCAACCACTTAAGTCCAGCCTGGTGCCCGGCACCTGGTAGGCACGGGTACAGATTATAGAATAAATAATGATGTGATGTTCGTTGGCACCACTGGTGCACACATACAGAGAATTGCACACAGTGGTGTCAAATTCTGGGTTGCCTGCGTTCAAAACCCCCCTTGCCCTAAACAGCCCTTAGTCACGTGCCAATTTTTAAGGCTAGAGTATTGTTTCAGCTTGCCAAGACCTGAGCATCACAGCATTATATCAGGACTGTATGCCCTTTGATGTATATACATTATGATAACAGCAGTTGGCACCAACTGATTGCTACTTAAATGTTAACTCTCACTAGCATTACCAAAATCATAGACACAGACCGTTCAGCCCTCCAATGTGTCCTGAGTGCACAATGAGCCAGCCACAGCCATCAAGGGACACTGAGGTGGCAGCCCCCACCCCAGCCCTCAAGCTGTTCACAGCCTCCTGGGTGACAATTTAAACAGCAGAGCAAGAGATGAAAGAGCAATGGAGGAAGCAAGCCTGAGCTGTCCCGACTGCCCAGGGCTGACCGTCACATGCCTAGACCACAGGCCAGTGCAGGAGACACAGGGGAGACAGCTGAGAGGTCAGCAGGGGCTTCGCCAAGGAGGACCTCACCAAGTGGGACTCACACTCATTTATTCATTCGTTCATTCTCCCCTCAAACTCACCAAGTTTGATCCTGCCCCAGGGCCTTCGCACATGCTGTTCCGCCTTTGCTGGAATGCTTGTCCCAGATCCATCCCTGACTTCTCTTCTGCACGGCTCAGCTCTCAACTAGAAAGTTAGTTTCTCTGAGAGCCTCACTCGGGCCAGCTCAGCTCAGTCTGGATGACTCTGCCTGGATCTACCACTTCCTAGCTGGGTGACCTCGGGCAAGTGACCCAACCTCTCTCTGCCTCACTTTCTTCACATGTCAAATGAGAATAGGAATAGTACTTACGGCGCTGATTTGAAGTTTGAGTTAATATGTGTAAAATACACAGAACAGTAGCTGGCATATAGTAAGCACTCCCTCTTCTCTCCCTCTCTCTCTTTCTCTCCCTCTCTCTCTGTATGTATACACACATTATTGTTCCCTGTGAAGTGGGGATTATAATGCCTTCTTGGCTTTCACTATCAAATGCAATAATGATTATGAATGTTTTTATAAACCATAAATTGTTATGCAAAGATAATCCTAATGTCATTAGACCTGGGTAATTCTAGTACTAGCAACCCATGCCAGGTGGCCGGGAGGGTGAAATGAGGTAAACGTGCAGTGTTCCGCACGGGGGCGGGCACCGCAAGGGGTGCTATTTAAGTGTCTGCTGTGATTATCGCCGACAACGTGAAACAGATGCTCTCAATGTGACTTCTGGGATCTGAACGGAATTTTTAAAAAATACAAGCTTCCTCTAAGCTCTTGAATACTGGGTGTGTCTAATTTTATGCTTTAAAACTTTGGCATAGATTGCATCTGTGTGCCTGTGTGCCTGTGTGTGTGTGCATGTTCACGTGTGGTCTTCCCACATGCGGGCTGGCGTGTCTCTCCCCAGGGGAGGCATCTCCGGGACACGCCCACTACCAGGAGGACAGAACAAGGCACCACGGCCCATGGCTCCCCTTTGGGACGGAGCCCACCTTCTCCAGCAGGTCCCTTCCTGCCCTCTGTGCCCCCTCCATCCTGTGCAGCCCCACCAAACACACACACACGTGCAGTACTGTCCCTCCACATGCCAGGCACCACCAGACTCTGTACCCGTACTCGTGCCGTCCCCCTGCTGGACCCCTTTCCCAGGCCCCCCGAAGACCCCGACTCGCTCTCCCAAAACCACCTCCAAGCCCCCATGGGCCTCCCCAGGCCTGCTCTGCCCACATCTTCCCAGCTCCAGGGCACTTCCTACACGTCCCTCCCCCGGGGCAGGCGTCCCCTCCACCCTCTGGACCGTCCCGGTGCTGCGGGGCTCCCGGGTGGGGGGTGGGCGCCCCGGCCCTGTGCCAGCAGAGCGGTCCCTGTCCTCTGCCTCGACCAGGTAGGTGGTCACAACCCCAGGTCTCATGCACTGCAGACCCGCCCTGCCCACACCTAGGTGGGCTGTGACGTGTCTCCAAGACGACTCCCACGGGCCTTCCCTTCCCCAGGAGCCCATCTCGATCCCCCGTGCTGGAGGCACAGGAACTTTCTCTAAATATATTTCCCCTCCTTGTTATCTTGTCCTGTTGCTGCCAACATGAATACATCCTTGCATCTGGACAAGAGGGGTTACTGGGGTACCCCCAAATCATCCCTTCTGGGGGCTGGTCTGGCTGGGATTAAAAAAAAAAAAAGAAAGAAAAAAACTCCCAGGCAGGTGACGTGTGCAGCGACGGTGGGCTGGAGTGACACTGCCCCGTGGGAGCCTGATGCCCAAATCACAGCCGTCCAATGCCCTGCACCTCGCAGCTCTCGTTGTGCTTGATGAAAGACAGAAAATATGAGCGTTCCTTAATTCTTTTCCAGGATCTACAACTAATGAGAAACGTATCCTATCATTCCGCTCCTTGTGGCTTCTCACCATGAAAGCTAATACATCCCCCTCGCTTTCCTGCGACCGTTGCTCACGGGGTTCATTTTGAAACGTGGTGTGAGTTTGCTGGCAGCCGGCACCAAGATGTGGATTGCTGCCGCGGCACTGGGGCAAGATGGAAGTGGGGGGGGGGGGTCCACGTGGGGAGCAGGGGCTCCGATCCCACAGGCCTGGGGCGAGGCTCCAGGGGTCCGATGAAGCACGCCAGCCCTGTGTGTGTCTGTGCATCCGACTGGCTTTGAGGGAGAAGATCCATCAGGCTCCTCCGTGGCGTCGGAGACCCGGAGAAGGGCTCAGAGGGGGGCCCCCATCAGAAGTAGGACTGGCCTGCACGGCCCCTCCCTCACCCGGCTGGGGGCTCCGTTGACACCTCCCCTGCACCTGGCTCTCCAGGGAGGCACTGGGGCCCGGATCTCCCGCAATGCTGGGGTCAGAGGGGGTGACCGTACCCTCCCAGCTGGTGGTCTGCGGGTGCCAGCCACGTAAGGACCTGCAGGCACCCTCCTCCGTCGGCTCAGAGGAGGGGAGAGACCAGATCCATCGGGAAACATCCCTGCTCACAGGTGGGATCTGTGCACCCCACACCACAGCAAAATCCCCGATGAGACGGCCCAGGAGGACCCTCTCTGGGTAGATGCCCCCCATTGCTGGGCCTCTCTCTCCAGTGTCCCCCAGTAATCCGAGCTGGCCACGGGGTGCTGGTGGTAGGGTGATGAGGGCTGGGGGGGGCTGGGGGGCTGGCCACTGAACCAGATGGGGACGTGAAAACGTGACAGCAAGAGGAGGGCATTCCCTTTCGAGAGGGGAGGGAAATGCTGTCTGCTGTGGCTGAGGCCACCCACCTGTCCTAAGGCTCCAAGCCTGCTGCCCTCTCTGCACATTGACAAGGATCCAGGCCCCTCGGCCGCCTGGGCAGCTGAGGAACGAGCCCCTGGTGCTGGTGACAAATGGCCAAGCAGATTATTCTTGCATCTGAGAAACATGTTAAGTCCCTGCCACTATGGCTTTACAGACCGCTTATCATTTGAAGGTACGAGGCAGTAACAGACTTGGGGGGTTGGCGAGTGCATAGCGGGGACCTCCTGGGGAGGCATGTCTTTAAAGCCTGCTCTCACACTGCCCCTCGGGCTCATCTGAGAAGCAGGCAGAGGCAGGAGAGAAGGGCCCCGCCGCTTCTAGGTGGGGGATCCTCCGCAAGAGACACAGCGGCTTGATGCCTTTGTTTCCTCCCCTAAGGACCCGCTGAGGGTGGCCGTGACAGTGGCCTTGCTGGCACAGCTGACGTCTGCTAACCGCCACTCCCCTCAGCCTGATAAGTTGAGAAGTTCAAGGCGAGACCACTCTGCCAGCTCCCAGGCAGAGAGTGAGCAGGAGACACGGCCCTTAGATGGGCAGCTCAGCAAATCAGAGCCCAGATCCCGGTCTGGATGTCTCAGGTACCCCAGCCCCAGGGCCACGTCCCTCATAGCCTGGTCATGCGGGACTGAAGAGCCTGACGACCCCCAACTGCCAGAGTTTTCCAAATGAAACCAGCTACCCTGTCTCCTTAGCTGACATTTCCAGGGGCTGGGCCTCCTGCCAGGAGTGGGGCCCAGGTCTCTGCCCTGCTTTCACTCATGGGGAAACTATGGTTCCAGGTGGTCCTAAAGGCACCCCAAACCTGCCCTCCCCACTCACATCACCCGGAAAGTCTGGAGAGTTTTCCAAAAAGAAGAAAGCTGGTGCCTCATGTGTATTAATTCACTCCAGCCACACATCGGCCCCAAGAGGTGGGTCCCACGTTCACCCCCATTTGTCAGGTGAGGAAACACAGCACCCAGGCTGTCTGGCTCCAGACCCAGGCTCTGAATGACCACAGCCCGTGGCCTCCTGAGAGGCCTGGTGGAGAAAGTGGAAGAGAGCTGCAGTCAAGCGAGGTCTCCTGAGACCCAGGTGGACCCCCTCCAAGCCTCCGCTTCCCACCCACTCTGCATCTGCCTGCACATTCCCTTAGCAGCGGGAGGCTTGCTACCTTACAAAGGCCCTCACCCCACCTTCAAGCACTGCCCTCTGCCATCGAGCTGAGACCCCCTCTGCCTTCTCGAGGGAAGAACATCTGCTCCCTCTGCCCGTGACACCCCCAACACACACACGCACGCACGCACACACACACACACACACACACACACACACAGATGCAGACCTGTGAAGGTGCCGACTCCACGCGGCGCCTGGGCTGGGGCTGCGACACAGTGGAAAGGGCAGGGCCGCTGCCTTCCCCTCCCAGGCTGGCTCTCTGCACCTGGGGCTTCTGGCCTCTGCTGGACGCAGCCCCTGCTGCCCTCCTACCCGTGCTGGCCGGACCTCGAGCGTCCCGGGGGCTTTGGGGAGGGCGGTTCTGCTGGTCCACGGCCGAGGGCCTGGTCTGGAGACCCCAGGGTAGCCAGAGGCTGCTCCACACTTACTACCAGCCCCTGACGCTTCCGCCCGCGGAGCCGCTTCCTGATGCCGGAGGGATGCTCTACCATGCTCCCCTAGATGCCCTGTCCCGAGGCGGGGGCCATCTCAGGGAGACCTCACCCTGTCCCCCCGCCCAGAGCGTCTCTGCTTTTCTCTGATGGATACATCATGATATGGGTGTCCCTTGTCCCCCGACGGCCTCCCTCGTAGAAGCATGTGGATTTGCAGCTCTCCATTCCTGGGGAGGTAGTTTAGCAGAGAGGGAAGTAGCTCAGAACAGCGGGTTTCCACTCTGCCTCTTCCGCGTCCTCGTTGGGCGGCCCTGGGAGCCCCTGCATGCTTCTGGGCCAGGCTCCCTCATCTATAGATGAGGCCGCACGGTGATTAGGAAAATCAAACGGCAGGTACACCCTTTAATTTCTCCACACGTACCTGTGCAGCACCTGCTCTGTGCCAGGCGCTATTCCAGGTGCTGGGGACACAGCAGTGAGCCAGGGAGGGGGCGGCCCCGCTTGTGACCAGAGCTGAAGACCAATCCCCAGCCGGTCTCCCTCCACGCCTCGCTGCTGCTTTCTAAATAAACAGCTGGGGCTTCCCTGGTGGCTCAGTGGTTAAGAATCCGCCTGCCAATGCAGGGGACCCGGGTTCGAGCCCTGGTCCGGGAAGATCCCACATGCCGCGGAGCAACTAAGCTCGTGAGCCACAACTACTGAGACTGCGTGCTGCAACTGCTGAAGCCTGCGTGCCTAGGGCCTGTGCTCCGCAACAAGAGAAGCCACAGCAATGAGAGGCCCGCGCACCGCAACAAAGAGTAGCCCCTGCTCTCCACAGCTAGAGAAAGCCTGTGTGCAGCAACGAAGATCCAACCCAACCAAAAATAAATAAATAAATTTTAAAAAAAAAGAATATTTAAAAAAAAAATAAAAAATAAATAAACAGCTGATAGAAAAAAGCAACTGATAATTAAATACAACGCCATCTATTTTTTTAACACCTAGAGATAGCTCCTCTACGCAAGTGCAGAAACAGCTGAACTGCAACAGCTACACACCAACAGCCCAGTGATTATCAGTCAGTGTAATTCACCCATCATTCACACAGCGGGCCCTGGGCTTGGCATACAGGGGTGCGAAATAAATGTGTGCTGACTCAATGAATGGGGAGGTCCACTGTATCAGAATAATGTAACCCCAGAGAGGGGACAGCAAGCCTTTACGCCCTCGAGCGTGTGACCCAGGCACACCTAATACTGATGCCCGCTTCTGGTCCCAGGCTTGTGATAAATCCGTGGCCAAGGGCTGTCAAGAGAGAACAGAGGGCTTTGGAGGAAGACTTCCTTCCCCTCCAGGCCTCCCAGCTATCAAGACCACCACGCAAACATCTCTAAGACAACACAGCACTGGGAAAGGTACCGCGGGGCTCTGGGGGTGGCAGTGTGCGTGGTGGGGGGCTCCTGTGACACTGCCAACTGGGAAACCCCAGTTCCACACCCACTGAGGAATCCTTAGCGTCCAGTGGGGAGTCCACAGTCTTGGGGAGCACCTATTGCTATGATGACGCCACAAAACAAATGGTCCCAATTTAGTGGCTTAAAGCAGCCACCGATGATCATCTGTGACAAGTCTAGAGGGTACCTGGGTCCTGGCCTGGGCTCCGCAGATCTTGTGTCTGCGGTCACTGGGCAGCTGGGCGGGGGCTGGCCGGCCTGGGTTGACCCAGCAGCAATGACTGGCAGTCAAGTCCATAGAGACAGAAAGCAGGATGCTGGGTGCCAGGGGCTGCGGGAGGGGTATGGGGGGCGCTCATGGTTAACGGGGACAGAGCTTCAGTTTGGGAAGATGGAACAGTTCTGGAGATGGATGGGGGGGATGGCTGCTCAACAGTGTGAATGTTCTTAATGCCACTGGACACTTCAAAATGGTTAAGATGGTCCATTTTCCATTACGTGTATCTTATTACAATGAAAAATAACAAGACAAAAAAAAAGAATAGGGACTTCCCTACAAGACAAAAAATAAGAAAAATAGGGACGTCCCTACGAGACAAAAAATAAGAAAAATAGGGACTTCCCTACAAGACAAAAAATAAGAAAAATAGGGACTTCCCTACAAGACAAAAAATAAGAAAAATAGGGACTTCCCTGGCAGTCTAGTGGTTAAGACTTTGTCTTCAAGTGCAGGGGTGCAGGTTCATTCCCTGGTCGGGGAGCTAAATGGTCCACATCAAAAAAAAAAAAAAACTTTAAAAAAAAGAAAAAAGAAAGAAAAATAGTAGTGCAAAGGAAATACGGATGTGGCAAAGGCCGCGCTGGCGGTTTTCAGAAGCCTCCTGCTACAGACCCAAGTCCAGTTGAAAATCCTCTCAGCCTGACACCGTGCCCTGCACGACTCAGGCCTGGGGCCAGGCAGTGCCCTCAACAGGCCCACCCGCTGCCAGCGGGGCAGCCCGGCCGCTGTGTGCCCCCCACGCCCCAGTCTGCAGCCAGGTGCAAAGGCCTGGCGAGCGAGCAAGGTCAGGACAGGCTCTCCCAGGTGAGCCGAGCAGCTTGCCAACGAGCATGACTGACGCGGGAGGGGGTTCCCACCGGGCCGGAGGTGGCGCTCCCGCCAGGATCCCGCAGACTGCCCTCCCCTACATGGACAGGTATGAACGGCTAGGAGGCCCCGTCCTCGTGGGGCTGCAGGGCCGGTGCCGTCTGCGGGGGGTGGAGTCTCGCTGACCTCCTGACCGGGGCTGCCCCTCGAGTCCTGCCCCCGGATCCTGACCATTCTCTCCAGGAACGCTTCAGAGCCGGCGGCACCACTGCAGATGGCTGCCTGTGGGCAGAACTCGGCCTAACTGCTGCTTCCCCAGACCCTGCTCCTGAGGGTGGCAGAGGAGGCCGCAACCTCAGCCACAGCCGCCTTGACCTCCAAGGGCCACTCAAATGCACCGACAGACGTGCACCTGCCTGGCTGGCTTTGCCGCATACCTCCCAGACACCCCAGGATGTTCTGGGGCCCCATTCCGCTCCCCCAGGTAACACGACCCCTGAGAGCCTGTCCCCCTCACTTCCTCCACTGCCCAAGCCCCGCCTCTGGACCCCCCAGGTCAAGCCCCCAGCTTCTGTCCAGGGACAGCCCGAGGCACAGGGTGGCCTGGGATGGACGCCTGGGTTCCCGCGGCCCCGAAGCCCCGTGGGCTCTCAGGCCGCCTGGCCCAACACGGCGCCCCCTCCCCTCTGCCCTCACCCTGTAAACAAGCGCTCTGCCCACTCCTCTCCTTTCACCCAAAGCTGGGCCAGATACTTCTCCCTCATAATTTTCACGCCGCGAGCTTTCACCCGCAGTCAGGGATGTCACAGCCACTGACAGCCTTGATTCCATCACATCAGCAGCCTTCTCGGTTCTGTGCCAAGTAGGAATTTGATAAGTGGGCCCCATGCAGATCTCAGGGCAGACTTCCAGGCTGGGAGGCGGGGCTCCGGGGCCTTCTTCTGGGCTCCCAGCCACCCCAGGGCCACCCCAGGCTCGTTCCTGACCTCCCACAGAGGAGGGACTGCCTCCCAGGCCCCAGGAAACGCGGCCACAGGGGCTCCTCCCTGGGCCCAGGGCTCCCACAGACGCTGCGGTCTTCTGTCCACAAGCCTGGGCCGTCTGCTTGACCATCCTCCCCCGCATCCTTCCTGCGGTCAAGGCCCAGCTTGTGACAGTGCAGGCTCCGATGTCCCAACGCCCTGGATCAGGAACCACCACCCACCCCCGGAGTCACCAGGACTGGGGTATCCCCACCTCCAGCTGCCTTTCAAAAGCGCAGGCAGGGGATGCTTTGGACTTAGAAACCGGGGCTCTTTCCAAGTTTCCTACTGCGTCTTTGCAGCCGTTGGAAATTCAGACTCTGCACCGATGCAGGAGGACCTGGGCTTCTCCCCCGAGCTTCCTAAAGGTGGTTCTCACCAGATCACCGCCTGCTGAATTAAGGGCCCAAGCCAGGCATCCTCGCCTGCTTAGAGGGCTGAGCAGCAGCTCCTGGACCTCGTGCCAGAATTAGAGACCAGGCAGCAGGTTCAACAAAAGGCGCGTCCCCACGGGCGTTCAAGGCTGCGTGTATTCTGGCCTTCCAGCCTCCTCTTCCCACCTCCCACCCTCACTCCACCTGTGCCCAGACCCCAGGCAGTCTGAGCCCCTCTGGTTTCTAATCGGGCTCACATGTCCACCCCTCAAAACCTGCTCCTGGGCCACTAGACACTATCATACTAAGTGAAGTCAGACAGAGAAAGACAGATACCATGTGATATCACTTATCTGTGGAATCTAAAATATGACACAAATGAACCTATCTATGAAACAGAAACAGACTCACACACATAGAGAACAGACTGGTGGTTGCCAAGGGGGAGGGGCTGGGGGAGGGATGGAGTGAGAGTGTGGGGTTAGCGGATCTAAGCTACTATAGATAGAATGGATAAACAACAAGGTCCTACTGTACAGCACAGGGAACTATAGTCAATATCCTGTGATAAACCATAATGGAAAAGAATTTTTTAAAAAGAATGTGTGTGTGTGTGTGTATGTGTGTGTGTGTGTGTGTGTGTGTGTGTGTGTGTATATATATATATATATATATATATATATATATATACCAGCTCCTAGACCCCCCATGGAATGGCCACCCCTCTCTCTGCTGGGGGCCCCCCACCCTTCAAGACCCGTCCTCACCGTCCCCTCTTCCAGGGGACCTTTCCTGACGGCTACAAACCATACATGGTGTCCTGCTTCCTCAGAACTCTTTTCCACCCTGTAACAAGGACGGCTTACATTTACTGAGTTTCTCCACCTGTCCGGGGAGGTCCCCTCCTGCACTGTCACCTCCCGCACATCTGAGTTCTGAGACTTTATTTTGCTGTGGACTAAGTACCCTGTCTGCTGCTGCTGTGGTTAATGTTGTACAGCCTGGGTCCACATTGCCACAAACAAGCTACAGGAGGACATTTCCTTCTTGGCCTTTCTAGGGCTGGTCACAAGCTTTCGGGGACACCGCAAACAGCAACAAAAGGTCTGTGGACTCAAAGAAGACAAGCCAGGTCCTCTGGTTTGGGCCAACCACAGAGGGGATGCCGCCCACACCAGCCACCATCACTGCTTGCCTGGATTGTCGCAATGGCCTCCACCCTCAGCCCCTCGGGCTCTTCCCCATGCAGCACCCAGGGTGGTCCAGATCCAGATCATGTCCTTCCTCTGCTCAGAAACGTCCATGGCCCGCGCCTCCCTGGGGTAAAAGCCAGAGTCCCCCTCGCTCACCCTCAGCCACTCGGGCCTCCTTGCCATTCCCCCAACGTGCCAGGTGCATGCCTGCCTCAGGGCCTTTGCACCGGCTGTGCCCTCTGCCTGGCTCGCTCTTCCCAGACAAGCACTTTGCTCACTCCCTCACTTCCTTTAGGTCTAAAATTCCAACAACGTCTCACCCACCCCAGTTCTCCCTGCCCCTGCTTTCTTTTTCTCCTCTCCACATTTCCTGTCTAACACACTAAATATTGTCCAAGTTTATCTCAATTACTATCTGTTTCTCCCCACTGCAGTGTAAGCCCACTAGGACAGGGATTTTCTTGTTTCGTGCGCTGTCGTAACTGCTCAGCACCTGCAATGATGCCTGGCATAAGTAGTAGGTGCTCGATAAATGTTTCTTGAATGAATGAACGGTGTCGGCTGAAAGAACCCAAGCACGCAGGACTACTTTAAACGTTGCTGCGATTCCCAGCCTGAAAAGTGCAGGGGAAAACCTCGAGAAGCTGACTGTCACGGGCAGGAACCAGAGGACGGAAACCACAGTGTTTACACACCAGCATCTGAAAGAGGGAAAGACCTGGAGCCTGGGTGAGGAAGACAAAGGCCCTGATAAGGACTGCAAAAGATTCCTGAATTAAGGGCCCAAGCCAGGCATCCTCGCCTGCTCGGAGGGCTGAGCAGCAGCTCCTGGACCTCGTGCCAGAATTAGAGACCGGGCAGCAGGTTCAACAAAAGCATCCCTCGGGGCTGAGTGCTGAGATCACAAAGCCCCCAAAATGGGGGATTTCTGACCTCAGGTAGCTCGCAGCTTAACAAGCACGGCGGCAGCAGCAAACACAAACCCCAGCTCACTAGAGATCAGATGCTATTTTAAGCGCTTTGCAAACATTAACCCATGTAAGCCCCAAACAGCCCTATGGGGTCGGTACCACTATTATCCCCATTACACAGATGTGGACACTGAGGCACAGAGAGGTCTGGTAACTTGCCAAAGGGTACGGAAGCTGACATCGTGCGTGGCAGAGCCCAGATTCGCACCCAGAATGTCAGACTCCAGAGAAAGTGCAAGGCGCCCAGAGAAAGGGCATGACACCCCCTGGGCAAATGATTCCTCCCTGGAAATAACCCCTCACCCCCAGACAGCGTTTAAGATGCAACTCCGGCCAACTCAGCTGGCATGTCGGTTACTGGGTGGTGCAGTGACACCAAGGAGGGGGTCGGAAGAGCTCGCACCAAAGTCAAATGGAGGCTCAGTGATGCTTTATTATAAAATGCACTTCAGTACTGCCTTAGAGAAAATGAAGTTCAACTCCATTTTCATGAAAATTACATCCATCAAAATATTAGATAAGGAACAGTCAGTGTTTGATTTCTAAAATGCAAGACGTATGTGCACGCCGGGCGATACTCTTAAGCAACTCTATTTTTGAAGCATCAGGAGCCTCGTTTCCGGGGAGATCATTGCCTGTGGGGTGGCCATCGTGTATCCGTGCACTCAGCCTGCACGGCCCCACGCCTGCACCCCGGGGTGGGGGCTGGTAGACGCCCAGCAAAGGGTGCTGGAGGCTGAACTTGGAGGGCCAAGCATATGGGGCACTCCCAGCAGTGCCTTGGGCCGCTTTGGATTCCTGCCCACCGCCTGCCACCCCTCCTGCCTGCTCCTCGAGCCCGGAGTGGTTCTGAGCACATTAACCGCCTGCAGCTGGGCCCGGATGCAGGCCTCGTGGGTCTGAACCCGAGTCTCAGCACGATTTCAACATCCTGACAAAGGTCCACATGGAACAAGCCACATCCATGCAGCCCTCGCCTGGCTCTGCCCTCGATGACCCTGCACACGTGGAGAAACATCCAGAAGGGCTGGGCTGAACCTCCACGTCCAGCAGCTCTAGGAGCTGCATCCGTTTTAATTAAAGACGAATTTTCCGGCACGGAGGAAGGAACCAGGAGCGGGTTATAACCTTTCCAAACCTGCTGGGTTTCACCAGAGAGCAGGCGGGTGGGAGGGAGACACAGGTGTCGGGTCCAAGGGAGAGAGAGGTCACCGCAGCCTGGGCCCCGAGGACGGGGCCGGTCCCTGATCCTGGGACAACGGGGCGCAGCCGTGGACAGGCCTGTACGTGAAACGCGGAACTGGCGCCTGGATTCCAACGGCTCCATCACCCCAGCTCCCGCCTCCGCCCGGGGTTTCCTCCAGGCCGAGAGCCTCAACTCACACGGGAGAAAGTCTGTATGAAGGACAGGTGGCTCGGGGACCCAAACAGTAAGAAGGGGCTCTTCTTGGTGGCTGGAAAAGCTTCGCAGGGTTGTAATGATGGAGTTGCTCCCCAAAACGGGGAGCCTGGTTTTCCAACTAGCTTCAAACTCTTAGGCCAGTGGTGTCCAATCAGAGGCAATTTCCAACCCAACCCCAGGGGCATGGGTAATGCCCAGAGACATTTTTTCATTTATTTATATACTTTTAAATAAAACTTGCATATATTTAAGGTACATGACACGATGATTTGATGTACATACAGAATGAAATGATTCCTACAGTCAAGCTAACTCACCATCTCCTCACAGCTACATTTCATGTGTGATGAGGGCCTGAAATCTACCCCCTCGGCATATGTCCTGTGTTCAATCCAGTCCTACCAAGTAGGACCGTCATCCCTGTACCTGAGATCTCTAGACTTGCCATCCTACACAGCTGCAACTTTGTGCCTGTCTGGAGACAGTTTTCATTGTCAAGACTGAGGAGGGCGTGCTACTGGCACCTAGCGGGTTGAGGTCAGAGTGGCTGCTAAACGTCCTACGACGCACCAGGTGGATCCCGGACAAGGAGTTGATTACCTGGCGCAAGACGTCAAGGGGCCCAAGGTCGAGAAACTCTGTCAATAAACAGGTGGACCCTTAGCTTAAGTTGTCTCAGGAAAAGAAATAATAATAGTTACTATTATCTTATAACACAACATATTATAATGTGCTTCTGTTAGAGAAGATGTAAAAGTTCTGGAGATGGATGTGATCGTTCCACAAGAAGTTAATGTACTTAATGCCACTGAGAAATGGTAAAAATGGTATACTTTATGTTATGTAGACTTTACCATGGTAAAAAAAAAAAATCTACAAATTATGTTACTTAATTACACCGTAGATATTACCTGATTATAATTACTTCATAATGTTGAGCGCACCATACGCCAGTCCCCATCATAACCGGGACACTGGTCCCATCCTTATCCCCACTGGGGGGGCACGAACTGAAGCCGAGGGGGTAGAGTGACGCGTCTGTGGCCCAGGTGGGGAGCCTGGCAGGCTCTGAACCTGGCGCCATCCCACTGCTCCTTGGGCAAAGGCTCTGTTCTCATCAACCCCAACGCAGCCTTGGGGACAGTTCACCCAGCAAACAGCACTGCCTGTGTGCCAGGCCCTGGGGAGGCAGAAACCCTGCCCCTCGGGGGGCTGGGCCATGCTGGGAAGCCAGAGCGTGGACCAGGAACAAAACCCAAGGGGACACGCAGTCAGGCAGGTCAGGTGGCAAATGCAGCGGAGAGAAGCCAAGAGCAGAGCAGTGGCAGGAAGCCGGGGGGACAGGCGCCCACTGCGAAGGCATCACCGGAGTAAAGAGCTTCCGGGGCCCAGGATCCCCACCCCACCCCAAGGAAGTGGCCCCTACTCCTTCTCTGCTCCTCAACCCAGGACCTGCTCCTGCCCTGGCACTCTGCCAACCTGCTGTGTGTTCATAGGCAAGTTCCATAACCTCTCTTAGCCCAGTTCTCTGTACTGTAAAATGGGGACGCTAACCAAGACGTCCTTCAGTAAATGGAAGGATACATCAACTGCGGTCCATCCGTACAACGCGATAGTATCCAACACTGCAAAGAAAGGAGCCATCAAGCCATGAAAAGCCAGGGAGGAAACGAAGTGAAAGAAGCCAATCCGAAAAGGCTATATACTGTATGACTCCAACTCTGTGACGCTCTGGAAAAGGCAAAACTATGAAGACAGTAAAAAGATCAGTGGCAGACAAGGGTTGGAGGAGGGGAAGAGATAAACAGGCAGAGCCCAGGGCATATTTAGGGCAGTGAAACTGCTCTGTGTGATACCGTTACGGTGGGTCCGTGTCATCACACATTTGTCCAAACCCACAGAACGCATACCGCCAAGAGTGAAGCCTCACTGAACTGGACTTCGGCCACTAATAATGCAGCATTGGCTCATCGATTGTGAGGACCGTGCCCCACTAATTCAAGATGTTAATAAGAGGGGAAACTGGAAGGGGTATATGGGAGTTCTCTGTACTGAAGGCTGAGTTTTCTTGCAAATCCAAAATATTATTTAAAAGTAGTCTATTTAAAAAAAATGATTAAAAAATGTAGAACCTGGAGAAGCTGACAGAGTCAGCGGATGGTAGCCAGTGAGAAGCAGAGCCAAGAGGGGAAACGTGAGATGCTTCTCACCACCCGCCCTGGAACTGCATCCGCTCCCACACCCCGCTCACCGCTAGCCACTGCCAGAAACCTAGGGGTTCTTCTGTGGTTCTAAACATCACCCCCTGCCCATCTGTGAGTCTTGGGCTTGGCTCACAGCGGCCCCCAAATCTGGGCTTCTGACCACCTCCACCCACCTCCCTCGCCCAAGCCTACCGTCCCTGTGCTGGGCCACCGCTGCAGCCCGTGCCTTCCCTCCTTACGGTTTCCTACCACGGCCAGAGAGGTCTTCTAAAACGACGGCTTGGACCCTATTCCACAGCAAGCAGAGCAAAATCCCAACCCCCGCCTCCCGAGTCCCCAGCAACCCCTCTGCTTCGCCTCCACTACCCTCAGCCATGCAGGCACCGGCACATGACGTTTCCACTACAACAGGACTCAGCACATAGTCGGCACTCAGTAAACACTGCTGAACATCCTAAGAAATAAAAAGCCCCCAACGTGCTGGACAGATGTTATCATCTGCATTCTATGGACGGGAATCAGGGAAGCACTGCCACCCCCCGGGGCCTGGATGACGATGAACGCTGTGTTTAAGCCGTGACTGTTCCGGACGCGTATGTTAACTGGATCGCGGGAGACCCGTTACACTGTTGCCGTTCAAAACTCAGAGCTCTGGAACCACCTCCCCGGGTCCTTAGGGTCCCCGGCCCGCCGCCGCTCTTCCTCTCCTGTGGGAAGCCTCCGTCCCTCTCCCTCACCTGCCGCCACTCTGATTACTGATCGATGCCGGGAGGGGGCTGGCAGGACACCACCGTCGAGCTGGGGCTGCCCAAGGGACAGTCAAAGGGGCCCAGCTGTTGCGGTGCTCAGTGGGAGGATTTTCTGCATATGCAGTTATTAATGACTTTATTTATGTACCAATATTTAGTACCGCTTGCAATTAAGCAGATCTGCTTTCAAAATGACTAATTAGAACAGTCACGCTGGCAGGGAGAACGCACAGCGTTCCAGCAAAAGTTGCCCCTGCCAGAGACGAGCCCAGGCGCTGGATCTCGGGGATCCGCCTTGGCTCCCCAGCCCTGGAGGACCCTGGCAGTGGGAGCAAGAGGAGGAGAGGGGCGGGGGCGGAGGGAGAAGGGCAGGAGAGGTGCAGCCCTCAAGCCAGGAGCCTTAATTTGTACGATGCTTGTTCACTGTGTTCTCTGGCCTGACATTTTCTGCGACCTGGAAGCCAACAGAAAGGTATGGGGCTGCCTTATCCCAGGCTGACATTTTGGGGCGAGCCCACGGAGGGAGCCTGTACGGTGATGCAGAAACCCAGATCAATACAGGTTGGTGAGTAAAACTGTTATTAATCACCGATGGGCATCTGTCCTCACAGCAGTGTCACTGATTTCCACCCAGTAAGAGGCAAGGCTTTCTCTCTCAGATTTTTCACTCAGTGACCATTTTTGGCCAGAACAGGTGCTCGTAGTAAAGGTGGCAGAAAGCCCTAGTTCCTGGGGGCATCATTACCAAGCCTGGCGCCATCATTACCAAGCCTGGCGCAAGTCCCAGCGTCCCAGGTGGTCTGAGAACTAGTGTCCCTCGCAGGCGCCTGACTCTGCCTTCATCTACCTGACCCACAACTGCCCGTTCCCTGACGTCCAGCTCATGTACCTATTCTGTGCCAGGCACTGAGCCAGAGCTGAGGACACGGAGACCAAGATGGCCCAGAAGCTAACCCTGACCTTGACCTCAAGGTCCTCCAGGTGGGTGACATGGACATGGAAACAGACAACCACACTGCCCAGAGACCCGGGGAACAAGGCCTAGCCAGGGAGGCCTCCTGGAGGAGGTGACTCAAGGCTGAGGGGAGGTGGGTCCTCTGGGCCGAGCAAGCCCATGGAGGCAAGAAGTGCGTGGTGGATACAAGGAGCCTCGGGGGCCCATCCTGGTCCCCGGGGGCTGGCCTCTCACCCCTCACTTCCACTGCTCTCTGCTCAAGGTCACCCACCGGAGGCCACCCTGACCCACCTGCCTAAAAATGCAGCCCATCACTCCCCACCTCCCAGCCCTGCTGGACAGTCCAATCCCCACGGACCTGCTTCTCTCCTGAGTGCCTGTCCCCCCACTAGAACGTAAGCTCCCCAGGACAGGGGAGCCTGGGGGAGCACAGAACCTGACACCCAGTGGGAACCCCAAACACAGCCTGGATGAATAAGTGAGGAATAAAGAGCTTCAAATCCACCTGCAGCCCACAGGGCCGAGCCGCAGGGCCCCGCCAGGACCCTGGGCAGGGGAAGCCCATGGGGACGGCGCCTCCACCCTGCGCGGAGGCAGGCCTGCCCCTGCAGCCAGACCTCCTCCCGTGCAGGGGAGGGGGCACTGCTTAGTAGCAAGAGAAGCCGGAAATCTCAGGCTTTATGTGAAATCTCCTGATCTGTAAATGTTGCCAACTGATTCAGGTTTTAAATTTATATCTCTCTTGGTTGGGTGTGGTCTTGGGAGCCCAATTTGCAACTCAGAGGGTAAGGAGAGCAAAGGAGGGAGGAGGGGTTTTCACAGCAGAAGGGATGCAGTCTGATTTGCATATGGAAAGATCAGCCCAACCAGCTACAGCGGACACTGTGGTGGCCGCCAAGGTCCCCCCCTTGGGATGAGGCCCTCGTGCCACTCCTGCCAGGGCTGCTGGCTGCCGACGGCTCTCAGCTGAGTCCCTTTCGGGGAGCCACCTCTGGCCAAGGACATGGCTCTCTCCCCCAGGGGCAACCACATCCAACGTCTGGCCCATGCAGAGGGACAAAGGCCGCCCCCCGGCCTCTATTAGGGACATCTCTGCAGGGCCATCCCAGCTCCAGAGCTCCTGGTGCATCGCTGTGCGGGGTCACTGATGGGATTATGCCCCCCACTGCCCTCTGCTCCCCCTCCTGCCGTGACCACCTGCACTGCAGTAACTGGTGGATGTGTGTCTGTCCCCGGGCTCCTGGGGCAGGCGGCTCTGTTCCCTTCATAATCCACGGTGCTCCAGGCTCCAAGCCTAGTCAGGTGTGACCCTGGCTGCTGCATCTGGGCAGGTCAGCTGGGAGCCAGCATACAAGAGCCCTGCTCTGGGGCTTTGTGGATTTGTAAAGTATCCGTCCCATTTTTTCTTAGGCAAGTTTCGTAAATCATTGCATTTTCTATCTGGGGAAATCGGCAGCTCCTATGACAGCACGAAGCCGCTTTGCACTCCCCGCTGTAAACTCAGGTGCTGGGAACGAGGGTCTCTTCCTGTGGCTGTAAGATCGGGTCTGGAGCAGGCCAGCCCCTCCGTGTGCTGGGTGTCAAGGGCGATGAGCACCCAGACCTGAACCCCAAGTGCCCTGGCCCATCAATCGCATAAGCAGACAATGATAAGTAATAGCAATCATCATCACAGTAGCCAGAGTATACGGACCACAACCTACAGGCCAGGGCCTCGCCCTCAACAATCTTCCGCGGTCCAAATATTAAACGTATTTCACTGATGAGGAAACTGAGGCACAGGGTGGCTAACAAAAGCGCTCAAGGTCACAGTTGGTCCTGGAAGCCGGCGGGTCTGGCTGCGGGGAACAGCCCGTGCTCTGCGCCACGAAGCCAGTCCAGGAAGCCCACTCCAGCCCACCCGCCCACGGGAGGCCCTTACAACGGCAGGTGGCAGCAGGCCTTCCAGAGCTCGGGGGGGGGGCGCGGGGTGGGCACCAGGCCCTCCTGACACTTGGCAACCACTACAACCTTCCCCCATGCCTGCAGGGTGGGCTCATTCACCCCCCCCCCATCACAGATGAGGAAACCGAGGCGCTGAGAGGAGTCGGGAACAGGCCTCCTGGTCCCCAGCATCTCCCAGGGTCTCCTCTGGACGTCCTGGCAGAGAAATGGAAGGAGAGACCCCACCCCCAGCTCAGTGGGGACAAAAGAGACCCTTCCCTCTAAGCACATGTGGCCCCAAGGAACAGGGAAGGCATGGAGAAGGAGGCAGGGCGTCTCCCCCACAGGGGGGAGGCTGTGGGTTGGAGCCCTCCTCCATCCAGTGTACAGACACATCGGGAGCACACAGATGACCCCACAGGGTCCCCAGCCCCCGAATGCCCACCTAAGACAGGAGGCAGAGCCCAAGTCCCCGCAGCATCGCCACACTGCCACGGCAGTGAAACCAGCTGGGCCTGCAGAGGGGCCGGAGGAAGCACCAGGAAGGCTTCCCAGAGGAAGTGACATCTGAGCTCAGTCACTGACCAGCAGGCAGCGGGGGAGACCAGGAACCTCCAAAAAGCTGTAAAGCCAGGAGGGGCAGGAGGAGCACGATGAGGAGGTGACAATGCCCCCCGCGGGCGTGGGCGCGCAGACTCGGCCCCATCGCAAGCACGGAGCTGGTGCTGCCTTCCAGAGAACAACCCCTCGCTGCTGGGGTAGCTGCGCCCTGTGAGCAGTGGCTCCACTCCTGGGCGTGCGTCCCCCCGAGGGAAATGCTCACGTGGGTCCCTGGGTGCCACGCAGGAGGGTGCCGCGCACCAAGCGCCCCCTGCAGCAGAGGCAGCCTGGGTGTCCGTCCCGCAGGAGCGGGTGGTGGGGTGCAGTGGATGCCCACTCCCCAGCCCCAGAGGATTCTGATCAGGGAGAAGCGACCAGCTGGGTGCACAAGAAAGGACACTGAAGTGCCTCAGGGCTGGTTTCCGGCAGCAGAGGGCTGCTCTCAGGGGAACCTGCGAAGCTGGGGGGAGAGCAGGGGCTCACGGGGGTCTGCACGGCCTGATCCACGGGGTCTGGATAGTGGATGCACCAGAGGTGTCCTGCCTTGGGGCGGGACCAACAGCTTTTGTGGCCCCATCGTGGGTCACTGGAGCCCAGATGGGGGTGTGAGGTCTGGGGGGCTCCCCGGGTGAGGACCCCATCAGCCAAGGCATCTCTCCGGAGAAGGCCAGCTGCACCCCCATGGCAGTGGCTGGTGGCAAAGGGATGTGTCCACAGGAACCCTGTGTGCTGTGCACACCGAGGAAGGACACAGAGAGACAGGGGCCCCGAAAGGCAGAGGAAGGTGGCCATGATACTGGGGGAGGACCAGGAGGGACTCAGGGCCGGGGAAATGAACGGGCAGAGCCGGAGAGAGGCCTTGGCTGGTAGCGGTGATAAATGCACCAGGCCAGCCCAAGTGTGATGAACTCACCTCCCCAGCCCTGCGCGGAGGCCAGAACAGGAGAGGGAGGTTGTGCGCTGTGCACCGTGCGGGGTGGGGGGGACACCTGCACCCTGCAGCGGGGTCACTGACCCCGAGAAGCTCCCAACCCAAACAGCAGCCCCGAGTCTGGAGCTGCGAGAGCCCTCAGAAGCGGAGTTAATAACCGGAGCGGCGGAGGGCCATTCATCACTGTCAGCCTGGGCGCAGGGCCAGGCGGCCAAGGGCACCCACCCCACAGGCAGAGATGGGACACCCTCTGCGGGGGGCAGGCCGGGCCCGGGGTGGTGCAGGTGAGGTCAGGCTGTCCAGAACCAGCAGGGAAGGGAGAGAACGTCCAGCCACACGCCATCGGTCACTCATGAGTACTTCCCGAGGGCCCACTGTGTGCTGGCCACGGGGGCTTCAAGAGGGAGCCGACAGAAGGAACTGGCCCTCGGGCAGCCCACGCGCTGGGGGCAGCAGGTGACGAGCAAACGCCCAGGACGCGCTGCGCAGGGGTGCGCTGAGAAGGAGAGCAGGGTGGAGGAAAGGGCTTGGCGGGGGGCGCTGGCATCTAGGGGCCCCCGAGAGGAAGGGAGGAGGCCGGCCACATGGCTCTCGGGCTCAGAGCCGGCACACGGCGGTGAGGGGGTCGTGCGGCTGCCTTGCAACCAGCCCTCCCTTCCCCCGACTCCTCTGCACAACACAGACACCAACGCCTACCGTGGCCGGTCACGTGGAGGCTGAGTTCCTGTGTCTAAAGCCTCCGGCACATCAGTATACAATCCACTGAAGCACTGCCGCTTCTGGGGACACACCCAAAAGGATGGGAAGCAGGGTCTCAAAGAGACATTTGCACACCCATGTTCACGACAGCGTTATTCACAGTAGCCAAGAGGAGGAAGCAACCCCAGTGTCCCCGACGGATGGATGGGTAGACAAAGTGTGGTCCATCCATACACTGGAATATCATTCAGCCTTAAAAACAAAGGAAATTCTGACACCTGCTGCAACATGAATGAACCTTGAGGACATTAGGCTCAGTGAAATAGGCCAGTCACAAACGACGTATACTGTATGATCCCACTTATATGAGGGCCCTAAAGGAGTCAGATTCGTAGAGACAGAAAGTAGAATGGTAGGTGCCAGGGGCTGGGGGAAGGGGATGGGAGTTAGTGGTTAACGGCACAGCGTTTCAGTTTGGGAAGAAGAAAAGGTTCTGGAGATGAGGGTGATGGTTTCACAAGAGTGTGAATGTACTTACTGCCACTGAATTGTACACTTAAAAATGGTTAAAATGGTACATTTTATGTTATGTACATTTACCACAGTTTTTAAAAATAAAATAAACAAACCTCCTTTGGAAAAAAAAAAAGTTCTTCCGTACACAGTAGGTGCTCAAGTAATACCTGTTTCCTGCCAGCCTCCTCCTCACCCTAAGGACAGAGAAACAACTGCCGAGAGCAGGGGCACAGGGCCCGGAGCCGAGCTCTCAGCCTCGGAGCCAGGGGCGGACGAAGAGGCCCTGCTGCCCAGCCCTTGCCTGCACTCGGTCCTCGTTCCTGAACTGCCGGCCAGGGAGGCCAGCGTGCAAGAGGCCAGCACAACGCAGCCTTTGAGCAGGATCCTTGAGATCAGAAGATTTGCTGGAGTGGATATAAATAGCCCAAAGCTCCCGGTCTCGGCTGCTGAGCCAGCATCGCGGGCCTGACGGCTAAGGGGACCCAGCAAGCCTGCTCCAAACTCACCTTCAGGGAGCGGCCGCCCCACAGACCCTGCAGCAGGGCCACATCCTCGTCGGCTCTCCAGGCCTCAAGCGCAGGCCCCGTGCTCCACCCCCATCTTGTGGCCCGTCACAGTTTCTCTTTCTAAACTCACACTGGTTTTTAAACCAAAGCAGAATCATCAGCAGGCCCCTCCCCTGGTTTGCTGTGTAGGGACTCAAGGAACCAAGGGACGGGGGGGGGGGGGGGGGGCGGGGGGCACACCTGGGTGGGGCACACCTGGATGAGGACACACCTGGGGTGTGGGGGGAGGGGCAGAGCTGGAAGCAAACTGTAAGAACACACCCCCTGGTCTGTGACCCCAGCCTGGGGCACAGTCTTGCTCTCCCCCGATCCCTATGATGAATCTCATTAGTCTCAAAATCAACCTGCGGATACAGCACCTTCAAAACACGTGGCAGAGACATTTTCCGACGGGTACACAGCACACCCTTCTCTTCCCTATCTCCCTCCCAACAGAACTGCGTCCCCCTGGGGGGTGCTGACCGTGGCCGCTCTGCTCCAGTATCCCCCAGCCGCAGGCTGGCACTTACGAGCCTTGGCAAGTGCTAGTTACCAATGGATAAATGACGAATCTATGGCTAATTCAACACACAGGGGACAGAAGAAGGTCAGATACACGTAGCTGCCTGCAATCTCTCAGTCTGTCTCTCTGTCGCCCCCTCTGTCTCTGCCTCTTCTCCCACCACCCCAGGCAGTGCCCTATCTGTCATCAGACACCCACCATCCCCTGAGGGTCAGGGTCCAGGGAACTTGGCCATCTCTCCAGCTCTGTATCTCACACTGTGTGAAGTAACTGGCCCTCATCTGCTGAGTGATTAAAGTCAGCAACTATCCCAACACTAGGGTCCTAAGGGGACCCACCTCCACCTCCACTGGCTCCAACGCTGAGGCCTTGGGCTCCCAGAGATGTGGTCAAACATCTTCAAATCACAGCCATAAAACCACACTCTTTGTAACTTTAGGACTGACTAAGAGGGATCAAAAGTAAATACAGTTGGCCTTTGAACAACACAAGTGAGAACTGTGCAAGTCGACTTATAGGCGGATTTTTTCCTATAGTAAATACTACAGTACTACACGATCCACGGTTGGTTGAATCCATGGATGTACAACTGCAGATATGGAGGGCTGACTTAACTGAGACACAGATTTTCAACTGCACGGAGGGTCGGCATCCCTAACCCCCACATTGTGCAAAGGTCAGCTGTACATTAACATGGACTTAAGCACACAGTTTTATTCTCTCATGTAAGAGTCTAGAGGTGGGTAGTCCAGGCTGTATTGGGCAGTTCCCCCCAGGTTGTCAGGGGCCCAGGCTTCTTCCAGCTCACTGCCCTGCCATCCCTACAGTGCAACCATTGTCCCCACAATCCAAAATGGCTGCCTGAGCCCCAGCCATCACATTCTCATTCCAGCCAACAGGAAGGAGGAGCAACAGGCAAAGGACCCACCTCTTCCTTTTAAAGACACTTCCTGGAAGCTGCACACCACACTTCTGCTTACCTCTTATTGGCCAGAGCAGTCACATGGCCATATCTAACAAGCAGGGAGGCTGGGGAAGGCAGTCTTTATTCTGGTTGGCATCGAGGCCAGATTAAAACACAAAAACACACCAAAAACGCTAAATGCTAAAACGCTTTAATGCTAAAGAAAAAGGGAAAGTAGATATTGGGAGGCAGCTATTTGGATCATACATCCTCCCCATCTAGGCCAGGGATCACCCCCTTTCCACCTCCAAGACCCCTTTTTAGGCCAGGGATCACCCCCTTTCCACCTCCAAGACCCCTTTTACTATCTTCCCATAACCTGCTAAGTCATTATGACTGAGAACTCCTGCAGAGTGAGCTCTCCTCCTCCTCACCCGTGCTGTGCTGACCGGCTCTGTCCCATGAGGAGGGCTCTGTCTCCATTCTTATGCCCACTTGCAGGTGAGGAAACCTGCCCTGCCTGCTAGGATGGGGCCAGAACCCAAACTCAGACCCGGGTGCTCCCAGCTCAGCAATTTTTATTAATCAAACTGCACTTGGCGAGTTGGGGCATGAGAGGTCCACAGCCCTTGACCTCCCCGTGGGATGGAGCAGCCTGAGAAACACCTGCCCTGGAGGTGTCTCAACTGTGGAAAGTGCCCCAGTACGCGGTGCAGGTCTGACTACACCAAAGCTGGCCTTTCACAGACAGAAAGCCAAGCTCTGCCTGTGGTATGGCCGGACTGGGCTGAGCCCGCAGGCCCTGGAGGCCCAGACCCCGGCCGGGGTCCTTCTCATTAAACCAGGGGCTCAGGGCACCTCAACTGGGTGCACAGAGAGGTCCCCACCAGCTTGCAGGCGGGGGAGGGCGCGGTTTGCTTCAATCAAATGAAAGCAAAGGAGAGCCTTTCAGGGAGAAAAACTGTGAGCTCTGGCTGAAGCTGTCACCTTGAGAGACATCAAAAGCCAACCCCTCCCTAGAGGGACATGGCGGAACCAGGATGTGGAGCCCCCGAGGGCAGCGTGAGAGGGGGTGTGCACTCACCCGGGGCTCGCTGTCACCCCCCGCCCCGACAACCGCCCTCGCCCCCTGCACGGGGGGGAGCCCGAGGGACATCTGCTTCCCTGCGCCCCTACCCTCCCAACCCCACACACATCCGCACATAAGGAGGCTCGTAAACACTTGCTGAATGGGACCTGGAGTGAAGTTCAGTGGAGAGATAAAAGACCCACCTCTGCAACAAAAACAGCCCACGCAGAGGAGGCGGCTAATATGCGGACAAAATAGAAGCCGCCTTTCCCACCCCCTGGTCTCCTCCCGCTGAGGGGGACAGGACTTTTGGCATCTGGTGAATGAAAATCTGGGAAGATGGTGATGAATCAGCTCCCCCCGCCCCCCAACAAGCCGCCCTCACCCTTGGGGACCAGAGTCAGCAGGTTTCTTAATAAGAAGCCCATGCCCCATGGATGCCGGTCCTGCTCGGCCACTGTCCTCTCCTCCTGGCCTGGGGCTTTCAGGTTTCTGGGGGACGAGAGAGAAGGGGCTTACTGAGTCCCACCCATGGGGAAGGGGCCTTTGCATGCCTTGTCCAGACCACTGCTAGCAGGACCACCCCTGCCAGAGGCCACGGAAACATGGAGGAGGCCAGCTCCCATCACCACCACGGCCCAGCCATGGGCAGAGCCCCAGAGCACAGCCAGCCATGTCTCAGGACCACAGACACAGAGCAGAACGTAAAGAACACAGGTTTGGGAGTCACCCAGGCCCGGTCATGTCCGGCCCTGCCACTTACTAGCTGTGCAACGCCCAGCAAGGCATAGCACCACTCTGAGCCTCACTTTCCTCGTCTGTAAAGTGGGGCCACACAGCTAGCACACAGCAGGTGCTCAATAAACGCCTACTTCAGCCCATCTCACAGTGGAGACCCTCGTACCAGGAAAGTAACTGCCTCAAGAAGAAAAGCAGTGAAAACCCAGCTGCAGTTGAAGACACCAGCCACTAGACTTTTGATGAGTCTTCCCTGCCCGAAGAGAGTGTGGGCGCACATCCGCGCGATAACCGTATCTGTATGTATTTATTAATCACGTGCAGGCACAACTGCACTAATGTCATTCGTGTTGCAAAAGAATCCAAGAAAAGACAGTGAAGGATGAATTTAAGCATCAATGGGAACAGAAGTCCCCACATTTCTCCCTGCACCTCAAAGGATGGTGTCCTTTGCCCCCAGGGGTGCACACACTCCATTTTGCAGACCCTGGACTTGCGCACGTGACAACGGTGGACTGATCTTAAACATCTCGTCTTTAATACAAGCAGTTTGCATCCTAACGGAAGCGGGATCTGGCGCTGCCTGCCGGATGGAGCCTAGAGGCAAGCACCCCAGCAGGGCACAATCAAAGTCAGTCAGATGGGAGGCCCCAGGGCGCCCAGGGTTACAGTGCAGATATAAAGAAAAGGCTCAAAACCACAAAAAGTTCCAAGATGGGAGCCGGTCCCTACTGGACACATGGGGTTTCTAGAGGCAGGAATGGAGGTGTGGGAAGGGTGTCTAAGGCAGAGCGACCAGCATGACCAAAGGCACGGAGTGTGAAAACTGCACAGTGCCACCGGCCGCCCCACCCAGGGCAGGTTTCTGAGCAAGAAGGAGCCTCCAGGGAAACGCCGCGTCTGTGCCAAGATGCCCCAGGAAGGGGAGAAACAGAGAGAAAGGAGAAGGGACACGCATCTCTGGCAGGCAGGGGCTCCGCGCACTCCACCCGCCATCCCCCCAACTGTGCATGAACCACTGGCCATGTGACGGCCCCGCCCCCGCAGGCAGGAGCGAGTCTGTGGGATCCCCCAACCCCTCGGGACGGCTGCCCCCCACGCAGGAGTGACGCTGCTCCGAGCACCCACGATGCCGGGGGAGGGGGCGGGAATGAGGGCGCTGCGCTCTTAATTACTGCAGTTATCAAAAACGCATTAGCGGTGATGATTTCCTCCAGACCCCCGTTCACTTCCCTGGATGTTTTGGCTGCTTCGCCATATGGCAGGAGTTAAAAATACAGCTCAGAGTGAGGGGGCTGCAGACGGAGTGGGCAGGCTACCTGAGCAGTGGGGTGCGGATCTGGTCAGGCGGGGCCTGGGAAGCACTCCCAGCCCAGCTCCTGGTGGCCTGCGGCAGGACAGCGCCCTTCAGACACACAGCACCGCAGAGGGAGACCCACCAGCGGCAGGACAGGCTGTCACCCGCCAAGCAGAGAGAGGAGCAACCCTTCAGCAGCCTTAAGAGGTGGAAGTGACAGCACAAGGCCTGGGCACCCCGAAGGTGGGGCGTGAAGATGGCTGTAAATCCTTGCCCCTCCTCCCACTGAGGGTGAAGTCCAAGCCCCTCCCCTTGAACCTGGCCTTCGGATCTCCTTGATCAACAGCATGTGGCAGAAGTGACCTTGTGGTACTCCCAAGGTCAAGCCACGAGAAGCCTCACATCTCCCACCAGGCCTTGGAACACTGGTTCTGGGATCCCTGAGCCCCTGTGCTTGAGATGCCACGTGCAGGCACTCTGGTCCACAGGGCCAGCCTTCCAGGTGTCTCCACAAGTTCCCTGATACATGAGTTAAGGTGTTTTGGACCCTCCAGACTAGTCCATCCACTATGTGAATACCACTGAGTAACTTCCACTAATAACACAGGGAACAGAAGACCCAACCAGCCAAGCTCTGCCAACCCCTGCCCTACAGAATCTGAGCTATAATAACAGGGGGCTTGTTTTACGCCTCTAGATTTTAGAACAATTTGTTACTCGGCCACAGATAACTAGAACATTCATTCATTCACTCACTCATTCATTCATGCAACACATATTCATTAAAACCGACCCTGAGGCAGGGCCCCCTACAAAAACAGCAGAGACAAATAATTCATTCTCCCTGTCCCCAGGGGAGCTTCTGGGCTGGTTCCTCAGAGCTCACCCAGTTTGTCTGGGTCCATACCCACGTACCCATCTCCCAGTTTGGCAGCTTTCTCTCCCAGGCCCATCACTTCTGGGCTCACTGCCAACATTCCCCTGTCCAGTGCCCGCCCCTGCCTTCATTCTCTCTGGGTGAGGAGAGATACACGGGATGGTCTGCCTCTCCAACAGGTTTTATTTTACTCTAAAAGGTCCCCTAGGTGCTAAAAGAAACAAGAGAATGAAAATGGTGCACTAAATATCTATCACAAAGGAAGGTAGTAAGGGAGAAGTAGAGGAGGAAAAAAAGACATAAAACATACAGAAAACAATAAAGTTGGGACTTCCCTGGTGGTGCAGTGGTTAAGAATCCGCTTGCCAGTGCAGGGGACACAGGTTCGAGCCCTGGTCCGGGAATATCCCACATGCCGCGGAGCAACTAAGCCCGTGCACCACAACTAAAGAAGCCCATGCGCCACAACTACTGAAGCCCATGCGCCTAGAGCCTGTGTTCCACAACAAGAGAAGCCACCGCAGTGGGAAGCCTGCGCACTGCAACGAAGAGTAGCCCCCACTCACCACAACTAGAGAAAACCCACGCGCAGCAACAAAGACCCAACGCAGCCAAAAATAAATAAGAATAAGTTTATTTTAAAAAAATAGGAAAAAGAAAATAATAAAGTTGCAGGTGTAAATCCTACCTTATCAACAATTATATTAAGTGTATGTAGGTTAAATATTAAATGTATGTAGGTTAAACACTAATCAAAAGGTAGAGATTAGCAAAATGGATTTTAAAAAAACATGTAATCCAACCATACGGTGTCTACAAGAGACTCACTTTAGATTTAAGACACAAATAGGTTGAAAATAAAAGGATGGAAAAAGATATTCCATGCAAACAGTAACCAAAAGAGAACTAGAGTGGCTATACTACTACCAAACAAAGTAGACTTTATGACAAAAAGCTACTAAAGACAAGGAAGGATACCTTATTACAATAAAAGGGTCAATCCATCAAGAAGAAATAATAATTGTAAACATATATGTACCAAACAACGGAACCCCAAAATACACAAAGCAAAAACTGACAGAAATAAATGGAGAAATAGACAATTCAACAATAACAGTTGGAGATATCAATACCCCACTTTCAATAATGGTAGAACAACAAGGCAGAAGATCAACAAGGCAACAGAAGATATAAACAACACTGTAAACCAACTAGATCGAACAGACACGTACAGAACACTCCACCCAACAACAGGAGAATACGCATCCTTCTCAAGTGCATGCAACATTCTCCAGGACAGACCATATCTTAGACCTTACAGTGAGGCTCAATACATTAAAAAGGAACATACCACACAAAGCATGTTCTCTGGAAACAATGGACTGGAATTTAAAGGGTCCCCTAAAATGTCCAGATGACAGCTCTCATGGGGATGTGCCTGGCTCATCATTGCCCAAACCATGACTTCCCCCTCCTTACCTCCTTACCTGGCTCACAACAGGTGCCGGGGAGGATGCAGGTCAGCCTCTGGGTGGGAACTGAATGGGGTGGTCAGGGTGACCCCTGACATCCCTTTCAGGTGGAGGATTTTTACACACCTGGAAGTTTGAGGACTGCTGAGCTGGGTGATAGTAAAGCCTCTAAGAAGTCTCGACAGAGCTGTGCGTAGGCAATGGGCTGCCGGGGTCGGGGTGGGGGACATTCCAGAAGCCTCTGCTTTGCTGTAGGGAGCCCTCGTTCTATTTTAATAGCATTAAGTCCCCACAACTTTAATACATGTGAAGAGGCTGTAACTGGGGGCTAAAGGGATTGTGATGGCACATCTTACAAAGGGTTGGATTCAAAATCAGCTACGTTAGATGTGCAGAAGGTGGGTGGATAACAGAGCAACAAATGCCAAAACCCAAGTCATCTGATTCTAAATCCCATGACTTTTCTCTAACATCAAATTTCTTCTCGACTTAGAAAGAGGGAACAACAGTGATTAAAGTTAGCAAGAATGAGGAGTACTCTGCATGTAAACATATTAAGGATTTAATCCTCACAACCCCTCTAGGAGGAAGGTGATGCTTTATAACCCCATTTTATAGGTGAGGCACAGCCAGGACATGGCAGAGGGAGTGGCCTGACCCCAAGTGCACGTCCTGACTATTGCTCTGTCCACATACTACATGGGTACCCCGACCAGGAGCTGTCTATAACCCCAAGCCACCCCCCACTCACTCACCAGTCCAAGAAACACTGCAGAAGACAAAGGCCAACATCTGGATCCTTTCCTTCTGCTTAAGCAATGATCTCCCCCTCCTACCTGGACAGGCAGTTGTTGGGGGTAAAACAGGATGGGGCTCATTCCTTCCATCCAAAACCCACGTGCTCCTGCTCGCCCCCAGCACCCCAAGTCCTGCAGCGTCTCCTGCAGCCCCTGCTCGCTGGTTCCCGCCTCCCCCCAGAGCCAGGTGCCCCGCCCACACCTAAGTGCCTCCCCTGGGCAGCACCCTCCAGGGACTCCTGTCTCCTCCCAATGTCCCTCGGGGCCTCCCCAGCCTGCTGGCCCTGCCCAGCCCCACCTGTGGGTCCCCTCTCCCTCCTCTCCTTTGCTGTCCCCTTGGTCACTCTGCTGCAGACACGCCAGTCTCCTCGCTGTGAATGGACCACGCCAGGCACACTCCCCTCTCAGGCAACCCCAAAGGGAGACCCAGTCGCCACTGTCCCCACTAGAGACACTGACGCCAGAGCCCCAAAAGGGTCCTTCCATGTGCCAAGGGAAGCAGGAAGAGCTGGGCCTCCAGACCAGGGCCCCAGGCGGGGTCTTACCCCTGGCTGACCACACGGGCCACCCGCCCGTTGATGTTCAACTTCAGGCTGTCAGGGACCCCCTCAGTCTGTCCCCAAATCTCATCCACACATGTGCTCACCCCTGTAAGGGTCCCTGGAGGCTGCCCTGGTACCACTGGACAAGGGCTGAGGACTTGTCACTCAAGCACTGAGGCCATCCGGGAGGACAGTGGGGTTTCATGGGCACCTCATGCCAGCCTTGCCCCGCTGACACTTCACAGGCACGACCTACCTTGACAGCCCCACCAGATCTGCCACCCAGGACACCCCCCGTGGAAGCCCCGTCTTCTGGCTGCAGTGAGCCCTATTCCCTGCGGCTCAGAGGCAAGGGCCAGGCCCAGGGGCCTTGAGGCTCCACAATGTCTGACACTCTACGTGCTGAGAAAACAGGCCATTGAAACCAACAAGATGGGGGGGCAGAGCCGGGAGAGGGGCACAAACACCAATCCTCCCATTCAACCAAGCGCCCAGTGTGTCCTGAGGGGCTACCATGCACAGAAAGGCCTGGGGTTGCCTCACCAGCAGGCCAGCAAATGCACACGTGTTTGGGGTGGGGAAATGGGCCAATTCAAAGTGAACTGCCCGGCTGGCTGGTGCCTGACAGCTTAGGAGTCCCTCCCCTGCACGTGTCACCTCCTGCCCACCACCACCCCACTGGCGGGGACCACCGCCAACATTTTTGCCAAAAGGTGACTCAGGCTCCTGGTGGTAAAATAACTTCCCCGAGGTGACCACAGCGAGGGAGAGGCCAAACCCAACATACAAAGGGAAAAACCAGGGCTGTCCCTGGGTAGGCAGTGGTGCTGGGGGCAGTTTTGGTTCCTGGAACCAAAAGCCTGGGTGAGCTGACTGCACACATCCTGAAACAGCCCCAAACGTCTCTCCAAACACGGACACCACGCAGCGAATAGCTGTGGAGCCACAGTGCGGTGGCAAACTGCACAGGCTCTGGAAGCAGACAGACCTGGGTGCAAATCTGCCTCTGTCGCTGGGTAACCGCGGGCAACTGCTTACCCTCTCTGAGCCTCAGTGTTCACATCTGCAAAATGGGATGGCGGCAGCACACACGTGTCATAGGGTTGGGGCATCAGCAGAGATCCCAAGGAGAAGGTGGTGGGCACGCGGCTTGGTTATTTCCGTGGTTTAATTATAATTGAAGCGTTCTAAGTCTAAGTGCCCAGAACACAGGATTTCTGTCCTGTTCCTTTGTGAACCTTGCCTCCTCCAAGGAAAGCTGAGCATTTCACATCGAGGCTCAGACAGAGCACAGCTTGGTTGGGGGTGAGCCAGGCTTGTTCACCACCTCACCCCCCCAACCCCACAAGGCTGAAGTCTGGGTTCTGAGCAAGCACCCTGGGCTGTCCATGCCCGTCTGGGCCTCGTGTGGCCCACCGTCCCTGCTCCCAGGCCTGGCAAAACCACCAACAGCACCTCCCTGCCTCAAACACGCCATGCGCCCCCCTCCCCGCCTTGGTGCTCCCACGTGTGCGGTTCCAAACACCCTCCCGGATGGCCAGGCACGTAATAAAGAAGTGCTGCAAAACCTTCACTATAGCATCTGGGGGGTGTTCTGCCTGGTACGGTTCTTTCAACTTTTCCGTAGGTTTGAAAATGTTCATAAGAAAATGCTAGGGAAAAACAATCCTTAAGGGCGCTCTCAATACCCTATTCCTCCCCCGAGCCAGTGTTCACCGCGTCCTGCAGTGACGGGCCAGGCGCCCCGCAATCCCTCCACCTGGATCTCCTGGAACAGGGCCACCTCCCCATCTTACACGGGGACTGGCCTCTGGGCAGCCGGGGCAAAGCCTGCCTTACTTGGACGGTCCTCCTGCTGGGAGGGGGCTGAGGCTGACGGGGTCCTGCAGACCCAAGCAGGGCTTAGCTGCTCAGGTGTCATCACGGAGGGTCCCCACGAGGCTGGGGGAGGCATTTGAAAAACTCCAGGCTGCAGCTCCCTACTCAATAAAAGATAAGCACTTAGCATTTGTAATAACTGGTCTGGCATCTCCCGCCAACACGTCAGGCCCCTGGAGGGGCAGGATTCAGACGCCAAAGGCCTCGCTGCCTCGGGATTCCTAGCCAGGCCGTCACTCTGTGAAGCTTGGTTCGCAGTCGGGGCAATTTCCACTGCAGCCTGGCCTGCATCTACCTGGGGTAGGGGAAGGTAAATTGGAGGCCCACTGAACTTCCAGGCCACGGGCACGGCCCCGGGCTGCCTCACGGCCTCGTCTGTAGCTGCGGCTCCATTTCAGTGAGGTCAGTTTATGCCCCTCCTCCCAGTTCCTGCCCAACGCCCGGCCGGCCGGTTTGTTTTTTCAGCTGCTCTGCGGCAATTACACGGATGACACCCTGACAAGCTCAGAACAGTGCCTTCCCCAAGTTGGGCAAAGCGTGGCTCTTTCTTACAGAAACAGAAAGCAAAGAACAAAAAAATGAGATCAGCTGCCAAAATAATGTCATCGACAAAACAGATGACAAACAGCCACCAGATGACCAAAAATGCTGATGCCCCCAAACTCCCAAATCCGGGCCTCTTCATCCCGGAGTCCAAATGCTCACAGGGCACAGCCCTGAGGTCTCTGCAGGTGCGGAGGCCCGAACCCGGACAGCGGAGGCGAAAACCAGAGCAGGTCTCCACTTCACACACCGCGCTGCCCCATCTCTCTCAACCTGAGCTAGATAAAGACGCATCTCACGATTTATCCTCCAGGTTGTAGAAGAATCATTTGCCTAGGTTGTCAGACGGCTGGGAGAGAGCTTCAGAGAAGCATCTCCTTGTCCTTCTGCGGACTCTACCATCTGCTGGAGAAAGAACGGCTCGCCCCGCCCCCTTGGACTTGAACACATTTCGTCCAACAGGGACCAGGCCCCGCCAACACGTTGCAGCCTGTTGCCAGCCGGGGGACGTCCTCCCCAGCACTGGCTACTCGGCTCTATCTCAACTGCGAGAACAAGAGAATCATTGAATGAGAACGTGAACGCAGTATCTCCCTCTGCCACCCCCTCCGACGCGCAGATCAGAAAAGCCCGCTCAGCCTCTCTTGGCCCCCGCTCTCTGCTCCGAGGGGAAGAGGAAATGGAACAGAAGCGGCCGGGACCTCAGACCCCGTGGCCCGGGCCTGGGGCTCTGCGGCTGCTCTGAAGATGAACACAATTTCAGAGGCTCCTGGCCAGGACCCGCCCCTGTACAGCAGCTCGTGTCCCTACTCTGGCCACACCCTCCTCGCTGGCCACCCTCGAGCTTCCCTGCCAGCTGATGCACCCCCGTCATGGTTAATGTCAGCACAGACCAGAGGAGCGCTTGTTTGGAAAGTCAACAGAGACTGAATGCCACTGGAAACCTCCCCCAGAGTGAGTCACCAGCTCGGAGCTTCAGAAAAACGTCCTCTCCAGTGATGTGACAGCACTCAAGGGCTGGAGGGGACGAGAGCACGAGGGAGGCAGCTCCACAGGCCTCTCCAACCTCTTCGGGCCGGTGTTTACTTCTGCCGGGGAACCCTGGAGGAGCAGAGGCTGGGAGCGAGCGCCTCTTTCCACCCTGGTCCCCCTCGCACGGCAACCTCAGGTGATGCCGAGGACCCGGCCTCGGTGACAAGGGCCCACGAGGCAGGACAGGGACCACTCGTGCTGGGCTTCCTCCAGCACTGGAGGCTGGGAGTCCCGCAGGGTCCCGGGAGGTCTGATCACTGGGCAGCACGAAGGGCAGGTGGGAGACGGGTGAGAGCAGGGGGCCTGGGACCAGACACCCGAGCCCCAGTCCCGGCTCCACCACTGGCCAGGTGAGAGGGCCGGAGCCGGTCGTAGGACCTCTCTGACATTCAGTCTCCACATCCGTAAAATGGGAGAGGCAACCATTCCTGCCTCGTGGGAGGGCTGGGACCACGAAATGAGCTGGTAAATGCAAAGACCTGGAGCAGTGCCGGGCACACAGGGCGCCCTCGTGGATGGAGCCGGAACGCACGCACCTGCCTCTTGTGCATCTGGCTCTGGGCGCTCACTGGTACCAGCTGTATCTGCTAAAGCCCAAGCTGACTTTCTAATGGAAAACACAGGGATCCTAATCAATCCCCTGTGCCTTCATCCACTCAACAATATCTACTGAGCACCTATTGTGTGCCCGAATCTCTAGAGGGATGGGAGGGGGCAGTTCTAGAAACATCATTAGAATGTAGCTAACTAAACACTGGATGTGAATTCTGATGTCAGAAAAAAAATAGTTAAATACCCAGCGTAACCAAAGGCATCCTATTTCTTTCCTTGTTATAACTCTGTTTTCCCCAGAGCTGAGAAACTCATGATGACATCCTTCAGCTGTGGTCGAAAGAGGACTTCCTGAGAAAGGGTTTAAAGGTCTCTGGGCTTAAGGGTTTCCCCCACGCCCAGGAACCCTCCTGAGGACTGCCTGGAGGAGGTGGTACAGAGACTGCTGCAGTCCCAATGCGAGCCTGTCCCATGGCATCTATCTGTACATCCCCCAGCAGGACACTGTACCCACCGGGCATGCAGGGGCACCCTGCCCAGTGGCCAGGGGGCCAGGGGCTCCTGACTCAAGCTGGAGCAGCAGGAGGCTGTTTAGGAAAGGGGAAGCCAGGCCTGGCCTAGCCTGCATGCTCGCCAGACCCTCACCCACAGGGGCCCCTGTCTGCAGGCGGGGGGGCCTGGGAGATGGTGGGCGCACCAGCACTGGGGAAAGTGGAGCGGAGTCCCCCAGCAGGAAGTAATCCCAATGGTGCCAGCTCCGGCTCCAACTGTCTGTCGCCTTGGGACGCCCACACACAGAGGTTCTAGTCTCGACTGCAGGGGGCCAACCCGTGCCCCAGCCCAGCCTCTGGGCCGTCTCCTCCAGGCTGTCACGCCCCCAACTCCACATCCTCTGCGTGGACGCTGGGCCCCCAGAGGTCTCACCCAGCTTCTCAGGAAGTGCACTCACCTCCTACCTGTGCTCAGTTGGCCCCCACCCCAAAATGAGAACCTGCCTGACAAGGCAAGAATGTGCATTAAGCACCTACTGTGTACTGTTTCCTCCACGCCCTTTATCTTCACTTAATCCTCAGAAAGAGCATGGGAGACAGCTATGCTCACCCCCATTTCCGTGCATTAGACGCCCTGAGGCTAAGAGAGGTGACTTGTCCCACAGCCCCCGGGGCCAGTGCAGAGCCGGCCCTGGGGCCCGTCCACCTGCCCATGTCCCCTTCCCCGTGCGGGGTTGTGTATTCCCTGCCTGGCTTCCCCACTCTCCCTTTTGGGTCTCCAGCACATCACTAATGGCTCCGCATACAGTAGGTGCTTAATAAAAGCCGGTTGCTCTCAGGGGTTTGGTTACCCCATGCTCCTTAGGCATAAATCATTTTCTCCATGGATGGGCAGGGGCCCCCCAAATCCAGCTCACTCCCCTCACACTGCAGGGGCCGGAAACCCACGGATGTGAGCCACCAGCCCCATGCAGGGGCCCTGTGGAAGGCGGGGGGCTCCAGCACCCTCCCCGCCCAAAGACTGGGCAAAGATGCGGATGGGGGAAAGTGGGCCTGGAGTGCTGTCTTGAGGGGACCTCCAGTTCTGTTCAATACACTGGAGCCTCCCAGCCCCACTCCCCACTCCTCGCGTGTGGCCCCAAAGCCGCAGCAACCCCACTTCCAGGAGCTTGTTAGAAACACAGGCCCTCCAGCCCGCCCCAGACCCACTGATCAGAATCTGCGTTTCAGCACGATCCCCAGGCACCTGTGTGCACGTTCAAGTTTGAGAAGCTCCCCTCCACCTAGAACGTGGGCCAAGGCCCGTGTTGCCACCGTTTCTCTGGAAAGGGATACCATCATAGGCTCCGAAGCCAGGCTGACAGAGCTGGGGACTCACGACACAAGTCCTGCCTCAGCACCCCGAGCTCCCTCCAAGGCTGCCACCCAGACCAGCACTGGGGAGTCCCCACGCAGACCTCTCGGCATCTTCCCACCCCTACCTGGTCACCAGAGGCGACTTCGAAGGGAAAGAAGGAATCCACCCCCAGGACGGTGCTGTGAGGCACCTGGCGACAGCGTGCGCCCCCGTTCCCTAGGAAAGTGGGGCGCGTGTCCCAGCCCCGGTGCGCTGCCTCCCCGAGCGACTGACGACTTCACTGGGCCCCTGGCTCTTCCTTAAGTCCTCACCCCAGGCCTGGGTGGTGAGGGCTCAGGCCCTGCAACTAGCACCAGGTGACCGCAGAAGAGACCGAGTGACAAAGGGGGTCTTGGAGACACCAGAGAGCCGGGGGCAGAGCTACAGAGGCAGTGGGGGTCTGTTCTTTCTCTCAGTGCCGCCAGCTAGGAGCGATTCCATGCCTCCCTCCTCCCTTCCAGCATACACAGAGTGCTGAAGTGCGCCACTGGCCTGCCACCACGGGGCCACCAGGCTCACCCACGCCCTGACCCCACCCTACAACGCTCCTCTTCCAGGGCCCCCCAGAGCCCAGGAGCACCGCCCAGAACCATGCAGGAAGCAGGGCGGCAGCCCTGCGCACACAGCCTGCACAGCCCGGCCTGGGGCAGGGGGGACACGGGGTCTCCGGTGACCAGAGGACCAGATAACCACACCTGGAGTCCTGGGAATCAGGAGCCCCTCCCCCGCAGGATTTTGGAGTCAGGGTTAACTCCTCCCCCATCACTTCTGCCCACCCCCAGCCTCCCCGAAACCTGTCCTGAAGCTGCGGACCACCACCAGTCTACCCTCCCAACACACACACACACACACACACACGCACACACACACACGGTTTCTCCTCACCACTCCACCCCCGCAACACACACACTCACACACACACACTCACACACACACTCACACAAACATGGTTTTTCCTCACCACTCCATCCCCCCCACACACACACTCACACACACACTCAGGCACACACACACGGTTTCTCCTCACCACTCCATCCCAACACACACACACACTCACACACACACACTCACAAACACGGTTTCTCCTCACCACTCCATCCCCCCAACACACACACACACACACACACACACACTCACAAACACGGTTTCTCCTCACCACTCCATCCCCCCAACACACACACACACGCTCTCACACACACACACTCACACACACACACTCACACACACGGTTTCTCCTCACCACTCCATCCCCCCAACACACACACACACACGCTCACACACACACACACACACACACTCACAAACACGGTTTCTCCTCACCACTCCATCCCAACACACACACACACTCACACACGCTCACACACACTCACACACACACACTCACACACACACACTCACACACACACTCACAAACACGGTTTCTCCTCACCACTCCATCCCCCCAACACACACACACGCTCACACACACACTCACACACACACACTCACACACACACACACGGTTTCTCCTCACCACTCCATCCCCCCAACACACACACACACACACACACACACACTCACACTCACACACACACACACTCACACTCACACACACACTCACACACACACTCTCTCTCTCTCCCCCCTCCGCCTCGCCGAGATGGGCGCCGGGACTTCTGCGGAGCCGGGCCGCGCACGCGACTTCGGACCCTACGGGAGGCAAACGCGCGGCCAGGACGCTGTGTCCAGCGCGGCCGGGCAGTCCCGCCCCATCCCGTCCCCCGCTTAATCCTCGCTCCGACATAACCCCGGGTAATCCCGGGGCGAGGCGGGCGGGGTATTAACCCGGAGCGGCGAAGGAAGAGACGGAGGCGTCCAGAGGGAGGAGGGCTCGGCGCGTCCCGGGCTGGAGGCAGCACAGAGTCCCTTCCGGAGGGGTGCGACCCGCAAGTGACCCAGGCCCGCTCGAGGGCGGGATCTGCGCCGGACGCGCCCCCTGCCCTCCGGGTCTAGAGTCTCCGAGTCAGGAGTTCTGGTCCCGCCACCCAGAGCCCCGCAGCGGCGCCCGGACGGCCCCCTGTGGCGAGGCCGACCCCGCATTCAAGCTCCCGAGCTCCTGGGTCGCTGGAGCCCGAGTCCCGAGCCCGCCGGCCGCGGAGAGCCGGGCGGGCGGGAGCGCCGGGCAGCGCCCCGGAGCCCCTTTCCCTGGGAGCTCGGTCCCGCCGAGCCCGAGCCCCAGGTCGGGCCGCGACCCCGCCGGAGATACCCCGGCCCCCCTCGGCCGACACCCTCCACGCCCGGCCCCGAGGGGAGCGGGGCCCCCCAAGAAGTTCGCGCACCCCCAACACGCTCGCCGCCCCCGGTCCCCACTTACTTGTCGCGGCGGCCTCCGAGCTCCGGGATGGCGCCAAGTGGCTGCGGGCCGGGGCCGGGGTCGAGGCGGCGGGCGCACGCGGCCAGGTGCCGCCGGTGCCGCTCCAGCAGGCCGGCGTTCTCGCGGCTCAGCCGCGCCACTTGGCGCTCCAGCTCCTCGATGCGCCGCCGCCGCCGCGCCAGCAGCTCCTGCTGCGCCGCGACGATCCGGGTCAGCTCCTGCAGGTACTCGGCCGCCTGGCCGGGGGGCTCGGCGGCGCTCGCCATGGTCCCCGCCTCAGGCGCGCGGGCGGCGGGGCGGCGGCGGCGCGGCCATGGCTGCGCGGCGGTGACGGCGGCTCAGCGCGGCGCGGCGCGGGGCTCGGCCCGGGGGGCGCGGCGCGCGGGGCCGACGCGGCCCCGCCTTGGCGCCCTGCTCCCGCCTCCGCCCGCGCCCGCCCCCGGCGCCTCCGCGCCGCCCGCGGCCCCGCGGACGCGCCGGGCCGGACAGTGCGTGGAGCTGCGGCCGCCGCCGGCGGGCGAGGAGTTTGTAAAGTGCCGGCTGCGGCGCTAGGGGAGCGGGAGCCGGAACCAGGCGGCCGGCGCGGGAGGAGCGGGCGGGAGGAGCGGGCGGCGGCGGCGGAGGGAGGGCGCCGCCTACCGGCCCCGCGCCCCGCGCCCGCTCCTGCCGCCGTGGTGCGACTCGCGCCTCCGCACAGCCGCCTGGGCCGCTCTGATGTACAAATTTCACAAAGTAGGAATTCGGCAAAACAGACCTTCCTACTACGTACTGTCAGCCGACGACTGAGTTGTGGATAGGAAAATAAGGAACTCCTAAGCACTTTGACATTTTTTCTAAGTCTGATAAAACGCGCGGTTCATTTTGTTGCACAAGCAAGACAAGTTTCCTAGACTGTTCCTTTCCTAGACTGTTGTAGGCGGTTGGTGGCACTGAGGCCTCCACGATGTGAATGTGGACCAGCCACCAAGGCCCAGGCAGGCACCTTCCACTCACACCCAGGGTGTGGTGTGATGGGCCTGTAGGCCAAAGACCCACCTCAAAAATGGCACGGAGACTTTAAGCAGTTTATTTTGCCCCTGAGCCTCAGGTTCCCCAGCAATAGTATTTTCTATTTCTTGACTTTTTAAAACCTTTATCATTTTCATAGTCTAAATTTCCTTAGGGCTAAACTTATTGTTTTTCTATCTTCCTGAAGAGTTCGGTTATTTCCATGTTTTAAAGCAAATGCATTTAAGGCTATACATTTACCTCTGGGTAAAGCTTTAGCTACATCTCATAAGTTTCTAAAACTTTGTAATAAAGTACATTTTGATGGTACAGTGTCTCTTTGTTAAGGCTGGCATCACACTGGCTTTGATAAAACTTAGTATCCTATCCCCATGTTTGTTGATACCCCTTTATCTCCAGGAGAGGATGAGCCCTGCATGGAGAGACCCTGGACCCTCCAGGGCCCTAAGGCCTCCTTGGGTGGCCCCTGGGCATGGCCTATGGAGAGGGAGAGAATGGCAGTGGGGCTATTTAGAGGTCCTCAAATTCACCAAGCACTTTTACTAGGCTACTTGTGATGTTCTAGAAAGTAATATTATTTTTATAAATCCTGTAATTATTTTGTGAAGGGCACAATTATATTACATCCTGCTTGTGTGTGTAAACTGTGTTTATCATTTCAGTTTATACATTGAAAATATACCAAAATCTTTGCAATCCTGTTTTAATATTTCCTCATTTTATAAAGATACCAGGAGCCTTCCCAAAAGGGATATGGCCTCGGCTTCTCTTGATTTATTTGGGAGACCTGACCGTGGAGTCACACATGGGGTCTCTGCCAGTTTGGGAATGAAGGAAATTCAGATCTAAATCCTGGGGCATGTGAGTGAAGATTGTTGGGGGAGAAGACGACTGGGGGGAGGAGCAGCTTCCCCCTCCCTCCACCCCAACCCCATTTGCCTGTCCCCCACCCTCAACCTGCTACCCGCTTCCAGCAGTTCCGGGTTGAAACTGACCTCACATTTCCATCTCCACGCTGCCTCTCCCCCAAGCCCCCAGATGCAGTGAGCTGATTGACCGCCCCTCCCCCCAAATGAAAGACTAGACTCTGGACTCTCAGCCACCCAGATGTCCCTTACAGTCTCCCCACGTTAAGCCCATGACATAAGAGCATTGATGGACAAGGTGGCAGAAGTGGACAAGGAGGGATAATCCAGGGTGCTTTAACACACCTGCAAAACGAAGCAGTGAAAACACATGCAGCCTGTCCAGTTTAGACACTGCCTCTCATCTTAATTCCCACAGGGTACAACAAAGGAGAACTGTGCAATGGACACTGTGGTGGCCAACCGGACCCCCATTTCAGGACAAGGCTCTCATTCCCCACCAGCCAGACATGTTGGCATCTAACGGCTCACAGCCACGTCCCTCTTGGGAAATTGCCCTGTGCCCATGGAATCTGCCTCACCCAAGGTTATGTCCCCACTTCCCTGAGGCCAGGCAGTGACTGGTCCATGCAGGGGTACAAGAGCTTGGTGCCCTGTCCAAACTTGGGCAACCATGCAGGGTCATTCCAGCTCCAGAGCCCCTGATAGGACCCTCTGAGGCCTCTGCGGGATCAGACCCAGGCCAGCCCTACCCCTACCCAGCAGTGCTCCTTCACGCCCGCGCTGGTGCTGGTCCTGAGAGCTCCGCCAGCAAGCCTCCTGCACCAAACCTCCCTTCCCCTCCTCTCCCGACTGTGTCACCCACTACTTGGAACTTGTGATGATTTATGGGATTTATATGCTGTCTAGCAACTCTAGTGAAACTCTCCGTGCTTTGTATGGAGAGAGATTTCAAACTTGAAAAACCAGTAATAGGCTTTTCCAATATTATCATTACATGAATACAAGGCCAAGGAGTTTACATTGCACTGAAGGAAAAAAGATGTAACTATGTACTCTAAAGAAAATAAAGGTAACAAAAATTTCGAGGAGGAGAGAGGGGAAGGGGAGGCATATTATGATCATCTATTAATTTTTACTATTATTATCCACATTCAGCTGCTCAGTAAGACCATCTATCTTTTTAATATTACCATTTGTTGAAGAACATTCATTTTTCTCTTTAAAAACCTTCCTCTGAGAGCTCTCTGACTCACTGTTGTAATTTGGCCTGGCGCTTCCTTGGCCTGCTATGCAGCTGTTATCGGCGATTTCCTGGCATTACTCTTCTGGAATGGGTCCATGCTCTCTTGGATCTTATGTATTCTCTTTCTTGGATTCATTTTCTATTTTGCTGTGTACATCCTCTAGCAATTCTCCCAGACACGGCCTGGGGGAAGGTCTTTGAGGGCTTGTGTGTCTGAAATGATTTATTTTGCCCTTACACTCAATGGACAGTTTTGCTGGGTATAGAATTCTAGGTTAAAAATCAGTTTCCTCAGAACCTGGACGGGTTTGCACCATTTTCCTCTATCATCTAGTGCTGCTGATGCTAATCTGATTCTTGTTCCTTTGAAGAAGAGATTATCTTGGTGGGGGTGGGGGGTACTGCATCCAGTCAGGACTTTTGGAAATATGGTGGGGGACATTTTTGATCATCACAATGACTGGGGACAGTGTGGTATTCAATGGGCAGGGGCCTGGTATTTAATGCAGGGAAGTCCCATCTAACAAAAGCTGCCCCGCTCAAATTGCCAGCAAGAAGAACAAAGTTGGAAGGCTCACACTACATGATTTCAAGACTTATTATAAAGCAGGAGTAATCAAAGCAAGTGGTCCTGGTGTAAAGCTACACAAAAAGGTCACTAGAAGAGAGTGCAGAAATAGACCCACATGTATGTGGTCAATTGATTTTAACAAAGATGCCAAGGCCGCCTAATGGGGGAAAGGATAGTCTTTCAACAAATGTTGCTGGCACAATGTGAAAGAATGAAAACTCATACCTCTCGGCATCTACAAAAATTAACTTGGAATACAGTGTATACCTAAATGTGAGAGCTAAATATATAAAACTTCTAGGGAAAAAAACCACAGGAGAAAATCTTAATGGCCTTGAGTTTGTCAAAGATTTCTTAAGTATGACACCAAAAGCATGAACTCTGAAAGAAAAAAAAATCAATAAACTGGACTTCATCACAACAATAACAAAAAACCTTGCTCTTCAAATGTCACTGTTAAGAAAAAGAAAAGACAAGCCACAGTATGGGAGCAAATATTTGCAATATGTACACTCAACAAAGAACTTGTGTATAGACTATATAAAGAACTCTTATGACTTAATAATAACAAGACAAACAACCCAATTAAAAATGGGCAAAAGATTTGAACAGACATTTTACCAAAGAAGATATATAAATGGCAAATAAGCACACAAAAAATGCTCAACATCATTAGTCATTAGGGAAATGCAAATCAAAATCACAATGATTTACACATGAAACCAAAACCATAAGGAACAAAAGAAAAACGAGATAAACTGGACATCGGTGAAATGAAAAATTTTTGTGCTTCAAAGGACATCAATCAATTAAAAAATGGGCAGAAGACCTAAATAGACATTTCTCCAAAGAAGACATACAGACGGCCACGAAGCACATGAAAAGATGCTCAACATCACTAATTATTAGAGAAATGCAAATCAAAACTACAATGAGGTATCACCTCACTCCTGTTAGAATGGGCATCATCAGAAAATCTACAAACAACAAATGCTGGAGAGGGTGTGGAGAAAAGGGAACCCTCTTGCACTGTTGGTGGGAATGTAAATGGATACAGCCACTATGGAGAACAATATGGAGGTTCCTTAAAACACTAAAAATAGAATTACCGTATGACCCAGCAATCCCACTACTGGGCATATACCCAGAGAAAACCGTAATTCAAAAAGACACATGCACCCGAATGTTCATTGCAGCACTATTTACAATAGCCAGGTCATGGAAGCAACCTAAATGCCCACCAAGAGATGAATGGATAAAGAAGTTGTGGTACATATATACAATGGAATATTACTCAGCCATAAAAAGGAACGAAATTGAGTCATTTATTGAGACGTGGATGGATCTAGAGACTGTCATACAGAGTGAAGTAAGTCAGAAAGAAAAACAAATATCGTATATTAATGCATGTATGTGGAACCTAGAAAAATGGTACAGATGAGCCAGTTTGCAGGGCAGAAGTTGAGACACAGATGTAGAGAATGGACATATGGACACCAAGGGGGGAAAACTGCGGTGAGGTGGGGATGGTGGTGTGCTGAATTGGGCGATTGGGATTGACATGTATACACTGATGTGTATAAAATTGATGCCTAATAAGAACCTGCAGTATAAAAAAAACAAACAAAACAACTAATACTAAACTTTCATTGCGTTATTTGTATGGAAATATGTTAATATAAATGTTTCAGACATTACATGAAATTTCTAAAAATCTTATATTTGTATTTGTATGGAAATATGTTAATATAAATGTTTCAGACATTACATGAAATTTCTAAAAATCTTATATGTTCTGGTATAATGTTATAAGTAATAATCCTAGTTATTACTTTAAAATGTATATCTCAGAAATAACTAATTTTCTTGTCAACTGCATTATTATGAACTTTCATCAAATCTTTAACCGTGGTCATTTTTAAGTCTTTTGTCATTTACAGACAGTTCTGGGTGTACTCTGATGATTTTGCAAATATGTTCCTATAAAAGGGTTTCATCTTCAAGAAATTCATGGAAAAGACTCTGACAAGTACAGGTTTCTGGTAACTGACTGTACTGCTGAACTGAATGAATAAGCATTTTCAGAACTCTAATGAAAAACTGATGAACTCATAAAAGTGCTAACAAAAGATCAAGATGAAAAAAAAAATTAATTACATGGGACTGAGTGAACTGATGAGGATGAGTATAATTTTTGTGACTTTCTGTCTGAATTAAAAAAAAAAAAAATCCCACAAGGACTCAGAGGCAAAGAATATACAAATCAATTTTCACTGCAAAGTAAAGGAGTTGTAACAGTGGAGGATTACTGGACTGAATGTCAATATTATGACATAGTATGAGTGTGTTTCATGTTTGGTAATTGCAATCATTGTTGCTTTTGTTGTGGTCATCCATGTACAATGCTTGGTGTCAGTCTATAAAAAAAAAAAAAAAAAGAAACTGAAATGACAATCCTCAGAACAGGAGAAAATTTTTCTGAATCATACATTTGATGAGAGCCTTGTTTCTAGAATACATAAAGAACTTTTACAACTCAATAATTTAAAATGACAACCCAATGTAAAATGGGCAAAGGATGTGAATAGACATTTCTCAAAAATATAATAAGTACATGAAAAGATGCTTGACACCATTAGTGATCAGGGAAATACAAATCAAAACCAAAATGAGATACCATTTTACACCCACTAGGTTAGCTAAAATTTAAAATACAGAAAATAATAAGTGTTGGTGAGGATGTAGAGAAATGGGACCCTCATACATTGCTGGTGGGAATCTAAAGTGGTGCAGCTGCTTTGGAAAATAGTCTGGCAGTACCTCAAACATTTAAGCATTTATACCATATGACCCAGAAATTCCACCTCTAGGTAGATAGCCAAGAGAATTGAAAACATACAGCCTCACAAAAACTTGTACACAAATGTCGTAACAGCATTATTTATAAGAGCTAAAAAGAGGAAACAACCCAATGTCCATCAATTGATCAATGGATAGATACAATGTGGTCTATGCACACAATAAATATTCTTTGGTAATAAAAAAGAATAAAATGCTGCCACCTGCCACAACATGGATGAAACTTGAAAACATGCTAAGCGGAATAAATCAGTCACAAAAGACCACATGTTGTAGGATTCCATTTACATTAAATGGCCAGAATAGGCAAATCTATAGAGACAGAAAGTAGATTAGTGGTAGCCTAGGGCCGGGGGTGGGTGAGTAGTAGGTAGGTGAAGATTTCTTTATGGGGTAATGAAAATGTTCTGAAACTGATTGTAAAACACTGTGAATGTACTGAAAATCATTGAATCGTACACTTTTAAAGGGAGAATTGTGTAGTATGTTAATTATATCTCACTGAAGCTATTCAAAGAAAGAAAATACACACACCATATCTGCTAGAATGGCTTCAATTAAGGAGTCTGACCATTCTTCCCATGTCTCCACTGGGGCTCATCTGAAGCGGGTAGGAGGCGAGGAGTTGGGTAACCAGCTTCTTCAGACTAAGCATGCAGCCCACCCAGGAGCTCCTGACTGGCTGGGGCCTCCACGTAACTGCCGGGGAAGCCTTGCCTGCCTCTCACTTCAGTGCTCCTGTCTGTAACCTCCAGCCAAAGGCCTAGCCCAGAGAAGTCAAGATCCCTGTGGTCTTGTTGAAGGAGTAACCGTGACCTTGAATTCCAGGCTCTGTGTGTGGCTCCTCCCCACCCTGCCCCACTTCCCATGATTATTCCACAAAGCCTCACCCTGAAGTGAAGGCTGCTTTCATACCCTATCAGAGAGGGTGCAAAGGAGAAAGGGGTGAAGGCACAGCCGCATGGCCCCTCATCCTGGGCATCTGGGTCCCCGCCTCTCCACTCCACCCCTCTCTGTACTTTCTTGCCTTGGACACACCACATGCTCCCACACCTCTGCACTTTTGTACACGCTGTTCCTTCTTCCAGACACTCTTTCCCCACATTCCCCCGACTGACAAACTCCTATGCATCCTTCAAAACCCAATCCAAGTGGCACCTCCCTCCAGGAGCCCTCCCTGACTCCCTCAGCCCATGTGGGGGCTCCTTTTAGCTCCCGAGGCTCTTCTTCCTGCTATGTTTAAAAGATGGTCTTCAGTTTGGTGGGGCTGTGGAAAAACAAGCACTAACTCTCAGTCACAGCTGGGGTGACAACGGCACATGCTCCTCAGAAGACAAGTGGGGAATTGAACTGTCTCACATGCACACACCCTTTGACCCGACAATTCCAAGCTTAGGAATTTATGACACAGTAAACCCACTCACTGGTTCAAAGGAATCGTGGAAAATCTGCAGCCTTAGCATAGGTTGGCCTCTATGGACCGACAAGGGTGATCTTCAGGAAGAAGGAAGTGATGAAAGTCAGGCACAGAACAGAAGCTGTGGGCTGCTCCTAGCAGTGTGAAAATATGAAGGAACATGCAGAATTGTGCACTTGAATTTGTACAGACTATTTCCAGAAGGATGTGCTCCAGATAATGCTAAAGGTGGGTGCCTCTGGATTTTTTATACTTCCTCATGTATGTTTTACCTTTTATATAATAACAATATCCTAGGGGTGGAAAGAAGACTGACTCTATAGCCTTTTATAAAGTTCAGATATTGTTTTCCTTTTCATGTATGTATTACCTTTTCAAAATAGAGCCATAATAATAAGTGCATTGAAAGGGAACAAATAATCTCCAGGTATCCTATTCTCTTTGCACGTCTCCCTCTCACCTCGCCCGGATTCTGATTGATCCCTGAACCTCCACTCCCATGAACTGCCACCAAGAAGGGCTCAGGAAGCATCTGAGGAATGAGTGACTGAGTGGGGCAGCCCCCCACCCCCAGAATCAGCACAGCTGTCCTCCCCAGAGCCTGTGGGCAGGAAGGTGCCCACCCAGGGCTCTGTGGGGCTCCCAGGCATCCTGAACCCTCACTGGTAGGAAGCAGGGGCCAGACGACAATGGGGGGCTCTCCCCTCCCCCTGCACATGCTCACCTCTACCTCTGTCTTCACGCTCCAGCTCACCCAGATCTTTGTTGAGGAAGTGCAGACAAGTGGTGGAAAGTTCAGAAAGATAGACAAAAAATGGTGGAAAGAGCCAGGACTTAGAAATCCTGCTTGGCCACCAACTTGCTAATAAGCCCTGGACCACCATCTTCAGCTCTTGAGCTTCACTTAACTTTTCTGTAAATGGAAAGACTAATCCTCCTTTCCAGGCTGCTCTAAGGATAAATTAAGGTCATATATGGAAACATGGAGAAAGTGCCTGGCACGGGGTAGGTGTACATGACCTCATCCTACCTTTCCCCGACTCGCTGATCCCTGCCTCAGGGATTTATCAGCATTCACAAAGACCAAGTTGGAACATAGACACTGTTAAACAATAAACATTATTAGAAAATGAACTATGTGTGTTAAAAATATAAAATCAGTCACTAGAAAAACAGAGATAGAAGGTATAGTTTTCAAAGCAGTAGAGGGGGGGAAATGAAATAAAGATAATTTGATCAATTTAAAAATGAAACAATGACATCATGATGAATTAAAATTAAAATAAGATGGCCAAGTAAGTCTAAACAGATCAACAGTACAATAAAAGTTAATGTCTTCCACTCTCCTATCAAAAGGCAGAGACTCAGACAGGATTCTCATAATGCCGAGAGGCGTGTGTTTAGGAGAGTTAAGGAATCTCAAGAGCTCCCTGGGGGTTGGAGTCCCTGCTGGCCACCTCCCACCCACCTCACCTGTCCTGATGCTCCACACTGCTAATCCTCAGAGCTGGCCATCAGGCCCTTCTCTCTCTGGATGGCTGAGGAGCACTTTGTGGTCACACTAGCTAAGGCTGGTTGGTGATTGCAGTCACCTTATCAATCACCTTGTTTCTGCAAATCAGGAAGGTCCTCATTCCTCAATTGTCCCACATTTTAGGAGCAGGTAACTGCTCCTAAACTTGTCCTACAACATTGCTGCTTTCAGTTGACTCTCAGAGCAGCTGCACACAACCCACCACAGAACTGAAGCACTCACCACATCTCTCATCTGCAGTGCCAGGCTCCTGGAGCCTATGTGCACAGAACATAACATCAGGATTCAGGCCTGTTCTAAGTGCCTTTGGTCCACTGTCTGCTGGACCTATAGGGAAGACGTTGACCTGCCCTTGAAAGAAGCGGAAGACTATCAGAATAAGGAATCTTCAGAGTTAGATCCTTAGCACTGGAGCTTGTCTAGGTTAGCAATCCTTATTACAAATGGGAAGGCCCAGAGAGGGGGACTGATTTGTCTGAGGATGCACAGCATGTTAATTGCAGTCCACCCCAATGGAACCCCAAGTTTGGTCATTCAAATGCTGCCTTCATGATGGCCATCATTAAAAAAGTCTACAAATGATAAATGCTGGAGAGGGTGTGGAGAAAAGGGAACCCTCTTACACTGTTTGTGGGAATGTAAATTGGTGCAGCCACAATGGAAAACAGTATGACGGTTCTTCAAAAAACTAAAAATAGAGTTGCCATATGATCTAGCAATCCCACTCCTGGGCATATATCCAGACAAAACTATAATTCAAAAATATACATGCACCCCTATTTCATAGCAGCACTATTCACAATAGCCAAGACATGGAAACAACCTAAGTGTCCAGCAACAGACGAATGGATAAAGAAGATTTGGTACATATATACAATGGAATATTACTCAGCCATCAAAAAGAATGAAATAATGCCATCTGCAGCAACACAGATGGACCTAGAGATTATCATACTAAGCAAAGTAAGTCAGAAAGAGAAAGACAAATACTATATGATATCACTTATATGTGGAACCTAAAATACAACACAAATGAACATATCTAAGAAACAGAAACAGTCTCACAGACATAAAGAACAAATTTACGGTTGCCAAGGTGGGGAGGGGAGGGAAGGATTGGGAGTTTGGGATTAGCAGATGCAAACTATTATATATAGAATGGATAAACAACAGGGTCCTACTGTGTAGCACAGGGAACTATATTCAACTATATCCTGTGGAAAAGAATATGAAAAAGAATATGTACATGTATATGTATAACTGAATCACTTTGCTGTACAGCAGAAATTAACATAACACTGTGAATCAACTAAAAATGCTGCCTTCATGAATTTTGCCCTTACTGAGTACACGCTAAACATGTATTTGATTTTTTCTTTACTTTGTTAAACAAAAACATTTTTAGTTTAAGTTTTCTTATCAACTATATTTAGACTGAAATGAAACTTTGTATCACTTGCCATAATTATAAAGTCATCCATAAAGTAAAATAGAATGGAAAAAAACGTGAATTTCTAGCTAGAAATTGTTGTCATTCTACACTGTGAGTGTGGGGCCTGTTCTTTCTCGATTAGCAAGTGCTAGAGGGGCGTTGAAGACCCATGAGCAGGTGGCCAAGTGCTTCTCCTTCCTATAATCAGGATTGAAGGGAAATGGACCTCTCTGCCCTGTCATCCCATGATGTTTAATGCTCTTTGGCCCACATCTCCTCAAACAGCCTTGGGGACTTTGTCCCCACAGCGTTGTCCTAACGTCCCAGCCTCTGCCTTTTCATCTGTAAAATGGGGATAAGAACATCTGCTGATGTTGGAGGCCGTGGAATTCAACGTCCCTCTGAGGGACTGCAGCTATTATCACTCCGCGGTCTCTGTAGGAACGGGGGTGGGGGGCTCTAACAGTCCTCCTCGTGGGAGGAGCATGCCCAGTGGGGGTCACCTCATCCAACCTTCCCCTTTTACAGACGGGGCGCCTGAGGCCCTGAGACAAGGCCGCCCCTTTAGCTGCTGGGGCAGAGCTTCGGCAGCCAGGAGCCTGTCAGGGGCCCAGGAATGTGTTTGAGATGGGGTAGAGGAGGGAGGAAAAAGACACACTGACATGTCAAAATGAATAAATGTTTAATTAAATGTCCACAGAACAGAACATCAGTCAACTAGTCAATTGCATCTTGACTCAGCGCCATATAGTTATATATAAATTCTATTTAATGAGGCATGTGGGTGCTTTTTAATCTGTCTGCTGTGACACGGTGTGGATGTGCCCACACAGGGCCTAGCAGGAGGCTTAAAATAGCCCTGCCAGGAAAAGGAGGGGGTTGCCAAAGAGCCCTCATTCGTTCATTCATTCATTCATTCATTCTTTCAGCAAGCACTGAGTCTGTGGGGCCAGCAGAGGCCAAGTGAGGGGCCCTGATTCTCCCTCTGGGATCCTGTCCTGAACTTAATTCTCCATCCGTCCCCCCGAGGCTCGGAGGGAGCAGGGCAGGCCTGATGTCACAATTCACCCAGTTAGCCGCGGGGCAGGATAAGCACCCAGACCTCCCGCCGGGCCTCTGCGGGGAGCGGGCAGGCCCGCATCCCCCTGGACCCTCTCCCGGCTCCCCATGAATATTTACACAGCTGACCCTGGCCTCCCCCTTCCAGAAGTCTGCAAGGAAGCCCATTACAGATTCGTGGGGCTATTCGTGCATCTCCGATTAGGAGAACATGATTGTTCTAATTTTAACATCACTCCCTGCTACCTAGACCACCTCCCCTCCCTGTCATTCCTGTGAGGGAGGTTTTCACCTCCCGGGAGCGCAATGCAGCCCCAGCTCTCTTGTCTGTTACTTGGGATGAGTCATCTTTTGGAGAATTCTCCATGACGTGGGTGGCTTGAACCGCTTGTTCCGGGGTCCCTGACAGACACTTCTCCCATTAAGCTAAAACGCCCACCCATTTAGCACCTGGAGCAGGATGGAAGCTGGAGGCCACGGCCCTGTTAACCATGACCCTGAGAACGAAATCCAGCCGCCTCCCCAGGCCGGCCAAGCCCCGCCTGCTTGCTGACTCATCTCCCCCAACTTCCCCCCTCCAGCCTAGGATTGCCAGGTAAAATAGAGGTTCCCAGTTAAATTGGCATTTCAAATAAACAACAAATGATTCTTTTTTAGTATAAGTATGTCCCATGCATCATTTGGGACATACTTATACTAAAAAATCCTCTGCTGTTTACCTGAAATTCTAATTGCAGACATTTAACTGGGTGCCCTATTATTTTTATTTGCTAAAACCTGGCCACCCTTCTCCAGCCACATTGTCCCCGTGCTGTTCCACAGTCAGACCCAAAGCACTCCCACCTCAGGGCCTTTGCACATGCTGTTCCTTTGGCCTGGCATGCTCCTACTGCCCCATCTTTGCTGATTCCTTGGCTCTGAGATCTCAACTCAAATATCACTGCAGAAACGTCTTCCCTGACCACCAAACTGATTCAGGGTCCCCTCCACCATGCCATCATCCTCTCTCCTACCATCTTGCTTCTCATGGCACTTAGCACTATCTCTGCAACCGGGTTATCTATTTATACTTTTTCTGTGTCCCCCACTACAGTGCCAACTCCATGAGAGAAGCCGAGCCTGCCAGGCAGAAGGCCAGGCACATGCATGTCTGTTGGATGTTGCTGAATATTTACAAACGCCCCTGCAGGAGAGGTTTCACACTGCCCACAGTGCAACTGAGGAAGTTGAGGATGGGAGCAGTGGACCACCCATCCTTGGTCTCTGGCTGGCCCTTTATATGCCAAGAACTCTTCCCAGTACTTTCCATTAATTAAGTCATTTAATCTCACATCAGCCCAAATGATGGAAGCACCATCATTGCCTCCATTTCCCAGGTAAGGAAATTGAGGCACAGAGAGGTTCATCAACTAACTCACGGTCACACAGCACATGAGAAGCAGAGTCAGAATTTGAACCCAGGCCTCCTGGCTCCAGAGCCTGCACATAGAAAACAGTGGCCTGGTCCAGCCCTTAACTTCAATTGCTTAAGTGTTTACAACAGACCTCCAGAAACTCTGCCCCAGACACATAACCTCAACATTCTCCTGACCTCTGCTACACACTTCCCTGCTACTGCCACTGCCCGCCCAGCACACACACACACACACACACACACACACACACACACACACACACAACTCCTTGTCCTCTCCCTGGTCATCTTTGCAAGTGCTGTTCCCTCTTCTTGGGAACCCTTCCCTCTTTCTCTTGTCCACCAGAAAAAGCTGTTACTATTCCACCAAGATGCCTGAGCAAGTGTCCCCTCTTCCAGGCAGCCCTCCCTGACCATCCCCTCCCCTACACTTGGCTGGGCCTCCTCCGAGCTCCCTCAGGACTGCTCCCGCTCTGGCCCTGGTCTAAGCCTGGGCTGTCTCCGCATGGGACATGAGGTCCGGGAGTGCAGGGAGGGGTCGGAAGCCTCCTGGGGCCCTGCGGCCAGTGCAGGCAGGGCTTAGAGGGTGAGTGAAGTTCAGGATTGCGAGGACCATCCCTCCCATCAGCAGGGAACCTCAACTGCTTTTTTCATTTCTGTCCTCAGCAGGACTTTGGTCCCCATCCCTGGCTGTGCTAGGCCGACTGGAGTGGACTCCACTGGGACAGAGACGGCCACAGTCAGGGCGGCTGGTTCAGGGAGGGGTTTCCAGAAATTAAATCCCGGTTGGGATTTTGGCTCAACGACTCTTACAGCCCACCCAGAGAAAAGCACATAATGCCATTTGCAGCAACATGGGTGGATCTAGAAATTATCATACTAAGTGAAGTAAGTCAGATAAAGACAGGTATCATATGATATCACTTCTGTGGAATCTAAAAAAAATGAGACAAATAAACTTATTTACAAAACAAAAACAGACTCACAGGGTTAGAAAGCAAACTTGTGGTTACCAAAGGGGAAGTATGGGGAGGGAGAGATAAATTAGGAGGTTGGGATTAACATACACACACTACTATATATAAAATAGAATACCAACAAGGACCTACTGTATAGCACAGGGAACTCTACTCAACATTCTGCAATAACCTGTATGGGAAAAGAATCTGAAAAAGAATAGATATGTATAACTGAATCACTTTGCTGTACACCTGAAACTTATACAACATTGTAAATCAACTATACTCCAATATAAAATAAAAATTAAGAAAAAAATCTTGGGAAGAAAGAACAGCAAATTGAAAACGGAGTTGGCAATCAGCAGAGGGGCTACAGGTGATGTTTCTTTTCTCGTCTATATTTTCTACTTCAATTAACTCTGATTACTCTGTAATTAGAAAAGTGCACACAAGTCACCTGGGGGTCTTGCTGAAATGCAGGTCCTGATCCAGCAGGTCTGGGGCGGGGCCTGAGAGTCTGCATTTCTAACAGGCTCCCGGGTGGCACTCACACTGTTGATCCGAGGAGGACCAGAGTTTGAGTAGCGCGGCTGTAGGGTGTTGTAGGGAGAAGGAGGGGGAGGAGGAGGATAAGGAGAGGGGGGAGGGGTGCAGGGGGTGAAGAGGAAGAAGAGAAATCGCAGAAGAGGTGAGACTTCTGCCCTGAGGTGGGGAGCCAGGCAGGGGGAGAAGGGAGAAGAGACAAACAGAAGGGCAGACCGGCGCAGGGGCTGACGGGAGCATCCCCAAGGCCCCAGCGGACCCAATGAGGCTCAGATGTTCCGAATCAGTCAGGAAAGCGGGGCCTGAGTGTCCTGCCCTTCAGAGCCTCGCAGCGGCGCGCTGCTTAAATCGGGCCGCCCAGCCCCACTCAGCTGTGGCCTCTGAGGTTTAGTCTCTCTCCTGCCAAGAGCAGGGCAGCCCCCGGGGGCGGCAGCTGTGCTCCCTGAGGCTGTGGATCCAGCGGGCGGGGAGGCAGGGCCGGGTGTTGGGTCTGCTCCCCTCCTGGACCCGCAGCCTTTTGGAGCCGGGGCACCTGATCAGAACCGAGGGGAAGCTGAGGCCCAGAGAGGGGAGGGGACTGGCTGGAGAGTCTGGGCCGGAAGCAGAAGCCGGGGGAGCCTGGTTAAAGGACCAAGGGGCAGAGGTGAGGTGAGTGCACGTGTTTTCCCCAAATAGAGCCTGTCAGCTCGCCTTGGACGGAGCAGTCATCCTATCGGCTGCCCTGAAGGGATTCCACTCACACAGACACCTACCACTGGAGTGACCCTCTGAGCCAGTCTCTGGCCATGGCACACTCCTGCTCTGGCACCCTCCATGGCTTCCCATTGCCTACAGGGGAAGTTTCACAGCTTTTCGTGTGCTCCCTCATAGAATTTGGGAAAAACTATCCCCCACCACCCTTTCTAAGTTGATATCTGTTGTATACTTTTATCAGTAGGAAGTAGAACATATGAAACAATTTACAGGATGAAATACAATGAGGATTAACCATAATTAGAATATTTTATGACAGGACTTGACAAAATAGGTTTTAATTATCAAATTAAATAACCCACTCCGACTCTGAAATTATGTGAAATTTTACTGAAGATGGGTTTTAATGTAGTTCGAAAAGTGAGAAACCTAAAAGAAAGTCCAGTTAGATTGGGAAGAATTAACTTTGCTGACTTCTCCTCTCTGGGTGTCCTGAACTCAGAACATCTCAACCCAGTCACGTGTGCCCCTGGGGAATGTTACAGGACCGGGGGTGGGTGGGGGGTGATGGAGGACAGGAAGCCTGGTTTGAATATACTGACCCCGGTCACCCCAAATCAGTATTTCCCCACATCCCCTAGCTTGGGAGCCAAGAGCTTTTTATACCCAGAACAACATGCCATAACTCTATCCCAAATGGGTGAGGACTGGAATCCAGGCCACTATCTGTTCCTCCCCACAGGAGGCTAGAAGTGTCTGACCTTAGGTTCAAACTGGCCCCTCCGCCTAGACGCCCATTGTTCCCGCCCTGGTTCTGACTCGCCTCCTCCCGGGAGCCTCCTCCAACCCTCCAACACACCAAGGTCCCTTTCCCCACCTGTAGAAGGTGCTCTGAGCCTTGTCTGTCTCTCTGCCCCTCCACAGAGAAGCCCCCATCTGACTCATCACTCTTCCTTCTGCCCTGCCAGCTCCTTGGGAAGCAGGGCGTTGATAAAGGCTGCCAACAGCCCCTGGAGGTGGTAACAGCATCTCAACCTTCCTGGCGTAGGGAACAAAATTACCGACTTGACAGCCGACACGAATCTGTCTCCGACTGGGGTGCCCAAGAAACAGCCCTTGATCATCTTCCTTTGATTTAGACCATGAGCGCCCATTCCCCTCCCCACATGGATGGTGAATGTCATTTCAGTGGTTCCTGAAAACAAACTGATTACAGTTACACACTTAAACTTCCTACCTTTGCCCATCAATCTCCTCACCCTGGACCCCTGGACCCTGTGTGCAGTAGGGGCAGGTAGCTGGGGCTGCAACATTTGCCTACTTCTTCTTCATTTTAAGATGCTTCCGTCCCAAATCTATACTTCTGAAGGAAAAAAAAAGATACATTCTAACATACACAGCATCTTTTAGCCACTCCCTCTGCGTCCGGTTGCCAGAGAAAAGATGATACCTTCACATCTTTGGTTGTAGGTGAGCTAAAACTAGTCCTTTCCTGCCTCTAAAATGAGGGGCTTGGAGTAGATTAGGGAGGACGATGGGACTCCTCTCCTCTGTCAACACCAGCTGACTGGCTGTGGCTGCCCGGATGCTGGATTGTAGGGAATCTGAGGCAGAGTCCTGCTTGAGCAGGAGAGAGTGCTAGGAGCGATTAGTAATGTCTGCCAGGGTCATAGGAAGGGACTGAGGAAACACACGAGCCAGAATTTTACCAGTTATGAAGAAATTCAGAGATTGTAAACTGGTGGCCTGAGGGCAGGTTTCTTCGGCCCACACAAGCTTTTTTTTTTTTTTTTTTTTAATATTTTTTTAAACTTTAATTTTATTACCATTATTTATAAGGTGGAAGGTTTTACTGCCCCCCAAAGGATTTTTGGAGTCTCTAGAAAACTAGAAGAATGGGCCTCATTGGGCTTTGTTCCCACCTGGCAGCTGGAGCTCAGTGGGTGAGGCCATGCACTCAGGTCGCCAGCGTCCACCCCCAGCCCCTCGCATTCGGGGGCCGCCTGCCTGGCCCATCATCCACGTTTGTGAGCCTGGACCTGATTGTTGATTTGCTTCAGTTGGCCGGGTGAGCAGTGACAGGGACTCCTGGGGAATGTGTCATGGCCCCCAAGAGAGTGAGGACAACTGTCTCCAGTCACCAGGGAGAAGAAGGCAGAAAAGTTCATATTTACTGAGCACCAAAGGTTTGCTCACCACCAGGCTGGGGGTTTTAACACAGGAGCTCATTCAGTCCACACGGCACACCTACGGAGGAGGTAGTGTGATAATTACCACTCTGCAGACGGGGAAACTGAGGCTCAGAGAGGCGACAGGAAGTACTCAAGGTCAAGGTCCCCTGGCTGGATAGTGGCAGAGGCAGGAGATCTACCCGGTGCCTGGGCCTTGTCCACCAGGCTCTGGGCTGCTGCCCTTGGCCTCCCGCTGTAGCCCTCTGTGGAGGAGGACCCAGAGAGGGCGCTGCCACTGCCCTGGAACCATTATACCTTGCAGCTGTGGAGCGATGGGAAAATGGGATTCCACTTTCCTGGTTCTTATAAATTGTCTTTATTTGCCTTCAGTAAATACTCCCCACATGAAAGTGGTCACCTGATGAGTCTGCTAATGAAATCTTCCACGGAAGTTTATGTGCTAATTACACACAACATAAAACTTAACAAAATAATAGACAATCACCAGACCCACGGTCCCGGGCATTGTCTTCTTCCTTTCTCTCTCTTTAACTGAGACTGCTCACTTTATGTGATGTTGAAATTGTGGATCTAGACAGGATCCTTGAGAATTAATCATAGGGTGAAAGGCCCACGCCATTGACTAATGCGTCCCCATGACCTGTGTCACTGCTCTGGGGAGGCGGGGGCGGTGGGGGGGGGACGACCTTGACCTTCAGGGCCGGGGCCTGGTGTGCTACTCAGGGGTGGCCCCTGCTAGTCCCTTTCTGTTTCTGGGCCTCAGTTTTCCCGTCTGTATGATGTATGATGAGGGAGTTGAACAATAAGAAAAAAGACAACCCATGATTGCTTTGTGTTAATGACCTTGACTCTTTTTTTAAATAAATTTATTTATTTAATGACCTTGACTCTTGACCCCTCCATTCACATCTGTGGCTTTGCAGCTCCTCCCAGCCAAGGCAGACTATTCCCGAGCCTTGATTCTAGATTCAGACTCGTGACTTGTTTTGTTCAAGGGACTGGAGAGCACAGGCTAGCACGCCCGTCCCAGCCCAGCCCCTGGGGGGCTGTGTGTTCCCTCCTGCTCGCTCGCTCCTGGCTGTCACCATGAGCAGGACGTGTCTCACCCAGCCCACTGGGGTGACAACAGGATGAGAGCAGCAGCCCGAGGGTGAGGTTGACTGGGCCCCTCCCAAGAGGGAGGAAACCAGGGCCTCTGAGGTGCCAGGTTCTGAGCGCCAGGCGCCCTTCCAGCCTCTGCCAGGGCCACCGGAAAGCCCTGTCCAGCGGGATGGGCCAAAGGGGCAGCCCCGGGCAGGGCCCAGGAGAGAACAGACTGAAGGGAAGGGGCCACGAGGCTGCAGCCATGTCAATCAGACTCTGTGACAAGTGGCAGAAACCTGCCCTGATGGGCTCAGCCAGAAGGGAATCCATGCCACGCTTTGTATCAGTCACCTACTGCTGCAACAACACTGCCTAACAAACTGTCCCCAAAGTCAGTGGTTCGTAACTATCATCGTTTACTCTCAAGGTCACAAGTCTGCAGGTCAGTTGGTCTGGGATGGGCAGATTTGTCTCAGGTCCCTCTTAGATGTCTCTCCTGGGGCCAGCAGCTACCTGGGTTTCCTTGTTATTCTGTCAACGGCAGAAGCACGAGGAGGGTGAGCAGAGACTGGTGAGGCCTCTTTAAGCCCAGGCTCTGAACTGACGTGCGGTCACTTCCACCCACTTTCCGTTGGCCAAAGCAAGTCACGTGACCATGGCGCCCCCTCCATGGGGGGAATGCAACCAGCCTCTGGGGGAGGCACTGGGAGGCTGAGGGCAGGGATGAGCATGCAGCCCACCTGCCACCTCTTCCCCCGGAGCCACTCGCGGTGGCAGGCAGGCCAGAGGCAGACGGGGGAACGCTGCAGCGCAGGGAGGGAACACGCTTCCGCGCTAGCCCCAGACGGTGGGCCTGCACCCCTGGCCACCTCATCTCTAAACCTCATGCCTTTCCCACCCACCTGGATGCCCAGGTTCTGGGCTGTCTCGTAGCTGGTATTTCAGACCTCGAGATGTAACATTTCCAGTATGCGCCCCCCCCCCACCAACACACACACAGAAAAACAGGGGGAGACAGAGAGAGACACACAGAGTTTTTTTTGGCCAAACTTAGGAATTCTAGAGGAAAAAAAAATCTATATGCAATACTATAATTTTAGCGCTAAATGGTGCTAAAAGCATTTTTTGGCACCCTTTAGAGAGTGAAAGTTGCTTGGTTAGTTTGGGAACAGAAAGCTGAAGCACGTCCCTGGGTTTTGTGAACGCCCTCGCCTCTGGCCGGGTCTGGTTGTTTCTAGCAGCACATGCTTTAAGATGACGGTGACGTCTGGGGAGAAGACAGCCCAGAACTCTTGCCCGTGTGCCTGGGCGTCAGGGGAGGCCTTCCCGGGTTGGGGTGCAGGCTGGTCACGATGACGGCCCAGCGACTCTGGTGGCCCGACCGTCCTTGCCAGGCAGAACCCCACCGGGTCTGCTGAGCTGGCAATGATGGGATGGGAGGTGAACAGGGCACCCCTCCCTTCAGGGCACCGTTTCACCAGCTGCCTGGGCCACACCCGCTCTGTTCTGGCCCCCAAAGGTAGCCACATGTTGGCTTCCAGCAGCACAAAGGGCTGGGAAATGCAAAATTAGCATTGAAATTCTGGCTGCTCTTTGCCCAGCTCCTAGTCAGGGGCTCAGACTCCGAGGAGGCCGGCAAGTGATGTCGGGGACAACTGGTCTCCACCAGCAGCACCTCTGGGTGGCCTGCGACCTTGGGTGGCTACCTGTCTCTAAGCCTCCGTTCCCACCCCTGTGACACGTGATGCCAGGCCCTGCCCCACGGGGCACTCAGGATGACCCTGCACGAGTGCCCCGTGAAGGCCACAGGCAGGGCCTGGGGCTGGGAGGGCCAACCCTGAGGGGCACAGGGTTGGGGGCCGGGGGCCACAGAGGAGGGGCTGCCAGCAAGGCAGGGCCAGTTAACTAATGGGGCTGGTGTCCGGTTGTAAAGGCTGGGCAGAGCGCTGGTGACCTGGGGACATGGTCTCGGGGGTGGGGTGGTGGAGCCAGAGCTGCAGAGAGAAGGGGATGGCTGGAGAGGGAGGGGAGCCGAGAGGCCGTCTAGGTGACCCCAGGGATGTGTGGGCAGGGCTGCCACGTCCTCCGACAGGGAAGGCCTGTCTGGGGGCCTTGAGCAGGCAGCTGTGGGCAGACACCACGGCCACCTGCCCTGGTTGCCTGCCGGTCCCTCAGGGGTGGGAGGGAGGCTGGGCTGTCCAGCCAGAGAAGAGAGGCTGGCAGGACAGACCTGCTCCCCAAATGCACACAACGGCAAGCAATGTCACCAGGCCTGGGTCACTTCTGGGCAGGACGCCTGTGATTCCGGCAACAATCACGCTCATCTTAAGAAATTATATAGAGCTTTATTAAATAAACCAAGTAGAAATGCGCCTATTTACATCCAAGTTGCCAGTTTGAGCTCAAGTAATATGCAAGGCACAATTCTTCCTGTCTCCAGCTTTAAAAAAATAAATCGCGCGGCCCAGTCCCAAAGGGCTGAGGCGGATTCACGTGTGCAGCTCGGGGTCCACGCCTGCCGGGCTCCGGGCCTTCTTGGGGGCGGCACGGCACCCCGACCTCAGGAGGGGCCGCGTCCTGGAGGTCTCAGCTGCTGTGTGGACGAGGGCTGGGAAGGAGGGCGTTTTCCGAGTCGCCCCCTCCCCGGCCCGTCCTGGGAGCTGCCTGGAGGGAGGCCGTCCCGAGGGGCGGCAGAGGCTCAGATCTGCGAGGTGCTTTGTACAGAGGGAGGGACAGAGAACACGGGTCTGTGCGTGGGCGGAACAGCGCAACACAAGGAAAGTCCCTGTCTCCAGGCCAAGGACATTTCCCAGCTCCCATTCCGAAGTCCCTGTGCTGATAGCGAAGCCAGGACAGAGAGGATGAGCCGGACCCCCCGGGGCCGAGGCCAAGTACACCGCTCGGGAAACAAAGCACCACAGAGGATGGCCATCCACTCACAGTGGCCCGAGGGGGGCAGGAGGCCCAGCTCCCAGTTCCCTGGCGTCTCAGGCGCCCCCGAGGCTGAGCCGGGCGCCCTGGCCCCAGTCCTGAGGCTCCTTGTGCAGGGACGGGGCGGCCCCGGTCACTCATGTCTGTTCGCTGCAATCATATCCCAGCAGCAGCCCGACGAGAGGAAAAGTCCAGTTTCCATAGAGAGAAGAACCAACACAAGTAAAAAATCCAATAAAAAGTCCTTTCCCTGAGACCACTGCTGTCACAGCATCTACGGACCCCTTCTCCACAGACGCCCACCGGCTCCAGGTCCTGAGAAGGGAGCGATTTTAGAGACCAAGAAACTAAAAAACCAAAGTGTACGTCGTCCCGAAACCCCAGACAACCAGGTTGAGGAATGAGCCAAGGTCTCTGCCTTTGCAAGACTCTCAGTAGAACAAGACAACAACAACAAAAACCCCTAGACAACAAACTTATACTCCTACTTATAAGAACAAGCTCGTGAGCGTGGCCTAAACTACAGTTACAGGAAGAGGGGCGGCGGCGGCCGGGCTTGCTCCAGGCTGGACCCAGCAGGCCCGGCCCCGGGGTGGTGGAGGCACGGGGGTCCTGGCCCTGCTGACTAGTGGGAGGGGTACACCCGGCTCCACAGCCCCGAGGGAGGGCTGGCTCTGCGAGCAGGAAGCAGCGCGTTGAAAGGCGTTGGCGATGAGGCAGGAACATCTAGGGCGGGAAGAGAGCCCCGGTGAGCAAGGAGCCAAAGGGAGACCTCTACGTTCCTCACACCCCGCAGGGCCTATGCCAGACAACGGCTCCGAGGGGCTGCTGCCTAGCTACGCCCCCGGCTCCCAGGCCAGCGCACGAGGCCCACAGGGGCCCGCTGAGCTGCGCACGCAGCGGCCTGGACCGTGACCCTGACCTCCCGGCGCACACGGCCTGCCAGGTCCCCGGATCCCACGGCCGCGTCCCGTCCACGGGGCACACGGGGAGCGGGCCTGTCCATCTGGGCAGAGAAAGCTGCACAAACAGACTCCAACGTGTGTGAAGGGTCTGGAGCGCTCAGGAGGCAACGCGAAGCCCCCGGCGTGGCTCCAACAAACCAGGGAGGGGTGTGCTGGGGGACACAGTTAGCAAGGCGAGCGCCCACTGCAAGGACAGCTGGATGATGAACCGGAGTCGACGTGGGGAAGCGAGCTGCCGAGCAGTCCACGGCTTCCCCTGGGCGTCGCAGGCCTGAGAGAAGGCTGTGATTCTAGGGGTCCAGGATGCATGTAGGATCTTGTTACCCCAGGAACACCAGTCTATATACACAGTTGTGTCCTCTTTCAAAAAACTCACAGAGCCCTTGAAGCCAGGCCATGCCCCCATAGGGCAGTAGACACCCCCTCAAGGATTCCTTGTGGAGGGGAGAGAACCCTTGAATGGGAATCCGGAGACCCAGGGCTGCCATGTACAGCTGTGCAGGTTGGGCACTGCACAGCCTCAGGGGATACCACCCACAGAGAGAGGAGCCCCCTGGGGTTTGCAGGGTCACCAGGGCTTCAGGACCACCAGAGGCAGGGGGACCATTAACAGCAATGAGTCCAGCAATGCTTCTCCATCTGAGAAGCACCTCGCCGGGACCTCCCAGAACCCTCATCTCTGAGTCAGCCCGTCCAGCCCTGGCTGAGAGCCCTTCGCGGTAGCCCCAGCGGGTGGGACCCCGGCCCCCCACGCACACCCGCAGAGACAGGGCACCCTGGCACCAGCCCCTCCGGGACCCGCATCCGCCGGCTCCCGTTCCCCCACCAGCTCCCAGGCCTGCCCTCTGGGCCTCACACCCCAGCTGCAGCTCATGCCCAGGGCCAGGCCTTCTGAGACCTGGGGATCCTCCCCCTCCGCCCGCTCCACAGGGTGGCCACTCACAGTGTGGGCTGTGCCGAGGGCTGGCTCGTGGCGAGAGGGCCGGTGGCGTGGCGGGCTCCCGGGGCGTGCAGACCGCGTGGTAGGCTGCGAGACGCACGGGTGGTTAGGGTGGGGGTGGGGACAGGGGAGCAATCGGGGGGTGGGGACACGGCACGCCCGCCTCACCTATGATCGTGACCGCGGTCCCGGCCAGCAGGGCAAACAGCGTGAAGAACATGACCTGGTAAGAGTCCAGGATGTGCTGGAAGAGGCCGGCGCCGTCTGTGGTCCAAGGAAAGAGAGTTACCAGACTGTCCGCGGAGCCCCTCACGTCGTGTGCGTGCTCAGAAGGTGAGGGGCCCCGGGTGAGAGACACATACTGCATTTCTGCTCCTGCAGCCTTCAGACCCCCGGTTCCACTCCCAGCTGGACCACTCCGCCCGTCCCTTCTGCCAGGTCCCTCCCAGCGGGTGTCCCGTCCCGTAACTCACGAGCACCAGGTCCCCGGCGATCCATCACGAAGGCCACGGTGACGGGGATGGTGATGGCCTGGTTAGTGGTGGGGCTGGAGAAGGTCAGGGTGGTGGACAGAGGCCCCTGGCTGCCGGCCGTGGGGTCCGAGATGCCGACTGTGTAGGTGACGAAGCTGGGCAGCCCCAGAGACTTCTCCTTCGCGAAGGCCAGCACGGCCGGGGACCCTGACTTCACCTGGGAGAGACGTCAGGGCTGAGGGGCACAGCCCACGTCTGCCTGACACACGCGAGCTGCCCTCCTGGGCCCGCGGGCCGATGGCGGGGACCCTGCCAGTTCCCGCTTCCCAGGCAGGTGAGGAGGCCTGGGCACTTCTAACTGCCAGGCGTGCAATCCGCAAACTCAGGGGAGCACGCTGTCTATGCTGGGGCATTTTCAGGGGAAGGACAAATCAATATCACGGAATTCTAATCAAGAGCTCCTTAAAAAAAATGCTGCACTGCGTGAGCGATCACCAAACTCCAGCTTCCCAAGGGAGCAGCCAGGAGCTCTGTCTGTGGCCCGTGGCCAGCAGCGCAGCCTGGGGCCCAGCAGGTGCGCCACCACCAATAGTGACTTCATCCCTGTGTCACCGTGAGGACATGCAGCTACATTTGCCGCAGCGAGACCAGAGAAGGAGCCGGCGGAGACACCAGCGAGCCCTTCGCACATCACCCCGACCCCCTCCCAGCCTGCCGGGCCGCAGGACCGGTGTCCTGCACCGCCACTCAACGGACGGGGAAACCCAGGCCCAGAGATGGGGACACCATCGTCCCCAGGTGTGCGGCGTCAGTGGATCAGCGATAGGTTAGAGGTTAGAGCTTTTCTTCCTGCCCCTCGTCAGCGTGCCCTCCTGCCCTGAATCCATTCATGGACACGTGACACGTTCGCTGAGCGGATGCCATGTGTCAGGCGGGCCCTGCACTCAGCGCCTCCCCCCATACGGCACTTCCAGCTGGGGAAGACCGGGAGCAATCACGACCATTCACACGATTATACGGGCCGACAGACAGCAGCAGTGCTACGGGGAAAAGGGTAAAGGGACTTAATTTTTAAAATTTTTTGGTTTTTTAATTTTGCGCCATGCAGCTTGCAGGATCTCAGTTCCCCGACCAGGGACTGAAAGAGTGCCCTCAGCAGTGAAAGTGCGGAGTCCTAACCACTGGACCACCAGGGAATTTCCTTAAAAATTTTAATTTGAAAGAGAGGTGGTCCAGGATTTCCACACCCCAGCTGGTCCTCCCTGCCTCTTGGTCCCCTCTGAGGCCTTGGCTCCTGCCTGGTCACCACTCACCTCCAGGTTCTCCAGAACTTCCATGGCACCAAAGACCTTGACCTCGGAGCTGGTGTAGTGGTTGCTCAAAAGGATTTCAGCCTGGTCGGTGTAAAGGCCTGGGCTGAAGGGCACCTCGGCCCCGACCTGCTCTCCGGAGAAGTGGCTGCCTGGGAGGGAGGGGGTGACCAGCAGTGCTGTCCTCTTCAGGCTCAGGTGCCTCAGCTGCTTGTCTGTAAGCCTCAGCATTGTCACCGAGCAGAGGTACCGGCCTGTGGAGACAAGGGCGTTATTCCACCTCGTCTCCTCTCCACCTAGGCCCTGATGCTAATCCTGCTCCCTGCAGGACTCCTATTCATCCTGCAGAGCCCGGGTGAGGCATGCCCTCCTCCGGGGGCCTCCCGGGAAGTCCCTCTTCAGTGCCCCCGCCCATCTTGGACACCCTTTCTGTGACCAGCTCTCCCCCTCTCTGTCTCAGAACCCTCTGTTCACGGATTCCCCCGGGGCAGGAGTGCCTGGTCCAGCTCTGCATTTCAGGGCCCGGCCAGCCTGGCTCAGAACAGGGGTGAGGGAATGGTGAACAGATACCACGACCCAACACTGGCCGTACGGGAGTGGGGCTGAGCCCCAGTACCGCTGACGCCCCAGGTGCGGCAGGAGGTTCTGTGGAGGCCTGGTTGGGACTATTCAGGGTCCATGCCTGACCCACAGTAGGTAAAAGAGCTGAATGAACACTGTTGAGTGGTGCCTTGGAAAGCTCCAGACCCAGGGATCAGGATACCTGGGTTGGGGTCCCTCCCGTGCTCCCACACCAGCCAGGTGCCTCTAGGTGAGTCCTTTCCATTCCTCCTCTCTCCCCACCACCAGCCAGGAGCCCCCAGGTGAGTCGGCTTCCTTGCTGACTCTGTTTCCCTTGTCAAGTGGGGGTAACACTGCAGCCCTTGCGGGGCTGTGCTGGTGAATCCACGGAGCCCGGGACCACCAAGTGCCTACTGTGCGCTAAGCCCCGAGCTCGGGTCTTGCACACAGTGTGCCCTCAGGATACACCGCCTGTATCCCACACGGCAGCCTGGGTGCTAAGGATGCTTTTGTGCTGCTGCCGGAGGGACAGAGACGCAGAGTGAACCCGGGAGAGGAGGGCCTCGCCTGGCCCCTGGGAGCCGCAGGCTGGTGGCAGCGGATTCTTAGAAAGAACTGAGCAACATGCCCAATGGTCATCCCCAGACCCTCTCACGACACCACTGACAGCCTCGTTGCTTGAGCACGGGACTCGGCGTCTCGGCACGTGCGTGAGCTGGGCACCGTGCAAGCCCATCCCAGGGACTGTCCTGAGCGCTCACGGCACCCTGTGAGGGGTGGCCCTCCTCTTAGAGTGACCTGGCGACACTCAGGTCACTCCACTCGGCCAGCACGCCGCTCTAGCCCGTGGCGCCGGCTGCCAGTTCCACGGCTCTGGTTACCAGTTCCGTGGAGCGGTTACACTCCAGAGACGCCCACGCCCTCGACTGCCGGTTGAATAAAGGCCCTTCCATCCCTCTCAGAGCCCCGCCGTGCCAGCAGAGCAGGGCACCGCCCTTCCCATCTCACGAGGGACGCAGCCTCCTCGCCTGCAGGCTCTGAACCAAGAAAAGCAGGAATGGCCTGGAACCAGGTTCCCAACTCTGAACCGAGTCCTTTCCGCCAGGTGTAGGTGGCTGCTGAGAGCAGCTGGGAATGCCAACCCCTGCCGGCGGCCGCAGGGAACCACAGGCCGGGGTGACGGCATCGGTCCCCAGGCTGGGCTCCTGACAGATACCGCCCCCTGGACAGACGGCCATCGTGAGCCAAATGAACCGCAGGCAAACCCGCCATGCAGGTCAGTGTGCACTTCCAAACCCCGCAGACTCACCCAGGGCAGCGTCAAACTCCGGTTCTACGGTGAAAACCTCACGGGCTGGGAAGTCGAAGATGTCTTGCTTGAACTGTAGCTGGCAGCCGAGGAGGGATTCTGGGTGCAGGGCTGCGATGCTCTCCACCTGGCTGGGGGAGCACTCACCTGGGGACGGGAGGGGGTGAGAAGGCCGCGCACCCAGGCCCCCGAGGCCCCCACCTGCAGAGCCCCAGCACGAGGACACGCGAGCAGGCCACGTGGAGGCTGGCTGGCCCGAGAACCGGACCCGTGCCCACATTGCTCCTGATGATGCCGCAGCTTATAAAAGCTGAGGACAAATTACTCATTATGCGGGAACGGGGGCATCCTGAAGCATGGGCAATTTCAGCATTTTTTCAGAGCCCGCATCCAGGGGCACGGCAGTGGGTCAAGCCCGCTGGTGCATGTCGTCTGCTCCTGTCAGCAGGGAAAACGGGCAATTTATCCCTGGACATCAAGGGGGCACTAGTTCCCCACTAATACCCTGTGCATTGTTCGGGCAACGGCACCGTGCTGTCCACTTGCACTGGAGCAGGGAGAGAGGCGACCACGAGGCAGCAGAGGTGCATCAGAACGACGACAGCGGTATTGAATTCTACCAGTTAAGTGGTTTTTAAAAAACAGCCTGTATTGATGCATTTATTTCTGGCAGCTGCTGTCCAGGGCTGTCACGGGCAGGGGATGAGGTCGAACGTTCTATGCATGACTTGGGAGAGGTAATTATGAAAATCAAAATCAGCGGCGAGGCCTGCTAAGCCACATTTTCTGGGATGAATGGTGGCTTTATCTACTTGGGTGCCCTCGGGCTGACGTTGCATCTCCAGCCCAGAAACAGGCAGTTTCGCGGCACTGGGCTTTCAGGAAGATCCCTTCACTGCTTCTGCCTGTGGAGGACTCGAATTTCTAAACAGCTGGAAGGGGCGGGCCAGCGGGGGCTAAATGCCCTCCTCGGAGTCAGTGAGTTTGAGTAGGAAGAGCAGCAAAAGCCCATCAGAAGGGCCCGAGGCCCCTAGCCTGGCAGGGCCCACGCGGGACACCCGACCCCTCACTCCTTACCTCTCAGGTTAGCGCTCCGGTCTCCCACGGTGACCATCACTTTGGAGGCCGCAACCTCCTGGAAGCCGGTCTGGATGGGGCGGGTGTACCGGGCCACGATCCTCTGTGGGACGCTGACCACTATCTGGGGGGGAAGCCGAGGCAGGCCCTTGAGCGCTGACCGTGCAGGCCCACCGCCTGGGACGCAGCTACTGCCCTTCCCGCGGTACAGGGGACAGGACTGAGGCCCCGGGGCTACGTGACCTGCTCGGACGGGGCAGAGCTGGACTAGACCCCAGGCTGGCCTGACTTTCCCCGGAGCCGGCTGCCCCAGCAGCGGGGCAGGGCGACGCCAGGCCTGAATGCAAGCAGCAGTCGAGGTGGGCTGCAGCCTTTGGTTCCCCTGACAGTTATGATTGCGTCTCTGTACATCAACTGGGTTACTAAATCTTTCAGCAAAGAGAGAAGGATCCACTTTACTTCACTGCCATTTATTCAGAATAAATCAGCCTGACCAAAAGGCAGACCCACACGGCCCGGTGGTGGCGGCCGAGGCTCATCTCCCCAAGTTATCTCCCGGCTCACCCCTCCCATCTAACCACTGAGCACCCTCCTGAGGCAGGACGAGCCTTCCTAGGCCAGGTACCCCTTCCACCCTCCTGCAGGGCCAACACTCCGCCCTGCAGGCCCAGCTCCGGGCCACCGCCTCCCGGTGGAAGGCCAACTCCGGCTCTGGGCAGGCGCCGAGCACTTCCTGCCCCCCACGGGCCTGCTTCCACCAGCACGTGAGCCCCTCGAGAGCAGGGACGGGGTCTCACTCCTCCCCAAGCTCCCGCAGACCCCGCAGCCGTGGCCGACGCTGAGCTGGAGGGCTGGCCCATCACCCTCCAGACTGACCGCAGTCACCTGCGCCCCTGTCTTCTCTGCTCCTGACTTCTGCTCTGCAGTCTCCTGCCCCGTCCTCCTCCACACCTGGCAGAGGGCCCCAGGCTTGACCCCGCTCCCTCCTGCTCCGGTAGGCCCTGCGTGTTTCCGCCACCCCCAGGGCTTCAGACCCATGTCTGTGCTGCAGGCACCCCACCCTCCCCCACCCTCCGCAGTCTGCAGCTTTGGGCCCTGCAGCTCCAGACACACCGGCCCAGCTGCGTCACCACCAGCCCCACCTGGAGGAGCTACAACCACCTCAAACTCCCCATCATCCTCCCCCAACACTGGCGCCTCCATCTGTGCTCCCCTCTCTGCAAAGGGCCATCTTCCCCCTCGTCGCCCCAGCCAGACCTGGAGACTCATCCGTAAGGCCTCCCTCTCCCAAGCCCCGCTTCCAAACGGTCACCAAGCTCTGATGACCCTCCCTCCTGAGTCTCTCCAAACCCACCCTTAGTTTCGGTCTCCCCAGGGGTGCCAGTGAGGGCCCATCCTCTGTCTCCCAGCTGCCACCCTGCAGCTATGCCCCCTCCCTCAGGCTCTTAGACTCAGCCAGGCACCAGGCAATCTTTCCAAACATACTTCTGATCTATAGAACTCTTTGCCTTAAAAAAATCTCTGATGAATCCCTACTGTGTCTGGCGTCAGTTTCAACATCTTTACCCCTAACAGCAGCAGCAGCAGCTCATACCCACGGAGCACATGCTCTGTGCCGAGTACCATTCTAAGGGCTTCACACACATTAATGATTCATTTAATCCACACAACAATGTTAGCCCCATTTTACCAGTAAGAAAACAGGCACAGAGAGGTCAAGTAACTTACCCAAGGTCACACAGCCTCTCAGTGGCCCAGCTGGGATTTGAACCCAGGCAGCCTGGCCCCAGAGCTTAACCACTGTTGTGATCTGATCGCAAAGCTATCCTCTGCTCCCACACACCCCAGGTTCCAGCCCCAGGGCTGGCTCTCGAACCCTGCCCACCTTTCCCGTGCGGTGCCCTCCTCTGCCAGCTCCCCCAGCCCTGCCCGACCACCCTCTGGGGCTTCTTGGGGCGGGGGGGCACTGCTTTATTTGTCTCAAGGTGCCTCTATCTGCACTGGGCTCGCCCGCACCGCAGGGTCACAGCACTAAACACACCCGCTATTAGGTTAAACTGCTGGATTCCACAGGGCACACGCTGCTCTAAAAATGAGACGCGTGGAACGCAGCCAGACTCTGCTCATTGATTCATTCTCGGCTGGAGATAAACAGAAGAGAGAGCGGTTCTGTTCACCTCCAGAAAGACTCAAAAGGTGACTTGCTGGGGGAGTTTAACTTTGCCAGTGACGCCAAATCGCTAAGCGGGACCACCTATGGCCGCGACTCCCAGGGGACGCCCACGTAGACAGTCCTGCCCCCAGGGCTCAGCCGAAGGGCGTGGGCATCACCCCCAGGAGACCGCCTCCGTCCTCCCACCACTGTGGACAAGGGAGCCGGCAGCCTGGGAGGGGGAACCTGCCCCCACCAGGCTCACGACTCCCCATCCGCCTGCCTCCTGAGGTGCTGGAGCTTCCTTCTTAAACAAACGGGAATCAGTCAGTACGGAATCTGAGGGTTCCACCCCGAGAAGCTCGGCCACGTGGGCCCCAAAGCCCCACCTCCTTGTAGGTCTTCAGGTGCCCGGCGAGCTCGTAGTAAACGGTCACAGATCCCGCTTCCCGGGCCACGGCCACACCCGTCTTGGGGTCGACATGGAGGACGCTGCGGGCTGATGAGCTCCAGGTCCCGGGGACGCCTAGGAGGGGAAGCTGCATGTGACCCCTCTGTCCCATGACTGACGCTCCAGCCGCCCCGTCTCACCTGGGTCACCTGGGCAGTGTCCTCCCCGCCCCCAGCCCCACGCTCCACTGCCCACCGCTCGGCTCCTGTCTGCGACCACAATGCCTCCCTGCTGGGAATCTCTTGGTCATTTCCCGCCCTGGGATGACCCGGGCGCTGGCCCCCCAGGGCCGGCCCACTGCATGCCTCCCCACTGCACCGCCCCCGCCCGCCCACCCTGCTCAGCACTCGCCTTTGAACAAACAAGGCGGGTGGCAGACACTGAGCTGTCACTAGACAGCAGTCCTCAGGGAAGAGCCAATCTCATCACGTGATAAACGCAATGAAAGGATTCAACAACCACATTCTATTTGTGGCAAATAATATGTGCTTTTCTTTAAAGGCAGCATGTAACTTCCTTTTACAATGAGTTTAATTAGGTTTAAAACAAGGGAGCCAATTAGGAAAAAAATTAGGTAAATGATTGCACGTGAGGCTCGTGGATGCACGGGTGGCGCGGACAGTCGCCCCACCGCCTAGCGGCTTCCTTGGCTGAGGTTCCCTCCTAGAGGCACCTGCCAATGCAGCAGCCCCGCCAAGAAGCTCATCAACACCGAACAGTCAGGGACTTCCCTGGTGGTCCAGCAGTTAAGACACCGCACTTCCAGAGCAGGGGGCGCGGGACCAGGGCAACTATGATCCCATGTGCCGTGCGGCGCGGCCAAAACCACAACCAAACAAAACACCGAACAGTCAGTTCCTCAGCTGCACCAGCCACGTTTCCAGGGTCCCGTGGCTCGTGGCTATGGGGGTAGACGGTTTCCACAAGGGTGGAAAACCCTTAGGGCAGGGGGGGCAAGCTTCTCTGAAGAGCGCCAGATTGTAAGTCTTTGGGGCTGTGTGGGCCCGAGGGTCTCTGATGCCACCGCTCGGCCCAGCAGATGCAGCGTGAAAACGGCCACTGATGACACGGAGATGGAGGGGTGTGGCCGAGCACCAGTAACAGGCTGTTGCAGAAAGAGATGGCAGGAGGCTCTGGCCGGGGCAGCAGTTTTCCGATGCCCGCTCTAGAACATCACCAAGCTCCACGTGCACACCTGTCACAGCGGGCTGAGAGCCCCGTCCCACCTCCCAACCACAGAGATGGTTCCCTCGGCCAGAATCTCTCGTACCTTCCAGGCTGACCAGAACCGTGGCCAGACAGAGGACGTCCCCCACCACCACTGCTCCGGACAGCTCGGGGGAGATGGCCTGCAGGACAGGCAGCGGGACGAAGTCAGAGAGGCCGCCGTGCGCCGCGTCCCACGCTCTGAGCAGTGTCAGGCCCACGCTGACTGCGCGGACCACGCAGGTGTTGTTGGTGGCGCCCTTCCCGATCTGCACAAACTCGTCCCTGGGCACGGGAGACGTGGCTCTCAGTCTCGGGAGAGGCCCCAGCTCTGAGGGAGGAGCCAGCGAAGGGCCCCCGCACCTGCCCACTGCGCCCTGATGTCACCCGGGTGAGGGACCCGCAGGCCACACCGACCGGATTCACCCACCACCCGGGTAGGGCGGGGGGACCCACAGCCCAGACAGGATGGCCAGCGTCACCATCCCCCCAGAGGAAAGTGATGTACCCCGTGCTCCCATCCCTTCCCAGCAGGGAACCAGGACACTTGGGGAGGCACAGGCTGCCTTCTGCCATGTTACTGGGACCAGTGACATCGCCCCTGCCCGCTTCCTCATCTGCCAAGTGGGGCTGACAATGTACCCACGTCACAGGCTTGACGTGAGCAGCAAACCCGGTCAGCAGCTGGAGAGGGCTTAGGCCAGCACCCGGCACAAGGGCACACGGGGGGCACTCAGTGACGGCAGCCCCCGCGGGGCCGGAGGGACGGCTGGGCTGGGCAGGGGGAGGGTCAGGGTCTCTGCTCCGTTGCCTCCGTCCCCACACCCCCAAGCGCTGACCGCTCTCTTGGAGAGAGGCCCGTGTGACTTCTGCAGGGGAGCAGGGGAGCTGGACATGGGGCTCCATTCCCTCCAGGGCAGCCTGAGCCCCAGACCGGCAGATGCCCTGCTGCGTGCACAGAGCGCCATGGCATGCCAGAGGCCCTGGCGACCACAGCCTCAGTTGGTGGCCCCGGGGGCTAGGCCACGTTCTCCACGTGACAGTGTGGACACAGCGGACTGGAAGGGTGACCCGCCCAAGCTCACGGGCCCCATAAAGGGCCGAGCCCGGCTTGAACAGGGCCCAACTCCAAACCCCACTCTCCCAGGGCCCGGCCCTGGGGTGTTCAGCCACAGGGGACACATCTGCTCCAGGGCCCATGGGAAGCCCAAGCTGCAATGGTCCCCAACACCGGGACATGAACTTCTGCGCTCAAAGAGGACCCTCTGGAGCGCTACTCCTTCCTCCTAGGTCTGAGGCTCCCCTCTCCTGCTCTTAGCTTGGTCTGCGTCCCCCAGGACAGTGGTTCCTAACCCTTAGAATCACCTGAAGGCACTGTTACAGCCCAGATTGTTGGGCCCTGAGAATGTGCATTTCTAAGTGTCCCAGGCGGTGGTAATGATGCTGGTCTGGGGACCACACTTTGAGAACCGCTGCTCCAGTGGACTCAGACATGTGGGCAGGTCTAGCCTGAGGCCACAGCTCTCTTTCCTGGAGACCACCCCCTCTCTCCTCACATTAGGCCGGAGGCTGCATTTGTATTTCAGAAGCGTCAGCCAAAAAGAACTGCCCTAGGAGCCCAATGGGACCTGGTATTCAAACCCCACTTCCTGGCTGTGTGGCCCTGGACAAGTGGCTTGACCTCTCTGGGCCTCTACAAATGGGTGACGGCGAGGAGTCGGCGAGACGGCACGCAGAAGGGCCTGAGCGTTGGAAGGTGCGTGACTTCTCTGACCAGCTCTGGTAACGGGTATAACTGGTGCTCTGGGTCCACTGACCACAGGGCCAGGCCAGCGGCCAGGGCTGTACGCATCTCCCCTGCAGCCCAGCCTTCACGGCTGCACAAAATCTTATTACAAACCTTCCAACCACAAGCCCCAACGTCTGGGTCTTGCTTCCTGCCCACCGGGGACACCTCTGCTGAATGATTCCGTGCCTTCTGGTAATAAAGACTCTCGGCCACGCCTCCCCTTGCTCCTGACGCCTGGCTGAGCCTGGTGCTTCCCCCGTGGCCCTGCGAGCAAGGCGCACACCCTGCTCTTGGGAACCGTGAGTAACAAACTCTCCTCTCAGGGGCGCTGGCCTCTCCCCGTGGTCATCAGTCACCTGCGTGAATCAGATCTGGGTCTGATCGAGACGTGACTTCATGTGGGGAACGAGGGGGGCCCACCCTCTACCTGTTAGTTGCAAAGTTGAGGACAGAGTTGTGAGCATGGAAGACGTCTCCGGAGTTGTCGTGGAAGTGGACGGTGAAAGTCACGGTCACTCCCAGGGGCAGGGCCGCCAGAGCCTCCTTGTTCTGGGTGTGCAGGGCGGGGCTCATGGAGATCCTCAGGTAGGAAACAGGGGACACCTGGGGACAGGGAGCAGGTGCAGTGACAACTGTGCCAGGAACACCTCCCTGAAGAGCCCCCTCCCGAGGACGGACGCCTGCCCCTGGCCAGTCCCCATCTCAGGAGGCATGGGGGCTGGACCGACTTGGGGTCGTGGAAAGAGCGGCCCAGCCCGCGACGTTGGCCCCCCCCCCTGCACGGCGGCCGGCCTCGCTCTCAGGAAACCCAACCCACAAGAGTCAAAAGCCATGACTGTGAAAAATTAGATTATTATTCATGTTGCAAAAATATCCTCTGGGCTTTGACCGCTCAGCTTCTTTGGAGGACCTGGCTCTCCAGGCATTTAAAGTGGAAACAATGCCTGCTCAGACTGCAGAGGCAGCGTTGCCTGGGGGCCTCCGTACGCTACAGAGCTGCCAGGAGCAGGTGCCCCAGTTAAAGGGGAGACGGGAAAAGGAGGGGATGATGGGTTTGGGGAGCCCTAGAACGCAAGCTCTTTAGAGAGCAGACTTCGTTCTCTGACTCCAGGTAAAATCCATCCTGGCCAAAAAGCCAGCCCCCAAAACACCCAATTTCTTTGACGAAGGTCAGCGGTGCAGTGACCGGCACACAGCTGGTGCTCAACGCTATTTGTTGACACAGGATGGGTGGTCAGTCACTTTCACTTACTCGAAAACTAGGGTGGAGGGTTCCCTGTTAGACACCCATCTTGAAACTAAAAGATGTTAATAAGGAAATAGGCCCACGACCCAAGCAAAATCTAAATATTACAGTGGTCGTGTGTTTTCTCTGTCACTGAGGATCAGTTGTGCAAAGAAAACTCTGCTCAGGATAAACCCCAGGACCCGACCCAGGGACGCCCAAGGAGAAAGTCCCGTCTCTGAGGAGCACAGAATGGCAAGGGGACACGGGAGTGCTGGCTGGGACTGGAGGACACCAACCCGGGCCAGGCCGACGTGGGCTAGAACCCAGAGCCTGACTCTCAATTACCGTGTGACACTCTGAGTCTTGGTCTCCTTGCCTGTAAGGCGGGTCACCTCATCCTACGAGGTGCCGTCTGTAACGTAATGGCTTCTGGGTCAAGAGCCAGCACACACATTCAATGCTGACTGGTCAGGACACCTGAGTGCCAGTCCCAGAAAACCATGGACCTCTCTGGGCCTCAGTTTCCCCATCTATGAGACGAGGTCATTGCCATCAATCATCTCCAAGGATCTTCGGCTCTGACACCCAGAAGATGCTGCAGCTTCTCACCTAGGACCTTTAATAAACTCTTCCAGACAATTTCTTGGCTGGAAGGTGAGTATATTCACTTATACACCTGCGAGGGGAAAACAGTACTGCTGATTTTATTACTCCAAAAAGGAGGCGGACGTGATCCTACCTTGACAGCCACGATGATGGTCTGGTTGGCCCCAAAAGCCTCTTGCGCAGTCACTTCAACCGTGGATGTCCCGATTATGGACCCCGACACCAGGAAGCCTTTCTCATCAACGTGCACGATGGGAACCTTCTCAGGTCCGTCCAGGACACGATAGCTCAGAGAGGCGGCGCCATCCCTTCGGAAAACAAACCAGACCAGTGTTCACAGACAGCAGGAGTGTCACAGCAAGGGGCCCGGGGTTTGGGAGACCCACTGCTCCCGGGAGAAGAGGCCCAATCTCAGCCCCGCCGTGCACCAGGCCCCCGTGCACAGCCTGCTGCAGCTCATCAGTTGCCAACAGGAAACCTAATTTGGAAAACCAAGGGTTCCAAGGAGAGCGGCACCTTCCACGAGCCGGTCAGTGGGAGGGAAGGATGCGGGAGCTGAGGGTCCCATCAGCAGCACAGATACTTGCTGTCAAAGACCCTTCCACGGTAAACTGTCTTCAGTTTGCTGAAATAAGGCAGCCTGGTGCAGCGGGAAGAGGATGGGGCTTAGAGCCGGATGGAGCCCAAAGGCAGACCCAACAGCCCGCTAACAACTGTGCATCTTTAGGCACGTGTGTCCCCTCTCTCGGCCTCGGCTTCCTCAACTGTGAAATGGGAGTTATGGCCCTGCCCTGTCCTATTTCCAAAGGCCAGTAACTGGATAAAAACGGGCCACTTGCTAAGAATGTGGTTTGGAAAACTACTGATAATATGCACTGAGGAGGAGACAAATTATGCAGTATCTTATGCTCTTTTACATATTCATTGATGTTATAAGGAAAGAAAGGAAGGAAAAGCCTCCCAGGCCTGGCCCCCTCTCACCCTCTCTCTGTGCCGCCGCCCCACAAACCCTCTGCAGATGCCTTTAAGCAAATGTCATTGCTTCTGCCTCAAATTTCTCCCCGCTCATCAACCCCAGCCTCTTAACCTCCTATGCATCCTTTAAGTCCCAGCTCCAGCATCTCCACTGGGGGTGTGCCTCCCTGAATCCTCGCATGGAAGGCCTTCCTTTGGGCTGTGGCTTCAACATTGTACCTCGTTTCATTACAGCCCTTCTCTCTACACTGCCCTCTTTCCCACTGGACTCCTCAAGGGCACGGCTGTCACCCACCTCTGACCCAGAGCCCTGCACGGAGCCGGGAGGTGACACTTTTGGCTGCGTGTCCCCCACGTGTGTGTGTTTCTCCAGTGGTCCTTACAATGCCCAACTTTGCACCCGCAGTTCACACACAAGGCATCACTACCCAAAGCATCGTCTTAGAATGCCGGCCAGGAGGCAGGTTTGCAGGCAGGCTTCAAAACCCCGCTTCTCTGCGTTCATGCATGTCCCCACCACCCAGCAGGGGCCGAGATCCACATTTTCACGAGCCCCCAGGTGACGCCCCGGCTCCTAGACTACACCGAACAGCAAGTCTTGAAGACACAGGGGCATTTGAGAAATTGAACACCTCCAAGCTGGCACTTTTCCCCCTTTGAAGCAGTGGATGTCCGCAGAAAGCATGAGAGGTTCTGGGCCACAGGGAGAAGAGGGACCCACGGGGAGATGCTGCAGACGGGCAGGGGACGTCCCCGGTGACGGGGAGGAGGGCAGAGGTGGCAGCCGCTTCCAGCGCGACACCAGGAGGGAGGTGCAGCTCGCCCGAGGCACCCACGGCTCCTGACGACTTTGGCAAACGAGCCGTCGGATGCGAGCACAGCTTCGCAACCTGGACGAAGCCGCGTTGAGTGACGTACCTGTTTGTCTGGAGCTTGACAAATGAGTTGGGTGACATTAACACGTGTTCTGCTTCTATTTCGGGGTTCAGCAGCCGCAGCTTTTCAAACACCTGGAAGAGAGGGTGAGTTTTGTTTCCTGTGATCCCTGGAACCACGTCCAGGGTCTGCTTGTCTCCCAGGGGTGAGAGAGCCCGGTGCCAGCACCTGTTACGCAGCTGGTGATGCGGTGGCGAGGGCTGAGCTTTAAGAGGCCGAAGGCACGATGAGGAGGAGCAGGTGCGCTGGTTAAGCCCCTGGGGCCGCTTCACGCAAGCACGGGCCGCCCCCGAGCTCTCGGGACATATGTGTGTGGGAGGCGGCAGAGTGACAGGGCCCAGGGTCCTGCTCGGTCATGCTGCCAGGGCTGAGCCTGGAGAAAGCTCTAAATTCGCCTCAGAGACACACGCTGCTCCTTACATGCCCCTCCCAGATGCACTCCCTCAGCCCCGCCTCTCACCCTCTCCTGCCAGGCTCCGGCAGGATCCGCACAGAACTGGCACGGGGCGCCTGGTGACCTCAGGCCAGCAGCCGATAAACCCGATGATGTCGGATGGACTCTAATCCTGCCACGGAGGCAGCCCTTCCCGGGGGCTCCAGACCCCTCTCGGCACGCAGCCTGACGCGCCCAGCACCCTTCAGGCACCTATCTCCAGGGACCCTCAGGGCATCCGAGCCTAGATGCCAAGCACAGCTTTGGCTCCCCGCTGGCTTCTGATCCGATCAGACCAGCTGGACGCTCCTAAGGGCCTGTGTCTAAAATCATCTGAACTGACGGATGCTTTTCCAAGAGGAGACTGGCCTGACTCCCCTCCCTCCGAGCACTGCCATGTCCTGACCATACACTCAACCTCGATTTCCTCATCTGTAAAATGGGTCTAGAAGTAATGATCCTTGCCACGCTTGTCTCACAGAGCTGGGGGATGCGTGCGACACCGTGGAGTGGCAGTGCTTCCTAACAGGGCACGGGGCACGGCCTTGGGAGCCAGACCGGGTTCTGGAGTCACGTGAGCACTCTCGCCAGGCAGGCGGCATCCAGAGTGAAGCTGCCTCACTGATTCCGTATCTCGCAGGAAATACATGGACAGACAGATCCCTTCCCACTTTTCTTAGGCATGGACCTCTGTGGTCCCTCTTGAGATGGAGATGAAGGTACAAGGGGGACCTTCCTCTCCTGTTATGTGACCGGCAGAAAAGCACCATTGCCAGCACCACGGGGAACAGCCTCGGTGCCAGGGAGACGACAGGGGCTGGGGGGGCCTGTGATACTGGGGGGCACCTCTCTATCAATGGGAGGCTGGCCCTTATCTCTTGCTGGTTTTGCCGTGTGGCATCATGCCATGTATTCATACTGGGCTTGTAGACAAAATCTTCCTATTTTTAAATGTTGGCAACAAATAAAAATTGTTTCAAAGCACTGAATGAGCCAAATGAAACACCTCTGTGGGCTGGATCCAGCGTCTCTAAGTTTCCGATGTACTCAAAACCCATCTGCTGTCAGCCAGGGACACCGAGGCGCAGAGATGTTAGATGACCTGACTGAGGTCACAGAATTTGGCAGCTGCAAAGCCCTGTCTTTAATTTCAGGATAGGTGTCAGAACTTGCTTCGTTTTGTTTTCAGCTAGGAAGAGCAAGTATTTGTGTGTTTCTATGTGTGTATTTGTCTGTGCGTATGTGTCTATGTGTGTGTGTGTATGTGTGCGTGTCTGTATCTGTGTGTTTGTGTATGTGTCTGTGTTTGTGTGTGTGCCTGTGTGTGCATGTGCAGGCAGGGGTGAAAGGGGTTGGCAGACAGGCGTTTCTCTCTTTGAAATCTGCTTCTTTGCCCCTAATGAGGTATGTGCCTGGTTTAGAAATGGTTTGCTCCTTCCTGAAGAGGGAGCTTGAACCCATTTCTTTTCTCATGATACTTAGGGGCTGCTATCAGTTTTTCTTTGCAATTTAGGGGAACCCAGACATTACTGAGTCCCAGATTAGCAGGATGGGGTCCCTGAAGCTAAAAATGCTCTTCGTTGTTTTTACAGAGGGGCCCAGAGGGGGCAGGGGTGGTAGAGAGAGACGTGGGTCGAGCCCTGGGCTGGACAGGGGTGGCTGGGCTCTGGTCCTGCCTGGTCCGAGTCCTGCCGGGTGCCCCCTCGAGGGGCTCTGAGCAGGCCGCCTCCCGTCCTGAGGCTCGGTTTCCATCAGTGAACGATGGGTCGCACCCTCTGACTTCCAGGGCACATCCCTCGAGGCCTTTCAGGACCCTCTGCCGCCTGCTCCCTGGGACCCGCGGGGGCACTTCACCCCCGGGGCTGCGGGCGCATCTAGGGCAGCCACGCCTGCAGCCCCTGCCCCGTAGGCTTTGTGGGAGCCGGCCTGGGAAGTGGGGGAGTGTGTCTGCCTCTGCTAAGCACACCTCGGGTTTGTGAAATATACAGACAACTAAATGAATGCCCGGCTCAGACAATTTTCCAGGCTTTTCCCCCCAGAAGGCACCCCAGACTCTGAGCTCTGAATTATCTGCTATTCTGGGAGCACATCAAGCTACTTCAGACCTTCAGCCCTGTGCACATGCCAGGCCCCCCCATCCTGAAACGTCCCCCCCCTCTGTGAAGCCCTGGGTCACCCCATCTCGGGCTCCCACAGTACCTCATACCCCCAGCCCCAGCCCCCTGACATGTGCCCACATGGCCCCTGGGAGGAGCAGGGCTGCTGGGTTGGCCTTTGCTCTCCCGCTAACGGTGGCTTCTGCCCACCTGTCCTTTACCTGGATTTGGATCTCATCAGAGAGCTCTTTGGCGAGGCCCAGCAGCTGCCCGGCTGTGGGGTCCAGGGCCTTGACCACCACCCTCAGCCCGGTGCGGCCCTTCACCCGGCCGTGCACGTTCATGGCAAAGTTGTACTGCGACGGCAGCCGGAGCGATGCCTGCGACAGATGTCAAAAGTGTCCCCAAAGGGCAGAGCCGGACGGGAGCCCCAGACTCCCCGCACTGCCTGCCTGCTCTCACCCTGCTGCCTTCCCGCCCCGCCAGGGCCTGCTAACTGGGGGCTGCAGCCCGTGGCCACCCCAGCACGAGTGCTGCGATTCACGTTGTTCACAGGGGCCTGTGGAAGAGGCTAGGCCAACCCGCGTTCTCACACAGGACTTCTCAGAGCCTTGACTGTGCGGGGGGTCAGGCGAAGCACCAAGAAGATGTTGGACTTGGGGTGTTCCCCCCCAGAGCCCCCGTCGTGGGCTATCTGTGAAAAAGTCACACGTCCCAGTACCATGGGAACAGTCTGGGGACAGGACTCTGGTCCCAAAGGGTCGGGGGGAGGCCCTCGTCCTGCACTAGATGAGCTTCAGGCAGCCTCCAGGAGACCCCCATCCCATGCCCGGCCCCCTCCCCCCCGTCCACAGATAAGACAAGAAGAAACCCCCAGCACCAACCCCACTCGGGTCCTGGGTGACCAAGGCCCACCCGGGGTGGCAGCCTGTAGTCACCAGGGCCGGCACCCGGCCCATAGCCCACTGGCTGGGCGACCCCGGGCGCGTCCCCCCTCCTCACGCATGGGCTCCAGCTCATACAAATGGGGGCAGCATGTTCTCTCCCACTGAGACTTAGGGAGGGGCCGTGGACCCCCTAGGGAGGCCTAAGGGGAGAGGGGTGGGGTCCTGGGATAAACCTGGAGAAAACCCCAGGGCTGCCAGGCGTCATCTCGGAAAGGGGGTCAGAAGCTACAGACTGGGGACCCCGACCAGGACCCCGAGACGTTCTGGAACTTCTGTGATGTCCCCACCAGGCTGTCGTTTTTGCTGCCTTCCGCTAGCGGGTCACTAAGCCCCTGTGCAGCGCGGCTGGTCGGCAAGAATGTGCTTAAAATGAAAAGGCTGCGGACTGTCCTGGGAACCGCGAGGGGGGAGCTGGGCGGCCGGGTTCCTGGACACGAGCAAGACTGAGAGGCCGGGAGGGACACCGGGGAGGGACAGTGTGGCCGCAGCCCTGGGAGGAGTCGGGGAGCCGCGAGAGGGCGTGAAGCGCAGACACATGGTGAGAACCCTCCCACCCCAACACCATCTGGTATGGAGTCGGGGGACGCCGGGAGGGCGGGTACCTCGTGGTGCCGCCCCCGGACGTCCAGGATGTCTCGCTTGGTGACAGACCAGTGGAAGGTCAGGCCCGGCACGGCATTGCCGAAGGAGAAAGGGTTCTGGTTGTTGGTGATCCCGGTGACGTAGACAGGCATCTGTGGGGAGAAGCCAGGCCCGTGACCGCCGGGGTCCAGCGGCCGGAGCCCCACCCCCCGGACGCTCCGGGGCACTGCCTGAGCTGCCGCCCATTGCTGGGTGCTTCCCCGTCCCCACGGGGCAACGGGAGCCGCACCCAATTCCTCCCTAACCAGCGGCAGGCGCAGCACAGGTCCCGGGAGGCCTGAGGAAACAGCAAAGGACCAAGCAGAACACAGCGCCAGCCCCGCCCCTCCCGTCCTTCTTGAGCCGCGGGCTGTCGCAGCTCGGCCGGGAGACCCCATTCCTAAATGACCGCCTCGAGCTCTGGGACACTTGCAGCGCCCCCAGCCCCCGCCGCAGAGCTTACCCTGCTCCCCTCTTTCTCAGTCTAGCGGGGGTCCCTGCTCACGAGGGGTGGACTCAGTCTCCTACAACCTGAATTGACTGCGTGCCGACCAGAAGAAGCACGTGGAGGTGATGCAGCGAAAGGCAGGGACGGACCTGAGCCAGGCTGGGGTCGGCGCCCCGTCCCGCCGCGTACTAGATGTGCAGACGCCCGAAGCCTGCCACGTGCGCACCTCCTCTTCTGTGACACGGACGTGACCCCGGAGCTACCTCTCGGGGCTGTTCTGTGCACCGTGTGGACTAATACACAGAGAGCACCGAGAAAGGTACGCACCGCCCAAACACTGGCTCTTGCGAGGTGCCAGGTGCTATTCTAGGTGCGGGAAGGCGACAGACTGGTGGAGACACAGGCATCACCTGCTGACGGCACCCACACGGGGTGACAGGCGTAAGCGCCGTGCGTAAGAGGAGATGGCACTGTTGGGGAGAATGGCAGGGAGGCTTTGGGCTGCAGCAGGAAAGGCAGGGGAGTGAAGCTGGACCCCCGGGTAAACAGGGTCCAGCAGGTGAAGGGCATGGAGAATTGTCCCAGCAAAGGGAAGAGCGTCCGGCCAGCAGCCCCAAGCTCATCCTGAAGCAGATCTCAGGGCCTGACCCCTGCCAAGAGGCTGCTCCGAGAGCTCAGCCAGGAGGGCCTGGAGAGGTTCCCGCCTCACCTGGGTCCCCGTCCTCATCCGAGTGATGGGGGCGCGGATCCTCACAGCCTGGAGCAGCAAGACCTCCACCTCCACGAGATCCTAGGAAAAGGGCTTTGGGGCTCAGGCTGACTGTGGGTAGGGGCTATGCGCTAGTGACGGGAGTTTCGGGAAGGGACACCCCTCCCCAAGGAAGGAGGCTCCTGCCAAGGCCAGCTCAGAGTCACGTGGCCAGAAGGCACCCATGATGTTCCTCTTCCCTAGGAGGCCTGGCTTGGTGGGTGGCTCGCCCCACGTGGACCCGGCCGCTGCCTCTTCCCTGCCCCTGGGGGTGCCAGCCTGGTCCTCTGAGCCTACAGACCTGTCCGATCCAGATGCTCCAGGTCAGCACTGCAGAGGCTCGGGGACACTGACCAGGGACTGTTCCTCTCTAGGCCAGGCAGCCCTCACAGGACAGGTCTCCAGACCTCCCAACCCCAAATCCAGCCTGTCTGTCTCGGAGCAGAGTACCGGGACAAATGCAGGAGCCAGGGAGAGTGTGATTAGAATAGACTTTATATCCTCCTTCATTCTGAATTCTATACTCCTGTTAATTTGGCCAAAGACTAACTCTACTGGCTTCTTTGTAGGGCTGCTGACACGTGCTGAACCCAGGCTACTAAAACCCTTAAGCCCTTTTTACAGACACTCAGGTGAGCCCATCTCCTGTGCCTTGTGACCTGGGCTAACTCCTGGCACATAGTAGGTGCCCAACTAGCATCCCTTCCCTTCCTTCTCTTCATCCTTCTCACTGCTGTCTTCTCTTGCTAGTCCTGGACTATTCCTCGGCTTTGGGAGCTGATTCTTAGGGTGACCTGAATTGCACAGATGGAACCGTGAGCTTCCGACCAGAGTCGCATACCCTTCTGGGACACGCGGACCTCAGGGCCTCAGGCTGGGCCCCCGCCTGCCTGGGCTCAAGGAGACGCCTTTCAGATGGCGCTGGCGGTGCAGCCTTTCCATCTACCAAGGGGCACCGCGGCCTTCCCCCGGCCCCTCCCCCAGCCTGCCCGATGGGAGACGCAGAGAGGTGACCCAGTGAGGTCCGCCTAGAGAGGAGGGTGGCCAGGAGGGACTGCATGGCCTTGTGTCCTCTGGACCAATCTCCAGCCGGTTGCTGTGTCAGCCACGCGGGCCCCCAGGAGGAGAAAAACAAGCCCGTTCCTGAGGCCGCAACGCTTTCTTTAGAGTGAAACAAAGCAGGGCCTCCCTGGTCCTTAATTTTACTCTCACATGCCCCGTGCTTTCTTGTCTTTATAAAATAGATAGGTAAACCTGGAGTATCCACCCAGTGATTCAAAAGGACTTTGCGGCGTAAGCGGGATACTTGGAGAGAGAGTGGAACTGCTGGGAAAGGAGTAAATCGATGCACTCAGTGTCGGGTCAAAGTCAGCCCCACCCCCTCCAGGGGGTCCCAGCGCCCAGAGCTGTGTGTTCAGGTGCTCCTAACTCGGCGGTGCTCCTGGACCACCGTCAGGGGCCCAGTTCCCGTCCCCAGTCACACCACCCAGGACAAAACGCCCTCTTCGAGCCGGGGTTCCAGCATGGCCTGACCACCAAGCTGATGCTCCTGCAAGTCACAGCCAAGGCCAAGGGCACGGGGCAGAACCCAAGCACCCTGAGCTCTTCTCAGGAGGGGGGCATGCTCTGCCCTGTCCTTCCCAGAGGCCCACGGAAGTGCCTGCCCCTGGGGAAGACAGAAGCGATCAGACTTAGAGACCCCTGCTTTCACCTGCTTGGAGTCAGTGCCACCAATATGGGGCAGGGGGACCCTCCTGGGGGAGGCTTCCCCTGAGTTGGCCTCCAGCATCTCTGCTGACCCAGGAAATTGGTCAGGAAATGTCCCCCACTCCAGCGAGGAGGCGGGGGAGAGGACTTTACTTCTAGCTGAGCAAAGATACTGGCGGATGACTCAGGCTTTCTTTCTCTCCTGGAAATATAAATCCAGGTCTGAGACACTACGGGTGTCCAGTTACCCTCGTGTACAGCAGCCCAGTCAGCACATGCCTCCAGAAACATACACCATAACCCAGCAAGTGTGTCAGAGCCTAGAGCAGCCCAACTCTGCTAGGAGAACATCTCCAAGCCCAGCTGGAAAAGAAGACCTGAAGGCGGGAGGGCTCTGATGCTGGCGATACGAGGTCCGGTCCTAGAGCAGCCGTGTGGCGGCCGTGGGTTGCTAGCCCGTCCCTCGGGCCCATCACCTGCACACGGTTAGAGCAGAGGGTCCGGAGAGGACTCGGGGAGGCACGTAAAGCAGAGTGTGCTGTCGCAACGGCTACTGTCAGCCTGCACTGGAATGTCCCCAGGGCGTGGGGCTTGGGGAGCCTGCCCCTTAAGGAGCAGCCAGGGAGCCTCAGTCAGGAGGAGGGCAACCTCAGGGGTGCGAGTGCAGGGCTGGCCCTGGTGGGGGTAGGTGACAGGCAGGGGCTTGGGCTCAGAGGGCAGAAGCAAGACCCTGGGAGAGGGTGGCCCTTGGCAAGAGCCCCAGCCCAGCAGGCAGGGCTTCCTCCCAGCCCGGGTCACCAACCCCGCCAGCTGCCTGGGGAGCGGTGAGCCTCACCCCAGAGGCTGTGTCCAGGGCGGCGTCGGAAGGTGCCCGCCGCGGTGCAGCCCACGCCCTTACCTGCGACACGACGACGAGCCTGCCGCTCTCGGCATCCACGGCCTGCACGACCCCCGACACGGCGCCGTGGCCCACGGCGAGGCCTCGCACCAGCCCGGCGCCGCCCACCAGCGCCACGCTCTCGTTGCTGATGGAGAAGAGGATGTTGGACTGAGGCTGGGGGCCGCCCTCGGAGGTGATCTGGAGGGAGAAGAGCAGCGCCCGTCAGCCCGTCCCCCGGCCGGCCCACGCCTCACCCTCGGGGGCAAGGGTGCCAACACCCCAGCACTCTCCACAGCCCGTTCTGAAGCCCCAGGCAGGGGACACAGCCAGAGCCCGCTCTGGCCGTGGGTGGGGGTGGGGCGGGGGCGTGGCCTTTGGTTCCTACCTGCATCGTGGCCCCGATAATCAGCGTCACCTTCCTGGGTATCAACCTAAACGGGGGAAAGACCTGGGTGTGGAGACACAAGGGAGAAAGGGGCCCGTTGTGTTCCAAGCTCCTGTAGCCGGACACAATCACATTCAATTCCAGAGAAGCATGGTGCACAGACATCACTCCTCTGAAGGGGGCGCCGGCGAGCGCCTGGGGTCCCGGCCAACCCTGGGGGAGCCCGAGCAGTCCCCACGAGACCTCATCCCACCCCTGGGCCCGAGGATCTGCGGTTCTCAGGGCTGTGACCTGCTCCTGTGGAAGCCACCTGGGAACTGTAGAAATGCCCGCTCCCCGACCTGCCCCGGACCTGCCAGTCAGAGGTGGGGTCCTGCGATGTGTTTCAACAAGTCCCCATGAGATCTGACACATGTCCAAGCTTCCAACCCACTGCTTTCGAGATTTCCCCAACTCCTCCTTGGAAGGTTGCCTCTTCCACTAAATGTCTCCAGATTTCTACTGACTAATTGCCTTAGAATAGTTCTCTACTACGATGGCCTCAACATTTTCCAGAGGAGGAAAGCGGGACTCGAGGGGCAGGGACGAGGATGCCCCCGTCTCTGCAGCAGGGCAAAGCCCCCATGTCCTCCTCCTGTACCCCTACAACTCCTGCTCTGCCCTAAGGTGTGCCAGTCGGCCCGGGGCTGCCTTGTGCGTGAGGAGTGGTCTCCGTAGGGCTGTGCCATTTATAGGCAGACAGGACTTTCTTCCCAGCAGGAGAAGACAGGTGCATTGCCATCTAGAAGCACCGATCGCATCTGCCAGCACCAAGCCCACCGGCCCTATGTGGCCGAGACGGTGGAGGAGGGGGCAGGACCAGTGTAGTGCTGCCGAAGAATAAACCTGGACACGACTTCCTGGCCCTGGCGGCTGTGGGGTTCCCGTCACAGCTGAGACGGTGCCGGGGCCCTGGAGCTCCCTCACCCGGAACTGCTGCTCCCAGAGTTCCCTCGAGGAGCGCACCGCCTCTAAGGCCCCGACTGTCAACGGGCACCTCTGCACACGCGCGCAGACCCGTCCGCACTCCTCCCCAGCCACCCCCTTGCTGTGCGGCAGTCGCTCCCCTCCCCTGAGCCACGCCACGCCCCCTCCGTCCCGGAGAGAGTGAAGTCACCCAGCCCCCTCCCTCCTGTGGCCCCAGGTCCCCGGGAGCAGTGAAGGCCCTCTTTTCATCAGAGGACACAGTAGGGCAGATTAATACGGCCCCTCCACGTGGCTTCCTGGGCTGCCCCTAAAACGCCCAGCCTATCACAAAAAAGCCCCAACATGCAACAGGGGCTGGGCCGAGGCCATGAAGCATGAAGAGGAACAGCTTTACCTCAATCTGCTGTGGGGCTGAGTTGATTCTCTGTCCGGCCTTATCGGTCACGGTTGCGGTGAGACTGGTCTGGCCAATGGCCACGCCGTGGACGCGGAACACGGCAGTGTAGTCGTCTGGGGCCTCGTCGAGGGCCCTGGAACAGAGGGAGGGGCTGGGACTTCTCCCCCTGACAGACCTGTCGGCAATGCCCTGAGATGCCCTCCTCTGACCCCTGATCCTGCAAGGACTCACGCCAGCGTGACGATCTGGGAGGCTGCCCGGAGCTTCAGGTCCATGAAGGCCAAGTACTTGGCCAGGAAAGGCTTCTTGTGGAAGTCCAGCACGCGAACATATGCCTTGACCGTCTTCCCAATCTCCACCTACATCAAGGGGGACAGAGACTCAGGGGTGGCCTCCGAATGACCAATGCCACCACCTGGGGTACCCTACGGATCTCTGCAAAAGCATCAACAACCTCAAACCCACAGACCCAAGTTGACCTTCAGACTACCAGCCCATCAACAAACGAAAATCGGTTACGTGCTTTCTGTATTCAAGAGGCCTCGGGGATACTTCGATGAATAAATGACACATCCCACTCTGAGAGAACTAACAATCTTGGGGGGGGGGGATAAATTAAAAGTATGGGATTAACAGATACACACTACTATGTATAAAGCAGATAAACAACTGGATTTACTGTGTATAGCACAGGGACTATATTCAGTATCTTATAATCACCTATAATGGAAAAGAATCTGAAAAAGAATATATATATGTATAACTGAATCACTTTGCTGTACACCAGAAAATAACACAACATTGTAAATCAACTATACTCCAATAAAAAGAAAGAACTGACAATCTAGTTAGAGAGAGAATCCATAGCTTAGAATAGCAACAGGCAAACAGTGGGGGTTTAATAAGCGCTCACTGACCCAAGAGTTCATACCTGGCACATAATACACATAGTGAAAACTTTGGGAAACATGAGTCAGAAATGCTTAGTGAAAGAACTCAAGTCTGGAAGCAAATCACCAGAGGAAATGAGATCAGAGGAGGACTACCTGAGGCTAAGAGAATACTGACTTTTAAGGAGTCCAAGTTGCTTGAATGTCCCCCTTTAACTACCAACTATTCTCTCCCCCCAGGAAGATAGGACTCTGACAGCATCCCTCTTTAAGCCTCACTGCAGTTACTTCAAGTATTTAGAGTAATATAAAATCCCTCTTTACGTTAAAGAAAAGCCTAGATCTATTACGTATTCATTTTGCAAAACGACTTGGCATTAGTACATCTTATTCATTTGCCACTGAAATTTCTGAGAATCCAAAACGTACATACTGGGGAGAAAATTCACATTCAGCAATGCATGTACCGGGCTGGTTAGTAACTTGCACCAGTCAGAGGACAGGAATTCCCAAGCTGGAGCTAACGTGGGAACAACTTCCAGCGGGATTTACAGCCAGGTTTTACAGGTGTCAACTGAGATGAAGACGGATACCCTCGGAGGCCGCTCTGCACTGAGCCCAGAATGCTGGGTGAAACAGCACTGCGAGCTGCAGGTGGACACGAGGAAAACACCCCCTGAACCCCCATCGTTCTCCTGGCTTCCGCAGGGAGGGAGCCATATCGGGAAGTTGACACTGACCTTGTCCACCACGCGGATGTACAGCTCCTGAATGTCCGAGACATAAACGTCAGCCTTGGCCGGGGCCGGGAAGGCTAAGCACAAGTCGTGGATCATGATGGTTGAGGTGCCCGGGAGCAAAGGGCGTACCTGCAAGGTCGGAGGTGGGTGTGGTTACACAGCTGCTCACGGCAGCAGCCTATCGCCCGTGGGACAATGTCTCCCAGAGACCGCAGACCAGAGCTTGGAAAACTCTAATGTTGCCCTGCCCACCCCTCATCATGAGCACCCACTGCCAGCTAGGGGAGGGGCTTGGGATGTAAAATGTTAGTGCCAGGATAGATTTCAGAGAGCCTTTATTTCAACTTTGCACAATTTACAGAGAAGAAAATGGAAGCTGCTTCAAGGTGGGGGTGGTCAGAGCTTGGCGGAGTGAGGACTCACACCCAGGATTCCATATCTCCTGTCCAGGCCACCTGCCCCTGCAGCTCCCATAAGAGAAGAGCATCCCATGGGGTCTCCTGTGAAACTGCAAGTCAGGGGCTGGTAGAGTGTGAGACCACTGCTTTCCAAATGAAGCTCTCACTGAGAAATCCTAATCTGAACCCACAGACTCTCAGAACCTGGGAACAGGCCGAGGAGGCCACCAAGTCTTCAGTGCGAGCTCTCTGAATCTTGCCCATCCCCACATTCACCTCTGCCTCTGCTGTGTTTGCAGTAGAGCCCTCATAAAATGTTCGGAGTGCAGGAATTCATCTAAGCTCCTGTTTTCCACGCTTTCACTGCCAAAGGCCCCCTTTAAGTCTTCTTCTCTCTCTACCTCCTTCCAGGGATCCCACCTTCAGAAGAGTCTCTCCCCAGACAAACCGCATCATCACCACTCTCTCATGTTGGGGATGGACTCGCAGTAATTTGTCATATTGCTTAGGCGTGCATCTCAACTGAGCGGTCTTGGGGGCTGGGCAGGTGGAGGCATGTCATGGAGCTAGTGGGTGGGCCTCACAGCTGCCTCCCATCTCTACCTGGCCCTGGCTTTGCTGCCTGAGATTTGTGGTCTTATATTCACTGGGGGTGGGAGATGGGCGGTGGGTACAGTGAACTGCTCAGTGTTGGCAAAGCTACCGTTTCAATATCAAGAACCTGTGGGGGAAAAACGTCAGGAGACAACCAAATACTATCCCATTGCACCCAGGTTAGAAGCCTTCAAAGGCTGCCCAGAGTGAGCCCACATCCTTAACACATCCTATAAGAACCTGGCACGATCTGGCCCCTGCCCAGGGCTCTGGTTTCACCACAAAACACCCTCCCCCGTGGCCACCACACTCCAGCCAGCTGGCGCCTGTCTACCCGCCTCAGGGCTGCACAGTCCACCTTTGAGATCTGGGGGCTTGTCCTCCCCCTGTGTCCACCTGCTGGCTCCCACCCACCCTCAGTCCCATTCAAGTGTCCCTCCTCGGTAAAGTCTCCCCTGATCCGGAAGACCTCCGCCCCTCTGCTCTCTTCTCCTGCTGCAGCTGTACCACTCTTCACTCCAACTCGATGCAGACCTGCCTGTGCGTCCTCCCCCCAGGCTGTCCTCTCCCCCAATGCAGCCTCAGGACCAAGCCTCACACCTGGCCGAGACTCGGCCCCCGCCCAGCGTGTCGACCACACTGAGATCCAGGGTCACAGCTCCAAGTCGCCGGTTAACGTAAGGAGACCCGCACTTCCACCAGCTCAGCTTCAGTCCTGGCTTTGTCGAGGCTTGGGAATTTTTGGAAAAAGGGGTCTGCAAACCCCAGGTACCGTCATCTATTTGGGAAGTGCTGATTCTGGTCCACATCCTTCAGTGAACACATGGGGAGACAGGCCCACCCAGCGTGGGAACCCAGCCTTGAAGGGGCGGCACCGGGGAGGGAACACGGTGCCCGAGCCCCCAGTTTAGGGCTTCTTCTCCCACACTCAGCCACTTCCCAGAGCTGGATGCCACCAGCAGCCAGAAAGGAACCGTCGGGCAGGGGAGGCGGCAGGGGCTGGCAGCTTGAGAACCTTGCCAGCAGCTCTGGGCTCACAGGCACGTCCACAGACGAAGGGCGCCCAGGGTACTTCACACAAGGACCCAAGTCGCTTAATAAAGATTCCAGAGTGGAAATCACGCTGGTGCTCCGAACAACGGCTGTGTAGTTTGACCCAGGGCCACGCCAGCCTGGTATCAAATACGCCGAGGACTGGGGGCTGGAGGCCACAGGGCTCCAGTTTTGCAGAGGACGATTCACTTGGCTTATTGCACATCCCCCAGAGAGAACCCATTTAAAAACCACAGGGAGAAGCGAGAGCTCTAATCTGATCCTCCTGCAAAAGTTGCCGCTGTCAGGAGCGGCATGTCCTTCATGACGCAGAGAAATGACGCGCTCGCTGTACCGATGGGGCCAGACCCGCGCGGGGGGTGCACGGAGGCATTTTCTCTTCTTCTTTTTCTCTCCTTCGAAAGAGCCACTTTGCGCATTTTAAACAAAGACATAAATGACGGTGGGGAAATCGATTCCTTTTCCACTTGATTTCCCAGCAGCTGGACGTCCAGGCGCCTTCCGGATGGTGGAGCGGAAGACGGCGTCAGGCTGCCACCCACCAAAGGGCCGCGTGGCCCGTCCGCACATCAGCTCCTGCCAGCCCACTGGGCAATGAACAGCGCTTTAAGGGCGTGCCCACCCGTCACTCCAGAGACAAACCACTGGGGGAAGTGAGGGGACGTGCCGGCCAGCAGATGGCACAGGGGTGGGGGTGGCGGGGGAGGGATCCTGTCTCCCCCCGACCATGTATCTGTCACCACCCCCTTCTCCAGGCTCCAGACCCACTTGCTTCCTGACGGACATGTGGGGGACGCATGTGCAGGAGGGGAGGTGGGTAAACCCACGCCCAGCATGAATTCTCGTTCCCAAGGGGTAAAGGTGCCCACTGAGAGCCCAGGAGAAGTCCTGTCATCTCTTTGGAGACCGGAACGCGTTACTGTGCATTAAGATGCCATGTGTGGAGCCAGGGGCCGCTCTGCTCGCGCCGTCCACCTGCGCCCGCCAGGCCCCGAGGGGCCGCCGCGTCATCACGGCCCCTCGCTTCCCAGGGCCCATCACACTTCACACTTGTTCCCTGACAGGTGGCATCTATAGAAGAGCACGGACCCTGAGGATATTTCCGAACATCGCTGGCACCATCCGCTTCCATTTCCCATGCGTGCCCATCGATGTCTCGTGGTGGCCAGGCCGTGCCATGCGAGAGGGTGGGGATCCATGCCCCCGGCAGACATGGACGCCCTTGAGGCTGGTGGGGGATGACCAGGGTCACACTGAGATGAGAAACTTCATCCAAGGGCCCCAGCCAGCCCGGAGGCTTCCCGCAGGCGAACACACCGCAGGCGGGACACACCCGAGTTCACGCCCCACAGCTACCACTTACCACCTGCCCCAACCCAAGGAAGGACCCTCTTCTGATGCACCTCCTCAGAGGTACAACATCACCGTGACCAGCCCCACATCCCAGGACCCAGAGAGGCCCTGTCTGACTGCTCCCCGCTGAATCCCTGGAGCCTGGACCAGGCCTGGCACGTGATGGGCACCCACCTTTGCAGGGTGAATGCGTTAATGAAAGACGTGAGGGCTTAGCACACGCTAGGTTGCTTCCCAGCCGCCGCTCTTATAATCACACAGTTTCTGCGTGGAGGGCTTATTTTGAAATGTAAAGAACTGGTGAGAAGAAAGAAACCCTGAGTTTAAATCAGGTAAACACTCCCATGTGTAAACTAGCCAAGAAGGAAAGAGAGGTGCATTGCAGAGGGTTTGGGTCTGTGGGAGCCTGCATAATCACCCCACCACAGCCCCGGTGCGTGAGCGCCAGACTCCCTTCCAGAGACGCTTGGAAGCCGACACACACCCACCAGCCATTCTTGCCTCCGAATGGGTGTCAATAGGAAAGAAAGAAACAATTCTCTCTGAGCTAATTGAAGAAATGTTGTGTGCTTCCTTGTCTCTGTGATTAAGGGAAATGAGAATGCTGCTAATTAGCAGCTGGAAAATGCCATAGAAATGTGTAAACGTCCTTCAGAAACAGCCCTCCGAAAAGCTGCGAGGAGCTGTCATCGGCCGTCAACACTCCGTGAAAAATCCCTCCCGCACTTTACAGAAGAGGCAAAGGGAACCAGAACCCGATTCCACCTGGAGCCGCAGTGGTCTCTGCACGGGCCTGAGGTGGGGGGAAGCAGAGACCCTGGCGGCCAAGGTGCCTCCAGGATACCTTCTGGGCAAACGCGACCCTGGTGGATCGGGCACTGAACGTCAGGCACAGCTGGCACGTCCTGAACTCGGTGCCAGACACGTCCTGGGGTCGTGTCTGCAGTGGGGCACTTAGCCCCACTCAACAAGAGCCACGGAGGATGACACGTGAGGGCGAAGGCCAGTCCTACAACCTGGAGAGAGAACTGCTATAGCTCTTTGGGACCATCTGTAAACTGGGGATGTCAGGCTTGTCTTGGCCGGGAGAAGCCTAGAGTCTGTTGCTGACAGGGACTGCGCATTGTAGGACATTGCTAGACTGAGCAGGGGTTCGTAGGTTTAAGGAAACCTGACTCTGATGCTGGACTCCCATCTTGAGTCAGACAAGCATGCCAGCCTCTGTTTGAATGCCTCCAGAGATGGGGAGCTCACTACCTGAAGTGGCAGCCTGGTCCATCACAGACTCTCAGAACCTCTTGTTCTTGGAAGAAGGGTCTCTCTCTGGCCACAGGGCTGCCCTCAGGGCTTACTCAAAACGTGTGGTGCAAGGTAAATGTGAGTAAAAAGGTGCCCAAGTTTTGTTGGCACTGCACACATTTTTCTGAACTTGAAATTTCCCTCTTTTATATAACAGGGGAGTTATTTTTAATCTCCAGAGATAAAGCAAAAAAAGGCATATTTCAAGCAGTTGGAATCATTTACAATTTGAGGTTTTCCCTTTAATGTTAAGGATTTGACAGTGAACACTTACTTACATGGAAGAGGAATGGCCAGGGAATTATTCTTTCTTTCATAGAAGGAATATAAGTGCCTGGGGGAGAGCTTCCTACCATCTCAGGCATCCAGCTGCCCCCAAGCTCCCTCTAACGACACACATTTGTCCACAGGTGCCGAGAGATGGCTTTTTCTTGCTCTGATCTATGGCGATAAACCCAAGAGGTCCCAACATCTGTAATTCTGCCCCTGAGAAAAACAGGAATGTTATGACATGCTTCCTCGCCCTTCACCGAGGGGCTGCACTGTGAGAAAGCATCCTTCCAACAAGACAGCTAAAGACCAAAGTCGCCCACTGGAGGAAGGTAAGAAAATGTCAGGAAAACAAAATAAAAAGAAAACTAGATCATCCTAGCAAGACACATGCTACCAAAACTGACTCAAAAAGAAATAAACAATCTGGATAGACATGTAAGAAGTGAAGAGTTTGAATTCATATCAAAAACTACCATGAGGAAAGCCCGTGACCAGATGACTTCACTGGTTAATTCTACCAAACATTCAAGAGTTACTGTTACCAATTCTACCCAGACTCTTCCAAAAATTAGAAGAGGGAACATTTCTAAGTCTTTCTATGAGGGTGATATCACCCTGATACCCAAACCAGACAAAGACATCACAAAAAAGAAAATCACAAACCAAAATATCTCAGGAATATGAACATAAACTCAACAAAATACCAGCAAACTTTAACCAGTTACACGTAAAAAGAATTATATATCATGAGCAAGTAGCGTTTATCCCAGAATGCAAGGTTGGTTTAATATCTGAAAGCCAATTAATGTAACACATCATATCAACAGAATAAAAAACAAACAAAAAAAAGATTATTTTAAGAGACACAGGAAAAGCATTTGACAAAATCCAATACTCTTTCCTGTGTGTGTGTGTGTGTAGGAATAGGGAGGTGATTACTAAGGTATTTGGGGGTTTTTTGAGGTGATAAAAAACCTAAAACTAACTGTGGTGATGGTTGCATGTATCTATGAATACACTAAAAACCACTGAATTGTGACATTAAATGGGTGAATTGTATGGTATGTGAAAGATACCTCAATAAAACTGATATTAAAAATAATAAAAGTTGGCGAGGGTGTGGGGCAGCTGTCCCTTAGCCACAGTCTCTGCCGTCTAGTTTACCGCAGTCCCCACCACGCCCTATTACCTCCGACGCCGAAGTTAAGCATCTGGTGCCGGTTAGCCCAGCTCTTCCCAGTATGTTCCTCACACCCTGCTCATTTGCTTCACTTACTCTACACCTGTCCCACTTCAGAGACAACCTGTGTTGTGGCCACTGTATCAAGGCAGTCAACAGATGCAAAAAAAAAGTCAGAGAAAGGGACCAGTGGGGAGTTATGGCTGGAAACCCTGCAGAGAGTGAGGTGACATACTCCTGATTCCCGGCTAGAACACACATTTACTGCACAACCATGGGCAAGGCAGCTGGGCTGTATTTCTGAAAGGAGACTGTGGGACCAGGTCTCTGTGAAGGCTAAGTCCCTGGAATGTGCGTTTTGTGCTCTCACCAGTGGTGAGGGCTCCCCCACACGGACGGGGCAGTGCTGAAAGCAAGCGCGGGCGGCAGGATGGCAGGATGGCTGTCCCCTGGCTTCCCTGGCTGCACCACAGGAACCCCCACCATGCGTCAAGCACGGAGTGCCCCAGCCTCTCTCGAGTCCGGGACAAAGTCTCGCTCGGTGCTGGGATGACTGGAAAACTCCTCCAACACCTGGCAACCAGCCTTCACCAGGGGAAAGCAGGTCTTAGGCTCTGAGCAACCCAAAGGCCACAGCAGAGCTGCAATTTCAGGACACTGCATGGGTGTCACTGTCTCTCGGTTCTTGGCTGCCTGCAATTGCGACTCACAGCAGTGGTTTGACACACTCAGCGGTCAGAGTTTCCTTTTAAAGAAAGTTCAGTTTTCACGACAGCATAATAACTCACTGTGCCAATATGCAGACATTTAGGACGTTGGTGTCTGTTTGCCTTTACTCTTTGTCATAATTATAGGGCGATTCTTTAAAAATAAAAAAAATTAAACAACCTAAATGCTCTACAAGGAGAGAATGGCTGAGTACAAATGACTGTGAGAAAATTATCAGCCAGCCTACATAGCAACACGGAGAAAAAAAAAACCTTAGAATAAAAGCACTGAAAAGAGTAGAATGCTCGATTCTTCCACACCATGGGCACAGCTAGGGGGAGGGTCAGGAAAGGAACACGGAGAAGCAGAAAAGGCTGCTATGTCTTTTACGGCAATTTCCTTATGGTTCTTATAGTGGCACTTATGAAATACTATTTTCATCTGAAGTGAAAGGAAACCGTTAGGTAACTACAGTGTGGGTAGTTTGTGGAGATGGAATACAAACCACAAAGGTAGCTCGTGAGTTTCACAAACAGTGAATCAGAGAATCTGAAGACTCTGCTCAACACACCAGCTGAGATTAAGTGCCAGCTTCTGCAACAGTCTGTTCACTAAAACGAAGAGGAAGGCGGGGGCAGGGCCCACACTCACCGTGGCGATGCCCCGGGCTTCCTGATAGGCCACGCTGACCACATCTGCGCTGCTGGTGTTGAGGAAGAAGTAGCCAGAGCCTTCTCGGATGTGCAGCTCTGCCTGTGAGGAGGGGCCGGGCTGGCGTCAGAGGCCTGGGGTCCCCCAGGGGTCACGCCCAGGTAGTGGAGCGGGGGAGAGGCTGTACCTGCACGCCCGGGTGGTTGTAGATGGCCACCTCTTCCGGACTGACCCTCACGTCCTCCACCAGCATGAGTTCGATGGAGGCCGACACGGGCACGAGGGGATGGTGCTGAAGGGGCAACGCCAGCACTGTCAGATCCAGGGGGGCTGGGGGCCACCTCAGGCCAGCCCACGGCCTCCCCCAGAAGAGCAGGACGAGCGGCCCCAGGGGTTGGCGCCCCCTCCCCCCGGGACCTCGTTATGTCGGGGACACGAGCCCAGTAACACCCATCGCGCTTTGAGACCACAGCCCTGCGAGGACTCCCGGAGTCCTGCCCAGGTGGGCGCCCCATCCACCTGCCAGGCTCCCGGGGTGGACGACTCACACGCACCCCAGGAAAGCGGGACGGCGTTGCAGGCAGTGGGAGCTGTGGGCTCAGGGGACGGGGCTGAACCAGCTGGGCACACTCAGCTGGGGCCGTAAGTCGGGCCGCGGCGAGGAAGGCCTGAGGGCCCCCGAGGCGTGCGCCAGAGACGGCACGTGGCGAGGCCCCTCTGCCTTTCAGCTAGATCCCCCCGTTGCCTGCGTGCAGGGTGTGCAGCGGGGGAGACTGAGGCAGGGAGCCCCGTGATGAGGCACCCCTGATCAGGGAGCTGGGTGGTGACCTGGGTGCAGCCCAGCGAGGGGCTCAGGACGCTGGGACGCCGGGCACAGCACAGGAGAAGCAGGAGGGCTCCCCGCCCCCCCCAGGGCCCTGGTCAGTACCGGCTGCTTCACTCTGGCCATGTCCAGGTGGGACTGCTGGTAGCCAGTGGCGGTGGCAGAGATGGCCGTGGTGCCCGAGGCCTGGTGAACTGAAATGGCCTGCAAACCTGAGCGCAGGAGAGAAACCGGCGTCAGGTTTGGGCCCCGTTGCTGTATCGGTGAGGCGGCCCCTCCTTCCCTCTGTCTAATTTGTAGCTTTAAATCTCCCACAGCCCTAAAAATGGGTGATGGGCTTTGTTTACACTGTGTGCACCATAAGAGTTAACAGGCCCTGAGCAAGGTTTCCGGGGCAGCTTAGAGGAGCTGGAGGAGACGGCTCAGCTCCCGGCCGTTGAGGGGTCTGTGATGGCAGCGTCACAGGGTCTCGGCGCCATGCTGGTCTGTGTACAACCTGGGGTTTGAGACTCAGCCGCCGTGTGCCCTGAGCTGTTTCCCCAGCTCCCAAACAGAGAGGCCGTTCCTACGTCACAGACGTGTGAGGATTAAAGGAGAGTCCTGAAGCTCCCTGAGCTTCAGTCCTGGACAGAGGGGGGTCCCAGCCCTCCACCCACAGCTGCCGGCCCCTCTCGGCACGCGGCTCGTCTGTCTGGGGCCACCGCTCACCACCCGGCTCACCGTGCAACTTCTTTTGGCCGCTCCCATCGTCCCGGGACACCAGCTGCAAGGGCGGGTCCAGCTCGACGCTGGCCAGCGACGGCCTGGTGGACTCCCACTGGACGGTCAGCGAGCTGAAATTGTCGAACCTGCGGCCCTGCTGGTCGTAGGCGGCCAGGTCCAGCAGGGGGTTGCGATGGCTGGAGACCGGGACCTGCAGGAAGCCGAGGTTACCCGACATGGCTGCGCCCCGGACTGGGCGGGGCCGCCCCTGACCACACGGTGCAGCGGACCTGCCGGCTGCCTCGTAAGCTCGTAGGGGTCCCGGTGAGCCAGTGGGGGGCAGGTCGCGAACGGATGGTCACTGCTGCCAGCCAGCAAGGTGCCCCCCAGCCCTATGCAACCTGGCCTCCTGCTCCAGTCCGTGGTCCTCAACGGGGGCTTTGGTGGGGTCTGGAAGCATTTTTGGTTGTCACACTGCAGGGAGCGCAACTGGCATCTAGTGCGTAGAGGTTGGGGTGCTGCCGAACACCCCAGGGTGCACTGGGCAGCCCCCCAAGAAGGGAGGACCTGGCCCCAGATGTCAGCAGTGCCGAGGCTGGGGGACCCCGCCCTCGGCCGCCCCACCCGAACCAGGCTGCCCTCCTCCACTCAGCCCTCCCCTCTCCAAATCCTGCCACCTCCCCCCACCCCACGCCCACCTCAGCCCCTCCAGGACGCCCCCCCCCTCGTGGTTTAACAGGAACGCCAATTACACCCCAAAATGTCCCAGAGCCACTGGGATGGCAAAGCTTTCAGAGCCGAGATCTCACCTGGCCTTGACCACCCCGGTGATGGGGGCTGCCATCCACCCACTGAGGGTGAGGACGGGTCCCGGGGAAGGGAAGGGACAGAGGTCCTCGGCGGCTGAGCGGCAGGCCCTTAGGATGCCACTCCAAAAGCCCACCTCCTGCTGCTCCGGCCGCGCACCTGAGCGGCTCTGCTCCTCAGAGCCCGTGGGGGATCGGCCTCCTTCCCCAGACCTTGGCTCACCCCGCCCTCCCGGCCCGAATGGACGCCCGGGTCCCACAGCCTGGACTCAAACGCGCCTCCGCCCAGGCAAGCCACCCACTTTCTGGAGTTTCTCCACGTGAAGTGGGAATTGCACGAGATCCTCCTTGCAGGGCTCTGTTTTAAACAAGGGTCGCGTGAGAGCACTTTAAGGGGCCTGGCTCGTGTCACTATCGTGTCACTCAGGCAGGAGCCTGAGCTCAGCAGTATCCACACTTCACCAGGCACGGGTCCAGGAGGAAGCACTGGGCTTCTCAGGCCCTTGCAGTCAGGAGTGAGGGCATCACTTGCTTTGGCCAGTGAAATGTGACACGTGACTCGTGACAGTTCCGGGGGCAGAAGCTTGAATGGTCAGAACATGATCTGCCAGCTCTCCTTCTCTGCCCACGTTCAACTTGGGGGCCGCTCCACCGCCCAGGTCTTGGAAGGAAGATAACGACGAAGCGGGGCCCCCAGCCCCCTGCGAGGCACACGCTGCGTGAGCGAGAAGTGAGCCCTTACTGTGCAGGGGTCTCGGTACTGCCGCCGAGCCCACCTGGCCCGCCTGATGCAGTCAGCAAACTCCCACCTCCCTCGCCCCTGGAGAACTCTGGACCAAAGCAGGTCCCAAATTCTAAATGCAGGTCAGCACGATCACCTGGGGATGCAAAGGAGTTTACAACCATCGTGGACGCGAGTCGGGAGCTGTGACTGTGGGCGGGGAGAACGAGGTGCGTATTCTAGAGGCCCCACTCTGTCCCCCAGATGCGACCCGGGGTGGAAAACTAACGTTCTTCCCTTCCTCCTACCCGGGGTGGAAAACTAACGTTCTTCCCTTCCTCCTCCTCCCCGGGGCAGGGCGGGGTGGGGGGGGGACGTGAACAAAGCATCAATCATGCTCACAGGTTCACTGGTCCTGCCAATGGCAAGAGCATCAGCCCCAAACAGGGAGCCTGAGGCTCAGAGATGTTAAGTTGCTTGCCCAAGGTCACACAGGTTTAGGCGCGGAACTCTCTGGTCTGATTTTAAAGCCCACAGGCCTCGCCAGACGCCGTGCAGCCTCTCCCCAGCACACGAGTCAGGCGGCAGCTCCATTCAAGCCCCAGCCTGTCACCTTCTGGCAGTGAGCTGCACGGCGGATGCCCAGCTCAGAGGACTGGGGTCAGGCCGGAGTGCGGTCCCACTTTGTCACTCCGCCAGGTCAGCCCCGTTTTAGTGCCTGGCCTCACCAGTGACCGACACTGCAAACACGTCCTGGGCAGCCTCTGGCTTTGGAGATGTATAACGTGAAACTGATTTGCACCGGGGTGTGTGGCAGGGATATATCTTCCTCAGGGTCCCCTGGTGAGACCATAAATCTCAGGGGCCACGCCTGACTGGCTTGCGGCTCTGGAATCCCAGGACAGAGGGATCACAAGGCAATTCTGTGTTTGAGCAAAGATCTACGACACACGAGAACCAATTCAGAGCCGCGCTCGCTGCCTGACCGACATCTTTCAGCCAAGAGACAACCCTGGGCTGACCCCGAGGTCACAGCCGACAGACGGCCAGACTCGGCTCCTTCAGCGAGTGGCCAATGTTTAAGTACAGGAAAGAGTACTTTTTCCTTTGAAATTGAGAAGGTTTGGCCAGCCTGGGGTTGAACAGGCTGGAGCTGAGGGGGCTTTGGAGGGGCACCCACTGTTCAGGTCTGACCGTCCCCCCCGGCCTTGTCCTCAGCACCAGGCCTGTGAGCCTGCAGAATAAGGGCAGGGGGCGGGGGGGCTGGGGAGGGGTCCCTGGATCACTCATCCATCCACCATTTGCTGAGCTCCCACCACGAGCTGGGCCCTGAGAGAGAGACACTCACAGAGATGAAAATGAGTACAGGCGCAGCTCGGAGATACTGCGCTTCGCAGATCCCTCGTTTTTACAACCTGAAGGTTCGTGGCAATCCTGTGTCGAGCGATTCTGTCAGTGCCATTTTCCCAACAGCATTTGTTCACTTTATGTCTCTGGGTCACGTTCTGGTAATTCTCGCAATAGTTCAGACCTTTTCATCATTATTATATGTACTTGTTAGGGTGTCTGTGATCAGGGACCTTTGAAGTTACTGCCACAACTCACTGAAGGCTCAGAGGACGGTTAGCATTTTTTAGCCATAAAGGCCTTTTTAATTAAGGTCTGTACATTGTTTCTTTAGCCATAACACTATTGCACACTTAATAGACTATAGGATAATATAAATGTAGCTTTTATACGCCCTGGGAAACCAAAAAGTTCCTGAGACTTGTTTTATTGCAATATTTGCACTGTACTGCAGGGTCTGGAACCGAACCCACGCTGTCTCCGAGGTCTGCCTGTGCGTAAATTCTACAGCATTAGTTGATGTTAGGTGCTTGGGGGCGGGGATCGGGAAAAGGGAACCACGTAGGAAATGCTGAGTGGGGGACCTTCAGATAAGGTCTAAGGCTGAGGAAGGCCCCCACGAGAAGGTAACGTGTGAATAAAGGGCTGCGGGTTCAGGAGGGAAACAATTCCAGCCAGGGGACAGCAAGCCAGACCATGGGACTGTCCCAGTGTCCGAGCACTGATCGCGGGGGGACGGTGACGGGCGGTCTCAAGACCTGCAGGTCCCACTCTGACTCCCTATGTCCAGTCCCGTTTATCCCCCGCAGTAACTCTGGATGTCACCGTCATCACTCAAAGGAGGCAGCTGCACAGCGGGTGGGATTCAGGCCGGGCCTGAATCCGGCTCCCCGGCGCACACACGGTAGAGCCAGCAAGCCGGGTTTTCCAAGCATCCAGACATATATGATGTCTTTCTTTCCACAAGGGATAATTTGCTGAGTACATAAAAGTGATTTAAAGTGTAAAACTTTCAGGGCATTCATCTCAACAGCCCCCAAAGTCTTTTCCTGAACACACACAGATTTTCGCCTTAGGGAAGACGGTCAGCCGCTCCATGACATGCACACTCAGGCCTGGGATAGGGAGGATGCGGCACCATGGCAACGAGCCTGCGGACGGGCCCTGGGCTCTGAGCCCGGGTCTCCGCCCGCAGGAGGACGCTCCCTGCAGGCCCGCGGGGCAGGGGAGAGGGCCCTGAGCTGCACACAAAGACTCCTCACTTTAACCAGTGCCGTCGAGGCCCCAGTCCTCACGGGACCAGCGGAGGGGCTCACATGCCTCAGGGCTGAGGGGTCAGTGAAGCCCCCCACGATCGCCAGAGCAGCGGGAGAAAAAGCTGCACTAAGCTCGCAAGGACAGGAGGCCCAGAGGCACGGGCCAGATGGTGGGCTTGTTCCCAAGTCCCAGGCCCTGGAGTCTGGCGCCTCCCCTAGAGCTTCAAAGGGATGCATCTTGACCAAACAGCAGCGGGAGCCGACTCCCAATCTCGCTGCCCCAGGCAGGCAGCTGGATACGCCCCGGGGCTGACTGCAAGCTGGGGCTGGGAGAGAAGCATCTGCAGGGCTGCCGAGGAGGCACCGGACTTGGAGCTGGACAGACGTAGGTTCTGCCTGCGGGTCCAGCCCTCAGGGACGAGGAACAAGGCACACACGGCGGTTCTGATCACTGTGTGGGCAGCAGGGATGCAGAGACCCTGGGCTGGCCCCGGGGCCTTTGCACTTGCTGTTCCACCTGCCTGGGGCACCCTGAGCTTGGCCCCTCTTGGCTGGCACCCTGAGCACGGGCGTGAGCCCGTGTGCCCTCCTCACAGGGGCCTTTCCCTACAGTCTGAGGTCCCCTGTCTCCACAGGGCTTCCCACCCTCCCATCCACCACGTCTGCTGTGGGCCTCCTGTCGGCTCCGAGGCCCGAGCCTCGCCTGCCCTGGGTACTCTGCGTTCCAGAACCTGACGTGTGCCCGGCACAGGGGGTGAGATCCAGCAAATGTATGCTGAGGGATGAGAAGAAAGAAGCCTGGCTCCCTTCCGAGAAGGGCCGCAGCCGGCCAGCAGGGCGTGTGCATGCCTGACCCTGACCAGGGGGCTTCCAAATCCTCCACGTCCAGCCGTCTGGTCTCGAGGGTCTCAGGGGTGGAGGCTGGACTGCTGTCACCTCACATCCCTGCTGTCAGGGACCCCAGCGACTTTCTTCCCTCTGCCCGCAGTGACCTTGGAAACACAGCGCCATCCCCCGCAGCGTGGAGAAGGCTACGGCCAGCCACTCCCTCTGCAACCCCTGCCTTGAGACAAGAACCCCACCTTAACAGCCTCGAGCCACAGAGGAAAGCGACGAGATCTGTACAGACGGCCAAGTGCCCGCGCAGAGAGGCGGCAGAGTCCGGGCGCTGCCACCAGCAGCTGTGACGCAGGGGATGCCCCACCCCTCCAGGTCCCGGGCCCCACGTGTCACACGCAGACCAGTGCCCACCGGACAAGGCGAGTGTAGTAGGGCTGAGGGGGCAGCACCGGGCGTCGCCTGGCCCACCCACGCCGCCTCCCCAGAAGGCCACTCACCACCTGCTTGTTCTGCTGCAGCAGCGGGCAGGACAGGTCCAGCTGGGGGCTGGCGTAGACGGGCGTCAGGGTGAGCCTGGAGGGCGGCGCACACACGAACTTCACCACGGCGGGCTCCAGCGCCGGGAAGGGGTTCGTGAGGCTGGGCCTGTTCCCCACCGTGAGGGCGACGACCTGGCGGAGCAGAAGCAGCCGTCAGACACCCCACGTCTGAACCCCTGCTCCACTGGGAGCCCCCGGGGCTCAGGGAGCTCCTCTGCAGAACGGGGGTGGCGGTGACGCCCACATCCCAAGCGGGTTACAATGGTCCAGCGACACACGCCCAGGAGAGGCCTCCCTCAACATGCAAGAGACCTTCCGACAGGGGCCCCGGCGCCCTCTACTGACAGAACGGAACCACTGCCTGCTCCTGGGCCCGAGGAGGAGGTGGGTCGGGGGGACACCGTGCAGCTTCTCCCGGGACCCTAGGAAGACCCCAAGGCTGACTAGCAAACTGACAAGCTTGTGGGTTTTGAATGGGGAATCCATAGTGACTTGCAGACACCCACCACAACGAGGGGCAGGCGCTGGAGAGTGTGCCTGACGGACTGAGCCCCTTGGGGAGGGACCAGCTACGGGGTACGGAGGGCGGGGCCGGAGAGCAGGTGCCGGAGCCACAGCCCCGCCCTCCTTCCGGCTCTTAGAGAAGCTCAGTTGGAGGCTGCAAAGACGGAAATTAAAGGTGCAAGAAAAGACACGGAGATTTATGTTTGCTCTCAGAGCTGGGACCTCAGAAATCAAGCCCGGCCCGCGTTTTACGAGCCACACGGCTCACGGCCGGTCCTGAGGGAGCGGCCCCCGGCCCCTCAGTGACACTCACTTTCACAGGCCAGAGCAGTCCGGTCCAGAAGCCCCTCAGCCTTCCTGACCACGAGGCAGGACAGAGGGCAGTGTCCTCGCTGACCCCCAACACCCCAGGAAGCGACCCCAGAGCACCAGGGTAGGGGGCCCTCGGGGTGACCTTGTTGAGGGTCCAACCCCTACCGTCCGAGGGGGACACAGATGACTGAGCCAAGCCAGGGATAAGAAGCTTCTCTACGTTCATTTTTGACTAAGTTTATTCTTGTTGTGGTACTTATTATGATGTGTTTATTTTTCTTATTCTTCAATCTATTTTGTAAAAAAAAAAAAAACCAATGAAGCCAGTGGAAGTGGGCCTCTCACTGTGCATCTTTTCCACTCACACCAAGCCAGTCTCGGTGTGGCCGGCTTCATGAGGGTGCCTGGGGGCCGTGAGTGTGTGTGTGTGTGTGTGTGTGTGTGTGTGTGTGTTTTAACATCAACTGACATGCTTTGTACTAGTAAATAAACACAGAAAGGTGTTCTTCACTTCCCAAAAGAAATGGGCTCTCTCCTATCTTTCTTGATTCATGCTGGCCTCCTCACCCCTTGCTTTCTGTTTCCTGGCACCCTGGGAATGGAGGGTTACACCCCTACTATAATCAGACAAGTGTGCAGCCCTGAGCCTGGGACTGCCGGGCACAGGGGAACGGAGGGGCGAGCTGCTGCTCTATCCAGCCGATGCCGGCCCTGCAGGGACCACAGGTGCATTGTGCTCAGTCCACCCGGGCTAATTTTTTTGGTTTTCAGCATTAAAAAAAAAAATCAAGACACTTCATACACCTGAAGTTAATATAATATTATAAATCAACTATATTTCAATCTAAAAAAAAGATTTCACAGAAAAAAGTAGTGGGATTCTCGGCTCATCCTGAAACACCGAAAAGATCTGCCCACCCTGGGTCTGCAGTCTCACTCATCTATAATATTGATACCTGCCTGACCCTGGAGGCCTCCGACTTTGCGAGCCCGATCTCATCCCACCCGGACTTGACAGTGGGGAGTGCTGACACCCTGGAGCAAGAGGAGATCGCCCCCGGGTGTGGAAAGAGAGGCAGGACTGGCCAGCGTGTAGCGGGGTCCCAACTGCCGCACCCCGCTAGGCCCAGATGGTACTCACTCAACCACCCCACCACTCTGATCCTCAGTCTGCCTGTCTGTGAAATGGGTACAACAGCCACGGCTGTCTCTCAGGGTTGCCTCGAGGAGTTAGATAAAATAATGCTGCGAGGCACAAGCGGGGTACTCGGGGGACGTGACTTTCCATCCCTCGCTCTGGGCAAGGTGGGTCTGGGGGGTGGCCGCCCTCTCACCTGCTCTCCCAAGACCTGGCAGGTCACGAGGATCCAGTGTTGCTGGTGATTCCGGGCGGCAGGGGGCCCAAAGAGAGACAGACTGACGCTGTCCATGTCCTCAGAGGTGACGTTGCGGAAGAACTTGGAAGGTTCCAGGACCCAGGGTCTGGGACCCCCCTCGAAGAGCATCTCCTTTGAGGAGCCGAGGGTCACCAAGGCAACAGAGGAGGGGTCCACAGCCTGTGGGAGAAAAGAGGGGAAGGGTCAACGTCTCCCTGGGAGAGGCGAGCCTGCTAGGGCTGGGTGGGGGGCTCACTCTCTGGTCCTTGCTTTACTTGGTGCTCGATGTCCTGCCAGGAAATGATCTGTTTGGGCGTCTGTCTCCCCAACTGGCCTATAGGCTCATTAAAGGAAAGGCGTGTCTGTTTCCTTTCGTATCTGCAGCGTGATCTCAACCACATGAGAAATGAAAGACCGTACAGACAAACTGAAATATTTTTAAAAGAGTAAATTACAACTACACTGTGATACTATTTCTCTGCCATTTGATTAGCAAAGATCCAAAAGTCTAAGCACACACACTGCTGGTGAGTCTGTAGGGAAACACGCACTCTTTTATAAAATTAATTAACTTGTTTTTTGAGATATAATTGACATATAACATTATATTAGTTTCATTAGTACAACATAGTGTTTTGATATTGGTATATATTGCAAAATGATCACCACAATAAGTCTAATTAACATCTGTCACCACACAAAGTTACAATTTTTTTTTCTTGTGATGAGAACTTTTAAGATCTATTCTCTCAGTAATTTTCAAGAACAGTATTATTGAGAAACGTGTTCTATCCCGCTGGGGAGACAGGAAAATGGCACAACCCCAACAGAGGGAAATTTGGCAATATCTACTAAAATGACAGTCATATTTATCCCTTGTCCAAGCAACATTCCTTCTAGGAATGGACTCCGAAGATATGCCTTCATAAATATATAAAATATACGCACAGAGCTACGCATTACAGTATTATCTTTAAGAGCAAAAGCTTGGAAACAGCACAAAGACCCATCAGCAGGGGCCTAGTTAGGTAAACTGTGGTCTATCCATACGATGGAATGTCAAACAAAGATCTTCCCGTGTGGATGTGGAGAGATTTGCAGGTTATTTTCTTTATTTTCCAAGCAAAGAAGCAAGGTGCAGAACAGGATATCTAGCATACTACCTTTGAGTAAGAGAGGAACGGGCAGGGCATAAGAACATATAACCATTCTTGCTGACTTTTGCAAAAAGAGACACTGAAACTGTAAAATGGCAACTAATCAAAATAGTTTTTGACAAGAGGCAGGGAAGGGATGGAAGTGAGGCTTCTGGGTGTACTTTGAATACAGATTTAACTTGGGAACCACATAAACAACTTAGACAAAAAATAACGTTAAAAAAAGCAAACCCTAAAACTGAGAAGAAATGGAAACAAATGATTCTACCTGTGACAGGATGATCATCTCAATGCTGAGAAGACCAAACCTGCATCAATCCCCTCTTCTTGGACTAACTGACCTTAACCTCTTGTGATTCCCAATATCTTTTAGGCCAAGAGTTGCAAACACCTGTTAGCCCCAAGGTCCAACTCTGATTGGCTGGTAATGGCTATGGGAGTGGGGATCTGTGCTCCTGAGGCTGAATCAGTGCTTGGCAATAAAGGCAGCCAGGATTGATTAGCAATGTCTGCAGTGGGCACAGACAGGCACACACAGAAGCCGTGCCTGCATTAGACCAGAGTCCACAAAGGCAGAGTGACTTCTCGTTCAGAATCGCCAGTGTCCTAGGCACGTGGAGGTTACCAGGAACCCACATCAAGTAAGTCCTTGACAGCTTAATGCCCAGAACACACAGAATACTTGACTGTTACCTCCAGGCCCGCCTCCCCCAAGCCCTACTCACCTGGACCCCTTAAAGCCCTGTGAGTGTTCGTGCAGATCAGGGTACAGCGACCCGTCTCAGACCCTCTGCAGCGAAGACGCTGTGGGGATGTCATAAGCCTGGGCTGAGCCAAAGCCTCCCCCACCCAGCCAGTGCCAGCCTCCCCTGTTCCCTCCATTTTGGCCCACCGTGTTTGCCAGCCCGCTGCTGTGGTCATCTCTGCTGACCTGCTCATCAGACCCCTGATGCTCCGCTCAGCTCTTTCCATGCTCTCACCCCATGGGGGCTGCTTCCCCCAACTGCCAACAGCCTGAAGCCCTCGCAGGTACAGACTGATAACCTCTCAGCTGTCACCGCAGTCCTGGACCTGGAGCAGTGCCCCAGCCGGCTGCACCTCCGTATGGAGAGGGAATGTCACTGCGTGACAGCCTTAAGATGTCACATACCCTTGAGGATGGAGGCGGGTCGGGGCAAGGTGATGATCTGCCGAGGCCTGTGGGGCTCAGGTCTCCTTGGTTGGGTGCTAAACCCTTAGTAAAGAAAGGGCATCACTTGTCAGTGAGAATTCTGTCCTTTTGACTTTTTTTTTTGCAATATGAATAATCTTCTGAATTTGCTGTCAGTCAGCTCTCCAGACATCCCTCCTTGAACACGTGTGCACAGGTGTGTACACACACACAATTCCAAGGAGCCCCCCACAGACTCTACCTTGCTACATGCCCACCAAAGAAACCATCAACAGGGCCCTTTTCCTGCACGTGATGAGGGCCTTTGGCCCTTCCCCCCTAGACCACCCCTCCCTCCTCAAGACAGCTGCCCGGCCTGCTTCCGTGCTTCACTCAGGCCTCTGCGCAAACCTCCTCCTCAGGGAGGCCTTCTTGGATCCCCTGTCCAAGGCAGGACCTCCTGTCACCTGTTACCTCCCTTCCCAGCTGGACCGCCCTTCTCACCACCTGCCATCACTTCCTGTGTGTTCTTAAGTGCATTTGCTTCTCTGTCCCCACAGCTAGAATGAAGCTGTCACTCAGCTGTGTGACCTTAAGCAGGTTAATGTCTATAAAGCTCAGTCTCCCTTCCTATAAAATGGGTACAACGAGAACCCTGCCTCATGGGTTATCGCAGATTCAAGGGGGCATGAATGGGAGCCCTGAACACACGTGTAGCATATGCTCAGTAAATGGCCCCCACTACTGTCAACTGTCACCCCCATTTTGCAGATGGAAAGAGTGAAGCCCAGCAAGTGGAAGCAACTCGTCCAAGTTCACCCAGCTGGTGGGCCCGAGTCTGTTCCGACTCCAGATGCCCTGCTCTCATCCGCCTCATCACCACAACCAGAACAGCTCTGCTGTGGACAAAGCAGGTCACTGTAAACCTTGCAGCAGGATTTTTTCCTGACCAGCCCAATAGGAAAGAATGTGCAAAATTACCACATGTCCTATAATTAAAGCTGGAGAATGATCAATTATCACCTTGCTGTGTAATTCTCTTCCCATCCAGGCATAAAAGTGTCACCGAACCCTGTGCCAGGGAGATAGTTAATAATCAGCATGGCTAATGAAGGACACTGGTAAATCGTACCGGGGGTGTCAACACGCAGATACCAGAACAGGCCAAGCAGGAGAGGAGGGGCCCCGCATCGCAGTCGAGACCTTCTCTCTCAGGGACTCAATTTCCTGGTTTGCAAAACAGGAGGGCGTCTGGTCATCAAGAGGCCCTTAGCACCAGCAGTCTGCGTTTCCAGGAGATGGACTTACCTGCCTCAGTCCAGGATCCAGAGAAAAGGAGAGGGGAGAGGAGGGGAGGGGCAGTTGGAGGTGACAGTCTCCCCCGCCGCCCCAGCACCTGGCTGACCCATGAGGCTCCAGGGCGCACAGCCCACGCTGACATCACCGGGATGAAGGAGCCAGGCGGGGACCCCAGAACCCGGCACTCCAGGCCCCCAAAGGGTAACCCGCAGGGGGGGTGACAGTGTACCCCAAACTGCTGCAGCCAACCGGGCTGAAGAGGAAGTGGGGTGTTGGCCGTGAAGGGAGGTAGGGAACCAGCAAGACAGCCCCCCTCTGTCTGCGGGCCAATTAGACAGAAGAGGTTATAGAGGTAAGTCGGGCCAGGGGGTGGGGTGAGGGGCTGGGGAGTGGCACCTGGAAGATCTGGGGAGGGTCTTTCTTCTGCCAGTGGGGGGGTCTCCTTACAATGTGCTTCCAAGACACGGCCACTCACCCTCCCTGCCAGCAGCAGGGGTCTCATGGGTGTGACTGTCCTTCCCTGACCTCACCCGCTGCCCACGGCTGCATGAGAACATCCAGCTCCTAACGCATCTAAACCCTCGCTCGACCTGACCCAGGGAGCCCCACAGTCTCATGCCCCACCCCGAGATACACACACTCCTTCCGGTGCCCCACCAGCCGAGCTTCCTGCCTTCACACTCTCCTTCTGCTTCTGCGTTCATAGGTGACCTGTGCCCAGGGGACTCTTCGTTACCTCTACTACGCTCACTGTGTTTGTCTGCACGTCTGCATTCCTCACAGATGGGCCGCCTCCCAGGGCACAGAGGGTGAGCTATTCCCCTAGATCTGTCTCCCCACCCTGAGCCTTGTACTAACAAAGCACCAGGGACTGCCTGCAGAGTGAACTGGCAAGCACAGGCTGGAAAAGAACTCTTAGCTGCCTTTCCAGTTTCCACACTCCTCTCTTCCTCAGAGAAGGAACTTCCATTTTATTAGGGTGGTAAATTGCCCAGCTGAAAGGATTCCCCAGTCTCTTACAGCTAGCTGTGGCCGGCAGATTAAGTTCCGGCCAATGAGGTGCAGGTGGAAGCTGCTCTTTTAAACTTCTGACAAGGTTACTACAGGAAACTAACTCGGCTGAGAGATGAGCTCTTTCCTCTTCTGGCTATATGGAATGCAGATGTGATAGCTGCAGCTCCAGCAGCCACTTTAGAGCATGAGGCAACTTTGAGGATGAAATCCACATATTAGGATGATGAAGTAGAAAGACAGAAACCTGGGTCCCTGATGACTACAGAGCTGCCACACTAGACCTGTGTGAAACCTCTCATGTGAAAGAGGAATAAACTCTGTATTCATTAAGCCACTGTTATTTTGGGTTTTGTTACTTGCAAATACACCTAATCTTAATAGATATCAAGGCACAAGACAGATGAGAGAAGAGACACATATCCTGTTCTTTTCCTTATAATTTCTCCAGTCAGGAAGCCACCTTTACTGGGGACATGTCCACCTTATCTTCATCCTTACACCCCAGCTTGGGACAGTGAGCTCGGGGGTTGGCCCCTGATGCTCCACCAAACACCCAGATAATCAGACCATGTGGTCATCTGGACAAGCACCCAGGAGGGGTCCTGAAGAACCTCCTACCCAGGCTCCGTCACACGGCTGGCTGTGGCAGGGCCTCCCCAGGATGACCGCTGCCATCTTAGGGATTTTAGTTTTCTCTCAGCCCTGCTCCCTGAGCCCTCTCACCTCCAGGGTCCTGATCAGTGAGAGGATCTTGACCTTTCAATTTTATGCTGCCATCTTTCCTTCCTCTACCCTCTCTATCACCCTTTCAACCCTTTACTTTTTCCATGGCATGCATATACAAAATACATTACTTATTAGTTTATTTACTGTCTGTCTCTACCTCTGTCTCTGCTACAATGTCAGTTCATGAGGAAAAGGATTTCTGTGTGGTTTTTTGCACTGTTGTATCCCTAAGGTTTAGAGCAGGGACCGGCACCTATGAGTAGGTATTCATATATATTTTGGTTTGGGGGATCAGGAGACCTTGGATTCAGCCCTAGCTAGGTAACCCTGGACACATTTCCCCACTCATTCCTTCTAAATGAAACAACTCTTCTCAAAAAATTAAAAACAGAACTACCACATGACCCAACAATTCCCATAAATACTTATGGGCATTCATCCAAAGGAAAGAAAAACACTTACTTTAAAGGAAATCTGTACCCCATGTTCATAGCAACGTGATTTACAATAGCCAAGATATGGAAACAACTTAAATGCCCATCAATGGATGAATGAATAAAGAATATGTGACAGGGCTTCCCTGGTGGCGCAGTGGTTGAGAATCTGCCTGCCAATGCAGGGGACACGGGTTCGAGCCCTGGTCTGGGAAGATCCCACATGCCGCGGAGCAACTGGGCCCGTGAGCCACAACTACTGAGCCTGAGCGTCTGGAGCCTCTGCTCCGCAACAAGAGAGGCCGCGATAGTGAGAGGCCCGCGCACCGCGATGAAGAGTGGCCCCCACTAGCCACAACTGGAGAAAGCCCTCACAGAAATGAAGACCCAACACAGCCAAAAATAAAAATAATAAATAAATAATAAATTAAAAATTAAAAAAAAAAAGAATATGTGACATATATATATATATGTAGATATACAGATATAGATATAATGAAATATTATTCACCCATAAAAAGAAGGAAATTCTGCCATTTGCAACAACATGGATGGACCCTGAGGGTCTCACACTAAGTGAAATAAACCAAGACAGAGAAAGACAAATACCTTATGATCTCACTTATAAATGCAATCTAGAAACAAAAAAACAAAAACCACAAGCTCATAGGAACAGAGAACAGACTGGTGGTTGCCAGAGGCAGGAATTGGGGGCAAAACGGGTGAAAGTGGTCAAAAAGTACAAACTTCCAATTACAAAATAAGTAAGTCCTGGGGATGTGAGGTACAGCATGGCGACTATAGCTAGTAACACTGTGCTGCGTATTTGAAAGCTGCTAAGAGGGTAGATCTTAAAAGTTCTCATCACACACACAAAAAATTTGTAACAATGTGTGGTGATGGCTGTTAACTAGACTTATTGTGCTGATCATTTCACAATAGATACAAATATTGAATCACTACGTTGTACTAAGGAAACTAACACAATGTTATATGTCAATTATATCTCAATAAAAAATCCAAAACAACCCTTGGTTGTCCTCTGCTCTGTATCAGGCAGTATGCCCAGGGCTAGGGGTGCAGCGATGAAGAATTCTTATGTCACTGAGCTTGCTTTTAATGGCTGACGGGGAGAAGAAAATGCATCCCAAAGCAAGGGGACCAGAGCCATCCTAGAGGCTGGGACTGGTGCCCGGGAAATGCAAGTGCTGACTGGCCCAGCCTGGGAGGCCCGCCCCACAGGAGGGGAAGACCCACGCTCCCCGGGCCTCCCGAGTGAGGCTGCCTGGCCTCGCCCTGGAGGAAGGGCCAGGTCTCCCTTGTTCACACAGTAACAGCTAACCCTTATTGAGCGCTCAATACCTCCTAGGGACGGTTCTCAGCCCACTTGGTTCGTTAGCTCAGCTCATCCTCACCACAACCCTGGGAGGCAGGTGCTGTATTAGCCCCGTTTCCAGGCAGGGAAACTGAGGCCCAGGGAAATTACATCAGCCAAAGTCACAGAGTTGGTGTTGGACCTGGATTAAACTCGGGAGTTGGTGTCAAACAAAGGCAGCATGGTCTGAGTAGGAACACGCTAAATGCCTTCTGCACGGATACGCACGGGGGACCCAGGCGCTGATGGTTACCTGGCATCACGTGAGTGGCACGTCCAGACCTGACCCAGGGCCCCGAGGCCCCAGAATCTGCACCACGTGCCAGGGCCATTGTCCCCACCCCAGGGTTCTGTGGAGACCCTGCAGGGTGACTCTGTACTGGACCAGGAGCCCCTCTGTTCCGATCCCTGTGGGAATCATTTCATCCACAGAGATGTCGGCACTCACTGTCTGCCATCAGGGAGGCCCTGCTCTTGCTACATACTCCTGACTTCAGCTTGACAATCACCTCTGTAGCTGTCCCCAAAGCTATTCTGAACAATCAATGTTTTAACACACATTCACCAGAACAGATGGATAATTCCCATCAGGGAAGGAGGGGAGGGCAGGGCCTGGGGCTCACCTTGAGGGGCAGGTAGGCGGCAATGGTGATGCGGGCGCTCAGGTGGATGTGGCCGTGCTTGTAGCTCACTAGGAGCGCGGTATAGCCCTGGGCCTCTGCCCTCACCGTGACACCGCTGCAGTGCTCAGGCCCCGGCCGCAGCCTCCCTGCAAGAAGAGAACCACGAGGTCACTGAGACCTTGCCTCTGCCGGGAAAGACAGGACAGGCTGACCGCCCTCTTCCACTCTGGGCTTGAAACGAATCTTTTTAACTTACCATTTTAAAGTATAATTCCCATACCAAAAAGCACATGACACATTGTAAGCACACAACTCACAATCTTCCCCCCACAAGCTGAACACGCCCTGTTTCCAGGACCAGGATCAAGAAACAGTATGATCTGCACACTACCCCTGGAATCTCCTGGGGACCCTTCTGGTCAGGAGCCCCTCCCCAGAGGAAAACCACTGTTCACTGACTTCTAAGAGCACAGCTGAATTCTGCTGGCTCTGGAATCCATACGAAGGGAACCGCCCTGGTACCTGCCCTCTTCAACTCAACACTGGCGCTGAGATTCCACCTTATGTTTCGCACGCTGTAGATCTTCCATTCACATTTGTGCGTTATGCTGCTGTGTGAATGGACAGCGGTTTCTCCACGCTGCAGGGACCACGCAGGGCTGCGGTGCGTCACGCTGCTGTGCGCGTGTGTGCGTGTTTCTTTGGGGACGTATTCACCTCTTCGGAGGGGTGCACCCCGAGGAGTGGGAGCGCAGATAATGGGTGTGTGAGCTCAGCTTTCCTCATTATCGTCAATTATCTTTCCCCAAATGGCTGATGGACTTATGCTGCCTCTAGTGGCTGTGAAACATCCCTGCCAATCCTTGGTAAATATTTTCCGTCTTTTATTAATTAAAAAAAATTCTGGTAAAATACACATTAACATAAACTTTTACCATGGTAACAATGTTTCCAGTTCAGTGGCATTAGGTACATTCACACTATTGTGAACCAGCACCACCACCCATCTCTAGACCACTCTTCATCTTGCAAAACTGAAACTCTGAACCCATTAAATATAACTTCCCAACCCTCACCCCCTCCAGCTCCTGGCAACCACCATTCTACTGCCTGTCTATATGAATTAATGCTGCTATAAACATGGACATACAAATATTTCATCAAGATTCTGCTTGTAATTATTTTGGGTATATGCCCAGAAATGGGATTGCTGGATCATATGGTGGTTTACTGTTTTTTTTCTTTATTTTTTTGGCTGCATCAGGTCTTAGTTTTCGCACACGGGATCTTTGCTGAGGCGTGCAGGATTTTTCATTGCGGCATGCAAGCTTCTCTCTAGTTGTGGCGTGTGGGCTTCTCTCTCTAGTTGTGGCACGTGGGTTTTCTCTCTCTAGTTGTGGCACCGGGCTCCAGGGCACATGGGCTCTGTAGTTTGTGGCATGCGGGCTCTTTCATTGAGGCCCGCGAGCTCAGTAGTTGCAGCACGTGGGCTTAGTTGCCCCAGGGCATGTGGGATCTTAGTTCCCCGACCAGGGATCGAACTTGCATCACCTGCGTTGGAAGGCGGACCACCAGGGAAGTCCCCCATGTTTAACTTTTTCATGACCCTCCATACTGTTTTCCACAGTGGCTGCACCATAATACATTCCCACCAACAGAGCACAAGGGTTTTAATATCTCCACATCCTCACCAACACTTGTTTTTTTTCTTTCTTTTTGGTAGGAGCCATCCTAAAGGGGTTTAGGTGGTATCTCACTGTGGTCTTAATTTGAATTTATATCATGATTAGAGATGCTGAATTTATATCATGATTAGAGATGATCTCTTCATATACTGGTTGGCCATTTGTATATCATCTTTAGAGCAATGTCTATTCAAGTCCTTCATCCATTTTTTTCATTAGGTTATTTGTTTTATTATTGTCAACTTGTAGGAGTTCTTTATATATTCTATAAATTTATTTATTTATTTATTTATTTTTGGCTGCGTTGGGTCTTTGCTGCTGCGCACAGGCTTTCTCTAGTTGCGGCAAGTGGGGGCTACTCTTCGTTGTGGTGTGCGGGCTTCTCCTTGTGGTGGCTTCTCTTGTTGCAAAGCACTGGCTCTAGACGCCTGGGCTTCAGTAGTTGTGGCACACGGGCTCAGTAGTTGTGGCACACGGGCTTAGTTGCTCCGCGATATGTGGGATCTTCCCGGACCAGGGATCAAACCCATGTCCCCTGCATTGGCAGGCGGATTGTTAACCACTGCACCACCAGGGAAGTCCCATAAATTCTAGATATGAACCCCATATCAGACATATGATTTGCAAATATTTTCTCCCTTCCATAGGTTGCCTTTTATTTTTAAGACTTTTTTAGTGCAGTTTTAGGTTCACAGAAAAATTAAGAGAAAGGCACAGAGATGTCCTATGTACTCCCTACCCTCATATATACATAGCCTCCCCCATTATCAACATCCTCTCCCAAAGTGGTACACTTGTTACAACTGATGCTCCTACACTGACACACCACAATCACTGCAAGTCCACAGTTCATATTAGGGCTCCCTCTTGGTGTTGTGCACACTATGGGTTTTCACAAATGTGTAAGGACATATATCCATCATTACAGTATCACACAGAGTATTTTCTGGGCTCTCTATTCTATTCCATCGGTCTGTAAGTCTGTGCAAATGCCACTCTGTTTTGATTACTGTAACTTGTATTAAGTCCTGAAAATGGGAATAAGAATGAGATCTCCAAGTTTGTTCTTTTTTCAGCATTGTTTTTGCTATTGCGGATCCTTTGAGATTCTGTATGAATGCTATTTTTCTGAATTCATTTTACACCTAAGAGTTTTTTTGGTGGAATCTTTAGGGTTTTCACATATAAGATCATGTTATTTGCAAACAGATAAGTTTACATCTTCCTTTCCAATTTTGGGTCTTTCATTTCCTTTTCTTGCTTAATAGCTCTGGCTAGGACGTCCAGTATTATGTTGAAGTGGTGATAGCAGGCAACCTTGTCTTGTTCCTGATCTTAGGGTAAAAGCTTTCAGCCATTCACCATGGAGCATGATGTTAGCTGTGGGTTTTTCTTATATGGCTTTTACTACGTTCATGTAGTTTCCTTCTCTTCCCAGTTTGTAGGTTGATTTTACCATAAAAATGCTTTGAGATTTGTCAACTGATTTTTCTGCATCAATTGAGATAATCATGCGGTTTTCTTCCTACATTCTGTTAATGTGGTGTATCACATCAGTTTTAGACTATTGAAACAATGCATTCCAGGAATAAATCCCACCTGGTCATGGTGTTTAATCCTTTTAATATGTTGCTGAATGCAGTTTGCTAGTATTTTGTTGAGGATTTGTCCATCCATGTGCATAAGGGATATTGGTCTGTACTTTTCTTGTAGTATCTTTGTCTGGCTTTGGTATCAGGATAATGCTAGCTTCACAGAATGAGTTAGGATGTGTTCCCTCTAATGTTTTAGAAGAAGGATAAGTGTTAGTTCTTTAATTCACCTGTGAAGCCATCAGGTCCAAGGATTTTCTTTGTCAGGAAGCTTTTGATTACTGATTCAGTCACCTTGCTAGTAATGAGTCTATCCAGATTTTCTATTTCTTTGTGACTCGGTCTAGGCAGGTCTTGTATTTCTAGGAATTTGTCGTGTTATCCAGGTTATCCAATTCGTTAGGGTACAGTTGTTCATAATCCTTTTTATTTCTCCACAGTCAGCGATAATGTCTCCACGTTCACTTCTATTTTAATAGTTTGTCTCCTCTTTTTTTCTTAGTCAGTCTAGCTAACAGTCTGCCAACCTTGCTAATCTTTCCAAAGCACCAACTTTGGGTTCTGTTGATTTTCTCTATTGCTTTCCTATTCTCTGTTTTACCTCTGCTCTAATCTTTATTGTCAGCTTCCTTCTGCTAGCTTTGGGTTTAATTTGTTCTTCTTTTTTTAGTTTTCTAAGTTGCACAAAGTGAGGTTATTGATTTGAGATCTTGTTTTTCAGTGTAAGCATTTATAGCTATAAATTATCCTCTTAGCACTGTTTTGCTGTGTCCCTAAGTTTGGTACGTCCTGTTTCGTTTTCCTTCATCTCCAAGTAATTTCTAATTCCCCTTGTGATTTCTTTGACAAAATTGTTCTTTATGAGTATGTTATGTAATTTCCACAAATTTGTGAATTTTCCACTTTTCCTCTGTTACTGATTTCTAACGTCCTCCTGTTGTGGTTGGAGAAGATACCTTGTATGATATCTATCTTTTAAAATCTACTAAGACATAAATTGTACTCTAACACGTGGTCTGTCCTGGAGAAGGCCCCACGTGCACTTGTGTGTTGTGTTGGTGGGTAGGGTCGCATGTGTCTTAGATCTGGTTGGTTCATTGTGTTGTTCAAGTCCTCTACTTCCTCGCTCATCTTCTGTCTGGTTGTTCTATCCATCCCTGAGTGTGGGGTATTGAAGGCTCCAACTCTTATGTAGAACCGACTATTTCTCCCTCAGTTATGCCAATTTTCACTTCATATATCTTGATGATCTGTCATTAGGGGCGAAAATGTTTACAGTTTTATCTTCTAGCTGTACTGAATATACAGTGTTTTCTTTGTCTCTTGTAACAGTTTCTGATTTAAAGTCTATTTGTCTGATGTTAGTATGACCACAATGCTCTCTTATGGTTACTGTTTGCATGGCATGGATTGTCTTTTTCAATCCTTTCATGTTCAACTTTTTTGTGTCTTTTTTTAAACTTATTTTTTATTTTTGGCTGCATTGGGTCTTCGTTGCTGTGTGCAGGCTTTCTCTAGTTGTGGCGAGCGGGGCTACTCTTCGTTGTGGTGCGTGGGCTTCTCATTGTGGTGGCTTCTCTCGTTGAGGAGCACAGGCTCTAGGCGCGTGGGCTTCAGTAGTTGTGGCTCGCGGGCTGTAGAGCGCAGGCTCAGTAGTTGTGGCGCGTGGGCTTAGTTGCTCCGCGGCATGTGGGATCTTCCCGGAGCAGGGCTGGAACCCATGTCCCCTGCATTGGCAGGCAGATTCTTAACCACTGCGCCAGCAGGGAAGTCCCAACTTTCTTGTCTTTGGAACTAAAATGAGTCTCTTATAGATAGCATGGCGGGATCATACATTTTAATCCATTCTGCCAATCTGCCTTTTGTTTGGAGAATTTCATCCATTTACAGTTAAAATAATTACTAAAGACATTTCTTTTATTTTGCTGTTTGTTTTCTATATGCCTTTTGGCTCTTTTGTCCCTCATTTCCTGCATGGCCATCTTCTTTTGCTCTTAGCTGATTTTTTGTAGTGAATCATTTTACTGCCCTTCTCATTTCCTATTGTGTGTATTCTATGGCTATTTTCTTTCTGGTTACCATAGGATTACATTTAACATCCTAAAGTTATAATGTGTAATGCCAATTTACACCAGTTTAACTTCAATAACATATAAAAACTCTGCTCCTGTACAGCTCTGACCCCACCCCCTTTCAGTTACTGATGTCACAGAATTACACCTTTATGCATCGTGTGTCCAAAAACAGACTAACTGGGTTTTTAAAAAATACATTAGTCTTGGGGCTTCCCTGGTGGCACAGTGGTTGAGAATCTGCCTGCCAATGCAGGGGACACGGGTTCGAGCCCTGGTCTGGGAAGATCCCACATGCCACGGAGCAACTAGGCCCGTGAGCCACAACTACTGAGCCTGCGCATCTGGAGCTTGTGCTCCGCAACAAGAGAGGCCGCGACAGTGAGAGGCCCGTGCACCGCGATGAAGAGTGGTCCCCGCTTGCCGCAACTAGAGAAAGCCCTTGCACAGAAACGAAGACCCAACACAGCAAAAATAAATAAATAAATAAAGGCATGATCAATTCTCAAATAAATATTAAAAACAAAACAAAACAGTAGTCTCTTAAATCAAGTATGAAACAAACAGTGGAGCTACCAACTGAAGTTACAATAGCACCAGCTTTTCTAATCATCTGTGTATTTACTTAATTTCTTCACGGGGCTTTGTCCTTCATTTCAACCTGAAGGATGCCCCTCGTTGCAGCCAGGTCTGGTGGTAGAGGTCGCTCAGCTTTGGTTGATCTGGGAAAGTCTAAATTTCTCCCTCAGTTCTGAAGGACAGTTTTGCCAGATATAGGATTCTTGGTTGACTGCTTTTTTCCTTCAACACTTTGAATACATCAAGCCCACACCGTCTGGCCTCCAAGGTTTCTGATGAGAAATCTCCTGATCTTACTGGAGAAAATCAGATGAAAACTAACTTCCTCTCAGCTCTATAGATGTTAACAATGTACCTTCATACCCAGGCCAGGTCTCTACTCGTCTTCCATGCAGTTTCTTCATATGCATTACTTCCTGGAGCCGATAGTTCTTAGAATTGATAGTGAATGAATTCCCATTTAAATGCTATTCTAATTGTTTCCTCTGTGTGGGTTAGTTGGATTGTGAGCTTCACAAGGGGAAGTTCTGGAATCACCCCTCAACATCCCAGGTTTTCAAATACTATGTATTCGACATAATAACAAAAATAATAAAGATACTTATCTTACCGTGTCTTATGCAACAGAACATTTTCCTATAGTGTCGTGATGTCAGTTGAGTTGTAGTATTATTTTGAGACCAGAGTTTAAGGAAAAGGAATTCAACATTTCAAGCGTTGATATTATAAGGTCTTTAAAAGCCAAAATTATTACACATTTTCAAACTAGAAATGAAAAGGCACTGAATTATCCTACAGTTTTAATTTCTAATAAAGTATATATCAATCTCCAATAACCCACATAAACAAAAAGCTCTTTACATCCTTTTATTTTAAGAGTAAAGGGGTCTTGAGACCAATCAGTGAGAAAACCACTGTAGTTTATCCCCATCTGTGACTGGTCCGTTTCTTGCTCTGATCTCATAAGGTGCCACTGTGATGTATTCACAGAAAACCTATAGAAGTCCCTGCTGGGCCCAGGTTTTGGGTCTTTATAGCCCAGGAAGCTGCCTTTGGTGACCTGATGGCCTTGGACCCACAGTTGGCTTGTTTCCTTTTTACCCCCATTTTGTTTATTCTTTTTTCTCTACTCTTTTATTTTTCTTTATTTTCTTTGTTCTTTTTCTCATTTTATCTGAATTTTTTTTTTGTATTTTTAGTGCAGCTGGTATCGTTAGAATAGTTGGTATAGTTAGTGTAGTTGGTATTTATTAGCACAGTAAGTATAGTTAGTGTTGTTGGTTAATATCGTCAGTTAGTGTAGTTAGCAGGTCACCATGGTGCAGGGCCTCACTGAGGCCTCCCTGCTGACAAGGAGGCTCGTATGGACTATTCCAGTCTCCTCAGGACCACTGGCAAGGTAGCTTTGCCAAGGTGACATTGGCCCAGATGGCCATCAGGGTCGTTAAGGAAAATCTGCAGAGCTCCTCCAGCCTCCAGGCACTTTTCCATGAAGTCCACAGCATGAAGGTTTTAAATCATCCAACATCATGAAGTTATCCGAGGTGACTGACCGGAGGAGACCTGTTGGACCATTTACAGGACCACGGCCGCAGGACAGACGGAGGCCCGGGGCACATGGGCAGCTGGTCTCCGCCCTGCAGCATGGCCACCGGGAGGGGATCGAGCCTGGGACCTGAGCCAGGATACCTCCTCTCTGAGGATGAGATGGACACGACAGCTGCAGACTTGGGCCCCAGCGTGAGTTCACGGGCAGAGGAGCCTCGCGTCCCCACGCGGCTGTACGGGGAGAAAGTGGGCGGCCTGAGGAGGGCCAGGAGTCAGGGCAGAGGCCAGAGAGCCCCCCAGTCCCCTGGCCAGCCTGGAGGCGAGGACCACCACCTCCAGCCCAGCCCTGTGGTGGGGCCCGGGGCCTCCCCTCCACCCACAGCGCCAGCTGCCACACTGGAGCCTCAGAGAAAACCACACGCTCCCGGGGCGGGACCCTCCTGGGCACCCTGACGTTGGGACCCCAGCCTCGCCCTCTGGCAGCCAGAACCGGCAGCGGGTGGCTGGGAGATTCTCGAACTTTATCAGAAAGCATCTATGTTTCAGGCTGCCGCGCATGAAGCGTCACAGCAAAGTGAGCCCAGTGTGACCCTTTTGGACGGCCGAGGAAGGGCAGACCGCACTCCCTGCATTTAAATGCAGGGCAAGAGGACGCGGAGCCGGGAGCCTGGCGCCGCTCCCGGGGCCACGTGGGGCCACGTGGGATGCATTGTGCTGCTCTGAGCACGTGTGGCGTTTCTCTGGGGTACGTATTTCAGCATTTCTGTCGGGTGTGTCCCAAGGAGCGCAGGATTTCACCTCCGGTCCTTAGCACCTATGTTCAGCTTTCGTCACTTCTGCCAACTAGCCCCCCCAAAATGGCTGTGTCGAGTTACTGCTGCTCACAGCTGCACTACATCCCGGCCAATACTTGGTATTTTCCACCTGTTTAAAAAATGCCATTCTGGTGGAATTGTATAGTTTTCTTTCCAAACATTTAGAAAGAAATCATGCTGTGAAGCTCCGCAAGCCTGTCCCCTAGATTCTGCAGCTAACATTTGTTTCTGTTTCCTCTGCTGCATATCTATCCACCACTTCCCATCCATCAGTCCATCCCACTTTTTTATGCCTCGAAAAGTGAGCCGTGGGACTTCCCTGGCAGTCCAGTGGTTAAGACTTCGCCTTCCAATGCAGGGGGTGCGGGTTCGATCCTTGGTCGGGGAGCTAAGATCCCACGTGCCTCATGGCCAAAAAACCAAAACATAAAACAGAAGCAATATTGTAACAAGTTGAATAAAGACTTTAAAAAATGGTCCACATCAAAAAAATCTTAAAGAAAAAACAAAAAAGGGAGCCGCAGGCATCAGTACACTTCATCCTAAATGCTGTCGCACACACATAATTATCTGCAGGTCAGCATTTCTTTAGGGTTCTTTTTCTCTTAAGGTCAAATTTACACAGGTGAAACTCACAGATCTGGAGCAGAGCACGCCGGGAATTCTGACAAATGCAGAGCTGGGACCCAGGACTGTGGAACCCAAACCCTGTCCATTATCCTTTATTCCTGGGACCCCCTGGCTGCAGCCTGTGGACACCCCTCCAGGACGCGCGTCGGGGGGCAGTGCAAGCAGCAGGCTCTCTCTCCCGCCATCGGTGGGCCTCTCTCTCCCACACTGATGTTTGCTTCCACCCTAAATGGTGGCCTCACTGGGGACACAGTTCATAAAGCCCGGTTTCTCCCGGCCAGTCAGAGAGGATGCAGCAGCACCTCCAGGGAAGGATGTGAATGCGGTGATGTCCAGGGACGTTCTGTGACATCCAAGCAGCTTCACGCTCAGACGGCTCCGTGAGTGCCGACAACCACGGCGGCGGCGTGGAAAGCCGCTCGGTCCCACAGGCGAGCCTACAGACACCTCTGCTGTCAAGCTTTCTAAACTCTGCCAGCATCACGTGGTCACTCCTCTGCTCCAAAACCAGCCATGGCCCCCACTTCTGGCCCCTGAGGTCCACGCCCCCCCAAGCCCCCCGTGATTCCGGACTCGACAGGTTCCGCCACGCCAGGCCACTGTGTGCACACACGCCCCACGGGTGTGCCCGCGAACGCTGCTCCCCGTCCACTCTAACCCTGCCCAGAGCGTACTCACCATCAGTCCTTGGTTTTCGTCATCTGCAATCGGAGGGCACTGCCTGGGTTGACTCCCCTGGGAGGCCCTGTTTCCCGGGGGACTAAGGCTCCAGGGTCAGTGTCAGACACGCCCAGCTCCATATCCCTCACGGCCCAGGGACCTCATGGGACCTCGGGCAGCGCGACGCAGCCTCAGTCTCTTCGTCCGACACGTGACCCAAGCACAGCCCCTCCTCCCACGGTGGCTGTGACGCCTGGTGAGGTCACGCACGCCAAGTGCACGCGCCACGCCCGGCAGGGTTGACACCCCATAAGACGGAGGCTCAGCACAGCTGCCACCGTCACCACCAATATCACTGCCCAGCCCTGCTGGGGGTGTCTGGCTTCGATGGTCCTGGAGCGATGGACCGTGCAGTCACTAAGGTGTTATAATTCTGTAACTCGTCAGAACCCCTATTGACAGTGTATTCCGAGCACCTATCACATTCCGGACACTGTGACGGGCATGGTGACATGCACTCCTACTTCGGATGACGCCCGTTTTAGAGATGTGGAAACTGAGGCTCAGAAAGCCAAGTGACATGCAGTCACGTGGCAGTAAGATCCAGACCAGACCACTGTTGATGGTGGACAAGGGGACGAATGCCATTTCTCAGGCTATGACCCTGCTGCTGGTTCAGCCCCTGAATTAGGAATCTGGGGCAACCCACGCTGAGAACCCAGGCCGTCGGCCCCGACCCTGCCGTCCGGCGGCCGCTCACAGCGCTGCTTTACCTGGGAGTGGTTGGAACACGCCCTGGTTCTCCATCTCCACCGCCAAGTCGAAGTGGGAGCAGTCGCTCAGCGTGACCACCTCGTCAGCCCCACCGGGCATGAGGCCGTGGATCCTCAGGGGCAGCTCCAGGCTCTGGCCCGTGCTGGCCTCCACGGGGCACGGGGCGAACTCCATGCCGCTGGGCTCGATCACGTACACCTGGAGGACAGGGGCGTGCACGGTGGGCAGGCTCCTCGGAGGAGGAACAGCCGCTGCTCCGCTTTCCTGATACCCTGTGTATGAGCACTGAGGACCCATCGGTGAGAAGCCTGAGCTTGGGGGACACGACGGTGTGTGCTGGGGGCGGGGAGACCTTCAGGACAGAGCCGTCAGGGAAGGCCTCCCTGGGAAGGTGCTGTAGGAGCTCAGACCTGGGAGCCGTGTCAGAGGCAGCCAGACAAAGGTCTGGGAAGACAAGACGGTCCGTGCAAAGGTCCTGAGGCACATACGGCTCAGCGCGTATGGAGGGACATAAAGAAGGTGAGTGTGCAGGGTGAGAGAGGCGTCACCAGCAACAACACTAATACTTACACCACACAAAACTTCTCACACGCCAGGCTCTGTTCCAAGAACAGAATGAACTCATCCCATCCTCTCAGCCTCCTTGCTAAGAAGGTTCTATTACCAACCTGTCTGCCTGATGAGGAACCTGGCACGGGAGGTTAAGAGCCTGCCCGGCTGGAGCACGGTGGTGTCTGCACCAGGCAGGTGGCCCTGGAAGCCAGGTTCTGACCACTACACATGCTCAGGAACTGTCCTCAGGCTCCGGGCTGAGCAGCCAGGTGAGAGGGGCACATTTACCGCGATAAAGAAGCTTGGGGGCAAGGGAGGGGGCAACCTGTTCTCAGATTATCCAAATACTTGACAATTGTGCTGCAGTTAAGGGGTCTCAGTTACAACCCTCCTTACACGAGTTACATGGATCTTTAGGTAGGTGTGTGTGTGGATCGAAATAAAAAGAGGAGAAAAACCTGTACGTCAGTGTCCCAAACAGTGTAGGAGAAGGTTGGGGATGGACGCACTACATATGGAGCTTTCATTTCAGCCCTAAATGTGGTAATAAAACAGGCTGAGATCAGGGTCAGGCGGTCAGGAAAGAGTTGGGGTCCGGAGGCCACCAGGTGGGGCTGGCAGAGGCTCGGCTGCAGGTGGCCACTCCCACCTTTGGCCTTTGCTGAGTTGGTCCCACGTCACTTGGGACGAACACCAGGTGTAGGGGTCCCGTGCAGGGACTCCCGACTTGGACCTGAACAGGAGTCAGAGGAAAGGACTGGGGCCGGTCTCTTGGAGTTGGGCACTTTCCCTTCACTGTGAATTTACAACCCAACGCCCAGTGGCCCTTCCAACTTGGAGATTCATAGTTTTCAGCTTGGGGAAATCGTCTAGAATGACTCCTTTGAATACCTCGTGTCTCTGTGTCCTCTGGTCTCCCTTCCAGAGACCCGGCTGGTCCCATCCCTGCCTGGTGTGGGATGGGACGACCATCTCCCTGAATTGGCCGTGAGCTCAGGGGCAGGGCTGGACCTGACACCCGATGCCCTCACCACCACCACCAAAGCCGAGCGCAAGACCAAGGGCAAAAGGGTGTTTCTGAATTAAGCCTGAGGCTGGTTAAGACGGTGGCTGCAGACCCCCTCCCCGCGGCCGTCCTGGCCCAAGGTCTCACCTTCATCTCACCGAAATGTAGCGGGTTCTGCACATCATGTGCCTGGATCACACTGAGTCCAGTGTCGCTGCCTGTGGTCATCACGCCCTTGACGGTGACCGTGGCAACCAGAGAGCTCGAGGAAGACCAGCTGAAGTTCCCACTCCCACCATGGGCCTGGGGAGGGAAATATCATCAGGTCAGCCCACCTGCCCGTCCCTTGGTCCCTCTCTCTCTCACACGCAGTCGGCATTGCGCCGCCACATGGTGACATGTGGCATCAGCCAACGTCTGGCTGCACTGCCTCTGCCCCTCGCCCTCCCCACCCTGTCTCTTTCCGGTCCTCATATTCTGGGGACCTTGTGGCTGACACAAGCGTATACATATGCCCATGACAGTGGCCCCAGGACCCAGGGGCACCTCCCGAGCTCAGGCTGGAATGGGAAGACCTGCGCCCCAGAGCCGGGTGCAGGACTCGGCTTCCCTGCCGCCTCCTGACATAGACCCCTGCCCGCTCCGAGTCATCTGCCGCGAAGTCAAGGACAGCCCAGAGGCTTCCAGACGAGGGGTCAAGAAGGTGACACACCTGAGTGAAGAGGCAGTGGGTCCCAGTACACACACAGGACACCTGTCCTCACTGCCGTGAGACAGCAGGGACTGACGGGACGGGGCAGGCCACATGGGCTCTAGCCCCGACGAGCATCGGGCCCTGCCACTAACGCCAGGTGGGCACGTGAACGTCAAAGACCAAGAACACCTTATATGTGACAGAGTTGGAGACCCCTTCCCCTCGAATTCCAAATTTTTCTCTAAAGATCTTTACACTGCTTCCGGAAAACAATAATTTTTTACAAAAAGAAACACATGTGGAAGTTAAATGCGTGTTCAGAACTTTTTTTATCACGCTTTCTTTACTGTTTTTCAAGGTTTTTTCCTAATTACCAAAATACACTGCTGTGATAGAAACCTCAGAAAATACAGAAAGCATAAAGACTCTGATTTTGAATTCTCTCCTGACCACTAGAAGGTAATTATAACAGAAACAGAATGGACATAAAGCCCCAACCCCATGGAAACACCCAAAGGAATGCACCCAGACGGGGTCTCACGGTTACCTTTATCGTGTACTGGTAGGCGCCCGTCTTTGGTTGCCAGGGAAATGTCAAGATGCTTGGATAGAGGGTGATGGGGACATGGATTTCCACCTCCTGCTGGTTCCACACAGGCACCCGCAACGTGTGGACCCCTCCGTCCTGCAAGGGGGTGAGGGTGCCGTATGCCACCATGACAACCAGGTCAGCACTCAAGCAGGCCCCCGCCCCTCCCTGGGGACTGGTCCCCAGGGTAGACTTTTCAGTTGTGGGGGAGTGGGAAGGAAGATGCCCGGTACCCTGCGGCCTTCTCCATCTCCATGGAGACGGCTTTTGGTGGCTCTGTAACTGCCACTCAAAGAAACGCTGCTTGACTGCATCCTCACAGCACCCCTGACGGGACGGATGTGGTTATCCCCACTTTACGGATGGGGAAATCTAGTCATGCGGCATGAAAGCAACTCGCCCAAAACCCCCAGAACAGAAGTGGTCACTTTGGTAGGAATCTCTGCCTGGCTCACAGGCCATTTCTGCCGCTGCCAGGTCCGGGAGAGGTTGGTGTGGGGTAGGAAGATAAGAATACCCACGCCAAGCTTCCAATCAGTAAAATCTGCTCCCACCGAAACTGACTGGCCTTTTAAATACAGGGGGATATTTTAAAACTTTGAAGGATCCAAGCAGCCAAAACAGCCAAAGAGATGCTCGTGGGCCCTGGTCAGTGCACAGCTGGACACACGGGCCCAACACTGCTCCCAGCAAGGGTTTCTAGCCCCAGTCCCAGAGGTGCAGGCTCACTTTTACAGGGGCCAGCAAAGGGCAGAGGAAGAGGGGCTCTGGCCCAGCACAGGGACAGGGGACAGGGAAAGGCCAAACCCCCTAGCCCCGGACACCACCGTGAGCCCAGAGCAGGAGGGACCCCCCCCCCCCCCCGCTGTGGTGCCCACGACAGCAGTGCACTCTTGGGGCCCCGACTCCCCCGGGCTCATGTCCAGCCTGGTTTGACATTTCCGTCTGCGAAGGTCCCGGGGGGCGGGGGGGGGGGTGCTGCCGAGGGAGGCGCCAACTTGCCTGGTCCACCACGGAGGTGAGGGCGGCCTCGATGGCCGTCTGGCCCTTCTTTGTCGCCCTGACATGATGGTACGACCCATTCTGGGAAGAAGCCAGAACCTCAAAGAACTCTGCAGGGAGCATGGTTTCGATGTGGATGTTCTGGAAGGTGAGGCAGGAAGGTGAGAGGAGCTCCCGGGACAACTCAGGAAAGAAGCCGTGTGGCCCCAAAACAGCAGCCAGGCCAGGCTGATGAACTACACGAAGCCCTGGATCTGAGCTCTGAGTGCTCTGGCCTCTGATCCCTCCCAGGCTGCCCTCCCCTCGTGACCCGAGGACCTGGCACTCGTGAGCCCGAAGGCTACTGTCGGCTCTCAGACCCTGTGGTCCCAGCAAGGAAACCACCAAATACAAAAAAGGACATCAAAAGCCCTTAGAGCTAATTTCACCCAAAATGGTGATCGACAGAGTCTTTGTCTAGTAACACAAGGAAGGCAGTGGCTTCTGCAGAGAGGCTGAAGGGGAACCTCGCCCCCTCCTTGAAACCTCAGACCCCACAAGGAAGGTCCGGAGATTCTCCTGATCCTGGGAATTTCTCACAAAGGACCAAACACGGCCGAGACTTCTTTCCACCTGCCCATTTGTGATGTTCTTTCCATAGCCAGGAAGCTACTGAGCTTGGCCTCAGTCAAGGGGCCTTCTGGACACGTTGCAGGTATTCCTGGCCCTGAGGCTCTGCAGGGCAGGGAAGGATGGACTCTCAGTGCTGTGAGGTCCCCGGGCTAATGAGGAGGGGCAGGAGGGCAGCGGGCAGACGCCACCTCCGCGGCACTGCCTTTGTGACCCTGCTACCCGCGGCCTCCTCTCCCAGCTCCAGCCCTGTAGGAAGCAGGGCCCCTGGTGCAGACTCACAGGCTTACAGGCTCTTGAGACGCCCGAGGGGTCCCATGACAGTGTCTTCCATGGACCCAGCAGCACCGCTAGGAAGCACCCCAACTCAGCCTGCCTGCTCAGGGCCCCCTGTGTTTGGGGGCTGCTCGTTGGGCAGCTGCTCCAGGAGATGCACCCCACTCCCCCAACTCCATCAGGCCCGAAGGGGGACTCACATCCGACAGGTAGACCTTGTTGCCGGACTTGTCAAGCACTTCGACGGTGATTTCGTACAGGCGGCCGGTCTCGAGCACCCACCTGCCACCAGGGTAGACTGTGAACCCTACAAAACAGGCAGGCGCAGAGCCTCAGCGCTGAGGCCACAGGGGTCTGTGGCTGAGGCAGAGGATGGCACCAGGCCTGGTCAGCACCGGGGCCCCAAGGCCGCTCCTCTGCACTCCTCCGGGGAGGAGCCAGCTGTGCGTGACGGTGAGACCTAATGCCCACAGCAGGCCTGAGCCCTCAGAACCTGAGCTGACCTCAGGTGCACCAGGACAAAACATTCCCCACCGGCTGCTCCAGGGCCCATTCAAACTTGACTCTGTCCACGGTGGCTCTGACCCACAGTGAGCCTACACCCTGAACCCACGGTAGGTCTACACTCTGAGTCCACTGTGAGTCTGTGCTCTGAATCTATAGTAGATCTATGCTCTGAATCCACAGTGAGTCTGCACTCTGAACCCACAGTAGGTCTACGCTCTGAGTGCACAGTAGGTCTACACCCTGAATCCACCGTGAGTCTACACCCTGAATCCACCGTGAGTCTACACCCTGAATCCACTGTGAGTCTACACCCTGAATCCACAGTGAATCTATACTCTGAATCCACAGTGAGTCTACACCCTGAATCCACAGTGAGTCTACACCCTGAATCCACCGTGAGTCTACACCCTGAATCCACCGTGAGTCTACCCCCTGAATCCACAGTAGGTCTACACTGTGAGCGCTCTCCCTGTGAGCCGGCCCTGCCCTCCCAGGCCTCCAGCTCTGTTCCCACACTCGATGCCGCCAGCTGCTGGCTGACCCCTGCAACGCCACGTGCCTCCCACCTCCACGCCATCGCCTGAGCTGTGCCTCTGCCAGGATAACGAACCCACACAAGAGCAGCTTCTGAGAAAACGCCTGCCTCAGGTACCATCTCCCAGAAGCCCTTCCGCTGCACTCACGTTTACTAACTCTTTACCACTGTCCTGTCACCGTCTGTTTGCAGCGGTCTCTCCCTGCAAAACCAAGCACAAGGCCCCCACTTCCCTCCTCCAGACTCCAGTGCCCCGCACGTGCCAGACAGACAGAAGGTACCAAGGATTCTGAGCGGATGGAGCTCCCAAGACACACAGGGCCACCTGCCCGAGGCCACCACATGCCAGCGTGGGTCTCACCCAACAGCAGCCTCACTCAGCAGCCAACAAGGGGACCAGGGGCCGCTGGGCATCAGCCAACAGCTCTCTCACCCGAACCACCTCAGGGCGCCCAACAGGTGAGGCGGCTCAGGCCCAGGTAACACGTGCGTCCAGACATCTTTCCAGGGGGCGTCTCTACGGCAGCTCCTGGGCCCTGGCTGTGCCCGTGCGGGTCCTCCGTGGCTGTGGACTCCTCCCCTCCTCTCTCGGCCTCAAGCCTCCCCCTCTTTTCCGCCAAGGCATCTTCCAAACGTCCATAGCCATGGTGAGGTCTGGGCAGAGCCCTGGTATAAAACCAGAAGACAGAGCCCTCCCCCACTCTACCCTATCCTGTTTCTCTCCCTGCAGAGCTGGCCACCAGCCGACCTTGGTCTACCCTCTGCTTATTCTGTGCACAGACAGGGGAAGGGCTGGGGGGGGCAGCCCCGGGAAGGGCAGGGTGGCACTGATGTCCCGGGCCTCCCCGCTGGCAGAGCTGGCCAGAGTGAAGCAGTTCCTGGGGGGCTGTTACTTTTATTTGACTTTTTAACTCCTGTAATCACAAACGACCCAGGATGCCCACACTCACCCAGGTACCCGGGTTCCACCACGTAGATGGTGCTATTGGGTAACCGGGAAGCGCCCTGCATGCGGATACCTGGATTCTGAATTAAGGAACAAATAAACCAGCTGGCAATTGTCAGCTTGGCTCCCGCGGCTTCGTTATCATCAACACCACGTGGGGAGAAGAGGGGATGGGAAGGTCCCAGCCCGAGGCCACGCACAGCACAGGCCTCTTCCAGAATCAGCGGCCACAGGGCACTTCCTCCACTCCAAAAGCGGGCCCTCTGCAAGGACCCTGGAGACCACCTGGGGCATGCGAACAAGTTGGGGACACATGACAACCCACACCCTGGTGTGGAAACAGCCTCGGCCAGGCCCCTCAGATGAGACCAGAGAAGGTTCCGGAGGCAGGGTTGGGGCTCCTCTCCGGCCACCGCCCCTCACCTCAAAACCTCTCCAGCAAGTCTCCCCAGAGGTGAGCGATGGCGCTCAGCTGGGGTGCGATTTTGGTCCTTTCTGATTTTCAGACCTTGAGGGAAAACGGGGCTATTTTTAGCCTCGCCAAGCTTTCAGGGAGAAAAGTGACTTGACTTCCAAACAGCACGTCTCCTGTGCAGGACACGCAGATGCGTGCGCGCTGCCCGGGAAAAGGATACTCCTGTGGCCGAGGACCAGGTTGCTCTGTCCCAGCTGCACCGCGGTGACCAACGATGTGTCCTGGGCCAAGACCGCCACGGGCCGGCCCGGGTCTCCCTCGGGGCCCCAGACGTTGTTCTGAAGCTGTAGCTCGTACTGATCGGAGGGCATTGAGAGTTCTGGCCACCCAGAAACAAAGAAGAACAAAACGGGGAGAGAGAGCAAAGACAGGAAATGTTAAAAGTCAATGTCACCTCCCTCCCCCACCCCAATCCCTGGACCCTGCTGTCAGTACAGCTGCTTGATTTTTTATTTTTTTTTTGGCTTAATTTTTTTTCAGTGCTTTAAATTTTAATATTATTCTCCATGCCTGTGGACAAAGCTGACACTCTCCATGAATTTTCAGAGGCAATCACTTTTTTCTGGATGCCATGAGCAGCTTTTTTTTTTTTTTTTAAATTAAGCACAGCCTGTGACTCAAACTGCCAGCTGCTGGCAGGATACCAACATCAGACCCTTTTCTGTTCATCACGGAAGCAAGTGAACTCTGCTTCTGCAGCGAGGGGCCCAGGGTGGGGCTCACTGGACCTGGGGGTCCTCTGGGGGATTCCAAATAACCCACTCACTGTGCCTGCGTACGTGGCCCCGTTGCAGCCCTCTTGCATGAGAGAGGGACAGGATGCAAGGACCACAGACGGCTTCCCTGCTCACCACTGGGTCCCAGGCAGGGGCTGCCATGGGAGGCGCCCAGGACAAGGATCCTGGAGGAGTTTCAGCTAGAACATCCTTCAAAACTCCCAGGAATTCTGAAAGGTGGGGGGGGGTCAACTTGCCCATCTCTTGTCCTAGGGTATCTGTTGTGTGTTCCAATAAGTCCCCAAGAATTTGCCCTGGAACAGAGGGTTCTCAAAGTGTGTTCCCCGGACCATCAGCATCACCTGGGAAACTGCAGATAACTGGCCCCATCCCAGACCTGCTGAACCAAACTCGGGGGATGGGGGAGGAGGGGTGCGGGCGGGCAGCCAGCGCTCTGCGTTTGCACAGGCCCTGCAGGGGATTCTGACTCTCGCTGCAACTGAGAAGCCCCTCCAGTCCACACAACCCACTTCCTGGTCTCTAATGGGGAAGCCCAGCCATGCTGGGCTGAGACTCTTGTAGACGATGTACCCAGTGATCAGAACACAGCAGCAGTGCATCAAGGATACACGTCATAATAAAATAATAAGGTAACGAGAGCAGCATTGCTCGGTGCTGCTTCAGGAGGCACTAGCGTCCTCCCTTGTTTAACATTCTGCAAACGAAGAGGGCCCTTTTAGGAAATAAATAGACCGACTCTGGACGGATCTTGCACCATATGACGTAACCCTACTTACAAAGCCCGAAGGCGATGAAGAGGAGGGCTCGTCTGGCGGACCCCTTCGACACCTCTTGTATTGCAGGACCTCACTACTTCTCAGAGGCACTGAACAAGGAAGCCTTTGTGGATGTGAAAGGTCCCCGTCTGTCCACAGGCAGAGGAAGGCTGCTCCTGGGGCCCCAATCCAGCCCTGCTATCACCCGCTGAGGGTAACGGGTCATCCTGTAGGCTGCCCTTCCATGGCCAGGAGGCCCACGTTCTCCTAGGAGACCCGGTCTCTGACCCCTCCCGACCCTGGCTGACCCCCGAGATGTGCTTCTGATTGTCAGAACCCCCCCACTCCCACCCCATGCAGGGTCCGGGGAGGACCATGGAGCTCTGGGGGCGGTGGGTCTGAGCCCAAGATGACAAGGAGCCCACTGTCCTGCCTCCGAGGCCAGCCCATCAGGCAGCCCAGCATGCACTCGCTCTGGGAGGCCATGGCTCAGGGTGCGATGGGTCCTTTACCAGCTGAGTCTTGGACGCAGGAACCCCTGTCCCACACCCGTCCTTTTTCCAATCTCAGCACAATTTATCCCAGTAATTTCCAGCATTCCCGTCACCCGGGTTCTTTTCAGACATCGACTCTCTCAGCCAGCTCGTCCTCCCCACATCTTGTTCTGTCTAATAGGTTGGTTACTGGGCCGGGCGCATCTGCAATGCCAGCACCAGGCACCGAGGAGCGAGGGGAGAAGGCTGTGCCCCCTCTCCGTGCTGGGAACGCTGCCCATGGCCTCACAGACACCCCTCCTCCAGGCCCCTCTCTTCCCTCGCCTGCCCCACTGGCGGGGGTGTCTGCAGGTCAACACTGGAGCTCCAGGCGGGAGGAACCCGGGCAGCCCCCTGACCACTGCAGCCCCCCAGCAGTGCCCACAGTACAGAGCAGGGACTCTGTAAACGGGCCCGAGAGAAAGGAAGCCACTACTTAACAGAAGGCAGGCAGACGTCGGGAAATAAAAATATGGAAGGCAAGAAGCAACATTACATTTTTAAGGAGGAAAGACTGAAAGAAAATATGAAGAACTAATTTGGGGTAACTGCTCTCTCACCTGTAATTCTCTGAACCTTCTGCGGGATGGCATGCAAGACAGGGGCCTGCCAAAATTCATGTTCCCTGCAATGATGTCATCCCCTGACTTTCCTGTCTAGCAGCCAGTTAAAAATGACAGTGATGTGAATTGTATCTCAATTTAAAAAAAAACAAAAAAAACAACACAACCCATCAAAACAAATGCACAGTGAACTTCCACCCGGACGTCTTGTTCTCGGTGGACCTTTGCTGGCTCCTCCCCCATCTGTGCCCCCAGAGCATCTGTCTGGAATCCACTCCAGCCCTGTGGCACCCGATACCATCAGTCACGTAGGTGTGTTTATTTTTGGAGGCGCTTTCCATCTCATTACCACACAGATGCAAGAGAGGCAGCTTAACTACTTCCTGTCTGGGGGTATCTTTCATGTGCCCCATTCTTTGACTTCTACCGTAGGTCAGTGAGCAAACCCCAAAGTTCTCTGGGTGTCTTGGGATGTGCTGTCCATCTGGGCCATGCACCGAAGGGTGAGCTCTGAATCCCTCTTTATTAAATCCCCTCTAACCTCCCTGGTGGGGGCACAGCTCCCCGCCCTCATCTGCCCTCACAAAGGGGCCACCCGCCCAGCCCTGGGAGAACAGAAAGCCCTTCTTGTGCTCCTCTGGGGCCCAGGACCACTCGACCCTGCAGGAGTGATTAAGGCCAAGGACCCGACAGCTTTGTGACTATCAGGCATTCTGTGCCTCAGTTTCTTAGTCCGTAAAACAGGGTATTAATGAAACCCACCTCACAGAGTTGTTGGGTCATAATGTGAAAAGCACAACACCTAGGAAACTCTCATGACGGTCAGATGTTCCAGGCTGTCTCCATCAGGCCACAATGTGTTCGAGACAGTGCTCCGGTGGAGAGGGTATTTCTGAGAGGCCCCTGTGGGTGCCCTCTGGCCTTTCAACTTGTCTCCACTGCGTTCCGCCTGAGGACGCAGGGACAGGGTCCTGAGAACTCCACCGCTGAGCCATCTCCCCTTTAAGAGTCTCAGAAAGCCACACCCAGGTCCGTCCCTTTGCTTTTAGACTCTGCTTCCCGAAAGTCTGCGGTGCACGCCAGGCTCTGGCCAGGACCCCCAGCCCAGCTTCGTACACAACCCGCCTGCATGTTGACAAGTGCAAAAGAGCCGGACGCTGCACGCCCAGCACACGGGGACGCCTGGGACTCCCAGTCTACTGCCTTTCAGCAGGGCACCCCGTGTGGGAGAGAACCGGGCCTCGGGGAAGCAGGGGCCTGTCCTCGGCTCTGAGGCCTCCCCCGGGGTGCAGCGCCCTGCCACACAGTAATGACTGACCAGACCCACTGCCCTCAGACTTTCAGACCCAACTATGGACCAAGCCCAGGCTGCTCGGATGCTGAAGCACCTACACGCTTCTTAACTGATGCCCTGTATTACAGACAGAGCAGCCAGCAACCTGGGGGAAGCACCTGCCCAGACATGCGTCCAAGCGCTCGGGCCTAGAATGGGACACTCTTGTACCCGAGATACTAGATGACCTGTGCTCTGACCAAGAAATGTGTGTAAACTAAACAAAAACATGATAACGATAATAATTCTTAGGAGGCTTGGTGCTGCATTAAGAACACTCACCACTGAAAATGCATCACATGTACACGGCACTTTAGAATTTCCAGAAAAAATCCACGTCCATTAATTCATTCTGCCCTCAGCACAGGCAGAAAGGCCTCGAGGGCTCCAACAGAGAAACTGAGGCCCAAAAGGGAGCAGCGTCTTGCCAAGGCTGCCCGCAGTCAGTGGCAGACCCACTGGCAAAACCCAGTCCAACGTGAAGCTCATGGCTTCGGACATTCTTAAAACAAAGGGATTATAAACCCAAAAAGATGGAAAGCAGGGTCTCGAAGAGATATTTACACACCTATGTTCATAGTAGCACTATTTACAACAGCCAAGAGGTGGAAGCAAACCAAGTGTCCATCCATGGCTGAGGGTCTAAAACGTGGTCTATACAGACAATGGAATGTTATTTGACCATGAAAAGGAAGGACATTCTGGCACCTGCTACCACATGGATGAACCTTGAGGACATTCTGCTCAGTGAAATAAGCCAGACACAAAAGGACAAATACTACATGATTCCACTTATATGAGGTCCCGAGGACAGTCAGATTCATAGGAACAGAAAGCACAAGGGTGGTTGTCAGGGGCTGGGGAAGGGGGATGGGGAGTCAGTGTTTTATGGGCACAGGGTTTCAGTTTGGGAACATGAGAAAATTCTGGTGATGGATGGTGGTGATAGTTGCACGAAATGTGAATGTAATCAACGTCACTAAAATTAACACTTAAAAATAGTTAAAATGGTAAATTTTATGTTATGCCTATTTCACCACGATAAAAAAGGGGAGCCGTTGCCATGAGTACCAAGCTGAGCTGGTGACCCACCTGTAATCTTTCCTTGCCTGATCTTCTGCACCTTGTAGCGGATGGATGTCCCCACCATGAGGTAGACGTCATAAGCTGGGTTCAGAAGGATGTTCTCCAAAATCAGCAGCCTGACCTCCGCGGGGCGGACGTTCTTAGCATGAGGAAGAGAGAAAAGGTGAGGTGGGCCCGGAGTAGGGGTCAGTGTGAGCAAGAGAAAGGGTCTTTAGAACTTTTCAGTCTGTTCATGTGGGCACAGAGAGGTTAGGGTGAGAACACAAGGCAGCACCTTGGACACCCCAGAACCCCAGGGGAGCCCTGTGGTACAGCAGGCAGCCATTTAGAGGTCATTGCCAAAGTATACCGAGCACATCACTTTACAGTATGTAGGTTGTAGCTCAATTTTAAATAGTAAGAAGTAAACAGAAAGAAAAGCGAGGAGCCAGGAGTGATGGCTATGGATACAGAGGCCACTAGGGGCCCAGGGGCTCCACCCACAAAAGCCCCAAAGGCCCGTGCTGGGGGCCGTACTCCTGCGTCCCACAGGACCGTGACGATTGGAGAGACTATTCTTGGCGGGACACCACCCTAGGGCACTGCACAGACAGCAGACGGACACACGCCGGGCTTTCTGAGAAAGAGGCTTATCTGCCTGCGCAGAGGGGCCCACAGACGGCTCTCAGGAACGGGGGCGGCAAGGGCACCGTCACAGCCCCTCTCCTCACTTAAGCGCGCCTGTTTCTTACAGAAAGGAGTATATAACCCCCTCTGGTGCACTGATTCTGGCAGCTGCTGCCAGAGAATGTGTCTCCATGCCCGTCTCTGGTGCCCAGCCGTGGGCTCTTGGGTCCCACAGGACCGCAACCAACGGAGAAAGAGTTCTTAATCAGCTACCAGCCCCAGGGCACAGCAGAGAAACCCGATCTTTCTGGAAAGAGGCCCATTAGCTAATCATCACGGCTGCACCTGAGGGGCGGCTTCTAATTAAACACACATCTAAAGGCTGACAGTAAACCCTTCCTGAGGCCTTGGGGGTTGGGGAGACATACCTTCATGCCCTCCCTCTGCCCCACTCCAGAGCACCGGCATCTCTAGGAGGGGGGCTCTTATACGTCTCTAGGACCCCAGCTCTTACACCTGGTGCCCTGGGTTTCGCGGCTGCCGCCCAGGGGATGCCCCTGGATCACCTGGCCCTGGGGGCCCTTGCGCCCCACAGGACCGTCAAATCAGAGACAGTGCTTGGGCTACGACCCCCGACACTGCACACACAGCTGACTGACACCCCCTCCAGCCATCAGGTGGAAGAGGCCTACCTGCAGGAAAGAGGCTTCGGCCTGGAGGGCAGGCTTCAGGGCTGTCACGTGTAGGGTCTACAGAGGGGCTCTCGGGGAACGTAGGCTGCGGACATTATCTTTGTACCCCCCATTGCCTCACTACAGCTCATGGCGTCTCCCAGAAAGGAGCCTGCACCCTTGTCTGGAGCCCCGATTCTTGTGACTGCCGCCCAGGAGACACCCCCAGATCCCCTGGCTCTGGGGGCCAGGGAGGCTCTGCTCGCAACCCCAGAGGACTGTACATATGTGTGTCCTTTAAAAGCTGTCGTCTGGGGACTTCCCTGGTGGTCCAGGGGTAAAGAATCCACCTTCCAATGCAGGGGACGCGGGTTCGATCCCTGGTCAGGGAACTAAGATCCCACATGCCGCGGGGCAACTAAGCCCGTGTGCTTCAACTAGAGAGCCTGTGTGCCCAAAGTACAGAGCCCACGTGCTCTGGAACCCGCGCGCCACAACTAGAGAAGAGAAAACCCGCACGCCACAACGAGAGAGAAGCCTGTGCGCCGCAACGAAGACCCGACGTGGCCCAAAAATAAATAAATAAATAATAAGTTAAAATCTAAAAAAAAAAAATTAATTAGAAAAAAAAAAAGCTGTTGTCTGAGAGTCTGGCTTCTAACCAGTCTGGATCTGGATCTAGGTGCTGACTGAGCTCCTCCCCTTCGGGACAGAGAAAGACAAATAACATATGGTCTCACTTACATGTGGAATCTAAAAAACACAACAAAACACCCAAGCTCACAGACACAGAGAACAGATTAGTGGTTGCCAAAAAGGGGGTGGGCAAAATGGGTGAAGAGGGTCAAAAAGTACCCACTTCCAGTTATAAAATAAATAAGCCCTGGGATGTCCTGTATAGCATGGGGACTATAATTAACATAACTGTATTGCACATTTGAAAGTTGCTAACGGCATAGGTCTTAAAAGTTGCCATCACAAAAAAAATATACTCTGTAACTACATATAGTGACAAATGTTAACTAGACTTATTATGATCATTCTGCAATATATACAAATATCGAATCATTATGTTGTACACCTGAAACTACTATAATGTTGTATGTCAACTATAACTCAACAGAAAAAAACCAGTAAGTTAAATAGTATCTCTGATACATTAAAAAGAAAAAACCACCACACAGAGCACCCACCTTGGGCCGGGCTCTGAGGTGGATGCTTTCCACAGGCAGGACAAGGCCGCCTTTGCAGCTCAGCGGGGGCCCGGTCCCGGCCCAGGACACAAGGAGACAAACTCCCCAAATACTAACTGCAATCCCAGGCACGTTGCAGGACTGCCCTGGACGTGGCTGCTTCACGTTTCCAAAACCCTCCAGGATTCCCAAACTACAGCTAAACCGCTGAAGAGAGCGAATTCTCATCTGTCACTTTAGAAATTAACCAGCAGATGTACCGCAAACTTCCTGCGTGGGCTCCAGGAACCAGGCAAACAAGAGGAAGACCCCAGGTCTGCAGCTCCAAAGGAGGCCCAGGCAGGGCAGACCTGAGCCCACAAGAACCAGGAAGGAACCAGGCCTTGGCTAAACCCACTTCTCGCTGTCCTTTCTGCCCCTGCCCCACCTCCATTCCCAAAATGGGGCTTTGATGGAGAAGCAGGTGCTGGTGAGGCCAGACGACGTGGGGAGGGGGGTTCCGGAGTCCGAGCCCTACACATGTGGGACCAGGCAACCAGTGTCAGGGCTCAAGGTGGGGCACAGGGTGAAATGGCTGGCAGACCCTGGGACTTCCAAAGGCTCGGATGTGTCTCTACAGCAGGACAGGGGAGCTCACTGAAGATAAGCTAGTTGATGCCAACCCCACTGCTTCCGGACCTCCCTGGAAATTGAGGCGAGAAGATGCCTTGTGACTGCAGAGGTGGCGGCTCTGGTGCCCCGGCCACCTGTTCCTAAGCCGTGGCTCACACCAGACACCGTTCGCGGTAGGGCATCTCCTCTCTGCTACTAAATATGTGAGGGAACCAGTCGTCCAGATCCCGCCCCGGAGCGCAGGTGCCCGCGTGCGCCCACCTTGTACACGGCCTCCTGGATGCGTGCCTTCAGCTTGGAACTCCCCGTCTTCATCCCGGACACCAAGATGGTGTCCCCCTGCTTGGCCGCCTTCTCCATCTCTGAGATGTAGGAGGGAGGGATGTACGTGGACTCCAAAAAAGTCAGGATGCTGGAAAAGGAACGTGCGGTCAGACCTGATGCGTGGAACCCAGGAACCTCACACACTCACTCTCCGAAGCTCCTCTGCGTGGTGCCAGACACCATGTAAGTGGTGCTGACCTAGTCAGTGCTGCCTAGAAACCTGTCCCTGAAATGTCCTACATCAGAATTGCCAACATCCCTGTGAAACAGGCAGATTCCTGGCCCCGGCCCGGCCCTTGGTCTGCACGAAGCCTGGGGATCTGCATTTTATAAAAATCCCAATGTGATTATGATAAAAGGCAGGCACTGAAATTTGAAGACCGCCCGCTTAGTCAAAATGTTTTGGTCTCACAGACGTGAAAGGTGAGGCTCACGGAAGCTGAGAGCAGGCCCAGGACCACAGGCCCAGCCAGGGTTCTTCAGGGCTCCCCACGAGTCCCAGCCCCCTTCCTTGGCCAGATCCTGCATCTGGGAAATGGTTCAATGACCACGCCCTCAAGTGTTAGGAATAGGGAATCACATCGAATCCTACCTTCCCTGGGGTTAGGCTGTGGGGAGAAGGGAGGGAGAATTCGGGATGGGGTGCGACCCCCAGAGCACAGGCTGGTAAGCGGGGCCAGCCTGAGTCTCTCCCTGGCAGCCTGCGATTTACAGATAAGCCCCCCGTTCCACCCGAATGAGAGCAGTCAGTTGGACACGCTTTCATTCTCCCCAAGATCTGCCGGACGCTATACTACGCAGTAATTTGTTTCCTTGCCCAGTTTTACAAGGTGTCACACGCTGTATTTTATGAAAATCCAGGACACTCTGGTTCCAGCACCCCTTAGCACCTTGGACTTTGGTCAGCATTCGGCTTACGTACTGGGTGCTTGGAAGCTCCGGGGGCCGTCAGGGCAGGAAACAAGCCTGGTGGCGCGAAGCGGGGCAGGCAACCAGCATCCCCTGAACATCTAGTATGTGCCCGGCCCAGAGAGGGGTTCTCAGCCCCGTCAACGTGCTCGCCCACCCTGCCACCCTCAGAGGTGGGCACAGTGACACCTCCATCTGCTGCAGGAGGAAGCTGGTGCTCAGGTGGTCACAGTCTTTGATGACGGCCACAGGCAGGACATCACAAGGCCAGGACCGGAATGCAGGTCTCTTGCACCTAGAGCCCACATTCCCGGCTTACTGAGACCCCAGAAATTCCAGAGCTCAACCAGAGACAGAGGCTGACAGCCCAGCCCCCAAAGAGCTCTGACCCAAGAGGGCAACCTGGCTTGCACAGCATCAGGGCATGAGGGTGCCCGCCGTGGAAATGGCCGTGAGCTGAGCCTAGATGTGTCCTGGAACCCTGAGCTGGACTTCTGAAGGTGTAAACAAAAGGCCAGACTTGTAACTCCCCACAAAATACTTATCAGTTGCAAGGGAGTAAGAAAGTGACTTCAGAGCAGGGCACCTGGCAGACCCCACCCTACCCAAGTGATGACAGCGAACAAAATCATTGATGGACCAACAAAATCATGATACGACGCAACGAGAATACGGAATCTCGCCTCTGTGATGTTCCTGCAAAGATGCAGAACTCTGGGTCTAATCAGGAGGAAAGTCAGATAAACCCGAAATGGGGGAGGGTCTGTAAAATAACTGGACTACCGTCTTCATGAGTGCAACGTCCCAAAAGTCAGAGAAGGACCGAGAAACTCTCCCACGCGGACGGAGACTAGGAGAGACAGGACAACATGCGGCAGGTGACCCTGGGGGGCACGTTCTGCTACAAAGGATACAATTGGGATAAACTGGCAAAACTGGAACGAGGTCTGGTGACTGCGGGCATCAGTGTTAACTCCCTAACTGTGATGACCGTCTTGTCGATGTGCAGGAAAACGTCCTCAGAGGTAGTAAATGAGCATTAAAATAACTGGGGGTTACGGGTACCAGGGTGGCACTTGCTCTCAGATGGTTCGGGGAATCCACCTTCTGTACTACACGTGCAACTTTTCTGTACGCTAAAAATTGCTGCAAAGTTTTTAAAAAAATAAGTCTTCCTCCCCCAAAAGGGACTATACTCTTTAACATTTTTATAATACAGCATGAGGCAATGCAGCATAGCAGGGGATATTAGCCCAGACCTTGGGTCTGCACCAGCACTGGCCAGCAGAACCTTCTGTGATGGAAATGCTCCACGTCTGCCCTGTCCAGCGTGTGGTAACACCAGCCACACAGCTAACGAGCCCTTGACACGTGGCCAGTGCACCAAGGATCTGAATTTTCCACTGCACCTAGTCTAAATTTAAACAGCCAGGATAGGGCTCATGGCTACCACACTGCACTGTGAGAATCTATACAGATCTGAGTTCAAGTTCCAGCTCCGCCCCTTACCAACCTAAGGCACGTGGACAGTGTTACAGAAGCCACACGGCTGTTGGGGGGACCGACTGAGTCAAGATGGGTAACGAGTCCATCTCACAAGGAGTCCGCCAGCAGGCCCACCTCCACCCCCGTGCTGGGGAAGGCAGCCTCCTGCTCCTGGAAGAGGTCACTGCAGGAAGGTCACCCCAGCCGGAACTGTCTCCCCGTTAGCTCACCCCCAGTGGGGCCGGACCCCACCCCTTGCCTGCACCCCGGGACAGCTCCCATTGTCTGGGACAAGCTTTCTCTTCTGCAGCTGGACAGCCCAGCCTCCTCGACGATGTCCCACAGAACACACCCCCGTGGGCTGCACAAGCAGCAAGGTTCCTGCACAACCGTGTGAGCCGAGGGGGACGATGACGGGGATGATGATGATGGAAGCCCCCAGCCCACATGGAGCCAAGCAACAACCCCCTTCCCGCCTCCCTTCCAAGGCAGGCGCCTCTTACCGGAGCGCGTTGTGGGTGTCTGAGTACCCGTCGGCCTCTGTGTCCTTCACGATCATCCAGTCAAAGACCAGCCCAGCCAGGGTGCTGAACGTGTTTCCTGTAGGAGCAGGAGGAGAGGGGTGCACCCGAGTTAAGCCCCCGGGGCCAGGGGGAGGGGAGATGCACCAGCCCCTGCAGAGCAGGTGGCACTGCCTGCAGCCTCCAGCCTCCATTCAGCAGGGAGGGAGGGAGGGGAAACGAGGCTTAAAGGATCAGGGTCACGTGACCGTGAGGGCTGAGCCGGCGTGAGCCCCAGCCTCTCAGGGGGAGCCGTGTCCTTCCTGCTGTACCTCCTGCCTATGCCCACCCATCACCCCTCACGTGGGTAAGTGCTTTATAGTTTAGATGGTGGTTCCTGAGACTGTCACTCACTCCCCCTCACCACCTCCCTGTGCTGGGAAAGGAACCCAGGCCGTCTGGCTTCATGTGCCCATCCTTGTCCCTCAGCCGAGATGCTGAGACCCCAAGTCCCGGGTGGAGGAGGTGGACGCTCGCACAGCCGGCCTCGGCTCTGAAGCCCTGGCTGCCGTCCGCGTGCCTTGGACCAGACGCCAGAACACGTGGAGCCTGGCACGTGACTGGCCGACCGTTCCCGGAGGAGCAGGACTCAGGGTGAGTCTGAAACCCTCCGTAAACACCTTCTCAGGGTAAGTGCAACACCTGGTGCTATGCAGACACCCGGGAACAGGGCAGGAGATGAAAACTGGGGGCTCAAAGGCCTGATCTGCTGGGAACTATGGTTTGCTTTTTCCCCAGGTGATGTTGATTTTACATTTTTTAACTGGCTCCCATCATTTCAAATTAAGAAATGCAGTATACTACATATCCAACTTCCAAGTTCAAAAGTCTGAAGACCCATCTGCCTGGACCCTGCTCCCTCTGGTGACGAGAGGCTGGCTCAGCCTCTCCAGCTGGTTTGCCCCACTCCCCACCACACCCTATCGCCCACACCCACTCCACCTCCATCATCTACATTCCTGCCTGGCCAGCTCCCAAAACAGAGCATCTGGGGCCTAGGAAAGCTCTTTCTTCAGTGCAAAGGGCAGAGCATTTAGAGTCAGGCCACACCCCACCTCTGAGGTCTCAGGGCTGTTGAGAAGATCGAAAGGAGAAAGTGCCCCCAGCGAGGTGCCTGGGAGGTGCCAGCCAGCTCAGGGGCAAGTACGGTTCATCACGGCCTTCTGAGGACGAGGAGACCGAGGCTGGGGGAGGCCTCCTTGGGTCTCTTAACCTGGAAAATGGCGACAGGAAACCCTGTGTTCATCCATTTCAGTGGTTACGCTTGGAGCTCTGTTTTTCAGAGTCAGAATCCCTGCATCTCTGTCATGTTTGGATGTGAGGGGAGGGATGAATGTGGGATCATTCCTGGAGCAGAAAGCATCCTTGGGCTTCCAGAAGTTTCACCCACATGGGCAAGTGCGCCTGCAGGACCAGCTGCCTAATTTGCAGGGCTCTAGGCAAATGAAAACTTGGGGCTCCTCATTCCAAAGGCAGGGAAAGCACCAGAAGGAGGCAAGTCAGACTTGGGAGAGTTGGAAGGAGACAGAGAAAGCCCCAGGCATGGGGCTGGCTGAGAGGGTGCTCCCTTGGGCGGGTAGGGATACTCTAGGGTGAGTGCAGACCCTTAGAGGTACCCATAGGCCCTGCCCTGCAATTTGGGGTACACATGGATGTGCCAGTTACAGGGGTCCCCTCCTGCCAGCCACTGGACCAACATACTGTGTCCTAGCTGAGCAGGCTCTGTGGAAACTGAGTCAGGCATCTCTCCTTCCCGCCCTGCTGATGCCCACACTAAGCCCCTGTAGCCTGTGCATGGATATGCTAGGAAACCAGATGAGGGTGGGTGAGAGGCTCACTCCGGCCAAAATGCAGCCTCTAGAACGGACGTGCCCTGGGACAGGGATGGCCTCTGCCACGCTCCACCCCGACATACCCTGGGGACACGCGCCTATCCCAGGCCCCCACTGGGGATGGAAGGTGGCCGTAGTCACAGGACAAGGATGGGGAGGGAGAGGACAGGCAGGACCCAGGACACCAGGGAACAGGGCACAGGCGGCCAGGAACCCAGCCCAGGAGGCAGGGAGGTGGCAGGGAAGCAGGATCTCAAATCACTGAGGCTCCAAGTCCCATCAGACCCCAATCACAAAACACGAGTACAAAAATAAATTTATTAAAATTTCAAGACGGCAACAGTGGAGCATGAAACCAAGCCTGGGGACCTTTAGAGCACGAGGCCCTGTGTGAAGCTGGCCCTGACGTCTGGGGGACAAAATAAAACCACAGGAGATGGCATGTGACCTGACTACAACTCCCAGAGCAGACAGTGAGCAAGGGCACCTTCCAGCAAAAGAGGCTCCAAGACCCACACATTCAGCAGGAATTTGCAGGCTTGGAGGTAGGGGCAGTTCAAGAAGCTTCTGCCTAGAGTTTTGCCTTGTCTGTTTGAAAAGCAGCTATTATGTACCCCTGAAACTAACACAACATTGTTAATCAACTCTACTCCAATATAAAATAAAAAATTTTTTTAAAAGCAGCTATTAGACCTACTGTGTGCCAAGTGCTCATATTAACAAGGAAATCCCAGGGCCCAATCTCCGGAGGCTGTACACCCTGTCCTGGTCCCAGGAGGGCAGCCGGAAAACATTAAGCAATTCAACTTAACAGACATTTGCTGGATGCCCACTGGGCCCAAAGTCCAGTGTCAAACAAAGAATGAAGTGATCCCAATTCTGCCCAAGTGCGGAGCCTGACAAAGAGTAAAAAGTGCCCCGTGCCCCAAGGCTGGGCCTGCGAATCACTGAGAGATTTCAAGGAGGGACAAACTCCACCTTGGGAGAGCCCTGGAGGAGAAAATATCAGAGGGGATGCCCAGAGGGGCTGCGCTTCGGAAAGCAGAGATCCGAAGTGGGAGTGGAAGGTGCTCTGAGTGGGAGGTGAGGCGGGGCATTTGGGGGACCGGAGCCGCCCAGCACTGCCCGGGCACCAGGTACATGCGGGCTGGGAGAGAACTCTTAAAACATTAACTCGAGGCAGGAACCCTGAAGATGGCCTCAGGCCAATAAAGTAGACTCCAGCCCCTGGTGCAGACCACGGTGCCCAGGAAAAATGCAGCAGTTGGAGACAGGCAGCGTGGCCTAGTGGACAAGAGTCCCAGCCCCTGCTCTGCCGCCCACGGGCTGCATGACCCTGGGTGAGTCACTGAAGCTCTCTAGGCCTCAGCTTCCTTGTCTGTACAATGGGCTAATGTATAATTACCATCCACCCTCGTGGGGTAAAAGACTGCACTTAGGGCTGGGCACCTAACAATGTTTGCTGAGCCACAAGCAGGGTAAAAACCAAACAGGCACTAACCTAGATAAAGTACATCCCTTCTGAGACTGTGGGGCCCTCCAAGGTTATGAAGGTCAAGTTCATCTTTACAAAGAAGACTGACCAGTAGGGAGGATACAGGCTCAGGACAAAGGAAGAGGGGATTTCTAAGGAACTAGTCCAAGTGCTTCTGGGTGGGGACACCCTCATAGTGAGCAGGGAGGCAGGGAGTGAACCACCTGGCGCCACAAAGGTGGGCCTTGATCTGGGCTCTTCCTGAAAGGCCAGTGTATGCAGGCCTGGGTGAGCCGGGGTTCCCCCCGGAAGTGGCCATGTGCACCACCAAAACCTTAGGAGTGGGAGGAGTGTGAAACGTGATCCCCTAGGGCCACGGGGCACCTGTCCCACACAGGAAGGCCGGGCAGCCACCTTCCATGCCTGACACGTCCACCAGCTGCCCAAGGGGAAAAACCAAAGTGACTTAAAAACGAATAAACTATAAAAAAAAAAAAAAAAAAAAATGGAGAATAACAAGTGTTGGTGAGGATTTGGAGAAACTGGAACACTCATGCATCGCATCGCTGGTGGGGATGTGAAACGGCACAGCCACTGTGGAAACACTCTCCGGCTGTCCCTCAGAAAGGTACATATAGAGTTGCCCTTTGACTCAGCAATTCCACTCCTGGGTGTAGACCCAGGGGAAATGAAAGCCTATGTCCACACAAAGACTCGAACCCATGTTCACAGCAGCACTACTCACAACAGCCCGAAGGCGGCAGCAACCCAACTGTCCATCACCTGATGGATGGATAAACAAACGTGGTCCATCCATACACTGGAACATCACTCAGCCACGAAAAGGAACGAAGCACCGCCACAGGCTACAACATGGGTGAACCCTGACAACATGCTCAGTGAAAGACGGCAGACACCAAAGACCACATACTTTATGATTCATTCATATGAAATGTCCAGAATAGGCAAATCTATATGCACAGAGAGTAGATGAGTGGCTACCAGGGGCCGGAAAGAGGAAAGCGCAAGAACTGACTGCTAATGGGTGTGGGGTTTCATTTTGTAGTGATGAAAATGTTCTAAAATTAGACAGTGGTGACGGTTGCACAACTTTGTGAATATACTTTTAAAATAAACCACTGAACTGTACACTTTAGATGGGTAAATTTCATGGTATATAAATCTCGATAAAAATAAACAAAACTTGGGTCATGGGGAGGGGATAGATTGGGAGTTTGGGATTGACATGTACACACTACTATATATAAAGTAGATAATCAACAAGGACCTACAGTATAGCACAGGGAATTCTGCTCAATACTCTCTAATAACCTATATGGGGCAAGAATTTGAAAAAGAATAGATACATGTATAACTGAACCACTTTGCTGTACACCTGAAACTAACACAGCATTGTAAATCAACTATACTCCAATATAAAATAAAAATTTTTTTAAATAAACAAAACTTTCTTTTTTAAGTGACAAGACAGGAAATAGACCAGAGAGGTTAAGAGCAGGGCTTGGCACACTATGGCCCTTGGGCCAGACCTAGCGCCCACCAGTTTTTGTGAATAAAGTTTTATTAGAACAGCTACGCCCATTCATTCCACACTGTCTGTGACTGTTTTAGAGCCACGCTGACACAACTGAGTAGCTGCTGCAGAGACCGTCTGGCCGGCAAAGCCTAAAACAATTCCTAGCCAGCCCATCACAGAAAACACGTGCTGACTCCTGGCTGAGAGTGGACTCGGGACCCAGCCAGGCCGGAGCTCAGATTCTGGCTCTGCTGCGTACGAAGGACTAGCATGTGTGTGTGCCTGGTCTGTGTGTGTCTGTGTGTGCACGTGTGTTCTCTCTCAGTCTCCGCTCCTGGAAGTGAAACGAGTCAGGACAGGTGAGGCGCCCAGAGACGCCTGGCTCCAGTAAGCAGCATATGACCCCCGTCACCGCGTCGGGCAGGCGAGCTCCCATCAGCCCGCTGCACAAACCCCTCCTCGGTGCCCTCTGCCTCAAGACCACACCTGACACAAGGCCCCTTTACATCCTGCGTCCCTTGGCCTCTCCAATTTCAGTCTCAAGGATGAAACAGGGTCCCCGCCTGGCAGACCCCACATCCCTCAAGGCTCAGTCAAACATCCCGCCTTCTAAGAAACTGTTCTGACCCCTGACCTCCAAGCCCCCTGGAGTTGCTCCCCCACCCAGTGGTCCCTTCACACTTTGCACCCAACGTGATTACGAACCGCACCTGCCGGGATGCATGTGGGGCCTGATCTACACGTGGACCCCCCGGCCTGAGATGCTAGGGGCAGAGGCCCAGTGTGCCCGCCCCACCACAGCAGTACCCCAGGACCTGGCAGACCCAGAAGGCAGAAGACACTCCGTGGCCGCCCAGCGCACTGAGTGCCCACCACACACCAGGCGGGGCTGACCCTTCACACTCACTCACCAGGTCCTCGTGACCAGGTAAGAATCGTTATGGCAGTTTCACAGATCAGAGGGGAGTTCAGAGAATCTGGGCAGCTTATCCGATGAATGCATACAGAGCGGAAGGAAGGCTCGGACAGATGCTTCGAAACACTGATTCTGTCCCCGAGGGACAATTTGGCGATGGCTGGAGAGATTCTTGGTTGTCACAACCCAGTGGGTGCTACTGGCGTCCGGTGCACAGAGGCCAGGGATGCTGGCAAACACCCTAAAATGTACTGGACAGTCCCCACCACAAAGACTTACCCACCCCAAACGTCAATCCTGCCTAGACTGAGAAACCCTGATCTATAACAATGTTATTAAGAAGCCGGGGCAGGGGGGCTAGAGTGGGCAGGGGAGATTTCAAAGACAAGGTGAGTCCTGGCTTGGACTTGAAGTTTTAGAAGATCCTTCGTCTGGAAGATGCCTTTTGCCTGACCTACTTTCTTCAACAAGAACCTTAACCTACAAATTTTCCCTTCGTTCCCTGACCGAGAGGTCAGGCCACAGCCAAGACAGTCTGCCAACCAGCAGAACAGACCTTCTACAAAGAATCCCAGCCCAGAACAAGCCAACGTTCTGCTACGAAGTGAAGGAAGGTACGTGGGGCCAGCGGCATAGACGCACTCTCTTCCACACCCACACACACACACAAGCGCGCATGCATAGGCTGCAGTCTGGATCAGGAAGCCAGCCCCAGACCTCAGAGCCTCTGTTGTTCACAGCAGTGACCCCGTCAGCCCCTCCCAGCTGTGCACAGGCACGGAGCTGGCCTCCAGGCCCTGTGGAGAAGTGGCCGTGGCCTCGCTGCCACCGCGGGCCCGGCATCCACTTAGAGGTCGTCTTGACCTCTTCCACGTTGCCCCCCTGGCCGGAGCAGCCCCACTTGGGGGAGAGCGGGCCGCACACGAGGAGAGGAAGAAACAGAGCCCGCCAGGCCGGTGGCCTCACCTTCCGAGTCCAGGGCCTGGATCTTAAGCTCCAGCGGGGAGTCCTCCAGGTAGAGCTCGCGGGTGGTGGAGACGATCTGAATGCCGTGGATGAGGTCCACGATGGCGTCGCAGCGCAGGACCTGGCCGGTGGCTGCAGGGGCGGGAACACAGGGTCAGCCGGAGGGCCGCCACCCCACCTCCAGCGCCTCATAGGTTGGGTGGTCTTATTCTTTGGCAAAGACAAGGGAAACCAACAATCCCCCCCCCCCCAAAAATGGGGCTGGAAGAACCGAGTCGACCCTCAGGAGCTCCACGAGGCCCGAGAGTCAGCACGGACGTCCAGGAAGTAAGGGCCTTCCAGACACTTTCATTGCCCATCTTGTACTTTTCCACCGCGAGCGCCAGCGTTTAAAGCTGTGTGCAAAACACTCTTCCTAGAATTCCGAGTTTTGTTCAGAGTGTAACCACTGAGCTAAACGACAAGGGTTCTGGTATGATGAGTTAGCACCCCAAAGAACGATGCTGTTCTGAATGCCTGTCCCTACCCTGAGATTAGCAATTACACCCGGAATCTGTGCGTTTGTGTGTGTCTGTGTTTACACTGCAGTTTTTGCACGACTATCAACTACACTATAGTATAAAAAAAGTGTGCACGTCTACACGGATTTTTTACCTGCTCCATCAATAAGACACATAAATGGCATGACCTGGAGAATCCTCTAATGTAAAAAATAACAGCCTGTGACACAAACTCATTCTGACCATTCTCCAGGCACCATATAACTACTTGTACACCCTTAACTTTGTGAGAAAGCCATTCAGCCCCAGTTATCAAAAACCTTAAAAATATTCATAGGCTGTGACCCAGTAAAGCTGGGAATCTATCCTTGGCAGGAAATAACCTGAAAGAACCCAAAATTGTTCCCTGAATAAAACTATTTATTTTCCTATATAACACTGAAACAAACATGTGAAAACAATCTGAATGCCTCATATAAGGGAATGCTTATAGCACAACCTCTGGTTAAGAATATTATTCGGCCATTAAAAATAATTCTATAATAAAATGGGAAACTTTTCATACCATGTTAGGTGGGGGAAAAGCGTGACAGAAAATTCATTGTTTTCTAAGCATCTTACGACCATAATATGGCAAATGAAACATGGGGAAGTGAAACATTGCACAACTTTTCTTCATTTTGAATCAACGCCCATTAAGAGTTATTTTGGTAACAAATAATAACTTAGAAATGAAAGCCGGCCTCCACGGGAGGGAAAGCAGGACAAGGTGCTGGCAGGGGGGGGCCAGGGTTCATGTTGCTTGCTCAGCGTCCCCCCAGCTCCATGGGCGTCCTCAGACCCAACAAGAGAAGGGAAAGCGTGGCCGTGGGCTCTTCCGTCCCTGTGGCCCAAGGTCTCAGCGGGGCGTTTGCAGCCCCTCAGCCCCCATCCCCACCAGGGGCCGCGCGGGGCCCTGGGAGGCCTTACTGACGTCCTCCGCGAAGACGATGCTGGTCAGGCGAGAGGGCTGGGACAGGCGGGCCTGCACCACGGCCTTCCGGGAGCACTGCTGCTCGCCCAGGCCCAGCGGCTCGATGCTGGCCACCTCCGGCCGGGTCGATGACCTGCGGCAAGAAGAAGAGAATTCACCCTCCGGAGCCACCGGAGGAGAGGCGGGGCTGGGACCAGGAGCCAGAGCCGCAGCCCCCATCTGTCCCAGACTCGCAGGACGGAGGGGCCAGGCTCCACCAGCTTCAAACCCAGAGGAGACAGGCGGCCGAGGCCCCTCTAGTAGGAGCAGGACATCCTGAGGGCGTGGACCTCCCCTCCCACCTCACCCCCACCCCGGCCCTGAACATATCACACAGGCAGAGAGTCACTGCTCGGGACACTGGAAAACACCTCCATGTTCAACAGTCACCTGCCGGGACCATTCCACGGAACTGGAAATAACTATTGGTGGACAGAGTGCCTATGGTCCCTGGGGAGGAGGAGAGGTCAGGTACCTGCTGACCTCTAGGCCGGACCTGGCACACGGCAGCCTCCCAGACGGTCACCTCCATCCCCAACAGGCCCTACAAACCCAGAGCTCACCGACGGGAACCTTGGCAACAGGCACACGGCCCAGCGCACAGGGCCGAGGTTACAGGGAAGGTGGGCGGAAGGGCAGGTAAACACACACAGAGACGGAGCTGTAAAATCCGTGAGATGACTTCCCACGGACACTTGGGCCTTGGAATAAACAGCTGCAGGGAAAGCATGAGGGAGAGGCACCCAGGGTCAGAGCACGGTTTCTCATCTGAGACCGGGGATAACAGCAGTTCCCTGGGGAGTGAAATGGGACAAGTCGGGAGGAGCAGAGCGGACACTGCATTGTTGCGTGAGCGCGGACCACTAGCGTCACTGTAGATGGAGCTGGGGAGGGTCTCTGAAGGAGGCCCCTACTCAACACCACGCGGAGGTCTGGAGCTTCAGGGAGGGCCCTGGGGTGGGAGCAGCCGGCGAGCTCCAAGAACAGAGGCCGGTGCCATCGGGGCCCTGGGATATGGGGGCGCTGAGGTCAAGGAGATGGGGTGTGAGGTCAAGGAGATGGGATGCTGAGGTCAAGGAGATGGGGTGCTGAGGTCAAGGAGATGGGGTGTGAGGTCAAGGAGATGGGATGCCGAGGTCAAGGAGATGGGATGCCGAGGTCAAGGAGATGGGGTGCCGAGGTCAAGGAGATGGGATGTGAGGTCAAGGAGATGGGGTGCCGAGGTCAAGGAGATGGGGTGTGAGGTCAAGGAGATGGGGTGCTGAGGTCAAGGAGATGGGGTGCTGAGGTCAAGGAGATAGAGTGTGAGGTCATGGAGATGGGGTATGAGGTCAAGGAGATGGGGTGCTGAAGTCAAGGAGATGGGGTGCTGAGGTCAAGGAGATAGAGTGTGAGGTCATGGAGATGGGGTATGAGGTCAAGGAGATGGGGTGCTGAGGTCAAGGAGATGGGGTGCTGAGGTCAAGGAGATGGAGTGTGAGGTCATGGAGATGGGGTGTGAGGTCAAGGAGATGGGGTGCTGAGGTCAAGGAGATGGGGGCGCTGAGGTCAAGGAGGTGGGATGCTGAGGTCAAGGAGATGGGGTGCTGAGGTCAAGGAGATGGGGTGCTGAGACTGGGGAGACACTGGAGGCCGCAGTAAGGAGCTTAGATTTATTCTGAGGGCGATTCCCACTTTTCAGAGCAGAGAGTCAGGGCTGCCTTCAGTGAGCTCTGGGCGGGGAGGCCCCAGGGAAGGGCATCCGAGGTTCCTAGGGCTGCATTCAGCGCGGTGCCCAGCACAGAGCGGGCACTCCCGAGTCACGGCTGCCATCCCCTCCCTTTGCTTTAACTCCCCGGAGCATCAATGTTCTCGGTTATTCAGAAGGAAACTTGTGAAATCAGCCTGGTGTTAAAAAGCAATGGTGTGAAACACACCCAGACAGACATCTCCAAGTCGACGCAAGTATCCCCGGGGCCAGGCAGGCACAGCAGCCTCTCCAAACTCACCAAGGATGCTTGGATGGCACAGACACCACGCGCGCATGCTGAGTGCACCAACACCTCTACTCTGAGAATAAACTCACCCACAGCTGAGGAAAGAAATCTAAGCCACCAGGGAAATGCACCTGTGGCCCCTGCACTGAGAGACTTTCTCTGAGAAAAGAGCATTTCAGAGACCAAGGGAGACCACAAAGGGGACAGGAACACACGCCTAGGCAAGGAGGTGCAAACAGGTCCCCGGGCTCACCCTGGCACCACACCACTCAATGGCAGCAGCTTTGTTGCTCCAAGATGATTCTGAAGGGCATCAGACCTCCCCACTCATGCACACACGTGCACACAGACAAACAAAACTGACATGGAAACAAGAACAAAACAGAAAATGCACACAGATCAGAGCAGACTGAGGAGACAAACGTGATGGAGGATCCTGGCTTGGACCCAGGAACAGAAAAGGAACCTCAGTGGATAAACTGATGAAATCCAAGTAGTCTTGAGTTTAGTTAAGTCATGTACCAGTCAGTGTTAATGTTTTCCTTTTCTCAATATTCATGGTTTTGAAGGATGCTGACTTTAGGGGAAGCTGGGTGAAGGGTACACAGGAACTCTCTGTATTATCTCTGCAACTTTCCTATAAATCTAAAATTATTCCAAATTAAAAAAAAATTTTTTTAAATGACAGGGTGTGTGAAGGGTGAATAATCCGAGCACAGAGGATTTTTAAGGCAGTGAAACCATTCTGTGTGATACTCCAACGATGATACAAGTCATTACACATTTGTCTACACTCGTAGAATCAATGCCAGCCATGAACCATTACATGAAATATGGGCTTTGGGTGATACTAATGTGTCCACGTAAGTTCATCAACTGTAACTAATGCACCATCTGGTAGGGGATGTTGATGGTGGGGGACGCTGAGGGTGTGCTATACAGCAAATCGCTGTCATTTCGGCTCAATTTTTTAACAAATCTAAAACTGCTCTAAAAAATAAAGTCTTTTTTAAAAATAAGACCATTCATCGTTCGTTCCTGCTTCTACCTTTGAGAAACAGTGTGGCGTGTCTTATTCAGTGGCCCCTGGGTTCCCTGGGGATCTGGGCTCCCGTCTGGGCTGTAAATCTGCCCTCACGGAACCCCAGGCTCCTCAAGAACAGAACAGGGATGACAAGCTCTTTTCTCACTCCCTCAGGGCAGTGAATTAATCTCAGACACAGTCCCAATAAAGAAATCAATGCAGATAAGAGCAGACTGCCCTCGTTCAAGTTGGAGAGGCCTGAAGTCCTCCTCCAGTGCCCAGGCCCTCCACGGGCGGCCCCAAAATGCCCACAGGCCGGGAGCACCCCCCACCCCTCACGTGATGCCTTCAGGGCTGCAGGGCTCTGACAAGCCGCCCCATCCAATAGAAACACACAGCAAATCACACTTAAAATTTCCTCATTGCCTTATTAAAAAGCAACAGGTGAAATCAATTTCATACGCTTTATTTTTTTAGATCAGTTTCAGGTTCACGGCAAAATTCAGTGGAAAGTGTGCAGAGTTCCCACACATCCTCTACCTCCACACACGCAGCCGCCCCGCCGTCCACATCCCCCCCGATGGCGCTTCTGTCACAGCTGATGAACCCACACTGAATCATCATCATCACCCAGGGTCCACGGTTCACACGCGGGCTCACTCTTGGGGTTGCACATTCCACGGGTTGGGACAAATGTATAAGGACGTGTGATCACCATTATAGTATCATCAGAGTCCTTTCCCTGCCCTGTGCTCGGCTGACTCATCCTTTTTTTTAAGTCTATATAAAAAGCCATATGAGGGACTTCCCTGGCGGTCCAGCGGTTAGGACTCCACGCTTTCACTGCAGGGGGCACAGGTTCGATCCCTGGTCGAAGTTAATTCTAATGACACGTATTATTTAACCCAACACAGCCCAAACATCATCTTTCCGACACGTGACCCCGGCTGCCCTTCAGGTGCTCAGTCAGGTGCGGTGAGTGGCCCCGGGTCGGGCCTTCAAGTGCAGGGCCAGGCGGTCAGGCGGCCCCAGGGATGACGTCTAATCCTTGCCATGGACTGAGTGCTCCCAGCAGGTCTTAAGTCCCTCCTCTTCACACTTAGGGCAGGTACAAGGGCAGATACTGCAGCCTGGAGATGAGACAGAGCAGCCAAAGCAGCTGCCCACCCCACCCTCAGACCTGCAACAAGGTCCAGCCAGCAGACGGGGGGCTCCCACGCAGGGGGTGCAGCTCTGCTGTGGCACCGGCCTGCAGGCCCACGCCCACCCACCTCGGCTAAGCTCAGGGCAAGGGAGCTGGCGTCCATCCTCACGGGGTAGCTGGGGGGCTGCAAAGCGCCCCCCACTCTGCCCCTCACCCCGCTCCAGGACCCCGCATCTGAAACTGGAGGGTCCATCCCGACGACCTACAAAGGGTTTAAGACAGTCTACGGTGGTGTTTCCGTGCCCAGCAGAGGGTTAGTTTCAGTTATCTGACTCCTTCTGGAGCATTCGGAGGCCCGTGTGCTTTGGCTGTGCCTTTAAGAGACACAAGACAGAGACCCAGCTGTGACCTGCCCCTGGGCCTGGTGTCGGGTGTCGCTGCTGGGATGGTGCTGGCCAGTGGCATATGGGGTGAAAAAGCACATTTGAAGGCGCTTGCCAGGGATTATATAGGGAAAGGGACACATGGTACTCAAACTCAGAATGGGGACTGTGGGGGGCCGGGGGGGGGGTGAAAACGGAGAGCGGGCAGCACAGGGGGCAGAAGCTTTACCTGTAACGTTGTATTTCTTACCAAAAAAAGCCAGACTGGAGGCAACTACGCCAACTGTTAACAACAGCTAATTCTGATGGTAGAAATATGGGTATTCATTGTTATTCTCTGTTCTTTTCTGTATCATTCTAACTTCTAAAAAGAAGTATTTCCCCTCTCACATTGGATGTAACTTAGAGAAGGATTGCTCTGCCCTCGTTTTACAGGTGAGTAAACTGAGACTCAAAAGGACGAGGGGACTGGTTTAGGGCCACTCCGAGGGTCAGGGTCAGACACAGGTGTTCCAAGCCCAAATTTGGAATTTGGAAAGTTTTCTGCCATTTGGAAATTCGGGAATTTGGAAAATTTGGAAATTTGGAAAGTTTTCTTCCATTCGAATCACCTCTTGGCCCCTCAGAAGTACTGTCTCTGCATCTCAGAGCTCTCAGAAAACCTGAGCAGCCCCAGAGACGGACGCTGTCTCTCCCCTGGGCTGGGAAGGGAAGAGCTGCCACATGTGCAATTCTAGAATGTTCTGCCTCCAGGATCTGGCAAGAGAAGGACCACCTTCGCCACGGAGGGAGGATGGGTCATTCTTCACAGAAGCGATGCTTAATCACCCTGCACCTCGAGCCAGGCAGAGAGCGCCGGACATAAGGGATGACAGGCAGGAGAAGGTCCCATCTGGCAAACGCAGAGACACCCAGAGACTGTTATTAAAATATAGAAGTGTGCTGGGGGAGTGTGGTGGTTAATTTTACGTGTCAACCTGGCCAGGCCATGAGGTGCCCAGCTACTGGGTCAGACATTATTCTGGGTGTGTCTTCGGGTGTTTTGGGATGAGATTAACATTTAAACCAGTAGACTGGGTAAAGGAGATTGCCCTCCCCAGTGTCAGCAGGCCTCACCCAATCAGTTGAGGCCTGAATAGAACAAAAAGGCTGACCCATCTGCAAATGAGAGGGAGTTCCTCCTGCCTGATAGCCTTCAGAGGTGTGTATACACACACACACATGCACACATATTGTTTCTCTGGAGAACCCTGACCAATACAGGGTGGGCAAAGAAGATAACGAAAGAAACTATCTACCATGTGTTAAGCCCAGAGCTAAATACTTCTGTCCATCAGATTACTTAATCCTCCAGTAGGCCTATATGGGAAAACCAAACCGAGGCTCAGAGAGGTTGAGTAATTCCCCAAAGCCACACAGCTGTACGTGGCAGGGCCAGTGGTCACAGCCAGGTCTGTGTGACTCCAGATCAGACAATCCTCCCACTACACGAGTGCTTTCCCCAGGGTACGGAGCACACAACACCAGAGAGCAGTGCGGCACCGATGAACTATTTTTAAATTGACTCTTTATGTCATTTAATTACTACACATTCATTTTTAACTGTTTCAGGAAAAACAAATGTATCAAACTTATGAGCTCCTAAATGTTAATACTGAAGAGGATGTCCAATGTTCAAAAAAGGAGTCATTCTGAAGGAAATAGTAAGTTTTCGTATACGTGGTACACTAAAAAGGCAGCACTCTGACAGTGGCATGAAGCGGCTGCAGCTCGGGAAGGAAACACAGCATTCCCAGGACAGCTGTGAGGGGCGGGGTCTGTCCATCAGCTGCCATTCTCCAGTGTTTCTATAAAACGAGGACAGAGCAGCCTCTCACACTGATAGCTGGAGCTCTCAGAACCAGTCTGTGCCCACACTGGTTGGGGAGGACCCACATGAGGAACGGAGGGAAGGGGGGGAGAAGGCACGTGGGCCGCATCAGCTCCCTCAGCCTAACCCTCGCGGGCTCTGGGCTCATGGCCCAGGCGGCAGGACGGGTCCAGGGAGCAGGGCTCAGAGAAGGCGGGGTCTGCACAGAGCTGACAGTTGAGAGGCCCACCCAGAAACCAGCTCCGACGGCCAGGTCACTTGGACACAGCATCACGTTCTGCCAAAGAAGCAGGTCCGGGCTCAATGGCTTTTCTGCCGAAAGGGCCTTCCTCTGTCTCCGGTTTAAACAAACGGCCGCTGCTCAGAAAGGATGAGAGCTGCTCCAGCTTGCACACCTGGTCATTCTGTGCATCTCAGCTGCTGGTCAGCACGCCTGCCCACCCTCCCCACTCATGGACTCGCCCGAAGGCCCACTGGAGGAGCTTCAGGGGCCTCCCCGGGCCCCTGGCACAGGCAGTGATGCTGACATGGCCCCACTCTCTGCTGAGAAGGTGAAGGCCTAGGGCAGCAGGGTGCTGCCACTCGCCAGCTGTGTGACATTGAGCGAACAGTTCCACCTCAATTCTCTGTGCCTCTGTTTCCTCAGCTGTACAATGGCAATAAAAGTGGTACCTGCTGCAAAGGGTTGGGGCGGATTAGATAGGATGACAGATGTAAAGCTCTTACTGCAGGGTGTCACACATAGTAAGCTCTCAAACTCAGGCACCAGGAGGAGGTGCCTAAATGAAGGGCTTCTGGCCCTGAGGTGTTCGGTGAGCTTCTGACCATAAGAACTTTGCTTTTTAAAGAAAGTAAGAAAACGTGGGCCCTTCTAGATTGTGATCATTCATGTGTGACCTGTCCATCCCCTTCCCTGAATGAAGCCTGACCCTGATCCCTGCTGGTGGGGCCCTACCCCCAACCGCAGACATCCTCAGAGCCACAAGCAAAGATTTAGGCCCGAAGTAGGGTTCACCACCGGCAAGAGCTTGAAGCTTCTGACTTCAAGTATAACCTCTGCTCCGAAGTTCTCCCTCCGCCAGCTTCCCCCCCATCCCTCCACTTCTCGTGTCCCTCCCACCAGCTCTTGTGCGGCCCGGCCTTGAGGGCTCATGGGAAATGGTAACTCTTCCACGGACCCATCCCTGATCCTCCTCAACCTCCACTCAGCTCCCACAGCTGGTCCTCCTTGGGGTCCCTAATGCACCCATTCATTCATTCATTCATTGAATCCATATTTACTGGGTGATGTGCAACACTCCAGGTACCGTTCTAGGTGCTGGGGACACAACAAAGTACAAAGTACACATTAATCCCCACCTTCACGGAGTTTACGTATTAGTGGGAGGAGAACAAGAACAGACAAAATGAGTGAGTGAAGGTGGGATCTCAGACAACAGTGCTATGGACAAATAGAAGGCAGGGGAGGGAAAGGCTGTAGTTTCCAACTGGATGGTGAAGGGAGACTCCCTCAGAGGGGACATTGAGGAGGAGGGGGCAGACACGGGATCCCTGAATATCTGGGAGAAGGGCATTTGGGCAAAAGCACCAGCGAGTGCAAAGGCCCCGATACCATGGCTGGCGTGATCCTTCTCCCTGTCTGACCCCCTCAGAGACTGAGTGTGAGGACAGCGCCCGTGGCGTGCTCATTTCTTGCCCTCACTGCACCCAGCATAAGACTCTGGTGCAAGTTTTTGTAGATGCCCCTTATCAGGTCATGGATTCTCTTCTACTCCGAACTTGCTGCAAATTTCTATCTTGCATGACTGTTGAATGCTCTGCACCTATTGAGACCATTATATGGCTTTTCTTCTTCATTTTGTTGATAGAAGAATTGTTTATTGTTGGTCAAGCAATTACATTGATTGGTTCGTGTTAAACCAACCTTGCATTCCTGAGATCCACCCCAGTTGGTCATAATACAAATACCCTTTTTGTATTTTTCTGGATTTGATGTGCTGCTGTTTTGTTAAGGAATTTTGTACTCTGCGTCTGTGAATTTCTTTTTCTTATAACGTTTGAGCCTGGTTTGCAATCAGTGTAATGTTGGCCTCATAAAAAGGAGCTAGGAAATGACTGTTCTTCCTGCCTTTCCTGAAAGAGTTTATGAAGGATTTGTACTATTTCCTCCTTAAACGTTTCATAGAATTTACAAGTGAGGCCACCTGGGCTTGGAGTTTTCTTTATGAGAAGGTCTGTAATTATAAACTTAATTTTACCAAACGTCTTAAGTGGACCGAGAGGCACCAAGGGCCCTATGCCTGGGAACCCTTCCCCAAGTCCTGCACAGGAGGTGGGGAGCCTGCGGTTCAGTGCTGGTGGGCACGTTGCTTCCTCTCCTCTCGAATTGCTCACCCACATCCCAGCGAGACCCCCTCCCAGATCACAGCAGCTCCTGACGAGGGCCCCAGGTGAGCAAACCCAGGGTATATATACTGCCCCGCCCCGCGCACGCACACACACACACACACACACACACACACACACACAGCTGGGCAAACAGGAAGCGAGGCAAACGTGCACACATGGGTGTCATTCCTGCAGGGGACCCGTGTTGGGTTTTGGCTGCCCAGACTCCATTCCCCCTCCTCAGTAACAGCACCCAGCTTTTCTGGGGGTGCTGCTCTCCTCCACCCTCAGACCATGAGGCTCCAGGGCACCCATGCTCCTTGGACCCTGGGAGGCAGGTGGCCGGGGCCTGGCCGATCGGCTGTGCATCCCCCTGGATGGAGGTGTTCAGACCCAGCGTGCAAGGCTTGACAAGGGCTGCAGGGCTGGACCCGTCCTCTTGCTACCCCAGGGGGCACCCGGCTGAGGCCCGAGACCAAGCCCTGCTGGCATCACTGAGCCCTGTGTGCAGCCTGAAACAAACTCTGCCAAAACAACATCCCTGCTTTATTTAAACTATTTTGGTTTGAGTTTCCTGTCACATGCAGGAAAGTCAGGAGAGTTGAGACAAATGAAATCCCCTGACTGAATTCTTCAAGACTTGTTGCCTTATTTCATTCAAACTACTGGTACTGTATTTTTTAAAAAAGAAAAAAAAAATTGTCATTTATTATGTGCTTACTATGTGTCAGGCTCGGAATAAAACATATCACAAATGTTTTATTTGCCTCCCAACACTCCTATTGAAACCCCCCATTTGATACACAAGGAAACCCCTGCATGGATGTGAAGTAACTTGCCCAGGGTTACATTCCTGGAAAACACCTCAGTCGGGCCTGGCTCTAGACCCCTGGTCCAGACACCACCTCCACCCCTTGTGGTGAATGCACCCAGGTTGTTCACATCAGAGCTAATGGCCTCCACCTACCTGGGGCTGCCCGTGGGAGGGCCCAGGCTGCCGGACCTCAGTGAGAAATGGCTCCATCTCCTCCTCAATCACCCCCTACCCCACAGGCATCCTTAATGCTGCTTCCTAATGTGTCATCAACTTCCCTAAAATCCTACTGAATCTGGGTAAAACAGCCATTGATGAGGTCTGGCACACTTCCTGTGCATCCCAGGACTGAGCTGAGTCTGTGACCTGGTTTTGAATGTGGTTCTGCCGGTAAGCGGCTCTGAGGCTCCTGGTCTCGGTTCCCCATTTGTGCAGTGGCTGATCATTCTTGCCAGACAGGTGTCTTGTTTTGTTTTTAGCACTGAGTGGGGAATAACATGCAAAGTATGCAAAGGAGTTAGCAGAAAAACTGGTTCTGCTATTTGGTTCCCTCTGCCATCCCCACCTGCAACATTCCAAGTCCCTGCCTCTGGACTTGGGTCTCTGGCCACCCACCGGGGCAGCTGCCTGGACACCTGCACCTTCCGCCCTTCCCGGCCCCCCATCTGGTTACATCCAAGTAACCCTCGTATCTTTTTCTTACTTTTTTCTTTTATTTGTTTTTTAATTTTTTTTAAGATTTTTTTTTTATGTGGACCTTTTTAAAGTCTTTATTGAATTTGTTACAATACTGCTTCTGTTTTATGTTTGGGTTTTTTGGCTGCGAGGCATGTGGGATCCTAGCTCCCCGACCAGGGATCAAACCCGCACCCCCTGCATTGGAAGGTGAAGTCTTCACCACTGGACCACCAGGGAAGTCCATTACATTTTTCTTTTAAATTGATTCTTCCTTATTGAAAAAGTACTTTATTTATTTATTTATTTATTGGCCGTGCCCCGCGGCATGTGGGATCTTGGTTCCCTGACCAGGGATTGAACCCGCGTCCCCTGCAGTGAAAGTGCCCCGTCTTAACCACTGAACCGCCAGGGAAGTCCTGAAACAATACTTTAAAAGGAAACTTTATATCACTAGTGTAAATAGAAAGCCTACACCACTCGCCATCCATCTGAGGTAACCATAAAAACAAAAAAGAATCGAAACAATGTTACTGCATTAGGGGGAGGGGTGGGGGACACTGTCACCCCCAAAAAAGAAACAGGCAGATATTACAGGGTATTAGGAAAAGCAGAAGGTGGATGTAGGGGCCGGGGGAGGGGGAGGGGTTAGCGTTTAATGGGGACAAAGTTTCAGTTTGGGAAGCTGAAAAAGTTCTGGAGATGATGGTGGTTATGGTTATATAACAGTGTGAGTGCCTTGATGCCACTGAACTGGACACCTAAAAATGCTTAATGTTATGATATATACATTTTACCGAATTTTTTTTAAAAAGAAAAATTGGAAACAACATGTTGGCACCAGAAATGAATTTTTATCTTGAGGGTGTCTAATGGGACAGGGGAACCCGAGGACAGGGAGGGTCAGGCCAGAAAGCCACAGTGGTAAAAGGAGAAGTGACGGTTGTCAAGTGACGGTTGCAAAGAAGGGGTGAGTGGGGGCAGAGGAAGACACGGCCCTCCCTCCACCCACCTGCAGGTCCACCCTTCCCCGCCCCCCATGACAGAGGCAGGGCCTGCAGGGTGGAAGCCAGCTCAAGGGGCAGAGCAGGCTTGGGTTGCGGGGGTGGCACCCACAAGGGAAGCAGGAAGAAAACCACCCGCGGAAGCAGGGCCACTGAGTAAACACACTTGCTGTCACCTCCTTCTGTGGGTCTGGGTGGGGGGACCTGACCAGCCCTGGGGGAACCAGGGCTGCAACAGCCCGTGGGTCTGGTGCAGAAGGGAGAGTCAGGCCCAGGCCACCCTGCCCAACTCCTGACCCTACAACCCCCTTTCCATCTCCTGTCCAGAAAGGCACTCCACCCCTGCGGTCATCGCAGCAGGCCATTCTCCCAGACTTACTATCATATGAAACACAGCCACTGACTTCATCTTGGTTTATTATTTAACTCCCACAGTCAACTACAAACGCCATGAAAACAGGGCCTCACCTGCTCGTTCACCATCCAAGCCCCAGGACCTGGCTCATCGCAAGAGTCACAGATATCCATCACTTAGCTGGTGAGTCCCCAGCCCTTACCTGTGAGACACCCCCCTGCTGATCAGGGCTCATCCCCGGGCATCAGCGGGACAGCCCTTCACAGTGAGCACTGTCCTGGGCACTGCAGTGGCTCTGGCATCTCTGCCCAAACCTCAAACCGCCAGAAATATGAGCCCCAGCTGAGAGGTCTACGGTCCCAAGGCCCCCGCAGAGGAAAGAGGAGGGAGGTTTGATCCTGGTGTGTGAGGAGACACAGGGCCCACAGACAGGCTGTAAAGGGCGAATGTTCTAGACCCAGAGGAACAGAGGACAGCTTCGGGGTCAGGGAGGGCCAAATGATGGGCCTCTGGTTAAGTTAAAGCCACTTTTTCAATAGGGCTTCCGCACTGCAAAATATTTACGTCCGTTTCTGAGCCTGCCGCTCCAATCTCCCTCGGGTGCTACTGCCTCACCTGCCCAGCCTCCAGCACCTGCCCGCCTCTGCCCCGCAGGCTCTCAGCGGAAGGCAGCGGGGCTGGATGCGTTTCCAACCTGGCTCCTTGGGCGTGCAGAGGGGTTTCCGGAGGCCACACCCCTCTCCCCGACTGCCCCGGCAGAGGGCTGCAGGGTGACCCACGGCTGCCTCCTGCTGGGGGTGAGCAGGGGGGACCCTGGGACGTGCACCGCCTCAGGCCTCCCACAGTCACAGATGGGGGCTCTCTCTGCCCACTGGCTCTCCAAGGGTCACCTGACCCGCCTGGCACACGGCACGCCCCACGGATGAGCCCCACGCTACGGGGCCCAGGCAGCAGAGAGGGCTCCCTCTGGCCTCCCAGAGAATACTTCCGCCCTCGGCTGAGAGGCGCCTGGGCCGTGGACCGTGGTGACAGCGTGCACCTGGGCTCGGACCAAGCCCGGCCAACACAGCAGGCAGCTCCCAGGCGCTCAGGAGAGGGCGAGGCAGCCGGGCCCAGCTCAGTACAGTGGGCGCTGTGGACACCCTGCCAGATGCTCTCTACCAGGCAGGTCCACCCGCCCCCACCCCAGCTGCAGGCGGGCTGCGCAGCTCACACTTTACACCTGCGACCTTATTCAGTCCAACACCCTTGGCCAATAGGTGCTTTGCCCAGAGGCCTGGGAGGCTGCACACACCCCCTTCCCCGGGGCAGCCAGTGGCTGACTTACAGGGGGTGAAAAAATGCAAAAGCCTGGTCTCCGGCTGGCCTCATGGGAAGACAACCTGAGGTGCAATTCAACTCCAGAGGGTCACGAGGACCAGCACAAGGCTGGACTTTGCCTGTGACCACATCCTCGCTCTCTCCCCTCCCCTACCTCGCTTCCCAGCAGAGTGCCCTCTCAGTAAACCAAACCCTGCCTTGGGCTCTGCTTCCGAGAAGCCTACCTAAGACACTGACTTCCTCCAAGACAGGGCAGCCCCCTGGAGAATCCAGAACACCCTGGACTTCCAACTTCAACCGCAGGCAAAAGAATCAACGGATGATGGAACATCTACCCAGCAGCATGGTGCTCAGACACTGAAAACTTAAGATCATGAAGCAACATAGAAAAACAGCTGGGCTTTAACATTTGCTGGTGGTTGGTAGAGAAGGAAGTTCCCAAGTGACCTGAATACCAGGTTTGAGCTTCGGGGGCGAGGGGGGAAATAAGTGATCAAAAGGAAAACAAAATGGTGACTGACTGTGTTACACTCAAAGGATTATGGGAGACTTCCCTGGTGGTCCAGTGGTCAAGAGTCTATGCTTCCAATGCAGTGGGCGTGGGTGTGATCCCTGGTCGGGGAACTAAGATCCCACATGCCACTCGGTCAAAAAAAAAAAAACAAAAGAAAAAAAAAGGATTATGGGATACTTCTCTTTTTCTCCCTTTTCCCAACTCTCTCTCTCGTGTCATTTATGTAAAGGATGCCTTAAAAAGAAGCTAATGAAAGATGCTTTGGAGCCCTTTCAGTAACATGAAATATCAAAAAAGAATCAGGAGTTTGCCACATAACCAGCAATCCCTCGGTGTGACTGGAGGGGTTCAATCAGGTGTGACCAATTCGCCAGAGGCTGCAAACCCCTGAAAGAGGTGGAACAGGGGGCACGGTCCCAAACTCAAGACCGTCACTACTTATACGCGTCCCCCAGAGCACTGCCCTCTCTGAGGCTCCGACTGAAATGTGAACAGTTTTAACCTGATGCTCTCTACAGTTCCCCTGACCTTAAAATTGCCTGATTATTTGATGCTATAAAATCAAGAAACAGGAAAAGTAGACTTAAAGCCCCTGGGGCTCAGGCACGCAGTGATTCCAGTATAGTGGGAGCTTGGCCGAAAAGTCAAAGGATGAGCAAAAATTCCCCCAAGGTCCATAAAGGTTTTCATTTTCTCTGTTCTTCACCCCACAGACTTCACAATGAACTCCTTGGGTGAAGGGGCTATTTTCCTCCCAGGTATAGATGAATGCAGATAGAAGAAAGCTTGCCTTCAGGCCCACTCTTAAAACCCCAGAGGGGGGCTTCCCTGGTGGTGCAGTGGTTCAGAGTCTGCCTGCTAATGCAGGGGACATGGGTTCGAGCCCTGGTCTGGGAAGATTCCATATGCCGCGGAACAACTAGGCCCGTGGGCCACAACTACTGAGCCTGCGCGTCTGGAGCCTGTGCTCCGCAACGGGAGGGGCCGCGATAGTGAGAGGCCCGCGCACCGCGATGAAGAGTGGCCCCCGCCTGCCACAACTAGAGAAAGCCCTTGCACAGAAACGAAGACCCAAACACAGACAAAAATAAATAAATAATTAAAAAACAAAAACAAAAAAAACTCCAGAGGGAACTCTTCAAAAACTAAAGCAATACCTGACTGAATTAGGAAGAGAAAACTAAAAATAAGGAAAACATTTCCAATGCTTGACTGACAGAAGCTTTTCCTGTGAACTTAAGGGGAAAATCACAACCACCAAACACCTCCAAGACCCTTAAGGTAAGCAGTTACACATTTGCAATAAAAGCTATGGATCAGATTCAAAACAAGTTATAAGATACTGAGCATCCCTCTGATGCATCAGTGATCAGGAATGTTTTTTCCCTTCCTCCTCAGAAACTATACAAGTAAATTAAAATCCACCAGCTCTTCTCAGAAAAGAAAATGCAGTTAGAAAAAAAAAAAAAAAGTTGTTACTTCAGAAACAAAAAACACAGCTCTAGAATCTCAGAGGAAGTAGCAAACGGATTCATTTGAAGCCAGCTGTTTTTAATAGCCAGCTTCCTCTTTCTTGCCCCCCCATATCAAGAGAACAACTTCAACCAGAGAAGGAACACGGTCACCGCAAAGTGTGGACTAACAGGTGATCTCCCACACCAGACAGGGCCCTGGACAGGGATGAACAAAAGTTAAAGAGAAGATGTGATATCAAGCCAGAAATACGACCCTCCAGAGGAGGCAGGCGCTAAACCCAAAATGCATTTGTCTGACGTGGCCTGTCCTTACTTCAGGAGGTGACCTTCAGAACACAAATAGGTACTAGTCATGCACATAAGCTAGAAGGTAGTCTGAGCTCCGGCACCAGGCTCGCGGATGTGCACGGATGACTATGCAAACAGACTTAACACACGCTGGACTCTCTGTACTGTGATCACACGCTGTTACACTGTCTAGCCTTGAAACAGGGAACCAAAGGGAGGAGCAAGGGTGTAGCACGTGGCGGGGGGCACCCCTTCCTTTTCATCTCCAGCAAGGTGGCGGGGAGGTGTGGTAGGGCCTTGGTCACACCCAGCACCGCGTGCACCCTGCTAGGCTGCTAGGAATGAACCCGCTCGGGGTGGAGCCCCGAGGCCGCTTCAGGCTGCTGCTTCTCCATCTGAAGGATGGAAGAAGGGCTGGACCACATCACCCAGCTACCCTGAGGTGGGGCGGACCTCTAGTTTCATTAGTTCCTGGGGTTCCCAGATCACATCCCCCACAAAAGGTGCAGAACTCCTGAGTCCCCCCAGGAAGCTAGGGATCAAGGCAACCCTGCTCTGTGGGCAACCTGGGGTGAACCACCAACCATTCCCTTGCATCTCTCATCTGTAAAACAGGTGCATCATCTGTTAAACACTTAGGGTTTCCTCCGAAAGACCTTTCATCAAAGGTTTACGTTCCTCCCAAAGACGCTGAACGACTGATTCGACTCCACACACACCTTCCCCACTTCTCCACAAGCCTAATTCCCACACCAGTCCGGCGCCAGGGATGAGTCCCGGTCACCAAGCTCCGGAAAGCGGCGTCCCCAGCCTAGGGCTCTGCAGGGCCCTGACCACCTCTCCCGGAGCCTGGACGAGAAAGGCATGCGACCACGTGGACGCGCATCCTGGACCAGCAGCGCCGGTGCGACCCTCTCCCTCCGGCAGAAGGTCCCTCCGGAAGCCCCGGGCCGGGCAGGCCTTCGCGGGCCCTCCGCCGCGCCAGCCGCACGCCCTCCGCCAGTCCCGCCGACAGCAGGGCTCCCGCCCGCACCACCTCCCCGGCGGGCCGCCTCCCGCCAGAGCGCGCGGAGGCCTGGACGCCGCCATGCGCAGTGGGGGCGACCCACGCGCACGCCGCCGGGTCACGCGCGACCAGCCGCCAGGCCAGTGGCCGCCCGGCCGCCGAGCCGGCGCCTGGGAGCGCGCGCCGGCGCACCTGCTGCGCGGGCCTGCTGGGGGCGCGCGGCTCCCGGCCTCCTGGCGCCGGCACGGCCCGAAGGCCGCGCGCCGCAGGCCCCGCCGGACCCGCACGGGGCCGCGGCCTCCTCTCCGCGCCCGCGCAGCTGCAGCGCGCCAGCCCGGCCGCCCGCGCCCGAGGCTTGCCTCCCACCCCGGCCCCGCGCCTGGCCGCGCCTCACCAGCGGTAGCAGCCCTCCGAGGCCTCCAGCGTGAAGTTCACGCGCGTGGCCCGCGTGAAGGGCAGCAGCACCTTGGGGATGTTGAGCTTGGCCGCCGGCGCGCTGGGGCCCAGCGCCAGCAGCCCCGAGAGCGCGAGCAGCAGCGGCCGCAGCCCCCGACGCCGTGCCGCCATCCTCGCCGCGCTTCACCTCCCGCGACCCGGAGCCCGGCCGCACGCGCACGCGCGCGCGCTCCCCTCGCGCCCGGCCGGCAGGTGATAAGCGCGGGAGGGAGAGAGGGGGCGGGGCGAGGGCCGAGGCCTCGGGCCCCTTCCTGGGCCCCGGCGGGACCTGAGCGCGGGAACTGAGGGGGCCGGGCTCCCACCCTCGGCCCCCGGCCCTGCGGGGCGGAGGGAGGGGCTGGGGAGGGCACCCGGGGCCACGCGGGCCTGGGTGAGTGGGATGGGGCGCGCGCCCGAGTCACCGTGGGCGGGGGAGAAGGGATGAGGCGCCCTGCGGCGGTGGCGCCCCTCGACCACGCGGGAAACCCTGCACGGTTTTCTGGCCTCCACACTCGTACCCCTGGTTTCAAACTCTCGGGCGGCACTGCACGCGGATGTGGAGCCTCTCAGCCGTCCCGCAGCCATTCTTTCGGCCCTGTTCAGCGTCTCTGGCCAATGACCCTGGCCAGGGCCCAACAAACAAGTCCGCCAGGCTCCCGAGACCTTGAGCTCAGACCATCAACACACAAAGGAACAGGCCCCCAGGAAATCTGGAATGCGGAGCGCATCCTGGCGCAGGCATCCAGAAGAGGGGCCCAGTTCCGCAAGGGCAAGCGACCTGCTGAAGCCCTGGGGGCCCTGTGGATGCTCCCTCCCCCTTCAGCCTCCTCCAAGCCTTGCCAGGGAGGCGTCATGATCCCCAGTTCTCCAGGAGGAAACAGGGTGAGTTGGCCTGAAGACCACGCAGCCACGAAGGGCAACACTGAGGCTCTCAGATCCCAAAGTCCTTCTTCTCTGCGCTGCACCCACTGTCTTGCGGAAGCCGTGAGGAGGTTACCCAAAGGGCAGATTTAAGGCCAGAGCTGCCAGAGCACATCCTACCCCTCCACCGCCCCCACCAGCGAGAGAGAGGGGGGGGGGGGAACGTTCAGCGTCACTGAATTGTGCGTGCAGAAATCTTAGATCTTAAATTCACTTTACAGGTTGTGCCCTAGGTTTGTAGTAGTCTTTGTCACGAATTACAGGAGGGGGTGAGCTCTGCAGGTACCCGGTGCACCAGTGCCTTTAAGATGTTAATCTGCTTCGGGGAGGGCCCAGCCTAGTGGGAAGTCAGGAAGAGGCGGGGTAAGTGCACAGGGGCCCAGCCTGTGTGAAGGGTCCCGGAAGTGTGCCCTGGATTGTAACCGGATAGGCAAATGGATGCCTCTGCCTGATGAGGGAGGGAGAAGCTGAATTTCAATCAGGCTGGGAAAGGCTTCTTGGAGGAGGTGGCCCCTGTGCTGGGCATAGACACCTCACTAGGCTTCAGAGAGGCCCAGATGGTCTGAGCGTGCCCCTCAGGGGTCATCCAGCTTTTGGATGGTGAGCAGGGGTGTTTGGGGATCACCCTCAAAGCCTAAAGGTCCCAAACCAGAGACCTCTTGGAGCTGGGCTCTTCCCTGGGTGGGGAAATTCCAATGGGTTCTCTTGTCTAAAGAAACAAGAGTTGTATGGACAAAGCAGCCTCAGAGCAGGTTATCTGTGAGGAATTTTTAGTGTTCTTGTTTGCATGTTTTATTGATTCATTTTTTAGTAAATAACAGATGGTTTAAGCTAAAAAAAGTCTCAAAAGGGCTCATAGTAAAAGTGACTCCCCCTTACCACCCCTCACCCAGTACCCTTCCCAGAAGCAACCAGTGTTTTCTGCTTGTGTATACTTCCAGACAGATTTTATGCATATACAAGCAAATACCTGTGTGTATACAGTTAAAATTCATGGTATAACTTATCATGTTCCAATTAAGCCCACTTAAATTGGCAAACCAGGAGCCTTGCCCAGCAGGTAAATAAATACAGAGGACTAGGCAGGGTATCAGGGATCTTAGGCCCATCTGGCCTGTTAGGCTCATGAGTCCCTATGGCCCCATCATTCCAGATCTTCTGATTATTGAGAAGAAATCAGTAATGTGGATTTGTAGATGAAACAGCTCAATTGTAAATGAATGCAATTGATTTATTAAAAACAAACATCCACACTCTTGGCCATTTATCCCAGGAAAATGAAAACGTATGTTTACACAAAAGCCCATACATAAAATGTTCAAAGCAGCTTTATTCATAATAACCCAAAACTGAAACCAGCATAGAGGTCCTTCCACAGGTGATGGTTAAACAGACTGGGTGCATCCACACCGTGGAATGCTACTCGGCAATAAAGGAACAAACTGCTGACACACTGGACAACTCAAATCTGCAGGAAACTATGCTGAGTGGAAAAAAAGCCAATCGCAAAAGGTTACATACGGCATAATTTCATTCATACAACGTTCTTGAAAAGCAACGTTATAGAACTGGAGAACAGGTGAGTGATTGACAGGGGGTGAGGGCCAGACGGGGTAGGGTTGGGAGGTGATGTGGCTATAAAAGGACAACATGTGAAATCTTTGTGCAGCTGGAAATGTTCTATGTCTTGACTGTGTCTATGGTAAATCCTGGTTGCAATGTTGTCCTATGGGTTTTTTTGTTGTTTAATTGAAGTATAGTTGATTTACAATGTTGTGTTAATTTCAGGTGTACAGCAAAGTGGTTCATTTATATATATTTTTTTTCAGGTTCTATTCCATTGTAGGTTATTACAAGATATTGAATATAGTTCCCTGTGTGTCCTATAGTTTTGCAAGCAGTCACCATTGGGGGAAACTGGGAAAAGGGTGCATGAGTCTCTCTGTATGTCTTAAATATGTCTCTATGTCTTTTTTTTTTTTTTTTTAAGAATCAATTTTATTTATTTATTTGTATTTGGCTGCGTCGGGTCTTCGTTGCTGCGCACCGGCTTTCTCTAGTTGCGGAGAGCGGGGGCCACTCTTCGTTGCGGTGTGCGGGCTTCTCAGGCTCAGTAGTTGTGGCGCATGGGCTTAGTTGAGTGGGACCTTCCCGGACCAGGGCTCGAACCCGTGTCCCCTGCATTGGCAGGTGGATTCTCAAACACTGCGCCACCAGGGAAGCCCTCTATGTCTTAAAACTGCATGTGAATCTACAGTTATCTAAAAAGAAAAAAGTTTAATTACACAAACAAAAAAGCAAACATACAAACAGGCCTAACAAAGTAATCCTGGTGGACACAGCTTGCTGACCACCTGTATGCTTAATTTAAGGCAGTCAAGAAATTTCCCTACCAAAAAACTACAAATGGGAAGCAACAAAATGATGGATAGAACATTTTCCCATTTGAGATGTTTCCCTTTATATTGTCCTTAACTCTGTCCCCCCTCCCGTTTTCACGTGCCAGTGAACCTGGTAAGGGACCATGTCAGGGCCCCCGGGGTCCATGCAGCACCCTCCTTCCCTGCCTTTGGGCACCTTCTCTGGGTATCAAGTGCTTTATCTGAGATTCAAGGAGACAGTGGGCATGGCCTGAGAAGGCCATGCTGCCCCAGGCACAGAGACCCTCGGGGATGAAGGGACCCCAGATTCGTCTACCTGATAAATAAAATGAGATAGAAAAATGACTTCTCTCGGTGACTTCCACGCTCGGCATTTCCTACCACTCGGAAAAACCTTACAGTATCTGAGTACCATCTGTGCTGTTATTTCCTATTTGTCTTTAAATCAAAGTGTTTACATATATTTAAAAAGGAAACTTTGTCACTCTGGTAAGTAGAAAAACAGTATCTGTTGCCAAAATAGAAGTAGCCATAAAATAAATACAACGAAACAAAGGGATGCCATTGAGTTACAAGGAGACACTGTTTCCTGCCAAAGGCTCAGAGCCCAAGGCCTGTTCTCACCATTCAGCGGGAGAGGACCAAGCACTGGACGATAGGGGCCTTTCTTCTTGAGCGAATAAGGGTTGAGAAGGAATTTCAAAGGCAAGGCACTATTCCTAGTGGCATGTTGTCATATTAGAACCTATCTACCATCTTTTTGCAACAAATATATTTTTTTGCAACAAATATATCTTTTTGCAACAAATATATTTTTAAAATTGTGCAGTGGAGAAGCTCAAGCATAGAATAGTATAATGAAGCCCCAGGCATGACCGTCCAGTCCCATGACCATGCGCCTGCAGCCAACCCCAGCCCTCACCTGTATCATTTTGCAACAAATCTGAGACATCCTATCTCTAAAAGATAAGGACCGTTTTAGATGTACACTCTAACCACAATACTATTATCGCATCTAAAATATGAACAGTAATTCCTCAGTCATAAAATATCCAGAGTTCAAACTTCCAACTGTCTCATAAACATCATAGCTTTTTTTTCACAGTTTGTATTTTCAGAATCAGGGTCCACGTAAGGTTCACACACTGCAATGGCTTGAAATGAGCTTTTAATGTCCAGGTTCCCCCTTCAGCGCTCTTTCCCTCCTGGCATTGTCTGTGTTGCCCCTTTCTGCTGGAGTGAAAGTTTTTCTTTAGAGCACCCTCACTCACACCCAGCACACCCCCATATGCAGGACCCAGCCCAGCAGCAGTGGTTTCCCTGCTGCACAAGGCTGCAGCTACCTTCTGGTCACGGTCCCTGGGGACTGAGGAAAGGGGTTCCCTCTGTGGGCCTTCAGCACTGTCTCCGGGCTGGAAACCTCGACATTTGGGGAAATAAAAGATAAAAAAAAAGTCTGGGAGCATTGGAACAGTTTCAGCCCTGGCAGAATGCTTTCCAAAATTTCATCTTGTGTAAGATAATGGCGCCATTTAATTACAGAAATCGCTGCTTTCTATCAATGCGCAGACATGCTGCGTGCTCACAGGATCTATTTTCTATTTGTGCTTTTACTCTTACTCAGGACGGTTTTCTTCCACTTGCCATGTCCATCCTCTGCCGGAGTCAGGGACTGCTTTGGCCAGTTAGCTGCCCCTGGACCACTGAACCCCTCACCCTCACCCACCTACTCCCTTCGTCCCCAAAGGCATCGCTATGGGACAGTGGCTGCAGGATAAGCTGATTGCAGCTTCATACCGTCAGGCCCCCTTAGAAGTTCCGGCACGTGTGTTACCCCAGCCGGCTAAGCCTGACACCAGCAGCCCTGGAGGGACACACAGGAGTCCTCAGACATCACTAGGCCACCAGAACTGGAGGAGGGTACGTCCCACCCCTGGCTCCCCAAATGGCCCCCACCCCCACCTCCCCGCCAGGTAGCTCACACTGGTGCCAGAGGCGTCCACACAACGCAGCACACGCGCCCCTGGCCCACCCTCCAGAGCCTCCCAGATGCCTTTGGCAGAAGAGTCCAAACTCCTTCCATGGTCCTCAGGCCCTTCCCGGTGTCCCGACTTCCCACACAGCATCACCTCTTCCTCCTATCTCCCAGGCCCTCTCCTCCAGTCTGGACACACCTGGCTATTTCATACCTCCAGTGTCGTACCTAGCTCATCAAACCCCTTAGGGAGGAAGATTTAATACTCCTTTATAAGAAAAAATTATTTCCTGTAATAAACATTAAATGAGGGAGTTCCCTGGCGGTCCAGTGGTCAGGACTGGGCGCTTTCACTGCCATGGGCCTGGGTTCAATGTTCAATCCCTGGTCGGGGAACTAAATCCCACAAGCCATGTGGTGTGGCAAAAAAAAAAAAACAAACATTAAATGCAACATAATAATGGCTGGGAAAAAATAACTTTTTAAAACTTGTTTGATTGAGCTTTGTATATACAATCAAGCCAGCAAAAGCAAGTTTTTAATAAAAAAAATAAATATTAATAGCCAAAAAGGGAAAGGTAATAGATTAATAATTTTTAATGACATTAATGTATTTTTAAAAAACTTATACTGACCTATTGGCCTGTTGCAATAATAAATAATATCAGAGTGTACTGGTCCATTTAATAAATGAGAATAGCAACAAAAAAGAAATTTTTATTCTTAATCTAATATGAAAATTCAGTAAAATAGTTCAAGTAGAAGGTAAGATTTGCACTTAAGCAACAAAAATATTACCCCTTACAGTTTGCACTCTGTTTCACTGTCTTAAAATTTAAACCAGGTAAGAATCATAAGTGGGTTCATAGGATGGCTGAATAACAATAACACGAGTTGTTTTCTCTGTCTTGACAATCACGGTGCCATCATTGATCATTTCGAATCTACTGTTTAGGAACAGAAATGTGTACCGTGGTGGGGGCTGGAGACAAGAACTGTGTCTGACGCAAATTCACAGGATTCCAAAAGTTACTCTGGAAACAAACACAAATCCATATGTATGGGGCCGACTGTGTAAGAGTTTTCAGAATTAACATCCATGTAGAGTACATTGTGTGTTAAAGCATACATTTTTAATATGTGTAATTTTAATGTTTATATGTTATTAAAATTCAACAGTGCACAGGCAACCAAAGTAAAAATAGATAAATAGTACCACATCAAACTTCAAAACTTCTATGCATCAAAGGATGCAATCAATAGAGTTAGAAGGCCACCTGTGGAACGGGAGAAAACATTTGCAAGTCACATATCTGATAAGGGGCTAATATCCAAATATAGAAAGAACTCCTACAACTCCATGACACCAATATAAATAACCTGATTTAAAAAAAAAAAATGGGCAAAGGACTTGAATAGATTTCTCCAAAGATATACAAATGGCCAATAGGTACATGAAAAGATGTTCAACATCATAATCATTAGGGAAATGCAAATGATTTTTGCATGAGATCTCATCTCACACCCATCATGATGGCTACTATTTTTTTTAAAAAAAGGCAAAACCAGAAAACATGATGAAGATGTGGCGAAATAGGATCCCTTGTGCACTGCTGGTGGGAATGTAAAATGGTGCAGCCACTATGGAAAACAGTATGGAGGTTCCTCAAAAAAATATATAATTACCATATGATCCAGTAATTCCACTTATGGAACCCAAACAATTGAAAGCAGGGACTCAAAGAGATATGTTCATAGCAGCACTGTTCACAACAGCCAAAAGATAGAAGCAACCCAAGCATCCATCAACAGATGAATGGATAAACAAAATGTGATGTATATACACAATGGAATATTATTCAGCCTTGAAGAAGAGAGTACTGACACATGATACGATATGGATGAACCTTGAGGATATTATGCTCAGTGAAATAAGCCAGTCACAAAAAGACAAATGGAAAAAAATTCTACTTATATGAGGTCCCTAGAGCAGTCAGATTCATAGAGACAGAAAGTCAGACGGTAGCTGGGAAGGGGAGCAGAATGTGCCACCCCAAAACGGGCCACTCTCGCATGTGGATCATTCTGAACTGAAGACAGTCATGGCCCAAAAGACTCAGGAAGAGCTGTGTACCTCCCTTAACTGCCTAAAAGAATTAGAAGGCATGGTCCGGGAAGAGAGCTGCCACCAGAGATAACCACAGAGTGTGGGCTGGCGTGGTGAGCTGGGCGTTTAGCAGGGCCTGACCCTATCGTCCTGCAGGGCCTGACAAACCTGTGTTCACCGAGCACTTGCTCTTCCCAGCTTCCTGTGACTTGTCTTCCTCCCCCTGGAGCCCCAGAGCCCTAGCCCTTCACCTTAGCTCAGCCGGCACACAAGCCTCCATTGCCTGACTGTCTTGGAACCTCTCATGTCTATGTGAGGCTCCCATAAGTATGACAATAAATTTGTTTTTCTCCTGTTAACCTGTCATATGTCAATTTAATGAATAGACCAGCCAAAAGAACCTAGAAGGGTAGAGGAAAAATATTCCTCCCCTACAGTTGCCAAGGGCTAGGGGAGGGGGAATGAGAGGTGGTATTTAACGGGTATGGGGTTTCTGTTTTGCAAGATGAAATGCCTGGAGATTGATTGTAAAATAATGTTAATATATGTAACGCTAATGACAGGGAAGTCTACTCAATGCTCTGTGGTGACCTAAATGGGAAGGAAATCCAAGGAAGAGGGGATATATGTATATGTGTGGCTGATTCACTTTGCCGTACAGCAGAAACTAACACAACATTGTAAAGCAACTATACTCCAATTTAAATATATATATATATATATATATATACACACATACTTAATGCTAATGAACTGAACACTTAAAAATGATTAAGATGGTAAACTTTATGTTATGTGAATTTCACCACAGTTAAAAAAAAAAAAAAATTTTAAAAACCCCTTAACAGTAGCCACAGCAATTCTTTAGAACTTAAACCTACAGAAGTTTGCAGGGATTTGTTATTTTATCCCTGTGTGCTAAATAATAAATACACAGTATGTATTTTATCACTGACATTATTTAATACTGCCTGTGTGTGATGGTCATAAAAATCAGACAAGCTTCAGTCCATCTTGTTACTGTTTTCAAAATCTCTGTGGACAATGCACCCTCATGCTGCAGGCGGCCCCCCTGCCCACCTTGGGCACAGCTGGCTTTGAGGCCTTTACAAATGCCGGTCAGAGGCTGGCTCTGCTCCCTACTGGCTGCGTGGCCCTGAGAAGTTAGTTAGTTACACCTTCATTGATAACATGGAGCTCCTCATGGTATCTAAGGCACAAAGATTCCATTAATAACACATGTAGCATTAGGACAGTGCTTAGCACAGTAAGTGGTCAAGTATTCACTCCACAAGGAGGCCCTACTAACCATCGGACAAAAAACACTACCCAGATTTCTTTAATTTGAATTGTTTCCCAATATTTAAAAATCAGGCTATTTTATATAAAATCTAGATTTATAATTTCTTTCAAAACATCAGAAGTGCTGGCAACAGTGGGCTCATATTTCCACACGGCAATGACATGCTGGAGATGAGTGGCAGCCACTTTTAAAAGAAGGATTCGTGACCTCCCCTGTTTGCCACAGTTCCCACCACTCCCTTTTGTACACCCCAGCCAGCTTTACATTATACATAAAAAAAAATTCACACCCAAGAAACCAATACACGTTAGGAAACTCATTTCACGCACAGCTTCGCCAACGCAGTGATCAAGAGGAATTTTGTTTTTTCCATAACTTCCCATGTGTTCACTGAAGGGGGAGCCACAGTTATTCTGTCAGCCTTGCAGCAGCCCTCAGATTGTCTGCCCTCCACCTGAGACGCCTGTCAGAGGAAGGGCGACTTTCTGTGTGATGCTCCAGTCTCCCTGCCCACGGAGCAGGCTTACTTAATCATTTAACCTATCAGCCAGGTAAGTTTAGCTAAACTGTTGACAATATCACAACATTTGCATCACAAAGGTACACATTAGACTGTGACAAACTATAATGTCCTTGAGTCATAACCTGACTTGACTGGATAATTTAGGTTTTGTGGTTTTGCACCCATAAGAAACTTAAATGAGCTCAAGATTTAATTAACTGGGGGGAGGGTGTCTTTCCTGCCATTTTTATCCTGTGGGCCCTGAATGCTTCTTGTAGGATTGAGAAAGGCAGTGTCCGGAGGGAAACTAATAATAAAATTGACACAAGACACATGAACAGGAGAAAAAGAAATAAATTTTAATTCGTGCTCATAGAGGTTTCATAGAAATTTATGAAACCTAGAAATTCATGAACCTTAGGTCCCTTAGGTTCATAGGGACCTAAGAAGTGGCCAAAGCAAGCAGCTTTTATATTTTTTAGACAAAGAAACAATAAATTTGAGAGGAATTGACAGGAAAAAGAAACTTAGGCTTTGGGTACTTAATTAGGGAAGACTCTAAACAGGGTTTGGGTTTGGGGTGGTAAAATTAAAGAAGTAACAGGTTGTTTGTATAGACTCACGGCCCTGAATTCCCTGTTTCTGGCAATAAGGGTGTCCTTCTACCTCCAAGTGCAGAGAGTGGACCTTTCACATGAGAGATTTATTTCCTGCTTTCAGGAAGACAGGAGGGTCACAGTGCCCCTCTTGTATCAGCTATCTCTTAAGTAACTTTAATTCAAAATAGTTACTATGCCATTAAGGCATATTTGGGGGTGGCCTGCCCTGGGTCCCAACAGCAGAAATCATCTTTATTTGAGATTTCTTACTTTCTCTCCTACCATTATTATCTCATGGAAAAAAGATAAGTTTGTGACACTAAATCCAACTTCTCTTCACTTCATTAGAACAAAAGACCCTCCTATCAGCCAGGGAATCCCAAGGGATTTAAGAGCTCTGTGTAAGGATCCAGGGTTAAGGACCAAATATTAGAACTAATGATGCTCCTAGTACTTTTATCATTTAGGAAATTAAAAGGGCTTTAGGAGCTCTATGCCATGAACTGGGGGCAGAGACCAATTACACATTTCCTATTATTTCATAGTAGGCAAGTAAAACCAACCCCATTTCACAGATCTGGAAACTGAGCAAGGCCAGTGGCTTCTAAAAGGTCACATGATCACTTGGTTGGTAGAATAACACTAAAAACCCAGTTCTCCTGACATCCAGTCCAGTGCTAAGGATATTTCTAATGACATGTGGGGTTTTTTTGTTGTTTTTTGAAAAATATTTATTTATTTATTTTGGCTGCACTGGGTCTTAGTTGTGGCATGCAAGATCTTTAGCTGTGGCATGCGGAAGCTTTTTTTTTTTTTTTTTCAGTTGCAGCATGCGGGCTCTTAGTTGTGGCGTGTGGGATCTAGTTCCCTGACCAGGGATTGAACCCGGGCCCTCTGCATTGGGAGCACGGAGTCTTAACCACTGGACCACCAGGAAAGTCCTGACATGTTTTTTTAAAAATGAGAATTATTTTCCTGTTTCTTTCTTACTTTGAGTGTGAGGTGTCCATGAGAACAGGAACTGGACCCATCTGTGTTATCTCTTCCACACTAATTAGTCTCAGTTTGATTTTGCTCAGGTCAGTTCAGGGACACCCCAAAATGAGGATATTAGTCATTAAAAGAGATTTAAAAGGAGCTGCTGCGAAGTGCTCTGTTGTTTTCCAATGCCAATTTTCATCCCTGAGGTGGGATGAGACATTCGCCTGGCACAGAACTGTGTGTGTCTTTCAGCAAAAATGGGCTGCATTTGGATGCTAAAGAGTTGACATCCTGAGAAACTTGGGCTTCAAATATCAGGTTCTTTTCTTCCTGGGCAGAAGAAAATGACACCCTGCCTGCACCTCAGCTGTTAGCTTTCCAGATGCCATTGTCAACTGTGATCTTTCCATCCTCACTAAATATCAAAGCACAAGACACAGGAATTGGGAAAGCGTTTTCAAGAGACCCAGCAATTGCACGCTTTTATGCTCACTCTCATCTTACAGGCGAGGACACTGAGACCCAGAGACGCAGAGTGAGGTGCCCCATGATGCCACTGTGTCTGACCGAGACCTTGGCCCCAGTGCATGTTCCTGTATTTGGGGGCTGCGATCGAGGTGAGGTTAGAACGCTCCACACACCCAAGGACAAGAGCATTTTGTTAGTTGGTTTAATTATTTCTCTTTTAAAAAATCTGATCTTGTTTATTCATGTATTTATATTTTTTATTGAAGTATAGTTGATTTACAATGTTTCAGGTGTATAGCAAAGTGGCTCACATAGATATATATATATATATATATCTTCAGATTCTTTTCCATTATATGTTTTATAAGATATTGAATATAGTTCCCCGTGCTATACAGTAGGATCTTGTTGGTTATTTTATACATAGTAATTATTTCTTTTCAGTCAGGGAAATGCACCACGTTCCTGCTTAAAATAGCTTCATGGTCTTTAGACCAATGATCGGAAAATTGTGAATAATAATCATTTTTTAAAGAAACATGATAGATTAGGCAGAACATGCTAGCTTCTCGAAAAGTGTCCATGGAATCCTGGTTCGAACATGAATGATAGGTTTTGACTGTGAGCAGAGACAAGCTATAGCACCTCCAGGGATGAAGGATTCATCACCACCTAAGCTGGCTGCTTCCTCCTTCTGCCCCACTCAATCCAGGATCTGCCTTCCCAAAGCTTCTCTCCATCCGTCGACCTAAACTCTCCCCTCGGGAGCACCACTGAGGATGACCCTGACACGGCCCTTGCCCCACTGCTTGTCCTCTACACTCCTGACACAGGCCTGCGGGACGAGGGGATGCCGAGACACAGCTCAGCTTGAGGGTGAGGCCCCGACGCCACTCCGAGCCTGGTGGTCTGCACCCCAGTCCTGGATCCTCCACTATGGCCTTGGCCAAGTCACCTCGACTTCCTTTCTGTCCTGAGGGAGCTGATTGTGCACCTTTACTCTTTCCTGACACAGCTGCTTAGAGTTGTATTAATCAGGGTTCTCCAGAGAACCAGAATAGGATGTTCATGCATGTGTACGTTTCAAGAGAATGTTCATGCATGTGTACGTTTCAAGAGATTTATTTATTTATTTACGTATTTATTTATTCATTTATTTTTAAAGATTTTTTTTGATGTGGACCATTTTTTTTTTTAAGTCTTTATTGAATTTGTTACAATATTGCTTCTGTCTTATGTTTTGGTTTTCTGGCCACGAGGCATATGGGATCTTAGTTCCCCCATCAGGGATCGAACTCGCACCCCCTGCATTGGAAGGCAAAGTCTTAACCACTGGACCGCCTGGGAAGTCCCTCAAGAGATTTATTATAAGGAATGATTCACATGGTTAATGAGGCTTACAAATCCCAACATCTGTGGTCAGCAAGCCGGAGACCCAGGAGGGCCAATGCTGTGGTCCAGCCCAAGTCCGAAGGCCTGAGAACCGGCAGAACCAATGGGCTAAGTTCCAGCCCAAGGGCAGGAGAGGACCCAAGTCTCAGCTCAGCACTCAGGCCAAGGAAATTCCCTCTTACTCAGCCTTTTTGTTCTATTCGGGTCTTCAGCTGACTGGACCGCATTAGGGAGGGCAATTCACTTTACTCAGTCTACCGATTCAGGCGTTAATCTCATCCACAAACACCCTCACGCAGCTACTAATTTCCCACAAGCACTGGTTTCTGGGCTTCCCACAAATTATGAACTGCTGTGTTTTCACTCTTTCAACTCTCATCCAGTTGAAAATATTTTGAAACTTCCCCTGTTCATTTTACTTCCCATTGTTCATTGCTTATTTAAAAGTAGGTGGTTTGATTTTCAAATATTTTTGAGATTTTCTGGATAGCTTTTTAATTTTCTTTTTCATCACAGTAAATACACAGAACAGATATTATCTTCTTAACCATTGTTGTTCAGTGGCATAAGTACATTCACATTGTTGTGCAACAATCACCCCCATCCATCTCTAGAACTCTTTTCATTTTCCAAAACTGAAACTCTGTCCCCAACAAACACTAACTCCCCATTCCTCTCTCCCTGAGCACCTGGCAACCACCTTTCTACTTTCTGTCTCTATGAATTTGACTGCTCTAGGTACCACATATAGGTGGAATTATACAGTATTTGTCTTTTTGTGACTGCCTATTTCACTGAGCATAATGTTCATAAGGTTCATAAGGTTCATCCATGTTGTCGCATGCATCAGAATTTCCTTCCTTTTTAAGGCTGAACAATATTCCGTTGTATGCAGAGACCACATTTTGTTTATCTGTCATCTGTTGCTGGACATCTGGGTTACTTCTAACTTTTAGCTATTGCAAAGAGTACTACTGGCACACAGGTGTAAAACTATCTCTTGAAACCCTGCTTTCAATTGCTTTGGACGTATACTCAGAAGTGGAATTGCTGGATATAGTAATTCTATGTTAAATTTTTTGAGGAACTGTCATAATGTTTTCCCCAGAGGCTGCATCATTTTACATTCACACCAGCAATGTATGAGGGTCCAATTTCTCTACATCCTTGCCAACACTTGTTATTTTCTGGGTTTTTAAAAATAGTATCTACCCTAATGGGTGTGAAAAAGAGCTTATCTTTATTAATACCTAATTTAACATGATTTTTGAGAGTTATTTTATGGTCCAGCATGTGGACTATATGCAATGTATATTTCATAACTACTTGAATAGAATGTGTCTATAAATATCAATTAAGACAGTTTGTTGACAGTGTTGCTTAAATATTCTATATCCTTACTCATGTTTCATGTACTTTTTTGTCTACTGAAAGGAGGTGTTAAAATATTCAATATTATATGCTAATAAGTTTCACAACCTAGAAGAAAGTAACAAATTCCTTGAAAATCACAACTCAGTGAAATGGATACAAAAAGAAATAAAAAATCTGAAAAAAAAATCTGAATGATCGCCTAACTGTTAAAAAAAATTAAATTGTAATAAAGAACTTTCCCACAAAGAAAGATCCAGGTCAAGATGGCTTCTCTGGGGAAGGTAGATCAAACATTTATAGAAGAAATAATTCTAATTTACACCATCTCTTCCAGAACATAGAGGAGGTGAAAATGTTCCCTACTCTTTTTAGTGGGCCGACATAACCCTGATACGAAACTCTGACCAACATATTACAAGCAGAGAAAAGTACAGATCAATATCCCTTTTAAACACAAAAATTATTAAGAAAATATTGGACGACAGTTATAAAGCAGAAACCAACACACCATTGTAAAGCAATTATACTCCAATAAAGATGTTAAAAAAATATATTGGAAAATAGAATCCAGTAATACATAAAAATATAACACATCATGACCAAGAAGTACTTATCCCAGGATTGTGAGTTTGGTTTCGCATTCAAAACTCAATCAGTATATATCATCACATTAAGGAATTAAAATGGAAAAATCATATGACCATCTCATTAAGGCAGAAAAAGCATTTGAGAACATTCAACTGCCGCTCATGGTAACAGCTTTCAATGAAGTAGGAAGAAAACTAATAAAATGCATCTATGAAATACACATAGTTACCAACCTGCATAACAGTGAAACGTGGAAAGCTTTCCTTCATATCAGCAACCAGGCAAGGATGTCTAAACTCACCACGTCGATTCAACATTGTATTGGAAGTTCTATCCAGTGAAGCAAAGTAAGGGGAAAAAATAGAACATATTGGGGATTTCCCTGGTGGTGCAGTGGATAAGACTCTATGCTACCTATAGAAACATGGATGAATTTTAAAATATGCTGAGTCAGGAGGGCAGCAAGAAGGGTGGGAAAGAAATCCAAGTGAGGGAGGGTGAGAGGAAGACTGAGTGAGGAAGGTAAGAGGCAGCCCAAGTGAGGGAGGGTGAGAGGGAGCATGAGTGAGAGAGGTTGTGAGGGAGCCTGAGTGAGGGAGAGTGAGTACGAGCCTGAGTGACACACGTTGTGAGGGAGCCTGAGTGAGAGAGGTTGTGAGGGAGCCGGAGTGAGAGAGGTTGTGAGGAAGTGTGAGTGAAAGAGGGTGAGTGGGACCCTGAGTGAGGGGGGTGAGAGCGAGCCTGAGTGAGAGAGGGAGAGAAAGAGGTCACAGAGAGGGTGAGAGCAAGGTCACAATGAGGGAAGGTGAGAGGGAGGCTGAGTGAGAGAGGTTGTGATGGAGCCTGAGTGTGAGAGGTTGTGAGGGAGCCTGAGTGAGAGAGGTTGTGAGGGAGCCTGTGTGAGAGAGGTTGTGAGGGAGTCTGAGTAATAGAGGTTGTGAGGGATCCTGAGTGAGGGAGGGTGAGAGCGAGATCACAATGAGGGAGGTTGAGAGGGATCTTGAGTGAGACAGGTTGTGAGGGAGTCTGAGTGAAAGAGGTTGTGAGGGACCCTGAGAGAGAGAGGTTGTGAGGGATCCTGAGTGAGGGAGGGTGAGAGGGAGGTCACAATAGGGAGTGTGATAGGGAGCCTCAGTGAGAGAAGTTGTGAGGGAGTCTGAGTGAGAGAGATTGTGAGGGAGCCTGAGTGAGAGAAGTTGTTAAGGAGCCTGAGTGAGAGAGGTTGTGAGGGAGCCTGCGTGAGAGAGGTTGTGAGGGAGCCTGCGTGAGAGAGGTTGTGAGGGAGCCTGACTGAGAGAGCTTTTGAGAGAATCTGAGCGAGAGAGGGTGAGAGTGAAGTCACACAGAGGGTGAGAGCGAGGTCACAATGAGGTAGGGTGAGAGGGAGCCTGAGTGAGAGAGGTTGTGAGGGAGTCTGAGTGATAGAGGTTGTGAGGGAACCTGAGTGAGAGGGGTTGTAAGGGAGTCTGAGTGATAGAGGTCGTGAGGGAGCCTGAGTGAGAGAGGTTGTGAGGGAGTCTGAGTGATAGAGGTTGTGAGGGAGCCGGAGTGAGGGAGGGTGAGAGCGAGGTCACAATGAGGGAGGTTGAGAGGGAGCTTGAGTGAGAGAGGTTGTGAGGGAGTCTGAGTGATAGAGGTTGTGAGGGAACCTGAGTGAGAGAGGTTGTAAGGGAGTCTGAGTGATAGAGGTCGTGAGGGAGCCAGAGTGAGAGAGGTTGTGAGGGAGTCTGAGTGATAGAGGTTGTGAGGGAGCCTAAGTGAGGGAGGGTGAGAGCGAGGTCACAATGAGGTAGGGTGAGAGGGAGCCTGAGTGAGAGAGGTTGTGAGGGAGTCTGAGTGATAGAGGTTGTGAGGGAGCCTGAGTGAGAGAGGTTGTGAGGGAGTCTGAGTGATAGAGGTCGTGAGGGAGCCTGAGTGAGAGAGGTTGTGAGCGAGCCTGAGTGAGGGAGGGTGAGAGCGAGGTCACAATGAGGGAGGTTGAGAGGGAGCTTGAGTGAGAGAGGTTGTGAGGGAGTCTGAGTGATAGAGGTTGTGAGGGAACCTGAGTGAGAGAGGTTGTAAGGGAGCCTAAGTGAGAGAAGTGGTGATGGAGCTTGAGTGAGGGAGGGTCAATGGGAGCCAGAGTGAGAGAGGCTGTGAGGGAGCCTGAGTGAGGGAGGTTGTGTTGGAGTCTGAGTGAAAGAGGTTGTGAGAGAGCCCGAGTGAGAGTGAGGTCACAGAGAGAGTGAGAGCGAGGTCACAATGAGAGAGGGTGAGAGGGAGCCTGACTGAGAGAGGTTATGAGGGAGTCTGAGTGATAGGGGGTGTGAGGGAGACTGAGTGAGGGAGGGTGAAAGCGAGGACACAATAGGGAAGGTGAGAGGGAGCCTGAGTGAGAGAGGTCGTGAGGGACCCTGAGTGAGAGAGGTCGTGAGGGAGACTGAGTGAGAGAGGTTGTGAGGGAGCCTGAGTGAGAGAGTTTGTGAGGCAGCTTGAGTGAGGGAGGGTGGGTGAGAGCCTCAGTGATAGACGTTGTGAGGGAGCCTGAGTGAGAGAGGTTGTGAGGGAGCCTGAGTGAGAGAGGTTGTGAGGGAGTCTGAGTGATAGAGGTTGTGAGGGAGTCTGAGTGAGAGACGTTGTGAGAGAGCCTGAGTGAGGGAGGGTGTGTTGGAGTCTGAGTGTGAGACGTTGTGAGGGAGCCCGAGTGAGAGAGGGTGAGAGTTAGGTCACAGAGAGAGTGAGAGGGAGGTCACAATGAGAGAGGGTGAGAGGGAGGCTGAGTGAGAGAGGTTGTGATGGAGTCTGAGTGATAGAGGTTGTGAGGGAGCCTGAGTGAGGGAGGGTGAGAGCGAGGTCACAATGAGGTAGGGTGAGAGGGCGCCTGAGTGACAGATGTTGTGAGGGAGCCTGAGTTAGAGAGATTGTGAGGGAGCCTGAGTGAGAGAGGTCCTGAGGGACCCTGAGTGAGAGAGGTCGTGAGGGAGACTGAGTGAGAGAGGTTGTGAGGGAGCCTGAGTGAGAGAGTTTGTGAGGCAGCTTGAGTGAGGGAGGGTGGGTGAGAGCCTCAGTGATAGACGTTGTGAGGGAGCCTGAGTGAGAGAGGTTGTGAGGGAGCCTGAGTGAGAGAGGTTGTGAGGGAGTCTGAGTGATAGAGGTTGTGAGGGAGTCTGAGTGAGAGACGTTGTGAGAGAGCCTGAGTGAGGGAGGGTGAGAGTGAGGTCACAATGAGAGAGGGTGAGAGGGAGGCTGAGTGAGAGAGGTTGTGATGGAGTCTGAGTGATAGGGGGTATGAGGAAGCCTGAGTGAGGGAGGGTGAGAGCGAGGTCACAATAAGGGAGGTTGAGAGGGAGCCTGAGTGAGAGAGGTTGTGAGGGAGGCTGAGTGAGGGAGGTTGTGAGCGAGAGCCTGAGTGAGAGAGGTTGTGAGGGAGCCTGAGTGAGAGAGGTTGTGTTTTAGTCTGAGTGAGAGAGGTTGTAAGGGAGCCAGAGTGAGAGAGGGTGAGAGTGAGGTCACAATGAGAGAGGGTGACAGGGAGCCTGAGTGAGAGAGGTTGTGAGGGAGTCTGAGTGATAGAGGTTGTGAGGGAGCCTGAGTGAGGGAGGGTGAGAGCGAGGTCAAAATGAGAGAAGGTGAGAGGGAGCCTGAGTGAGAGAGATTGTGAGGGAGTCTGAGTGATAGAGGTTGTGAGGGAGCCTGAGTGAGGGAGGGTGAGAGCGTGGTCACAATGAGGGAGGTTGAGAGGGATCCTGAGTGAGAGAGGTTGTGAGGGATCCTGAGTCAGAGAGGTTGTCAGAAAGCCCGAGTGAGAGAGGTTGTCAGGGAGCCTGAGGGAGACAGCGTGAGAGGGAGTCTGAGTGAGAGAGGCTGTGAGGGAGCCTGAGTGAGAGAGGTTGTGTTTTAGTCTGAGTGAGAGAGGTTGGGAGGGAGCCCGAGTGAGAGAGGGTGAGAGTGAGGTCACAGAGAGAGTGAGAGCGAGGTCACAATGAGAGAGGGTGAGAGGGAGCCTGAGTGAGAGAGGCTGTGTTGGAGTCTGAGAGATAGGGGGTGTGAGGGAGCCTGAGTGAGAGAAGTGGTGAGGGAGCTTGAGTGAGAGAGGGTGAGAGTGAGGTCACAGAGAGAGTGAGAGCGAGGTCAAAATGAGATAGGTTGTCAGGGAGCCTGAGTGAGAGAGGTTGTGAGGGAGCCTGAGTGAGAGAGGTTGTGAGGGAGCCTGAGTGAGAGAGGTTGTGAGGGAGCCTGAGTGAGAGAGGTTGTGAGGGAGTCTGAGTGAGAGACGTTGTGAGAGAGCCTGAGTGAGGGAGGGTGTGTTGGAGTCTGAGTGAGAGACGTTGTGAGGGAGCCCGAGTGAGAGAGGGTGAGAGTTAGGTCACAGAGAGAGTGAGAGGGAGGTCACAATGAGAGAGGGTGAGAGGGAGGCTGAGTGAGAGAGGTTGTGAGGGAGGCTGAGTGAGGGAGGTTGTGAGCGAGAGCCTGAGTGAGAGAGGTTGTGAGGGAGCCCGAGTGAGAAAGGTTGTCAGGGAGCCTGAGTGAGAGAGGGTGAGTGTGAGGTCACAATGAGAGAGGGTGACAGGGAGCCTGAGTGAGAGAGGTTGTGAGGGAGCCTGAGTGAGAGAGGTTGTGAGGGAGCCTGTGTGAGAGAGGTTGTGAGGGAGTCTGAGTAATAGAGGTTGTGAGAGATCCTGAGTGAGGGAGGGTGAGAGCGAGATCACAATGAGGGAGGTTGAGAGGGATCTTGAGTGAGACAGGTTGTGAGGGAGTCTGAGTGAAAGAGGTTGTGAGGGACCCTGAGAGAGAGAGGTTGTGAGGGATCCTGAGTGAGGGAGGGTGAGAGGGAGGTCACAATAGGGAGTGTGATAGGGAGCCTCAGTGAGAGAAGTTGTGAGGGAGTCTGAGTGAGAGAGATTGTGAGGGAGCCTGAGTGAGAGAAGTTGTTAAGGAGCCTGAGTGAGAGAGGTTGTGAGGGAGCCTGACTGAGAGAGCTTTTGAGAGAACCTGAGCGAAAGAGGGTGAGAGTGAAGTCACACAGAGGGTGAGAGCGAGGTCACAATGAGGTAGGGTGAGAGGGAGCCTGAGTGAGAGAGGTTGTGAGGGAGTCTGAGCGAGAGAGGTTGTGATGGAGCCTGAGTGAGGGAGGGTGTGAGGGAGACTGAGTGAGGGAGGGTGAGTGGGAGCCTGAGTAGGAGAGGTTGTGAGGGAGCCCAAGTGAGAGAGGTTGTCCGGGTGCCTGAGTGAGAGAGGGTGAGAGTGATGACACACGGAGGGTGAGAGTTAGGTCAGAATGAGGGAGGGTGAGAGGGAGCCTGAGTGAGAGAGGTTGTGAGGGAGCCTGAGTGAGAGAGGTTGTGAGGGTGCCTGAGTGAGAGAGGTTGTGAGCGAGCCTGAGGGAGAGAGGGTGAGAGGCAGCCTGAATGAGGGAGGTTGTGAGGGAGCTTGAGTGAGGGAGGGTGAATGGGAGCCTGAGTGAGAGAGGTTGTGAGTGAACCTGAGTGAGCGAGGTTGTGAGGGAGCCTGAGTGAGGGAGGGTGTGTTGGATTCTGAGTGAAAGAAGTTGTGAGGGAGCCCGAGTGAGAGAGGGTGAGAGCGAGGTCACAATGAGGGAGGGTGAGAGGGAGCCTGAGAGAGGTTGTGAGGGAGGCTGAGTGAGAGAGGTTGTGAGGGTGTGTGAGTGAGAGAGGTTGTGAGGGTGTGTGAGTGAGAGATGTTGTGAGGAAGCCTGAGTGAGAGAGGTTGTGAGGGAGCCTGAGTGAGAGAGGTTGTGAGGGAACCTGAGTGAGAGAGGTTATGAGGGAGTCTGAGTGAGAGACTTTGTGAGGGAGCCTGAGTGAGGGAGGGTGTATTGGAGTCTGAGTGAGAGAGGGAGAGAGTGAGGTCACAATGAGAGAGGGTAAGAGGGAGCCTGAGTGAGAGAGTTTATAAGGGAGCTTGAGTGAGGGAGGGTGGGTGAGAGCCTCAGTGATAGAGGTTGTGAGGGAGCCTGAGTGAGAGAGGTTGCGAGGGAGCCTGAGCGAGAGAAGTGGTGAGGGAGCTTGAGTGAGGGAGGGTCAATGGGAGCCTGACTGAGAGAGGTTGTGAGGGAGCCTGAGTGAGGGAGGGTGTGTTGGAGTCTGAGTGAAAGAGGTTGTGAGAGAGCCGAGTGAGAGAGGGTGAGAGTGAGGTCACAGAGAGAGTGAGAGTGAGGTCAGAATAAGAGAGGGTGAGAGGGAGCCTGAGTGAGAGAGGTTGTGAGGGAGCCTGAGTGATAGGGGGTGTGAGGGAGCCTGAGTGAGGGAGGGTGAGAGCGTGGTCACAATGAGAGAGGGTGAGAGGGATCCTGAGTGAGAGAGGTTGTGAGGGAGCCTGAGTGAGAGAGGTTGTGAGGGAGCCTCAGTGAGAGAGGTTGTGAAGGAGCCTGAGTGAGGGAGGTGAGTGGGAGCCTGAGTTAGGAGTTTGTGAGGGAGCCCGAGTGAGAGAGGGTGAGAGTTAGGTCACAGAGAGAGTGAGAGGGAGGTCACAATGAGAGAGGGTGAGAGGGAGGCTGAGTGAGAGAGGTTGTGATGGAGTCTGAGTGATAGGGGGTGTGAGGGAGTCTGAGTGAGAGACGTTGTGAGAGAGCCTGAGTGAGGGAGGGTGAGAGTGAGGTCACAATGAGAGAGGGTGAGAGGGAGGCTGAGTGAGAGAGGTTGTGATGGAGAGGGAGGCTGAGTGAGAGAGGTTGTGATGGAGTCTGAGTGATAGGGGGTATGAGGAAGCCTGAGTGAGGAAGGGTGAGAGCGAGGTCACAATAAGGGAGGTTGAGAGGGAGCCTGAGTGAGAGAGGTTGTGAGGGAGGCTGAGTGAGGGAGGTTGTGAGCGAGAGCCTGAGTGAGAGAGGTTGTGAGGGAGCCTGAGTGAGAGAGGTTGTGTTTTAGTCTGAGTGAGAGAGGTTGTAAGGGAGCCAGAGTGAGAGAGGGTGAGAGTGAGGTCACAATGAGAGAGGGTGACAGGGAGCCTGAGTGACAGAGGTTGTGAGGGAGCCTGAGTGAGGGAGGGTGAGAGCGAGGTCAAAATGAGAGAAGGTGAGAGGGAGCCTGAGTGAGAGAGATTGTGAGGGAGTCTGAGTGATAGAGGTTGTGAGGGAGTCTGAGTGAGAGACGTTGTGAGGGAGCCTGAGTGAGGGAGGGGGAGAGTGAGGTCACAGAGAGAGTGAGAGCGAGATCACAATGAGAGAGGGTGAGAGGGAGCCTGAGTGACAGGGGTTGTGATGGAGTCTGAGTGATAGGGGGTGTGAGGGAGCCTGAGTGAGGGAGGGTGAAAGCGAGGTTACAATAGGGAAGGTGACCCGGAGTGAGAGAGGTCGTGAGGGAGCCTGAGTGAGAGAGGTTGTCAGGGAGCCTGAATGAGGGAGGTTGTGAGGGAGCTTGAGTGAGGGAGGGTGAGTGGGAGCCTGACTGAGGGAGGTTGTGAGGGAGCCCAAGTGACAGAGGTTGTCCGGGTGCCTGAGTAAGAGAGGGTGAGAGTGATGTCACACGGAGGGTGAGAGCGAGGCCAGAAAGAGGGAGGGTGAGAGGGAGCCTGAGTGAGGGAGGGTGTGTTGGATTCTGAGTGAGAGAGGTTGTGAGGGAGCCTGAGTGAGAGAGGGTGAGAGCGAGGTCACAATGAGGGAGGGTGACAGGGAGCCTGAGAGAGGTTGTGAGGGAGGCTGAGTGAGAGAGGTTGTGAGGGTGTGTGAGTGAGAGATGTTGTGAGGGAGTCTGAATGAGAGAGGTTGTGAGGGAGCCTGAGTGAGAGAGGTTGTGAGGGAGCCCGAGTGAGAGAGGTTGTGAGGGTGTGTGAGTGAGAGATGTTGTGAGGGAGTCTGAATGAGAGAGGTTGTGAGGGAGCCTGAGTGAGAGAGGTTGTGAGGGAGCATGAGTGAGGGAGGGGGAGAGTGAGGTCACAGAGAGAGTGAGAGTGAGGTCACAATGAGAGAGGGTGAGAGGGAGCCTGAGTGACAGGGGTTGTGATGGAGTCTGAGTGATAGGGGGTGTGAGGGAGCCTGAGTGAGGGAGGGTGAAAGCAAGGTTACAATAGGGAAGGTGACCCGGAGTGAGAGAGGTCGTGAGGGAGCCTGAGTGAGAGAGGTTGTCAGGGAGCCTGAAAGAGGGAGGGTGAAAGCGAGGTCACAGTAGGGAAGGTGAGAGGGAGCCTGAGTGAGACAGGTCGTGAGGGACCCTGAGTGAGAGAGGTCGTGAGGGAGCCTGAGTGACAGATGTTGTGAGGGAGCCTGAGTTACAGAGATTGTGAGGGAGCCTGAGTGAGAGAGGGTGAGAAAGAGGTCACAGAGAGGGTGAGAGCAAGGTCACAATGAGGGAAGTTGAGAGGGAGGCTCAGTGAGAGAGGTTGTGATGGAGCCTGAGTGAGAGAGGTTGTGAGGGAGCCCGAGTGAGAGAGGGTGAGAGTGAGATCACAGAGAGGGTGAGAGCGAGGTCAAAAAGAGGGAGGCTGAGTGAGAGAGGTTGTGAGGGAGCCTCAGTGAGAGAGGTTGTGAAGGATCCTGAGTGAGGGAGGTGAGTGGGAGCCTGAGTTAGGAGTTTGTGAGGGAGCCCGAGTGAGGACACAATGAGAGAGGGTGAGAGGGAGACTGAGTTAGAGAGGTTGTGAGGGAGCTTGAGTGAGAGAGGTTGTCCGGGTGCCTGAGTGAGAGAGGGTGAGACAGATGTCACACGGAGGGTGAGAGCGAGGCCAGAAAGAGGGAGGGTGAGAGGGAGCCTGAGTGAGGGAGGGTGTGTTGGAGTCTGAGTGAGAGAGGTTGTGACGGAGCCCGAGTGAGAGAGGGTGAGAGTGAGGTCACAGAGAGAGTGAGAGCGAGGTCAAAATAAGAGAGGTCGTGAGGGAGCCTGAGTGAGAGAGGTTGTGAGCGAGACTGAGTGAGAGAGGTTGTGAGGGAGCCTGAATGAGAGAGGTTGTGAGGAAGTCTGAGTGAGGGAGGGTGAGTGGGAGCCTGAATGACAGGTGTTGTGAGGGAGCCTGAGTTAGAGAGGTTGTAAGGGAGCCTAAGTGAGAGAGGGTGAGAAAGAGGTCACCGAGAGGATGAGGGCAAGGTCAGAATGAGGGAAGTTGAGAGAGAGGCTGAGTGAGAGAGTTTGTGATGGAGACTGAATATGAGAGTTTGTGATTGAGCATGAGTGAGAGAGGTTGTGAGGGAGTCTGAGTGAGAGACGTTGTGAGGGAGCCCGAGTGAGAGAGGGTGAGAGTTAGGTCACAGAGAGAGTGAGAGGGAGGTCACAATGAGAGAGGGTGAGAGGGAGGCTGAGTGAGAGAGGTTGTGATGGAGTCTGAGTGATAGGGGGTATGAGGAAGCCTGAGTGAGGGAGGGTGAGAGCGAGGTCACAATAAGGGAGGTTGTGAGGGAGTCTGAGTGATAGAGGTTGTGAGGGAGCCTGAGTGAGGGAGGGTGAGAGCGTGGTCACAATGAGGGAGGTTGAGAGGGATCCTGAGTGAGAGAGGTTGTGAGGGATCCTGAGTCAGAGAGGTTGTCAGAAAGCCCGAGTGAGAGAGGTTGTCAGGGAGCCTGAGGGAGAGAGCGTGAGAGGGAGTCTGAGTGACAGAGGCTGTGAGGGAGCCTGAGTGAGAGAAGTTGTGTTTTAGTCTGAGTGAGAGAGGTTGTAAGGGAGCCCGAGTGAGAGAGGGTGAGAGTGAGGTCACAGAGAGAGTGAGAGCGAGGTCACAATGAGAGAGGGTGAGAGGGAGCCTGAGTGAGAGAGGTCGTGAGGGAGCCTGAGTGAGAGAGGTTGTGAGCGAGACTGAGTGAGAGAGGTTGTGAGGGAGCCTGAATGAGAGAGGTTGTGAGGAAGTCTGAGTGAGGGAGGGTGAGTGGGAGCCTGAATGACAGGTGTTGTGAGGGAGCCTGAGTTAGAGAGGTTGTAAGGGAGCCTAAGTGAGAGAGGGTGAGAAAGAGGTCACCGAGAGGATGAGAGCAAGGTCAGAATGAGGGAAGTTGAGAGAGAGGCTGAGTGAGAGAGTTTGTGATGGAGACTGAATGTGAGAGTTTGTGATTGAGCATGAGTGAGAGAGGTTGTGAGGGAGCCCGAGTGAGAGAGGGTGAGAGCGAGGTTACAATGAGGGAGGGTGAGATGGAGCCTGAGAGAGGTTGTGAGGGAGGCTGAGTGAAAGAGGTTGTGAGGGTGTCTGAGTGAGAGATGTTGTGAGGGAGTCTGAATGAGAGAGGTTGTGAGGGAGCCTGAGTGAGAGAGGTTGTGAGGGAGCCTGAGTGAGAGAGGTTGTGAAGGAGCCTGAGTGAGGGAGGTGAGTGGGAGCCTGAGTAAGGAGTTTGTGAGGGAGCCCGAGTGAGGACACGATGAGAGAGGGTGAGAGGGAGCCTGAGTGAGAGAGGTTCTGAGGGAGCCTCAGTGAGGATGGGGGAGAGTGAGGTCACAATAGGGAGGGTGATAGGGAGCCTGAGTGAGAGAGGTTGTGAGCGAGCCTGAGTGAGAGAGGGTTAAAGCGAGGTCACAATAGGGAAGGTGAGAGGGAGCCTCAGTGAGAGATGTTGTGAGGGAGCCAAAGGGAGAGAGGTTGTCCGTGTGCCTGAGTGAGAGAGGGTGAGACAGATGTCACACGGAGGGTGAGAGCGAGGCCAGAATGAGGGAGGGTGAGAGGGAGCCTGAGTGAGGGAGGGTGTGTTGGAGTCTGAGTGAGAGAGGTTGTGACGGAGCCCGAGTTAGAGAGGGTGAGAGTGAGGTCACAGAGAGGGTGACAGCGAGGTCACAATGAGGGAGGGTGAGAGGGAGCCTGAGAGAGGTTGTGAGGGAGGCTGAGTGTGAGAGGTTGTGAGGGTGTCTGAATGAGAGAGGTTGTGAGGGAGCCCGAGTGAGAAAGGTTGTCGGGGAGCCTGAGTGAGAGAGGGTGAGAGTGAGGTCACAATGAGAGAGGGTGAGAGAGAGCCTAAGTGAGAGAGGTCGTTAGGGAGCCTGAGTGAGTGAGGGTGACAGGGAGCCTGAGTGAGAGAGGTTGTGAGGGAGCCTGAGTGAGTGAGGGTGAGAGGGAGCCTGAGTGAGACAGGCTGTGAGGGAGCCTCAGTGAGAGAGGTTGTGAAGGAGCCTGAGTGAGGGAGGTGAGTGGGAGCCTGAGTTAGGAGTTTGTGAGGGAGCCCGAGTGAGGACACAATGAGAGAGGGTTAGAGGGAGACTGAGTGAGAGAGGTTGTGAGGGAGCTTGAGTGAGAGAGGTTGTGAGGGAGCCTAAGTGAGAGAGGTTGTCCGGGTGCCTGAGTGAGAGAGGGTGAGAGAGATGTCACACGGAGGGTGAGAGCGAGGCCAGAAAGAGGGAGGGTGAGAGGGAGCCTGAGTGAGGGAGGGTGTGTTGGAGTCTGAGTGAGAGAGGTTGTGACGGAGCCCGAGTGAGAGAGGGTGAGAGGGAGCTTGAGTGAGAGAGTTTGTGATGGATTCTGAGTGATAGGGGGTGTGAGGGAGTCTGAGTGAGGGAGGGTGAAAGCGAGGTTACAATAGGGAAGGTGACCCTGAGTGAGAGAGGTCATGGGGGAGCCTGAGTGAGAGAGGTTTTGAGGGAGCCTGAGCGAGAGAGGGTGAGTGTGAGCCTGAGGGAGAGAGGTTGTGAGGGAGCCTGAGTGAGAGAGTTTGTGAGGGAGCCTGAGTGAGAGCGGTTGTGAGGGAGCCTGAGTGAGGGAGGGTGAGAGTGAGGTCACAATAGGGAGGGTGATAGGGAGCCTGAGTGAGAGAGGTTGTGTGCGAGCTCGAGTGAGGGAGGGTGAAAGCGAGCTCACAATAGGGAAGGTGAGAGGGAGCCTCAGTGAGAGATGTTGTGAGGGAGCCTGAGTGAGAGAGGTTGTGAGGGAGCCTGAGTGAGAGAGGTTGTGAGGGAGCCTGAGTGAGGGAGGGTGAGAGTGAGGTCACAGAGAGAGTGAGAGCGAGATCACAATGAGGGAGGGTGAGAGGGAGCCTGAGAGAGGTTGTGAGGGTGGCTGAGTGATAGGGGTTGTGAGGGAGCCTCAGTGAGAGATGTTGTGAGGGAGCCTGAGTGACAGAGGTCGTGAGGGAGCCTGAGTGAGAGAGGTCGTGAGGGTGCCTGAGTGAGAGAGGTTGTGAGCGAACCAGAGTGAGAGAGGTTGTGAGGGAGCCTGAGTGAGGGAGGGTGAGAGTGAGGTCACAATAGGGAGGGTGATAGGGAGCCTGAGTGAGAGAGGGTGAGATGGAGCCTGAGTGAGAGAGTTTGTGAGGGAGCCTGTGTGACAGAGGTTGTGAAGGAGCCCGAGTGAGAGAGGTTGTGAGGGAGCTTGAGTGAGGGAGGGTGAGTGGGAGCCTGAGTGAGAGAGGTTGTGAGGGAGCCCAAGTGAGAGAGGTTGTCCGGGTGCTTGAGTGAGAGAGGGTGAGAGTGATGTCACACGGAGGGTGAGAGAGAGTCCAGAATGAGGGAGGGTGAGAGGGAGCCTGAGTGAGAGAGGTTGTGAGGGAGCCTGAGTGAGAGAGTTTGTGAGCGAGACTGAGTGAGAGAGGTTGTGAGGGAGCCTGAGTGACAGATGTTGTGAGGGAGCCTGAGTGAGAGAGGTTGTGATGGAGCCTGACTGTGAGAGTTCGTGATTGAGCCTGAGTGAGAGAGGTTGTGAGGGAGCCCGAGTGAGAGAGGGTGAGAGTGAGGTCACAGAGAGGGTGAGAGCGAGGTCACAATGAGGGAGGGTGAGAGGGAGCCTGAGAGAGGTTGTGAGGGTGGCTGAGTGAAAGGGGTTGTGAGGGAGCCTGAGTGAGCGAGGTTGTGAGGGAGCCTGAGTGAGGGAGGGTGTGTTGGATTCTGAGTGAGAGAGGTTGTGAGGGAGGCTGAGTGAGGGAGGGTGAGTGGGAGCCTGAGTGAGAGAGGTTGTGAGGGAGCCTGAGTGAGAGAGGTTGTAAGGGAACCTGAGTGAGAGAGGTTGTGAGGGAGCCCAAGTGACAGAGGTTGTCCGGATGCCTGAGTGAGAGAGGTTGTCCGGCTGCCTGAGTGAGAGAGGTTCTGAGGGAGTCTGAGTGAGAGACTTTGTGAGGGAGCCTGAGTGAGGGAGGGTGTGTTGGAGTCTGAGTGAGAAACGTTGTGAGGGAGCCCGAGTGAGAGAGGGTGAGAGTTAGGTCACAGAGAGAGTGAGAGTGAGGTCACAATGAGAGAGGGTGTGAGGGAGTCTGAGTGAGGGAGGGTGAAAGCGAGGTTACAATAGGGAAGGTGATCCTGAGTGAGAGAGGTCGTGAGGGAGCCTGAGTGAGAGAGGTTTTGAGGGAGACTGAGCGAGAGAAGGTGAGTGTGAGCCTGAGGGAGAGAGTTTGTGAGGGAGCCTGAGTGAGAGAGTTTGTGAGGGAGCCTGAGTGAGAGCGGTTGTGAGGGAGCCTGAGTGAGGGAGGGTGAGAGTGAGGTCACAATAGGGAAGGTGAGAGGGAGCCTCAGTGAGAGATGTTGTGAGGGAGCCTGAGTGAGCGAGGTTGTGAGGGAGCCTGAGTGAGAGAGGTTGTGAGGGAGCCTGAGTGAGGGAGGGTGAGAGTGAGGTCACAGAGAGAGTGAGAGCGAGATCACAATGAGAGAGGGTGAGAGGGAGCCTGAGTGAGAGAGGTAGTGATGGAGTCTGAGTGATAGGGGGTGTGAGGGAGCCTGAGTGAGGGAGGGTGAAAGCGAGGTTACAATAGGGAAGGTGACCCTGAGTGAGAGAGGTCGTGAGGGAGCCTGAGTGAGAGAGGTTGTGATGGAGTCTGAATGATAGGGGGTGTGAGGGAGCCTGAGTGAGGGAGGGTGAAAGCGAGGTTACAATAGGGAAGGTGACCCTGAGTGAGAGAGGTCGTGAGGGAGCCTGAGTGAGAGAGGTTGTGAGGGTGCCTGAGTGAGAGAGGTTGTGATGGAGTCTGAATGATAGGGGGTGTGAGGGAGCCTGAGTGAGGGAGGGTGACAGGGAGGCTGAGTGAGAGAGGTGGTGAGGGAGTTTGAGTGAGTGAGGGTGTGAGGGAGCCTGAGTGAGGGAGGGTGAAAGCGAGGTCACAGTAGGGAAGGTGAGAGGGAGCCTGAGTGAGAGAGGTCGTGAGGGAGCCTGAGTGACAGATGTTGTGAGGGAGCCTGAGTTAGAGAGATTGTGAGGGAGCCTGAGTGAGAGAGGGTGAGAAAGAGGTCACAGAGAGGGTGAGAGCAAGGTCACAATGAGGGAAGTTGAGAGGGAGGCTGAGTGAGAGAGGTTGTGATGGAGCCTGAATGTGAGAGTTTGTGACTGAGCCTGAGTGAGAGAGGTTGTGAGGGAGCCCGAGTGAGAGAGGGTGAGAGTGACGTCACACGGAGGGTGAGAGTGAGGTCACAATGAGGGAGGGTGAGAAGGAGCCTGAGTGAGAGAGATTGTGATGGAGTCTGAGTGATACGGGGTGTGAGGGAGCCTGAGTGAAGGAGGGTGAAAGCGAGGTTACAATAGGGAAGGTGACCCTGAGTGAGAAAGGTCGTGAGGGAGCCTGAGTGAGAGAGGTTGTGATGGAGTCTGAATGATAGGGGGTGTGAGGGAGCCTGAGTGAGGGAGGGTGAAAGCGAGGTTACAATAGGGAAGGTGACCCTGAGTGAGAGAGGTCGTGAGGGAGCCTGAGTGAGAGAGGTTGTGAGGGTGCCTGAGTGAGAGCGGTTGTGAGCGAACCAGAGTGAGACAGGTTGTGAGGGAGCCTGAGTGAGGGAGGGTGAGAGTGAGGTCACAATAGGGAGGGTGATAGGGAGCCTGAGTGAGAGAGGGTGAGATGGAGCCTGAGTGAGAGAGGTCGTGAGGGACCCTGAGTGATAGAGGTTGTGAGGGAGCCTGAGTGAGAGAGGTTGTAAGGTAGCCTGAGTGAGAGAGGTTGTGAGGGAGCCTTAGTGAGGGAGGGTGTGTTGGAGTCTGAGTGAGAGAGGTTGTGAGGGAGCCCGAGTGAGACAGGGTGAGAGCGAGGTCACAATGAGAGAGGGTGAGAGGGAGCCTGAATGAGAGAGGTTGTGATGGAGTCTGAATGATAGGGGGTGTGAGGGAGCCTGAGTGAGGGAGGGTGACAGGGAGGCTGAGTGATAGAGGTTGTGAGGGAGCTTGAGTGAGGGAGGGTGAGTGGGAGCCTGAGTGAGAGAGGTTGTGAGGGAACCCAAGTGACAGAGGATGTCCGGGTGCCTGAGTAAGAGAGGGTGAGAATGATGTCACACGGAGAGTGAGGTCAGAATGAGGGAGGGTTAGAGGGAGCCTGAGTGAGCGAGGTTGTGAGGGAGCCGGAGTGAGAGAGGGTGAGAGTGAGGTCACAGAAAGAGTGAGAGCGAGATCACAATAAGAGAGGGTGAGAGGGAGCCTCAGTGAGAGAGGTTGTGATGGAGTGTGAGTGATAGGGGGTGTGAGGGAGCCTGAGTGAGAGAGGTCGTGAGGGACCCTGAGGGAGAGAGGTCGTGAGGGAGCCTGAGTGAGAGAGGTTGGGAGGGAGCCTGAGTGAGAGAGGTTGTGAGGGAGCTTGAGTGAGGGAGGGTGGGTGAGAGCCTCAGTGATAGAGGTTGTGAGGGAGCCTAAGTGAAAGAGGTTGTGAGGGAGCCTGAGTGAGAGAGGGTGAGAGTGAGGTCAAAATGAGAGAGGGTGAGAGGGAGCCTGAGTGAGAGAGTTTGTGAGGGAGTCTGAGTGATAGAGGTTGTGTGGGAGTCTGAGTGAGAGACGTTGTGAGGGAGCCTGAGTGAGGGAGGGTGAAAGCGAGGTTACAATAGGGAAGGTGCCCCTGAGTGAGAGAGGTCGTGAGGGAGCCTGAGTGAGAGAACTTGTGAGGGAGCCTGAGTGAGAGAGGTTGTGAGGGAGACTGAGTGAGAGAGGTTTTGAGGGAGCCTGAGCGAGAGAGGGTGAGAGTGAAGTCACAATGAGGGAGGGTGACAGGGAGGCTGAGTAATAGAGGTTGTGAGGGAGCCTGAATGAGAGAGGTTGTCAGGGAGCCTGAGTGAGCGAGGTTGTGAGGGAGCCTGAGTGAGAGAATTTGTGAGGGAGCCTGAGTGAGGGAGGGTGAAAGCGAGGTCACAATAGGGAGGGTGAGAGGGAGCCTGAGTGAGAGAGGTTGTGAGGGAGCTTGAGTGAGAGAGGTCGTGAGGGAGCCTGAGTGAGAGAGGTTGTGAGGGAGCCTGAGTAAGAGAGGTTGTGAGGGAGACTGAGTGAGAGAGGTTGTGAGGGAGCCTCAGTGAGAGAGGGTGAGTAAGAGGTCACAGAGAGGGTGAGAGCAAGGTCAGAATGAGGGAAGTTGAGAGGGAGGCTGAGTGAGAGAGGTTGTGAGGGAGCCTGAGTGAGAGAGGTTGTGAGGGAGCCTGAGTGAGGGAGGGTGAGTGGGAGCCTGAGTGAGAGAGGTTGTGAGGGAGCCCAAGTGAAAGAGTTTGTTCGAGTGCCTGAGTGAGAGAGGGTGAGAGTGAGGTGACAGAGAGGGTGAGAGCGAGGTCACAATGAGGGCGGGTGAGAGGGAGTCTGAGTGAGAGAGGTTGTGAGGGAGCCTGAGTGAGAGAGGGTGAGAGTGAGGTCACTGAGAGGGTGAGAGTGAGGTCACAATGAGTGAGGGTGCCTGAGTGAGAGAGGGTGAGAATGAGGTCACTGAGAGGGTGAGAGTGAGGTCACAATGAGGGAGGGTGAGAGGGAGCCTGAGTGAGAGAGGTTGTGAGGGAACCTGAGTGAGAGAAGTTGTGAGGGAGCCTGAGTGAGAAAGGTTGTGAGGGAGCCTGAGTGAGGGAGGGTGAGTGGGAGCCTGAGTGAGAGAGGTTGTGAGGGAGCCCGAGTGAGCGAGGTTGTGAGGCAGCCTGCGTAAGGGAAAGCAAAGCAAAGAAATAAACAAAATGTTAAAAAAAACAAACCTGAATTAAAGAAGTCAGACAGAAAGGGAGGTCACTGCCTGACTGCAAATATATACAAAGATGTAGACAATGAAAACTTACCTATCGTAACAGAAAACACATCAGTGGGTGTCTGGTTGTGGGTTTCAGGAGAAGGGCCAAGGGTGCAATAGGGAGGAATCACAAAGGGGTATCAGGAAAGCTTTGGCGGTGATGGATACTTTAGTACCTTGATTGTAGTCTTGGTTTTCCTGATGTACATAATTGAAATTTTATTAAATTATACACTTGAAATATGTGCAGTTATTGTAAGTCATTTACACACCAAAGCCATTTTTAAAAGTGAAAAGAAAATTCAGGTAGGCAAAACTGAGAGAAAATATTCAGAATACGTAGGTTCTGGCAAGGGAATTGTTTCCAGAATATCTGGAATATAAAAACAATTCAACAAATTAATACTAAAAACACGAAGAGTCCAATAAAAAAAAGTACGTAGGGCTTCCCTGGTGGCGCAGTGGTTGAGAGTCTGCCTGCCAATGCAGGGGACACGGGTTCGAGCCCTGGTCTGGGAAGATCCCACGTGCCGCGGAGCAACTGGGCCCGTGAGCCACAATTACTGAGCCTGCACGTCTGGAGCCTGTGCTCCGCAACAAGAGAGGCCGTGACAGTGAGCGGCCCACGCACCGCGATGAAAAGTGGCCTCCGCTTGCCACAACTAGAGAAAGCCCTCGCACAGAAACGAAGACCCAACACAGCCATAAATAAATGAATAAATAAATTTAAAAAAAATCTGTTAAAAGAAAAAAAAAGTACTTAAAAATGAAAAGACATTTCATAAAAGATACACAAATGGCCAATAAGTATATGATAAAGAGTCCACTGTCATTAGTCATCAGGAAATACAAGCTAATACCATAGTGAAACAGCACTTCCCACCCACTAGAACAGCAGATCCAAAGGAAAGTGACAATCCCAATGTTCCCAGGGCTATGGATCTACAGAACTCTCATCTGTTGCTGGTGGGAGTTTGAAACGGTACAATGGCTTCCAAGAGTTGTTCGGCAGTTTCTTATAAAATGAAACTAACTCTATGATCCAGCAATTCAAGCTAGATATTACCCAATTAAAGTGATATGTCCACACACACACAAAAATTTTGTATGCAAATGTTCATAGGAGCCATACTTATCATAGCTCCAGACTGGAAGTAACCTAAATGCCCATCAGCAGTAGGACTCATAACTAAATTGTGGTGTATTCATAAAGTGGGTGCCAGTCAGCAGTAAAATAGAACAAACTCGCGCTGCACATGAAGATGGAAACAAATGCTATAGGCATAATGTTGAATGAATGAAGCCAGAGACAAAAACAATATCCAAAATATATAAAGAACTCATACAACTCAATAGCAAAAAACCCCCCAACTAATCCAACTTAAAAAGGGGCAAAATACCTAAGACATTTTTCCAAAGAAGATATACGAATGGCCAATAAGTATATGAAAAATGCTCAGCTTTACTGGTCATTAGGGAAACGCAAAGCAAAACCACAAGATACCACCTCACACCTGTTAGGATGGCCATCATCAAAAAGACAAGGAATGAGAAGCACTGGCCAGGATGTGGAGAAAACGGAACCCTTGTGTACTGCTGGTGAGAGTGTAAAGTGGTGCAGCCACTATGAAAAACAGTATGGAGGTTCCTAAAAAAATTAAAAATAGAACTGCCATATGATCCAGTAATTCCTCTTCTGGGAATAGATCCAAAGGAAATGAGAACACTGACTTGAAAATATATCTGCACCCGCACATTCATAGCAGCATTATTTCCAGTGGCCAAGATATGAAAGCAACCTAAGTGTCCATAGATGGATGAACGGATAAAGAAAATGTGGTTTATACATATATATAAATGATGGAATATTCTTCACCCATATAAAAGAGGAAATCCTGCCATTTGTGACAACATGGATGGACCTTGCAGGCATTATGCTAAGTGAAATAAGTCAGAAAGATAAATACCACATGATCTCACTTATATGTGGAATCTACAACAAGACAAAAACTTACAGAAAAAGAGATCAGATTTGTGGTTGTCACAGGTTGTGGTGTGGGGGAGGTGAAATTGGAGGAAGGTGGTCAAAAGATACAAACTTCTGGTTATAAGATAAATAACTACTAGGGATGTAACATACAGCATGATCACTACAGCGACCACAGCTCTATGGTGTATAGGAAAGTTATTAGGAGAATAAAACATGAGTCCTCTTTATAAGAAGAAAACATTTTTTTCCATTTCTTTTTACTGTATGTATATGAGAGGATGGATGTTAGCTAAACTTATTGTGCTAATCATGTCGCAATCCATGTAAATCAAACCTTTATGCTGCACACCTGAAACTCATCCGTGACACATGTCAATTATATCCCAATAAAACTGGGGTGGGGGTAAAGATTGGGATTCCAAGAGAGTCATTCCACATCTATCTCCTAGATTCCAGATAAGAGTAGGTCTGCTTTCTTCCAGGAATTAGGTGAGAGTTTCACCTGCCCTGTCCCAGATCAGGAGAGACCATGGAACGTGGGGAATGAAACCCTGGGGCAGGCGCTGGGGCCTGATGTACCTGTGAGCAGTTGTTTCACACCTAGCCACCGCCAAACTCCGTGGCTCAGAAAACCATCACTTATTGTTGCTCATGGCTCTGTGGGTCAGTGTGGTGGTTCTGAGCTGAGCCAGGCCTGGCGGATCCTAGCTGTAGTCCATGGGCAGCTCAGCCGGGCTGGCAGGTCTAGGATGGCCTCACATGTGCCTGGCAGCTGGCCAGCTGCTGGCTGGGACGGCGACAGGAGTCACTGGGCCACGGGTCTGTCACCCTCCAGCAGAGCAGCCTGGGCTCCTTCACACGGCAGCTGGGCTTCTTTCAGTGACAGAAGGGAAGCGTGAGGGGCCTCTGGGGCCGAGGCTCGTTACTGGTGCAGCCTTGCTCCAGTGGCGGTATAACCATCAAAGCAAGGGGTAAACCACAGACTCTGCCTCTTGATGGGAAGATCTGCCACATCACCTCGCAACGGGCAGGGATATTAGAGAAATGCACATCAAAACACCACAAGATACCACCTCACACCCACCAGGATGGCTGCAATCAAAGCAACAGAAAACAACAAGTGTTGGCCAGGACATGGAGACATCTGAACCCTTGTGCACTGCTGGTAGGAATGTGAAATGGTGCAGCTGCTGAGGGCAACAGGATGGCGGTTCCTCAAAAAGTTAAGAATGGGGCCTCCCTGGTGGCGCAGTGGTTGAGAGTCCACCTGCCAATGCAGGGGACACGGGTTCGAGCCCTGGTCCGGGAAGATCCCTCATGCCGCGGAGCAACTCAGCCCGCGTGCCACAACTACTGAATCCCGCGTGCCTAGAGCCCATGCTCTGCAACAAGAGAAGCCACCGCAATAAGAAGCCCCCGCACCACAATGAAGAGTAGCCCCCGCTCGCCACAGCTAGAGAAAGCCCCACGTGTAGCAATGAAGACCCAATGCAGCCAAAAATAAAATTTAAAAAAAAAAAAAAAGTTAAGAATAGAATTAACATGATCCAGCAATTCCACCTCTGGGGATATACAGAAAACAATTGAAAGCAGTGTCTTAAAGAGCTATCTGTATATTCATGTTCACAGCAGCACTCTTCCCAAAAGCCAAAAGGTGGAAACAACACAAGTGTCCATTGACGGATTAATGGATAAGCAAAATGTGGCCTGTACATACCGTGGAATATCATTCAACCTTAAAACGGGAGGAATTTCTTCCTGACACACGTAACACCACAGATGAACCTCGAGGACCCTATGCTAAGCGAAAGAAGCCAGTCGCAAAAGGGCAAACATTGTTATGATTCCACTCATATGAGGTCTCTGGAGTAGTCAGATCCCTAGGGACAGGCAGTAGGATGGTGGGGGCCAGGGGCTGGGGGAGGGGGATGGGGAGGTGTCGTTTACTGAGGACAGTTTCAGTTTTGCAAGGTGAAGAGTTCTGGAGGCTGGTTACTCAACGATATGAAGGTACTTAACACCACTAAACTGTACAATTAATAATAGTTCAGATGGTCAACTTTATGTTATGTGTATTTACCAAAATGAAAAAAAAAGAGGTACAGATATTGAGACTAGTGGAGGAGTGGGACTAATTTTGTAAAAGATCCACCACACTTGGGTTCTAAGCTGTCGGACCTTCCCAGGTTACCTCTCTGAGGTTACCTCTGAGGCTGAACTTGCTGGGGCCCAGGGCAGGCTGCCCCCAAATATGCCTCAATGGCATATTGATTATTTTAAATTAAAGTTACTTGAGAAATGGCCGATGCAAGAGGGACACTTTGACCCTCCTCTCTGTCTCCCCAAAAGCAGGAAGTAAATCCCCATGTGGAAGGTGCCCTCCCTATACCAGGACAAAGACATCCTTATTGCCAGATGCAGGGAATTCAGGGCCAAGAAGCCTGTATAAACAAACCCCATTACTTTTTTACTAATTTACTACCCAAGCCCAAACTTAGCTTACATTCCTGACTAGTTAAGCACCCAAACGTGTTTCTTTGTCCTGTCAATTCCTCTCAAATGTATTGTTTCTTTGTCTAAAAAGTATAATAGCTGCCTGCTTTTATGGAGGTCCCATTTCTATGACACCTCCATACGTACAAACGAAACTTCTTTCTTTTCCTCCTGTTAATCTGCCTTGTGTCAATTTTATTATTAGTCCAGCCACAAGAACTCAAGAAGGATAGAGGAGAAATTTCCCCTCCCCGACAAACTTCCTTCTGCGATCTTTATTTCCATTTCACAGAGGTGTGCATGAGACAGCTGAAGGCCTTGCTCCAAGATTAGAAAGCTGGCCTTGGCCTTCCTCTTGGTCATGTGGTCCTTCAGCTGCCTCGGAACGGCAGCTATGGGCATTTGGGGCCACCTCTCACAGTCGGCAAGGGACTTTCTCCCCCGCATTTTGAGAATTCTCTTCCCCAGCCCTCATCTTGCCTGTCTCCTGCTCATCACTCCGGTCCCAGCTCAGACATCACCTCCGCCCTGCCCACTCCAGACAAAGTGGCCCCCCTGACTCGGTCTTCACCTGTCACCCCACCCCGTCTCATCTTTCCCACAGCAGAAATGGCTTATTTACATATTTTCTTAGTGTCTTTTGTGTGTCTCTCCCACCTAGAATATACGTTCCTTGAGGGCAGGAAGCAGTCTGGTTTCTTGTTGGTATTGCTCATTTCTGTATCCCCAGTAGCTAGGATATGCTCACAGAGTATTTGTGGAATGAAGGAATTTGATCCTCAAAGTCCTATGAGATAGGGATAACCATCTTCATTTAATAGACGAGAAAACTGAGTCTCAGAGAGGCCAAGTAACTTCCAAGAATCACACAACAGGGAGCTGAAGAATCTGGGGCTGAAAGACAGACCACTCGATACCCTATCTTGTGACTACCATAGTGCAGGAATTTCAGTCTGGCTCTTGGTGGGGAGGGGATACATTACCAATAAACCAGTCCCACAAATCCAGATGAGTGGGAAGGGTGTGATTCACTTGCAGCCACTCAAGAGCTGGTGGAACACTGCACAGGAGCATGCCCTGACCCTCAGAGACCTGTAGGGCTTCCTCTTGTTCCCCACTCCTGTGCTGTGTTACACCCGGTAAGTCACTGCCCTTCTCTGGGCCTCAGTTCCTCTACCTGTACAATGCGGAGCCAAGGGAAGGAGGGGGACAGTGTCTGGAAATGCTCTGCTAGGTCCATTTCAGATGCCCCATGTTCTTTTGCCTTTCCTGGTGACCTGCTTACCTGTGAGTGAGCAATACCTGAGGTACAAATCACTTCCTGTCTGGAAGCTCGCCTCCTTGATCCCAAGACAAGGCTGCACCCCGTGGCTCCCTGGGCCTCAGAGAGTAGAAGCAGGATGCGTCCTGAGGATTTGGGGCAAACTCTACCCTGAAGTGGTCCCTTCCTATTCACTCTTGTAAAGTCTAAAGCAGAGAGGTGAAGGATTGATCACTCTGACCAGGGGGTGGGGGTGAGGGCAGTGCAAAGAGACCTGTCTGGTCGGGAGGGCCTGCCCTTCTTGAGTCTGGCAATACCTACTCTGGCTCACTTAATCCAAAAGTGGGGCTTATTGAAGGATACTAGGGGCTCCAGGATGACTGGGAGCCTGGAGAAAAAGGCTGGCAATATGGGCCAGAACCCAGGGTGCTAGTGGTAGGGGGTCGGGCAGCAGGATCTTTAGCAGAGGTGCTGCTGCAGGAGCAGGAATGGGCCACTCTGCATGTCCCCATTTCAGGACAGTCAGTATGGCCTCCAGCTGTAACCGAGAAGGACCCTAAGGGACCTTCCCAAAACAGGCCCCCAACCGTGTCCTCTGCCTGCCTCTTTTCTGTAGGAAAACTTCAGTCTCCTAGGCGTTCCCCAAGTTCCAAAGAGTACATTTAATCAGAGAAGTGAGAAAATGCAGAAAGAAAGGAAAACAGTCAAGCAAGACAAAATAATAACTGTTTAGACATTAAACAAAGTCAAGGACCTTTAGTTCCTCCTCAAGGGCTATAGATAATATTCTGAATCATGTCCTTTGAGCTGTTTTGCAGACACTGAGACCCCCACCAGGTGGAAGAAATTAACTGTGTGCTCCCACAAGCCCACAGACCCCAGACCGGTTGGAATCAGAAGATTGATGATGTTGACCCTTGGTTACCTCACCACCAACCAGTCAGAAGAATGTCCATGAGCTGATCACACACCCCACAACATACCTCCCTCACTTCATCTTTAAAAACCTTTTCCTGAAAGCCTTCGAGGAATTTGGGCCTTTTAAGCATTGGTTACCTTGACTCCTTGCTTGGCGCCTGCAATAAACGCTGTGATTTCCTTCACCACAACCCGGTGTCAGCAGATCGGCTTTACTGCGCTCAGGCCAGCGGACCCACGTTTGCTTCAGTAGCACGATCATTCATGACCGTGGCTCCCCGCTGAAGGATCCAACCCTGGGTAATAGCAGTGGGTTGGCCAAACCTACCTCACAAGCCTCTCCACACTCCCCTGGCTGGGCTGGTGAAGGAGGACGTAATGGACGCTGCAGGTTGATGCTCCCCTGTGGGCTGAGATGCTGTTTCTCTGGCTGTCAGAACGCTTGCCCGCTGGCAGCTCATCTGGGCTCCTCCCTCATAGCTTGTCCTGGGTGGAAGTTGGGGGGGGGGGGTGCTTCATCCAAAGCGAATGCAGCACATCCAGTGACCACACCCAATGACAGGAACGGCAGGGTGTTTACAAAGGCCCGCTGTGTGTCCTTTCCCGCCAACCGCTTCAACTTGGCTCATCTCTGAAGGGGCAACTCCGCTCCAGAGCTCCTTCCATCACGAGCTCCTCCATCCCCGCATCCCCTGAGGCCTTTCTGCAACTGTGTAGCAGTTAAGTTGCTTGCTTTGCCCAGTCCTGCTTCCCTTAGTCCAAGACCCCCTTCCCCCTGTTGAGATTGGCTCCCTGGGAACCCAACCTGCAATGGAGAGCATGGCTCTCTGTCCTCTGCCCTTGGCTGCTCTATATACTGCCACCAAAGGTCCACTCCACAGGGGCTCCTGGGCCACTCAGCTCTCCCTGCCCTCCTAACAGAAGCCACGCACTTTAGCAGAGCCCCGGATACCCAGCTAAACACATTCCCCACTCTCGTGCAGCTGCAGTCATGTGACTAAGTTGTGGCCAATAGGATGTAAGCAGAATCATGTGAGTCACTCCTGGCCAATAGGATGTAAGCAGAATCATGTGAGTCATTCCTGGCCAATAGGATGTAAGCAGTCCTATGAGCCGCTCTTGTCCAGTAGCATAAAAGCAGAGTCACAGGAGCAGCTTTTGGGGTTAATCCTCAGGAGGAAGGCATTGGCCCTTCCCTTCCTATTTAGCTGCTTATGGAAAGGGGACAGAGGGCAGGCCGGTGGAAGCTGGGGCAGTTGTTTTAGACCCAAGAAGCCGTGAACAGGAGATGGCAGAGCAACATCCTGGATTATTCCAGAGTTGGATTACCTGTCGTGGGGCACCCACACTGACTTTTATGAGAGAGAGAAATAAAATTCTAGCTGATATAAGCTTGCTGTTATTTCTGGTTTTAGCAGCCAAGCTTTTAACCCAATCAATTCAAAGGATTCTATAAAAGGAAGAATGGGTATTGAAAGGACAGTAAATAAAAGGGAGGGTTCTAACACACTGACAATACAGATGGGGTCCTTAGAGGGCGTCATCTCTTTGCCATCCCCAAGTCTCAAGTTTCCCTCCCCCTGCACAAAGTTCCAGCACAACCAAGGCTTCCTGGGAAACTGACCCATGATTAGAGGGAATTCAGGAGTATTGATCAGCTTGGCGGTCCTGGATGAATGCTGAGGCTGGGAAACAAATTGGAATTAATTGTCTTAGATGCACCTGGTCTAGTTTCCCCTTTCCATTTTAAGTGGGAGGTCATTAAGCCTTATCCAATAATCAAGCCCAGGATTCTGCAATCATAGCTGCAGACCTAGGAGCAAACCAGAAAAGCAAGAAAGAAACCTCAGGAAGGGACTGTGCCTAAAGGGAGAAAAGTTCGTTGAAAAGACAATTTAACAACAAAATTAAGGGTAACTTGTGCTTTATTTAGAAGCTTGGGGGTACAAATAAAGTCCACCTCTAATTTTTCAAATTAAAAGAGATTTGAGCCTGCACATACTAGGTAAGTTGTTTATCTTCCTGAATTTTTGGAGAACTTTGAGGAATTAGTCCAGCAATTCAAAGGAACTCTTGAAAGAGAGCTGGATCCAGCCTCTAGCAGGGCGCGATTTGGTTGGGATTACTTCCGGCCTGCCACACGCTGTTTCTGTGGAGCAGCAGGCCTGTGCAGCCTGGCCGTGGGCCAGTGTTCTCACTGTTCTGGCAGAGTGCCGTCCCACACTGTTGAAGGCTTGTATTCACAATCTCATATTCAGCCATTGTCCCCAAATCATGCCCACCATGCCAGAGTTCCTAGTTTGGGTACAATATATGCTCCCCTCCCCCTACACAACTAGGCCTGGTGTTGAGCCCCAGTCAGAACGCCCCAGTGGTGATTTCTCCATTGGTGGCTCTACATGTCTGTTCTTGCAAGGTGTCTTCGTTCAGGAACACCCCAATCTGTCAGACAGGTTTACTATAGTGGAATCTCAAAAGAGAATGGGCTGGGATCTTGCTTACTTTGTGCCCAAGAGGTAATTTGGTCCCAATGCAAAATTTCTTAACTTTTCCCCAGCCACCAGCTTTGATAGCTAGTGGAGCCCATTATAATCTCCTTCTCCCAAGGTCTTGGGTGCCCCTCCACACTTGCTTTTTGGATAAACTAAGTCAATAACTTAGTTAAGTAGACTAAGGTAAACTAAGAGGAGCCACTTATAATTCTTCTCTAAATAATAACAATTTACTCTAAAGTGACTTTTTGAGTTCATCTAGACAAAGAAATGACATATAACTTCTAAAAAGCAACTTCTCTTACTTCAAAACAGAACCCACACCCTAAGTTCCTGTAGTTGGACACCTGCGGCACAAAGTAAATGACCACCCATCATCACAGCGCCCATCACAGCCGGCAAAAGTGATGTCTGTGTGCTCTCTTCCTGTCCTTGATGCCACACGCAGACTTATCTTTACAGAGCTGCTCAGGTATCTGGGCCAGGAGAGAACCAGCAAGGCAGAAAGCGAGATTCCACTGTACTGACGTTCCAGAGTGAGTCCTGTGGCAGCGACTACAGCAACAAGGCTGTAGATGGGACTTGCCATCTCGTCCTCTCTCTGCCTGGTGTTAGCCTGCAGGACGGGGCCCCTTGGACTAAGTCAGCCCCCAGGGCCCTAGATCCACTGGTTTGGAGGAGGAGACTCAAGGAAGATAAAGGGACTCCTGCCTTCTGTGGACATCAGGTTCTAGAGCCCGCATATAAGACTCAAATGCTTTATAGTCAATTTACGCTTGAAATTTCCTTAAAACACCTGAAATTAACAGAAGTTAAGGCCTTGGGAAGTTCCAAAGCTCATAATTAACTTTTTTCTCTTTTCAATTTGGCCTGGCTTGCCTTGGGACAGTGGAGACCAAGGTCTAATTTAAATGGGGTGGGAACTACAGAAGGCTTAGGGGTTAGAAGAGCTGTCTCTCTCAGGTCGGATTTGTTGTAAGTTCAATGTGCCTATGATATAGCTCCTGAGTGTAAATGGTAACATGGCGTATAGTGGTCATGGAGGTAGTGTGTCATTTAAACTCACAATAGCTCTGTGAGGTGGATATTATTATTTTCCATCCACCCTTTATAGATGTGGAAACTGAAAGTCAGAGATGGCCCATGTGTAGCCTCAGGGCTTGAAAATGGCCACTTGGTGACCCCTCCTCAGTCCCGTTGGCTCATCAGATATGCCTGGATGGCTCTAACCCCAGAGCAAGCGCAGCACAGGCTCAGGCTGGAGCCCTGTTACCCAAAACATCACAGAATACTCTTTGCTCCTGGTTCAGACTGAGGGCTGTGGCAGGCTGTCAGAGTGAGGTCAGTGCCAGTTAGGTGGATGGAAATCGGGGACATGTCTCTGAGGGGCAGTGCTTTGCTTTGCTCCTGTAGATATTCCACCTGTGAAAGATGGGGGTGAACAGAGCAGAAAGGCATGTCGGGCAGAGGAAGAGGAAGAGGCTGGGAAGCAGAGCCTGCTTCCTGGGGATTAGAGAGTGTGGCCGCAGTGTCAAGTGGGTGGGGTGTTCCGGGCTAGAGAGCTGCGGGCGCCAAGTCAGGGGGAGCCTTGAGTGCCGCCATGAGGGGTGAGCTTGGGGGGTGGGGGGGCCTGGGAGATGGCCCACCCCCAAAAGCCCTGCTCAAGATGCCCAGAGGTTGTGGCTGCTGGATCCCAAACACAGGGAGAAGGTGCCACCATGCGAGACATCAGTGCAGTGGGCACTTGATGTATATGAACCCCACACGAGTCCACCAGAAACACCTCGCTGAGCCACTGGGTGGATTTTGTTTTCATTTGAAGCCTCTCTCTGTGCATCTTAGCAGACTGGGGCAGTGTGTCTGTGCGTGGCAGGGACAGAAAATCCAGCTCACACCGGCACAAAGGGACCTTAGGGGAGCTGGTCGTACGGGCACTGACCTGGCTCTGGGCCCGGCTCAAACCCTCTGGGCCTTGTCCCCACAGCTGCCCCGCTTTGCTGCCCCATGAGGATGAGTTGGCCTCCCTCTCAGCCAGGCTCTTCCGAGTTGCCCCAAAGATGGTCCCCAGCACTCCTGATGTAGATTCTTTTTCCATTAACTTAGCAGCCTCAGGGGAGAAACTGCCTTTTCCGAGAGTTCCAGGAACAATCTCAGGAAGGGTTTTCATTGGTCCAGCTCAAGTCACATGTCCTTGACCACGTGAATTAAATGCCCACCCCTGGAGAGCCCATTGGATGGGGGAGGGGTGGGGAGGACGGGTTCCCCAAATAGAAGAGATGAGCCCTTTTTTTTTATAAAGCCCACTTCCTTACCCCTCATTTTTGTATTGTGGTAAAATACACATAACACAATTTACCATTTTAACCATTTTTAAGTATACAATTCAGTGGTATTATGAATATTTACATTGTTGTGCAACCATACTACTATCTCCAGAAGTTTCTCATCATCCCAACCCAAAACCCTGTACCCGTTAAATAATAATTCTTCATTCTCCCTTCCCCCAGCCCCTGGAAACCACCATTCTATCTGCTGTCTCTATGAATTTTAGTGCTCTCGGGACCTCATATAGGTGGGATCTTACGGTATTTGTCCTTTCGTGTCTGGTTTATTTCACTTAGTACAATGACTTCAAGGTTCATCCGTGTTGTAGCATGAGTCAGAATCTCCTTCCCTTTTTTTTTTTATAAATTTATATATTTATTTTTGGCTGCGTTGGGTCTTCATTGCTGTACTTGGGCTTTCTCTATCTGTGGCGAGCTGGGGCTACTCTTCATTGCGGTGCGCGGGCTTCTCATTGTGGTGGCTTCTCTTGTTGCAGAGCATGGGCTCTAGGCATGCGGGCTTCAGTAGTTGTGGCTCATGGACTCTAGAGCACAGGCTCAGTAGTTGTGGCGCACGGGCTTAGTTGCTCTGCGGCACGTGGGATCTTGCCAGACCAGGGATCGAACCTGTGTCCCCTGCATTGGCAGGCAGATTCTTAACCACTATGCCACCAGGGAAGCCCTCCTTCCCTTTTAAGACTGATCAATATTCCATTGTATGGATGGACCACTAGCCCATCTTTGGACATTTGGATTGCTTCCACCTTTTGGCTATGGTGAGCAATGCTGCTAGAAACATGGGTGTCCAAATATCTCTTTGAGACCCTGCTTCTAATTCTCTGGGGTGTACACCCAGAAGTGGAACTGGTTTAATATTTTGAGGAACTGCCCTAATGTTTTCCACAGTGGCCGCACCACCTTACATTCCCACCAACAGACAGTGCATAAGGCTTCCAATGTCTCCAAATCCTCATCAACACTTGTCATTTTCTCTGTGTGTGTGTGTGCTTCATAGCATTCCTAATGAGTGTGAAATTGTATCTCATTGTAGTTTTGATTTCCATTTTTCTAGTGATTACTGATGTTGAACATCTTTTCATGTGCTTATTGGCCATCTGCATATCCTCTTTGGAGAAATATCTATTCAAGTCTTTTGCCATTTTTGAATAGCATTGTTTGGTTTTTTGTTATTGGGCTATAGGAGTTCTTTATATATTCTGGATAGGAATCCATTACCAATATGTAATTTGCAAATATTTTCTCCCATACTCTGGGTGACTGAGATGGGTCCTTTTAACAAGAGGGGGTGCTGGGCAGGCAATTCCACTGACATCCACCCTATTGGTCTAGATTTCTGGAAGGTGGGAATTAGTCTGCTCTTCCATCACAGCAGAGGCACATCCAAGGCCCAAGGGAAAGATGGGAAAGATTCCACCCAAATTGATTAATTCGATCACTTTGAATTAGTCAGATCCCGTCCCAAATGGGAATTTGAAAGCTCAGCGTGTCCAAGGAATTATTCCCACTCTTTCTGGAATCAAGCCCAGGTGTGACTCTTTCCCGAGACTGCACAGATTATTTTTTTCCTGAAGTGTCTAATTCCTTATCGGTTCATAGCAGTCATAATTCAGATTCACGATGGAATTTCCCTTTATGGAAGGATTCTGTGAAAAATAGATAGTCTCAGGCTTTCCTTTTTTTATACAAATGTCTTCCCAATTGCACTGTTATCTCTGTTTCTCATATTTGGTAGAGTGTGTTACATACAGTAGCTTTTTTTTTTTTTAATTGAAATAGTAGCTTCTTAATAAATGTTCGAGATTACAGCACATTTTATAATCTGTAAAGGGGTTTTAATTAATGTCCTTTAATTTATGTGCTGACATCAGTCCTGAGAGAGAACCAACCAGGGATTAACCTGTCCATTTTATAATTCAGAAAACCGAGACTCAGAGAAGTAAAGTGACTTGCCCAAGATCACACAGGAATGGGTGGCAGATATGGGCTGTACATGCAGGCCTGTATTACCCCCAGTCTCTGCTCTGAGTGCTGCATCAGGCTGCCTCCAGAGAGCAGAATGGAACAGAATTTTTCATCTGGAGTAGAGTTCTCAGATAAAATACAAGATACCTAGTTAAATTTGAATTTCAGATAAACAACCAAAATATTTTTGTATAAGTATGTCCCATATTGCATGGATGCACTTAAAAAAACTCTTTGCTGTTTACTGAAATTCAAATGTGAATGAGCATCTTGCATTTTTATTTGCTAAACCTGGTAACCCTAATTTGGGAGACACCTTAAGTGGCCCCTGAGGCCCAGAGAGGGACAGACGTTTGCTCAAGAGCACAAGGGGGTTAGTGGCAAACCCAGGATTGAGGCCAGTCTGCCTGTTTTCAGGTCCTGCCCCTCGAGATGAGGTTGTCAAGTGCTCTCAAGTCCCGGGAGCAGGGGTGATGGTGAGAATAGCTGCTCCCTCTCTGAAGGATGCCTGCACGACCCATCACCTACCCAGCTGTCCTACCCACCAGGCAAAACCAGGAAGCAAATCCCAGTGCAGAGAGATGAGATGAGATGAGAAGAGGGAGGTCGCACCAGTTTAGAGAAGATGGTGTTGACTGAGATTTCCAGGCGGGGAGCACAGTATGCTCAGGAAGCGGCTGCTTAAGCAGGAGACTCCAATTAAGAAGCAATTTGAGTGTTTGCAGCAAACCCTCGCCCCAGCCAGTGCAGCAGAGAGACCCATGGGCCGCTCTTGCCTCCTGCTCAAACAAGGGACCTCAGCAAGGTATTTCTCCCCTCTCGGCTCCGCTTTCTGGGCTGTGAAGTGACAGGGTTGTGCTGGTTGCTATTTACGGACCCTGTTGGTCCCCAGATGGGCAATTCCAAGGCAGTGGGAGGGTTGTTTCCCTCCAACACTAGACCTTTCTTCACAGCGTTCTAAGTGTTTTTTTTCCCCTCTCCATTCCACCTAAGGCCATTATTCTCTTGTTTGTAGTGGATTCAAATGCTAGTCTGTAAACCCAGGTGTGCAAGAATTGTACCTTTCTTTAAGTTGCGGAGCAGCTAAGCCCGTGCGCCACAACTACTGAGCCTACGCACCTAGAGCCCGTGCTCCGCAACAAGGGAAGCCACCGCAATGAGAAGCCCGTGCACCGCAACGAAGAGTAGCCCCCGCTCGCTGCAACTAAAGAAAGCCCGTGTGCAGCAACAAACACCCAACACAGCCAAAATTAAAAAAAAAAAAAAGTTTAAAAGATTATATACGATCCAATCTCATATATTCAAAAAAGTGGGGAATGGTAACAGTGGTTGAGTTTAGATGGTAGAACTATAGCAGATTTTATTTCATTTATATATGTTTCTGGATTTTCCATATTTTGTACAATGAGCACAAATAATTTTTATTATCTGAAAAAAAACCCTCATTTTTATCTATCAGTGTAGGTATCCGTCTGCATGCAGCTGGGAAAACATCAACTACTCAGATGGGACTTAATTCAGGCAATTGGTTACTCAGGTGATGGGGCAGTTGGGAGGAGAAAAGGTGACAGTGAGGTAAAGCACTGACTAGCCCAGCGGGAAGCCACTGTCATTCCTATAGGGCAAAGGGAGGCACTGAGTATTCAGTGGTACCCAGGAGCTGGCCCTGCCTGACAGGAGATAGAACCATGGAGGAGCCTTCCTGGTAGAAGCTGGGACCCAGAGGAAAAAGGGGAGCTGAAGCCACAGAGGGGAGCCCCCTCCCACTGGCAGAGATGTCACAGGGAGCGGAGAAGGAGAAACATGCTGGCTTCTCTCTGCCTCGCTTCTGCTTCCCTGCTGCACCACTGCTGACCATTGGCCGAATGCAAAGCTGGAGGGCAAGAGAAGGGTAGAGACGGATGTGAGCGCACATGAGCAGCTGACCGACATAGGGTAACTGGTTTTCATGTAGCAGAGGTCAGTGGTCATTTATAAACTTGGGTTCCACTTAGTTTTGCTTGGTTAGGAAATACATTTCTGTATCTCCCCAGAGGCATCATGGGACTTGTTTCTCTTAATTGCAAAGTACGCCACTCACTGGCTTAACACTTTCCCCATTGTCTCTTATTTGGGCACATTCCAGGTTTCTGGCTTCTCCAAACAGAAAGCAGCACCTTTATATACAATGATTTAACATTTCTGTTCTTTTTTTTTTTTTAATGAAAGGCTTCTTTCTTTCTTTCTTTATTTTTGGCTGTATTGGGTCTTCATTTCTGTGCGAGGGCTTTCTCTAGTTGCGGCGAGCGGGGGCCACTCTTCATCGTGGTGCGCAGGCCTCTCACTGTCGCGGCCTCTCTTGTTGCGGAGCACAGGCTCCAGACGCGCAGGCTCAGTAGCTGTGGCTCACGGGCCTAGTTGCTCCGCGGCATGTGGGATCTTCCCAGACCAGGGCTCGAACCCGTGTCCCGTGCATTGGCAGGCAGATTCTCAACCACTGCACCACCAGGGAAGCCCACCATTTCATTTCTTTTCTTTTTTCTTTTCTTTTCTTTTCTTTTCTTTTCTTTTTAACATCTTTATTGGAGTATAATTGCTTTACAATGGTGTGTTAGTTTCTGCTGTATAACAAAGTGAATCAGCTATACATATACATATATCCTCATATCTCCTCCCTCTTGTGTCTCCCTCCCACCCTCCCTATCCCACCCCTCTAGGTGGATACAAAGCACCGAGCTGATCTCCCTGTGCTCTGTGGCTGCTTCCCACTAGCTATCTATTTTGCATTTGGTAGTGTATATATGTCCATGCCACTCTCTCACTTCAAATTGCTTCTTTCAGCTCCGTTCTTCCAGGATGGGTCACTGTATGTCAGCCATTTTTAAAATATTCATGGAGAGGAAACTTCCGTGTGGTGGAAAGAGTTCTGTATTTAGAATTCTGCTCGCTAAGTGAGAATACCTATAAGCTTAATTTTTCTCATCTGCAAAAAGAGCATCAGTCCTGGCCTGCCTTCCCGACAGCCTTTGGGAAGATCAAGGTATGGCTGCTGCCTAAATGATGCACGCCTATGTGGGATGCTGGTGGCATTGGTGGTGATGATGATGGGGATGATGAAGATTGGGCAATTGTTGAATGAATGTCCTAAGATGAGGACCGGTGGGCATCACCAGTGGAGCCAGTTCCCACCAAGGCTTCACCAGCCCTGTGATCCAGTAATCTGAAGAGAACCATGTCTGGGCCTGACCATGGCCAAGTGTGAGAACCCCAACAATTTCCCTGCGATGGAATATACATTGTATACAAACACTGGAACATTATTCAGCCTTTAAAAAGAAGGCAGTCCTATCATGCTACAACATGGATGGACCTTGAGGACATGATGCGCAGTGAAATAAGTCAATCACACACACACAGAAAAATACCATATGATTCCACCTATATGAGGTCCGTAGAGCAGTCAAAACCATAGAGATTGAAAGTAGTTGGTGGGTGTCAGGGGTTGGGGGAGTGGGGAGGAGGGGAGTTAGTCGTTAATGGGGATAGAGTTTCAGATTTACAGGATGAAAAGTTTGGAGATCTGTTTCACAGCAATGTGAATATACTTAACACTACTGAACTCTGAACTTCAAAAAGGTTAAGATGGTAAATTTTAGGTTATTTTTAAACCGCAATTAAAAGAAAAACTGAGACAGTGATGGCCAAATCTTGTTCAATTTTAGAACACTTCCACTACCCACCCATGTTGTCAGATTCGTCCCTACCTGTGTATTGGATTTGCAGTGTCAGGAGCGTGGATGGGTTATTTCACAAAGGAGGTGTTGGAGGGAGTCATGTGGCATGTGATGGGGACTCCGAGGAGAGGACGCTGTGCTGGAGGGACACGGCATGGAGGGTTCACAGGGCTGACATCCCTTGAGTGGACACTCCCAGGTGGAGAAGCGGGAGGAGAGGTAGAGGGAAGAGCATGGGCTACTCTTGGATTCCAGGGTCGCCAGGGCCAGGTTCTTTCCCCATTTACATCTACCATTTGTCAGAAATTGAGAACATCATTAAAACTAACCCCCCCAAAAAGTTCCAGGCCCAAATGGCTTCATGGGAGAATTCGTTCAAACTTTGAAGGAGGAGAAAGTGCAGGTACTATTTAAGCTGTTCTAGAACATTAAAAGATTTAATTTATATTTATGAATCCAATTCAACATTGTTACCAAAATTCTACAGAGATAGGTTAAAAATGAAAACTAGAACCAGTCTCATATATCCTGCCAAAATCCTAAATGAAATATTACCAAGCAGAACTCAGCATATCTTTAAATGACCACGTGAAGTTCATCCTAAAACTGCAAGGATAGTTCACTCTACAGCATCTGTTAATATGTCATATTAAAAAGTCAAAGGAGAAAACGATTATCTCAATAGATACAAGAAAATGTCATTTGATAGAATCCAATACCATTTCCTTGATTAAGAAAAAAAGTCCTTAGTAGAATAAGAATAGACAGATTCTTTTCTTTCCCCCAAGGTTTATGCAGATGTAATTGACATATAACATTGTATAAGTTTAAGATGTACAAGGCAATGATTTGATACATGTATATATTGCAAAATGTTTACACAATAAGGTCGTTAATACATCCTTCACCTCACATGATTACCATTTTGTTGTTTTCACCTCACATGATTACCATTTTGTTGTTAGGGTGAGAACATTCAATCTCTACTGTCTTAGCAACTTTCAAGTATGTAATACAGTATTGTTAACTATAGGCACCAAGCTGTACCTCAGATCCCCAGCACTTATTCACCTTATAACTGAAAATTTGTATCCTTTGACCAACATCTCCCCATTTAACAGATACTGTCTGAACACAATGAAATATATCTGTATAAACATACATTTATATACACATCCTTATTTATCATAAACAGACAGCCTAGAAAGCTCTGACATGGGGGTGAGTCGTCACTTGGAGAATATGTGTCCAAAGATCATAAACTGTACGATCTGGGGTGTTTGTCCTCCCAAGTGGTTAGAAGTCCTATTGTTACAAATGTCTCTCATTCTCTCATTTGTAACCTTTGGAAAGAGTGGCAATTGAAAATGAATCTCAGTGCAAACTATTATATAAAGGATGGATAAACCACAAGATCGTACTGTATAGCACAGGGAACTATACTCAATATCCTGTGATAAATCATAATGGAAAAGAATATGAAAAAATATATATGTATAACTGAGTCACTTTGCTGTATGGCGGAAATTAACACAACATTGTAAATCAACTATGCTTCAATAAAATTTTTTTAAAAATGAATCTCAGGATATGTTGTCTGGGATCTGCTTCAAATGGAGGCAAAGATACAGCTGAAACAAGTTTGCCATGAGTTGATCGTTGCTGAGGCCAGATGATGGGGACTTGGGGCTCTTTTGTACTATTCTCTCCACGTTGGTAAATGTGTGAAATTTTCCAATCGGGAAAAAGCCCCTTCAAGTCCTGCTAACCCTGTGGGACCACGAAGTCATGCCCACCCCCGCTGCTGGCATCCAGCTTGGGCTTGGGAAGATGACACACATTGAGTGACAAACTCAGACCCTTGGTGGCAAGCTTAGGGCCAGCATTTAACCAGGAGCGATGAGCCGGAAGTAGAGGATACACATCACATTACGATCCGTAAAGCTCCGTGCCCAGCAGCCCTGGCTGCGTGTGGACCAGCCAGGTGGCAGGTTCCCCATCTTCGGCAGGAGCCTGTGCCACGTGGTCCCCACTTGCTTTCAGGCTGCCAGAGGGGCGTTAGCTGTGATGTGTATGCACTTGTAGGAGTGGGACTGCTTAGCTAGAAATCTCCCCATTAAAGCCAGAGTCTCTTTTAATCTCCATTAAAGCCAGCACATGGATGAGATAAGAGCAGGTATAAGAAGACAGCATACATACTGGAAAGGAAGCCCAAGATAACGAGAGGAAAATGCCTTTACACAATAAGGAAACTCAGTAAGTTCACAAAATTAAGATATAAAAAGTCAATACTGGGCTTCCCTGGTGGCGCAGTGGTTGAGAATCTGCCTGCCAATGCAGGGGACACGGGTTCGAGCCCTGGTCTGGGAAGATCCCACATGCCGCGGAGCAACTAGGCCCATGAGCCACAGCTGCTGAGCCTGCGCGTCTAGAGCCTGTGCTCCGCAACAAGAGAGGCCGCGATAGTGAGAGGCCCGCGCACCGCGATGAAGAGTGGCCCCTGCTTGCCGCAACTAGAGAAAGCCCTTGCACAGAAACGAAGACCCAACACAGCCAAAAATAAATAATAAATAAATTAATTAATTAAAAAAAAAAAGTCAATACTTTCCCTATAAGTAGATCGTCAGCAGAAAGTATAATAGAAGAAAAGGTTCTGCTCACAAAACAACGCTTAGAAGTCGATGGGGTGAGGAGTGTGCAGGACAGACATTTGCAGTAAGACTCCATGGAGGCGTGACAGGAGCCACAGGGAGACACGCTATGGTGACGCTGTCCATTCTCGCGTCCAGCACAGACGAAAATGGGTGCATAGAGTGCTGTCCCCAAGCCCCCCACCCTCCTCCCGGAGACTCACCTTCCCACGGGCCCAGGAACTCGTTTTACATCTTCTTGCCTGTCCCCAGATCTCCCCTTCCTCCTGCTCCGCATCCCCCCTAGCGGATGCCGTGTCCACGCTGTTCGGAGGATGCAGAGGCCAGCACTGCCCGTGTCTTCCCCCTGCCCGCATACTGGGCCCCCCGGCCGTACCGCCTCCTCCACGCAGGCTTCCACCCCTGCCCTCTGGCACCCGTTGCATCAGCAGCTTCCCCATCTCTCCTGAGCATCCCTTTTGCCTTAATAGTTTCATCTCGCAAAGCCTTCCCCTTGGCCCCGCATCTCCTCCACCTACTTCTCCGTCTCACAGCAAACTCCTTCAAACAGTGATCTGCACTGACCGTTCCCACCGCCTCCCCTACCATTCTCCTCTCAGCCCTCTCCAATTCGGCTCTTATTGTCTCCATAACCAAAAGGCTCTCAACACCAGTGACTACTGCCCGGGCGTCATCCTCAGTGACACCTGTCCCTCCTTCAGGAGGTATTCTCTTCTCCAGGCTTCTGTGCCACCCCTGCCCCTCCCCACCTCCATTCCAGCTCTCCCACCTCACTCCCTCTTCCTCCTGCAGCCTCAGCTCAAATGCCACCTCCTCCAAGAAGCTTTCCTGGACTCCACTCACGTATTTATTGTCTGTCCCTTCTCCTAGGTGGTAAGGCCTTTGAAGGTGGGGATTCTTATCTTTCTCATTCACTGCTGTATCCTCACTGCCTACAACAGTGCCTGGCACATAGTAGGTGCTCAGTAAATATCTGTTGGCTGGAGATTAGATCAGTGTGGCTCAAATGAGGGTAACAGGCTTTTTTCCCACCCCGAATTGACAAAATGATAATAAGGTTCATCTGGAAAACTACATCTGTGAAGAATGGCCAAAATAATTCTGAAAAAGAAGAGTAGTGACAGGGGCCAACCCTAAAAAGACACACTCTGGTAGAAAAGAAGTAGCTAGATAGCTCAGTGGAGCGCTACTGAGTGGTGGTTCTCAGCCCTGGCTTCCCGTTAGAATTGCCTAAAGTGTTTCTAAAAAACAAATGAAAAAAAACAATACTTGAGCCCTATTCCCAGAGATTCTGATCCAACAGGGTGGCAACTGGATATTGGTGTTTTCTTCCTTTAAAAAATTTTTAGATTTACAAATTTTTAATTTTGTATTTTCTTAAATGCCTCCAGAGGATTCTGTTATGTAGCCAGTATTGAGAACAACTGGGTTGGCGAGTCCCGGAGCGGGTTTGGCCCACAGGAACACGTAATTTATGGTAAAGTGGCATTTCAAATTGGTGGCAACAAGAAAGCTTCTTCAGTTAGAGATGCTGAGATAATTACTTGATCGTTTGGGAAGACCAGTGGATCTTTACTCCTGGCACTAAAATAAATCCCATATGGATCAAAGTCTTAAATGTTACAAAATAAGAGGGAGGGGAAGGAAAAACCATGACGGTTCTTGGAGAAGTTATGAATAAGTTTATAATCATGGTGGGAAAGACCTTCCAAAGCTGGTTATAAGCCTAAAGAGAAAAAGTAAGTTTAAAAACATAAAAACAGTTGATTTCTGAATGTCACAAAATATGGTAAATGAAGTCAAAAGACGAATGAAGAACTAGAAAAATCTGTTTAGAACATGCGTGCCAGACAATGGACTACATTTTCTTGATTAACAAAGAACTCAAATCAGTAGTATGATTCTGACACCAATTATAATTCTGCCCACCAATTACACTGTGTGGGTTCTTTTCCCCACACCAAGCAATTCTGTGACACCAGCTGGGTGTCCTACAATTCAGTTCTGACGCGTCTACCCAGAGGTAGTGTCAGATCCCACAGGTTAAAGGCTCAGTCCTACAAGGCTGTCCCCTCACCCCACTTCAGATGCCAGTCACATGTTCAGGTGCCCCCCACCTCCGTGCTTCTGACCAACAAGGCTATATATCTGAGGTTCCACACCCCCCCTTTGGGTTTGATTAATTTGGCTCATGGAACTCAGGAAAAGTTTTCTTACTAGATCACCAGTTTATTATAAAAGGATATAAATCAGGAACAGCAAGGTGGAGGAGATGCACGGGGCAAGGTATGTGGGAAGGGGCGGAGCTTCCCTCTCCAGGCGTCCGCTCTTCCTGAATCTCCCCAAGTTCACGAACCAGGAAGTTCCTGAACCAGGAAGTTCCCAAACCAGGAAGTTCCCTGAACCCGGTCCTTTTGTGTTTTTATGGAGGCTTCATTACACAGGCATGAATAATTAAATCATTGGCCATTGGTGATTGAACTCAACCTCCAGCCCCTCTCCCCTCCCTGGAGGTGGTGGGGGGCTGGGACTGAAAGTTCCAACCCTCTAATCAAGGGGTTGGCTCCCCTGGCAACCAGCCCCCGCCCCCTTAGGGGCTGTCCCAAAGCCACATCATTAACATAACAAAAGACACCTTTAAGGCTCAAGTCAGGAAATTCCAAGGGTTTTTGATGAAGACCAACTATATCTTTATTATAAATCACAATATCACAAATAGGAAACATACAAACAACCCAACAGTAAAATAAGCAATGGATTTAAACAGGCAATTCATGAAGATGTTCAGCTTCACTCAGAATTAAAAGGAATGCCTATTAGAACCACACTGAGGCCTAAGTGTCTACCCAAGAGAAATGAAATCACGTGTGCACACAAAAACTTGAACCTTAATGTGCCTAGCAACATTATTCCCAAAAGCCAAGAGGTGGAAACAACCCAAATGTCTATCATCTGGTAAATGGATAAACAAAATGTGGTCTATCCATATAATGGAATATTATCCTGTCATAAAAAGGAATGAAGTACTGAGACCTGCTACGACATGGATGAACCTTGACAACATTATGCTGAGTGAAATGAGTCAGACACAAAAATCCATATATTATATGATTTCATTTTTATGAAACATCCAGAATAGGCCCATCTATAGATGTAGAAAGTGGATTAATGGTTGCCTGGGGCTGGGGGAAATGGGGAAATGGGGCAGTGTCTGTTAGTGGTTACAGAGGGGTTTTTTTGGGCGGGATAAAAAAGTTCTAAAATTGAATATGCTGATGGTTGCACAACACTAAATATACTAAAATGATTAAATTGTGCACTTTAAATGGGTGAATTGTTTAGCATGTGAATTATATCTCAATAAAGCTGTTAAAAAAGCACTGAGAGATGACTTTTCACTCCCCAGATTGGCAAAATTAATGAGTATAGGGAGACAGACTCTCTCTTACATTGTTGATAAAAGTGGAAATTGGTGCCACCTTTTTGAAGAGCATTTTGGCAGTCTCCACCAGAATTAAAAACGCACAGACCTTTCTTCCCAGGGTTTCTACTTCTAACTGACCCTGTGGAAATTCCGTACATCCAGGTACACCAAGGAGCTGCTGTTGGGGCTTTGTAACAGCAAAGAAACTGTAAATAAACATGCAGAGGCAGAGAATGCAATCCTACAATGGGAATAAAGTACAACCATTAAAAAGAAGGTAGAGATCAGGCCGTGTTGATCTGGAGAGCTCGGCAGAGATATAATTTAGGTGCAAAACTTGCAAGGTACAAAATAGTGGGCAGAGTGTGATCCTCTGTTAATCAGTAAAAACGCTGCTATACCAAAGTATTCAGGAAGGAAATGCAAAGAGTGATCATCTCCAGGGAGAGGGACCGTGATAGAAAAGATTTTAGTTTGTATTTTATTATCTTTTTGGAACTGTTTACATTTTCTACATGTGCGTGTACATTGACTTTATTTTTTAAATGCCACTGGGATTATCTGTGCGGTGGCATTACAAGCCATTTTCATTTTCTTTATTTTTTTCTATATTGAAAAAGAAAATCTTGTGAAATCTCTTGCATTCCAGACAAATGTGTGATGGTTGTGTGTGTGTGTGTGTGTGTTTGTGAGAGATGTACAGATGTTCCCCACAAGGACCCGCATAGAACTCACGCCCTCCCTCTCTGGGCCTGTTTGCCATCCTCAGGGGAAGGGCTGGGACAGGTGGGCTGGGGGGGTCCACTTCACTGAGAGCGGGAACCTCTCTCCAGAGGCAGCTCCCATCCCCTCCTCGTCCTGCCCATCTGGTGTGAAGCCAGCTCATATGGGGGAGGTGAGCTTGGAGTTGGGGTCCAGGTGAGGAGGCGGGAGCAGGGTCCGCTCCTCGGAAACAGCAAGAACACAGGTGGGATGGCTCCGAGAGGATGCTCTCTTGGTGTGAAGCAGCTGGGCCGAAGCCCGCTTTCCAAGTGAGGGCTGCAGGGGTCTCTGAAGCAGGTGCCCACAGGGGCCCACCCCTGCTAGCCACCTGGAGCGGGTCTGGAGTCCGGGCACCTGTGTCTGTGCTCCCACATGTGTCTATGGGCTTACTCGTCTGTGTTTGACGCATGTGTTAGAAGTCGCTTTACTGCCAAACTCCAGGGCCCTCACTGACACAGGCCCCTTCCAAGGTCTGTCTCTCATCTGTATTCATAGTTTGAGTCTCTCTTTTTGGAAAAACTTCTCCCTCCCCCAATGAATAAACATCGGGCCCAACAAAACCTGAATCTGCCCCTGACATATTTATATCGTACTATCACACATCTATGTCTCTGTCTCCCTCCCTCCCTCCTGCCCTCCGTCCTTCCTTTCTTCCTTCAAGATCTGTGTTCCAGGAACATCCCGCTCTGGGGCAGAGGCACCTCGATGAAGAGGACATCAGGGATCCGCAGGGGCACACTGAGGGGCATCCCACCTTCATCCTGGGACAATCCGGAAAACTGGTACTGGAAGAACGGAAGAATTGGCCGGGGTGGAGGGTCGCGGGCTGGGCGTGGTGGACCGCGCTGTGGGCGCGTGTGCGTTTGTTGTGTGTATCTGGGTGTGATGTGGTGGGTGTTTGCCTGTGGCTGTGGGGTGTGTGTCCCTCCATGTGTGCGGCTGAGGGACACCCCGAGTGCCTGTGTGCTGTTTGTTGCCGGCCTCCCGGGCCCTCGAGTGACAGAGACTAGGCAGCTGTGGGCTGAGATGCCATGGCTGTGGAGTGAGTTCCCTCAGGGCCAGTCCTCCCTGGCGGAGCAAACTGCCACTAGGAGCCCAGAGATGGGAGCGATGATTTCATCCCACCCAGGACGTCCAAACATCCCTGCTGGTCTCGAAAGGTCCTGCCAACCTGTCTGTCTAAGGCTGAGGCCCGAGGCTCTACCAGATGCGCCACCTGGTCAGCTCTTGGACCAGCTCTTTGATTTGGGGTACGGTTTGGATGGTAGGCAGAGGTGGCCAAGCCGAGTTTCAGGTTTCCATGGTGACAGGCCCTGTGAGTGTTCTGGGTCAACAGTACTGGGGACAGGGTCGATTTTCAAGTCTAACTCACTCCTGTTATAGAGTTGGCTCAGAAAGGGCTGCAGAAATCTCCAAGGTCACCTAGAACACCAGTGGTTATTCTCCGCTTATCCCCATCCCCCAGATCCACTTGCTACAGCTTTCCACTCTGCTTTGTGTCCCCTAATGAAGCTGACCTCTGTGGACATCATCACCGGGCTTCCTTGGCTAGGCTCCAAGTTGGCTTCAACCAATGGGAGGCACCAAAGGAAGATAGCCAATGGGACCTAGCCAATGGGAGGCGCCAGTGGGAGACAGCCAATGGGAAGCATCAGTGGGCATCTGAGGGTGGGAGGAGAGAAAAGTTGGGGTATGTTCCCTACCAACCCCCAGTTTTGGCAGTGGCTGAATCTCTCTAAACGCTGCTCTTCTCAGAGGATCCTTGACTCATACCTGCAGCGCTCACTTCTTCCAGAAAACCACTCCTCCCCCACTCTCTTCAGGTTTAGGGGATGAAGGCTCCCCACTGTTGCCAGCCCAAGGACTGTACCATCCCCTGTTGATTCTCCTACACCCCCCCCAAACACACACTTCAGATAAATCACCCCTTCATTAAACTGTTTTCAATAAACCACTGAGTGGGTCCTCTCTTTTCTGCTGAGGCCCTGCCTAGTACTTACAGTTTCACATTGTGGCAGGAATAAAATATACACTCACCTTTTTCTGTTTCTTGAATACAAGCTCCTTCTGGCATCCATGCCTCTGCACTTGCAGTTTCCTTTGCTTGTTTAAAAAATCATCTCTTCATCAATAAACAAATAGCAAAACACATTTTACATACTTGGCAGTGCTTTGGCCCTGATTCAGGGTTTAACGAATACTAGCTAATATAATTGTTGTTATTGTTGCTGTGGTGTTAAATATGGACAAAATTGCCAAAGTACAGCAGTGGAATGGAAAGAGGGGTGCTTAGGTGAACTTAAAGGGCATGGTTTTAAAACCGTGTCAATTTAACTAGTATTAACTAATACTGAAATATTGGGTCTGTGCCAATTATTACTCACCTTTGGTACATTTCTACAGTTCATGTTGTCCTTTGTATGACTGTATTGTTCAAAAGAAGTGTTATGTTTTGGGGGCTGCTTATTCATTTTCAGTTGAAATATACTCCAAGACTTCATGAAAGGGGGGAAATAATATAATTGTTCGATAATTCCGGGTCTCGTTTTGTCGCACTGACATTTAAAATAAGATATACATGGTTAAAAAGTGAAAAATAATAATCTCTTCCAAGGGGCCTTCCTAATCACTGTCTAAATCAGGGGCCCCGTTATTCTCACTCACCACCGCACCTTGTGCCTTTCACAACACTTCTCGACACTTTGTAATCATGATTATTTGTTTCCTGGGTAGGTTAAGATTTGTCTCTCCCCCTAACCTGTGAGCTTGACAAAACCTTTTAGATCTTGCCTGCTGGGTTCGCTGCTTTGTCCCAGTGTGGTGTGTTGGTGAGCAGATAGACCAGGATTCTGTAACAAAGAGGCCCCCAAACACTCAGCACGAATAACATAGTTTATTTCTCCCAGAAGTAATGGCGTGTGTAGGTGGTCCAGGCTGGCATGGAGGTTTGAAGGTGTTCTCAAGCCCCAGTGCTCCTCAGAACGCCTCTCTCCTCAGCCACACAGGATACAACTTAAAAAACCCTCTTCCCCAGAGCAATCCCACTCGTTTTGACCTCAGCTCCCCCATCCAGTCTGCCCCAGATCTTTGTTCTCTCAACAAGAAGTTCATCCATGTGACTTCCCAAACCACAGAGCAAGCTCCTGAGATGAAGTCAGCCTCTCTCAATGACAGAGGACCACTGTGTGCACTTTCTCCCTTGTTGTTATTAAATATTAACTTTTTCTTTCTGTGGCTATAGTTTATCTGTCCACATCCCTGACCTTTGGGCAAATTACTTCATCCTGTGCCCCAGATTCCTCATCTGTAAAATGGGGATAACCATAGTTATAACTATGGATAACCATAGTTCCACTCCTAGGGGTGCTGTAAGGATCAAATGAGCCTGAAGCTTTTTGAATTGAACCTAACACAAGCTATGTGCTATTTAAATAATAATTAGCATGATTATCTCTTTGGATTCTCTCAGCCTCCCCATGGGTGGAGGGGCAGGCATCGCTTCATTTTCAGACACGGAAATGAAGGACCAGAGAGCCGAAGCCAGTTACCCAAGGCCACAGCGCTGGCAGGCAGGTGGCTGTCTGGGTTTAATCCAGACCTGAACCTCAGTTACCTCATGATAAAATTAGGGTGATGATGGTAACCCTCGTAGGATTAGGTTGTGAGAATCCAGGGTCATCATGCAATCAGGTGGTGGGCACATGGAGGGCACTGTTCAAACGTCTGTGCCCTTCCCCTTCATGGTGCCTCCTCACCTCCACCCCCGTCACACCGACACCCTCACGCAGCCGCCAGGGATCTCAGCTGCCCTGCTCCTGGCAGCCCTGGGGTCAGCTGCTTCTGTTTGGTGGGCGGGGCAGCTGGGCCGACAGAGAAGCCCATTGTCTCTGTCCTCTGGGGCTCCATTGTTGGGGCCTCCTCCCAGGATCCAGCCGCAAGACACTCTCAGCTGTCACCCGGCTCCTCTTGGCTTCCCGGTGCGGGGGAGTGGGGAGTGTGCAGATAAACAACTGTACCCTGAAGACTGGATCACCAGTCTGGTTCTACTGATAAGGTCACTGAGGCTCAGAGAGCCTAAAGAACTGTGTGGAGAGCGCTTGTCTCATGTCAGAGCCGCCAGATGGGGCTGGGCAGTGGGGGGGAGTGGGTGGCCTCAAGTCAGTGTGGTCATGCGTCCCATTAGGTCGGAGATGGCAGGGCCAGAACACACGGCCCCCACTCTCCCATTTTACTCGTGGAAACAGAGACCCCAGAGCCCGGACGCTTGCCCAAGGCCACACAGCGACTCCGCCTCGGAGTCCGCCGGGAAGCCCGGCGTCCCTAACACCCAGGATGTCCAAGCCTTGGGACCGCGCAGAAAGGCCTGCCGGTTGGGGGCGGGTCATAGCCTGGCCCCTCCCCTGGGGTGGGGCGATGCCTCCCGTTCCAACTCTGGGACGAGCGGCCCTCCCCATAAGGGGCGCGGCTTCCGAGCCGGGCGAGATCTCACTGGGTGTTAGTCTGAGGAAGGGGGGTCTTCGCGCTTGAAGGGCGTTGGGGGGCGTGGCCTCCCTCCCGCAGAGGCGCTCTGTGCGGGACTCCAGACCTCTGTGACGCAGGCGCGAGTGGGGCGGGGCGGAGCCGACCCTTCGGAGCTCCGCCCCCAGTGGAGGCGGCCGAGGCCGGGGGCGTGTCCTGGGCGGGGCCGCGCCCCGGCCCGCCCGGTCGCGGAGTGGTGGCAGCGCTGGGAGGGCCCGGCCCCGGCATGTGAGTGCGGCGGTGGCGGGATTGGGGGCGCGGGATGGGGCGCCGGGCCAAGCCCCGGGGGTTCCTGGGAGTCCCGGTGGGCGGGAGCACCAGTGCGCGGGCGGCCGGGCGAGCCCGCCAGGTGCGGGCCCACGTATGGCGGGCGAGGGGCGCTCGGGCCTCTTCTGCCCAGGCCGGCCCCGCGTGCCAGACCAGCCCAGCGCCGCTAATCTGCGGCCCACGGGAAGGGCGCCGGCGCGGGGCGCCGTCCCGGCGGGGGCTCGCTACAAGCGCAGGTCTGACGTCTGCTCTCGGGCCCCACCAGCTAAGCGGAGGCCCCCGCAGTGGCAGCCGGGTTTCTGTTCCCTGTGCGGCAGCTGCGGAGGGGCCCGAGGTGACCCCATTCCCGGCTCCGGGTTGGGTCGCAGCCTGCGTGAGCCCCGACCTGCTGTTTCTGGGAACTGTCACCTCGGCTCTCAGGGAAAGGGCGCTTTCTGTGCTCAGTTGTTAAATGCGTTATCTCATTCCTCTCAACAGCCACACATTTTACAGTTGAGGAAAGCGAGGCCTAAGGCCACAGAGCTGTTGATGTAATTGTTATCATGTGGAGGTGAGGTGCCGAGGCCTTACAGCCAGACACACCTGGGTTCACATCTGCTGTTCCACAGACCCGTGTGGCCTTGGGCGCACCTGGTTCCCTCCCCGAGTCTCCGGTGGGATGGTGGTGCCTACCCCCCAGGGCTGCTGTGTGGATTGGGTTGAATGGTTCAGGGAGCTCAGTAAGGAGCCGCTATTATTACTGTTGTTGCTGTTGGTAAGTGGCCCTTTTTCTGCCACCGAGGGAGCTGGTGGTACTGGGTCAGGGCTGTCTGCTCAATCCAAGCCTGCTGGCGCAGAAGGGGAAGCTGCTTCCCACAGTGAGGCTGTTCCTGTCTGTGCATGTCTGTCCCTGTGCCCATGGAAGGCCACACCCAACCCAGCTGTACCAGCATGTGCCGGAGTCACGCTGGCCCATCGTGTACTCGCCGCGCTACAACATAACCTTCCTGGGCCTGGAGAAGCTGCACCCCTTTGATGCAGGAAAATGGGGCAAAGTGATCAGCTTCCTAAAAGGTATGGAAGGCCCCACTCGGACCCTACGTCTGCTTTCTCCAGCCCACCTGCCACCACCTGCTGCTCTTTCCCTGACACAAGCTTCAGGCCCTCCCACCTCCAGTGTCAGCCCTGAGACAGCCTCCTACCCGTGCTGTCAAAAGGATCTCTCCAACACAGACTTCTAAGCATGATATGCCCCTGTATCACACCTTCACTGGCTCCCCATCGCTGTGGACCTAAGTCCTGTCTCTGCCCCTGGAGACCCAGTAGAAGGGGAGCTGATGCTTGGAGGAATTCATTGTCCAGAGCTCACAAGCTCCGAGAGTCCAGGAAGTGAACAACCTTTGCTCCAACCTCATGGATTACAAATGAAGGAACTTGGGGCCCAGAGAGTTAGAAAATGTGCCCAAAGGCACACAGCTATTGAGTGGGAGAATGGGGCCTGGACCTCAGAGCCCCAGGCTCGTCCGCTTCATGGCTCATCCCCTGAGCGGGGTGGTGCTCTGGGGAGCACGTTGTTTCAACTGTGGTTTGTAATCTAGGGGTCTGGTTCATGTGGAAAATTCAGGCATCACCGTAGGCTGGTGAAAAAAAATAATCTAGTTCCCTGTATTGTGGGTTCTTTAACTGAGGGAAGTAGGAAATATTACCCGAAATGTTACCTGGCATAGGATGAAGCATTGCATATCTTTAAATCGCACAATCCCTCTGATGACACCCTGGGGGAAGTTTCACTTTGGGGCTAGCCCGTCTTTAACACCTAAGCCCATCTCCCTTTTTAACAAATCTAGAGCGAGCCTCAGGCTCTGCACCTTGCAGAAAATAGAGTCAAATTAGAGATTAATAACACTGTTATTTGTTTTTGTATTTTTTGTTTTTATTTTTGGTTAACTTCTGTTTATGGCAAGTGATACTGATTTTCCACTTGCAATAGTGACCAGAGTGCGTATTCAAAGAAAAATATTAAGTAGCAAAGAGTACAAGTGGTGTGCAGCCATGGCAAGAGCTCTGGTGAGGTGAGCGGAGGAGCCATCCTGCCTCTCCCCTGGCTGTTCTCATGCCTTCCTGGATGTGGTCCTTTACGCTCTGCTTCCAGTGGTCCTGAGTCTTTCTGTCCATTGCCCCTTCTTGGGCTCCTGTGTCACCCAGTAGCGCAACATGAGGGTTCCTTGTCCCCCTCACTCTGAGCTGACCATTTTCCTGAGTTCCCTCTGAGGGTATGGGTGGAAAGGAGCCAGGGCCACATGGTGAAGGGCCTTGGGTACCGCCAAGAAAAGAGCTGGTCCCTTGCCGGAAGGCAGTGGGGAGCCATGGAGTGTTTGGGGCGGGGGGGATACCTGCTATATGTGGAGCTCTTTGTGAGAAATGTATGGAACTAGTTGGTTTCTACCAGGGTTGGTTTCTAAGAGTGACACATTAGCACAGGTCCCCTAGATTCTGACCTTGTCCTTCGATTTCTCTAGAACCAGAACATCATGGTCCTGTTGTCACTGTGCCCTAGAGCACCTCCTCCTCTCTGCCTTATTTCTTCTGTTGCAAAAGGGAGCAAGTCTTGTCTTGTGTATGTGTATGTGGTAATGAAATAACACGGTTTTTCCCAAACATCAGTCGTTTGCAAACCACTCTTGGGACCTTGCCATCGCCTCATACCACCTGTTCCATTATTTACTTCATAGTTTTTATTGACTTAGCCTTTGTTTTAAGAAACTTAAATAAGCCTATTTTAAAAGGAAACGTTATGTCATCTAAATGGAAAAAGCCAGTTTCATTTGCCATAAATAGAAGGTCATGGTAAAAAATAAATGCAATGAAAACAACAGTGTTATTTCAGCTCAGGCAGCTTACTGTTGCGGCGGACTGTGAAACTGATTGCTCCTTTTGGGGGGTTAAAAAAAGGGAGATGAGCAAGGGTCAGGCAGGTGTTAAAGAGAAGCCCCCCGTATACCAAACCCCCCATGATGTCATCCCAAGGTGGAGGGAGAATCGATCAGAAGAGCTTTTTCTCACCTTGAGAGTCAGCGTTAATGACCCGTGTGCCACTTGCCTCTAAAAGGTGTCCAGTCACACTTGAGCTCGCCTCCCGGCTGTCAGTGGCCCGGGAAACACGAGGCTCGCTGTGCACAATGTCCGATGTCCCCTGGCCTGAGGGCCTGGCCGCTGTCCCCAGTGGCCTGAGAGGTGGCCCGTTCTCAGACCGCCCACAAGCCAGCAGGGCCCACCTTGTCGTGGGGCAGGGCTGCCAGAGGTCAAGTCTGCAGCCTGTGGGAGGGGCTGGGGCTGGGCCTGGCCTGGAGGCGGCAGGGATGCATGGGGCCCGCTTTGTGGTTTCAGAAGAGAAGCTTCTATCAGACAGCATGCTGGTGGAGGCACGGGAGGCCTCGGACGAAGACCTGCTGGTGGTGCACACGAGACGCTATCTCAACGAGCTGAAGGTACAGGGCCTGGGGGCTGCCAGCCAGAAGGAGGGGCTGGAGGAGGGGGCCGCTCAGCCCGGGGATGCACAGCCTCAAGGGGCTCCATTCCTGTCCCTATGCGGGGGGAGCATGTGAGTCTGTGATCCCCGACAGGAGAGAAGTGTCCTAGAAAGGCAGAGCTAGGCTCCTCCAGGGGGTAGTGAGCTCCCCATCCTTGGGAGTATGAAAGGGATGGCCACTTGGTGGGGATTGAACCTTCATTGGGGTTTTGGGCTTCTGCATCAGTGACTTTCAGTCTGTGCTATGTGGACAGGCCTCAAAGACCCCTGCTGGGATGATGGGTAGGGGGGCCCCAGTCCCTTGTCCCCATTCAACCAAAGCTATTCCACTTTGGCCTATTTTTACCTTGGGCTAAAGTGTAAGATGCTGTTTCAAGGGCTTCTGCAGCTAAAGACGTGTTGGAAACTGTTGGGCTGAAAACGAGTTCTTACGCCCCAGGGCCCAGCAGGGAACATAAACAAGTGGTGGGTGGTGTTTGGGACAACTGGAGCTCCTGCCCTTCCCCAGCTGGTGGCTGCCGCCCAGCCTCCACCGTGGGCCCAGCTTTCAAGCAGAAGCCAGAAGTCCAGATCATTAAGTGACAGTTCCTGATTTCTTAATGTAGCAACCCACTGGAAGATTTTTGAATCCCACCTGCAGACCACCTGGGGTCTGCCCGTGGTGACCCACTTCTAGAGGAGCTGCTTGGCTCCCGTCAGTGTGGTTCTGAGGCTAGAGGCGTTCAGTCCGTCCCCTGTGTGGGAGAAGAAGGCAGACTGGGCTCGGGGTGGCATCAGAACCTGGTGCGTCAGGGATGCCACAGGTTCTCTGTCCCCAAGGGCGTGGAGTCCTGACCCCTGACCGCTAGGCTTCCCAGCAGGACTCATCTTAGACTCAGAGCTAGAGTGGGCGCCAGAGGTCCCCAGGCTCCTCCCTCACAGGTGGAAACACCTAGGCCCAGAAAGAGGCCACACCTACTCAAGGTCACCTGGGAAGTCCAGCAGGCCCGGGGGAGACCCCAGGCAGGGCATCCGGTCAGGTCTTCTGGGTTCCTGGCCACGGCAGCTGCCCCCCGTCCTCCTCCACGCCGGCCCGAGCTGTGAGAATACTAGATGGATCCGTGACAGTGTGAGCTCATGAAAGATTACCAGGAAGAGGTTGAAACCTGGCTCCCGGGAGAGCGAGGTGTGCGAGGCCTTGGCACGAAGCCCAGCACTTGGCTGCTCTGGTTTCCCAGAGCCCGGACATGCGTGGTCACAGCCCACAGCCCAGCAGCTGGGTCAGGAGGACATGCCTGCCAGAGTCCAGAGGGTGAGGGTGGGGGCAGGGAGAGACCAGAACAGAGTGGCGCCAGGCTGGAGCCAGTGCCAGGATAACGCTGGGGATGGGGGATGGGCTCCGGGGCTCCATCCGTTTGAAGGGCTTTTCAGGGAACGGTGTGGGACTGACTGCATGCCTGGCCTTGGGACCCCAGAAGCCTGAAGGCAGCTTACTATGTGATAAGCAATAATGCAAACACGTAGAGCCCCAAATAGAAAATTAAGGTCAAGGACAGGAGGAGATTCCAGATATGCCAACGTAACCAAGATGCTATGGTTGTGCCATGTATTTGGAGCTCCCTGGCAGCCAGAGCAAAAGGAGAAACATGATGATTTCCTCATGACCTACTAAGGTGAAGTATTCAGTCATGCAGCACATCTATATCGAATACTGACTGTGTACTGGGTGCAAAAAAAAAAAAAAAGAATAAGCAAGGTTCCCTGCTCCCATGGATTTGTATTTCATTTTAGAAGACTGAAAATAAAGAAGTAACCGTTTCAGAGAGCACCAAGGGCTATGAAGGGAAAAAAAGAGGGTAATTAGGCAGAGGTATGCTCATTTAGCTTGAGCAGTCAGGGAGGGCCTCACAGAGGAGGTGAGGTGTGAGCAGAGATCAAAGAATGAGGAGTAGGTGATACTCATGTGGGGTCTTAAAAGAAGAATGTTGCAGTCTCAGGCCTGGAGCGGGAGGGGGCTTGGCCTCCCGAAGGGGAGAGGGTTGCTTGAGTGGCCGGGTTGAAGGGAATGAAACGCTGAGGTTGCACGTGATGTGGTCAGGGAGGCCAGCAGCCCTGGTCCACAGGCCCTGCAGGCCTCAGGAGGAGTTTGGATTTTGTTCCAGGTGCCACAGGAGACTGATGTGGGGTCATGTGCCCCAGACGCTCAGGTGAGACCCATGCATGTTCCAGGCATTGTCTGGTGTCTAGGGGCTGCTCTCGGGAACAGCCCCCTGGCCCCCAATGTCCACGACGTTTCTTTCCTCTTTTCTCTGCTGCAGGACCCCCAGGGCTGCTTCTCAGCGGTCCTGTGTGTGCCCCGCCCGTACTGCCCCATACCCGTGTTCCGGGCTCATGCCTGGCCCTGCACTGGTGTGGCCTTCAATGCTTAATACACCGGACGTTGAAGGAGGTGCAGTGGCCTGATGTTTGCCAGATGACGTCCATTCAGGGAAACAAGTGTTTATTGAGCGCCTGCTGTGTGCAAGGCCCAGAGTCGGCCCCACTGAGGGTGGGGTTTGGGTCGGGCCAGGGCCAGGCTCCTGCCTTGTGCTGACCCTGTGACAGTTTGCTGTGGGGCGCCGGGTGGTGGGACGCAGACCCGACATGTAGTCCCTGTGTACCCTGCGCTGGGCAGTGCTCGGGACACCTTTATGTAGCGAGTGGTTAGAGCACCAGGCTCTGCTCTGGGTGCAGAGTGACGGCAGAACAGAAGAGACTGAATCCCTCTCTTGATGGGACGGAGTTGGTGTGTTAAAAGGCGCTCAGTGCCTTGCGGAAAGGGCAGAGGGAAAGGGGGTGGGGAGGACCGCCCTTCAAAACAGGAGGCCGGAGGTCTCACTGCCATGTGACCGTGGACTGAGGGCCCCGAGGGAGTGGACTCGGTGGGCATCTGGGGGTAGGGCATTCCGAGCAGAAGTATCAGCGAGTGCAAAGGCCCTGAGGCAGGAGTGTCTCCAGTGTGTTCCAGTAGCAGCGAGGAAGAAGCGACTGGATCGGAGGGATGGGAGGGAGACGGTAAGAGGTGGGGTCAGAAAATGATCGGGGCCAGACCACGGAGGGTCTGTGGTCGCTGTGGCTTTGCTCTGAAGGAGGTGGGAGCCCAGGAGTGTTTCAAGGAGTGGGACGTGATCTGACCTAGGTTTTAACAGGATTGCTTGGCAGCTGTGATGGGAATGGTTGAGACCAGTCTGTCAGAACAAAAGCAGGGAGCCTGGGAGGGAGCAGGTGGTGGCAATGATCCTGATGAGAGAGCCCGGCCTCTCAGATGAGGCTGGAAGCAGCTGTGGCCTGGGGGGGACGTGGCAGAACTTGGGGTTTGTTATGAAGTTGGAACAATAGGATTTTCTTTTGTTCAGATTGGGTGTGGGGTCTGCAAGCCAAGGAAGCCAAGGATGTCCCAGAAATTGTGGCTGGAGCCCCAGGGAGTCTGGGCACAACTTGGGCCTCGTTGTTGCCCTCACGGCGCCTGGCGTCTGTGGGAGAAGAGGCACAGGCCCCGGTGTGTGCCACGGAGCACCCGGGGGGCGAGCCTCAGAGAGTCCCAGGGAAATGGGACGCCCGGGGTTACAGGATCAGCTTCTCCATTTCTGCAGAGAAAAAAAAAAGGCCATTGGGATTTTGGCAGGGATTGTGCATCTGTAGATGAATTAGGAGAGAACTGACATCTTCACAATGTTAGGTCTTCCAGCCCATGAACACAAGATGTCTTTCCACTTATTTAGATCTTCTTTAAGTTCTTTCAGTGGCGTTTTGTAGTTTTCCGTGTATGAGTCTTATACCTGCTTGGTAACTTTATTCTTTTTGAAGATGTAAATGAGATTGCTTTCTTAATTTCTGTCTGGGGCTATGGCTTCCTTTTCTTTCATTCTCTGTCCCCTGCTGGCTTGCTGAGGGTGGGAGGGGGGCAGCGACTTGGTGTTTTCCTTCAGGGGCTCGTTGCTCACTTACTCGTAGCGAACAGTGGTTCCCTGCCTCACATGTGCCGGACCGGTGCTGGGTGATGGGCTTGGCGGGACAGACGGGTGGAGCTGGCCGTCTTCCCCTCTCTGGGTCTGCCCCCTACCACACACGCATACACATGAATGAATGTGCGTATGCACACCTATGCACGCATGCGTGAACGAACACACACACACACACACACACACACACACGTCTTGCATCTGTCCAGCCAGACCATGTTCTCCCTCTCCCCAGCAAGGCTGTCCCATTGCATATCAGCGCCTCCCCGCTAGGCTGCTATGTGTCCATGAGGCCAGGAGTAGTGCCATCTTGGGACCTGCAGCCTAGCACGCGCTTAGTAAATATCTACCAAGTGCCGGGGCCCCTCCAGGGCTCTGCTTGGGGTCAGTGGAGAGCAGGGTCTGGACCTCGGGCGTTCCCAGGCAGGCAGGAGATGGGCTAGGAACGGGGTGCATGGATGCTTGCCCGGGGCTCGGGAGGTTATAGGGAAGGCTGTGTCCTTATCTTGGTGCAGACGCCTTCTGGGTGCCCCAGACCCTCCTGCCTCAGCAGTGGAGGATGAGGACATCCAGCCCCATTTGAAGGGATGACTGATTCCCAGTGGCTGGAGAGGCTGCGCTGTGCCTGGGGAGCAGGAGCCCTGGGCGTCCAGTCCTGGCTCTGTCAGTGACTCCCTGTGACCCTGGAAAGAACGATCCTCCCCCCAGCCCCCCGCCTCTCCGGGGCCTCGGTGCCCCTCTGTGCAGTGGGCGGGCTGGGCCAGTTCTGGGTGGGCGGGCTCCGTGGTGACCTGGAGTCCGCTGCAGCTCTCCCCTGGGCACAAGAGGGCAGCCGAGGGCCTTGGAGCCCGAGGACCGAGGGCTGACTTAGCTTTAGGGAGAGTGCGGTTGAGAGCATCTCTGTACTGAGCCCAAAGCTCAGCCACGGTGGGAGCTCCCATTTCTCACCCAAGGAGCTGCGCTCGCCCGGAGACCCCCCACCCGCCACCCCGAAGCTGGCCCAGGGGGGATCTGCTTCCCCGCTGCTGCCTCTGGGCTCACCGTGCAGAGGGAGGCCAATGGCCCGCATCTCTTTCCACAGTGGTCCTTTGCTGTCGCAACCATCACAGAAATCCCCCCTGTCATCTTCCTGCCCAACTTCCTGGTACAGAGGAAGGTGCTGAAGCCCCTCCGGACCCAGACGGGAGGAACCATAATGGTAGGTGGGGAGCTGGCGGGGGGAGCAGCGGCTGGGCTGGGCCCTCCACCCCAGGCTCCTTCCCACCCTGGGTCTTTGCCCACCCTGGGCTCTCCGTCTAGAATGCCTTGTGCTGCTGAGTAGTTGAGCAAAATCCTAAATATTCCTCAAGGCAGCAACAAGAACTCTTCTTCCAAAGCCTCTCCTGTCTAGCTGGGACATTAGAATTCACGGTTCTGCCCCCAAGACCACCTGTTAGAGTTACCGTATTTGCTGGCGTATAACATGTATCCTCACCCCCTGGAGAGTATGTCCTAAAACTGTGACTCCGAGCTACTCAAATTTCAGATGGAAACAAACCCCTATGACGTCAGCGATGGATCCTGCCCCTCCCCCCCATCGTGGGTGTGACAATCACAAACACTTGCAGCAAAACTGGGTTTCACATTCTGTGTGTAGTTTTCTCTAAAATTAGCCACAGACTGCTGAGTTGATTGGAGGTAGAGGAGCTGAAATGATTTAAATGTACAATGATCTAACCCAGACATGGATCAATACCTGTTGACCCCTATAGTTTTCCTTTTAGCTTTGCAAATTTGTGCATTTTGAAAGTTTATCAGAATATTACTGCCCACCCCAAATTTATGATTTCCTACAGGATTTCAGTATTAAGGCGACAGTATTTCCGGGACCAAAAATTTGTCCATTTTCCCTTCAAAAGCTGTCTGAGAATCCTTGTCAGCTCACGTTCCATCCTAAGAACTGAACTTTGATTTCCTCCAGTTTCCTCAGCAAATTGCACAGGGGCTTACGCACTGCACGTCTCATAAGCCAGCCACTTCGGGGTTTGCTGGGGGTGGGTGGGTGCTTCCCGTATCCCACCTCCCAGCTCATCCCCACCGTGGAGCTGGCTGGAAATGGTGTTTATGGGGTGAGTGATTCAATGAATATGTAAGTGAAGGAACTGGCCGCCCGCACCCCTCATCCTGTGCTTGTTTCCAAAGGCGGGGAAGCTGGCCATGGAGCGAGGCTGGGCCATCAACGTAGGTGAGTGCCCCGTGGCCTGGCCTGGGTCCTGGGGGCAGCAGCTCTGGTGCCACTGTGGACAGGGCTGGCCATGTGGCAAAGCTGCCTCCTGACCCAGGGATGGTGACGTGCCCAGGCGGGGTCAGCTGGCTTAGGCAGCCTGGAGTCCGGAGCCGTCCCTGGGAGCTGAGCGGGGAGGGGGCACCGGGAGGAAGGTGGGAGGGGGGTGTCTGGGCCTTGAGCCTGGCCCTGGCAACACCTCGGCTGTCCTCGCAGGCGGCGGCTTCCACCACTGCTCCAGCGACCGGGGCGGGGGCTTCTGCGCCTACGCAGACATCACGCTCGCCATCAAGGTGTGCCCGAGAGCATGTGGGGGGGTCGCCTCCGAGAGCCTCCCTAGAATCCCCCAATCTGGTGTGCTCACACCGCATTGTAGAGAAGGGAGCTGAGGCCCAGAAGGTGCGGGAGCTCGCCCGGGTCCCTCAGCCGGGCTGGGACCCAAACCCAGATCTGACACTTGCTTTTTCGTGATACCTGAGATGGTCCAGAGGTGACAGCCTTCAACAGTGGCAGGGGACCGGAGGGGAACAACTTCCATGTCAATATTAAATTATGAGAAGAGTGAGGCCGAGATAGAAATAATGACCCTGATGGTGGTGACAACGGCTGGCATTTACCGCAGGCCCGGCCCTGTGGCCGCCTCCGTCCTCCAGGGCTCGCCCCTGCATCCTCACGTTTTACAGATGAGGAGACGGGGAAACGGGCCCAGAGGGGCGAGGGCACAGCCTGAAGGGGCAGAGCCGGCAGCGGTCTCCACCTCTGTCAGACCGCAGCGCTGCCTCAGCACCCGCGCCTGGCCTCGTGCTGGGGGTCACCATGGGCCCCGTGGCTCCTGTCCCCACGGGGACTAATGGGGAGGAGGGACAAGTCAGCACACCCTGGTCATTCGGAGAGGGGGACGCAAGGAGACCTTCTTGGAGGGTGGGGGAGGGGAAGGAGGGCTTCTCAGAGGAGGAGGCTTTAGGGCTGGGCCTTGTAGGAAGGCAGAGATGGCAGAATGAAGTTCCAGGCACAGCCTTGGGGGGGTTCCCCGCGCTGCACCGCACGCATTTCCCCGGGCATCCTGAGCTGTCGCTGAGGGCCAGCCCTCTTAACGTCCTCACCTCTGGCCCTTCAGGGCACAGCACGGGCCCCTCCAGGGAGCCTTCCCTGAATACGCACACAGGCTTCTCCGGGGCCACACAGCTCCCCAGGGCTCTGCCCGGTGGCCTGTTCTCCCATCAGCATGTACAGGCTTCGGCCCACCCCCTCGCTAACTGGGAGCCCCTGCAGGGCTGTGTCCTCTGGCCTGTGTGGTCCTTACCTCTCCCCTCTCCCGCCCTGGGCAGTTTCTGTTTGAGCGAGTGGAGGGTGTCTCCAGAGCCACCATCGTTGATCTCGATGCCCATCAGGTGAGTGCCTGGTGGGGCCTGGGGTCCCACAGGCCCGCCCCCCAGGCCACCTCCCTGCACCCCCCAGCTGCCTCTGATGCACAACACCGTGCTGTGGGCTCCCCTCCCCCAGGAACATCCCCCGAGCCCCAGGCTGGGCCTCTGCCGCCCGCACCCAGGCACGTGGGGTGTTTCCTGGGGTGTGGTTGGGGGTGCCTTGCCCGGGGCATCTGCCTGTGAGTGGCTTCCATGTGTTCCCCACAGGGCAACGGGCACGAGCGGGACTTCATGGGCGACAAGCGCGTGTACATCCTGGACGTCTACAACCGCCACATCTACCCCGGGGACCGCTTTGCCAAGCGTAAGCTGCCCTGTCCCTCAGCCCCAGGGCCTCTTGCTTGGATGGGGCTCTCTCCGGGGCATTTCCTACGTGCTGGGGACTGCAGAGGTCCCTTCATTTATTTATCCTCAGCATCCCTGTGAGGGGGAGACTGACGAGGAAACGGAGACCTAAAAAGGTCACTTGACCCACCCAAGACCACATAAACCTGGCCAATAAACACTGTGAGTCCTTCTATTGGGGTAACCACCAGAAGACTAAAGTAGACTTTTCTCCTAGGTATGCAGCTGTCTGGTCAAAAACAGGGAAGGCCAAAAAAGAAAAAAGAAGGAAAGATATATAAATAGAAAATATAAAATAAGACGGCAGAAATCAGTTCAAATATAATAGTTACTAAGTAAATGCAGGTGGATTAAACTCATTAATTAAAAGGCAGAGACTCTCAGATGAGCTTTGGAAACACAGGGACCTGCCCACCCTGTGGGGAGGGGACATTTATGCAGTAAGTGCCGGCGGGTCTGCTGTGGGTACATCAGCCACTTTGCGGCCCCAGGGACCCGTTTCTGAACTGAATGTCAGATGTTCTGGATTTGGACCTGAGGGCACATGGGGTGTCCGTGCATCCAGGCAAGGGCTTACGGAGACAGTGGGCTCAGACACCCGACATGGGTCCCTGAATCCCCAGGGCAGTGTTTCATCTGTGATCCCCCTTCTTTCCTTTGGGTCCCCCTTGCAGCTCGTGTGCTCTTTTTAGCTTAGCTTTGGGTGAATGAGAGGTCGAGCACTGGGGAGTCAGATGGGGAAATGGGCCGTCCTCACCCTCCCCAGCCTCAGGTTCCCGTCTCTGCACATTGGGGCTATTGCTGTCTCCCTCGCAGAGGCCATCAGGCGGAAGGTGGAGCTGGAGTGGGGCACGGAAGATGATGAGTACCTGAGGAGGGTGGAGAGGAACCTGGAGAAAGCCCTCCAGGAGCATCAGCCCGACGTGGTGGTGTACAACGCAGGCACTGACGTCCTTGAGGGGGACCGCCTCGGGGGGCTGTCCATCAGTCCGCAGGTACCTCCTGACCCTGGGGCAGGGGAGGGTCCAGGGACACAGCAGCGGCAGGGAAGGTGGGCAGCACTGGTGCTTCTCTTGAAGCCAGAGGAGAAGGGCAAAAGCAGCAGCAGTCTGGAACAGGGTTAGACCTGCAGCAGGACTTTCCGGTACCCTGAGGATCTGGGCCTGCCTGAGCCAGCCTTCCCCATCCCCCACACCAGGGTGTCGTGAAGCGGGATGAGCTGGTGTTCCGGATGGTCCGAGGCCACCAGGTGCCCATCCTCATGGTGACCTCGGGCGGGTACCAGAAGCGTACAGCCCGCATCATTGCCGACTCCATCCTTAATTTGTATGGCCAGGGGCTCATCGGGCCCCAGTCAGCCAACGTCTCAGCACAGAACTCTGACACACCCCTGCTGCCCCTGGAGGTGCCCTGACCACACTGCCCTCTGAGTGGCTCCCTGCCTGCCGCCCACCCGCCCGCCAGCCCACCTGCCCCTCAGTGCTTCTCCTTTTCCAAATGAGGGGGGGGGACCTCGCGCGCAGCTGCACTCTCCCCACTGGGTGTCGCGGTCTCCGGGCCCTTCTGTGGGTGGGGGCAGAGGGCAGGGCGTGAGTCCCAGCAAGACCCACACGGTCACGGTCACGGCCTGTCCAGGCCCTGAGGAGGCGGCAGTTCTCCCAGGAGGGAGGAGGGCAGTTGAAGCTCCCAGGTGCAGGGCGGGCCCCCAGGGGTGTGGTGTTCTGGTTTTCAAAACAGTGTGACCGTTTCAGACCAAGGAAGCTTCCATCTCTTCCACAGTTGGGCCCCCTCCCTCCTCTTCTGCACCCTCTCTTCCTCCCTTCAGGGGTGGGAGACCTGAGAGGGGGCTGGAGCCAGGCCTCTGGGGTCCCTGGATTCCCAGCCAGCAGGCAGGGGCCCTGGTCCTGGATGTGAGGGGGCGGCAGGGAAGGGGATGCAGGTGGGTTTTCCCATCTGGCTTCTCCTTCAATGAAGCGAGGGCTGGACCTGCTGTCCCAGAGCCCCTCCCTGGTGGGGAGGGGAGGGGAGGCCTGAGGAGCCCCAGACCCCTGCTTCAGCAGCATCTTGCCCATCCAGGGAGAGCGCCGGCTTTGGGGGAAAGAACGGCTTTGGGGGAAAGAACGCTTGGCTCAGGGACAGGCCTTAGCTCTGAAGGCTTGAGGGACAGAGGAAGATGAGGCCTGGACCAGGTAATTGGGGAGGGACAGGTGGCCAAGCTGGGTCCCGCAGGCCCCGAGGCCCAGGTGGGGACTGAGGCGCTGGCGAGGCCAGGCTGGCGTTGCTGGAGGGGAGCAGAGGGTCTCCATCCTGGCCTGCAGGTTGTACGGGTAGGGGGCTGGGGCGGGGCCCCGGCGGGGGCTGCAGCCTCCACTGGGCTCATCCAAAATGCCAGGCCCTGACCTTGTTGTCAGCTCTACTCTGAAGGGGATGCTCGGGACCCCCCAGGAAGCTGGGGGTTGGGGGGAGCGTCCACTGCTCCATTGCCTGGGTGTGTTCTTAGTGGTCAAAGCGGGTGGGGAGGGAAAGAGGGCCGTCCCTGATCAACCCCCCCACGGGACTTGTGCTCATTGCCATCTGGGGGTCTCCTGAATTCTCCCACCTTCTCCCTCACACCCCCCTTGCCGCTCCCTCTGCTGGAGGGGGCGGGGCAGGAAGGGTTCCAAGATCACCAAGTGTCAAAGACGCTGAACTCCCGGACCAGACCCGAGGCACTAATTATGGCTTGGACGCCCCACCCGCCCCGCCCTGTCCCTGCCCCGCCCCTGCCCTTGGTCTCTGCATCGGACTCGGACTCGAGGCACCTAACTCCCCTTCACCTCCGACATGGCCTGCAGCCTTGCGGGGCAGGTGGCGACGGGCTTGTCCCCACGGAGCCTCTGCTCCAGAGAACCATAAAGGCTCTTTTGATCCGACCTGGCTGCCGTGTGGTTTTTTTTATTTTAATTAATTAATTAATTTTATTTTTGGCTGCGTTGGGTCTTCGTTGCTGCCTGTGGGCTTTCTCTACTTGCGGCGAGCGGGGGCTACTCTTCATTGCGGTGCACGGGCTTCTCATTGCGGTGGCTTCTCTTGTTGCGGAGCACGGGCTGTAGACGTGCGGGCTTCAGTAGTTGTGGCACGCGGGCTTCGGTAGTTGTGGCTCTCAGGCTCTAGAACGCAGGCTCAGTAGTTGTGACGCACGGGCTTAGTTGCTCCGCGGCATGTGGGATCTTCCCAGACCAGGGCTCGAACCCGTGTCCCCTGCATTGACAGACAGATTCTTAACCACTGCGCCACCAGGGAAGCCTTGCCGTGTATTCTTGAGATGAAGAATCCATACCTCCTAAGGATTAAAGGAAATAAAGATCGAAAGTTCACACAGCAAGAGGCCTGGCGTGGGGTAGCTGCCTGATAAATGCTAGTGTTTTAGTCCATGCACAGAGTCCCATGGAGAAGGTCATTATTCCCATTTTACAGATGAGGGCGCTGAGACTCGGTGAGGAGTTTGCTTCAGGCCACACGTCTCGTGAATGGTAGAGCCAAGTTTGACCTCAGCTCTGCCAGGTTCCAAAGTATGTGTTCTCAGCTGCCTCAGGTTTGGCAAGGGTGAAGGGGGGGGCGGGTGCTCTCCAGACAGAGAGGGGTTCAGGGGCGGGGAAGGGTGGGGATGGGAGGGCAGGCTGGGCTGGGCTCTGCCCAGTGTAGGAGGCAGCTGGGGGCCCTGGCGGGTGGTGGGTGTGTGTGTGGGGGGGTCTTCCAGCCCTGGGCTGGGAGCACAGGTGGGGATGGGCTGGGTGGGGGCAGGGTTGGGGCAGGTGGGGAGCAGGACCTTGTCCTCAGCCTGGCAGGGTGACCAGGGCACCCCCAGGGTTAGTGGCACAGCCTGGGTGGGGAATGGGCCGTTCCACGAGGGTCAGGGCCAGGGCAAGGGCAGGAGATGAAGACATCGGGGTGGTGGGCGGGTGTCCAGATGGGCCCTGTGCTAGGTGTGAGGGGGGTGAAGGCTGGCACGGCCCCGTCATCTCTGTTTTCCAGAGGCAGACACCGAGGCATGGGAGGTTGGTTCCTTGCTCAGAGCACACAGCTGGGAGGTGGAGGAGCAGGATTCCAACCAAGGCCTTGGTTCCAGAACCCGCAGCTCTTTCCTCCTCCATAATATGGGCCTTTAAGGATACCGTAGTCACCTGGAGGGTGGGCCCAGGAGTAAACACCTAGGACGCGGCGAGTGCCCAGGGGGTGTTAGCAATGAGGGTGATTCTCCTGTAGGGCAGAGAGAAGAGCCAAGGCGAGTTCCGGTGAGGTGTTCAGGATCTGTTCTTAAGGTCTGTGCACTTTGTTCTCTTTGCAAATTATTCTCCAAGTTGTCAAAACCCAGGGCGCACACTCCAAGCCCTGGCCGTCCGGGCGGGTGCTGCAGCCCAGGGTGAGACTGGGGCCAGGCTGGGAGCTCTGGGGTCAGACACGTGCTCCGGGGAGAACCTCCAAAAAGGAGCCCGCGTGGGCCAGCCCGATCCTGGCGGGTGTGGGGTTTCTGCAACGGGCAGCTCCAGAGCCTCCTGAACGTCTGAGCTCCGATGAGGCCCCTTCCCCCCACCATGTGCTGGGGAGCGTGCTGGGGAGTGGGCAGACCTGGGACCCCAAGCCCGCCACGTGGGGAGGCCCGCAGGGCCTGGGCCTGGGTGTGGGGCCTCGGGCAAGTGGCAGCCTCTCAGAGCCTCCTTCCTCAGCCCTCCTGGCGGGTCACATCCTGAGCCTGCAAGGCTGAGCAGGGGTGTCGGGTGACCCTGGAGGCAGCTCAGAACCTGGCACCGCGAGAGAGTGCTGTGTGATCGCGGCCGTCCCCCTCCTCCTCCAGACCCCGCACCGTGCCTGGCGCTGGCGGGCGCCTGCTAGGCCTAGGGGAAGGGGGTGCCCTCGCGGAGTCATAGCCCTATTCTCTGCCGGGGGGCCGGTGGCGGGCTGTCAGGCAGCACTGGGGCAGCAGTGTCCCCCCACCTACCCCCTCCTGAGGCTGGTGGGGGCAGAGGCAGGAACGAATGTACCCAGCCTGATGCCTGGGGCATAAACAAAGGCGGCGGCGTTGCCAGGGCCCCCCAGCCTAGCAGGACTCCTGGGCAGAGCTGAAGGAGACGTAGGACGCCTCCCTGGCTCCTCGGCCAAATGCTTGGGGTTTAGGGCGAGGAAATCCTCCAAGGCCGCCTGCCCTTGAGTTGGTTTCATTTAGCTCAGCCAACACTGGCTGGGGACGCTCCTCTCTGAGCCCAGGGCCAACACGGGGAAGCTCGGTGCCACCCTGGGAGCGATGTTGTCCCGTGATTGTTAGCCAGGCTGCAGGGGGCAGTGGTTAATCCATGCCTCACGGGACTGGCCTTGAGTCCTACCTCCTGCCGTTTCTAGCTGGGTGACTTTACCTTTCTGTGCCTTAATGTACTCATCTGTAAAGTGGGATGATACCCCAAATGGGGATGACTGTCATGAGAATTAAATGAGTTAATATTTCTGAAGTGCTTAGAGCAGTCCCAGCATGGAGCATACACTCAGTACAAGTTACCCATCATCGTCATCATTACCATTTTACAGATGATGAGATCGAGACTCAGAGACGTCAAGTGACTTGCCCGAGGTCACACAGTCAGGCAATGGAAAAGCCAGGGAAGGGACCCCTGACTGTAGAACGAGTGCCCTTTTCCCACAACCAGACCCTCTGGCAAAGGTTTGCAATGAGAGTATCTTGGGGGGTATGGCGTCCCCCCGCCCACCTGGACCTCTCAGCCGTTCCCTGGTTCACGCCCTTACCAGCAATCCCGGGAGAGGCAGGTGTCAGACCCCGATGTCCAGATGAGACGGGACCCCAAAGGGAAGGCAGCCCTCCTGGGTCCTGCAGTGTGGTGTCAGGGCCAGGCTGAGGTACATGTGACGGTTTTAAGTGGCTGTCTGCTCAGGCGGCTTCCGCGTCCTGCCCCAGGGCCGCCTGTTCACCTCTCGTGCAGATGGCAGGCGGAGGCCACCTCGTGCATGGCAGCTGGACAGTGGGTGGGCGCACTGCAGGAGAGGGAAGGCTGTCCTCGCGGAGGGCCCGCTGGGGTCCTGGCTCGGTGCTGGTGCTCACCACCGTCAATTTATCAATGGGGAAAGTGAGGCCCAGGGAGGGCTATTAAGGAGCCTGACACCCCTGGCGGCCAACTGGTACCAGAGCCCGGCCTCCTGGCTTCCTCCCATGGGGGGGGCCAAGCATCGCTTCCGCCACCACCCCGGGCGTTTTCCTCTGCACCCCTTGTTGCCACCAGGGTCAAGGCACGGTTGACGGGGCAAGTGGGAGTCCTGAGCTCTGCCGGGACGGCGGGGGGCCTCTGGAGAAAGGACGTGGACTTTGGGGTTGGCCAGCCTTGGTTTGAACCTGCTCTGCCGCTGGCCTGCGAGTGACCCTGGGCAGGTGTGTCCCCGCTCGGAAGCTGGCCCTCCCTCTGCAGAGGCCTGTGTGAGGTGACGGAAGTGGGCTGGCCTATACTTTCTGGGTCACTTGAGGGCAGAATTAGGGTCCAGAGGGTGAGTGTGGGATGCATCCTTCTGGCTTGCTCCCCACCCTCTCGCTGCACAGACAGAAACGGAGACCCGGAGAGACGGGGACCTCGCTGCATGTGGGAGCTCACCCATCGGGAGGCGGTGTACATGGTGGTCGGATCCTGGCTTTTCCGCCACCTGTGCGGCACTGAGGAAGGCAGTCATCTCCCTGAGCCCCGATCTTCCCCTCATAAGGGGCCCTGGCATCAGCAGGTGCTTAGTTAACATTAGCTAATGATGTCATTCAGGTGGGAACGAGGCAGGATGTTCTCAGAGCCGGGGCATCCAAAGATAATCTCATGGCCGGGACACAATGCAGCTTCTGGGTTCACGGCACGGTTCTTGCACAGGCGTGTGTTCAACCGCTTTGTTCTCAACACAACTGTGTCTGTGGAGGAGGAAAGGGGCGCAGGGAGGGTGGGTGTCCACCCGGATACGGCCCCTGCCCACCCCAGAGCCTGGGCCCAGCATGCTGCAGGTACGCCACCTTTGGGTGCCCCATGGCCATGACCTCCCCTCCCAGGGGGTGTGCTAGCGAGGGCTGGTCAGGGATCCAGCTAGGCGGCTGCTGGGACTTCCCACCCCTTTCTGACTCTGAACGTGAGATTCTCGGCAGGTTCCCTGGCCTTGGAGGTGCGGGGAAGGGTCACATCAGAGGGGCGCTCCCGCGGGGCCGGGAGGAGTGGGCAGGGCCCGGCCAGAGACTCCTCCCTGCGGGGACCCCCGAGCCAGTGCTTGCAGCCCGCCGGTCGTCGCGGTAACCGATACCCAGGCGGCCAGACGGAGTTATGGTGTGTGGCTGGGAGGCTATTTTGTCTAATATGTTAAAAGGCCTTTGGAAATTCCTGGAGCCCATCTGGTCCTAGTTACACCACAATATTGCTGTCTCTTCAGCTCGCAGACAAGGCAACACTTTTATTTCTCCTTTCGGAGCTCAGGAATGTGCCGAAAACACAGGCCGGCAAACGCCCATCTGGTTCCCGAGGTCCTCGATCACGTGAGGACCCATCATCCTTTTAAAGGCCGCGGCTCCTTCCCCAGGAGTCCTGAGATGCCGTGGGGGGCTAAGGCCTTGGAGGGGGGTGCCTGGCTGGGTGATGTGCCCCCGGCCTGTGTGCTTCCTCGCCCGTGCAGCGGAGACAGGAGCTCCTGGAGGGGGGCACACTAGCCTGGCATGTGGTGGGTACCTAGTCAGCACCGGTTTCCCAATCAGCTCCATGAACCCGAGAAAGTTCCTTAACCCATCCAAGCGCCAGTAGCCTCTGTCGAACGGGGTCTGCAGCTCTGAGGGAAGTCGATAATCATTCCTGACTCACCTGGCACCTCCGCCCACCCACAGCCATCCCCAGAACCAGAGGAGAAACATGCAGAGCCTCTGCATCTAAAACATCCATGTGGAGTCCAGGCCGGGCCACTCGTGCTCTTCTTCCCGGGGTGCTGGTCCCTGTGGAACCGTCGGGGCTCCTGCTGCGGCAGCGTCCGGAGGCTGGTGTGGCCGCTCGGCGCCCTCTCTCACACACGGCCCTCCCGCCTGGCCTGGCTCATGCTTAGCTGCTGCCCCGGACAATTGTTTAGAGCCGCTGGCACCCTCCTCCCTTCCTGGAGGAACTCCCACCCCTCAGTCCCAGCCTGTAACAGGCACGGTCCCCTGCCCACCCTCAGCCCAGCCCCCGCTGCCCCAAGAGTAGAATGTGATTCAAGGTCAATCATCCTAGAGGGCTGCGCCTCCCCGCCCTCAGAACTTGGATGTGTCCACGGACTTGCTTCATGAACGGTGAGCTCAGTGGCTTGTGTGTCTCCCGGGGGGAAGCTTTCCCAGCCAGTGGGCGTTTCTCCGAGTGCCTCCCCTTGGCTGCAGCAATGGCGCGAGCACATTCTGAGCTGTGGCATCTGTTAGTCTGGGTTTCTGAAAGCCCCCGGTGAGCAGAGCCCCCAGGCAGACGGGGGCAGACATTCAGTGTGAGCGAGAAATGAACTGAGGTTTTACACAGCGTGTTGCACAGCACAACCTTGACGGTTCTGACTGATACCCATCCCCTTCCCCTAACCACGGGGATGGTTCAGTGATGCAGTGTGACTCCAGCTGGACCAGAGTCTTTACCTAGATTTTTAAATTTGGGGGCAGGAAGGGAAGGGACCTTGTCTCACGAGTTACAGAGCAGCCCTACTTCAATCACAAAGATAAAGCCTGTCTAAGGTACAAGAGAGTGAAATGGAGGGAGAAAAAGATAAAACATGATGGAGAAAGAGGGAATCCTGGTGGCGTCAAGACAGGGCTGCCATGGACAGCTGTACAAGTTGTGCACTGCACAACTCTGAAGTGTCCTGTTTGCACAGTAATCAGGGTAGATGTGTGTATTTATCAGGACAGTTTTCCAGCAGGTGGCAGTAGAGTGTCTCAAGGAAGTGGAACCTTGCTCTACTTGGCACAGAACTGTTGTCCAGGATGGCAACCTTGCAGTGTCATGTCCCCAAGTTCAGTCCTGGAGTCCCCAGAGCATCCGGAGCTCGAGCAGGACTTGGTGGCATTTGTTCTCGTGATGAACTCCCTTTGTCGTTAAGAGTCTTTGACTGTCCAGTCGTTGACCAGCAAGATGCATCAAGCTTATTAGCCGCTTTCCAAGCAAACCCTAGGTGCTTCTAGAAGTAACAGTCCAACAATAAGAGAGGAGACAGAACAACCATTAAAAGCAGACACAAGAACAGCATCAACAAAATATCAGTTTGGGGCCTTTTGTGTGGGCGTGAGTAACCATCCCTCTCTCCACAAGCACCCAGTTTCTTGCTCTGCTGTGCTGAGGCCTGAACATGGTTGGCATGGTCGTTTTTCTTTAGGAGCACAGAGGAGACATTGTGTGGGCTTCACTTCCTCTTGGATGGTTAAGTATAACTGTGTTGTTGCTTAAAAGGATAGACCAGAATTATCTGGAGAGGGCACATGTGTGTGTGGCTTAAGCTAGATAAATAATGTATCATTGTGAAAGGATGGTGTTGGCCGAGGTCCAGCCCCCCAGCTGTCCCCCGCACTGGAGGGTCTGCCCAGCGGCCAGCGCCCTGACCCCACTCTGCCCGGCTCAGGAGAGCTCACGACTCGAAATGCCGGGAGTTTCCAGGAAAGGTTTGGGGAAGGCTGGGGGCTCTGGCGTCGGACCATCTGGGGTGGCGTCTTGGTGTGGCCTTTTCCAGCTAGATGACTCCAGGCAAGCGCTCCCCGCTTCGGAGCCGCAGTTGCCACTTCTCAAGAGGCGGGAAGCTGACACCCACCTACCGGGTCGTCGGGAGGGTCAGGTGGGCATGGGAGCACCCTGGCACCTAGAGGGTGCTCAGCGCACGGACTGGCACAGGGCGTGGTGGCAAGTCGCTTCACTGCTTGGAGCCTCGGTTTCCTTATCCGTCAAAGGCAACTTCGCAGGGTGTGAGGAGCAATCGGGCCCTTTCTGCTTCCGTTCTCTGTGCTCCCTGCCGGACAGTAAGCAGTCAGGGATGGGGTCTGCCCCCCAGCACCATCCCCAGAACAGGGCCAGCTGGCGCGTAGTAGGTGCTCCATCAGCACTCCATCCGTGTTCCGGTGGCGAGGGGGACTGGCTGGTGCCCGTCAGGGTGGTCTGCGCCCTGCAACCTGGGGGTGTGGACAGGCCAGGAGCAGTCTCTGCCAGGCAAGCCTAGAGACCACCTCCCCATCCCACGTCTGCGGGGGGAGCCCAACACCCCCTCTGAATCCTGAGCAAGCGCCCCATCACTTGCCCATCCCCAGCCCCTGCCCAGGCCCTTCCCAGGTCTCTCCGTCAGGGCAGCTTGGCATCTGTGGGACATGGAGGAGGGAGCCCTGGGCCCCTCCGGCAGCCCCGGGCCAACACCACAATTGTTTTTCCACCTGGAGCTTCCAAGGAGCTGCTGGCAGCCAAGCTGGGGGGCTCAGGGTGAGACGCTGGTGGGCATGGGAGGAGCCAAGCTTCACCCTCTCCATCCACAGGGGTAAAGTGGATGGTGCTGGTTGGCACTTTCCTTTGACCTTGGGTGAGTGACTTAACCTCTCTGGTCTCAATTTCATCCGTAAAATGGGGATAACATCAGTGCCTACCTCTCAGCCTTGCTGTCGGCCCACGCAAAGCACTTAGAATAACGCCTGGCACAGAATGAATACTCCAGAAATGCGTTGCCTTGATTATTATGATTGTAAGTCATCGTTCTTGCAGGTTCTAGTTTTACGGTGAAGCAGTTCTGTCCGGCCTCGAGCCTCAGTGGACCCGGTGCGTAGGGAAGCTGTGAGCCGATAGACACGGGGTAGGTGGAAGCCCCTTCCCCCTTCCTGCTCCCCTTCCCCTTCTGTCTTCCTTCTTCCTTCTTTTAGCCTGGGAGCTGCCCCGAGAGGCAGGGGACAGCTCCGTTGGCCGTAGAAACGGTGGACCTATGGCCCCGGATATTGCCATGTCCCGGCCCCCTTTGTGCAGAATTAAAAACTGAGGCTGCGGTGGGGACAGGGCCGCCGCCGAGCAGATGTGAGGTCCAGCATAGCTGAGGTGTGGTCAGTCAGGTCCCTTGGGCCCGGCTGTGAGAACAAGCTGTCCCTACCCGCCTGGCCGCCGTCCCTCGCTGTTGTTTGGAGGGGACGGCGGTCATCAGCCCCCGGCGCCCCCCTGTCCCTTGGCTCCCCTGGCTCCTTGGCCTGGGACAGCCCCTGGCTGACAGAGTCGTGCCCTGGGGGGCCAGCGGTAGGCCTGGTGCTCTCTGGCCCTCCATTCCCTGCTTCCACCCGAAAACTAGGGGATGTAGCTGTCGGTCTCCGCGTGCCCTTCCCACTCCAGGCCTGGGGGACAGCGGACGGGGGCGCAGCGGGGCGGGGCACGGCCCCGGGAGCCACCTCCTGATGGCATGTGAGAGGCAGAAAAGGCCGTTGCCCTTTTAGGGAAGAAGATGCCCAGGTGCGCATCTGGGGGTGGGGACAGCTCCCCCAGAGTCCCTGCCTGCCCTCCTCCTCCACCCCCTCCTCCCACCCTGACCCGTCTGGGTCTGGGCTGAGCGGCAGCTCCTCGGCTGTGGAAGGACCACGTAGCCCAGAATGGGACCGGGGCCCTCGGGAAGCGGAGGGGAGGGGAGACTTATAACATTGGCCTGGGGAGCTTGTCCCGGGCCAGATGGATCCTGGGGACGGGCTGGGCCCACGTGGGGCCTTGTTACTGTCTGCTGGAACCAGCAGGGGCAGCAGGGCCCAGCCTTCGGGGCAGCAGGAAAATGGAGGCAGGAGCCCAGTTATAGGACCTGATGAACATGACCCAGCAGGGAGACAGCTACTAAGTGGGCACTCAGGCCCCAGGGTCATGGTCAGGGCAGGGCCCACAGCCCTACCTGCTGATGGGAGAGAGGCTGCTGTCCCCTCCCTCCCTGGTCAGGAAGGCCCGGGCCCCAGGCAGGGAGAGGCCGGCTTGAGGAGCGTTGAGGAGACAGGGCCCTGGTGCTAATCCTGCTGGGTTGCTTCCCGGCCGTGTGACCTTGGCCAGGGCCCTTCTCCTCTCTGAGTCCCCACTCCTCTTCCACAAAGCGGGGAAGTAATGCCCCCAACGTGTGTAACTTGGCCCTCGTGTGTACCCACAGCCCGCGAGCAATTGGGGCTCTGTGCCTCTGGCCACCTCCATCCCCCTTCTCTGTCTGGGGGTGCTGAGGATGCAGGTGTGGGTAGCGTGGGCACCGGCTCTGGTTCCCAAGGCCCTGGGAACCTCCAGGCCAGCCCTCGGCTGCCTCTCCCTGACGACGCCAGCCCAGAGACAGATCCTCTGCCCGTGGGAACTTGGGTCCATCCCAGGAACGGGAGGACAGGGGTCTGCCAAGCTCTCTTGGGCCTGGGACGGAGAGTGGGCACTGCCCGCCAGGTCCAGCGCCAGGGGCTGCCGGCCAGGGTCTAGAGCAAACAGCGGTGCTCCCCACTGAGGGCTGGAAAGGGGAGCCGGGGAAGCCTGCAGGCTGTGAGCAAATACCTCCCCAAAGGATGCTTGCAGCAGGGCTGACTCGGGGAGCTCCCTGTGGCAGCTGGGCACGTGGCCTGGGGGGGCGGAAAGGGGAGCAGCTGCTGAGAGTGAGGGGAGGACGTCTAGCCGGGCTTGGCAGATGGGGTGCGGAGCCAGGGAGCCGGAACCAGGCTTCCAGGCCTGGGGCCAGGACTCCTGGGGTCAGATCTCTGTCCCCGGGAGGGCTGGCAGGAGCCAGCGGGCCCCGCCTGTGTGGCCCCGCAGAGCAGCTGTAGACCTCAGCATGCCTTTGAGTGTGTTGCAAGAAGGTGGCGCTTCAGCAGACACAGCGGGCATGCTGAGGCTTGGTGGGGGGCACGGGTCCCCGTGCCCCGGTGTCCCGGCGTCACTAGACGCAGCAGCCCTGGTCGTCCTCAGAGCTGGTGCTTCCCTTCCCCAGGGCTGGTCCTGGAGGGGCAGCCTCCTTGGTGGGGAAGCTGGATCACGGTGCCCCCACCGAACTTGACCTCGAGTCCCTTCCCCCCTCACCCATGACTCCAGGCCTTGGGGTGGGCTGGGGGTGACCTTTCTCGGACGCCCTGACCCCAGTGTGCTGGGGTCCTTCCCCAGGGTCCTGCACCAGGGCTGGTCCGTTTAGAAAACCCTGTGAAGACTTAGGCACCACCAGAGGGAAGTGAGTCCCCAGAGTGAGACCACGGTGGTCGCCGTGTGTGACCAAAGGGATGCCCGGCTGCCCCCGCAGATACCCGCAAGCTCAGGCTGAGGCTGGCTCCCTCCTGCAGGTGCGTCTTCGCCCCACGCCCTGGGGCGCTGCGGAAGCCCCGTCGCACCTGGCCCGCAGCTCGCCTCCCCACCCCGGGCAGCGCCAGGCTGGGACAGGGCGGCCCTCCCTCCGCGGCACCCCAGGGAGGAGCTCCCTGAGGAGTGTGCCCCCTCCGCAGCCTGAGCGTCCCGGAGACGTGGGGAGATCTCCCTGACCCTTCTGGGCCTCTTGTTTCCCCAACTCCAGCTCCAGCCAGGCTGTCCCTGGATGGATGGAGGCGATTCCGAGGTCAGGGCCAGGGAAAGATGAGGCAGACGACGGTGGCCAGCTGCCCAGGTGGGGACAGTGCTGGGCCCCCCTCAGGGAGGGCCCCGCCCTCTGAGCATTCCGTCCTGCCCAGACGGCTCCACAGGGAAGGGATCCACCCAGAGATAACGCTGCCTGAGCCCAGGCCAAAATCTTTAATGGGGGGAAGCTGGCAGTGTGACCAGGGACACCTGGGCGGCCACCAGTTGGACGATCCCCTAGCAGACCCGGTGCCAGCACCCCTTCCTGACAGCCCCGCAGGACCCTGGGCTGTGGTGGTCTCCGGGTGAGGGCAGACTTGTCCTGGGGTCGGAAGCTCAGGGAGCCTCGCGGTGGGCACCTGGGGTGGTGGTTAAACCGTGCTCTCTACTTCTGCTGGAAATTTGAGGTAGTAAAAAGTCATGAAGCAAATCCTAAAGAATAGCAAAGTGCTTTGTCCATTGTGGTGTGAAATTTCTCACTTTGAATCTGCAGCCCCGGACTATTTTATTTATGACAATGTAGGGAAGTATTCTGCCTTCACGTGGGTGTAGACGGGCCCTATGGTTTACAGTTTCGTGCAAATAAATGTGTGCCCCAAAGTGGAAACAGCTCAAATGTCCATCCATGGATGAACGCGGACACTAAACGTGGTCTGTCCACACAGCAGAATGTTATTTGGCCATAACAAGGCCCAGAGCGCTGGCCCCTGTTACACTGTGGCCGGATCTGGAATGGCATATGGGAATACGCCAGTATTAAACAATGAAGTGTTTTGTATTGAAAATTGTAAAAAAAAAAAAAAAAAAAAAAAAAATCATGGTTTCAGAGTCAGTGTGCCTGTAGCCCCAAGTGTGAGATGTCTTCTCTGAGCCTCAGTTTCCTCGCCTATAAAATGTGGGTAATAATAGCGCTTTCTCACTGGGTGCTCGTGAAGTGATTGGGGCAGTGTGAGCCGGTTAGTGAGAGCTGCCCGGCCCCCCTGCAGCCCCACCCTGAGTTCTGGGCCCTGCTGGCTTGAGGCGGCAAGAGGGGGCTCTGCTCTGGGACCCCTGGGTCCCCTCCTGCCTCCTTCTTGTACAGCTGTGTGCCCTTGGGTGGTTGTGCCTCTGGAAGGTCAGTTTCCCTGTCTGTGAAATGGGAATGAAGCCAGCAAGGCTCTCCTCTTCTTCCTCATGTCACCTCCTCGGGGAGGCCCTCCCTAGCTTCTGTTTTAAAAACAGCAACCCGTCTGTCCTTGTCCTTCTTCCCTGATGGATTTTTTTTTTTACCTACCACTTTCGGACATGTTACCTATTTATTTGTTCATTTATTCTTTCTTACTGTCTCTCTCCTCTTTCTGTGTCTGGCTCCATGAGGGTCTAGAACAGTGCCTGGCAGTCTACTTAGTAAATATCTCAGGGGTGTTGAATGAACCCCGTGTACTGTTGGCTAATAACAGGAAGCCGGCATATTCCCGCCTCAGGGCCTTTGCACGTGCATTCTTTCCCTAAGTATGCACGCAGCTTACTCCATCATTTTATTTGGTTTTTTGCTTAAATGTTACCTTCTCAGAGGAGCCTGACTCCCTGCTAAATATTCACCCTCCAGCAGGTGCCAGCTCTTCCTGCATTTCTCCTGCTGCCCGAGTCACCGCCGGACACACCGTCTTGTCCAGTGGTCTCTTCCACTAAGCCGTCAGCTCCATGAGAGCGGAGAATGTGACTTGTCGATTGCTGGGTCCCCAGTGCCTGGAGCAGTGACGGGCACAGAGTCAGTGCTCAGGAAGTATGTGTTGAATTAATATTACTTATTTCCTAGGGGGGTGTGTTATACATGTATGGAAACCCATAGAGAAATGTCTGAATGTCTATGCAGCAGAGTCGTGGCCATGGGTCCCTCTGGGCAGTGAGGAGAAGCCGTGATGGTCAATCCTGCCTCTTAAGGAGACATCAGCCTCCTCTGTGGTGTGTTAGGGAGCACTGCCTAAGTGCCAGGCACTGGTGGAGGGGCTAAGAGTCCATGCTAACGCAGAGGTTCTCAAAGTGTGGTCCGCACAGCCCTGGCCATCCCCACGACTCTCTTAGAAGATCCACAAGGTCAAAACTACCTTCCTAATAATCCTAAGATATCATTTGCCCTTTTCTCTTGCTGATATTTGCACTGCTGATGCAAAAGATGGCGGGTCCAGCATGGATCAGGGCCACAGCACAGCTGCAGTAGTGGTCTTTGCTCTTCACCACCGTGCCCTTGCGCTATGTCCTTGCGAAAGCGAGGACATAACTAACTGTATTGCTCTTGAGTGCGCATCTTTTTCCTATTCTGTGTGAAGACACGGGAAGCACACAGAAAGCATCCCCAAGTATGATGGTTGTCTCAGGGAAAAGCACGTGTATGACTATTTGAGTTGCCAGCTCAACCACTTGCCTTTTTATGGAAAGGAAAACTGAAAGAAAAACACGGGTTATTCAGACTTGGGCATCTGACAGACATATTCTTGAAAGTGAAGTGAGCTGTCACTTCAAGGGAAGCAGCTGACGGTAATCGTTGCCAGTGATAAAATTTGAGCTAGAAAATTAGAATATGGGAAAACTTCCATGTGCACTAGAAACCAAAACTTTAAGCCTTTCCTGATGAGATAGGCAGTGTTATCAACAAATGTGAAGTTTAGTAGCTAGTTAATGAAATATGTAAACATTAGGAAGACCAGGAAACCTGTATTTCTCAAATGACCAATGCAGGTTGTTATTAATACAAAATCTTGTGTAAATAAAAGACCCATTCAAAGTGCAAGGTAGACCAATGGATTTTTGTGTAACCAAGTATGAAAAGTTCATTCATGTGTTTTCAGATTCCATGTAGCAACTGGAGTTTAAGAAATTACCATTTGTTGAGTTTTGGTGTGAAAGCAAAGACAATTATTCACAGCAATCTGAAAAGGCTATTAGAATACTCCTCCCTTTGCTGACTACATTATCTGTGTGAGGTCAGGTATTCCTCACGTCGTCCAACCAGAATCACATGTCACAGTAAACTGAATGCAGAAGCAGATAACAGAACCCAGCTATCCTCAATTAAGCCAAACATTAAAGAGATTTGCAAAAGTGCAAAACAATGCCACTTTTCTTATTAATTTCTTTTGTTTTGCAAAATGGAGCTCTTTTTCATAAAAATATGTTATTTCTTGTTTTTTAAAAATAAATATTTTAGCAATTTTTCCATTTTAGTTTCTAATACAGTAAATATCAGTGTTTATAATGCCATAAACATAAGCTCTTTGAGGTTTTCAATAATTGTTAAGAGTGTAAAGGAGAGGGTTGCCAGATAAAATGCAAGTATGTCCAATATTTGAGACACACTTATACTAAGAAAATTGCTTGTCATTTATCTGAAATTCAAATTGAACTGGGCATTCTGTATTTTTATTTATGTACTAAACCTGGCAACCCTAGTAAAGGATCCAGAGAGGAAACTATTTGAGGCCCACTGGGTTACACACCTGTAGGTGTTACACCGGGTAAGAATGCAGAGACGGAGGGAGAGCCTGCTTGCTCAGTGTGACCAGGGCCGCGGTGACACCACGGCCCAGACACAGGGCTCCACAGACGCCAGGGCCCGGGGTCCAGGCAGGCTGGGGGGTGGGAGACACAGCGAGGAGCAGGGGACACATGGGGACAGCGGGGACTCCCACTGCCCTGAGATCTGTTTCGGGAGTTAGAACATCTCTTTGTCCGGGAAGCGGGCCTCAGACTTGTGCAGCTGGTGTGTGGCCATCAGGAGCCGGCCCCCTTGGGTGTGACACCAAAGCCCACATTTGACCTTTCTAGCATTTTCCGCAGCTGCAACACAAGGGCTGGCCTGCACAGGGCCTGGCGGTGGTAGATGCTAGGCAGGAAACCTCCTTCCTCCCTGGCCTCAGGGAAGGCTGAGATGGGGGGCCAGGGGCAAGGGCAGCAGAACAAAGGCCTTTTGTGCGTAGGAGGGATTCTGGCTGGCCCCGTCTGCACGTGGGATTAGGGTCATCAGTCTGGCAGAGCAGGCATGGGTTGATCCAGGCTGCCTGCTGGGCGCGTCAGCCCTGCTGGTGTGGGGCTTGGCTGCTGGGTCACGTCTCTGCAGCGGTGGGCTCACGGCCATCTGGGCTGGGAAAACGAGAGCCAGAGAGAGAGAGCCTGACAAGTATCTTTCTGGGGTAACAGGGCAGAGCCGGAAATGTCCGCAACCTCAGAGATTACCCCCCGGGCCAGCCCTGCCACTACTCAGATCAGAGGCCTGGTGGTCGCTCCAGGTGGGACACAGTCAGGGCGAGGACCCTGTTGATCTGATGCCCACCGGGTGGGCCCAGCAAATAAGACAAAGGCTCCAGCCACAGGGCCCGCGTGGTGGCCCCAGGGCGAGGCCTGGGGAGCAGGACCCTTTCTCACAGCTGGCGACTTCCCGGGGCCGTGGGGACCGGGGGGGGAACAGCCCCCCATGCCCCTGACAGCGAACGTGGGGGCCTTGCCTGTACATGATTTGAATCAATACTAAAGGCAGTCTGCTTTTTATTATCACCATGCGCCAAAACGTCTAAAAAGAGGTCAAGGATAAAATACTTCACTGTGCTCAACCACTGCTGTGATACGGTTGTTTTCATAACATAGATGCGTGCTTCAGATGTGCGGATTTTGACGACGTATCTTTTCATAAGCATTATGTCGTATGTGGAATTTAATTAAGTCCCCGTGATCCAGTCACCCCAGCACCTGTGGATTCAGCTCTAGGCATGTGTTTGGGGGGTGAGTTGGTGACGGCTCAGAGTACTCAGGTCACTTACAGGGCATTTGGTGTCTCTACTGCCTGTGGTGCCACCTACTCCTGTGTTTAGGCAGTGATTGGAAATAATCGGTGACTGCACAGTGAGTTTAAAGATGGAAAAGCAGAACTTGAGTTACTTTTGTTCTTTCTATGTGACCACATGGAGCTTTTACTTGGGTTTAAAATCTAAAAACAGTGGGGAAAAAAATGCAAACTCTGAGAGAAATGCTTTCACTTGGTGGGTGCATGGGTTTTTTTGTTTTGTTTTTTTTAATTTTTGGCTGTGTTGGGTCTTTGTTGCCGCATGCGGGCTTCCTCTAGTTGCAGCAAGCAGGGGCTACTCTTCGTTGCGGTGCGTGGGCTTCTCATTGCCGTGTCTTCTCTTGTTGCGGAGCACGGGCTCTAGGGTACGTGGGCTTCAGTAGCTGCAGTGCTTGCGGGCTCTAGAGCGCAGGCTCAGGAGTTGTGGCGCACAGGCTTAGTTGCTCCGTGGTATGTGGGATCTTCCCGGACCAGGGCTCGAACCCGTGTCCCCTGCATTGGCAGGCGGATTCTTAACCACTGTGCCACCAGGGAAGTCCTGGGTGCATGTTTTTGTCCAGACATAAAATATTTCCATTTCATGATTAAAAGTGGGGTCTTGAACAGATATCTGCACACCCATGTTCACAGCAGTAGTCTTCACAATAGCCAAAGGTGGACTGGCTTGGACACCCCAGGGTTGATTCATTTATTCATATAAATGGATAAACAAAATGTGGTCTGTACATATAATGGAATATTATTTGGGCATAAAAGAAAGGAGATTCTGACACCTGCTGCAACATGGATGAACCTTGAGGACATTATGCTCAGTGAAATAAGCCAGTCACAAAAGGACAAATAGCATATGATTCCACTTATATGAGGCCCCTAGAGCAGTCAAATCCGTAGAGACAGAAAGGAGGATGGAGGCGTGTATGTGTGTGTGGACCAGGGAGTGGGGGAGGGAGAGTTAGTGTTAAATGGGGACAGAGTTTCAGTTTGAGAAGATAAGAAAGTTCTGGAGATGGATGGTGGTGATGGCTGCACAACAATGTGAATGTACTTAATGCCACTGAACTGTACTCTTAACAATAGTTTAGATGGTAAATTCTGTGTTATGTGCATTTTACTACAATTATGTGTTATGTATAAATGACTACAATTTAAAGACGGTGGCCGTGATATTCACGTGGGGAGGGGAAAGGCAGGCCAGGGAGGCTGGCATGGTGGCACCAGGGCCAGTGCTGACTGTTCCCAAAGCCCCGGGGCAGCTAGCTCTGCACCAAGGCAAGGGCTCTGCACAGCCCACGGGGTACTTAGTCCACCAGATGGGGACCCAGTGCTGTTGTACGACGTCAGCACAGCGATGGGCCCGGCCCGGGAGGTGCTGAGGGACGCTGTTGTCTGGAAGAGCAATTGGTGTTGAGATGAGACTGGACACTAGGCATGGGCTCGTCCAGCCCTGCCTTCAGTCTTCTGCAGAAGTGGAATTGATATATTTACACACTTTATCAGGTTACTTGCCACCCCAGTCTGTGCGAAGACATTGACTTCATTAAGCACTTTTTCCTGTGCCCATTGAGACGATGGAATGGCCTTTTGCGTCTCTGGTGACCCGGCCCACCTGCCCTCCAGGTGAAGCCAGGCTCCCGAATGGGCCGTGCTTGCACGTGATGCCTTCCCTCTGTAGAGGAGGCTGGATTTGGTTTGTTCGTCTTTGTTCAGGATTTTTGCATCTGTGTCTCTGGATGAGACTGGCCTGTGCTTGTCCTTCCTTGTACTTGGGGGAGTCTTCTATTTTTCAGCTCCCCCTGCCCCGCTATGCTCTCACCAGCTCAGCTGTCTAAGCTGGACGGGGCCCCAAGACCGAGGGCCAGGTCGTCATTGGGGGTGCAACTTCCTGGGTCTGCGTAGACCTGAGCCCATCTGTACAGCCTGGGGGGTTCGGGGGGGGGTCCTGATGTGTGAGGCTGGTGGCCGCTGGCAAAGTCATCAAGCGGGCGGGACCCCCTCAGTCTGCGTGGCAGGTGGGGGCTTGACTTGGTGGATGGGGTCTCCTGCAGCTGGGCCGCAACCTGGTGCCCCGTGAAACCCCCGTCTCTTCCTTCACAAGGCCCAGCTTCCTAATTCACTGCCACCGGTTCACTGAGCAGCCTGCACTCCTGGGGGGACAAAGCAGAAGGTTCTTTTCCTTCCATCCGTGCTGCCCCCAGCTCTGCTGGCCGGCTGTTCCATGATCTCTACCTCCGGCAGATCCCAGAGGGCTCAGTTAGGGAAAGTCGGGTTCCGGCCACTGCAAGTCTCCTCCCCTTTTTCCCCTCCCGGGTTGGACGTGGTCTGTGGCCCGGGACATGGTGGGAGGGTGCGGCTGGCCTTGCACTGCTCCCCGCCCTCCTCTGCCTCCAGCCTGCGGGGGTGGGGGTTTGCAGGGAGGAGGCCGGCGTCCAAGTCTGCTGTCCTCTCTCTGCTGGTCTCTGTAGCCTCCTGGGCTGCACTGAGCGGCTGTCAGTGTCCCCAGTGTGGCCTCCATCCCCACCATCACATTCACGGCACATGTGATTCTTCCAAAAGCGGTTAGGGAGAGGCCCCCTCTGCGGAGAGGCCTGACCTGGGGCACCTGGGCACAGCTGGACTCTTTCCCATCTGCGCGGTTCCTGCCCCAGCAGGGCCCCCTGCTGCTGTAGTCCCCCCATTGCCAGGCGTCCCTCTAGGGTTGGAAACAGACAAGACAGCCCACGCCAGGCCCCTTTATTGTGGTGACCATCGGGCACCAGCGGACAGTCCCTGCAGCCGCTGTCTGCCCTGCCCGCTCTCTCCTGCCCTCCTCTCCCCTGCACACGCAGGCGCAGGATACAGGGCCGCCGGGCCTCTGCAGGACGTGACATCCAAACTGAGAGTGAGGGGCCTGTGTCCTTGCAGATCCACCTGATCTCCCGGAGATTTGGCTTCTGGGGGAGGGAAAGTTCGGCTTATGTCCTGTAAGAACAGTGCACAGCCCTGATGGTTGTTGAATGCACCCCCAGCGCCCCACGTCCTCCTGGTCGGCTACAGATTCAGATGGGTGGGTGGGGCGTGAGGGGTTCCTGGGGGGGGGGGGTGGCCGGAGCTGCAGGCTTCTGACTCTCTTTAGAACGTGGGCTTTGGGACTTCCCTGGGGGTCCAGTGGTTAGGACTCAGCGCTCTCACTGCCGAGGGCCTGGGTGCGATCCCTGGTCGGGGAACGAAGATCCCACAAGCCATGTGGTGCAGCGCCCCCCAGAAAAGAAAATATGTAAGAAAACCATAATCTGAAACTCTCATAGAATGTGGGCTTCGGGGGGCTTCTTTGTCTTTAGCTTTGGGTCCTGGCCACTAGTTCCTGGAAAAGCAAAAGTCTCTTTCAACACCTTGGGCTACTGACAGGCTCAGATAAGGCGGTGACTCAGCCCCGACCCCACAGGGTGTCCTGATTAGATCTGAGGCTGCCTTCCCTCCTCTAGATCCCCAGATAGGGATAATCCCTGCATCACTCCCTCTTGCTCTGACATCTAAAGACACAAGGAACAAGGATTTGGGTACAAGTAGTGACCCCAGAAAGTACAGTGAGGGTGGAGGCAAGAGAAGGAGGAAAGTCACCAGCAGGGGGCGTGTTCATTAGCGAGTCACCACCGGGACAACTGGGGCCCAAGCCAGCTGGGGACCCTGAAGGGCCTGTGCAGCGCACCCCTCAGAACTGCCCTGGCGGGAGCCGAGGAAACCAGGCGTTTGCCCAGCCATCCTGCCCCTCGCTGGCCAAGGTTAACTCCGTGGCACTCGGGTGGCCCTGCACATGTGGGCCAGGTGCACCCCTGCGACCAGAAGCCACGTGTGAGCAAGGCTGACCACGGGGGCTGCGGTGACCTCCCACATGGGCTGAAGGGCGGCGGGCGGGGCACGGACGTTGTCTGCCACTGGACCACTCTGCTACCCTCTGGACACCTAATCAAAACACACATAAACAGACCTGGGGGGACATCGCAGCTCACCGCAGTCCCGTCCTTGGGTAACTTCTCATGCCCCCGGCATAAGTGTGGGCGTGCTGGATTTTCACAGATCACACAGACTCATGCAACTGGCCCCCAGATCAAGAATCAGAACCTGAGCAGACCCCCGAAAGTCCCCTCTGTGCCCCCTCCCAGTCCCAACCACCCTGAGGGTACCCGCTCCCAACTTCTAGCCACACAGATTAGCTTTGCCTGTTGCAGAAGTTGGTAAAAACCGGCCTCCTCTCTGCGTGATCGTTCGCGCCTGACTTCTTGGGCTGAGTTAGTGAGCGATGTCAGTGTTGTCGTGCGTGACCGGGAATTGTTTGTTTTCACTGCGATACCATCTGCAGCTGTGTGGACACACCCTGACTCGCTTGTCCATCCCCGCTGTGGTGGGCATTCGAGTGACTTCCAGTTTGGGGAACTACGGGCAGTGCTGCTGGGGATCTTCTCGTCGGGCCGCTGGAGGACGCCCGCTCACCTCCTCTGGAGGAGAGTTTCCGGGTTATCCAAGTTCAAGTGTTCAGCTTTAGCCAATTCTACCAAACAGTTTTCTGAGATGATCGTACTGTGTGAAGCTCCCAGCAGCGGCGGACACGATTTCCAGCTGCTGTTCCTCCCTGCCCACACTGGAGACTTCCATCCTCTTCCTTCCACAGACCTAGTGGGCGTGGGGCTCGTTCGCATGCACCGTGCCCTTCTGCTCCCCCACGAGCCTCTAGCACACTTCACAGACGACAGGACAGAGGCCCAGAGAGGGAGTCCCTTGCCCCACGTCACACAGCGTGCGGGAGGCGGGATGGGACTTGAGCCAGGCTCTCCGCGGGAGGCCTTCTGCTGGCAGGCGGCGGGTGGAGGGGCCGTGGGTGGACGCTCCGCAGATTTCCTGACACCAAGTGGTGAGTGGGACGGAGACGCTCTCCTCCCCTTGAAGCTGTGCAGCAGGCCGGGTGACGACAGCCGCCCCTGCCTGTCCTCTGATCTGCCGAGGGGAGGCTGTGCTGCACCCCGTCTTCTCAGGGCAGGGTCAGGGGAGGTTGGGTGGGGGACGCCCCCGCCCTGGCTGCTGAGAGCACCGGAGGGCACCATGCTGCGACCCCGGGCAGGGAGCCTCTGGGCGGTGCAGCGACGCTCGGTCCAGCCTCTGCCCCTGCTGGCAGAGTCTGAGGGCCCGTGACCGTGACCTCCAAGCCTCTCAAGTTCCTCATCTGTTAAACGGGACTGGTGGCGGCGCCTGCCTGGAGGGCTGGTGTGAGCCCTGCACGAGCCAAGGGAGGAACATGCTTCGACCGGGACTCTCGGGCCCACGGGAGACTCAGATGGCAGGGCCCGGAGGCTGAGAGGGACGCTGGGATGCTGCCTGCCCGCCACCCCCTCCGCCCACATGTTGGCACGTGGCTTTGTTCAGCTGCAGCCAAGCTGTTGAAAGAGTCCAGAACACGGCCCCTTTGTTCGGTCCCACATCTGCCCACTCCCTTGGCCTGAGATGGTGGGTCAGACCTCAGGCTGGCCACCCAGGGCATGATCTCTGATGGGAAGAAGGCCAGGGCTCCCCTCTGTGAGACGGGGACACAGAGAGGGCTTAGTCCGGCAGGACCAGAACCCAGCTCCCGGATTCCCAGTCCAGTGCTCCCCCCTCCCCCACCCTAACGTCGGCTCCTAGTGGTCCCTGGGTCCCTCCCAGGGTCTGTGTCGGGGCCGCCACTTTTCTTAAACAAGCCCATGCTGCCCCTGTCCATCCCTGTCTTCCACAGAGAGTTGTGTTGATCTGGCTCTGTGCAGCCACATTCCCACTTACGAGGAACATAAGTGTGAGCGAAACAGTCATACTCTTGACCGTCAGGGAGTTTGCAGTCCAGTGGCAAAGGCTGATGAGACTGCTGACAATTATGGCACAGGAGCAGTGCCTGGAGACAGAGCACACAGGCACTGTGGCCCCACAGTCTGGGTTGGGGTGGGGAGAAGCCAGGAGGGCTCCCTGGAGGAAGTGATGTTTCAGCTGAGACCTGAAGGCTGAGAAAGAAGCAGGCAGGCAAGGATGTGGGGCCAGTGGGGAGAGGGAGGGTGTTTCTGGCAGGTGCCACATCACGAGCAGGAGCTGGGAGGTTGCAGAGAGCAGGGTGTGGGCAAGCAAGTGGAAGAAGCCCTGTAGGCGTGGAGGGGAAGGGACACTGTGAGAGGAGAGTCAGAAACACCCTGCTCCTATTGAGGCTAGACGCAGATCAGAGCCCAACCACTGTAGGGCCTTGCCGGCCTGGCCTCCGGGCGTGGGCTTTGCTCCACGGCCCCTGGGAAGCCACAGAAGGGCTTAAAGGCAGGGAGTCACATGGCCAGACTGTGCTTTAGAAATCAGTGATTGCCAAGAAGAAAACAATATCTTCGGGGGCAAAAGACATGAGCAGAAATTTCACTGAAGAGGAAATGCAGATGGCTGGCAAACACACGTCAAGATGCTCATCCTCATTAGTAACAAGGGACATGTAAATTAAAACCACACTGAGATACCATTTCACACCTACTACATGGGCTAACGTTAACAGGGTTGGCAGCAGCTGGCGGGAGCGCATGTTGGTACAAACACGCGGAAACAGCAGTTTGGCTTGAGCTGGTGAACTTGAAAATGTGCACACCCGTGACCCAGTGCTGCCTCTCCTGGACCCTGGCCCTAGAGGACTAGGACAAATGTCACGGGAAGTACTGTGCGAGAGCAGTCAGATTAGCATCACTTGTAATAGGGAAAATCAGACAGCAGCCTAAATATCGATAGACAGGAGATTCACCCAGTGTGTTAGGGGCAGTGGAATATTATACAGCACTGAAAGGAAATGCAAACCAGCTGCAGACTGACATGGGTGCGCTCATCAATGCAAATAGGAACATTTATAGGGTGTTTGTTTAGGTCAAGTTCAAATACAGCCCAAACGACGTAACAGTTTAGGGATGTACCCAGAGGTAGTCACCCTTTTAAGGAAAACTGGAGAGATGCTGCAACTGGGGAGGGGCCTGGGAGAGGACTTCTGGATCTGGAAGGCCCTGTCTTTCACAATCGCCCCTTCTGGCATTTTCACAAAATGGGAATCAGCCACTGGGCTCATGTCACATTCTCTCCTGCTGGCTTAACATTTTTGCAATGGGTGTAACCTGCTTGTTTTATTATTAGTCACCAGCCACAGGCGACAGCATTCCTATCAGGCCCACGTTGCTTCCACGGTGGTGCCGTGGCCTCTGGTACCCAGCCTAGCAGGAGTCAATGACTGTGTGAGATCCGGGAATCTCTGGGCTCTCATTGGCTGGACTGGCTCAGGGCTTCCTCGGCTGAGAGCCAATCACTGATGAGCTTGATGAAGTCCCCTTATGTCTGTTGGGGCTTTTACAGAGAACATGCTTTAAGAATGTGTGCTGTTATCTGACAGTATCTGAGTTGAAAGTAGAAAAAATCAACTTCAAATCCAAGAATGCAAATTTACCCGCCCTGTCGGGGTCATTCATGGATTCCTCTCCAGCATCTGGCAATGGACCCCAGTTTCCAATTAGAGGTTCACCACCCCCAGCCAGGCTTTTGGGAGAGCATATGACCTGGGCTGAGCCAATCAGCACAGCCCATTCCTCTGGCTGCAGTGATTGGTCCAGGCCTGAGCATCTGACTTAAACCCCTCCAACTGGAGAGAACCTTACCACCAGTGGAGTATTGCTTCATTTTGTCTGGACTTGAAGGGTTGTGGGCCAGAGCTGCTGGGAATTTTGGTCACCAGGAGAGGTGCTTTTGGTGGAAAATGGAGGAGAGGGGAGGAGAGCTCAGAGACAAGGGGGGAGAAACTTGTTCCTGGAGACATTTGAGTACGTGGATCCAGCTATGCTTGAAGTCCTCCCTTTTTTGGCTTACGCCTCTTTGAGTCAAGTGTTCTGTGACTTGCAGCAGGAAGTCCAGACCGGCACCCTTCCCCAGCTCATCAGTGACACCTCCCGAGCCAGAAACCCAGGAGTCACCCCTGCCCCTCTCTCCCCAGCTCCCAGCATCACACCAGCCTGTGTGGTCTCTCTCCTCAGTACCTCTGCAATCCTACCACGTCCTCATGTCACCACCCTCATCCGAACTCCATCATCTCCCACCTGGACTCTAGTACCAGCCTCCTCAGCACTTCCCACTAAAATCCTCCAGCAGCTCCCCACAGCTCTCAGAATAAACACTGAATGCTTCTGATAGCCCACCGGGCCTCGTCAAATCCTGTCCTTCCACAGCCCTTCCTTCAAAGGAGTCCTCAGCTTTGTGTGCTCAGCCGGCAGCCGAGGGGCACTGCGGGCCGTGTGTATGGGCAGTTCAACAGTCACCCGAAATAACTACTTCCAGCCTGGGTCACATCGCCTGAGGTCTAAAGGTTGGAACGTGGAAGGTGAAACTTCTCTCTAGGCTGCACAGAGAGCCCCGGGGTCCTGAGCTCAGCCTCTGGCCCAGCCTTGGGAGGGGGACAGGCTGAGTGGGCCACAGGGTGCTGGCCTTGGTCAGTGTGGAAAATAGTCGCCTTGGGGCTCTGACTGAGGGGGAGCAGGGAGGTCTGCAGTTACCAGAGGGCAGGGCCGGAACCCAAGAAGGAGTCGCCTCTCTGTGCGAGGAAGACTTTTCTCTCCACACCTAATAGCCCAGTTTCTGGCTCCTTCTTCCAGGTTCAGCTGGGGCAGGAGGATCCAGGCTCGTCCACTCAGGGAAGGGTGTTCTGGGCCCTGTCCCCTGGCATCGCTATGGCCAAGTGCGGCCCAGGGGTCTCAGAGTTGGATCAGGAAACACAGAGCCTGCTGGGCCGTGGCTCTGGACTGGGAGGCCTAGATTGAAGGGCTTGGGACCCTGGGGTGGGAGTGAGCACGGGGCTCACACAAGCTGCCTGGTGGGACAGAGAGAGCCTGGATTTGGACCCAAGCTCAGCTCTGAGTCTCAGCGGTGTGGTGGAGAGGGCTGCAAGAGACATGGTCGTACCAGAGCTTCATAAAGTGTATGACACCATGACTATTTTAGTCTTTACCATTATTCCAGAAAGCTTCAGCCAGGACGAGGGGGCCCTCAGCCACTTTGCTGCTGGGGGGATACTGGGTCTTGCTGGAGTGATCCTGCATTTGTAGCCACTGTGCTCCGTTGCTGGCTGGGGGGCAGCTCAGATGGAGGGGGTGGGCGGTCACCCGCTCTGCTTAGAGCGGGAGATCTGAGTGATGCGTTCCCATGGCCGCCACGAGCGTCATTACCCTAAACTCCTTGGCACCCAAGGACTGGTCGGGTGGAGCCCTGTCAGGTAACTGGAGGTCATTTGGAGCCTCAGAGGCCAAGGTTCATTATTTAGAGATGTGTTTCCCCTCCCCACATTCCTAGAAGGGGAGGCTTCCAGGAATTATCGGAAATTCCTGTCCCTTAACAAGGCATTGTGCTAAGGGTCCAGCCACCAACTCTGTGGACCCGGGTAACCAGAGGACTTGGGGTTAGATTAAAGGGTAACAATGAATGAAGGATGGATGAATGAATGAACAAAAAAAGAGCTGGAAGAAAACATAGGTAGCTTACTACGTCTATCTTAGAATGGAGAAAGCCTTTCTAAGCACAAAGGAAAATACTGGAAAGTTTTTCTACATCAAACTTTACAAGTTCTACATGTAAAAAATATATATATACAGAAACAAAGTTAAAACAGAGGTGTCTGCTGTATGTACTTGGTAGACAAAGGGCCAGCACTACTACTATACAGAGAAGTCTTAAAAATTATTAAGATGAACGCCTCAAGAATGAAAGTGAATGAAGGACATGTACATGGAGTTCTCAGAAGACACACAAATGGCTGGTAAACATTTACAAAGGCAATCAGCTTCAAACAACAGGACAACATCTTCCCCTGGCAGACATATCATAAGCATTTACAAATGTACACACCCTTCGACCTTGCAACTTCTGTGAGGTGGACAAATGTCCCAAGATACAGATTCAAGAATATTCTTCAAATCATTTTTCATGATAAAAAAATTGGAAATGATCAGTGGAGGATCAGATCAACTGTGGTTATAGCAGATAGTGGAATACTGGGCAGCTCTTGACAGTGATTGTGTAGATACATGTTTTGTTGTAGAAAATGGCCGCAATATATCATATAAAAATGTAGCAGAAAAAGTGTTCATTAGAATTTGATCGTGGGTATACATATATACATTCATTCGTGCAACTACTTATATGTATAAAACAAAAGAGGTTGGAAGAGGTTCTCTTGTGAAGGTGGATTTGCTGGTGCTGAATGTTTTATTATGTGTGTTTCCTAACTTGTTTATTAAAATCAGAGTCAGCCTCTCCCATTTCACAGATGGGAAAACTGAGGCTTGGAGTAAGCAAGAAACCTGCTGGGACCAGGCCTCCCGTCTCTGGGCTGCTCCAGTAGGGAAACGGCTCTGAGACCCTTCAGCCTAGTTTTCCAGCCCGCTAGGGAGGTCCCAGCCCCTGAACGGAGTGCCCCTGGCCTCCTTGCTCTCCCCCCTGCCAGGAGAGCTGGCCTGATTGCAAGGCTGGGCCAAGTCTTGTCTAGGGTGGCCAGAACTTTTCAGAAGTGCCAGAAATTTCATCACACCAAGCGGAGGGATGGGCGGGGGTGAGTCACGAATGAGCTAGGCCACAGGAGGTAGGGGCTGACCATTCCCAGAAGGGAGGCGTTAGGCTGGGCAGCTTTCCTGGAATGAGCAGACAGCTTGGGAAAGTGTGAGTGAGAGAAAAATTGTAATGGCTTCCCCCACCTCCTCTCTCTGCATACCCGACTCCACGTGCATCAGCCCCTCCAGCCACTCTGCCAGGGGGGCGCCCGGTCCCTGTTCATACCCTTGGGGATGGGGAACCCACTGCCTGACTGCAAGGTGCTTCCCTCCTGCCTCGGGAAGGGCAGGGAGAGCGTGTGAACTCGAGTCAGACTGCTCTGGGCTGGGGCCCTAGCTATGCCACCGAGCCTCAGTTTCTTTGTCTGTGAGATGGGGGTAATAATATCTAGTCCCTCTAGGATTGTTTTGAGGATTGAATGAATTAATCAGTGTAGGGTGTCTATTAAAGTGTATGATGAGTTTATTTTTCTTTTATTTCAGGCAAAGCATCCTTGGGGATCATAAAAAACTGATCCCTGATGGCTCAGGGATCCAAAGGGATCCTGGTGGCTAACTAACCCGGCGTCCAAAGTGGGCCTGGGAAATGCCGGTAGGTAATGTCGCCACAGTGAAACTCAGGCTATTAGCCAAGGCTCTTGGGTGCAAGTAATAAAAGACCAATTTAGATTGGCTGAAGCCCCAAAGGGAATTTAGTGGCCCCTGGAACTGAAAGGGGTGGGCTGGCTTCAGGCCTTACAGACTCAGAGCTTACTGCATTTGAGAGCTCCTTTCTCTTTTAGGTGAAGGTCCGGGCCAGGTACAGTGGCTCCATGATGCTCAGGGATGCCTTCCACCCAAGTGTGACTTCCACCTGGTAGTCGAGGCGGTGCTGCAGCTCCGTGCCCACCCCGGGCCGTCGCTTCAGCCAGCAGGAAGCAGAAAGGGAGGGAGGGGCCACACCACTTTTGCTCCCATTCAGTGGTTCACATTTTCACTGTCCTACCTGGGTGCTGGAGAGGCTGGGAATGTAGTCTTTAGCCAGGCAGCCGTGGGTCTGTGTCACGTTTCTGTAGTTGTGTTTCTTACACGAAGAGTGGGGGATGGCTGGTCATGTCTGCCCCGGGTAGCCCAGCATCCACAGGGGATGGGAGGGCCAGGAGGTGGGGACGTTTTCAGTGCACGATCAGCTTTTCATTGGGTTGAAAAGCAGGAGGCCGGGGCTACGGACAGGAGCGTGCGTGGGGTGGGCGAAGAGGCTGGAGAGGTGGGTGGAGTCCAGACCAGAGAGGACCTGAATTGCGTTCCCAGGACTGCCTGTGTGCCCACAGATCTGAGCTCCATTCACGCCACCTGCCAGCTGTTGCCCTCGGCCACCCCTTGGGCCTGGGGCGTGTCTACTGCGGCCCACACCTGGGGGCAGGGCCAGCACAGACCCTGGGACTCAGGGCCGTCTGAGCAGGGGATGCCAGGGCCTGGCACGAGGCATCGTGGGCTCCAGGTGGGAGGGACACAGTTGGAAGAAGGGTAGAGGGAGGCGGGGCTTTCCACACTTGGCAGCAGCTCCAGGCAACTGGGGCTTAAAAAATACTGATGCCCAGCTGCATCCTCTGGAGACTCAGCTTGACCTGTTCTGGAGTCGGGTGTAGATGCCCCCGGGTGATTCTAGAAGACGGACTTGTCCTACAGCTGAGGTCTGGGTGGTGCTGCCCTGGGGCTTGTTGGGCAGAAGTCTGACAGGCAGTGCCACCCCTGGGTGAGGAGCACCTCTGTCTGAAAATCACTGCCCATCCACTCTGAAAATCTGTCCCGTAGTTATGGAATATTCTCGAGTCTGGCTGGGCCCAGACACTCACTTTCCGTGCTGCCCAGCCATGGCGGCTACGTCGGATGCTGAATGTGTGGCCAGAGCGATGATGGAGCCGGCCCAGTGCAGAGCTCACCCCCGGACAAAGGGGGGCCCCTTGGCCCCCAGAAGCAGCAGCAGGCCAAGTCCCGGCAGGGAGGTCAGGCCCACCATTCAAGGAGCTAGCTGCCCCCATGCTGCCGGCACCCAGGTGTGCAGGGAGATGGGGGCTCCACGCTGGCTCAAGTTGGTCTAGGTCGTGTGCCATTAGGAACAACAGACATTTAACTGAGGGCTCATCACCTGCCAGACCCGCTCTAAGCATCTCCAAAACAATCATAGGAGACAGGAAATATTTTATAGATGAGTCCACTGAGGGCAGAGGGCTAAAGCCGCCGTGAACATCACACAGGGGCACGTGGCTTTAAACCAACCATTTGGCTACAGAGCCCATGCGTCTAAACCCTACGCTACTGTCGTGTGGGTTATTATTATTGTCAGTCTCATTTCTCAGATGCCGGAAGAGGCACAGTGACCTCCTCCTGGCTACCCAGCGAGGATGCAGACCCAGGAAGCCCGGCGGGCCTCCTCCGCTCCACCCGGGCTGGCTGGGGGTGCAGGCGGGCCCCGCACCCGCCAGCCCTGGCGCCTCGATGCCCGGGAGGCTGCCGAGATGTCACCGATGTAACCCGGCTGCCCACCCTGAGCATTCTGTCTTGGCCTTATCGGCCCGGAACTCCCTCCAACCGTGTCTTGGCCAGGCCCCCGGCCCCAAATTCCTGGTGGGTGATGTGCACTCCATCTGCGATAACAGCTCTGGCAGGGCTCCGAGGGGGCGGCTGCCTTGGTGCATCTCCAGCTCAGATAACAGGGAAGTATCTCCACTTTCTCTCCTGGAAAGCTGGCCAGGCCTTGGGGGCGGGCTGGAAGGTGAGGCCAAATCTCGGCTTGGACACCTGGGGCAGGAAGGGAGCGCACTGGAGGGCAGAGAGTTGCCCAGGCTCACGTGAGGCAAAGCCTGGTGCCTTCCACAAGTCATGACAGGAGGAAGGATTCAATCTACCACTCACTCAGTCATCAGATGCTTACTGAGCTCGCCCCTGGGGCCAAGCCCTGTTCAAAGTACTCTTGGATTTCAGTTCAGTTAATCTTCCCAACAATCCCACCAGATTGGCCCTGATGTCATTCAGCTCATTTTACAGTTGAGGCAATCAAGACCCAGGGAAGTCAAGCAACTTGCCCAAGGTCACACAGCTGGTGCGTGGTGGTGGAGTTCTTGCCAGGCTATCTTACCTACAGTCACTTATAAATGAATTTTAAAAAGGCCGCTAGTGACAAGTACTCTGAGGAGTAGAGAGGGGAGAGAGTGACCGAGGGAGGGGCAGTTGCTATCTCTGCTGGGGTCTCAGGGAGGGCTCTCTGGGGTGGTGACATTGCACCTGTATCTAATCAAGGATGAGCCAGCCATGGGGACCTGGGGGAAGGGCATTCCAGGCAGAGGGAACAGCAAGTGCAGACGCCCCGAGGGAGAACAAGCTCCAGTGGGGAAAAGGGCCCGGAGAGGAAGGGCCTGGCACAGTTACACAGAAAGCCGGGGTAGCCTGGCCCCAGGCTCTCAGTGCAGGCTTTGCCCCTCCGTCTCATCGTGGCTCCTCCGCGGCCAGCCCTGTCTGAGCCCCTGGGCACTTTGTGGCTTCACCACCTCCCAGCTGTGTGACCCCAGGCAGGTGGCTTCCCCTCTCTTTGCTTTTGCTCTTCACTGCCTCACCCCAGTCCTGGGCTCCGGAGGCCCCCGGCATGGGGGTGGGGCACACTCTGGGCCCACGGCTGCTGCTCTTATGTGAGGTGGCAGCCGCTGGGCCATGTGTCTCCTGGCAGGGATGGAAGGGGCTCCCAGAGGTCCTGGGCTAGGCCTCAGGTCCTGGAGAATGTGGCCCCAGGACTGCGGGAGACACAGAGACTAAGGACAGAGTCGGAGGGAAATGCAGAGACCAAGGACAGAGTAAGACAGAGAGACAGACTGCCGTCAAAACTGAGATGGAGACCCAGAGGGAGACACAGAGCAGGAGAGACAGGGTGGGTGAAGAGTGAGACGCTCCAGAGAGACAGGGAGACATGGGCCATCTGAAGCGGACACCGAGAGCTACAAAGAGATGTCGATTCACAGCAGCAAAGAGAGATCAAGACGGAGTGGCTAAGAGATAACAAGAGAAAAAGTTGTGAGTGCTCTAAATGCCCCTGAATTGTACACTTTCAATGGTGAATTTTACACTATGTGAATTTTACTACATCAAGGAGAGACAGAAGGTGGCAAAGAGAGAGACAGAGATGGAAGGACAGAGTCCTGGGATCCCGACTCTCTTGGGACCCTAAGATGGTGGTGGGGAAGGGACCAGGGTGTGGGTCCCTGTGCCAGAGTCCAGGCTTGCAGGGCCCAGTGGGTTTGGGGTCAGTCCCCCTTTCACCGGGTCTGCTCTGGTGCCAAATGTTTGCCCTGGTCTGGCAGTGCCTGATTTTGGTTGTGTGGGTTTTGGGATGGGGTTCTGAGCCCTTGGCCTGCAGAAAGCATCTGGGAGGTAGCCTGTTCCCTGTAGGTCCTCTTACCAGGCACAGGCTCCAAGGCTGCCAAACCTGGTGAGTGGGGACCCGACGATGACCCATCCTGCCTCTGCTCTGGGGGGTGAGAGTTATGGTACTTAACGTTTTGAGCTGAGAGCCTGGAGTGTTCACTGCCTGTTGGGCCCTGTGCCGAGGGCACAACATGGGGTTCTCCATGGCTCCCCACCAACAGCCCAGGGTTAATATGCCCAAGAGATGAGGAGGCTGGGCTCAGAGAGGTCAAGGGCCTTGGTTGAGGTCACACAGTGGCCACAGGCAGATGTGGAGGTTAAGGAAAGGACAAACCTAGGCTGGAGGCTGGGACCCGGTGCCAGCAGGCCGGGGTCTGGGGGAGGGGTGTGGGAGTCCCCCGGGCAGGCAGCAAGGGGATGGGAGGCGGCCAAGCTGGGATTCCCTCAGGCCAGTGTTACTCCTAAGCCCCTCAGGCCCTCCCAACGTGGCCGGGCCCATCTTCCCGGCGGGGACACTGAGGCCCAGGCTGGCTGAGGTTCCGGGCCAAAGAACGCTGAGGGCAGCAGGGCGGGGGCTGGGGCTCCGCGTTTAGACGGGGCGACGAGGGGGTGCGGCGAGGGGGGCGCGCCACGGGGGCGCGGGGCTCGGGGCGCACGCGCGGCGCGGCCACGTCCGGCCCCGGGTGCGCGGCTGGGCGAGGAGCGTCGGCGCCGGCTCGGCCCCCTCCCCGGCCGCGGCTGAGACCCCGCCCCGGAGGTGGAGGGGGCAGGGCGGGCAGGGGGCCCGGCGCCGGCTCAGCCCGCCCCTCGACCCGCCCCGCCCCGCCTCGCGCCGCCCCGCGCCGCCGCGGGACTCCCGAGCTCTAGGCGCGCCGACGGCGGGGCGGACGGACTAGCGGACAGAAGCGCCCGCGGCGGGACGAGCGGAGCGCAGCGCGGTGAGTGCACGCGGACCTCGGCCCGCGCCGCGGGCTCCACGCCCCCGGGCCGGCCGTGGGGACGGCGCCCCGGCGGGCAGATGCGACACCCTGGCCGGCGCCCGGCGGGGCGCGAGGTGGCGGAGGGCCCCCACCCGCCCGGGTCCCGCCGCCCCCTCCCTCTTCCGCGCCCCCCCCCCCCCCCCGGCAAGTCCCGAGCCCGGGTCACCGTCCCGGTAGGGAACTGGGCCCTCGGTCGGGCACCGCCGCCGCCGCGCGCTCTCCTCCCCCTCGCGTTCGCCCATCGCAGGCGGCAGAAGTTCCTCAGGCTCCGCGGGGCGGCCCCGCGTCTCCGTCCCGCATCCCCCGTCCAGACCCTTTCGCTCTCACGCACGCCCGGCCCCTCACACTCATCTCTCACACGT